>NC_140667.1:6300000-7550000 GCF_054131305.1 Coturnix japonica | reverse complement strand
CAGGAGAGAGTTCACATAAGAATCGAAAGAGTACATTTGTGCAGAACCCAATGGGAAAAGCTGTATCGTCAAACCGGCCAAGGCTGTTGAGGCAGATGCCTGGCTTTGCTCTTTTGTTTATATTCCAACAAATCAAAGCTGACCTGTGTTGTTATCGGAGTAAAGCAGCAGGTGCAAAAAAATAACCCCGCTGCCAACTCAAACTAAAGGGTAAGGCTAATACCCTCTGGGAGGTATTGAGGAGATAACAGAGGGCCATGCCAGCAACTGAATTAACGGCTCTATTTACGGTGGGTTTTACTTAACAACCTGCTCCCAACACAGGCACATAAATACTCCATTGTATTGTTTAATGCAACCACTGGAGAAATCAATGGAAACAGGATGGGCAGCTCTCACTGTGCCAGCTGAGGAGAGGCACTATGAAATATTGCTCCTCTAATCGTGGCTAGGAGAGAGAGGAAGCTGCTCTGGGCTTTTAAAAAAGCAGGAAGATGTTTTCCACAGCTCCTCGTTGCTTTACCTGTAGAAGGTGGCTGTTAGAGCATGAAAACTTTGCTCCCTCTGTTTTCTGGCTGCTTTTAATGAAGGCAGAAAGCAGGAATGAGCTCTTGTGTTCCAGCACTGTGCAGCTCTGGGAGGCATTGGGCTTCTCTGAAGTTTGGGCCGTGTGGGGTCAGGGGCATGTGACTGAATGGAATGCTAGGGCACAACCTCTTATTCTTAACACAGTAAATACAGGATGAAGAAATATGAAAGAGACAGAAGAGCTCCAAATAAAAGTGCTTGCTGAGCACACAACTACACAAGACTAAATGGCAGTCAAAGTAATGGTTGGTGAGCACCACTGAACTGTTTCACTGATAGCTGCCACTCAGGCATGCTTTCCTGCACAAACACCTGCCCACCTTGTGATATTTCATAGTCTAGAAAGAAGTACTGGAGAAGCAGGTGTATTGGCTGGAGCTACTGTCATTCTGATGGGACTGATATTCCTCAGCCTGTCCATGGGGAGTATCTGACTCAAGCATAGGAGTTAATAGTCAGCTGTACAAACCCTCTCTTATCAACTGCAACTCATGATCCTTCCCATTATAAGCCCTCTACTACCCCTGTTATGTTTCTTCCTTGAAATACCCCTCTGCTTTTGTGACAGTAGAAGAGTGCTCACATCAGGCTGGGCAGCCAGTAGGTTGAAATACAGGTGCATATGCTGCTGCTGACTGGCTTAGACCTCTAACAGCCTGTGCTTGGACCTTAAAATAGGACACTTTGCTCTCAACTCTCGGCTTCTCTATCCTAGCTAACTCTTAGCTGTGCCTTTCGTGTATTTAGTGAGCAAATGCTATCAGTTTGTCAACTGAATTAATTCATGTAAAACAAACAAACAAAAGAACAGTAGTCTCCATGAGAAAATTTGTATGTTAATCATAAGTAAGGCTTTTAAGTATGAAATCTTAAGTGGACAAAATTTATATTGAAGATTTTATCTCTGTTCTTAAAAGCAAGAAATTTTCCAAAGTGGACTTTAAGTGAGAAGGTATTCCAGGCTTATTCTTGTCCATAGAACCACCTGGCACCACACTGGAAGAATGTTAATACAGAATAATCTCTAGGCTGTGTTAGCTGGGTGTCCCGAGTGGGGTACTGACAGCATAGGCATAAGAAGGTTCAGCTGTTCTCAGCTAAATCATGCCTAGGGCTCACTGTGCCCTTGTCTGTGGGACTGCCATCCCTGCCAGGGAGGTCTCTGCCTTCTCCCTCCTTCCCAGATAACAGAGGCTGATCGCAGGGACCCGCAGGACACCTTCCCTTTTATGGTGCCTGAGTCATGTTCCTTATTCTGTCTGGTCCTCACACAGAAACTAGCCCCAAAGAAGCCTGTAATTTCCAAGCAGTTGCTCTTTGTAAAAGCATAATATCTGAAACTGAGGTTTTTGTGTTTTTTTTTTTTTTTTAAACGGGATCTTTTTTTAAAGAACAGGAAAAAGGATCTTTTTATTTTGGAAGTAGGCAAATTAGTGGTTGTTACTACTGAAACCAGACTAGTCCCATAAAAAAAAAAGAGAAGTTCTGGTGCTGGCAGTGGTTAAAGTATACTTCTCCATGAGAAACTGGCTGCTGCTGCAGCGTATGTTGGACTTTATGTATCAGACTAGCTGTTATGTTGTGTTTCAGCACCTAAAAAGAGCTAAACATGAACGAAGCCACAATTTTTCTGTTTATTTGCTAGTAACTGATCAGTTACATAGTCTATGTTAGCAGAATAGAAAGCAGATCCCCCAACACAGGCTCAGTCTACAAGGCAGTGCAAAGAGAAGCTGTCGTGAAAGGTGGAGGGAAGTGGTTGTGGAACCAGAGCCAAGGGGAAAGGAGAAGGTGTTAGAACACGATGGTAGTATTTTGTTAGCTTATGAGGTTCTTGCTTAATTATAGGCGGGTAGTTTGTCAAGCTACAGGGGCATCTAGAGTGCTTTTTGGCCATTTGTATATTTAGTGTATTGTAAGCAAAAGAAAGTTGTTTAGTAAAAGGAGATTAGGAAGATGAGCTGGCTCCTGGTTAGAGGAAGGATGTACTGGAGAGATAGGAAGGACATGAAAGAAGGTGTGGAGTTGTTCCATGAGGTGTGGTATTAAGTGCTGAAAGAAGAATAAAGAGCAAAGGCAGTTTTTCCCATTATTGTGTTTTCCAAGACTCTGTACCCCTGAGGCAAGACTGATGAATCTATTGCAAATGACTTCTAAATACTCAGGAAAAAATGGCTGGCCCAAATTATCATGAACTTGCTGAGGTGATGCAGACAGCAATAAAGGGAGTGCTACATGCCGGTCGAAGCCACCTCCAAAGAACAGCAACAAAAATCCTACTTTTCTTACCAGTTATTTGCAGACATGTCTATGTATTCAAAAAATTCTAAGTTTATGATCATGCGAAATTGACATGAGCATTTATCACAAAATATAGAACCTTTTCTTGGCTTGCTTTTAATTTAGCCATGTGACTAACACTTATATGCAAGTCTGTGAAAGGACCTTCTGCATGAAAAGAACAAGCTTTCTGACAGCAAAATCAACTGTGCTATTTTCTTTCTTACTCAAAAAAACTAGAGGCATGGCAAAGATGTACGTCTAGGCTGTGATGTGAAGAGGAAGCATGGATCCCAGCACTGGATCCTTGATGAGAGGCAGGTTTGCTGTTTCCTTTGCTAGGGTAGCATAAGTGTGGATAAAGTGCCTATGATTGGCAGTTAGCAGTGTCAGGCACATCTGTGCCTTGAGGACTGTGTGATTGTAGTTGGCTTTCTGTTTGTTTCTGATTTAGAAAAACAAACAAACAAAACCCCTGTTGAAATTCTCTCTTTTATTTTCATTATACTAAGTAGTACCTTGAAAACTGAAGCTGGTTCATATGAAGATTGTGGACTATGGGCTGTGTGTGTGTTGGGGGGGGGGGGTGAGAAGAAAGCAAAAAGGGGGACAGAGGAAAAATACCCTGTGAGACTTTGCATACAATCAAATACATTTTCATTTTTTGCATTCGTAAGGTGAACTTTGTTCTCACTCAGAAAGGAAACTGAACTATGGTTTTGTCTTTAAATTACATCGTTAAAAGAGAGATAAGAACCAAACCCTGGAGCAGAGGGGTAGCTCAGATACAGATCTAGATCCTAGCTTTTCTACTCAAGCTTCTCTTTGGTTAAAATATATATGCAAGATTTTGAAGCATCCATATGAACATGTTAAAACAACCACCGCATATCTCTTACAACAGTTGCCTTGTAGTGCATCATGAAAATCAGATCTTTAGTAATAAAAGATTCCAACCAAGCTTTATTTGACTTTGTTTATTGCGATCCTATCTGCAACACAGGTAAATGCTAAAAGCTCCTTTTCTATTCATCTTCCTTTTTCTAGTCTTTCAGTTTACCTTCATGTATACGTTTAATAACAAGGTTCAAAGAAAACAAAAGAATAAACCCAACTCTTCCTTTCCAAAAGCCCACAACAGTAAATGATCAAGGTCTCAATATAGTCTCTGAAAGCTTACCAAGAGCTAGTTTTGCACATGCGAAGGTGGTTTTATGCATATGAACCACAGCTGTGTACACCAGAAATGTAGAAGCATAGGAATGTGCAGTTCAGAAGAAAGAAAAACATGGGCCCCAAAGCTCCAAACCAGATTCTTGAATACAAAGAGTATGGGGATTATTTAGAACATTTTCTTATAAAAATGAGTAGTTGAACTTTACACTTGCATCATGATTCATTAAACGTGTTTTGTTGCTGTGGCCTAAGGGTACGTGCAATGGACTCAAAATGAAATGCATCGAACACTGTGTATGCTATATAACAAAAACCGAGTCTAATCATAGTGTTACTTCATAGTAACTTTCTTAACAGCTTTCAAAGAATTGGGAAACCTTTTTTCTTTTTTTCCATTAAGTTATGTTTGTACCGACATAAGTGGTGATTATATCAGCAAGGCCAAGCTGCATGGGCTATCATTGGTACAGTAACTTGCAGGTCACAATGAGGTGGCACTCAGCTGAGCTTTGCGTTGTGAAATGGATCCCTGCTGGTAATCAGCTTGCTGTATGTGGATCTGCATGGTCAGGAGAGATCCTAACAGGAAAAGATCACGGTGAGCTCTGACAGGGTTATATCTTGCCTGGGATTTTGGCATAGACTGGTTGAATGTGAAACTCTGTAAAATAGACGGTAAGGCACTCTTAGGGTCATCCATAACTGTATTTATATGCGCAGTGGTTCAGAATTAAACTCTGGTGCTGTGGTAGTAATGCACGTTAAATGAGAGAAAAAAGCAGAAGACTGAAAGCTCATGGTAACGTACAAACAGGCTGTCAACATTCATGTATTCAGTTTGTGCCTGCTACTGGAGATGTAAAATAGGTGGTTGGAATGCAAAGCAGCTAATTGATCATACACATTTCAAGTACAATGCAGTTGTGTTTCTGTAATAACCGTATGTGTAAAGCAGGTCCACCTGCTTTGTTGTGCATCTCCTTTGTTTCTGATGTCTTGAAAACTCAGCCTGTTGCCATCTTTTGAGGTTTCAAGAAAAAGCTTAAAATCCAGAATCTGATCCTCTGCAGCTGCAGTTATTATCTAGCATCATTTATTTTAGATTGCTGTTTAACTGCTTGACTGCAATCCAAGACACAGTAATGGTATAAAATATTTAACATACTCTGTAGATACTTGTTCCATAAACTCCAAGCCCTGAAAAGCAGGGATTGTGTCTTCACTGTGTACATAACATACTTCAAAGAAAATAGGCCCAGGTGAAATCTATATTTGAAGTTCAGCCACGATGGTAAAAGGGGAAATATGGGGAAGGATCCCATAGATAAATGCGCCAAAAGAGATCCACCCTTTTGGACACGCCAGGAGGAGCTGCACGGAGCTTGTCTCAGCTAGAAGTCACTTTTAGACTTTGCATAGCTTACGGGTGGAGTCATAGTTTAATAGTTCCAGTCAGTTTTGCCTTAGATATTTTTTTAGTCTTTTGCATAGAGTACGTATTACAAACCAGAAAGCTATACACTTTTTTCCCCTATGGGCTCCACACCCCCTCATATTTGTAATTAATGAGACCCTTAGTTCAGTTCAGTGTTGTAATGTAAGCAATTGTACAAATCAATGTCAGTGCAATCACTGTGGTTGGAGTTCTTTGGGATTCACTCATTTTCTCTGCATTGCTCATTCTCCTTTCATGTTGAGTTCAGCGTTTTCCTGCCATTTAATACACAGTGTTCTTGAAAGATTTGAGTTCAAAGAAAGGAGAAATCCATTATTTGGCTGTTAAGGCTCATTGGAGTGAATGTGGAAACGGGGATCAGAGTAATTTACTTTCAGAGAACACCTGTAGTGCAATAAAATAATTTCCATAGAGTGCACTATACACTGTTCAAGGTTCAAGGATTTGTAAATATGTTTTTTTGCAAAGCAGGGTTTGCTCCCTTTGCCAAGCCATGGCTTTTTCTGGTACCACCATGCCCTCAGATTAGTCAGGCAGCTAGGACAGATGAGAGGACCAGAACAACTGAACTCTGGTCACTGCAAAGTGGTCAGGCTGTGGCTTGGTCTGAGCTCCTCCTGACTCCAGTGAGAGCTTCATTAAGAGAGGCCTTCAGGCTTTGGGTTTTGAGTACCATCTGATATATTGAATGTAGATTAAATAGCTTTTTTAAATTTTATTTTCTGAGTGCGCTCATGCCCTCTAGTAGGACTCTCTCTGAAAAGAATGTTGCTTAGCACCAGTGCACAACTATATTTAACCTTGTTGATTGAGTAGAGCATTGTTTGATTCCTCTTATAACTGTGCCGTGTTCCTGGTTGTGTTTTAAGTTTATAATTCAAAGGTGTCACATCTTTAGTGGAAAAACTAGGAATGTGTGTATAGATATCTGCAGTGTGCACACAAGGGTGTATGTGTTTAAAAATGTGTATATACATACATATATGTATAGACATGCAGAACATTTCATGTGTGTTTTCATTCATAATATACCACTTCTTATTCCATACTGCGACACATCCTAAGATTTTTATATTGTTTTTTGAAATCTCATCTTAGTTAGAATCCCCTTTTATCATGGTTTCCTGAGGAAATGAGGCTTTTGTGGTTATTTTGTCTGTACCTTGGCTTTTGCAAGTGGCCTGTAACAACCTTTGAGTCCCATTGCCAATTTTAATTAAATTTGATATGGGGTAGGAGTCTCAAAGATATGAAGTTCTTATAGGATTAATGAAACAGGCTGCCAAATAGAGAAAAATCTATTAATACCGTGTCTGAAAGGAGTGAAGCTTGAGCTCACTGCTTGAAGACAACGAGATATTATGAATGCCCCAACCGTGGGAAAAACTTCAATCAGTGCTCACATCTTACTAGACACTCGAGAATCTAACCACAAGATACACATTCATAGGAAACCAGGCTTCATTAGTTCCACCGTTCACTTTGATATATGGCATACGATTAAAAGAAAACTGAACATATTATGTGTCCTTTCCCTTGAGGCTTCACACCCTTTAACCAGGTTTGTCTGTACACAAGGGAGACTTGAGGATTTGGCCCCAAACTAATGAAGAGCACGCCCGTTCCAATATCCTGACTCGAAATCTTTCCAAGTAAGGGATGAGACACTGCTCTAAGCATAAATCTGTCATGAACTTGTATCAAAGAAAGGCATATACTGGATGAAACAAAGAAAATCACAATTTTGTTTTTATAGGGAAAATGTTATTGAGCATGATGTGCACACTTCATGTTAGTTATGTTAGCAAAGTGAATTCATGAAGTTACGTTAGTGGGACTTTGTATTCACCCTGAATAAAGTGCTACAAGTCACTTCCAAATTAGGAGTGCTCTTGCATTAAGGTACAGAAGGCGACACGACAATTTTCAAGTCACAGAAAAACTCAACCCAGCACCTTGATTAATACCCATAACTTTGGGAAAGTTTGAGTTAAAGCAGAATCTAGTCCTGTGCCAGTGGTTATTGTTGTATCATGATTTCTTCTTGTGAACAGTTGTTCCCACAAGTGATGTGGGTTATTTTGTTTGAAATAACTTGTATAGCTTTCAGAAAGAGGATGTACTGACTGATAAATTTGCAAAGTAAGTTCCACATACATTGTCTGAAAATACTATTAATGTTGTAAGGAATACTGTGAAGAGCAATTATCTGCTAGACTATGACAGGGGAATAAGATTACAAGGGAGCATGTAAGTAATCAGGAGCTACGGAGAAGGCTTATTAGAGTGCTTCTACTCAGTGCTTTAATGTGTTCTGCTTAATGCTGGAAACTATGCAAGACTTAATTTTTGGTTTATTTAACTTTCTATAGATTTGTCATTGAACCGAAGTGTCAAAGTGTCTTTTAGTTTGGAAATTCAGCTGATTGGTTACAAAGAAAATAAAACGAGAATTTATGTGAGTAGAGTTTTCTGAGAAAAGATATGCAGAGCCTTGAACGTAGAAAATATTTCAGACCATAAGCATACATTTTCCCAGACACGTTTATATTTGCACAAGTATCAGGCATTAAAATTGTGTAGAATTCCGTAAACCGTAGAAACTGCTTAAAATGACATAACAGAGTATATGTGAATCCTCAATGGTCTCTTCTGAAAACCTGAGATCTATCGGTTGAAATTCAGTATTAAATGCCTGCTGCATTTTTTAAAAACAAAGTCACCATACTGCGTTCCTAGGAGAGTTCTGTTAATCCTCAAGCTCTATGGTTTTCCCAGTGTACCTGGTGTTCTTCCTCACCTTTATTTGATATTGTAATAAGTTTTTTTATCATGAATACTTTACTTGTATAAAATTTTAAGGACATAATTGAGTCTTAGATGATTAAAAAACGAGTCAGGGAAATAAATAATTTGATGTATCTTTCAGTCTGTATCTGCTCAGAAGAGTGGGTATGTGTTTACTTTCAAACATGCATTATCTCTGAAAAGCATCCATCTCAAGTTTGTGAGATAAATAATATTTATGCTGAACACAATCAGTGTAAGAAAATTCAGTGTTTCCTGACCTTCTCCTCCTCACAGTACCAAGTCGCTTGGCTTTAACACAGGGCTAATAATGTCTTCTTATCTAACTTGCATGAGCTTACTGACTGATATCCCCGTATCTTTTATTTGGCCACGGAGTTTAGCCATAGAGGGACAACAAGTATCACTCAATTGTTGACATTTTGTACCATCACATATCTGCTATAAGAAATAGATTTCACCAGTCATCACCGAATCACAGATTTGTTAGAATTAAGGGTGAAAAGCATTATGTCATTTTATGTAGCAGGGAAAAAAAAAAAAAAAAAAAGGTGCTGAAGTATGGTATACTGTAAAGGACTGTTCCCTGTGATTTTTAAGTAATCTCAGCATTCTCCCTTTATAAATGTATATAGATGTGGAGTCAGGGAGAAGAAAGACTCTCCATAAAATGTACGTATTTGTAACTTTTACGAATGCCATCATTTATTGCAAATGATGGAGGAGTGTGTCAGCCCAGATCTTTTTCACTCAGTTCTTTCAAACCAAGGCTGCGACTGTTCCTAATGGCTTCTTCTATCAAAAATGTTCTTGGTATGAGCCTGTGGGGGTCTGACAGGGCTCTCAGTGGAAGTTTCCTCTTTCACCTCAGTGGGGAAAAGGCCAAGACCATCATTTTTAACTTTCACAGGTACATTTTTATTATTTCAGACTCTCTGTAATTTCAAAGCGATGTCTAGCTACTTTCATGTGCCCTCCTGAGCTCTAGCATTTTCATTCTTACAAACTCTATGGCTTTGGGTTTAGAAGGTTTTTGAACAACAGTTTGTTCTGTGTGTATTTATATAAGAGCACTGTTCTGAAGCCATTGCAGAAGTTAGAAAAGTTACTTTTCTAAACTCTCAAAGAATGCTCATTCTGTGTAGTTATAATGTGTATTTATAAACTTACCACTTTAAACCACTGAAAGATAATAAGAAAGTCGCAAGTGCCTGTAGTTGTGGCGTTTTGTCCATGTTCACTGTAATGATTGAACGTGTGATAAATGTGACATTTTTGTAAAATACCATCTAAGTAATTTTGCACAAACAAAACCAAGAGTTTTGCTCACGATGCTAATGCTGATGTAAGTAGAAGGGAAAATTTGTGTCATTTGTCTTATTTATGAGATCTTTGACTTCCCAGTAGTTCAAAAAGTATGATCTGTGCTATTTGCAACTGAGAACAGGTTAGGGACACTGCTGACATGGATCAGAAAGAATCTGAGCCAGCTGAAAAAATACCCCTTGTAACATTACCTCCCTGTAGCACTTACAGGTGGGTCCCTCTGTGTGAAAGAGTTTCTCAACATGAGTTGTTATCATAAGTTCTTGTATAGTTTAATTTGCAGTTATTGAAAAGTCTTTTCTTTCTCCTAAACAAAACAAAACATAACAAAAAAAAAAAAAAAAAGAAAGAAAGAAAAGAAAAAGAAAAAAGTAAATCCTATTTCAACCACATTTCTCTTTAAATTAAAAAAAAAAAAAAAAAAAGCCAGACAACTTTGTTTTTTGCTTCTCAAAGCTTGGCAGTTTTCCTGTATTGCTCTGTCAGGATCCTTGTCTTTTCATTCAGCTTCATTTCTGATTACGGATTATTCATTTATGGATGGGCAGCTGTAGAAACTTGCTTCTTGCATATGCAAATCAAGCATGGTAATGTTTATCATAAAGAGATTTTGTGGCAGCTGAAAAGGGGTTGTGGCAACATGTTCTTGATTTCAATTGTATCTCCTACAAATGGAATTGGCTTGCTCACTTCACCTTCAGTGGATTCTTTTTTTTTTTTTTTTTTTTTTACCATTTACCTTTTGGACTAGACGCTGCTCACTAAGCAAGCTGTTCGATTCATTTACAGATCATGATTTTGGAAGGAGCTGGCAGAATGAGTATCAATTCCAGCAGCAACCTACTCCACCAGCAGCCTTCCTGGACAGATGGATATTCCACGTGCAATGGTAGGAGGAATTCAACAGCTCTGAGCTACGTGTTTTTGTTTTTTTGGTGGGATTGGACAGAGGATAGGCAGGGGTGGAAGGGACTACTTAACCCTTAAGTATGCACAAGTATTACTTTTCAGTGATACTGGTTTACTGGAGTTTCACTTCACGTTGGAAAATTTCCCTTTGTTATTTTCTTTGTAAAAGCTGAACTCACAAAACTTATATTTCCGAAAGTGACTGGTTTATGGCTTATTTTGTTACTCCTCCAGGTGTTTTGTTTTTTTTTTTTTTGTTTTGTTTTTTAAATGAATTTCAAAATAGCGAAAGAGTCGAATGTTCCCTTTCCTCAGTCCGGAATTCTTTCTCTGTCACATTTACCCCTCATGCCCTCTCTGAACTGACATTACTCTTCAGCACTAATCACCCCTCCGGCTTTGCAGGGGAGTAGTCTTTTCGCTCCTTTACTGTATTTGCTTTTTCAGCTCAGATTACTAGATAGCTATCTAATTAGACTGGCGTTAGGGCACTAGGTAGCTTGTGATCTGAGAACTTCTTTGTTATGCACAGAACCGTCTCTTTAATTCCATATATGCCTTCTAATGCCTAAGAGTTAGTGATGACTTTTGTACCTAAATTAACTTACACGGTGTCACACAGGGTGAAATTTATTATACTATTTTTGTGATGATATCGCTGCATAGATACACATTCTCTCTATATATATAAAAACATAGTTACAGATGCATAGATAGCCATGCAGTGCTTCATCTAATTTTATTTTTCTCACCCCAAATAGTGTTTTAGAATCAATGTGTGAACCTTAAAATCTAAGCAAACATGTTGCAGTTGTTGTTCTGATCTGCAGAGTGGTACAAAAAACTTCTAATGAAAGTAAAATGTGAAACTCTTGTGTTTGATTTTTATTTTATTTTTTTTATTTGTCATTTCTAAATACAGAGAAATACCAAAGTGAGCTTTGAGTAAATGTACCAACCTGCCTATAATCTCCCTAACAGAATTATAGAAAAAAGTCTTGACTGATCTTGCACATGATCTCATAAAGATATGAATTTGGATTTCCCATTTAGAGATCCTCAGGATTCACACCTCTTTTGGAGTAACAGGAAACTAAGAGCATAGGCCAGCCTCTGCAGTTATGTACCTCCTCATGTCCATTTACCATGCTAACTCCTTCCTCTCACTGAAGACTTGTACTTGCATTAGAGAGTGTATGAAAATTCTTGACTCTTCTGAAATGATGGGAATAAGAATCAACCTCCTTTTCAGGGATCACTTCTTTGTTCCTTCAAACCTTCACTTGCCAACATACCGAAGTCTTAGTCATTTCTGTACTCATCCCCCTAATCCTTCAACAGCAGGATGAGCAACATCAACCTAAAGCACTGACGCAGACTTTGCTGGCCGACATTGGTAAAGGAACCTAAGTAACTGTGGGCTTATTTTGTGTTCACCCATGGGCTCACACTGCGCATTGTATCTTAAGTGAAGAGACCTGATGTCTAGCTGAAATGATTTCCTAAAATGTGCCAGCTCTGTTGTTTGGTCTTCTAGCCACCCCTTGTTACCCGTATTTCTTGCAGCTGTGTGGGGAAGACTGTAAAGGACCAGACTGGTACCAATGAGAGAAGCCATGTGCTGGAGTGGAGCTAACTCAGAGCCTGGCCACGGCAGTATTTCCTTTTCTCATAATTTAACCTCCTCTGCAGTCTGTAGTTCTCTCATCCTTAAATGAACCTTCTTGCTCTTCTGAACATTTTATCATGTCGCTGTCTCTGCCTGGCCTTCTCCACTGTCCTCCTTTCCCAAGGAATAAATTGCACCAAACTCCTTTTGCTAGCTTTTCTGAGAGGCTGGATCAAGGCAGTCCTACCTTTGTATATCTTACATCTTATCTTGTGTAATTATCCTGTCCCCGCATATGTTTACTTTCATTTGTACACATAAATTATTGTCATGCAGTGACATACAACTGAGAGTGGTTTGAAAGACTGACCAAGAAAAGATTCAGACATCCTAAGAAGAAAATTAGGCAGCTTCCTTAATTTCAAAATAAGTTTTACAATTCTATTTAGAAATCTTACCAGACTACAAAGATAACGTACAGTTGTTAGAAGGTCAGCTCTGTCCCGATAGTGTAGGCCGTACTGATAGATTTTTACGTTAGAGCAGTTTAAGAGTGCCTTGTTTTTAGTGTTCATTGGCTGAATTCCACAATTCATATTCAGTCTTTATACAAACAAAATTCCACTGCTCATTATGTGGATTTTGCAAGGCTTTTCCATCATTTTCTGATGTACTAGAACACTTTTCCCACGCACAGATCAACACTCCTTTGTCACAGTGCTTCTGCACTTTATCTTACTCCAAAGAATTTTTGGTATATTTAGCCAACATTACTGAATTCGTTCCTACTCATTCAACGTCTTAAGAGAGGTGTAAAGTAATATCTTTCATTTTTAATTGGAAAACTGAGTAAAAAAAATTAAAAAAAAAAAAAAGTTTTTCTCCAGCAGTAGCTACTGAGCTAGTGTTAAAGACTGAAAAGAGTCTAAGTTTGTGGAATTCCAAGACATGAAATTTAGCTATGTAACTTTTCTATCCTCGCTATAATCCCATGGTCTCAATGGAGCCAGTTAATATCCATTTTCTTCTCCAGTGTCCAGCAGTTTCTATGGAACCCAGTGGCATGAGATACATCCTCAGTACTGGACAAAGTTTCAGGTCTGGGAGTGGCTGCAGCATCTCCTTGATACCAACCAACTGGATGCCAACTGCATACCCTTCCAGGAGTTTGATATCAATGGGGAACATCTGTGCAGCATGAGCCTGCAGGAGTTCACTCAGGCAGCTGGGACAGCCGGGCAGCTGCTTTATAGTAACCTTCAGCACCTAAAATGGAATGGTAAGTAGACAGTAAGCTATACGGGGATAGAGATGCATGTACACTTATCTGAATTTTGGAATCTTCAGGAGCCGCTTCCTGGCCAATCTCATTTGCTTTGTCTGTTGTATTGCTTATGCGTAACTGACAGTATTACTGTATCACTTATGTCATGTATAAGGCAGAAGGATCAAGGAGAAGGGTTTGTATCCCACTCTAGAATTAGCTCTCTGACTCAATTGTAGCTGCTTGTGCTTGGAGCTGTATATTTAATTCTTCAGTGCTTGTTGTCACATGTCCTATCTGCCGTATGCTTTCTTGCAGGTCAGTGTGGAAGTGACATGTACCAACCTCATAATGTCATTGTGAAGACAGAGCAAACAGGTAAGTAATTGTTTGGGTGACTTATCTCTGTGTAGACAAAAAGGGGAAGTTGTCCATTCCAAGAGAGAGAGAGAGATCACAGCAGCATTCATTGCAGTGTCAAGTGTTTCACACAGAATTAAAGAAATAACACAGATATCAGTCAGTCATTTTTTGAAGCTTCAGGTAGCGCCATAATACCTTCTCATATGGCCACTTTTGCTGGGATAATAATGTAACACCACTGGCCTACAGTAATGTGCAGAGTTACTGTAGTACACAGTGGTCAGAGAGCGCAGCTGTACAGATAACATCATTCTTTGCTTCATTCAGCAGACTGCAAAATGATTCACAGAATTTTAAGTTGTTGGCTTTTTTCTTAAGAGGAAAAATATTTCGCGATGAAGTGCTGTTAGTGCTTTGAAATGTGAAGATATTTCCAAACCAAACATATTGGATTAAAAAAATTCAAAATGTTGCATTTGTTTGAGTTTCAATGAAACTGAAATTCTTAGTAGTATTTCGGATTGACTAAGTCTGCATTTTTCCTGCAGCAGTCTCTTATTCCATTGTATTTGTAGTTAGATGCTTTTCCTGCCAGGGCTTTGTTTCTCCGGGGAAAGAACTTCAGCTTGGCTCAGTGCACTTTCGACACAATTATTGTGTGAATTTCTTTCCCAGGACAGCTTCGTCTGTATCTGAACATTGCCTAACACAATGGTCCCAGCATCTTTGTCTGTAGATGTATTAAATAGGCACATTTTAGTATCTCCTGGCAGCAGGAGTACAGACTCATAGTGTGAGGTGTCTCTGACAAATACTGCCAGCCAGTTCATTCATTGAACCCAGAGGAGCACAGCCTCCCCAGCCAGGAACACTCCTCACCTTCTCCTTGCAGCAAACAAGCATGGCAGTTCACTCCCTGCCTATGCCTGCATGGCATGGGTGACATGCATCCAGTGGCCTTGATGCTTGCCCTGTGAGTAACCACAGTAATTCTCTAAGTCTTGATTTATGAGATCCTGGTATAATGTTAGTCTCTCCTTCCAGTAGAGATGCACAGGGTTCTGCAGGGTACTTCTGCCACGCATCCTGGAAAGATCAAAGCCCACTACTGACTGTGTTCCTCGCTCTGCCATGTGGTGGGGTGGCGTGGACTGGTGCAGACTGGGACTCCATGTGAGCTGGCAGAGATGGGCTGGTGGTTTAGGGGGAAAGCCTGCCTTGTAGGCACTGAAATAGTATGAAATGTGAAGACAAGCTGTCTCCCCACATTCTGGCTGGCTAAGGCCTGTTTTCAGAGGTAACACTGGGCAGATCAGGTGTCCAAACAAGCAAAGGGTGTGTGCTATTGTAGGAACACAAGCTCTGAGTGCCCAAACATGCAGCTATTACTTAGCATGCCTGCTAAATTCCTATGTCATAAATGGTAACTCAGCCAACCATGATTATTTAGCTATAACTCTTCCCCCTTTTCCCCATTTATATGAACATTAAAAAAAAAGAAAAAAAAGTAAAACACAGATCTGAACTTCAGAACTTGTCCTTTCTGAGCTTGAGTTCAAAAGAAAAATAAGTTTTTAAAGCTTCTAACCTCAAAAATGCACTGTAAAAAGAGTAATTTCCTGTAATTTTCTGCTCAGTGTACAGCTTATAAAGACAATGCTTCTGTATGTATTGATCCACCTGACCAGAAGGTCATTAAGTCATATTACACTTTAAGCTTACTAGTGGCTTTTGGGTTAAGGGTGGGGACTTACATGCTGGTTATGCTTTGATGTTTCTCACCGTGTGCTTACACATGAAGCTCTGTCTCAGAGGGGACTTTCGAGTTCCAATATGATAGAAATAAATACTCATTATAAGCATTCTCTTGTTCTACTAGATATTTGAGAGCACTTTCATTCCCATGGCACCAAAGAACTGTCGTAATCACCAGGGGCTGAAACTTCAGGACTGGATTGGGTAGAATTAGGGCTGTTCTGACATAGGAAAATTCCTTCAAGGGCAGGCATAAATGATGCCTTAGCCAGGAAAGGGAAAAGGCAGCTACGTTATTTTGTAAGTCAGTGCTTTGTGCAAGTACGTTTGCCTGAGTATGGAAACCCTAATTCACAATTTGAGAGAAAGGAAGTAATTTTCCACTTAGACCCTTCAATTTTCAGTTCTTTTCACTGTTCCTTTTGTGTACTTCTTGCTGCTTTGTCCATACTGTGCTCAATATTCATCCTTATGTCATTTTGTTGATCTGATTTTCCTTGTTGCTCTTCACCTTCAGATCCGTCGTTAATGGTGTCCTGGAAAGAAGACAACTACCTGTATGACAGTGGCTATGGTAGTACAGTAGGTAACTACCTTCACCATACTTCATGCTTTTCTGAAGTAGTTGTATTGTTGTCAGAAGACATTAAGTGTTTTCTATTTAATTCCCAGAGCTGTTAGACAGCAAAACGTTCTGTCGTGCTCAGATCTCCATGACAACACCGAGTCACCAGCCTCCTGGTAAGGAACTTGTAATTATTATTGTTAATTGTTGCTTTTCCCAAAGCTACCAACATATAATAGCCTCTGTGGTCTTCTGCTGCATGATTGAATCTGAGCTTCCAGTCGTTTTATACTAAGCAGTACTGATTCTGGCAACTCTTGTAGCTATCATTATTACCGTAGCGTCTCTCTTCCCTCTGTCAAGACAAAGAAGATCAAACAATCTGCTGCCTCCACATATCTTTTAAAGTGACTGAGTCAAAGGGGAAGAAGATGTTAGTGTCAGAGAGACAAGATGTTCCAGCTCAGGCATCTCCTTTTCTGTGGGGTAGCCAAGTGTGGGCAAATAATAGTCATATTCCTCCCCAGAAGCAGCTGCAGTTCCTCACTGAGCTGGTTGTTCATGTCAAGTAGGTTTGGGGGCAGGCTGGGGGCAGCCGCTGGGCACTGTAGGACAGACCCGTTGTCCCCTGCCCGGCCTGTCTCTAGGCAAGCCCAGCATGCCATTTCACCCCTTCTTGGAGCTCCACAAGGCCACAGGAGAGATATGATCTGTCTGCTAAAGGGCAGAAAAAAGAGCAAACCCATTTAATGCAGCACCCATCAAAACCCCGTGGGCAGGGCACACACATCAGGGTGCTCTGCAGGGCACGTCCTGCTGCAGGCAGCGGGATGGAGGCGAGAGCAAGGTTGGAAGGAAAAGGGAATCTGAGGTCATGAGGCAGCAAGAAAGGGGGAAGGAAAGGCACAGTCCTCTTAGAAGGCTTTCAGGCAGATAGGCCTGAGGGTGATAGGTAGAAGCTGTGGGGTAATGAGGGAGGTGTGCTGTTGGGGATGTGGCCTTGCAGTCACTGTCTCTGCAGAGCGCTGTGGAGCTGTGACTGCCCCAGTGCCCACTGTGCCCCTGCTGGGGTTACACACTATGTCACTGCTGGGCTTGCTACTGGGTTGTGTGGCTTAAGTGAATACACTTGGCAATCAATTTAATAAGACAAAGAAAACCTGACTTGAGAAAGAAAACCGCCAAATCTTAAAAAGAAAAAAAAAAAACCCAACCAACCAACAGCAAAACCCCCATTCTGTTTGCTTTTGCCGCTGCCTCCACCCACTCTGCTAAGATGGCTGCCAGGAGTTCAGAGCGCTCTGGTGGGACCAGAGACCTGTCAAGCTTCTGGCGCGGTGTGTTTACCCGCTGACTGCTTGAGCCTAGAGCGAGGGTGGCACGCCAAGGGCACAGCCTCCTGTAAAAACTAAATTTGTATATCCCGTAAAGAATATGGCTCATTCCTGAATCATATGCAAATACCCTGCAACCTTTTGTCACAAGTTTTGCAAGACAGCTTTGTTGAAACTGCATTGTAACTCTTTTCATCTGTCAGGCACCAGCCTCACAACACGATGTGTTTGAAACCGGTCTCCATGTGAGAGGCAGGCAGAGCAAGAGGCTGTGTACACAGCTGAAATCCAGAGTAAATCACTAGCCAGGCAGAAGGCAACTGAATCTCCACAAATAAATCTCCAGCTAAACAGAGCATAACAAACATTTGCGAGCAAATTGTGGGATTTTAAAATAGAAAGGATTTAAATATGAGGGCAAATAAAGGGCCTGGTCCTGTTGTCCTCACTGGGTGTTCCCACAGGCTTTTAATAACATCGGGCAATCGTGATTTGAGGAAAGGCAGTGAAATAAGCTTCATTTTACTTTTTTCCCCCAAGCTGAGTAAGGTTCAGGCTGGTTCCTGCTCTTTGAGAGTGGGAAGACAAAATGACTCAGAGCGCATTTGATGCTTGGGGGGTCAAGGACAGTAATTATGTCAGCTCAGAACAGGGGAGGTTGGACTTATCCTCTCTGCCCTGCTTGGGGTACACATCCAGTTATGTATGAATAAAGCAAGTGCGTGAATAGCTTTGCATCTACCTTTTCACATCCAGTTATTGCAGTTGCTTGTGCAAATCCAACAAGTTTCCATGCAAATGAATATTTCCTGTGAGTCATTTGCAAATGCAAATGTCCCGTTTCCATGAAAAGTATGATAATCTTGCATTCATAGAAGCTGGGAAAACGTGCGTGGGACCTTCAGCTTTGCTTTGTGGCATTCATGCATGAAGCAGGCCAAAAAGCAAATAGAGGAGGGCCTCACTCTTGGGACAGTCCCATAGATTTTGTGAGACCTTGGAGCTACAGAGCAGGATGCAGTCAGGCTGCCAGGTGGGGGATGGCAAGGAACAGACAGAACTTTTCTTTTTCTTCGTTTCTGAAGAAATGTTAGTGCCAGAAATCCGATTCCTCCTGGGGCTGGCTGCAGGTGATAAAGCACCATCAATGAGAAATTGCTTGTTTCTGTGGCTTCGAGCCATGGAACAATATATGCACGTCCAGCTGCCAAAACCTCCTACCAGCACAGTCCCGCTCCCTGCCCCCCAAACAACTGCGCTGTGCCAGTTCATTATGTTTTAGTCAGGTAGGTGTTCTGTGCATCAGTACCAGCGCATACATTTCACATTAGATCATCTCTTCAGAAACAAATAAGCCCCCAAAGATACATGCTTCTGCAAAGACTAAGACATAATGGGACAATTCAGGCCTCCTTTTATAGACGTGATTCTCTTATTTTTCTCTCTCTCACACATAGCATGGGGTGAGGTATTTGTTAATCTAATTTAGGTTTCAAAAGCCAAATGTTTACCTCTGCGTTCATTCTTTATTCATCAATGGTCTCTTTGTGAAGTGTGCTGATTACCATACAGTACAGAAAACAAAACTCTCCCCCTTCCTCCTCCCTTAGATTGCCTTCTGAAAAGTGATTATCTTTAAAAGAGATATTCATTCTTTTTTGTGGTTTTATTTCTTTCAACCTGCTAGTCAATGGAAAACCTTTAATCAAATTTACAAATAGGCTTCATTTTCCTCTCTACAGATTCTTCAGATGTGAAAAAAACACAAGATCATACCCCAAAGTCACACACCAAGAAACACAGTAAGTCCATGGTTATAATGGTTATAACATCTGTGGTTTATAATGTTTGATTGAGGGAAAAGAAACACATTAAGAGTGGATACCCATTGGGAAGGAAAAGGGAGCATTCTGAGTTCATTTTGAAAGCAGAACTGGTTAGATGGTTACTCTGATTGAATTCTCTAAGTATCTGACTGTTTCTGGTGCTGTTTGCTCACATTATTTTTGATGCAGTAGTTTTGCACTTTTCTAATTGTTTTTATCAGTTAGAGCCTAGAGGGAAACAACCAGAAATCAGTTTCCTTCAGCCTGTGTTTAGCTGAGCTGGTAAAAGGAGTATAGGAATGACAAAAGAGGTGATGGACTAAATAAGGAAGGTCTGTGCACAGGCCCTGCTGTGCCTGTGCCCGTGTATGCCAGGTGCAGCAGTTCCAGAGATGCAGTTCTGCATCTCCTCCCAGAGCTTTTCATGTATGGCATCATGAGCAAAAACCTGCACCCCTACTCCTACAGCTGCCTTTTCTTCTGATACAGCAGAAGATACTGCTCTCCTCATCCTCTTTTTCTTCTAGTTTTGATTCAACCTGAGTCTAAAGACCAGTTACCATATCAGTGATTCATAAGCAGCATTCTGTTAATGCATTTCAGTGGCACTTTAAACCTGAAAATAACTTGCATATGTTCTTTTCATCCTGTGTTTATAATAGAGCATATTGACATTGGTCCTCTGATGTGCATTGCAGTATTCAATGTAATACTGTTTCTGTAGTCTCCAGATTAGTTTTTCCTTCATGACTTCTCTTCTTATCCTGCTCTGTGACATTGCTCATTCAGAACTCCAGAACTTTTATCTGCATGCAGACTCTTTTTGTGTTGTGTGTGTATCAAGACTGCTAATGAAGAAATTAAGTAGGAGTGGTCTGAAGACAAACCTGAGAAGAACCCCATCACAGACTTGGCATAAAGTAAAGGTCACTTTGCCATGCTGGGCTAATCCCCTACATTTACAGTTTTCTCAGTAGTTGTACCACTATCTATACAGTCTGTTGTTGATGTCCAGATAGACTAGATTCACCACATTTTGTTACTTCTAGAAAGCAATTATCATAGCAAAGAAAAATTAAGGATTAGTTGACAGAAAGCTACTGATGTTATCTGTATACCAGTTTTTATTTAACATCACATCTTTGTTGAGGTTGTTTCCTTCTTACTTTGGTCTAAAGCCTTACATGCATTTGAATGCAGACCAAAGGACAACAGTTTTCTGGCCCACCTTGTCACTATTATTCTTCATTCATATACCATCACATCTCACTTGTTTGACTGTATGTTTGTTTCTTTTCCTTCTTCTACCTGGGCTTTCTCGTTTAATCTCTACAATAGCTGGAACAGAGCTGTGCTTAAATAGGGTCTCCATATTGAACTGGATGTCTATTTTTGCCCTTTCTGTTATTGAAGGCAAAATTTAATGCTATTTTCCTATACAGTTTTGGCTATCTGTTTTTATCACTGTCTCTCTATCCAGTATACACCTTTTTCCTGAAGTCTATCTAGAACACTTGAGACCAAACACTTGCTTATGTGGAACAGTAATGTATTTCGTTTGCCTTCTGTTTGTCTGTTTTAAATGTATGGCGCTTCAGTGCCCACCGTACGGTTCTGCTGGCTGTTTCACAAGCTGCATAATAATACCAAGTTACATGCTGCTGTGCTGTAGAAGAATATCAGGAAAAATTTTTTGGGAAGGGAAGTGAGGGGAAGACTTAAACACATTCAGTGCCAAAGTGGTGTTCAGTTCAGGAAGCAGAGGATGGTTTGGTTTCTACCTCCCCTGGTTGCTGGGGCTCCCATCCATCCTTTTGCCTCAGGGCTCAGCCTGCTGAAAGCTGATGTTCAGCCCCATCCTTGGTGTAAAAGCCATCAGTGTTTTCACCTGTGCAGCTCCAAGGTTCTGCACTCCATGAGGCATGGCCCATCCTCACTGTGTGGTCCTTGTTTATAGATGACATACCATAAGAAAACGGCATAATAAAGAACATACCCAGAGAGTTCCTTAAACTCCTTCCTTCTGCATCCTTCCTCTTTCAGACCCTCGAGGAACTCATCTCTGGGAATTTATTCGAGATATTCTTCTTAACCCTGAGAAATATCCAGGATTAATCAAATGGGAGGACCGGTCAGAAGGTGTCTTCAGATTTTTAAAATCCGAAGCTGTGGCTCAGCTCTGGGGGAAGAAGAAGAATAACAGCAGCATGACTTACGAGAAGCTCAGCCGGGCTATGAGGTGAGTGCACATAAAGAAACCATCTGAATGGAGAATTTTATGACTTTTAAAAATGAACCGTAAGCAACAGCAGCTCCTTTTTTATTTTATTTATTTATTTATTTTTGCAGCAACAAAGTCTCTCCCACTAAATTTGAGGTTGTAATGTTACATTCTGCTTTGTCTTAATTTATTCCTCCTGTTTCCATATACTATCATATGCATATTATATAATATTTACACTATATTTTATACATGATAAATTCTGTTTCTGACCATACTACCAACCAGTAAAAATATTTGATTGTAGGAAGGAAAGATGGTTATAGCAAGCTGAAAGTTCACATACTACTGAACTGGGAAGTTTTAAATGACAGAGTACTTGTTTTTTGCACCAGTGCTCAGAACATAAACATTCCCCTGCCCGTTATCTTAAAACTGGTTTACGAATCCTCTGTGAGGATCTTCATTGTCCCTTGCTTTAATATTTTCAGAATTTCCCGTAATCCATAGAAGTTCAAACTGTATTTCAAAATGGTATCTTAGATTCTTTCCTGGTTAGGCTTATTTAGGAAAAGAAAAAAAAACACCACCAAAGAAACCCCCCAAAAAAACAAAAAAAGAAAACAAAAAAACCCACCAAGATGAAATCTAATCAGATCTTATAATGGATAGGGCAGTACATTGTAACTCAAAAAATGGTGAGATTAAAATTCATTAGTTGATTAATGTTAAGTAAAGAGAAGACACAATGATTTTTTTTTTCTTCTTTGTCTTTCAGTTAGATGAACCTTAGGTGTAATAAAATATGATAAAATAACATAAAATGAAACCAAATAAAGACATTTCAGATAGCTTTGTGATTCCCGATTTGACTGTGTGGGTCATTTGAGATGATACAGGAATTTAGTTTAAATCTTTTTTACGTGTTTCTTTTAACAGATACTATTATAAAAGAGAAATCCTGGAGCGTGTGGATGGTCGCAGATTAGTATATAAATTTGGAAAGAATGCCCGTGGCTGGAGAGAAAATGAGAATTAAAGATGTCAAGAAATAACACTTAAAACACCTGGATGTAAATATTCAAAGACTATTTTCTTATATTTATGTACCAAACTGGGGTGAAAAAACAATTCTGCTTCTGTCGGGAAGAAGGAACATTATCATTATTGGTGTTAAAATTATTTTATTTGAAGTATGTCCTGTATGGGGAAAAAATGTACACAGTTTTCTGTGATATAAGATAACATTATAGAATTATGATTATTTTTCCCTTCTTGTGAAGTTTTTCTTTTTTTTTTTTTTAAGTCATACAGGCATAATGTGATTTATGACAATGCTGTGAGTCATGCAAAGAAAGGGAAGGAGCAAAATATTAGGGCATTTAGGCAGTATGATAATCCACTTTGGAAGGCAACTGTAAGTGGAGAAACTGTAAAGCATCTCTGAGCCAAGTAGTCTTCTTCCATAACCAGCTGGTTTATAGCTTTCATTGGCCAATATCACTTGTTCCTTCCCTCCAATTTCTGAATGTTTCAACACTTTGCTGGCTTCCAGTTGCTTTTATTAATCCAGACAGTGGGTTCCCCTTCAATTCACTTGTCCCAGCTGTAAGAGCAGTAGCTCAGCAAGGTGGGAGTGAGCATTTACTTGGAGAACCCATACTACCTCCACCACTGGGACCTTCTTTTGTAGGCAGAAGTTTAGGACTGGACCTTGCCTGGTACTGAGTATCCTCCCTAACCTCCAAAGGGCATTCAGCTCTCACCATGAAAAGGGCTATGTGTTTATAACTGACTTTAACTATCTTTGAAGTGGACCGCAGGAAGTGAGTCGATCTCAGGGACCAAAAGCCATTAGAGGAAGATGACTGTTTTCTGACTGGGCAAACATACCAAAAGACACCAGTTTCCCAGTAGAGAGAATACTCTCCCCTACCTGATATTCCTAACTAAAGCATTCAAATCCATGACACATAAAGCAGTGAGGAGGGGGCAAGCAGAACATGTATTAATCCAATGGCATGAGGGAGATCCCAGTTCCTTCAATTTATATGATCTTCCTGGCAGGTCAAGTTTCATTTGGACATATATTTTCAAATAACCTCTGAGAAATGTAAAACTCTGTTGCATGCAAAATATGAGTTCTCTTTGCTTTTCTCAAGCCTAGCTCTTTGTATTTGTTTGCTTTTTTTTTTTTTTTTTTTTTTTTTGGCATTCTTAGTTGCAGATAAACCCACCGACATAAAGACACTGAGACATTGGGGACACTTGAATCTGGGTCTGGGTCAGTATTTTGGGCTTGTCTCTAGCTGTGCCATGCGGAGACTGAACACTGATTGGCAGCTTTTTCTTTCTCCAACTCACAAATGCTTCCTGCTGGCACCAGGCAACGGGGAAATAAATCTAGAGGAGGCAGTTCTTCATCAGGTCACTGAGTGCGTGAGATGTGGGAGTTGAGAAACAAGATTTTCTTGGTGATGTTAACAGAGGTGAAACAAAGATCAATTCCTGTTTCAAGGATTGGGAATTTGGAACACAGTGACAATTACAGGGGCTGAAAAATCCCAGGGAAAAGAATATTAAATTCATCCAATATCCATTTCCTCAGGCTCTTGGGTTTGAATCCAAATTAGCCAGAAATGCAGCAGGGCACAGCTGGAGGTTGAAAGATATTCCAATTTTTTTGTTTGTCTTAAAAGGAAATGCAGATGAAACCAAGAGACAACAGAAGTATCAATATAAATGGCATCAAATGTGCTTAGCAACAATTTGTAGGCAAACATAAAAGCCTAACTTGTTATCTACACATGTAGGGCATGTCTAACAATAGCACCACCTCCTACAGTGTGTGTGCCAAAGCTGTCACCATCAATTACCCGTACATGACAATTTTTACTTTTCATAACCTGGGTGGAGAGAGGTTCATCTAATTTACAAATCAAGTTATTAGTCTCTGTACTTCAAAGCACTGTTTTTTCTCTCAGTGTATCTCTCTTTTTTTTTGGACTGACTGTGCCAGCCTTCCTTGCTTTTGCGCAACTCATTAATTTCCTCTTTTTTCAGCTTGATTGGCTACATTCCACTCCATTTACCATCATTTTGTAGTTCATACAGCAAGAACCATGCCACCAGATGAGGAGAGAACCTTCACTTTTTTCCAAAGATCATCACCTTCCTCCCCCCAGCCCCACAGTTATTTGCAACCCTTTCATGGGATCACAGAATCATTAAGGTTAGAAAAGACCACTAAGATCATCTAGTCCAACCATCAGCCCATTGTCACCGCACTCCAGGCTTATCCCACTACACATTCCAATCCACCCCTTGAGTAAAAACCTGAAATTAGTGCATCTGTCACAAATTCCCTGGCACCCAGATTTCATCCTTTCTTGCTCTGGAAGCAGAAAGGCATAGCTGATGGCCATAGCGATACTGTTGTGCTAGATCTCAGGCTAACTCATGTCTTACACATTATCATACCTTCATAAGACTGCTTGCTACCAGATCTTTCAGCAACTTCCTGGGAAATACACTGAACTTGTGATATAGATGTTGCACCCCTTTTTTACTGAGCAGCAGCTAAACATGCTTGTAAAGGTTTTGAAAATTAGAAGTTTCACTTAAAGCCCACTATATAAATCCAGATAGTGATTTATGCTGGGTTGCAGTATAAATGCCAGACTTCTACTGTCATGTCTTTCAGCAAGTGGAAATCGTGCAAGTTTACATTCCCATTCTGTAGAATTTTTCAGACTAGGTACTTGTCATTCAGCATTACAATAGCACAAATCTGGAATAGAAGCCAGCCAACTTTTACTCTGTTTCACAAATATATTAACCCTCGCCTAAGACAAACACAAAGGGCTGTTTAAATCTGCAGTTCTTGCCAAGGACAGATGCAACCAACCAAAGGGAATCTTTTTACCAGACCTAAGCAAATGGAGAAAATGAAGAGATGAATGTTTATGTAAATTACTATTTAAACAAAAAGCATTTCTGATTGCTCTTTTATTTTGTATTTCAGAAGCTGAGCAATCATATTTTTAGATGTATCCTTTAAGTTAGCAGCTGCTCAACTGGTAGCACCATGTGTATAGATTTTTATTGTACCATAATTTTTCATATGTAAAAAGCTCTAGATAGGAAAGTATATTATATTTATATAGATACATGCAAATCACAGTGTCAGAGGTGTTGGCGTGAGCACCCCTCCAACTCTATTTTCTGCACTAAGTTAGAGCAACTTACTCTTAAAACATCCTGAGAAGCTATATGTAGGCTGGTGAACTACACAGACATTAACATGTTTAGTTATGTTTTTGTCTTTCTTTCTGTGGCAAATTGCGTAATTCTTGCTTGTGTCTCACAGCTTCTTCAACATACATGTGTGGAAAAAACCCCACATGAGATATTTCTCTATTGCCATTGTAAATCTCAACTTGGAGACTATGTATCACAGAATGGTTCTAAAGACTGTTTCTATTTTTGTGGACATTATATAAATTCAAATAAATGACTCGTGAAAGAAATTTTCTGGCTAACATTTACCTTTTTTTTTTTTTTTTTTCTTTTTTCTTTTTTTTTCTCGAAACTGGAATTGTGGCTGCAGTGAGTTCTTTTTGATACTGGAGAATATTTCGATAATGGAGAAAAAGTGATGTAACTCCCACAGAATCCAGTAGCCTACTGAACTGGTTGGTGGTGTAGCCCTTCTCTGGTGAAGCCACTGGGTCTGCAAACGTCTTGCACGTCCCACAAGGCTTGTTGTCAGTGCTGTCAGCAGAGCCAGACTGCCTTTCTTGTTTGGCTGCTGAACTTCACAAAGTCTTACTTCAGCACTGCAAATTTAACTTCAAGGCATTTTGGAGCACGCACAAGGGCTTGTCTGATTACCGCTGGCATTACTCACACCGAGCATTTGCTTCACTGAATCAAAGCTGCTAAAGTGGCAAAGTCCTTTCCTTTGTGCTCTTTTTTTCACCTAAGAGATAGCTACAAGAACGCTCAATGAACAAAGAGAGCACCTTTCTCCTGATTTGATCTTCAGTTTGAGGGAAACAAGAATGAAAAACCTGATGCTTAAGAGAATTTCAGAGTGGGATCGCACAGCATTTGCACCCTGTGGCTATATCAGAGAAAACGTTTGATTTTCAGACACAGGCACAGCCCTCGCGTTCAGCCCGCAGAACCAGGCTGCTTCCCCTCAGGGCTGTCGCAGTCTGAGGGCTTGGGAGTCCCCCGTCAGCCTTCAGGAGGAACAGGAACCAGATTCCACGCTAGTTTGGCTGAATTTTAAATAAGCACACAGCTAGTTTTCCTCAAAATGGCTGGGCTTTTGTTTCAAGCAAGCTGAAGCCAATACTTGAGCCAAAGACAAATAAGAACATTGTCTGGAAACATGCAAATAAATGTGTATTTAAAAGTAACCTTCTCTGCTTATGATTTAAAATAAAGCAAAACTGCAGTTTTCGGCCACACTCTAAGGCCAACATGAAATAAATATTCCGTTTGCAAATCCTATGTGAATTGAAAGTAAGTAAAACATGCATTGAAAATTGTCTTCCAAGCTTCATCTAAACCCAATATAAATTTGCGTGCACTCCTCTGTGATAGGAGTGAATGGGATTTGGTTCATTTAAGTGAAATCTTGTACTGCAGAAAGAGAAACAGTTAGAAGTTAGCAATACCAATGGTTCCCAAGCAGTGTCATCAATTTAAAAGACAGGTAGTCTATTGGAGTTTTCAGTGTTTGCTCCCAGGCTGATGGAGTTTTGCACAGGCAGCCCAGGTCCTGAGATGAAGGCAACTCAGCTGAGCTCTGTGCCAGTCAGGAATTTCCTCTAGCGAGCACTTTTGCCTCCTTTCCCTTGATATTTAGCTCTTTCAGTCACCAGACAGTGCTTCAATATGTGAGAAAACAAGAAAATACCAGGAAAACAAAAAACAAACATGAGAAAGAGACAGCACTCTGCCACATCTTACTGCACTGAGTGCTGCTGTGTGGAACTCCAATGGCAGGAAAAGAGTTGATGACATCCAAATCAGTCTATTTATATTCTTCCCACCAGAGGTTGCTTGCAAAAATTAAATACAAATTAGTGTTTACAAGTCTAATTGCAACTGTAAGGAGAAGAAGAAAAGAGAACAATATGCCTGTATGCATGACATAATCTTGTGAGGCTAAAATAATTATGGAAGTAAAATGACAAATATATATATATATGCATTCTGCTGAAGAATTTCCCTCCTCTGTCTTCAAAATGGTATAACATTCTCCTTTTCTCTCATCAGCTTTTGAATTTCTAGCAACAATGTTTAGCCTCAGCATGGGGAATGAGGAGGAGCGGGATGATCTGTGATGCTGCACCACATCCTGCAAAGCAAAGAGGCAAATTATAGCTTCTTCTTCCCAGACTTTTGGGATTGGTTTGGATCACAGAGCTTTTAATGTTCCTGGGAAAAAGATACTTTGTGTAAGGTTGGAGATTAATTTTAGAGCAAACATGAGATGTCACTAAAATGAATAGGAAAATTACATTTTTTCTCAGGATAGTAAATCTGAATTTTTCTCCAGTGAAACTCCAGTGCATCTCTCCCAAGCACTTTCTCTGCTGGTGGGATTATTTTTCTTGAGTCTGCTGACTTGAATAGCCAAGTCTGGTTGAATAGTGCCAGTTATTTCTATGAGAATCTTTTAGCATTCTCAGGTGTTTTCATTTTGATGTGAGTAACCTGGAATTGTTTCCACATGAAAAGCCCAGCACCAATGTATATTGCACAAGAGTATTTTAATGTTTGAATCCTATGAAAAGAATTTTATTTTTTTTTTAAATTTTAACTGAATACCAGAGAGATTTCCAACATGTCTGGAGAGGGAATAAAATAAAGTAAAACAGGAGAGATTCTTCATGTCATTTTTACTTTTAATTTTGGAGGAAAAGTTTTATAATAACTTTTGGCATTTTGTTTTTGCCTTTTACAGTGTAGTAATGACACTGGAAATGAATCCGATTTAACTGAGTTATTCTTTAAAAAGTATTCTGTGTTTTCTAAGACACAGATGAAGGTACTGTTGTTGCGTTAGTAGAAGTTGGAGAAACATTTGCACCTCTT
Source organism: Coturnix japonica (assembly GCF_054131305.1). Classification (NCBI taxonomy): domain Eukaryota; kingdom Metazoa; phylum Chordata; class Aves; order Galliformes; family Phasianidae; genus Coturnix; species Coturnix japonica. Next base: position 7,521,407 of record NC_140667.1, on the reverse strand, counting down.
AAGTGATTCACCTCTTTTTGGAAGATACAAAGGTAACAATACATCAGAGTCGTACATGAACAAAAATTGCATGTATGCTGTGTCGCATCAGAATCCCCCTATTCAGATGCATCTGTTCCATTCTGAGGTGTTTCTAAGATTACCTGATTAATGAAACTTTTCAGGTAAAAGTCAACAGCATGGCAGCTATTACTGTATTTTGCTTGAAGTATTCTGGTTTGCTGATAAATCTGGCGTAACCCAGCATATATTTTCATTTTAATCAAACTAATTAAGGATCCATCCCACAAATTTTACATCCTGATGGATCGTTGCTCCTGCCTTGATTACTGTCCTTTTTGCCACAGGCCATCAATTTCACTGTCTTATTCAACACACATCCCTAATACCTATTTGATTCAGAGTATTTTACCTTAAGCACTGCTTTGAATTCTACCTTAAAAGGCGAGAAAATCTGGATGCAATCTACAACATTTCAGCATTGCAATTGTTTTCTCCTCTCAGATATTGCCTAGGGTCAGAGGGACAGGATAGGCCAGAAATGCAGTTTCTGCTCCTACAGTCGGCCTGCAAGGCCCACAGAAGAGCAACACAAAATGTACTTTTGCCTTTTGCCTTTGCAAACCAGCTGGCACCACATGCAGCACTTCTGGGCCTCAGGGAGGTGTAAAGGCTTCGTAAGTTCTTGTTCTCTACTTTTATAAATTTCATGTATGTATTGCACTTGTTTGTTTGTATCTGAACCTGCAGCTTGACACCTCTCTAGATGTTAAGATAGTTTCTTCTTCCAGTGAATTAGTTCAAGTGATTTATTGTTTCAGTGAATTGATCGCAAACTGAGATTAACAGGTGGACTATTTATTGAGACTTTCATTCATTGTGAAAGTCACTTTGTTTTTCCATTGGCAGATGTTTTGTGACTGATTCCAGGTTTCTGCATAACCATGCACTGGGATTTCCTCATTTCAAGCTCTGGGTAATTCAGAGGTGTGAGTGTTTTTTCAAGAAGTGATTTCAGTATCATGACACATCTGGTGTGTTTTGCAAAGGACCCTCTTGCTCTATGTATCTTCAGAGCAGTGAAGAGACTGAAAGCTGGAGGATCTCAAGAGCCATTCATGGTAATAAGAATCCTTGGGGCTGACATGACTCTCTCACCTGCTTCTTTCCAAAGCTCCTTTCTGCACCTAGAGAATCTTGGACAACAATGTGACCTATAGGATTGTGTGGGGATGAGATTATTGTGCTTCACAGCTCTCAGAGGCAGGCTGAGGAAAGCTCCATAGCTCCACAGGTGAGGAGAAGCATCAAACTGATACAGGTTCCAGCCCCTGGAGAAGGTAGGATTGACTGAGTGCAGGGCTGTAGTGCTGCTCTGCACCCTCACCTCCTGAGGCCTGGCCAAAGACTTCTAATATGCTGTGACAGTGAGTGTTGAAGAAAAGTCTGAAGACAAATGGGACTGGAGAAGGTCCAGGTTGGTGATGTGAGGATGCTGAGATGTAGCCTGCCTTTAGAGAGCATGAGGAATGCTGGGATGAGTGGACTGCACCCTCCCCTTCAGGTCTTGCCAGCTTGCTTGCTGTGTGTCAGCTCCTGTCTGCTCTCTTTTTCCACCCCCTTTTCCCAGGTGGGGCGGTTACAGCTTCCCCGGCTGTACCCACAGGAACTGCCCTTTCCCCAGAAGCCACCAGCCTTGAGCTGGCTTTCATGGGCTAAGAACAAACTAGCCCTTTGGCTCTAGCTTACACAGTTATAAGCTTTGGATTTGCCAAGTCAGAGAAATCTAAATGTGCAAACCGAATCTGCTTCCAGGGGCTCTCTCATGCTGCTCAGTGATAGTTCTCAGTGCAGCCACTGACCAATAGGAGGAGAAACAACAACCAGTGACTGCTGCAAGTCACCAGAGACATGCAGACTGCAGTCCTATGCTGTCTAAGAGCCCTATATTTTCAAAGAAAGCTTAAATAGAGAGACAATTAATTAAAAAGGGGGGAGGGGAAACGCCTTGAATCTCATCCTTCTTATGGCAGATACAATCATAATGTTTCGGGTAATTAGCTTTGCCAGAGCTGATGATCTCTCATTTTGGGAGTGTATAAAATCTGTGAGTAGTGATATGAAGCAACCTGCAAGTCTCCATGCCTTCTTCTAGAGTTCTCTCTGTACTCCTCTATCTCCCTCTGAATCGTACCTCCTCTCCTGGGGAAAGGCTCATTGGTGCTTATCAGATTCAATTACTGCTGTTTCATATCAATGTTCTCATGTGAAATCAGAATACAAATAACATAGAACTACCTCCATGCACCTAAACAATTACAAATGCTGATGATTCACCAGTCATTCATGCCAAACCAATATTTTTCAGTATTTTACAGATCATGAGCTAGACATTTTAATATGTTCAGGCTGAAATCACTGGCATGCCATAAGACATCTAGTGGAGAAGGCCACTCTGCCTGAGGATGCATGGCGTGCTCAGTTGCTGTCACACAGCCATACACAGCATTTTTCCTGGTAGGTTTGTGGGTATTGAAAGGCATGTTTGCTTTCAAGGAAATTTAGTTAGGTGGTAAAGTTAATCCATTCTGTTACCATGCTCCCAGGGAAGAGGGACTCACTTTGAGGGACCCAGCAGCCATCCCTGGCACAGCTCCTACCTACCTGTGGTTCTTTCCTAGCTCTTCCCCATTTTGGGGCTGCCTCTAGATTCACTTCTTAGAGCTCCCCTCAAGCTGACCCAGATGAGAGTATAAGCTGTCCTGTCATGCCAGGCTCCATCACTTCTGCCACCACCAGCAGCACAGCAGATGCAGCTGTTCATTAATTTTGCTATAAAAACTGAAACTGGAGTTGTCAGTGCTGAACATGTTAAGGACTGGGGGAGCCATGATAAATGTTGAGGCTGAGAACACTCTTAAGCTCCTTGAAACCTGAGCTCATGACTTCAGTGAAGGAAAGTAACTGACACTGGACTGTGTGCTCGCATAGGTGAGGAGCAACCTGGTGCTATCAGATTTAAGGGAGTCAAATACAAAGCCACATCGTGGGTGTCCCGAGATCCCACCAAAAACTGTATCATACCAAATATGTTCTGCTGTCATGGAGATTGGTCACTTTCAGCAGTGATAAGTGAGACCTGCCCTTTATCTGATGTTTCTATCAGATGTAGTTTTTCAATATATATACACACTAAAAAGTCATGTGCTGAAGCTTATGCTCCTTTCTTCTGGTGTGCAGAAGGAATTTAATTCACTGCATATGGATAACCCATTTGTTTACAGTCAAGTTAAGTACAAAGCCAGCTATTAAGCTTTGCTGTCACCTTTAATAAATGGTTTCACAAGATAATAACTCTATGCAGCTACGCCCAAGGGCCATCAGCATTTTTAAAGCCTCTTTATGTGTCAAGAAAAAGCCACACTGTAACAGCCAACAACACTGTGGAGAAATATTACCACCTAATATTTCGTTTGAACACTAAGGTTATGAGTTACAGAGACCTGCAAGCAAAACTGAAGCTTTAAGCTGATCCCCTGCCTCAGAAAGGATATAGAGTAGCAAGTCTTTCTTCAGCTTGGAGAAAGACAAGGCTGGAAGCAGGGGACTTATCAGAGGCCTGTCTCCCAAGCCTAGTCACCATGTGAAACACCTTGAACCTGATTGCAGATTGTCTATTTAAGCTGACCTCAAATGTCTGCTGTAAGAATGGCTTTCTGCTCTGTGTCTGCTGCTGTGTGGACTGGCCCTGCTTGATGATGGATCCAAAAATCAGTCTGAAGTAAAGAAAAGATTTTGGTTGAATCTGTACATCCTAAGGCTGTGGGGTTGTTGGGTCCAACCTGAAGGAGAAGGTACAAGTCTGTAATGAGAGCAGCAGGAGAGGGAGGTGATCTGTCTCTTGGGCAGCCACTTTTTGTCAAATTATTTGTTACCAGCTATTTGTGAGCAGTGAAGGGATCACCTGCTCTGTGGAGAAGACATCTGACTGAGCTATGCAGGGGCACTTAGCAGGTATATTACACTTTGACAAAGGTTTGACACCTTTCCTTAAATTTTACATGGCAATGAAAGGATTTTGCATTGCATTTCTGCCATGAAGTTCCTTTGACTCTAAGAGTGCTTTCGCAGTCTGGCAAAGCACAGATCTGATGAGGCTGGGATGTGAAACAAAGGAGTTGACACAAAACAGGGGTACCCAGGCTGATTGCAAACCTCCTGGGCTGAGCTGCAAGGATGAGCTTGTTGAGGAACTGCAAGCACAAGGTGTTCGTTTGTGAAAGATCCCTCCCACCAGCAGGTGTTTGCCATGGAAGGTGAGCAGGCCATGTTGAGTCACAGAGCGCTGTGAGGCACAGCCTGCATCATCTGGGCAACGGGAGGTGAGTGGGGATCAAAGCTGTTGATAAATGGTGTGGGGTTGTATGTTGTGAAATGAAGTGATGGTTGGTAAGGGGTGGAAATATAGTTAAAATAAGGAGGAACTGAAGAGAAGGATTTGGTCGTGCAGGGAGTTCTTCCCAACTGCTAACAGCAAGGCTGGAGGTGCTGGGGCTGCAGGGCTGCACCATGCTTGCTCAAAGTGTGTGTGATCAGAATTAGAAACCATTATAACTGTAATGACTGAAATTGCGGAGTGATGCATCTAGGCCTTTTGAACTCTGGATATGGCATTTGCATGCTAATATCTGAGAACAATTACCTCATGTCTCCTAAGGGAAGTGGTTGAGGCCCCATCTGTGCACCAGCAGGGCTTGATTTTCAGATGCACTGAGCAATTGCCTATCCCAAGAAAAAATCAGGCTGGAAAATAAACTGCAGATAACAATCTGGTACTGGCAGAGGAATAGAGTAGGTGGGACCTATTATGCTTTTTTCCATCTCAAAATTTTATGATTTGGCTGCATGTATTCGCCTGATACACCAGTTTAAAAAAAAATAATAAAGTAATAATACTGTGTGATCAACCCACACAGCTCTGCTCCCCAGTCAGTTCCCACACCTTCGTTCCCCAGCTTACTCAAAGGGTTTGGTTGGGGAAAAAAAAAATCACAAAGAAACCACAAGCAGAGCAGATCACCACAATCACACCAGGCAACGACTGGGTTACAGATAATTAATTTTTGGGAGCTAGATTATCCCCTGGGTTTACACACCTGTCTGAAGGAGCAAGGCAGAACAGACCATCCTCCACCTGATGCTGAGGAGCTATGACAAATGTAGCTCAAGGTGTGATGCCTGCATCTGATCTCTCTTCTCCATGCCTCGTCCCTAGAGCAGGAGTGAGGTGGAGCATAGCAGGGCTTCTCTGGTGATGGAAAAGGGGAAACAGGAACTGCTCTGGGTGGGAGTAAAAAGTGTTAGTTGCTTCCAGGGAAAAACAGGAAAAATACAACCCTGCTGGCCAGTCCTGAGGGATTTCTTTCAAACAAAATGCCTGCATGTATCCTTTCAATCTAGCCTTGCGCAACTAGTTCATTGTAGTAAGAGATCTATGGTCCAAGCATTTTGATAGCAGAAAATAGGCATCTTCAGAAGGCTGAGATAATGCAGTAACATCCTTTCGTGCCTGCCATGTCATAGTGAAAACAAGCAGGTACATAGCAGGCATCTTATGACAGAAAGGGATCACGATGGCTGCAATTACATTGTACTTTTTCAAGATGTTCTTGAACAAATTGCCTTCTATCTACAAAATGTAATGAAGAGTAAATCATAAATATGACCTGGATTGCTACCAGTATGTGAAAATGTGTCTATGGGATCACACGCATTAGCAGTTTCCCAGATAAAGCCAATGATCTTGACGACTGAGTCCTAACTTGTTAATCACTCCATCATTTGTCCTTTTATTTTCTCATCAGCAGTGTTAGTAATCTTTAGTACTTCAGCTGCTGTCTTAAGGTAACAGAGTTAGAGGCTTCAAGCTTTTTTTCCTTCAGAGTATTTGAAAGTGCATTTTTCCTAAACAGATTAGGCTGTAGGTGAGCAGGGTAGTATGTTCAGAGCTACAGGAAGAGCTACATGGTTATTGTGGGGCTTTTTATGTTCATGGGGACATAAATTATACTGTGTTGGTTTTGATTGCTTGAAAGGATCTCAGTCAATGGTCTCAGCTATTTCAAACAGAGACTCTCCTGTTTATCAGTGTTGTATTCCAGACACAAATCTTTCTCAATGCCTCAAGTGATTACAGCTGTAATATTGCATATAGAAAACTAACATGTGACATGTATATGTGTGATATGTAAGGGATCTAGTCATAATATCCAGCCTTTCTAAATCATTATGTATAGAGTATGGTGTGTTTGGAAAGATGTGCAATGCTTTGAAAATAAAATAGATTACTGTTTTTCTGTTTTATATCACAGCCTTATTTTCTTTACTTTTCTGCTTCATGGAGAAAGCAATAGCTTGTGACAGTGAACCTGTACCATCCACAGGTGAGATAGCTCAGGCTGCAGGTAAAGGTCTCTAGAGTTACTTGCTTGCAAACCTTTAATTCCTTTTGGTGTCTGTCAGTTTTACTTTGGAAATCATAGTCTAGATACTCAGTATGGAATGCAATAACACAGCTATAAAATCTCAATGCATGTAGCATGGAATGAAAGAGGAAAACTGCTCATAGTCAGTTTTCCCTCGCATGTGTCAATGAAGGAAACAGAAGAAATAATATCCTTCTTAAACTAATCATAGTATTTTAAATTCTTTTTCAGAAGGTATTACAAGTAAATAAAAGCAACCATCACTTCTAACTTTTGGGGTATTAAATTAAAAACAAAAGTTCTTGAAGCTTTTTCCAAAATGCATTTGGATATAAATATGGTAAATTCTGGCTTGGAAAACACTTAATTTTTCTTATCCTTTTTTTCCACAGTGTGAGCATTATGAATTTTAGTAACACTCCCACTAGAAACTTGGTTAGACTTCTGATCAGAATGGCAAAGAAATTAACATTAGCAAAAGAAGTGGGACTTCAGACTGGAAAGTTAAGAATATGAGGTAGGGGGCTCAGATCTTTTTGAGATCAGTTCAAAACTCTGAATTGTTAACAATCGAAAGTAAAAGCAAAACCAAAAAAAGGAATGCAGTGATCTAGTAAAATGAAGTTTTTAAACACAAAAGACTCCAGGGGGATGGTGAGCAGAATGAGACTATGATGATGCTATGATACTGTTTTGTAGATGTTTTAATCTTCAAGGTATGGAAACATGGTCTTGATGAAATTACTCCAAACTGCTCTCAAAACAGTTGCAAAATTGCACCCCACAAGTGGATATTAATGATTCATTGTCAAGCTGAGTTGTATTTAATGTGGCTTGGCTGTAATCTCCCATGGGCCCAAGTACTAGTCAATACTTTCATTAATGACTTTACTCATGGAAAAAAAGGAGTCAATTTACTGAGCTTGTAAGTCATAACAGCTGAAAAATATAGCCAGCCTTTTGAAACACAGGATGGAAAGTCAAAACAATGACGTTAGAGTTGTGATCCAAAATAAGCAGAAGGTGTTCTAGATGGACACAAACAATATCAATGGCACTATAGGAATACTCAGTTGCACAAAAATGAGGTGGTAAGTGACTTATTGGACGTGTGTTTCGTAGAAAAAGAGGAACATAATATTTCTGCAAATTACAAGTTAAGCATAAGAGGGCAGTGCCAGAAAATATTCAAGAGCACATAGACACAATGCTTATGAGATAACAACAGTGCATTTCCTGCTCACCTGCAGATAATCTAGCTTTATGCCCAGCTTTGGATACTACTTCAGCAACACCAGGATCTTGATAGCACAGCAGGAAGCGCTAGAGATCTAAAGGCATGCTTTATGAGGAAAGATTAGAATATCAGGTTTATTTTACAGGGAGAGGACAGGAATGAAAAGAAAGGTGATTCCCATATTCAAACGTTTTTGTTTGTTTTGGTTTTTTTTAAAAAAAAAACAACACCAAAAAGCCATCATGAAGAAGATGAATCTTTCTCCACTTCCAGTAAAACAAAACAAGAAATAACAAGCCTAACTACAGCAAAGGAAATTTGGGTTAGATGCAAGCAAGAGATTTATAATGGTACGAAGAGGAGTCTCATCAGCAGACACTAAAAAGAACAGGTTAGACCAACATCTCTTTAGAATTACATAAGCACAGCTGATCTTTCCTTTGGGTGAGGGATGTACTGGCACAGTCATAAGAGCTCTTCTAGAACAACTTCTTGTGAAGACATACTGCAGTCATAAGTCATGTAGGCTTGGATTAAACAGTAATGTCTCAATGGGGGAAAAGATGTTTTCTTCAATAGCTTTCTGGCCAGCTTTAGCTGCATGCACTGACAGTTCCTAAAGCTGCCTAATACTAAGATTTCACTGTTACGCTGTCACCCAAGTCTACATTCTGCAATAAATGTTTAGGCACTTGGAGAAGAGTATTGTATGGACATACAATTTAAATTAGAATATATGCGAAATTCAAACTGATTGTAGAGGACAGTGGGGAGAACAAGTTGTACTGACATACCCTGAATTATGTCTGAGTCTCACCTATCGGGCCTATTAGGTAATTGTTTACTGTTTACTCTTTCCCTGCAGGTAAGTGATAAAGCAAGTTCAAGTCTTAAAAGGAAATGAGAGGTTGCTTATGTCATTAAATTGTAGGGAGTGTTAACCTAGATTGGTCTACACTACTACACTAGCAGGATCGTGTTCTGCAAACAACTGCCCTGCAGGAGGGAAATCAACTTTTTACACGGGTAGGTGGTGATAGGACATGGGGGTTCAATTTAAAACTAAAGGAAGGGAGATTTAGTTTGGATGTCAGTTAGAAATTTTTCACTGAGAGAATGATGGAGTGCAGGAACTGGCTGGTCAGAGAAACTGTGGGTGCCCCCATCCCTGGAGATGGTCAAATCTAGATTGGATGGGGCCATGGGCAACCTGATCTAATTCCATGATTTAGTGGCTGCCAACCCTACTTGTGGCAGGGGGCACAAAGATGATCTTTGAGGACCCATCCAATCCAAGCCCTTATGTGACTTTCCTATGTGCATCTAATCTTTATATAGCTCATACTAGTGTAAAATTCTACAACACCTTAAGATCCTTATCCTCATAGCACTGTCAGAAATGTGAGTGCTATCATATCAGTGCTAGTGTTATCATCTTCCTACACACATCTTAAACACAAAAAATAAAGTCTAAATCTCTTCACTGCTTTTGAAATGTTAATCTACTTCTATGTAGACATGGACTGATGCAAATTCCTTGAAGTCATAGAAGTGTAGAGAAGTCCTGGATGTGAATGCATCAGCCAGGTATTGTTGGTACCCTGCTCTGGGTTCATTCTTTCCTTTCATTTGCCTGTCATGAAGCACAAATCTGTCTAAAGTAGGCAATGTGATTCTAGTGGTAGAAAATGCTTTTGTTTCTTAAAATGGTCACAAAAATAAGGTCTGAGATTTTTTTTTTTGTTGTTATGAAGAATTTCTAATAGCAACCTGTAAAGCTGCAAAATCTGAACTGTGGTAACTAAATAGTACTAGATTTTAGAAAAATAATGAAATCATGAAAAAAGAAAGCACTCTGAAAAAATACAATATAACAAATATTTCTGCTTTGACAGAAAAATACATCCATGTATTTTGGCTTTTTCCAAGGAAAATTCAAACTTTTAGCCAGTCCCATTCTTCTTGTTGTCCAGTGGGAGAGAGACCTATTAGAAGGTGGATATGGGGAAGAAACAAAAACAAAACAAAAAACCAAAACCCACAACAACAAAAACAAACAAACAAAAACAAGGATATGTTAATTGAGTTTGGCCTATGCATTGTGAGTGAAAGGAAAAATAGGACATCAGTTTTACAACACTTTAATTCTCTAATTCTTCAGCTAAATTTTTAATGTGTAGTTAAAGAGATGAGCAAAGAACTAGAACAGAAAACAGTTTTTTGTAAATAAGCCAATGAAGTTAACAGTGATATTTAGACACAAAACAGCTTTAAAATGATGTTCCAGCTTTTCTTCTACAAAGCCCATAAAACTTAACGGTTATGAAATATTTCCTTTGTTTGGCTTCTTTTTATTTCAGTTTAAAGCAAAGTCTGAGGTACTCCTGATGTTCTGCCAAGGCTAAGAAAAAGGATTTTAGGAAAGCCTGAACTTCCAGAGAAGTTCATGTTCATTGCTGTCAACAAAGCAGCAATAAAAGGAGATTTGGCCATTCAGCTGATACAAAGTAAATACAATAGAATCAGTTTTTTAAGATGATTAATGCTTGGTATTTAGGAAGGTAGACACAAAAGGTTGGCTGCAGCCTGCTGAGACTGATCACCAAAGGGTTGTCCGTAGTCAGTGGAAGATTTGGGCTTGGCAGACACAGGGTATGTGATTCCTGTGTTGGGCAAGGCAGTAGACAATCTCCCCATGGATTCTCTGCATGGCATTCCAGGAGGAATCAAAAACCTATGCAAAGCTCAAGTATCAAACTGGATCCAATCAGTTTGTAGCACTCATAAATGTGTGCTAACAATTAATTAACTCAGTGCTACCGAGTTTGTCCTATTACTTAGGACAAACCTCTATCTTGATGTCCAGAGAATCTGAATGCAAAATGAAAATACCTAGAGGATACTCTGAGTTAACAAGATGGTAATGCCTTATTGATCTTGCCAGGCCACAGAAAAAAGGATTTTGGCTGTCTAGAATGATTGGCACCTGGTACTGCCAACCTCAGGCACATGAAACGATGTGGGAGTTGGGTGTGTCAGGAAGCAAGGACTGAGCCTCATGCTGCTATCTTCTTAGGATAGCTTGCGCTCTTCCTGATGCTTAATGGGAACTGGGATATGCCTAATCAGACCAAACAAAAGATGTAGAGATTAAACTGCACCATTAGTATGCAGTAATGAGATGACTGGGAAAGATCTCTCACATGCAACACCTTCATTTCCATGCTTAAATGATTTACTTCTTTATTAAGTCCACTTGAATCAGCATTTCAACCAGGCAAATTAAATGTATGTGGAAGAACAGTTGGCATCTTGACCACAAGCTGTGCTGTGGATGTGGATTTAAATGTACAAGCCTGCAGAGTTGGATATTACTAGTGAATGAAACAACAGAAAAAAACCCAACATTTACATATCCTTACTCTTGCCAAAAAAAGTCTTACAGAAATACTGCAAGGTAAATTGGGAGCATCAAAAAAGAAAAAGCAGAGCACTTGCCAAATATAATTTTTTTTTTTTTTTATGGCACTGCTGTTTCACTTCACAAATAGACTATTGATTTTAGTAATGTAGGAAGAGTGGCAGAATTACCTGCTCGTAATTACAGTCCTTGCAGCTTCAAGAATCTGTTTGTAGAATCTGACATTCAAGGAAAAAACAGATGGCCTAAGAAAAGTCCACATCTTCTCCCAATCCAGACAAAAAGCAGCCACATTTTGGTATGAAATGTTTTATTTCCAGAAACCATTAAGGTGAAGTTTTGCCTGTGATTTCATTGCAGATTTTTAAACATTTCATCATCTTAGAGTCACCCTCTGGCTTACCTCCCCTACACTGCAGGATAGGAATTAGGAGTGATGGCACTGGGGAAAGCCGGATGACCACTGCATATGTGCACCAATGCTGATGGTGCTGCAGTGGCACCATGAAGCATGAAACTGGAAACTGCAGTCAGTGCTAACAAGGGATGTGAATTGGAGTTGACTGCTCCACATGAAAGGCTCTCTATTCCAGTTACTCACTGCTCAGCTATCCAACACACCCAAGGTTTTCAATTTGTAAGAAAAACACATTTTGATCTTGATTCTGGAAAGAGGGCTTGGGCAATTTGTTAATCATGTACTAATAGGATTGCCTCTTGTCATACCAAATCATCCTGCTGGGTTTTGAGTGGTTTGCAGATTCACTGTGGCATAGAAACTACAAACTTCTTTATGCAAGGATTTTCTCTTTTATTCACAGAAAGGCCACCTGAAATCTAAAATGTGGTGCAACCTAGCTTTTCAATATTGATTTTAGTTCACTTGTCTCTGAAGTAAAGATGCTGGTAAAAATAATTAGGAAGCATTTCAAGCTGATTAGGGGATAAATATTCACAAAGAGTTATGTGCATTAATATGAAATACTTCAGATTCATATTTATTGAACTATGGACTGATAAACTACCCTTATGTTGTAAAACTAAATTGTAGTGATACATGATGAAATAGTCATCAGAAGTGATGCAGAAACAATAACCCCTTCCCAGAAACTAACAAGAAGTGGTGCACAGAAAAGCCAGTCAGCATGCTACAATAGGGAACACCACTACCATCTCAGTGTTGACTGCATATCATGTCCTGTGAGGTGGAGAACAAGACTGCCTGTGATTTGCAGAGAACAGATCTGGTCAGCTTGAATCCTGGTTTGCCCCAGGCCACACTAGGAGTATGTGTCACAGCAGGGACCTGCTAGGGGATGGCCTTAGTTCTCAGCATTTCTCCCAAGCTGGAGTCCCTCCTCCTTGCCTGCAGTTTTTCCTCCCTTGCAGAGAGTGGCAGCTCAGATCTCCCAGCTGATTCTGATGGGAACTTCTCTGGATTTCCCCCACTCAGCCCAAGATACACAATTTTTATCTCTTTTCTGAGTTTTGGGGTTGCCTGTTACCAGCAGCACGCTGGCATGAAAGGACAGAGGCTGTCCTGGATGACTTTGTGGGTGCAAAATTGCTTGGCTGGGAGAGAGTTACTTCCATGGCTCATTTCTGTTATTCCAATATGTTTCTGCTCATCGAATGGAAGAATACAGTCTAAAAGGAGAACCTGGGAAATGAGTGAATTTTAGAAGGTAGTTTAAATTAGCAGTGGAAGATTTTTATAAATAAACACAGGTCATCAAGTGTTGAAGAGAATTAAGAAATAATAAGAAAGTGCCACCAAATTACTGTTTTGTCAGAAGGAAGAATTTGGCAAAGAGAGCAAAGCTCACTGTGTAGCTGCTCAGGGATAATCATCTCTGTATCCTTTTGGACACCTCTGAACAAAATCCCAAGAGCAACTAACAGGCAGAGGCTGCATTCAGTGCCACAGCATTTGCTGCAAAACTACTGTTAGGTGAGAGAGGCATGTCCATGTTCCTTGCAGCTGGTTTGGCAATGTGCACCCATGGTTACATTGGAATAGGGCAGCCAAAAATAGCTGGATTTTTATTTTTTTTTTCCAAATTGAAGTCATTTTCCCTCATTTATTTACAGGCTGGGATCACACATGCTGTTGGCACTACTCTGTGTAGGAGGCACAACCAGTGGCTTTGCTTTCCTGACCCCAGCCCCCCATATACTGAACCTGCAATCGCACTCTGCCTGAGCTGCGCAGCATTTGACTTGTCTGTTGGTGGCTGATGGCAAAACCAGTGTTTTGCCAAAACCTGTGCTTACCTTGAAGTGTCAGTGCAAACACAGTCTCCTGCAGGGTAAAACTTTGTCCATCCCCTTAGTCCTCAATTTCTAAAGATGCAGTTTTCTTTGTTTTTCTCATTTTCTTGTCCCCTCACACATGGTGGTGCTAAACCAAACTCAATAAGGATAAGGTAAAGTTCCAAAAGCAGTCAGTTTATCTGATTGTATTTGTTTTCCTTCACTGTTCTTTAAAAATAATGACATGTGATTTGTAATATTTGCTGTAGCCTGGCAATACGTATAGCGGCAACAGCACAGATTCAATCTGAGATGAAGCCATCATCCTCTGCTAATCAGGGTGTGGGAGAGGCATGCAAGCAACATGTTCAGCCCATTTATTCAGTTATGTAATGGCCTTTTAAACATTTTCCATTTATGGTCTCTATTTAATTTACTGTAAGTCACAATGGTTTAATGTAAATTCAAGCCATAACATATACCAGACAGCTCAGCCATAAATCAGATGAGCCTCTGTCTTCGTGTATTTATTCTTTTATGAAATAACAGAATGTCCATGACCTGTATTTTAAAACTAGGCTAGAATAAATAAATCATTTTTGTTACTGCATGGAACAAACTAGTTCAGAGAGACTAAGTCTTTGCCCACAGCGAATGCAAGAAAGGCTTAGAAACTTCCTTCTAAAAATATTTTCACTCACCTTTTGTGTTGTCTGGCTTCAGCTGTGCTTGAAAGAGAACATGTAGAGAAAATCACTTCTGCAGTATAGGTTTCAAACTTCCCAATGTCAGGAGCTTGGGAAGGCTCTTTTTGCAAGATTTCCAAGTGTCTTGTTAAAGGAGATTTGGATTAGTGTCTAGATTAGGATACTTACTGAACTAAGCAAAACCTTAGCTCTACTGTTAGCAAGTCATAGCACGAGTTTCAGTGGTATGTGTTTCCTCGTTCATCTCTACTCTGGAGATCCTCTCTCCACTCGGCTTTTCCAGTCAGGATCAACCTAGCACATTGTTGAGAATGAATCATTTTCTACTGAAGGTGTCAATTAACATGTCACAATATCTGGACATTTCTCCGCATCTCTCCTGCCTGCAGGCCTGCCCCACAGCACCAGCTGTTCCTATGGAGCCTTGTGAAGTGCAGCCCAAACCCCATGGAGGCAGCCAGACCACAGAACCAGCCCAGTCCCTCTGATGCTTGGCTGGTATACACATCCCAGGTGGCCTCACACTGGCTGGCCAGGGCTGCTGCAGCCCCTTAATTAGCAGGACTCATTTCTGACATTGTTAGGTAGCTCACTGCTCTGAGCAGTGCTATGCATGGTGGCAGGGCTTGCATGTGTGGTGCTACCCAGTTCTGTGGCAGAAGTCCCTTTGGGCAGACCTTATGTCCATGAGGGAATTGTCCCTGTGCTGCCTCCTGGGAGCCTCAGATAGGACTGAGGATGGGTCTCAGAGGTCTTCGGGGAAACATACTGCAATAAATGTGCCACTGGGGAGCAACGTGGGGAGAAGCTGGACAAGTTCTTTCTGGTGGGAAAGCTCTTTGTGGTTTGAACTCCAGACTTACAATGTTTCTGCCCAAAAGGCTGATCCTGAGGTCTGTCGGCTTAAGGGCGCTGTGCAGAGGAAGAGTAGAACTTCTGAGCCTACTCCTGCTTTAATGAAAACAGAGTGTACCTATATTTCTTCTCTGTACTGACTTTATCTGATGGAAATCTGATGGGTCTGGTGCATTTGCGAGAGCCTTGTGTGCATTGTTCTGCTGTTTGGTTTTGATAAAATGTGGTATTGTACTTGATGTTCTCTAGCTACGTCAAACCTTGCTTCACGGCTAATGCATGGCATTAGTCCATACCACAAGTTGTGCAATGCTCTGCAGCAAAAATATTGATGCTCCTTGGGGATTAACAGTGTTATTTCAGTGTGAGATTGATGAAAGAAGTGAGGGCAGAATTGGAGGAAGGATAGTTTTGCTACAGAATTGATTTTGGCAAGTTCATTATGGGGGAAAAGACCATATTTATTCACCCTTTCAAGTATACATTCACCTGTTTCAACAAATGAACTTTAACGGAAAGAAATAAAAAACAAAAAACAAGAAGAATACATCCAATTAGAAACAGTGAAGAGAATGGCAAGTAATTCTACAATAGACCATCTCTCAGTGGAGGTTCTCAGAAAAGGCTCACGAGTTTGGGGTATCCCAAACCAGCACATGCGTTTCTCTTGCCACACCAACCTCCTGTAATTTGGCTGCAGTGAAGATAGTCATGACAGAGGTGGATGTGGCCAGCTCTGCACAGGACAGGCACTTGGTCACAGTCACTCTGTGAACTTCTCATGGCAAGTAAACGTGTATTTGATGGCCTTGGTGGCTACATCTAAACCACGTATTGAAACAGTATTGCTTATGACATGACACTCTCAACATACTTTTTACTAGGCTTTCCAGTGGTTTCCAGACATGTTTTGGAAACAGATGCTCCCCACCAGAGACTGCGTGTGGCTTGGGCTGAAGCTGCAATGTACAAATCCCTTTCCTGCCCTGACAGCACTGAATTTAAGCTGCTCCTCTCATTTCCTGACCAAGGAGGCCCCATGCTACGATCACACTGGGGAAGCAGTCCTGCTTGCAGGAGAGACGCCTCCACTTGGTTAGCAGCAAAATAAAGCTCACACCCACCCTTTGGACTGATTCATGTGCTCTACTCATTCACACCAGGCTGATCCAAGAGATTAGCCACTCTAGCTGGCAGCCACACCTGTCTGCTGGGGGTTGTTGCCCTGTCACGAGGGCAACCGAGCAGCAGAATATCAGTTCCAAAGTCTCTTCAAGGCACAGGCTGATAAGCCCACGTGAATGGCTGCTTTGCTTTTGGTTTGTATTACCATGCCTTGGAACGTGGCAGCAGTTTGTGACCCCTCAGCTGCAGCTAGATCAAATTTGAAATACTATTTCCCATGTTTCCGATGTAAACTCTGTGAGACTGGCTGGCTTTTAATTTTTACAGGCTTATATTTCAGAGAGCCTGGTCTCTGCTGAGAGTAGCAGTTACTACACTAATTTAGTGCTACTACCATTAACCATAACAATAATAACAACAGTGAGCACCCGCATGAGCCAGACAATAAGTTTATTAGATGCCACAAACACCTTTTATCATGCAGCATAAGTGCTTATGTCATACTGCCTGCTTGCCTTGACTGTTTAAAACCCATGCTGCTGGCTTCCTTCCAGGGTGTTCCTGCATGTCCATGGCATGGCTGCAGGGTCAGGGCACCACAGGCCAGCCCAGAGCTGGGTCATCTAAGTCCAGCAGGTAAGGAAGGGATGCTCCTTATTACGCAGCGATTTATTCTAGCAAGATCACTCCATCTCAGTCTAAAACCAACACTCATACATATTAGAGGAGCCTCTACCCACCAAAGTTTGCATGTGGTGTTTTTGCTTATTAAATTCCCGAGTCCTCGGGTCATCATTTGCATTGTGTATCTTCCTCTCTTGGGCTGACAGTGTTGCAGTATGAAAACACTGAGGCTAATTGTTCTGCTATTACAAAGGCTTCTAGAAACAAAGCAGGTTTGGAAAATAATTCAGAGCAGGTGATCTGTACTGGGGAAGTTCAGCTGTCCACATAACAGATACTGCAGAAGGTCACAAGCTCTGGTATTTGGTTATATTAGTCTCTAACCCTTTCAGGACTTCTCTAATGGATTAGGTAGCTTAGAAAACCTCTATGGCTATCTTTCATATCTAAATGCTATGAGCATATTGTTAATTTACCCTTTGCCTAATTATGAATGCTCTTCTGCAGCTAGGTCTGGCTGTGTTGCTGGGCTGTGAAATTCAGTGTCTGATTCAGACGGCCATTCCAGGGAAATTACTTCCATATGATACAAGAATAGTTCAACTACAGATGCACTGGCAATTGTAGCAATATCTAGTCACAGCATATGATAGTCCAACAACATTATTTTATTTTAATTAACTTTCCTAGTAACTCCTTGGTGCTTGTTTTATATTTAGTTTAAAGCTGGCTCATAATAGGGTATGCTCATAGTTTTATAATAATATATAAGTATACACCGTGCTTCATCAGTGCAAGAAATGAGAAATAGTCACACTTAGTAACTGACCAGGCAGACAAAAGTAAATAAAGGGGATAGTTTTAAATAAAAACAACCCCAAACTCTTAGGGAAATGAACACTTTTCTCTCTTCGTGCTGTGATATCTATATAAATAAATAGGAATTACTTCGTAGGTTTTTCCATTAATAGATCGTTTTGCAAAATTATATATATTTAGTTCATTTGTGAGTTGCAGTCAGGGATTTCCTAGGTGCTGGGCAGTGACTTAGTAATTCGCTGCACTGTTGTGGCTTTCATGTTAACCCCCTACATGTATACACTTGCAGTGCTGTTAGTGTTGGTAGCTAACTGATGGAGTAAATGAGGTGAAATTACTGCATGTGAAGAGTTAATGAAGAGTTGTTAATACCCTCTGCAATCACCACTTAGTGTACTACTCAATTATTTACCAGTGAAGAGGAGTTTTCAGCCTGATCAGAGGATAATTCTATAGACCATTTCTCTTTTTTAAAGGCTTGTTACTTTAGCATTCCTTGGAAGACAGTGCTGTTCTCCATAAAAATACCTGACAGCAGGCTGGTAGTAATGATAAACAATTATTTAATGCTTTTGGAGTATGCATTTAATGCATGTATACTGCATACATAGGTGTGCCTACTTTTTAATTGCCAGTTATGAAATGTATGTATATAGATGCCTGTGCATTATGTGAATGGATGTATTTATTCATCTTTTTCAGAACGTTTTTTAGAAAGGAATTCAAATATTTACACTGGTTTTAGGAGTATCATAAAATTAGCTTTCTTACTAAGTAGCTTGTTTTCTTTCTAGAGGTTATGAATCACATTTTTTGTTTCCTAACTACCTAGAAGTACTTCATGAATAATCAGTCATGCAAAGCTGTCACACTTGGTTAAATAGCTCAGTCTTGTTTTTACTGCTTCAGTCCTTTATATCTTTAATTACCTTTATTTAGCTGATATAAATCACCTCAGAATACATGCTTTCCTAAGCAGCCCTCATTTCTGCACGTATTCTGCAAAGTACTGATTGCACATCTGGATGAAGTGCAAAACAACACCTGTATCTCTTTTTCTTTGGTGCAGTTAAGAACATCTTTTTCATACTTTAAGTCATTTTATCTAGAATGAAACCTTTCCTTCCTGCCTTTTTAAGACATATTTCACTGCATTAATATTTTGCTTGTCTGTCTTCTCATGTATATACATTTTTTGGTTTATGCAAAGCCCCTTGCAAAAACTCTGTCTTTTCCAGCACATTCACCACTGGAACAAGATGCTGTGGAAGCTTCTTCGACCCTCTCTGCAGTTGGATCTGCACTGCTCTATACCTAAAGAGCTTTTAAGCTCCCCTATAAATAGCTAGTCTCTAGCTGATAGAGGGATACACTATGTTCAAGAAAATAATTCGTTCTGAAGAGTTTTGATAACTTCAAGTGTAACTTCAGTGTTACTGTCATAATAAATGTTTGCAAAAGCCACTCGGTGACCTAACTTACTCAATCAGGTTGTAATGAAAAAGCGATGATGTGTTAAAAGTCATAGCGACTAGAACAGCTTGTTGATGGCTGCCAAAAACATACTTTGTCTAATATGAATGTCACTTTCCATTTATTTTCTCATAATCTATCTGTCATAGTGAACAGACAGATTTGCTATAATGGCTAGGTGTCTGCAGATTAAATGTGATTACTTCTCCAAAATGAAAGGAGTGCATCTTCATGCAAAAAGTTAATTAGGCTCTGAAAATTGTCTTGCAAATCCCCAAAGGAAAGACAGACAAAAGAAAAAACAACAAAAAACAACAACCCACAAAGAAGATAAACTAGCTGAATTATTTCAGGATGATAATTTAGTTCTCCTAATTTTTTGCATACGTTTTAACTTCTGTTCAAGGATTACGGCTGATTATATATATATGTATGTATATATGAATATAAACAAATGACTGTAGCTGAGCAGATGAAGCCAGGTGTCCTGCATTCCTGATTCTGTAACAGGCTTGTTAGTAGGGACAAGATATTTAGTGTTTCTGTGTTTTGAACAACGTATACGTGAAAATTACAGAATCACAGAATTATAGAGATTGGAAGGGACCTCTGGGGATCACCTAGTCCAACTCCACTGCTAAACCAGGTTCCATTCAGTAGATTCAGACAAACTTTCTCTCTCCCATCTTGCCAGTACCCTCAAGCTTTCATCTTGTTTTCAAAAATTCCTCTTGAACCTTCCAGTTCATGAGTAATATAGCAACATCTATAAAAACAAAACCTACCATGAAAATCTCTGCTAAGGAATAGCTACATAACATCAAACACATCAACAAGTCATTAACACCCTAAGCTTCTGATGCATCATCTGACATCAGTGATGCTTGCAATCGGACTGGCAGGAGCTGCTGTTCTGGCTGTTCTTGCTTTTTAAAATTCCTTTTTGCATGTTCACTGCCAACTGTACAAAACTGATACGCCTTTTTGATGAAACAAAGGGAATATTATTGGACAAGCTGCTGATTACAATATGTTGTTATTTGCATATCTAAATGCTGGCTTGTGAGTAAGTGCTGTAGGCCTGGGAATGGGTGGGTTTCTGTTCAAGTGACTCAGATTGTAGCTTTGCCTAGTACAGGAGCTTTAGTGAATAATAATCACCAAGCATCCTTCTGTTGTATGTATGCAGAAAGATAAGAGCTACTCTTTCCAGTGCAGAGAGACCATCATCACTCAGTACATAAAGGATAAAGGAAGCTTCTGCTCTAACATTATTTTTTCTTAGTGTCTTGCATAAACATAATTGACTTTTTGTTTCATCTTAGAAAGTTCTGTTGAATTTTCACAAAGGTTTTCCTCATTTTGTAACCATGTCTGGAGATCTGGAGATCTAAAGTTATCACAACTCACAAGTTTTGAAAACACTCAAGTCTGTTTTTTTAATTTATTTTTCTAATGCAAATGTGTTCCCTTTTCAAGGCCATGGACAGTGCAGCAAACAAAAACATTTGTGCCCTAGATTTGCATATTTTCCTTCTTTAATTGGGATTTAGTTCCAGTGTTTTCTTTTTCTTATTTTTTATACCATCGCATCTCCATCCACCCTTTAAAAATAAATATCAATATTCCATCCAATTCCCCTTCTCCAGATTGTGGCATCCTTCCAACATGCAAGTATTATTCCTCATGTGTTAATGAAGTTGATATCTAGCACATTATACTACATACACAATTACTAACAGTGCAGGTCAGCAGATAAATACCTTCTGCTTATTTATTCCCTCAAAACTAAAACATGCATTCTTGTCTCAGGCACTCAAGAATCAGACTGGGTAGAGCAGCTTGAGGTACCCACTCTCTGAAGGGAAAATCCCAGGTGAAAATCAAAATGTCCCAAATTCTTTATGACCTGTAGACCTGTTTCTTGTAAAACAAGTGTTTCTCACACTGGAACTTCAGGCACTTTTCATAGTACTCCAGGCTTTGAAGATGGTTCAAAGCTTCTTTGGGAAGACCCCTGTGAGATAAATTCTTGTGCTGGGGGTCCCAGGCCTGGATGCAGTACTCCACATAGGACCTCAAGAGGGTTGAATAGAAGGGGCCACCCCTCCTTTTATGCAGCCCAGGATACTGTTTGCTTTTTGGGCTGCAAGATCACACTGCTGGCTCACAACCAGCCTTTTGTTTACCAGAACACCCAAATTTTTCTCCACAGGACTGCCTTCAATAAGATTTTCTCCCAGTCTTTAGACATATCTGGGATTGCCCTGACCCAAGTGCAACACATTACATTTGGCCCTGTTGAACCTCGTCAGATTTTATGAGCCCACATTTCAAGCTTGTCTAGATCCCTTTGGATGGAATCCCTGCCTTCTATTATATCAACTGTACCACTCAGCTTGTTGTCATAAGCAAACTTGCTAAGGGCACGTTCCCACTATATCATTGATTAAGATGTTGTAGTGCACTTGTCCAAGACCAGCCTATTGGGGACACTAGTCATAAACTGTCTCCCCCTGAACATAGATCCACTGATCACAACATTCTGGCTGTGACCATCCAACCAATTATTTGTCCAGCAAATAATCAGATTTCAAATCCATATTTCTCCAATTTAGAGATAAGGATGTGGTATGGGACCATGTCAAAGGCCTTGCACAAGTCTAGGCAGATGACATCAGTTGCCCTTCCACTGATACCATCACACCATCATAGAAGGCTATGAGATTAATGCTCCATGATTTTCCCAGGCACAGAGGTGAATCTCACCAGCCTGTAGTTACCTGGGTCTTCTTTTCTCCCTTTCTTGAAAATGAAAGTGATATTTCCTTTTCTCCAGTCACCAATGATTTTGCCTGACAGCCACAGCTTTTCAAATATGATGGATAGTGGCCCAGCAACCACATCAGCCAATTCCCTCAGGATCCTGGGATGTATGTCACCTGCCCCATACATTTGTACACATTCAGACTTATGAGGTGGTCTCAGACTTTCTCTGCTCTTTTAGCAGGGGACATTTTGCACCATAGTGACCACCTAGAGGTTCAGGGACATGAGAGGTATGGAAAATCTGACTGCCAGTGAAGATCGAAGCAAAAAACTCATAGAATACCTAAGCATTCTCCATGTTGAGCAATCTGGAGAAGTCATTGGGTGAGTGCTCTTACAGATAATTCCACATAGAAATGAGAGCACTAGACTGATGATGGACATCTTTATTGTAGGAATGTGATTTTTAAGAGATAGTTGAGATGGAGCTGCTGCACAGGGGTGGTTGTGGAGCAGGTGAAGAGACAGTCTCTGTGGCTTGCAGCTGCTTTCAAATTTGCATCTCCTTCAGCCACATGTCCAGAAGGCATTTTCCAGCCCAAACAGTACTTCAGAAAGGTAGCATCAGCATTCTCCTTTATTTTTGCTTGAAAACGACTACTGTAAGGTGGAGGGAGTAGGAAAAAAAAAAAACCAACAAGAATTGGAGAAGGACACAGGAAAGCCTGAACTATGTGACTTGGGGAATGCCTTTATGCAAACAAAGACCACTTCAGTTAGACCTCCTACTCCTGGTGCACTGCCAGGGCTGATTGATGAGCTGAGTTAGGCCAGCTGAGTGTCTCAGCTGTGGGGCTGAGGTACTGAGTAGGTTGCCTGGGCCACTGATTGTTCTGTGCTTGCAGCTGTGCTTGTGTGTATAACTGAGGGAGTGGAGCTGGCTATCAGTTTCCCCCTGAGCTGGGAGATAGCACTGTCCTGAGAATGTCTTTGCTCTTGTGGCATGTAAGCCGCCCAGCAAAGATATGGAGCAGGTATCCTGAGCGTGTTGCAGAGCAAATGACAAGGGAACCATCTCTACAGACATTTGAGCGCTGGGACGTGATGTGAAGGTATGGTGATGTATAACAGTGACTGTTGGTTTACTGTGTGTGTGGCAGAAGGCGTGGGTAGCTCAAGCTAGAGAGCAAGCCCTTCACACTCCTCCTGTAGCATGCTGTAAGCTGAGGGGTGTGGAGAGCCAAGTACTCCTGAGTTTTCCTCTCCTCTTGGATCCCAAGCAGGCAATTTTCACAGTGCCCTACAGGTGCCCTTGTGTTAAAGCTGAGTGAGCAACTGGAAAGTTGAGTTTTCAGAGCTGAGCTAGTGGCAATCCTATGGGCAGCGTGGGTGCAGCCAACCTGGGCATGGCGAGTCTCTGGAGAAAAGGGTGCGAGTGCTGTGATTTTGTCTGTAGGACGGATTGAATAGATGATGTTGCCCTCTAGTGACTGCCCAAAGAGAGAGTAACTGCAACTACCGAGGGTACGCTTTTGATCTTGTTTAAGAACTATGGTGATGAAGAGTTCAAGTCCTTGGTCCTTGTTTTCCATTTGACTGAGCACAATTATTGCTTATTGCCAGCATCATATTAAATCACTCAAGCATAACAAAAGGTTAGTGAAATGCTAAGCTTAGTAATGTTTGAGTTTCATCTGTCAGACTCTTTTTTGTTCCTAAAGAATTCTGTTCTTCTGAAGGGTCGGTATAAGGGAAAACATACAGCTATCTGGGTCCTCTTAGAAAACTATCTTCTCTTACTGAAATAAGTATTACATTTTCATACAAACCTGCACATTCATATTGTGAGTATCTCCTTACCATATGAGTACCTGAAATGTAAGTTAAAATAGGTAGTAACTACATCTAGTCCCTGTTCTTAATGGGCCCTGCTTAACTTTTTGGGAAACCTTTTTGATTTCTTGCCATTCAACTCAGCTAGAAAAATGTACTTGGATCAAACGTTTTATAAGAGTACTGTTACTTATGCAGACTGCATCATTTTTTGAATGGAGTTGTGAATCACTGTATTGAGTGCAGGAATTACTTCGTATAAAAGTCTGATAATCAAGCTTTCAATTTCAAAAGGACTGTAAGGTCTCCTCCCTCTTTCCCTCTCCCCACCTTTCCCCCCCCTCTCCCCCCCCCCCCCCCCCCTCCTCCCAGTTTGCTGTGTCTATTGGCTGGCTTTTCCTGAACGCGTCTCTTCTGCAGAGGTGTTGTTTGCTCCCGCTGTCCTGTGTCTGGACAGCTTTACTTACAGTTCCTGTATTTGTGTGTGACAATTTGTACAGTACTGCTTTCACTCACCTCCTACCTCTCTGAGAACCTCTGCTGTGAGATCTATCACGTATGTACGTAATTAATAACTGTTGCTCTTGGCTTACAGTTGTGTTTCACTCTTTGATACCCCTTCTTTTGGGAAGGGAGGTCTTTGGCATTAGGACCATTTCTTTTTACCACTATTATTTTCATGTTCTCTTCTTACTGAAATTATGCTAGTGGTAAATAAAAGATTCCAGATAATCAAAGGACCAAAAATGCTATTACTATCCCTGGATGTTTCACTTTTTGGCCACAGCCAAAGGTGAAGTAATATGAGAGCGAGGGGGGAAGAGCATATCCTTCCTGTTTTCTGCAAAGGAGCCACAACTTAGAGCTGCAGTACCTCTTCCTTGTTTGCAGAACATGTGAAAATGGCTAGAGATGGTAGTAAACATAAGTATTTCTCTTTGTATCAAATCTGCACCC
The DNA here is from genome assembly GCF_054131305.1 of Coturnix japonica. NCBI lineage: Eukaryota > Metazoa > Chordata > Aves > Galliformes > Phasianidae > Coturnix > Coturnix japonica. The sequence goes on along the minus strand of NC_140667.1, from coordinate 7,496,849 downwards.
TCCTTGCCTACAAATGCTTAGGGAAGGGCTGTCCTGCTCTGCAAGCTGTGCCCAGCTCAGTACAGGTGTTAGCCCCAGCTTGCTCTGCCTGTAGGTGAAGGGAGAACCAGGGAGCCTTGGAGATGGGAGAGGTGGGAAGGGGCAATGAGAAGAGGAGCAGTAAAGGATATAGGAAAAAAAAGTGGGAAGAGATATCCGGATTCCCAGTTCCTCTGGATAATTTTCTTTTAATCTCAGTACTGCACTCCTCTCTCAAAGCACAAGAACTGAAGGCAGACCATTTACAGATAATGAGCAGAAGGGATACAAACAGAACAGAGAAAAATGTGTTGGAAATAGGGCAGACAAAAAAGCAGGTATGTGTCACAAGATACCCCAGCATTTTATCTTTATTGTTTCTTGCAAGTGGCCATCTGAAATAGTCAGAGGGTATTAATTAGATTAGCAGCAAGAATTCAGTGGGTGGAAAAGTGGGACAATCTGCTGATACTATGCATGTCAGCACATATGACCTCTGTGCTAATTCAAGGCGTCTGTTTTGCCAGTCCTGGGTGTTCCTTCAAGCTGACAGAAAAGTGCTCTGGGTGCAAACAGATGTACTTAATTAGGAGCAACACCAATCTGTACTTTACTACTTAGAGATCTCAATTAAAAGATGGTTCAAAATGTGCAAGATCCTTTTACTAATAAGTCTTGTATGAACAAGGCATCCAGCCTGCTGAACCTCCCCGCTGGGAGAATGAAGTGAGGATTGAAATACAGGGAGCTGTCTCTGTTTATTTGGTGTTCAGTGTCCTCAAGTAAGGCTGTTGATTATTAAAGTTAATCTTATGCTTTGATCTTTTTCTTTCTTTTTTTTTTTTCTTGTGTGTAGGAACTGTATGTAAAGGATTTGGTGAGGATGAAGGCTCTGTCTCTTAAATACTAGCATGATTAAAAGTTATTATGCTTTTTTAGTAGTAGATGTTGTGAGCAGGTTATTTTTTATATATGGATGATGCTTCTGAAAAATATAGAGTGAATTCATATGGTACTGGAGGAGGAGAAAGCAAGCAAGCCTATGAGTTACAATGAGTAGGTCTGTTCAGGGAGCTGCTTTGCACAAGCTTAGGACAGCGAGTATTAAATCATCTTACTCTCCTGTCTGTGCTTCTGGACCTCCCCTCAGCATTGTCTGCAAGATTCCCCCTGGGAAACAGTGCTCTCTAAAAATATGCCTCCCCATCCATCAGCATAGAGCAGCTTCCATGTGTTCATTGTTGCCCCTCACACACAACTGTGACAGAGGATACAGTTGTACCACACCTACATCATACCCTACACCTGAACTCCTGCTTGAGCAGGTTCAGAGATTTATAGCAGAATTGAGAAATGTCTCACTCCTATGTCCCTTTCTCTTCAGGGAGAGTGGGGAGGAGGTATTTTTAAATTAATAATAATTTATATAAGGAATTACTGGGAGAAGTGCTATTTATGTTGCTTATCCCAACACAAAAGTTTACTGCAGAGTTGGAAAATTTTCCTTCTGGAGGCTCACAGTCTTTGTCACTTGATGTGTTGTGTTTTTTTTTTATTTTGCTTGGAATTGATTGGTATTTGTTAGTTTGCTTCTTTGTTCTGGTTTGTTCTTTTCTTTTTTTTTTTTTCCTTTTTAATATTAAGTAGTAATTTATGAAAATAGGTCTTCAAAGTATATCAGCTGAGTATTCCAACCTTCCAGGTTCATCAGATTTCATTTTTATTTATCTATTTATTTGCATCCTAAAGGTTGTGTTTTGATGGAACAGAATCAGCTCTAGAATTCTCTTAAAGACCAGTGACCAATTAGGATTCACTTACTGGCTCTTCTCAGACATCAATTAGGAACTGTTCTAAGATGTCCAGCAAAAACACAGTAAATTCACAGCAAAACAAACCTTCACCCTCAGCTGTTTCTATTATCAGGCTTGTCATAACTTCAGTTCCTGAGTTACCAACACAGTATCAGGCTGATCTCCTTAAATAAGGAGTCTATTTTACTTTTTCCTTCCTTTGGCTCTTTGAACATCAAGGAAGTAACTTTCTCTGCATTACTGTGGGTATTTAATTACAGATTGTTTGTGACTGCATCTTTTCCTTTTCTCTCTATATTATGAATATTTCAACTTGCTTATTCTTCAGTTGTTTTTATTTGTGTGTTTTGGGTTTTTTCTTTAGTTTTTTTTTTTCCTTTCCTGCACAAGATAACTTTTTGTTACCTTGTTCTAAAGTTCTAACCTCAAACGCTGTATTTGGATCTACAGTTAATTTTATTGGTTAAAATGCCTTCATTATTTCAGATAGATGCTGTGCTCAGCCAACACAAAGTAATGAAGAAATACCAAAAAGTTTGGGAGTTAGGATAAATTCTAGCTGTCCATAGTATTTATGATGTTCTATGTTTTCAGGATATACTTCATGTACCAACTAGTTTGACAAGCAGCTGAATACATTTGTGCACTGAAAAACCCATGAGGTTGTCTTCTTTCTTATTGTTCTTGCTTTGACTGTAATGACAGAGGGAGAAATAGCGAATGATCTGATGGTGCTGTACTAGAGCGTTTATATTCCAAGCATGAGATAAGAGATGTCAGCTGTTCTCAGATGAGGAAAATAACAAGCTGTCAGCAATGTAAAGAGTATTTTTTTTCAATAAGCATTGCAGATAAGGAAGATAAATTACATTTTTTCCAGACGTGATTTTTTTTCTTCATGTTATATTTGGAAAAAAAACAAAAAACAAAACACAAACAAGAAACCAAAACACAACAGATAAGACTAGGTTATCCACTGTCTTTCCAAGGAAATCAGAGCTCAAGAATAGATGTCTGCTACAGTCGTTCTTTGCTCATTGTCTATTTGCAAGGAATAGGTCTGTGCAGGTAGAAGTGGGAGCAGAACTTGGCTGCGAAGCCTTGATGACTGGTGAGGGTGTGCAGAAGAGCAGGACTTGTGCTGTATTTGCATAACTGACAGCTTGAGGGTGGGCAGAGGAACAACAAAAAACAATGTTTTCAATTATAAACTTTAAAAAAAAAAAAAAATAGTGCACAAGAAATGCTGAGATAGGGATGCTTTTAATCCTACACGCTCAGTCACATGATGGGACAGGACCACGCTTTGAGGCGATCTGATTTTCTTCCCATAGATTTAGGATTTTGCTGTGATTCCCTAATTGCTATGGAATGCTGGTAATAACAAGCAGGGTATTATCGCTCTATCTGGATTGTACAACACTAGAATACTTTGCATTTCTTTAGTCTCATTTACCATGGGGAATTTAGATGTAACCCGACTGATGAACCTGCATGACTAATATTCCCTTTATAGGAGTGCAGAAATTGAGACCAATGGCAATGGCTTTTTTTCATGCTGTACAGACTAGGAAAGCCTGAGACTGGAATGGGATTTTCAGATCCTTACAGGCTTGATTTCTTTAACCCAAAGCTTCAAGTGCAGTTTTCATTCTCACTTCTCCATATTTTTGGCATATGGAAGAAATTCACTGCAGCAACTTATTCAATAGTCTTTCACAGAACCACTTTTCTCAGGCTTACAGAAAGTTCAGTGCTTTTAAGAAATATATAAAAATTTGTATGAATGTTGATAATATATGTAATTTTTTATTCCTGATACCTGCTCTGTGAATATGCTTGTATCTTTCCAGGTGTTATGGTAGTTATGAGTTGTCAGTTCATAGTTCTATGATTTCTTGTAGGATCTAACTCTGTGGTGTAATGTGTGTTTGCTGGAAAGGGTTCCCTGGGGCAGCGGTCATATGACCAAACCTATCAGAGTTCAAGAAGCATTTGGGCAAAACTCTCTGGTGTAGTGGGTGAGTTCTAGGTGGTCCCATGTGGAGCCAGGAGTTGGACTCAGTGATCCTGGTGGGTCCCTTCCAACTTGTCATATTGTGTTCCATGAACATACAGAATTAACATGCATCTTAGCTGGTGTTTTTCTCTGCGTTGTAAAATGACAAAACATTTGAACTAAGGCTTATATTTAGCTGAAATTTTAATGATTAAAAAAATCCACACATCTCTGTCAGAAGGAGGTGGTATTTTGAAGTATATTAAAACCTTTGAGTGCCAGGTTACAGTTTCTCAGAGAAAAATGTTGGTGTCGCCATTCTGACAGGCGGGATATGCTCTAATTTTAATGAGAGTGTCATGCTGTCTACTCTTGAGTGTTTGCTTTTCTATCTTGCTCCTTTTCCCCAGTCACATCTACTTGTAATGTGGTGCAGTTGTTCACTGCGCAGTTGTTCTGCTTATTACCAGACAGTGGCAGAGAAAGAGCTGAACACATAGAAGATATGAGGACCATGTTTGTGGCTTGAATTCCCTCTATGAAAGGCTGTTTGCATACGTGTAGTTGGCATGACAGACAAAAGCACAGTATATCCTTTGCATGCAAACATGCAAACTACTGCAGATGCCTCGCTTAGAAAGATAGGGAAGTTTTGTAATTACTTGGATATTGTTTCCCACTAGCACAGTTACCTGTATTTCCAATAGCTTATTACAGTTCACAATCTTAAAAACGTACAGTTAGAATCACAGTAAGGAGGAAGTTTTGGTCTGAATTGGAAATCTAGTGGGAGATGCAGGATCCTGGAGGTACCTATATATTTGTGTCCTACCCCCATCTTATTACTCTGCAGGATCTGTTCTGAAAAGACCAGCTCATTTCCCACAGTTGATCAACCATCTAATCAACAATGCTGACCTTGACTGGAATGGAATGATTATTTAGCATTTAGCTGTGGGAGATAATATTGGTTCAAGTTTCTGGCCATACTTAATCAGTTTCCAGAGTAGAGCATGTATGCATGATGAACCTATCGCAGCTGTGGTTTAATAGATATAAGCAATTAAGCAATTATAAATCAATGAGCTCTGTAACTCTGGTATTATAATAATTACATTTTAAAAGGCTCTACTTAGTTACAACTTGGGGATTATTTACAAGCAATAATTAAGGTCAGACTGACTTCCTCATGTTACACAGTGTATGTATGAGTAGCATGTCAAACAATAATTAATTTAGGGTAAACCTAATTGCTTATTGTGCTGAAGTGTGTTAGTACCTTACAGAGTATGTTCTTGTATGTATTACTGGTTATATTTTAAGTAAAAAAAAAAAGACACTTTTTAAATTAAAAAAAAAAGGCTAATTGTCTTCGTAGGTCATATTTTACTTAGAAAGGTAACAATTGCTCCAGGCTTTTTGTCATTAAACACACAGGAAAAGGAATAAAGTAACAGGAAAAGGAGTATGGCATACTGCGCATATGAAGCAATCCTATGAAGAAAGAATAGATGGGAAAAATTAGTGCAATCTTTTTACAAGATTATTCCCCACAGTATATTTCCCAGTGCTTTGTCTGGTCTCGTTTGCAAAGATGCAAATGATGTCGTTTTTATTGCTTCCCTAAGGGGAGATTATCCAGTCTAATAACATTCACTGTTAGGAAATTTTACTGATGTTCAAACTTTTTTTTTTTCTTTACCTGACTTTACCCTATTGCTCCCAGTTGTAAACTCCTGCCGGCAGTTCTGAGTAGTTCTTCTCCTTCCTGGGTGTTCTGGGCCAAGCTAGATACAAGTATTCTTTTTAATCTTTCACCAGAGTCCATCTAAATGATGGACATTTGGGTCTCGGCAAGCCTGTAAATTTCAATGCAGCATCTGATTTCTGCCCTGTGTGCACACGTATGTCCCTTACGTAGATGTACTGACATGCAGATGTGCGCATGCTCCTGAAGAGCTTGCCCCCAGACAACCTGCAGATTGATGAAACGTTCTCTTGCAAATGTTCTTGTCCTCTGGTGAGAGGAAAAGTCACTGCTGGACCAGCTGCCTTAAAAAAGTTGAGCTCATGGGATCAGCACAGTGTGGGGAAGGGACTTGTGGTGCTCTCCAGTCTGACTTCCATTGCAAAGCAGGGTAAACCCTGAACATGTTCCTCAGGTCTTTGTCCCACCTTCAGAACATAATATTACATGACCGTTGGTAGTAGTCACACTGTGCAGTCTATCTCCATCAATCTGTATGAAAATGGGAATCTTTTGTGAGGGACATAGTGACTCAATTTTTTTCTGATCATGATTTATAAATCAGATGACCTCAATGACATCTACTTAGGAGACTGACATTCATATGCAAGCAACTTGGTTTTTTTGCCCCCATGCCTCATTCCTTCTTGGTATTCCTGTTTCTTGTTTTAATGCTGAATATGCACCAAGCCTTCTCCAGCTCCATTTCTGCAGCGCAGACCTTTTTCATCTCAGTTAGTGCTGGATATTTCAGTTGGATACTGGTGTTGCTCTCTGAAATAAATCAATACATTTTGCAGTTATGGCAGACTTGATTACTACCTAGAGATTGCAGTCATCACAACTGGAGGTGTCTCTGAGAAAGATAGTAAATTTCTGTTCTGCAGCAGCAAGTGTAGTGAACAGTCTCTGCTTTGTTAGGCTAACAAGCTCTAGTTCTTTTCAGTCTTTTAAATATTCCTGTCCATTCTTCTTGACCTCTTGCTTCCATCTGCCATACTTATAGAAGTGGAGTTCCTGGTTGTAGGCTTAGTATTCCAGCTGAAGGCTTACTAACCCTGAAAAGAAAAACTTAATGTATTTGAAGGCTGTACTCTGTCCCTAACCTCAGTGCCTTCCAAACTGTTTTCTGGACCTTCTCCACTCTGCCTTCATGAATTTTGCCTCGTCTGTGCAAGTGTGCCATCTTCCACTTGACTCTATTACTAAATTGCACTCTACTTTCCTTCCAGACAATTTCTTGTTTCTTTTTTTTCCTTATGATATCTACAGTTTTTTGAGTCCGTTCTCCTATATTTTGTTCATAAGTAAGGGTTTAGTAAAACAGAATTGCAGCACTCCAGAAAGATCAAACCAAATTAAATTTACAGAATGGATATGCTAGGATATCAAGTCAGGTGTAATTCTGTTTTGTATAAGTCACAGTATTTATAATTAAGAAAATAGGCATTTTTTTTTACAAAGAAGTATGTATATAAGAAAAGCTGAGAAAAGAGAATGTCTGCTTTATAAATAGATGCACTGGGAAAAATATGACTGCACAAATCCTTGTGATGCAATGTTTCCAAATGACAAGGATGAGTTATTTCATACAAAGGATGTCTATGAAGACATTTCAAGAAATAACAAAGTAAAAGATCTGAGTTCCAAAGGGACTGAGTTTCTTTTCATTTAGCAAAAAATTTTACGCTGTGGTTGTTTTATAGAGATGTACAGATACATCTAGAACCCAAAATAATAACTGAGCTATACTGTGATATCCTTTAGCTGAAATATTTCAAAGGGGACAGGCTTTTCAAAAAGCTTGGCTTCTGTTTGAGAACCAAAACAGTTAGCAACATTCTCAGAGACCTTTAGCATGCATGGCTTTGAGCTCTTCTGAAAATTTGCCTATAGAGGTGGATGCTGAGCATTTGAAAAGAATTATCCTTGAGCTCTTTGGCAAATCTGGCTACATTTTAGACAAACGCCTGATCTATGATCTCTTGCCCTTTGATATACCAAAGCTTTAGTGCTATGTGGTGAACTGCTTGTTGTCAGATGCTTATCAGTTTTAAGCTGGCTTTAGAAGTAAAAACAAACCAACATAAAAACAAAAAAACAAACAACAACAAAAAGAAAACAATGAGGTCTTTTTAGATTTTGTGGAGATGTAGCTAAACTTTATCGTTAGATAGCAAGTCAAGCAGTCGACAGAGTGATTAATCAAAACTTTCAGTCCTTACAAAGGACCTGGAGCATACAGTCCAAGTGCTTCAATCCCTTGTTACATCAAGGCTTCACAGTCTTACCGGTGTGGCCAAGAAATGTTTGCTCATATTTTCCACTACCAAATGGGGAGAAATTGCTGCAACCTCTTGTGCTCATACATAGGGTGATTAGCCCAGTTTGGAAGGTATATTTATTAGTACTTATTTGTAGTCTCTCTGCAGATTCAAGTATTACTGGTAAAATAAAAAGAATGTGCATATTTGGATGAAACCAATATTTCATAAAGCACATTAAAAAAAAAAATAGAATCACCAAACTACTAACTTTTAAATCTACTTACCTTCATAGCAACACCCATTTACCAATGTTTCTAGGTTGTACTTGTGTTTTTCAGGTTTAAGTGTTGATGCAATGCGTCTCTCTTATTTGTAATGTTAATCTGGAAGTTCTCTTCAGAAGTTGGGAGGCTGGAAAAGCATCTAAACTGAACACACAGGACACGTGTTCATGGAAAATTTCTGGTATCTAATTTGCAATTAAAATTTTTTTACAACCTTTTCAAATTTTTGAGCTCATAGCAAAACAAACAAACAAAAAACCCCAGTCTGATGCAAGTCCGTATTGGAACAACAGGAATATCATGGCTGGCCTGAAGGTGTCCTTTGTAAAACATCAAGACTCTCTACTGAAGCATTCCATCCTGGAAGTATCATGGTCTCTGAATGTGTTTAAGAGCCATTTGGATGTGGTGCTCAGAGATAGGAATTAGCAGAGGGTTGTTAGAGTTAGGGGACTATGGTTAGGCTGTGGTTGGACTTGATGATCTTTGAGGTCTTTTCCAACTCGAGTAATTCTACAATTCCCACAACTGAAATGTGGGCAGCAGCCAGGGCTGGACAGGCTGCCAGCAAGAATACCATTGCACCCTTTTTCAGACATGTGTGCGTATATGTTAAAAAGAAAGGGCCTAGTCTTTTGAAGGTATGCTTCTCTTGCTGTACTCAAATATTTAAATGTAAGAGTAGTAATTATTTACAGCACTAAGTGATTAACTTGTTCTTATATATCAACTACCGGTCTTATCCCAATTCATCAGTATTTCATTGTGCATTCCACATCTCCACTGACCTTTAAAAAATATTCTTTGCTACCTATCAGAAAATTTTATATGGTAGGAATTATTTTAGATTGTATTTGGATGATTAATTGCTTTGTTTTTCATCTCAGCAGGAGAGGTAGACTTGTTCTGTGCATTTCTCAGAACTACATGAAAGTAGTTTCTGAGCAACAGAAGTGGACGAACTGTGCTATGGGTGCAGTAACATGGGCTTTGTGATATAAGACAACATTAATACTTCTAAAAAGAAGTTATTTGTTTACTTACTCCCCATAGCTTCTTTCCAAAGATTGTACAAGTGATGCGAAGCTATAATAGCAAGGTAAAGATATGATTGTGTAATAGATATGGTTTAAGGGAAGTTTTAATCTTTATTGAATCTTCTCAGAAACTAGTGAATGATATGTAGCTGATAGAAGAGATATAGGAAAGAAAGAGCAGCTGGTGTTTTGACTGATTCTATAATATTGTAATTATGTTTCTAAACCTATGCCAGGTGTTCTAACATCTCTACCTAGGTTTTATGTTATGTGGATGTAAATAAATAAATATTGTGGTTAACTTTCCTGTTTCCTGAAATAAGACTATATAGGTGTCAGTGAAAGCAAGATAATTGAGGCCTAGAAAAAATAGGAGACTTAATTATTGGAAGTGTGCAACCAAAATAATGGGGTGCTTCAGAAGGTGACTAAGCGGCTTGGGAGGAGGTGTACTAGCAAGGTATTTATAGTCCAGCAAAGGTCCATGTTCATGCCTTTTAATAAGGACATGAAAGCAAGAAAATAGCCAAAGATAGCCTTCAAACTCTTAGATCATGAACAAACGGTGAAGACGATTGGAGGTAGCACAGTCCATAATGCATGTTTAAGTCATAATCATTAATCAATCGAAAAATGTGCTGCAGATTGACAACAGAAGCTAAGCAGTAGGAAGGGCATGGTGAAGTGTAAAAGGAACAGATGGGATGTAAATAAAGCAGTGGGAGGAAGATTGCATATGAACTTTTTGGCTCAGCTGCTTGAAAGCTTGACCTGCAGCATGCTTCTTCACTTAACATCCTATATCAGTAAAAGGAACCTGAGTAACAAATCTACTCTTGATTCTATTACGTGGTTAAAGGCTACTAAGTGAGTGAAAGTTCCTGGCTGATGAGAGAGTGAGGGCCCTTCTAGGTGTCGGGCTAATGGATGAGCAATCAAGACTGGAATAGCATCCAGGGACTCTGGAGAGCTAGTGGTCTGTGGGAGCAGGGCATAGAGCAGGAGGAGTGATTTGCAGATGATAAAGGCATACCTATCAACTTCATGAAGGCTTAATTATATTATTAACTAGTTTTAAATGCTTGTTTTAACCCAACGTAAATTAGAAGTCAATACAACTAATAATTAATACAGCCTTATCTCCCAAATCTCTATATTTAACAGAGATGCTGTTTGTTTTCACTGAAAGTGAAGTGGAAGCCACAGTGGAAAAGATCTGAGTTTCATGTGAAATGTGATTATACCTTATTTCTGAAAACGTTTTTGTATTCTCTGGTTTAAACATCTCATAAAGCTGTATGAGATTATAACAAATCTTACAACTTTCCCTTTAGGTCTCTGTGATGATGGTTATTGTGCAATTTTCATTTCAACATACAGCTATGCTTTCTGGACTTCAGCCCTGCTGGAGCATGATCAACTTCAGGATAAACAATAAAGAAAAGATATAATTATATGTGCTCACAGGAGATGAAATTCAAAACTGTTTTTCAGACCATAGATGCTAAATGGGCTCAAGTCAATTAACAAAACCATCTCTCACCATATGCTATGGCAATTAATGTATTAAATTGAGGAGTGATCACTTAGTGCAACTTAGGCAGCTGCTCTTCTTTCAGTGAGACAGAAGTCTTAAATATTTTCTCTGCCACATTACCTAGCAGTGGAAGCCAGCTCTTGCCAAAATCCATAAAGCTGATGCTTTATCCCTCTCTAAATCCCTCCTCAAAAGCTTTTTCTGCTATGATGCTCATGAACCACTCCCATCTGTTAGGCAAGTAGTGAACTGCAGTGAAGTCTGTTTGCTTTACAGTTATTCAGTCTTTCCAATCCACTCCCACCTCACAGTTTATCTGTTACATCCATCGCTTTTATGCTCACCGATAAGAACAGTGTTAGATCTCTGATGCAGCAACTCATACTGTTTGCAAAACTCCTAATTAAATGATACCCTTTCCTTTTGGGTTTTTGGGTGCAACTATAATATAAATAGTAAATAGTAACTCTGTGGGATTAGCATTATCTGTAACCCAAAAAATCTGGAATTAAAACTTTGGTTGTAGATGATCTGTGGTGCGCTGAAGGAACTTAGAAGTGAAAAAGCTGTTTAGCTGCTGCTGCTGTTTCCTCACCATACAAATTCCACCCTCTGTTGTGGTAGAGTGCAAATAGATGTGAGGAACTATGCATGTGTGAGCCTATACTACTCAAATTTGCTACAATTAGGTCTGATTTCTCAGTTGGTTCTAACTTCTGGTTGGCCATCTGTGCACAGAAAGCTTTCCATATTAATGTAGCTTAGCAGTGCAGAACATGGTGTTCCTCCTGTTTGAACCACAGTGACATATTTTGTCCTGTATTGAAGCTTCATAACAGAAGGGATCTTTAGTTGAATGTTATAGAAGAGGTTACAAGAGAAAGTTCTGGGTCATAACCTCATTATGACAAGACTGATAGCGTGTCACTTTGGCTGTGATATCAATAACTGGGTCAACTCCAGCAATAAAAATGAATACACTGTGCATCACTAAGCCAGGAGAACAGTATGTCTTTTGAGACCTCTGCGTAACTGGTTGTACGTGTTCTAAAATGAGTACATTCTTTGAGAAGCATTAAAAGAAACAGATCTTACCTTAGTGTCTAATCATAATAAATGACAGGCTGGTTTAATTATTACTTGGTAATTCTTTATTTAAACTTTGTACTAAGATTCATTTGCAGTATATTCTTTCATGCAGAACATAAAAGATGTAATTGTGTGCAGAGTAGGTGTGGTGCTTTGCTAGGTCAAGTAAGGAGTAATTTGTTTATATACTTACTCCATATGAAAAACCTGCACATGCTGTACATGCGTGTCCCAGTTCGTATGACTGTTCCTACTAATTGTTTACGTGAATTGAGTACAATCGTCTCATCAGTATCTGAGGGTCACTTTTCTCTCCTGAAGCAGGGAGGGAGCTTGACTGGAAGTCTGATATAAAGGTGCAAGATAGAGATGTGTTGGCACAGTGCTGCAGTGACTTAGTAAAACCTTTTAGATGCTGTCAAGATCCTTGACCTTCTTCAATCTAAGTATCAGTATTTCAAAACTAGTTAGCCTGGTGATTTCATTGCCTTGTAAGACTTGATAAAGTAAAAATTCAGGGGCCCGACTTCACTGATTAGCCATTCTCATGGATGATACAAAACAATTTGTGCTGAACCTTTTTACTCTGCTTACTGAAGCTGACTTTCTGCCTCCAGGAAGCTGTTACAGTTATTTCACTCGATCGCTGTTTTTAAGCCAACTCATATGTGTCACGTTTGTATGTGCTTCACATGTATAGTTGTTGCACCAAGGAACTTGTGTGAACTAAGGCACAGGGCATGTCAACTAAGACATGGGGAAATAAGTCTAGAAGTCACTGTGGGAAAACTTTGGTATTGTTTTCACAAAACAATGCAGTATCGTGATAAAGGTGGAATGTTAGCTAATTCTTAAGGGCTTTCTTTATTTTTCTTTGTATTTGATAACAAACAAGCAAAAACTGCAGATATTGCTTGGGTTGCCACCTGCTTTCTACTGAACACTATACAATCCAGTCAAGACTGAGAAAATTTGATGTGCATGGAAGACTTCTTTCAGCAGTTTGCTTCTCACAGCTTCTGTCCTCTCTCTTCTGTTCTTTCTCTCCTCCACCTCTCATATCTTAAAGCTGGAAATCTCTGCCATTCCTTACTTCAATAACTCACTGTTTGATACCATATTCATGTACTTATTCTGGCTTTTTAGATTGCCATGAAGGTCGCAATTAATGTAGAGGAATTAATCAGTTGAGTTACTGTCAACTCAGAATTAAAGAATCAAAGTCAAAGACACTCTGATAGCTAGTGGCTTATATCCAGTCTTAGTTTGTGGGCCTATAGAGATGAGAGAAGACCAACAAAAGCCTGAACTCCATTGCACTAGCAACTGGAATGGCTTCCATAGAGTGAGAAAAGGAAGGAAAGGAATTACTTTCATTCCAGAGGATCAGGAATAACATGCAGGCTGTACAACATTTACAGAAAGGAGCTGTAATACTCATCTGTGTCCATGCTGCGGAAAAGGAGAACCACGCTTTTCAAAGCTGCTAATCAGCCATTTTAATTAGTGCTGAACTTACTAGCCCTCAAGGCAACTTTCTTTATTAGCACTGCTTCTTTGCAAGGATTTTGAATTCACAGGAACCTACTCTATACTTGGGGCTCTGTGCTGCAGAGCTATCATCAACTCTGGAAGGCATAGGCCATTTGACAATACCACAAGAGAAATGCAAGCAATTACACATAGAAGAAATATGTTCTTCCAGTATGGAAAAATGGATAGAAGGCTGTTGTCCTGCCACAGGGCACTCATTGTTTTATGACACAGCCACTGTTTTTTCTATTATTGAGCCATATTTAGAAAGTAAATGTTTTTCTAACCTCTCATGTTTTTCTGCCCTTTTCTCTTCTTATAAGTCCTTTGTCCCATATTTCTTTATAACATTTATTCACTATGGATATCTTTCTGTCCTCTAGATATCTTTGAGTATTCATTGTACTTGTCTTTTCAGTAAGTTTGCTGCTTTCTTTTTCATTCCCTTTCTTTCTTTTATATTCTCCTGCATGGTTTTCTCTCTTTGCTCTAGTATTTATTTATTAACTACCAGTTAATAGTCTCAGTTGAACACAAGGTCTTATTACATTAGTCACAATCTACAAAGCACAGCAGAAAGGAATTTTATCCTCAGTTCACAGATAAGGACATGACTCTGGTTAGTCGTTGTCTTGACCTAACCCATGTAAGCAAGCTAGATGCTTTCAGGCTTGAGACAATTTCTCATGAATCCTGCTCATATAAGGCTAATATTCATCTTTTCTTTTTTCTTCTTATTTTTTTTCTTTATCATCTTTTATTTTCTTTGTTTTGTTTTGTTCTGCATGCTTTCTCCTTTCTATTTTCTTTTGTACTTTTCCAGAGAGTTTATTCTCTGTAGATACAAACCCCTGGCCACTTTGCAGAGTGGGCACCTTTCCACCTAAATTAGTGGCAATGATCCTGAGTTATGTTTCATCAAGATATCTCTATTGCATAACTCAACTAAGCTGAACAGTATGCCCATCCTGAAATAACACTGGGCATACAAGTTAATTGCACAGCCCTGTGGAAAAATAAAAGAAAATTGTTTGGTGGCAACTACACAGGGACTCTCTCAGCAGTGGTAGTACCTTGCTTGTTTAACTTGAGAGAACACTTTTTGTGCTTGCTGTTTTCCAGTAATCATGTAATTGACTGGTGTGCAAACAAAATGACTCTTTGGAAAAGTGCTTGTACATAAAATCCTAAGTTAACACATCAAGAAAAGGCTTCTCCTACTACCTCCATAAACATTACTGACAGCAGTTATCATAGTTTCTTCAAAAATAAGTGGGGGGGGAAAAATAGTATAAGTGCCTTCATTGAATTCCACCCACATTCTGCTGCAGGGCAATGGGGAAAGATGTGCAACTGGGGGAGGAGGAGGAAGAAAAGAAGTACTTGATTGACACATATAAATGAAGATCAAATAACCTTTATTTTTTTCTCCTTCACTGTGGAAAATGATTTGGGTGAGGGAAGGTTATTTGAATTACGTGGTAAAACAGATTCTTAGCACCATCTCATTTGCAGAGCAAAAGGACCCGTCTTCTCATTTTGAGTTATTACTACCTCTAGCTCTCCAAACTTAAACTTCAAATTCTGAGAGCAAGATGGAATCTACTTCTGTTAATTTGAGTAGAAGTTAAATAATGCAACTGACAGTTAAATTAGACTCAAGTTTTTAACATGGGAATGAGTATTTGGTTGGTTGATGACAAACACACACACACAAAATAAATAAATAAATATATATATATAAATTTATATATAAATATAAATACATATATAAATCCCTGCAACATTCATGAAGTTAAAGCAAGGATCATTTTAGGTTCCCTACCATCTATCCTTAAATGTGGACACAGGGAATTAGATCCTAGCCTGAGCCTTTAACGTTATATAGAAGGTGGATGTGGCACCTAATCTTAGTAAAGATCAGTATCAAAGTAAGGTCAGGCATGGAAAAGGGGTTGTTTATTCATGGCCTGAATTGGATTTTCTTAGGAAACTTGTCAGTGCTGTATCTCTTCTTTAGATTAGAAGACTGCACTTGTTACAATGATACTCTTTCATGGATACAACTAACTTCCCCATATGACTCACTAGAATGTTAGCTTTTATTTTCCCTGTTCAAGTCAGTTTATTGTACTTTTTAAGGCAGTAGTGCTACCACATTCATAAAGTCACAACATGCCTGTGTTACAATATTGTCTCCAAATTACACTTAGTCAACTATGTGCATATCAGCATTTGAACTACTCCTGCTATAGTTTTTCCTGGGTGAATACCAGGAACTGTGTCTGGTAGTCTAGGATGCAGTGTTGTGAGAGTTAACGTAATGCTTAGGTCTTGCAGAAACATCATCTACTACGAGTTCACTGCAGCTGTTGTTCTGTCTGTATTTCATTGAGGTGCTTCGTTGTTAATGGAAATTCTAAGGGAGTTGTTATCCCATATTAAAGCATAACAAGAGATTTCAATCTATTATTGAGTCATAATAGCTAGTGGCATGGTGCTTTTTTTCAATACTAAGAGGTTGGAGAGCAACTTTTGGACATGTTCCTGCAGCAACACCCACTCTTCTAGGGAAAAGGATTATCAATGCAAATTACAGGGGTGTGTTTATTAAAGGTTACTAATTTGAAAAATGAAAAATTTGCCAAGGTGAATGATTGTTAAACGCGTCTGTCATCCACATCAGGACCAAAAGAAGATGAAAAGAATCACAGAAAGCAAAAAAGATTTTATATATATATATATATTGCTAAAAGGGAGGCCTGGAAGCTATGATTACTCACTTCCTTGTATTTGTTCTAAAATGCCTATCCAAACATCTTAGGCTCTTTTCAAGCAACTTAAGTATTGTTAGAACTATCTAATTCATAGGTAACTTGTCCTCTTTTTCCTTTGTCATCTGAAGTTCTCCTAGAATTGCATATAGCCACCACATAACTTGGGCAATCAAACACCTACATCCAAACTAATCCCATATGGCGTCTTTGGTGCACTGTGGAAAGGTGTGAGGATATCTGAATTAGGCTCTGAGTGAAATATTTCTCACAAGTGACACTGAAAAGTAGATTTTATATCCTGCTTTTACATAAATAACACTAATTTGAAATCTGCTCTGCCTCACTTAAATTCGTTCTTCTGCTGGAGGAATGCAGACTAGAATTCAAGATTCTCTCCATTTAAGTAATCTCTTGGTTCCCTGAGAATTCATCAGTGCCCATTGATATTTCTTTATGAGCCAGGGAATAGTTTCTGAGTGTCTTCAGAAAGATGTATGCTCCCTACAGATTCAGAATAACTCAAATTTTAGCTCTCTTCATGAAGGTGGGAGAAACTTGGTTGAGTCTCTTCATTCCAGAAGGGTACCACTAGGTTTTTATCAACCTAAATGAGACCATTGACTGCCTGGGTACCATCTGAAAGAGCAGTCTTCTCAGAAATAAGCTAACGATCTTCAGTTACGTTTTCCAAAGGCTTAAACATTCTTCTTCAGAAATGGATTCTAGGCTCAACAAGGAGGATCTTCTCTGGTATGTTTAGTCACTTAACACTCAGATATGGCTTAAGATTAAAGGCACTATAGTTTGCTATTAGATGTTGATTCTACTTCACACACGGCTTGTATTTAAAAACTTTAATCTTTTTAAACCTTTGAATAAAAATAAGTCTTTATGGAGAAGTGCATCACAAGCCAACCTTTGTTTGTTTGTTTTTGGATGGCACATAAGTGCCTGAAAGAAGTAGTAGGAAGCAAGGCCTCCATGGATCTTAAAGTTGAGATCAGAGATGAGTCAAAGACCAGGTACTTCTCTGAGCAAGAAATTACTTTGTCAAATACAGGGAAATCCCATTCTTATTCTCTACAAACTCAAGCACTGAGGTCATAGTTTGAGGAGGATGCTGTGCTTTTTGTGCTGCTGTTGGGCTCATTTAGAACAGAAATGATCAAAAGGGATATTTTAGGTAGTCCTAAGAGACTGCTGCATATGGAATTTAATTCAGAAGGACATCTCCAGACTCTGAAAACCCCTCTGAAAACTACCATCTCTAGCTCAGCCCGTACCAGAGAGCTTGCCTGCGTTTTGTAAGAAAGGTGTCAGCCACTTGCATCATTTTCTGTCCCTGAGAAATCCTTTCCTGGCATAATATTAGCCTTATGACATCCTAGTCCTTGTATCAATGTAAAAAACATAAGAGACAATGGGAGTTTCCTCTGTAGAGATTAGTAGTATTACAAAGCACAATTTCAGTGCATAGCTGACAAGTTGAAAATACAACTCATGAAATTATTCTGACTTTAAACTCTCCGGGCTAACAGCGTTTCAGAGACTCCTCCTATACTTAAGCTGCCTTTCTTTCATTTGTTTCTTTGAAAACCTATTTGTTGTGTATGCAGAATCTGAGCTGTCATTTCAATTTTGGGATGCAATTTTGGGAGCATGAAAGATATTTCAAAAAATGAACAAAAAGCCCCAGAAAATCTTTATGTGATTTCCTAAGGAAGAAATAAAATCTGTCTTTTGTCAACCGTAATTCAAAGTAGCAGCTTAAGGATTTTAACTGAATGTGGAAAATAATGTTATGGTTTTTGGTTTTTTTTGTTGTTTTTCTAAAGGAGAGGATAATTACAAATGCAACAAAGCTCATGTTTGTGGGATAGACGTTAAAGTTCTTGATCTCACTGTTGGCTTGCAAGCGTGTTAAATTTGCATCTGCGTCTTACACCTCATGGTGTGTTAAACTTAATCCTGTAATGGGAAATCTTTTAACCTTGCTGACATCTACAAAGCAGGGCTAAGTCTGGTCACTTTTCTATTTAAGTCTGCCAACTTCATGACGCTTATCCTGAGTGATTTACACCCAATAGTCTCTAACATAAGCTTTGTCCCATTATTTTTTTCATGCACAAAGTTGATTTTTATTACAGTCAATGGTGTAACAACTTTGAATTTGAATTTAATGCCCTATTCCCTATTCTTTTTTTTTTTTTTAGGAGTTCTGTGTTCATTCCTTGCAGTCTAGGCAGAATCCTTTAACTGTACAAGACGATGATGTATTCCTTCTTTTATCCCAGCACGTGGGATCTCATGTGTGTATACTTCTATCTATCTATCTAGTGTATGCTGCTCTCTCATGTGTGTATACTTTTTCCTTGCATAAATCTTCTTAAAAGTACTCCCTGTGATGTTGGGATCAGTTCTGAATATGGTTTGTGTTAAAAATCAGAGAAGTGTAAGGACCAGTGAGGCAGATGGGAACATGCTGGAGATGTCCAGAGCTCTGGAGGATTTCTGGAACTGAAGCTAGGAATGGCCTGTCACTAATGACAGAGTAAGGAAGCAAGGTAGTTTGAGCACTTTTGTTTTTCCCCCAGAGATTAAGTGTTCTGATAAATTACTTCATATAGATTTCTGCACAGATTTCTGCACAAACCAAAACATGATTAGAGATCAAGACTTGCGTAATGCTGTTACATGACATAATGCTACAGTTTTGGTCTCTGTGTTGAAGCCTGGGAACCTTTATCAAGTTTGAGTTAAACGTAGACTGTATATTATGAAGAGAAATTAAAACTGAAGGTAGCTGGGATGATTCTCTCCCATACTTTATGTAGGATCAGGTTGCAATGGGGTGTCATTTCATTTTATTTTGTAACTGACCTTGTGCAGTGTGAGTTTTCAGGATTCACTATTGTTCAGTCTACTGACTGTTGTTCTGTTCTAATTAGGCTTAGTTTATTGTCTTCATTATTTGATAGGTGTTTTTTTTTAGCACTTCCAAAATCTGGGAGAAAGGTGTATTGTGTTAACTGTTTAAGATGTCCAGATGTTCTCATTAAGCATGAGAAATTTCAAATCTGAATGTGTGAACTTTTTGGATTAATATTTTTGGACTACTTTCAGGCTACTGGGGTTTTGCTGTTTTAATCATTGCTAAAGTGTAATTAAAAATAGTACTCTCTCCTACTACAGGGAAAGCATTTTATTAGGGCTGTGCTTGCAATAAATATTGCAGATCCTCCTGTTCATATAATGGTTCTCTTCTGCTAATGTTGCACCTATTGCTACTAAGTGCTTTCTTATTTAGGTGTCTGAGGCCTTAATTATATTCTCTTGCCTTTACTACAATTAACTAAATCATTTGTTATCATAATGGTTGTCTTTCCCTCGCTTTGTTTGAAAGATTCCCCTCTTATGCTGTGGCTCGAGGCTTGAAGCCTGAAATGCCATGGAGCTGCTTCACTTGCTGCTTTTCAGAAACAGCAGCTGCCTTGTTCCTCCTTACACTTCTTTGTATCCCCTTTCATTTTAGCTCTGGCAGGCAGTCACAGCAATGGTTTTTCTTCTCTTTTTATTTTCGTTTAATTTTCCTGTTTCTGTTTTGTTTTTTACTGGCTACTGAACTTCAGAATTCATGTAACTTCCCCATCTAACTTGGGTAACAAAATAAAATACAATACAGTCATTCAGGCCTCTCTGCAGCAACCTGAGAGCCACTAAGCAAGACTGCACAGGGGGAATCGTCAAGTGAAAAGTACAACAAAATCTTGGGTAATGAGATTCTTTAAATAGAAAAATAAAGCATACATCTGGATGTAAAAAGGAATATCCAGCCCTGGAGAAGTATTAATCTGTTCAGAAACACGTAAGTTCCTTGATTTTTAATTGCTAATGTACTTGCTCTTGAGGGCATTTTGTTGAACTCCTACGTGGACACTCCTTTATTTATATACAAGCTGGAAAAAAAAAGCCTGCATTATGAAATCTCATTGTTTTTGGCTATGTTTTTCGTAGGTGTAGTCCTGGACCTTTATTTTTGTTATGCATGTGATATTTCAGAAGTTGTCATAACCTGGAGGCGAGGGCATTAAATGAAATGATGACCCGAGAAGATGCGGTAGCCTGATTTTGAACATGTGACACAGGTCATAAAAAGAGTAATTTTTTTATTGTATGAATTAAGTTGCAGGGACTGTTAAGTTAAACTTAAAATAACCCTTTTAAAAGTTGTTGAGGATAATGAATTAGCCAGGAGGAGTGAGAGCTTGCCGCTGCCAACTAAAGTGCTTGGGGACTTGAGATAGAAGCGGATGATAAGAAGCAGTTTTCATGCATTCAAATAAATTACATGTTGGGCTTGGCTTAATCCTGGCATCAGAATGATCTCTGGGGTTTTCCCTACATTATCTTAGTCTATGATTATGCAAATATCCTTTTAATGTAGCGACTCCTTAACAGGAAATTAGTCTCGTACTTGCTCGTATGCTCTTGCAACCAAGAGACGTTTGCTTGCAAAATCCTACCGTGTCTGAGGTACAAAAGGCACGTTAACCCTTTCAGTACCAGCATCCTTCAAGCATGCAAACAACAGAACATGCTTGGGCAGGGGAGGTTGAACTAGGCTATCGTTAAGGTCTCTCCAATCTAAGCCATTCTGTGTCAGGGATGTGGCAGATGAACCAGGGAAGATCTGAACAGTTCTGCCTGGCACTAAAATATTCCTGAGTTTGCATGTTCAACCAGAACGAAAATAGTATTAAGCTTACATTCCATTTCAAAGGAGGTACAGAAAAAGAAGTGAGGGAGTAAAATCTGTCAGAAAAGCAGGATTAAAACTGAAGGCATGCACATGTGACATGAAAACAAAAGAAATGCAGTCACTACTTCTAGTACTGAGGTCAAGGTAGTCTGCCATCATCGTTTGTGTATGTACATGTACTTGAAAGTACTGCAGCAATGTTGTTTCCAGGAAATGCCCCAAGATGGGGACCATCGGGATAATCTGCTTTTTCTGGAGAATAGGAATTAAGGGGTGGGAATGAGATCTGGAAAGGCAAATGTCTGGTATCCTTCAAGAGAGGAGGAATTAGTCACAATGTACCCGGCTAAGCAGTAAAGATCAGTTCTGGCCGCCTTGTTTTTGTGAACCTACGTGAGGTTAAGTTATTTGACGCAAGCTTTCTCTTAAAATGTTTCCATTAATAGGGCTGCTTCTTTTTTTTATGGAAAAAAAAAAATAAAAAAAATAGTTGTTAGGCATCTGCCATCTATGCAGAACATGCAAATGTTATCCCCTGATCTGAAGCACAGACAGAGTGAAGTCCTGGGAGTTCCAGGGGAGCCTGATGAAATTTCGCACCTAGCTCTGCAGTGGGATTTAGGGTAGTATCTGATTCATTCACACTCTTTTGAAACTCCCATCAAAGTGAACTGTTCAAGGCATGACCTTAAGGTAACACTTGAATCAGCCACAGAATCTAGACTTCCAGCTCTTTGCTTTAAATATAAGACCTCTTCTTTCTTCTATATCCAGTGTATTCTGTTTGTAATTATCAGAAATTACCATTAGAGAAATTGGAGCTAATCTGAGGCTCATTTAGGAGCGAGAATTTATGCCCAGCTATTTAAATAAATTCTTGTTGAGCTAGTTTCTGGAGATTAAACTCTGTAATTTTATCTGTCAAGATGGAAGAAACTTGCTAGTACAGTAGCACAGTATCTTAGAGTAAAACAAAACAACACACATACGTAAGTGTAGAGTGAGTGGGTGTTTGCAAATGCTGTTCAGGCAATATAATTTCTGTGATTTTCCATTAAATATCATCTAGTCAAACATGTTTGGTCCATTCTTAGTATTGCAGCCCAGCCCACCACGAGTTCTTTTTCTGACGGAGCTCTAGTAAAACCCATCAGACGCAAGTAAGTCTGAAGACATAGAAAAATCCAAGAATTTAAGAACAAACTCAATTTAAAATATTAGTAGAATAAAATGCAGAGGAAGAACCAACTGTTATGGTTTCACTGGGAGTTTCACCTCCAGAATAACTTTTCAGTGATGCACCCCGTGTGCTGAGCCACTGGCATTTAAATTTAGCAGAAACAGATCCCTGTGCTGATAAAATCAGCTGAAAAACACTAGGATTTTGTTTGTCACCTGATGCAAACTCTCATGTACTGACAGGATAAGTGTCAGAAAGTCTTTCTTCTTTTTTTCTTAGGACACAAGGACTAAGAAGCTTGCTCTTATAAGAAAACACATCAGGTAGTACATTTCTGGTGCAACATTAAGCTTAAAGAATCACCAAGGTACAGTGCTGATGTAAAATGAAACCAAGCAGGGAGACTCTCTGACTTCTATGAAAGCTTTGATTAATTTCTTTCAAAGCTCAGCCATACGCACCCCTGTTATAAAAGCACACTGTGACTCAGTACTTGTGCACTGTGTGGGTCTGTAGGTCACAGTTTTATTTCACCTTATATTTAGAAAAAGAAAATAAAACCACCTCTCCTTATAAGAAAAAGGAGTTCCAAATCAGCTTCAAAAAAGGGAGCATTCTCCTAACCTCTTTAACTCACGTGTGAATGTGTAAAGTATACGACCAGTAACTCCATTCCGTACTGATACTGTAATTTACAACAGCTCAGAGGGTTTTGGTATTTGTTTTTCTTTCTTTCTTTTTTTTTTTTCTTCTTCTATATATTGATTGTTTCTGTATCAAAGAACAGAAAAATAGATAAAATGCTCCACGTTTATTTACCACTTTCCTGCTGTCTTCACTGGTGGTAGGTGGATGGCTGGATTGCAAAAAAGAAAATTGTTAGATATCTATTCGCCAAATAGTAACAAGGAATTTAAAGGAAGGATATCAATCTAGCTGTGTTGTTCTACTAATCGGTAGGATTTTCAGTTGTTAATATTTAAATGATGATTTCAGAGTTACAGGAAATAGGATGGTGTTGTTAAGGCATTATGGCACTATAAAGGACTTGCAGTAGGCAGTTTTGTCAATATAAGTTATAGCTTTATCAGTTGATATTACAAGGTGCTGCATTCCACAACTTCATTTCCTTCTTGGAAAGCAAGTAGGATGATAGCTAGGAAATTATTTTTATTGGGAAATTCTGGAACTTAATTACTGTTTTCGATGATCCCCTTGAAGTGGGAATTATGACATTTTACATAATCCTATCTAGTGATACTGAAGCCAGATAATCAGCTTCAATGGTGATCAAATACTTGTTGCAAACGTATACATATTTAACTGGCTATTAATCTACAGTTCACATCAGAAAATGACCTTGACTTCAAAATGATGTGAATTGGAAGCTATAAATGATTCTGGAAATGTTAATATCTTTGTTTTGCATAATTGGAAATGAACTGTAAGAGCTTTTAGAACACTCTGGGGAAGAGAAATCATTTCACAGGCTTGTGAAGCCATCAATGTTGTCAAATTAGCATTTTCTTTGTTGAAGGGATCACGCACAGGTGGGGGAGGAGTGTATTTAGCTCATTTCTGTATCACTGAATGAATGGGATCTCAGAATTATCTAAGAAAAAACATAACTGTTACAGAAAATGTGGGTTCTTTTTTTGACAATCTTTATGAAGGTTGTAGTATTACAAATTGTATTCGGATGAGCAAGTGCATATTTGTAATTAACATATGACCTCAGAGGAATATAATTGGCAAAATATTTGGCTCTCCTTGACTGTTCCATCGTAGTTTGTCATTATTAGACATGCAAAACAGAACTAATCTTTTTCCTTACCAATTATCACTGTTATGGAACGATATCGTTATGCTGTATTATGACACCTGCAAGAATACTGCAGGAATTCACTTTTTTGCAGAAACCTCAGTTTAAAGAAGGAATCAAAGGTCACAATCAAGAGACAGCAAATAGACTTCACCAGGTAATGATAAAACTTCAACAGGTCATGATAAAACCACCCAAGTTTTCCACCTAGTTTTTTGCTGCAATCTACGTATAATCACAGAATGTAGAATTGCAAGCAAAGTATTTACACAAAAGACACAAAACAGTCAGTGCTATTCTGGTTCCTAACATGTGAGGACACCCAGAAACACTGGTTAATTCTTTAAGGTAAGAATACAGTGGCAAAGATTAGTCTCACAGCCCAATCATCAGGCAGGGAGTAGAGGGGAGGCTACCTATGTGAAAATTCCTATTAAAGGTTCTTAAGTCAGTAACTGACTTACCACGCAAATTTGAGAGCCAGGGTTTAGGGCAAATTTGAGCAAAAAGATTTGGGGTTTCCTGTTGAGAAAACCTGAAGCCTCCCAGCAAGGTAAGGATAAGTTTTGCTGGTAGATAGGTACTTGATGAGTTTCCTGTGGCAAATTGTTCCCTACAATATCTCATTCCAGTCTAGTGGTAACTCTTCATCACTTGAGGTCTTGATCCCTTCTTTGATAGTTGCGCTTTGGTAGCAGCAGATGCTGAACATGCTCTCTTGTGCCCTGCACAGAAAGACACACTGCACTTGCCATGAAGATGTGGAAACACGAGGCGTGGGGTTGATGACAAACCAGCAGCATAGCAGCAGCAACTCTGTTGACTACACCAGTGTGCAGGTAACCACATGATCTCTAAGGTCCCTTCCAACCCACACGAGACGATGGTACTGCTTAGAATCAGCTGTTGCCCAACCTGGGTCAGCTCTCATCAGCAGGCACTTGTTTTATAACTTGATGCCTTATGAAAATGAGTTTTTCTGGAGCTCAGCATTAGACTGTTAGATGGGCACACACATATCCATCAAGACAAAACAGATGGGTTTTTTTTTCATGAATTTAGTGTAACACCATTACCAGTAAATAAAAGGACCATCAGTATACGTTGCCTTAAAATCAGGGGTCTGATATACACAACTAAAGAAAGTCAGTTATCTGCATAGGGTAAAAAAATCCAAGAAGTTTCTTCCCGACTTCTTCGTTTAGCCAAATAACTTCCCACGAGTAGCTGAGTAAGTCTGAATAGTCATCCTCATCAAATAGTGTCTTTTCTGTCTCTGATGTTAGTTATGTCCCCTTTTGCCCCAGCTCTGGTACTCTGAACCCACCTCTGAGTTAACTTTTTAACAGTGGCTGATTAGGAAGCAATGTAATTATTTTCTTGTTACCCCCTGCAGTAGTTTCTCTTAGGTTAATGAGTTAATTCACCTCACAGGAGCTCAAACAAGTGCCAAAGATGATGCAAGGGAAACGGTGGGAATGTATGGCCCCTAGCAGAAAACAGAAGGGGAAACAAGACCTCTCCTTTCTGGCAATGTAAGTTGTCAATTGCTATTCTTCTTTGGGATGAGAGCCTTGATACTCAGTCAGAAAGCTGGTCAGTCGTGGCTTAGACAGATGCCACTGGGGGCTATTCCAGGTTTTGAAATAAAGACACGAAAGTTACATAAACATATAAAAGGAAATTTTAATGAGCTGTTTGAGTAAACTGACATAAGACTGGCTAATAGCACTTCATTTAAAAAAAAAAATCTGTTTAAATCGCATTAAAAGTGAATGAATTTAAAAGGTAAAGAACAGGTAAGACCTGGAGGAATTTCTCAGCAACAACTTCCAAACGCATGCTACAAAACTGAGTTTCCTATACAGAATAGCAATTAAAATATGACTTAAAAATGCACATGCTACAGGCTTAATTTCACAGAAATTAATGTAGCATAAATTAATCAGTAGTTTAAACAATCCTTTTGAACATAACTTGTAATTAAGGGGGGGTCCTTGTATCTTTCCAAAGAATAGGGACTGCTTTATCTTTCAGAAACTGATATCTCGACCAAGTCAAATGATGCAGCAGTAGAGCAGGATCAGCAAATGCAGATTTGTTAAAATCCTATTTTTTAAATCACACAAACAATATGTCACATCAGTTCTCTGTAGCACTTTGAACATTAATTTTCATTCCTCCTAAAGTAGCTTTTGCCAGTACTCATAAACAGCAATGATCGTTTAGGATCTCTGTAACTCTTCTTTGATATGTCTGGTCAAAATCGGCTCCCAACATCTGTCAGTCAGCTGAGTACAAGAGCACCCCCTTCTGGCTTCAAGAGTGAGAGGCGGAAAACGGAACTCCCATAGTCACATAAGAAGAAATCTGTGTAGGGAAAACAAGACATAAACAAAGATTTTCCTGGTTTAATGGGCATGATGGTGATAGGTCAAAGGTTGGACTAGGTGATCTTAGCATTCTTTCTCAACCTTAATGATTCTACACTCTAAAATTAGGTATTTAGCCATAAGAAATGGGCAAAGGAAGATTAATTCTACTGAGGAGAAATTTAGAAGTTGTCTCAGAGGCCATGGGGTAGCTCTGTGCAGGTGTGGTAGGCAGATGTCCCTGCGTGCAGTGGCAGCACTCCAAATACTTGTTCGCACAAGGACTCATTTGACAGTAAGCGTCCTGTCCCACTGCTTCCTCCTCTAGCGTGGGCATAACAGCCAGTGCTCTGAGTACTTGGCTGTTTGATGCTCATTCTCCCTAAGCACCCGTTTTTCATCTCTTCTGATGCAAACACAGTGGGTGGAGAGGATTATCTGATGGGCCAACTCTGGCAACAGGTTAGCCCTTTCTATTTAGACCACTGCTCTGGTCCAGGGACTTCTTTCTGATCTCAGTAGCAGTATCTTTAGACTTGCTTAGATTTACAGGAAGAGGGATGCCAAACTCTGAACTATCGTGCTACCACTGTGTTTTGCCCTACTGTGCTGTAAAACGCTTATGTGTCAATCGTTTCAGAGTGCTTTCTCCTTCAATTACATAAAAAACTGCTTGATCATATTACATACATTCTTTTACTTAAAAATACTGGTTATGAACAAAAACATTGATCACTTCTGCATTAGAAAAAAGAAATTCACAGTGAGCATCACTTGATGTAAATGTGATGCTAATTAATTCAACTTGTTCAAATTGCAACAAGTAATTTCTGCTCAAGAGCAGAAAAGCACACCAGACAAGTAACATTACTGAGAAAAGACTGAAAAAAAGAACTTGCTGAGGAACAGAAGTGCATGTTCAGACATCTCTCTAAAAACTAGAGTTTTAGGATGAGGTTCTTTTCTTTCATTGTTTTCATTCTGGTAATGCTGGATGTACCTTGGTTTGAAAGGGCAATTGGACTCGAAGCTGTACCTAAGTGTTAAAATAGGCACAGGGACATACTTATTATATATATCCTTTTAGTGCACTAGATGGTAAGGAAGCGTGATTTCAGGTGTAGACAAAACTGCAGTGGTAAGAGAGCAGGGAGAGTACTGAAGCTTCTGTTCTGGTATCCAAGTGGGAAAGAAGACTGAACAGATGGTGTCATCTATAGCCTTTCCCTGCAAACAGATAATTTCTACAGATAAGCTCACACCTGAATATTGCTGTCATTCACAAGATCCCATTTTCTCCTGCTGGATGTTTTGAAGGATCCAGCCCATGCTGCTTCATCTGCACTGCAATATCAAATAGGTAGTCGTAACACTCACACCTAGAATTAAATGGAGAAACAGGTGAAGTGTAAAGTTAGGCTCAATACATTCAAGTCTTACTGTTTTTTATGGTAACAGTTATCTTTCGAGAGCTGTACATCATCTATGTGACAGTCTGACTGGATAGCTGTTAACGTTTACTTCCATTGCAGCTGCATCAAATGTCAGCAAGGACACCCTGGTGCCCAGCATTTCAGCTACATGATCCTGATGTGTTGCGCTTCCAGCAGCAAATGAAGAATGTAATTTCCAACGCCTGCCTACTTCCTCTCCTCCCCAACAAAAGGGACTAGAGAAGACTGTGAACAGTATTGGCAGGTATTGTGTAAAAGCAGAGATTGTCTTGATGTTTCATACTTGTCCATGCAAAAGGAAAATGTTGGGAACTCTATCATTCGGAATAGATTGGAAAGAAAAATCAAACAGCGAAGTCATGGATGAGCCCAGTGAACCCGTAAATTCAATGAGGCCAAAAGCTTATGAATTTCTGAGTCACTGACAACGGTCAGAGATAAACAAAACAGCACTCTATAAAATTTTGAGGTATAATAGCAAAATATGCCTTAATTGTACTCACATTGTTTTGGCTTTTTCCCATGTTTCTCCCCATACATAGACTCCATGACGTCTGACCAAAACAGCACAAGAATCTGGGTATTCTTCCATTGCTTTTGCCATTCTTTCCTTGAGATCCTTCTCTTCTGGTGTATTCTCAATAATGGGAACCACCAGTGTATCATCATATCTAAGAGAAAAATAGACTTATATGTACCTTAAAATTGAAACGTTTGGAAGAGTGATTTATCTTTTACTTCAGCTCTTCCATTAGAAAGAGCTTTTCCTTTGCATAAAGGTATTAACTGATTCTCATCTAGAGATTTTTAAGCTCTTCTCTTGTGAGTCGAACTGCAGCAAATGAATTCAGGAATGTCTCCCACTTTCATGACCTGCTGGCAATATCTGAACCACACTTGAGGCACAAAAAGAAAATAACACTTTTTATGCATTAGATACAGTTGTTTGTTCACCTATCATCACTTTGTAGTTAGGTCCCTTTGCAACCTTTTCAGACTTTCTTCATCACGTATTGGCATCGCCTACAAGCTTGATCTCAGCTTAAATTATTCAAAAGAATCATATTGCAAAGAAGGAAATAAAACTGTTTGCTGGAGAGCAGAATAAAATTGAATTTAGATAGTCCAAAAAGCCCCTGGAAAAAAAAAATTGTCCTGCTAAGGCATATAAATAGTATCAACATATGAAAAATAAATTCTTCTGTGATAGAGTGGTTGGTGGGCTACATGTGATCTGAAAAGAGCCTGAGAACCCCAGTTCCAAAGACAAGATGATGCATGTTACTCAGTGGAACTTGCCTAAGAGTTTCTTGTGAAGGAGACCGGGATATTTGGCATTGTTTGAACCTTAATTAACACTGGCAGAAACTTGTTTAAATAGTTTTTAATAAGTCCCCAGTTCACGTTCGGATTTATCATTGAGATCTCTTAGATATTTCAAGACTAGATGCTAGCAGAACTTATAAAAAAACACAGAGGGGAAGCAATGGTAAAATTAATATAGCCTATACTTCATATTAAATATTAACACAATGTAAATGTCTCACATATCACAGTTCTCAATGCCGATTCTTTTCAAAGAATCTCAAATCAAGTATTTGTAGGTTTACTTTGACTCATATATTCTAATGATTTAAATTAGATTTTGGAGTGTGTGCTACTAGTTAGGACACTTCAAATAAGGGATTGCTTTCCTAGTTTCTACTTTGTAAATGGACATCGGTTTGGAAGCAGGTATAAACATCACAAATTGATTCCTAATCATAACCTTTTAGTGTAAGAATGATTAGCTGTAAAACATACAGAAGACTCTGGAAGAGTTAAACTATAGTGATAAAAAAATATTTTACTGAAACATAAGGAGCCTGCACTGAGACAAAAAGTTCATATAAAATACTTGGAGACGGTCTGAGATTTTGAAAGCTACTTACTGCAGATTTAATTCTACAGAAGCAAAAGGTAAAACTATTCTAACATTCAGGGATCGTATTTAGGCCAGTAAATATTTCTGATTATCCTATCTGTAACAGAAAGCTTCCAGAATTTCTTTTCTATTCAGTGTGCAGTCTGGTGGAACTTATGTACTTATGGAACTTATGTACTTAGTAAACATGAGATCTAGAGTTCTGATTTCTTTTTTTTTCTTTTTCTGATATGGTAGCTGGATGCCATAGGACAGTTTGTAGATATGGAGTGCAACAGACACAGTGCTTCCTGATTAAAATACGTAAGTTTTGGAAATCCAAAATGCAAATCCAATAAAAGGAAGTTGTTGTTGCTTTTTTTCCAAGCCAGTGTCAGGCAGTTCAGTATAAGGGATGTTTTTACTAGGAAGTTCTGCCACACAAAAAAAAAAGCAAATGCTAATGCTAACAAGAAGGTAAAACTGGCAAGTCAACCAAAACACTAAATAAAATATGTCCAGGCATAAAATCACATGCCAAACATACTGTTTGCTCCCTTGCCAAAGGGCAATTGTTATATACAAAAATTTACATCAAAAAGTGGAAAGAATTTAGCCTTTCAATTTTTCATCTAATTGTCACATATTATATAAATGTTGTTTGCTGGTCTCAATTCAAACTCTGTGGGTGGAGTCCTCAAAACAAGCCATCACACATAATTTGGAATAACTCAGCACTTACCTCAGAGATCGTCCTTGGAAAGTAACAATGTTATCTTTAATGAGCTGTTTATTCTGATTTTTCTTTCAAAGTCCATCAAGTAAAATCTGAAATCCTCAACTCCCTCAACTTGCTCTAAACTAAAACAGGTAATGATATATGAAGTCCATCCAAACACAGTTTGCGCTTATCAATCGAACCTAATGTTGGCTGGCTACAGTATCAATTAAACATTGGACAGATGAGTTAACAACTTTGTTCTTGAGATATTTGTCAAGACGTGGCTCTTTATTTAGTTTGTTTTACAGCTCAGTGGACCACAGTAACTTTGACTTTGCAAGATTCTATCTCAGACCTCTTCTTTAGGCTTGAGACCTCCCTAGGGGAAGCCAATGATTTATTCCATATGTCTTGTTACTACTCATTTATAATACTTTATATTATCCACTTGAACACACATAGCTCAAATAATTTATCAATCATCTATTTTGCTGAAAACAAGCAATCAAATAGCACATCTCTGCTCTTAAAAATGTACCGGTAATAGCCTCCTGAAGAACACTTCTGGATTCCTTTTATCATCTCCTGATGGGTAATAGTGAACTCACTCCCTGGGTAAAGAAGGGTAGCCATAACAGCAGCCTTGGAATGGGTATGTATCACTGCACCCGCTCCTAAGAAGAGGAAAAAAAAAATAGTAAAAAATTAATATTTTAATATTATTTATATACATATATATACAATTTTTAAAAATAATATTTGAAAGGCATTTATTAAGAAAAAATTGTTACTGTATTTGATTCATTTTCTTTGGCTATGCATCTTAGCAAACAGTAATTTACTGTATCAGAAGAAAAATTGCACAGCAGCCTAAATAAAGGTAGGAAATAATTGCTCACCTATAAAGGATAATTATAGAGTATTTTAGGACAGCAATGTCAATTTTTACTTAGTGACAAATTGCAAGAGAAAAACTACTTGCACAAAAGCAAAGAGAAGCACCCCTTCTATAGTTTTCTTATGTGCTATAAAAACTAAAACACTGTAATAATTTTATCAGGTATCCACGATTCTAAAGAATTGCCAAACTTATAAAGACGAGCCTTCTTTAACATCCCTGACACCAGAAAAGGAAATGGATGCTCCACTGCAAACTGGCACTGTGATTATAAGGTAAGGAAAAGCTTCATATTTCTTTCACGTAATAATTTAGAACCTTTGATGATAGCCAAGGCGTGTCAAGGACTTCCCATTCCCTCCAACAACCTATTAATAGACTGGGGTGAAAATCAGTGCTGAAAATTATGTAGTTATGTAGGAAGCTGTAGAAAAGGCTTACGGATGTTACTGTGAATTACATTCCATTGTATGTGTGCTTGGACAAATTTATTTATATTTTACAGGCTCGTGTCTTTTTCACTGTGACTTCTACATTTAAAGAATCTGGTACTGAATTTGAATGTTGTTGACAATGTATATACGGCATTTCAGTCAACAGTAAAGCAAAAAGACTTGCTACATACCTCTCATAGTGTAGGCATTCATAAAAAGAGGCGTGCACTGGCTTTTCTTTAGTTTCTTGTGAGCTGGGGGACCACTGATGTCCCGCTCGTTCATGTCACAAACAAACATATCTTCTGGCTGTATCAGAGAAATTATTTTGACCTGTGATTGCCTGAACAGTTTCATATATATTCCTCTGTAGAAGGAAAATGAAACTATGAAACAGAAAAGAGGTGTTAAAGTGTAAAACGTGTGTACTACAGTAACCTGAAACTACTCAGATAGCTATAAAGCCATTTAATCTAGAAAAAGAGAAAAGCTGATCTAGAGTAACTTTCAGTCTTCTTTGATTCTATGCTGGCCATAGGCTTGCCTTGGCAGCTGAGTACTTAAATAAGAGGAGAAATCCAGTTATTTCAGGAATGCAGACCATATTGTAAGCCCAACTTTATCTAAGGAAAAATAAAACATTAAACATAGGTAATTTTACCCATCTGAATATGAGCTCTAAGGTAGAAATGCAGTTAAACATACCTGTATTCTTTCCTTCTGGACTCCTGAAGGAGCAATATAGATTTCATTCCTAAAAAAAAAATTTAAGATAGGTAAAACTATTAAAAAACAAACGTCTTTGTAACAGCATGAGCATTAGAGCTCTACATTCACTTGAAAAGAAAAAGCAAAACTAAACTGTGACAGTAAATTTATTGCTCTTCCACATATGTGGTCACGGGTAGATGGGGTTGTCTTTTGGTTTAGTTTTGTTTTGTTCTTCCATAGTTTACATGAACAAAATCCATCAAAATACTGATTTAAATGTAAATAATTTTAAGGAGGCAACTGAAATATTTTCAATAACAACAAAGAAAATCAGACTGCTATCTCGTACTTAAACACTCTTTAGTTTCAGCAGCAACGCTTTAAATTCGGGAGCACAGAGACATCTAGTGAATAATTAGTCAAGTTACAGGTGTACCTCTTAAGAAGTGTGAGATGTTTGAATATTTTTCTCTCTTGACAAGAAATTCATGGCTCAGAAGAAGTGAAATATAGGACAGCTGATAAAAATTATAGATCTGATTTTAATAATGCTATGCCATATCTTGGCATCTTCACTTTGAGTTGTTGCTATGAACAGTACAGTCAGTAATGTTGATCAGGATGTGAGGTAAAATGAGCTGATAGAACTTCAGTTGTTCCTATGGAACCATTCTAGGCTAGTCTACTTGCTCTTTGCCTCACGGCTGTTCATTCTGAAACATACCTTATGCTAATGAAGGTATAAAAATGAGTACAATCATTCAGGTTACCACTCCTACCATGTAAGATACATTGGAAGCTACTCTACTAACAGCTGTGTTGTTTCTTTTTCTGATACACACTGCATGTACGAAAAATCAGAGATTAGTAACTTTTAAGTTACAGTGTCCATGATGGGGCAGCGACAGACCCTGAAAGGTATTTTGTAGAGTGAAAGTTTCTCTTTTTAGTTCAGCAGTCACTAGCAGGGGTTCTGTTTCCATTAGAAGCTTTGAAAGTATAAGTAGGGGGTAATGAACAGTTAAAAAGCAAAGCGGTGCTTCTCAGATATACACCAAAAACTATTTTTTGGACCATTAAAGATCATACAGCTTCTTGCTCTTCCACCTTTACTTACCCATATTTCAGGCTGATTCCTCCACCAGTTCCTGTTACCCAGCCTAAACCGTAAAACAGCCTACAAAGTTCTGGGATAAGATTTCTCGGATGTAACTTATCCTAAAAATAAATCAGAAAAAGGATCAATGAAAAGCGATCAGAAAACGTCAAGAATTTCAATCCTGAGACTCAGTTCAAACGGGTGACAGCCATATTTCAGCAATGACGCTATTATTTACGACTTCAATTGCAAGGGGACTTGTCTTCTCTTTTAGGACACGTCTTTCTAAGGCCTGGTTTAAATCCTGCCTCGTTCTAAGCGCTGCTACCTCTCGTTACCTGCACCGCGTTGTTGAGCTGGACGCCATCACCGCCGGCGGCAGCCATGACACCGTAACCCCGAGTACCCGCAGCCGGCTTTTCCGTTCAGGCAGCGCTAAGGGCAGCCCCTTCCCTGCAGTGAGGGCCAGGCAAGATGGCGGCCTCCTGGTGGCGGAGCGGTGGAGCCGGGGTGATGAGGTTGTTGCGAGGCGGGCGGCCGGTGTTGGGTGCTGGGCTGGCCCTGCCCGCACGGGGAGGATGGAGGCTCCTGCATGGCACCCAGGAGCTGCTGGGTGAGTGCTGGGCTGCAGCCGGCCTGCTGCTGTGTGGGGAGAGAGGTGGCAAGGAGCCTTGTTGGGCCGGAGCTGTATGCAGAGCTCTCTGAGGTCGAGTCTATAAGAAGTTGAAACTTAGTGTTTAGCACTGAAATGCTGTGCTTAATTTCAAAGGCAGCTTCTTGGCTTCTCATCCAATTGAGGGCTGCTGTGCTGAGCTCCTCTGTTAGTTTGGTGTCACATTCTAAAGAACACATCTTCAGTTCTTTAGTTTACCTTGAAAAAGTTGTGCTTACTGCATGTGCATGTGTTATTTTAGATGATGTTTTCTTGCACCTTTAGGAGCCCAAATATGTTTTTCTATGCGTATATGATAAGGTTAACATCCGTAGCATCCAGATGTTAAGCTGTCAGTGAGTAAATAGCATGAAAATGTCTGAGCATTTGAAAAAAGGAGGGCAGAGTGTAACGTAGGAAGGAGGGAAAGCAAAGGTCAGCTTCCAATAAAACTCATCAGTGCATTTGAAAGAAGAAGCAAAAAAGCATAGAGCACAATTCAAGTGAAATGACCAGGAGTGAGCATGTAGGAACAAAAATGAAAAAATCAAGGTGTAAAATGATGTAGCTGTAATCTTGCAGAAGCATTGAAGAAACAATCTATAAGTTAGTATGAGAAATAAGGCCCAGTCTGTTACGCAACAGAGTACACCAAAACCCAAGTATGTATTGCTGCTGTTTTTTGGTTGAGCTTTCACTGAGAGCTAAATCAATGCACAGACATGTTGACAAAAGCTAAGCCAGGTGAAGGGCGCAAGTTATTCAGAGAATAACTTCAGACAAGTTAGGTGTCATTCACACAAATTAGTGTTGCAGCTCTGCAGCTGCAGAGAACAGGTGAGATGGGGGGAAAGCAGGAAGATGTCTTGGTTATCTTTCTCATCTGTATTTTCAAAAAAACTCTGTGAAAATAACTTTCCTGAACTTTTTGTTTGTTTTCAGAGCCTGCAGTTAAGCAACCAGCCAAACAAATTATGAAATACTGACAAGGCTTAGGAAAACTTTGTTTCATCAGGCCACTCAGATTTCCTTTTGTAAGGTGCAACAGTGCTATCTGTGCTGTAGGTTGACTTTGTGAGGCTTTTGGCGTGGTATCGTATGTTGGTGGGTTTTGTTTTTCTCAATGCTTTTTCCTAAATGGAAATTGTATAAAGATAATCTCAAGGATTCTCTATAGGGTTGTTCAAACTGTAAAGGAAGCTGAGGAGTTATTAGCTGTCCTAACTGGAAGGATATTTATCTGAGGTCATTCAGGTCCCTTTTGGGACTTGTGCCTGATGCTGAGTGTTAAATGCTGTTTTTGTTAGAGGTCTGAAAAATGTTTGTCAATCCAAATATGAGTTGAGGACATGATTAAACTGCAAACTAATTGCAGCAATTAGGATAGGATGTGGTAGTTTTCTATGTCATAATCCTGCAGGAAGAAATCAAGGCTTTATGGTGCATTGGAAACAGAATGTGAGTGAATCATCGCATGCTGCAGAAGTTATAGTGGGTTGATGAGCTAGGAGTGTCATCTGGAGGGCACGTGGTAATTCTTCTGTCACTCTACTTTGCACTGATAATGCCTCAGCCAAAGTTTTGCTATAGTTTTGAATGCTGTACATCAGGAAAGGTATGGGCTGATGGGAGACAGTTCAGAGAGGAGTGAGGGTTGTTAAAGATCAAATGAACTGTGAAACAGTTTCAGCCAAAAAATGTATTCGCTATGTAACAGAAGAAATAACCAGAACTTAAATATTTGCATGAGATAACAAATGGATCTAGTACTGGGGGAAAACTTTCAATGAATTGAACAGCATTGCTCTGTTTTGTCTCCTTGATTGCATTTTGCATCTTCATAAACAGGGATATGTGAAATTCCAGTTGTATCTATAGGTAGTCAAAGCACCAAGGTGTAGATCTGCTTAATTATAGTTGCAAATCGGTGTATGTCACACTGAGGTTTCAGCAGGTAATTGACATTCCAGTGACCTTGTGGAGCTGTATAGTAAACTGAGGACACAAGGCACTGATGGACTTTCTTCATAGCAGGAAGAAAAAAAGAATGAACTATTACCTTTATTTTTTTTAACCTAATATTCTTTAATCTTATAATTGCTGTCAGATTGTAGCAAGTCTTAAATCTCTACTAACCAGAGGGTATTGCTTGGGGAATTACGAAATACCTCAGGGGTGGCATGTGTTAAAGCGTTTGTCCTCAGTTCATCGCAGGTTTTGTTTGTTTTGTTTTGACAAAGCTGGAGCTGTTTCCATAACAAAGGAGGTCAGATATGAGGCAATGAAACGGTGTTTTGTTGGATATGCTTAAACATGAGGTACTCAGATTATAATCACCAGCCTATTCCAGGGATCTCCTGTTTTCTCTCAGTTTATTTGGTACACAGTGTAAAGGGCAAAGGAGGCGGCAGAAATCTTTTTTATTGATGACATATTTTAAGA
The DNA here is from genome assembly GCF_054131305.1 of Coturnix japonica. Classification (NCBI taxonomy): domain Eukaryota; kingdom Metazoa; phylum Chordata; class Aves; order Galliformes; family Phasianidae; genus Coturnix; species Coturnix japonica. The sequence goes on along the minus strand of NC_140667.1, from coordinate 7,460,300 downwards.
ATTGTTTTCTTGGCTACACAGAAGGTTGTCTTTCACATAAGGAGCAACAGTATTTACTTCCCAGAGTGCTTATAAGGACTGTGCTGTACATTGCAATTAACCTGTATCCTGTTCGGATGTCTGATCGCTAACTGAACTAAAATAACTTTGTAAAAAGTAATTAAAGTTTAACTAAAATAGCTTTGAAGGGTAACCATTCTTCAAGCTGCTGTTCGTGTGTATCTTTGGGAGAGCAAGCCTTAATTGCAGCACTCTGAACCCGGCTGTGAACGTAGATGTCTCTATATGCTTGTGCCCTAAGTGAATGCCCAAGGAATGGATTGTTTAGTGAGGCCGAGGGATGAGGAAGGAGTGGAGAAAATATAATCGAACTGCCTCTCCTTCTTCCTTTACCATAAGTACTTTATTTGTAGTTAGCAGTTCCTTTAATGTAGATTTAAGTCCTGTCCTGTGTTCTGTGCGGGCATTTGGGATGTCAGTGTTATTTATATTGCTGTGCGATGAGTCAGATCAGGGAGCTATCATGAATGAAATCGTATTCCTTGTGATGAGATTAACTACCAGCAAAACCCATTCTCTAATCTGGATAACTGAATAGCATCATGAATATTAGCACTGCTGGAAGTATGAGTAAGTGGGTCAGAAGGCTGAAAAGCTTCTTTCACGTGTCTCATGAATTCGTATCGAGTTAAAGCTAATGTAGAACAAGAGGCAGTCATGAAAGGCTAAGCTAATAAGTTTTCCTTACATTAGCACAATTTGAAATGTAATCGATTCACTACCTTGCAAAACTGTTTTGAGGGCTGGAATAGATGAGGTCTCAGAGGTCTTTTCCAACCTCTATGATTCTGTATCTGTGATACATTGTAGATGAAAGAAGCAGGCGTTTTTGCATAAAAAAGCACTCTGATTTCATAGCTGTGAAGTTTCTATAAGACACCAAAATACTGTTAGTGAATGTGTTCTTTGGGAAGTTTCTTCATTGAACTTGTTGACCATGTCTGCCATCCGGACATCAGAAAGCAACTAGAATGTCTTTTTTACTTGATAGGTCATCAGAAGCAGCCTAGCAACCCATCTTAAGTTTCACCGATGATACCAGTTTAAAAGTAAATAAATAAAATGGAATGGAGGGAGAGAAGGGAAGCAGTTTGCTGTTGGGTAGACCATGGCCAACACATTTGTCTGCAGTGACAACATCATTAGAAGAAGACAGCATTTTGCTCTGATAATGCTGTTAACCTTTTCATTGTACACATAAAGAAGTGAAGATCAGTGAGCAGTATGTTGGAGTGAGAAATCACTGCAACTATTATAAACTGCTTGTTTACCACAATACCTCTTCCCTGTTAAAAATATTGATACAAGTATACATAGAGTGGTCCAATGTGTGGATAAAATCTATTCAGTTCTCTGCTTTTTTACGTTTTGAGCATATTTTTCTAAGCTTCCTTGCAGGTAATCAAGAGTTCATAATGTTTTTCTAGATAATTGCTTTACATTGTATACCTTGGTTGCTTTTTAAATCAGCAAGTAAGCTCAGGTTTTCTTTTTAATTTAAGACCAATGATGTGTCTGTTAAATTCTTTGTTGCTGGGGTGCATTTGAGGATCAAGATGTTTCCATACGAAAATTGTTTTCTAATTTAAGCAGCATGTCAAACTTTCAGGTGAACCATCTAAAATATAACATCCATGACACCAGCAGTCTTTTAGCAACGTGTTTTAAGTCTGGAGGCACAAGCTGCAGAATTTTACAGCCAGGTGTTTATTTTCACAATGAAATCATTGTGTAATTCCATATAAATGTAGCATACTGTGTTTTGAAGTAAAATGTCAGTTGCTTCCTAAGGAGTTACCAACTTTGTCACATGCAACTTGCAGGACTTTGCTGTCTACAGAAAAAGTGGAGCATGGCATTAGTTTTCACAAACTTTTCACAGTATTTTCTTCTTATGGTGTCTAAATAGAATTGCAGATCAGTGATGTATGAATGCATGCAATTGTTCCTGTTGATTAGAAGCAGTTGTATACCTTATTTGCTAAGTTTGAGCTCTGCTCCTCAATTGCAGTTACCATTATTAGGGTACTGTGGTTAGGCTGAGGTTGGACTGAATGATCTTTAAGGTCTTTTCCAACCTGGGTAATTCTATGATTCTGTGGTTATTGCAGTGGGGCACAGTAATGCAGAAAATCTCAGTTACTAATTTTCAAACTTAATGTGTGCCTTGTCTTTTGGATTTTCTTCTGCTTCGTCTCCTGTTTATTTTTCTAATGCATCGCATGTGCTTGCCGCTGAATCTTGTCTTCTAACTTGATTGGAAGAGACTGTATGGTTTGTGATGGCTGCTTGTTTTGTGACAGGGAAAATGTTAAAGTACTCCAAATGTGTGTTACTTGGTTTTGTATTTATGCCATGGGATGCAATATATTCTGGGGAATGGGTCAAGTAACTTGTTACTAAATTGAAGCGTATGAGCCATCATGTTTTAAAATGCTTTTTAAATCTCATTAGATATATGGAATCCTTTCTATTTCCTTGAAGTGTGCTTAGCAGTTGTAGATTATCCTAGAGGTGTGTGGGATATGACTTCAAAATTATTCGTATTCTTTTGTTTATTTGGATGTCTAGGTTGACTTGTCAAGTTAGGCAAATAAACGAAAGCACATTTATTTATGTTGTGTAAATCTTCAAGTATGGATAACGGCAAGTAGAAAATACATTAAATATATGTCAGTGAATGTACAGTGCGTAAAGGAAGTTCTAAAGTTATGCTTTAACCTACAGTACTTGAAAAAAAACTAGACATAGTATGAACACAATGAACAACACAGGCATTCAGAGAATAGCAGACATTCTTAATGTCATTTATTTCTTTTTTTGTCCGTTGATTCAAGATGAGAGATTGCAAAAAGAAACTTCAACTGAATTATCTCCAAGGATTTTTTTATTTTTTTTTTAAATTGCTGTTGTTACCCAGAACATTGTCTGAATGTGTTTCTAAGCATTACAGTAATGAATAATAGTAAACTGACAAGCATTTAAGTATAATGGAAAGAGCAGATCGATTTCTAGAGCTGATTTGTAAAAGGAAAATTAGCTTGGGAATAGGAGGTTGAAACAAGTATGTGTATTTCTTCATGCATTCTTCTAGAAACACAAATCACATCTATATACCCTGGGCTCATTTCTCCAGCAGTGTTATGGGCAGCGTGACCCTAACTGTGGTGATGTCCTGGGGACTATGGGGAATAAATAGCTCACCTTCTGCTCTTGGTGCATTATGAAATGGCAGGTCATTAATGCTTGCTGAGGCTATCAGATGGTTGCTGCAGTGTTTCAAATTTGCTTTAAAAATGCTTTGTGTCCAGAAATAATGGGAAAAATATCTTATTTCTTTAACTCGACCCAACCTCTGAAATGTTTACAGTTTAATACTTTTTACAAGTGCAATAAATTAGTTCTTTCATAGTCCTGTAGCAGTGAGATAGACAAGGGCAGATTTATTAGGTGTGGTAATATTAATTGGTTAAAGAAGAAAGGTGGACAAATTTAATTCCTTTAAAACATTGTGTATTAATTGAAGTTTCCTTTCTGTCTTTGTCTTCTCTGAGATCTTAACCAGGATAATTCTTAAGACGTAGAATAAGGATGAGAAGCACTTTTGTTCTGTTTTCTTGTCTTAAAATCTCCAGAGTTTATTTCATTACTCTTTTTATTCTCAGCAATGGGAAAAATAAAGTAAAGTAAAATGGGAGAACTGCTAAGTTTTTAAAGCTGTTCTGCTTACTCTAAGCAAAACAAAATGTGAGAGAGGTATATTGCTGCTTCCTATTTATGATAAATCTTAACGCTGTTGACTGGCTATGAAGAATAGGGAATATGAAGCATAATTGATTTTCGCCTTTTAATACAACATTCTTCTCATGCACCTGTTTTTGTGTTTTCATTTAATACAGTTTCAGATAAATAATTCAGAAATGGGCCTTAAATTGATCAGATACTGGGAGACTATTGCCTGATGTTCTAGGATTACTGGAATATTATTAGTTTATAAGAATGCTTTAATCTTACATCTGGAAAAAATTCCACAACCTGCATTAAAGAAGAGGAGCATGTAGTGTTTGTGGTGGTTTTTGAGAAAATATCATTGACACTTAAGGTTCTGCATATCTGGACTCAGAATATGTATTTCTTTAAATTTTGAACCTCAGGGGGATGAAGTTATGTACTATCTCTTGGCACACTTTTAACATTGCAGTTCAACATTAAGGCAGTGGTCTTAACTATAAGTATCTAGCCTTTCTTTAGGAGTCAGAAACCAATTGGCTAAATATGTTCCTTACAGTTCCACCACTCTGTTCTCACACTTATGTCCATGACTAGAAGTCTGAGGATAGATGAGTAGAGACTGACCAGAAAATGCATTCATGATTTTGCTGAATATGTTGGAAGAAGAACTGATAAATACCACCAAGGAATTTCTGAATGGAGCATATGTCAGGGTTCATCAGCAGGGAACTATGCAATACCTCTCCTCCAGTTTCATGTGATATAGAGGATTGGCCTCTCTTAAGGTCTGAGATGTGTGTGCTGTTTTTCTCTTCTTTGGGCTTGCTGATACCTGACAAGTCTTAGTTTGAGACACAGTTTACTGCTCACTTGTCTTTGAGACTTGTTCCATTTACCTACATGTCCTGGAGTAAATAAGAGGCTGTAGCATGGTATTTTAGCCAAGATTATGATCAGAGGAGCTCTGACGGTAGTAGAATGAGGAATATGCAGGGTCACATGTGGAAATACAAAATGAAAGTAAGGTTTGACTTAGTACATATGCCTCTGATACTCAAGAGGCCGGAGATATTAAGTGCCTCATCTTCTGAATTTTTTAGCATTTCAGTGGGGAAGAAGAAGGACTCACAGCTTCATGGTAGCTCCTTATTCTTCTAATGGATGTATGCATTTTATGGTTGCTTTTTCATTATGCACATGATGAAGTGTGTAATTTGACCTCTAAGCAAGGTTTAAATTTCCTTCTTTTTTTCAATTCTGTTGGATAAAAGTTCTATAATTGCTTCACTTCAGTTCACCAAGGCATTCTAAAGTATGTTGTACTGAGATTTGAAATTCTAGTTTGTGTGTTTTTCATAATGTATTGTCTTAGCTATGAGGGGGAAGCTTACATTACAAACTAATTGCTTCAAAGCCTAAGCAGCATGTGTACTTTCTGTATTTGTTATACATATCACATATCACACAACTATATCATAGTTTTACTAAAGGCAGAACTCAGTTTTCTTAACACTCTGTGTATGGCTTCATTCTCAGATTGACTCTTTTCTATGTAACAGGTTTTGTAGCTTGTTGTCTTCAGTGTTCTTGGAAGTGCATTTAAAGTAAATGCTTGTATTTAAGCTTTGGAAAAACAGCTTTGTTTTAATGATGAAGTTTAGTTCGTCTGTCTCTCTGGCTCATACACTTTTGTGCTTGGAAGATATCAAGTCTAGATTACAGTGTTCTTATTTTACAGCTGCACCTCCAATTAAAGTTTGCATGCCTGCGCTTTCTCCTACAATGGAAGAAGGAAACATTGTGAAATGGTTAAAGAAGGAAGGTGAGACATTATTTTCTATGTCCTCAGTTGCAATACTTCAGCTATATGTTCTGTAAGATTTTTGTTTCAGGTTGTATCTTAGTATTTTGAAGCAAAATATTTAGTGTGTCTGTGCTGTCTTTTTGGACTATACCTCACTTTATAATTGTTGGCTTTAAATATTTTTTCTTTAGCTGTATTCCATAAGATTGCTTTGACCACATTTTGAATGTTATCTGTTTATTAGGTTGTTCCAGGGTGCAGGTATTTGTGGATTGTTTGTTTGAATTGAATGAATTGGTCTTCCTCATAAATTGGTCTTAGGATTCAGCAGCCATACAGTGATTTTTCCACAGGTTTCCCACTACATGCCAGCCCCAACACAAGAGGGGAAAAGAAGTATTTTAATGAAAGTGAAATCTTGATTTTGACTTTGAGACAGCTAGCTCTGAGAGCTATTTTAGGATTGTCTTTGCTCTACTTGCTATTTAGAAGCAAGACCAAAATTAAGTAAAGGGTATCACCTTGTTAAGATCTGTTTATTGGCACTGATGTGCCGCTGAACTTTTTTTTTTCTCTGACAGTCTGGATAAGGATCATAATGCTGACATTAAAAAACAAAGTCGAGGGAAAAAACACGGTCATTTAATGCTTATAATCCTTCTGTTTGCAAGAGTTGCTCATAGCAAAGTGATCCTCCAGTATGTTGACCGTCCATATGTAGCAGCACCATTGAATATAAATGTTTGATAACATCATATTTAAAAAAAAGCATTTATTTAAAAGCAGTTGACAGAAGAAAGGTGATTGCATGTAAAGTGTATTTCACAGCATAACCAGCAGGGGCCAGTAGAATACCAGCTGAATTATTCTTTTGCTCTTTGTTTAAGAATCGAATGTTTTCACTTTACATTTTCATGGTATCAGATGATTTCAGTAGGGCATAAGGAAAAATACTGAATTTAATTGACAGCTTTACTATTTTCTCCTCACAGTTCCATATAATGTCCAGTGGGTAATAAAGTCCTTCACTTAAAAATTGTGTATCTAAACATTTTTGTTTATTATGTATGAATTTAATGTTGATGAAAGATGATAGATTAACAGCCCTGGAGATGAAAACCCTCTTCTTACTCTGGGTAGGAAACAGAGCAGGCAACAGCGCAGCAGTTTCCCCACACAGTGTAACTTGGTCATCTTCTGAGAAAGCACCTCAAGGGACTTCATTGCTCAGTCGATTTTGATTTAATTTGCAAAGAGCACTTCAAAGAATGCAGTTTGTATCTTGTGATTTGGATACTTGTCTGCTAGTAATTGAATGGAGAATTCAGGCTATTGAATGTCAGTTGGAAGGGATTTCCTAGAGGGAAAGTCAGTTTCAGTAGAAGTACTAATCATTCAGTCTAGCTATAAGAAATGACTCCTTTAAGTTTTTATCTTTTAAATGTGAAAATAAAAAGAATTTTTAAGTGCCTTGTATATAATCTCAGAGAGCTTTCTGCTAGTAAGGCAACTGCTGTTGCGAAAACTGCATTTTTATTCAAAAATGTAAAAACAAAGGTATGTTTTGCAAAGCTGTTCTTTCCAATCATCTCTACTGTGAAAGCTGATCTGTAATTGACATCAAATCAGGCCCTATTTTGGAACTATCACATTTTGCACTCTATACTGGAAACAACTGTGGTCCTTTCTATTACAGTTAGTCACTGAAACCCGTGAGATTTTGAAGCCAGCTGTGAAGTATTCTTGATTAAAATTGCATCTGATTAATTGCCTTCCAAATCTGTGACCAGTTCTTGGCTGCAGTGTTTACTGGGAACGGGGAAAAGAATACAAACTCAAACAAGTGAAAAAGTGATTTACCCATTTCCTTGAAGTCGTTTCCAGTTGCCTTCCCTGTGTAAGAGTCCTTAGCTTTTTATGAATGGCCTCATGTGCCTGGGTTAGGAGTTATGTTTTAAGGGACAAATGTGTGATATATATATATATATGTATATATATGTGTGTGTGTGTGTATATATATATATATTTTTTTTTTTTTTGCTAGCTTGCGCTGTTAGAGTTAGTGCTAGGTAGTCTGCAGTAGTGAGAGATCTTCTCAATGATGCAGAATATTGCCAGATTGATTGCAGATTACAGGAAGAGAATGAGCAAGCAGATAGGGTGTTATGCTCCTTTCTTAGCTATATAGGTTATGAAATTTGCTCAACAATTTGATTTCTTAACAGCTATGAGGTACTTACCTAATGGTCTGATATGTAGGGCACTTGAATTAATAATCCAATGGGATTAAGCCACTGATAGATAGCCTGGAAATTCAGCTTCTTGTTGTGTACCGTTTATGCTCTAGTTATTGCAAAGTGCAGTGCGGCAATTAGATTATTAAATTAAAAAAAATGGTGCTACTTTGTGACCTCCCCTGCCAAGTTCCATAATGAGATTGTTTATGATTTCTAAGGCTATGTAATTGAGGTTTGAATGTCCCTGTTGCTTATCCCTGCAGAGATCGCGAAGATAATAAATACTTGATATTCTTTTATCCTAATTCAGACAATCATACCCAAACGTAGAAACTATTAAATTATAAGCTTTAAAATGTAGGTTACAACCTGCACTGGTATTTTCTGATGCTTATCGTCAAGGTGGCAGAATTAAATAGGCCACATGGTCAGTATTGATCTGCTGAAGGAATTCAGACAGTAACTTTTATTGCATGACAGCAGATATGGGTATTCTTGAAAAGCAGAGGGGTATACTCTGTAATTATTCTATTTATATTCCTGTAATGTAGTAAAAGGAATTTTTAACATTTGTGCATGGTTGTATTTCACAAAGTTTTTCTGTTTGTTTGTTTGTTTTTTGTTTTGCTTTTCTTTCTTTTTTTTTTTTTTTTTGGCTGTAGAAGAGATTGAGAAGCCAAGCTGGCAGATACACTTTCCAAAGAGTTTGAAGTTCTTCATATTTCTGTTTGAAAAGCTTTGATAGTGTAGGTACAAGCTATGGAACTATGATACTTAGTCACAGGCATTGCTGCCTATAACCACTGCCTCAAAAACTTTAAGTATCTTACTTAGACTGTTGACAAGCAATGAATAGAGAAGGCTGAGGATTGCATTTGTGGCAGTGCTACTTATCAATTTTCATCGTGTGTGTGTACTTTGTCTTGGAATGCCTTCTGTAAACATTGCTATATCAATGTTCTACTGTTTTTATTTCTATCTCTGAATCTTATTGGTTGTATATGAAAATGAACAATACAATATGACAGATCACAACAGGGAATCTACTAGCTGTAGCATGTGTTTAAGAATGTAAAAAGGGCTGTATTGTGTGCTTAAGTGTCTCTCTTCAATGGTTAAAGAGATATAAAAGCAGTTTAGATCATGCATTAAGTTCTATTATATTTTGCAGGTGAAATGGTGAATGCTGGAGATGCACTGTGTGAAATTGAAACAGACAAAGCGGTGGTTACCATGGAATCAAGCGACGATGGCATATTGGCAAAAATACTGGTAGGGATTCTGCCTGTCTGAGAAGGAAGTTATCATTTCTCTAAATGCATTTGTTTGCATTCCTAGTGAAGGAAAAAACACGTTATTTTTGTTTTGTAGCATCTGTTTAAAGGGACATAGGTTCATAAGCTGCATAACCAGTTTTGTTAGTGTTTTCTTAAGAGTTCTTAAAATCCTGATAGTAACTGGAATGGGGAATAAATAACGTCTCAAAGGCATAACAATGTTAGTACATGAATCAAATATGGTTTCATACAAAGAAGACTGTCCTTTCAAATAGTACTACTATGTTTATGATGTAGCTAATGGGAAATTAAGCATCTAGTAAATCTGAGTTATCAAACTAGCTGAAGTTTGCTCATGTCCTTAAAAAAGGTAGAAGTTTTATGTTGTTTCATGCCAACTATAATTCAACATTATCTTGATTTGAGTTCATTTCAGAAAACTGGGTAATTAAAGGGAAGTTAACATTGTTTTTCACCTTCAAATGTTAATCATTAGATTCAATTAATTCAAGCTTCTCTAACACTTTTGCTTTCCTTGACCACATGCTGCAAGTATCCATAGTTTAAGAAGAAGCAGAGTAAGAATAGAATAGCTCTATCTGCACATATTCTTTGTCTCTCTTAATCTGTCTTCTAATGATCACATCTTGTTCAGTGTAACATGCCATAAAAACTCAAATGAGTAGGTGAAAATTTTAGAAGGGTGATTTCAGAAAAGTGATTATTCTTTCAGCAGAATTCTTAAATTAGCACTGACTTTTTGCCTAAAATAGGTAAATTTGGACTGAAAACGGAGGGTGAATAATTGTTTTAAGAATTGTATTCAATACCCATTACTATTTTCTCATTTGTGACTTAAGTGAGAACTGCCATGGACTGAAAATACTTCATAGAAAACTTCTACTGTAAAGTGAACCAACATAAGGTCCATCTACCTCGTTTGCCACTGTTGTGCACTGACACCAGAGGTTACTCCTCTGTACAACTAAAGCTGTGTCCTCCGACTCTTTCACCCTGTTGTGGTTCACCTGTGCTTTGCTTATTTGTCAGCAAAATTAGGTTTCTTTTAGAACCTTCTTGGATGTGGATACACACAGAGTAATTGAAATATCCCTAAGTGACTTTTTTCATTCTTTTTATATTATAGGCGTCAAGATTCATTGAGATGTATATAAATGGGTTTTCTGGCATTATGAATTTTCAAAACACAGAGGACATAATTTAAAAGGTCCAGGAAGTAAAAAGTTAAGCAATGTAATAACATTTTATTTATTTATTTATTTATTTCAGTCTCTTCCAGTTCTGAGCTGCAGAGGCAGCATAGATTTGTAAAGTATTTTTAAACACATACTGTTAGAAACACAAACTCTGGAGTTATCTGTGCTGGAAACATGTATTGAAAATATAGAATGGTGGTTGCTGGAGTTTTCACCTGTTTAGCTGGAAGAGCATAGTACAATAGACTCAGCATGAGGAGCAGTGACAGCTTTGAATGCTTATGTAATTATTTATAGACAAAGGCTTATAGACGAAGTCTGAATAGGAGAAGTGATACTGAATCAGCAGGCATCCCTGTTGAATTTCTGCGTGTTATCATAGCATCCTTAAGGCACTCTGGTATCAATATTGAAATAAAGTTTTATACACCACAAATCTATACTAATGCTTATTCTATTTGAGTACCATGCATAAAAATTTTATTGAAGTAGAGCTGCTCTCTATTTTGCATGCACACCTTTGTAAAGCAATGAAGACGTACAAAAAAAACAACCAAACAACAAGAAAAAAACAATTAACTGATTAATTGTTATTAACTGCTACATATTAATGTGGAAAGGACATTGAACTTGTGGGACATCTGTTTTGTGTTGTTAATGCTGAATACAAGATTCATAGCAAATGTCTGAGTATTGTGCTGATGAGCAGTTTTTTAAATGCCGTATTCAGTGCTGAATACAATAGTGCTGCAAAATTATTGGAGTGTATAATCTTAGTATTTTCTATTTTTAGCATTATTTTCTTTTGTTTTTCCCAGTTTTTCTGCTTCAGTGACTCAATGAGGTAGGTTATGTTTGCAGTTGCTTCAAACTGCTGTTTCATTTGATTATGAGTGGTGGTAATACTGCCAATATACACACTTAAGCAAATCTGCTTATCAATGGACCTTCCTGTGATAGGATCTTTCAGCCTTAGTCCAGGCAGTTCCTGATTTTTTATTTTTTTTTTATCATTCTGTTACCCCGGGGTACTTTAAACTAATCTCCATCAAAATAAAATGTGATGAAATCTTGATGCATAATTTCTTCTCTCAGGCAAAGCTTTTCAAAATACTAATGAAGAAAAGTGCACCAGGAGATCAGAACAGGAAATATCAATCTAAGTCTTAGGCTTGGTTTTGTTGGTTGGGTCTTTTTTTTCCATATAATACGTACTCTTAAAGTATTATTTACCTAGTGTTTATAGAAGGAAAAGAAGTAGACTGGCAAAGCTGTAAATGTGGAATGTTTTATGAGAATATAGCCAAGATTGGCTTTGCTGTTCCTTCTTAGATCTAGTGTTGGTCTTTCTGGGTAGAGGAGCAGTAAACCTTGTGAAGTGGGATGCATTCTGTTAGTAGAGTGAGTGTATCTGTGTAACAGTGTCCTAGTATTTGCATCTGCTGGTACAGTCTTTACTGTTTCACGGCATTTTATTTTATTACTGTTTAAGTTTCTAGAAAACTTGATTTTATCTTCTAAGAAAAATATGATTCCTTAGCAGATATGTCATTATTTTGTTCCTGTTTTAGTTTAGGCTTTTCAAGTGTTTGATAGTAATTTGCATTTTCTCACAAAGCTATCAGCAGTGCAGATACATACCATGTCCATTTGAGGCAAATGTTTATGGAGTATGGCTTTATGAGAGAGAATGAGTGTGTCTTCTCTTTGTTTGGAAATTGACTATATTTGGGCTGGTACAGTCAAAGTTATACGGAACTACTTTTTTGTCCCAGTGAGCTTTGAAACCTGATGTTGATGCCCTGGAAATGTTAATGCTTGTGAGGACGTGGAGAGTTGTACTTCTGCAACTGTTGCATAGGAGTATCCAATTGTGCAGCCCTTGGTTAGGTTGTTAAGTTAATGTAGTAGCCATTTTATTTGCAAAAGCATTGAAGAGCTATTTTGAGGGCAGTACATGAACAACTTAACTTTAAAAGGAACATCTAGAACTAACTGGACTCATCCAGTCTAATTACATTCTATTTTTTCTGCGTGATTTCTTCTTGGATGTTTTCTGAAGTAGTAAATTACTTACCACATTATTGCTAGCATTTCCTTTTCGGACAGACTTGTTATTTGATACCACTTGTATTAAACTAGGTACATTTTAGTGGTGGATGTTAGCATGAAGCCAATGTTATGTTCTTCAGAAAGAAGAGAAGAGATGCTACCACTGCTGTAGGTTTTGGGGACTTCGGCTTCTGATTTTTAGCTTCTCCATTTACAAGTTGGTTTTTTATGTTGTTTTAGTTGTTGTTGTTTTAATAAGTACTACTACCAGATACATTATAGTCAACTCAAGGTACATTGCTGTATGCATCTGATGAAATTTTCAGGCTCTCTACTGAAAGATCCACATTCATTTCCAGCATCTAATGCTGCTTTATTCTTAGAGATACTCTTTGACTTCTGAATACTAACATTAGATGTATGGGGTTTGGGTGCATTAGTTAATATTTCTCTTTTACCTTATAATAGCAGCTGTAGTTAATTACGGTCATGAGTCTTTGTTATTAATGGTAGGAATAAAACAGGATATATCTTCTTGAAGGAGCGTCATTAATATCCCTGAAATTTTCACAGTTACCCTTTTTAGTCATGAGTCTAGACAATGCAATATTTAATATTCTCATTGCCTTAAATTTAGGTAGAAGAAGGAAGCAAAAATGTACGCTTGGGCTCCATAATTGGTCTGCTCGTAGAAGAAGGACAGGACTGGAAACAGGTTGAAATACCAGCTGATGTTAATGATCAAACTTCTCAGGCACCACCTGCAGCTGCTGTTACCTCAACTCCTGCAGGTCCTTCAGTTTCTGCCCCTCCTAAAGTGGAACATCAACCTGGAAAACTGCCGTGAGTTTTTATGTCCATTATGAAATTGAACTTTTATTTATTTAGATTAGTAGAGCTGAACCATGAAGAATCTTTAGTCCTTTCTTACCCGATATTCAGCTGATATTTTAAGAGTGTATGTCAATGTATGTGACATAATAAAACTTGCTTGCCTGGGATATTTCTCTGCTTGTGAGCCCAAAACTTAAATTCAACCAGCATAGTTCTATTAGAACACCTCTTATGCATGGGTTTTTATTCTGGTATGTAATTGCTTTACGATGGATTCTAAACTTAGGTGAGAAACATTTGTTCACATATGATGTGCACTAATGTTTATGCATCAGGTGGTCAATTTACATTTAGCTTGCTTTTGGTTTCCTTTCCTTTCTTTTCTTTTTTTTTCCGGGGGGGGGAGGGGTGGGTGATAAGACAACAACAACAAAAAAAGACCCATTCCAAACATTAAGTTCTTGTACTTTTTGGTATTGGAAAAGAATTGTTTTCATTTTCATAACAAAGGAATATGAAAAACTCAAGACCATGAGCTTATGTGCTCTTTGTGAGAAATGACAGAGATGAGCAACTCTTTTGGCTGAGTTCCTGAAGCTCATTGCTTATGTTGTTATAAACTGCTCTTGAAGAATTTGTTTGGTTCTTCAATTATCTTCATTTTCCAGTATATTGTTTAACTGCTGAAGGAGGAAAATTTGGAGATTTTTCTAGTCCTTATTTTGGTTCTTCTAAGTCACTGTTATGTTTTCAAATTCAACCTTATGCTAAAGCTTGCTGAAGGGGCACACATTATGATTTATTAGGATCACAGCCTTTGCCTAGAACTGTGTTTTCTTCCCCAGCTATTGCTTCTGAAATATAGCATGTGTCTTAGAGTTTCTCTTGATATATGGTAAGTAAGTAAACCTTACTATTTAAATAGTTTATTTTTTCTCCCCACTTCTTTAGGTTGCGCTTAAGTCCTGCAGCTCGCAACATTGTGGAGACACATGGCCTAGATCCAAGCAGTGTTACACCTTCTGGGCCTCGAGGAATCTTCACTAAAGAGTATGTAGCTTCCCAGTTAAATCTGAAAGAACTGTCAAGCAGATAGGGAGAGTAGATGAGGACACGTTTTAAAAAGCCTTTAAAGTTCCAACATAATTTTTTTTGGCTTTGTATCCTATTATGGCTGTATGAATCTGCTGTCCCATGTCCTGCAACTCAGCCTTAAGAGTGGCTGTCAACTACTGGGCAGCAGTGTTTGCAGCTACTGTTATGAATGTAAAGAACTTTGCTACTCGGAATTGCAGTCAGAGCCAAAACAAATCAACTCTGGAGTGTTTTCATCGGTTCCTTTTCTTTGACAAATTGAAGTGTTTTGCTTCCTTCATTGAAGTTCAACCACGAAGCCTGCCAGAATTTAGTTTGATTTCTCTTTCCTTAAACTAAGGAAAGCAGTGAAAAGTAATGGTATGGAATCCAGAGTTCTATATTTTTTTTCCCCTTTATTATTATTATTTTTTATTTAGTGCCTGTCTTTTGTTTAAGGAATGTTCATTGCAGTTGAGCTTTTAGTAGTTTAATCTTCTTTTGAGTATTCTGAGCTCATGATTGACATTCACCCCTTAGAGTCAGAAGTCTTATAAAAACCCACTGTGGTAGATCCAGAATTCTTAACCTTGAAATAGTATATTTTCTTTGCATTAGCATGTGAAGTATTAGAGATAAGAGCTTTCAGCAGAAGTACTTTTTCTTATTATTATGTGGAAATTGTTGCTTTCAACAGATCCTCCCTTCACTTTCACAGACCTTGAAAGCTGCTGTAATACCATTTCCAGACAAAGACTACTAGGTTAGTGTAACTCTGAAGTTAATTCAGAGAAGCAGATAGTGAAAGCTTCCCTGCTTCTTCAAAACTTCTTCCCATGCCTTTGGCTGAGTTGGATTAAAATATGAATGGATTGAATATTCTGTATAACAGCAACAAAGTTATTTTCTTTGTTATGGTGTTCTTTGGTGCATTAGTAGTCTCTGGCAGGTGGAAACCCTCCAGGAGTTTGAACCACCTAATTAACATCCCCTAGTTGTCATGGAGATGTGGCCAAGCTATTTCAGTAGCTATGAAAACTGCTTACTGAAAGATTTTGTTTTTACATTGCTCTTCTGTAAGAAACAACAATGACAACAGAAGATTTGACTGTGAAAATATTTTTAAAATGCTGATTTTTACTATTTTTTTATTTTCCTATTTTGTAACTGTTACTTTGAAATGGTGCTAATCTTTCAGGTGCCTGCAGGCTTTGATACTACACTTGGAAATAAAATACATGCAGGTTATTGTAGAGAGCTGCTGCAGATATTCAAGGAAATACTTCTTCTAACTTGAGATACCTGTTAAAATACATGCTATACTTTATAGTTAAGTGACTCATAGTCTTTTTCCCAGGCAGGCTGGTGATTGATTTTTTTTTTTTTTTTTTTGAGGGAGTGTTGCATGTTCACTTTTTACTTCCAAACATTGGGTTTCCTTATTGAACAGAGCTAATCAGATTACCAGAAACAAAGACAGTGAGTTTCATAGGCAAGCAAAATTTATTTTTATCCACTTTTTATCTTTAGATTCAATGCACTGTAAAATCTACTTTTAGCAGCAGTAGATTATTTCACACAGTAGCTTTCCCTGTGATAATTTAGTAGACTGCATTTTTTTTTGTAACAATATATTGTGTTCTTTTCAGAAATACACTTACAAACTGATGTGTTAACAGAAATTAACTTGTGCTAAAGGTTACACTGTGCTTTTTGGTCATCAGCTCAGACACTGTAACTCTCCTAAACTATCTAAATGTTATGTTAAAATTGATGGTTGTCTCAGGCTGCTTCTATCTTGTCTCATCCTATTTACTGGTTACGTAGAGATTTGTAAATACAACCAATACAAGGTGGGCAAGTTAGTTACCAGCAAAAACTGTGTTCTCTGAGGCTGTGTTCCTCCAATTGGTACCTTCCTATCTGCTCTCACTAGCACTAGCAGCCAGCAAAATCAATAAAGCATTTTGACTTGGTTACAATGGGTAGGACCATCTGTTTTTTATTCCATACACATAATAAATGGAAGTAATTTTAACTCATCTCCTTCACTTTAAATGTATAAACAATTATTGAAGATGTATTCTGTGTAATGTGGGTATGCTATAATGAAATTCTGTCCCTTTACAAAAATCTAATACCATAAAAACTGTCAACTCTTACTTGAGTAGATTCTTGCTTAAGCAGTATAATGGAATTAGGGAATATTTTAGTTTGGTAGCTATGGCTGAAGTTTAGAAGCCATTCCAGGGTTGTCAGTGGGCTGGTTTTTAGATTTTTATTTTTTACATTTTCTCTGCCAGTTTGTAATAAACCTTTGTGTAATTAAACATTTGTGAACGTGCTTTGGTGATGATAGCCTCATGAAGTGATGGAGGATCACATAGGGTATAATGATACACATTGTGTTATCAGATCTGGAGCATTAAGAGGCGATGCAGCTTTTTTGCCAAGTCACTAGTACAGACAGATTTTACTGGCATCACTTATTTCACTTGCAATTGACAGTAGTGGTGCGGTTGACATGTGAACTTGCACTTTATCTCTGTACCTGTTTATACACATTTATGTCAGAAAGTACAGATGAATGATTAATAAATGTATTACTTTCTTTATAGTGAGCACTATTTATAAGGTGGCATTAGAAACCTATTACAAGTAATTAATTTATAATTAGTTGAAGCAATTACCAAAATAACAAATGAAACCACTTTGTTTGTTTTTTTCTTGAGACTTTATAGCATGAGCAAGCATATTTTGATGCCTTATTTACAAGAAGTTTTAGTGCAATTCACAAACTGCCTTGTATGCTGACTGATATTGATCACGAATTTTATGCTTCTCTGACACAAATGGCTTCTGTTACTGCATATTCAAGGCCCTTTTATTAACAGGAGTGCTGAACCTTTGATTTGACAACATAAGTGCAAATGCATAAAGGAAGGTTGCTAATCAATTAGAGTTAGAGATGGGGTAGTAATGCTTTTGGTATTTTTGAAATTGCTTCTTCTTTCTCAATATTTTCTTGTGTTTAATCACCAGGGATGCTCTTAAACTTCTGCAAGGGAAGCAGAAGGGTAAGCCCAGTGAAATGAAACCTATGGTTTCTCCAGCTACTCCTCAGCCTACTGCAGTGCCTTCTGTTTTGCCAGCAGCAGCTGTGACTTCTTATCCAAGGCCAGCAGTTCCACCAGTTTCCACGCCAGGACAACCTGCTGCACCGGTAATGTTTCTTTTAAGTCCTTAATGTTGTAAGAAGTAAATATTACCACTGCTGCTTAGGTGGTGATGTGAAATTCCCAGAACTGGAGAAAGAAATCTTTCTTTCTGTCTTCACTGATATTTCAGTCAATTAAAAAAAAAAAATAATTACTTCTATGAAGGTGAGAAAATGTTTGCTTTGAAATATTACTGAATTTATTTGGAAGAGTAAGAAGGAAGATTTGCTGTGAAAACTATCTGAAATGACTACTCTGGGAACTGAAAAAGCAGTAGTTTTTTTTAGGAAATACTCTATGATTTAAATATTCCAAGCAATATGTAAGATCTGGCAGGTGAAGATGAGTGTTTATATACCCTAGCTGAGAATTCAAACCTGAATATTTGGACATGTTCTTAGCAGACTTTTTCAAAGAAAGGAGTAGGATTAATTCTCTTTTGTGTACCCTAATTCAGTGGAATAGACTAGAGCACTCACTGATCTTAACCATTTTACTTTGAGTATGGAATGTACATCTGGTCTCTAGGTGCTCAAAGTGCATCCAGGCTGGACTTTTGGTGCAGCAGAGGGGAAATGTGTATTTGCTTTCTTAATATTTAGTGTGTAGTGCATGATTTCTTTCAGGGCACATTCACAGAAATACCAGCTAGCAACGTCCGAAGAGTTATTGCGAAGAGATTAACAGAGTCTAAAACTACCATACCTCATGCATATGCTGCTGCTGACTGTGACATTGATGCTATTTTGAAATTAAGAAGTGAATTGGCCAAAGGTTAGTGATTAAACTGATCTACTATAGCGTATGGTATTAATGTGTACTTTGTCCTGTTCATATCATCTGGTGTCCAGTAAGTGTCGATTTTTCTATGGACAGAACATGATACACTCAAATAATCTTTCTTGGTGTTAGTTCTTAGCCCGTACCAGCCAACATATTGTAAACTCCCCTTGAAGGCAGACTATCGGTATTAATGTAAGACATAGTAAATGTCTTTCATTGAAACTTGCATATGTGCTTAAAACTATGCTAAGCTGATAGGTGTATAGAAACCTCTCACACAGAAAACTGTCCATTTGTGAGATCCTAAATTAAACTGATGTGTTCACATTTCCTAGTTGATGAAGATATAGGAATTGCTTCCCTTTCACTGGAGTTTAGCATGACTAGTCTTGAATGCAGGAGTAGCCAGAGCATTTTTCTATTTGGTCTTTGTTTATTAGTTTTTTAAATATCTTACTCAGAAGTTAATGTCAAAGAAAATATGTGGTGTGGATATTATATCAGCCTTAGGTACATTAGTATCAGATGCAGGCCATAAAAAATGAGATACAAAACTGTCTTGGGAATGCTTAATTTTTTTTTAATATCTTTCCTACTTCTGTGGATTCTTAATGGATATTTTTTGAGTGTATAGGAGTGGGAAAGAGCTTTAAGTCTCAGCATAAAACTGGATTGCAGGAACTGTCCTGGTAAACTTTTTTTTCTGATGCAAAGGTGGTTTCTACTACTCAGTGAGATACAACATGAAAACTGAATGCAACATAAAATCGTAGAACCTTTAGAGTTGGAAGGGACCTTTAAAGGTCATCTAGTCCAACTCCCATGTAATGTGCAGGGACATACACAGCTAGATCAGGTTGCCCAGGGCCTGCTTCCTGCTGTATCCTTCTGTGATTTTTGTGGCAAAATATATAGCAATTGTGGTAAAAATATATAGCAATCACCCATACTATGAACTTTGAAGTAAAATATTGTCATGTGATCTTCCTTGAATGGTAATCCTGTATGACTGAGATATAGATTTGTCTGATATGCAGATGCATCAATGCAAATTCCATGCTGTTATTCTAGGTTTCTCCTTACATTTAAGTTGCTAATTGTGGCACGTATTGCAATTTAATTATGTGGCACTTGGTTAATTCCTTGAAATTAATGATCACTTAAGAGAAATTCACTTAACAGTTGTCTATAAATGACTTTAACTTCACAGAAACATTCTTAAAAGTTTGTGTATTAAATACCAAAAAACATTCTCAAAAATAAGTAGTTTTGCTTCTTGTTGTTTTTTTTTCCAGCTGATAGCTGTCACGATGGCAGCTGAGAAATGTACCTTGTTTAGTATGAGTGATGTATTTAATATTGTGTAAATATCATTTATCATCATGTTCATTTCAGAGCAAAAATGGAATATTCTTCATTGTATCTGTAGGCTTTACTTATGTTGCCAGTCATGACTGTAATGAGTACTTCAGTACTAAAACCTTCACAATAAATAATCATCACATATATAGCAATTGTGTTTATACCTCTGAATTTTAGGGGAAGAAGGCAAATGTAGTAAATTATATGCAGTGTTTCTTATGCTTACATACAATCCTGTCCCATGGAGGTTATTTTACATGCTTCTAGCTAAATCTACCTTTCTTCTATGTAGTATCGTTTTTTTACTTAATTAACTTGCTTGCTTGCATATTATTTTGCAGCTTGCTTTAAAATATATTGTTAACTCAATTGAAGGATTCACAGATGCTTTTACCTTCATAATTTTTACAATATAAGGCCCCAAGGGTAACTGGAGTATGACATACCTTTAAATCATGGCTGAATAAAAGCTGATCTTTGCAATTATTCCAGTTCATGCATGAAAGTACGTGAAGATTAGTAGTCTGCATTCTTGTTTTTGTAGATTTGGATGCTACAGTGCTTTTCTAAGTGGAAAGTAAATATGAGAGGCATAAACCACGTATGGACTACTTATAGGAATGTGTAGTAATACTCAAGTTTGCAGCTGATCTGACTTAGTATCAAAAACTAGGAGGAATGTCTCTGCTAAGGAGACTTTTCATTCCTGATATTCCTTTGGTTCTGAGAGAAGGAAGAGCGTTCTTACTTCTATGATAATAAAGATACTGTCTGGCACTGTTTCTAAGAAGCAAATCTACTGATTTACTGGAATCTTGTCATCACTCAAGTCTGATAAACACATCTTAAAAGCAGTGTTTTTCTTTTTGCAGATGACATTAAAGTATCTGTAAATGATTTTATTATCAAGGCAGCAGCAGTCACTCTGAAGGTAAGTGAACAATTAACTTGAATACATCTTACAGTAAACTGCAAAAGAGACAAGTATTTTGTGAGACTATGGAGATAGGAATGTGATCGTAGCAATGCTTCTAACATTTTATCATTTAGTGCCACATTTAGTACTGTGGACTGTTAAAGTGAGTTTTTTTAGTAAAGATCCTCATAGTATAGTTATGAGCAGTAGATGTTTTGTCAGCAGGCTGAGGCAATTGACATGATAGCTGATTATTTGCATCTAATTTTTTCTTAAAGTTTTAAACAAATATTTATTGAAGTCTTATGCCTGTGTTGTGTATTAGCTCAGACGTATTTCAATGACGTACATGGTCACCTGTGCTTAGAATTAAATGTTCTTCAGGGAATCAGTCTTTGCTTGTTTCTGGAAGTTATTTGTTCCTTTTGTGAGAACAGTTGAACCTTTACACTGACATGTCCTGAAGTTAAGATCCTATGTTTCAATATTACCTATTCTTTATTATTATGCTGAGCTTTAGTAGCTTCACAGTCCCAAAAAGAAAACCAGCAATTTTCCACATGGAGGTTCCTTTCGATTTACTTTTCTTTCTCTTTATTTATTTATTAAACAGAAGAGCCTTACCTGGAAATGTATCTGAAGGAGTAAATCAAAGATTAAAAGAAATAATAAATTCAACTTGATAATAGACTTAACCTCACCTGTGCATGAAGAGTAGCATATGTTTGTTACTAAAAATCTTCATATGGAATCTGTTTTGATTCATGTAAAATGATAAAGCTGTATTGCTTTTATAAATGCACTGATTAGATAATTAGCTTCTTTTGTAATGCATCTGGATACTTTCTTGCTTGAAGTTGAAATAAAGTAATAATAGTACATTGTTTTTCCCAAAAAAACTGTCTTGATTATTAAAAATGTAAATTGTAATATTTACACAACACTTGTCAACCAGTTTTAAGGTTGATTTATTTACTTGATAATTCACTTGATCTTAGTTTGTAATCTTCTAAGTCCAGCATTTACTTAGGTTGTGACAGAAAGTTTTCATCCTCTTTCAATAAAATATGATGCTTAGCCTGAAATAGATTGCTTGTAACTGCTTAATGCTATGTGTGTTGTCCATTCAGTCACTTAGTATTACACTTACAGTTGAAGAAGTAACATCCATAATACTACAGTGATGAGAGTTACCTCTCTTGATCTGTTAGCAAAGAAAACGTTGAATAAATGCACAGACTAGATGTAGTTTAGATTTTATTTTGTTTTGAGCTTTGCACTGGATTTTTTCTTCCTATTTTTCCATTGAAGAAATTGTGACATGACAGTGTTAATTAGCGTCTCAATGAATGGAACTCAGCTGGGGGTTCCTCCCTTGCTTTTTCTCCTGAAATATGATGTCAGTTTTCAGTTGTCTATTTTCATCAAGGTCACTTAATACAGATCTTTGTGAAAGCAGTAATTGCACGGTATCTCTGACAAGTTACTTGAGACTTCACCTATGTGTCTTGTTCTGTTGTTTGTTTGCTTTTTGTTTTTTTCCAATGAGTTGACTTGTCTTTATATGGTAAACTCAAAAATTTCATTAAATGTATCAGTAAACATTATTTGAATCTTCATTATGAGTCTAGACAGACACTGCACATTAGGAGAATTTCATCCCAGTAACACTGAGTTACTTCTGTCGGACTTGAGATAAGGCTGGGAAGTATACACGAGTACAAAGCAATCTCTGTTTTTTGTGCTTTTCAAGTCAATATCCTGTGATTTATTTAGGGGGAGGAATAACACTGCTTTGTAGTTTTTGTGTGCTGAATGTCTATAAGGTGGTATCAGTGACTTTTGAAGGAATCTGGAGGTTTTTGTTCATTTCTTAGTTTTCCAGTAGTACCAAAAAAAAAAAAAACCAGATCCCCTGAAACTGTGTATTTTCAGTTCCTGTAGTATACATACATACTTCTTGACAAAGTAAGTTTCAATCAAACCAATAATGTATGTTGTATTACCTGCTTTTCTGGCTTGTGGCAGTCCTGAGGACAGATGTGACTTGTTCTTTTGCCTTCTTTTACAGACAACAATCCGATGCACTAATTAATTTGGTGCACGCATGTATCTGTCTAGCTATGTATCTCAAGGAATTTTCCTTTTTTCTGGATATTTGATTGCACCGCTGTTCTTTTACTAGCCGTCCTTTTTTCCCTTTTTTTTTTTTTTTTCCTAGCAAATGCCAGATGTGAATGCAGCATGGGATGGAGAAGGCTGCAGGCAGCTGCAGTCCATTGACATTTCTATTGCTGTGGCAACAGACCGAGGTCTCATTACACCGATCATAAAAGATGTTTCTGCCAAAGGAATACAGGAAATTGCTGCCTCTGCAAAGGTAGAACTTGAGTGTTTAGTAAGCTGAGGAATATAATAGCTGTGTAGTTCCTTGTAGTGGAAAAAGAAATGTGACCCAGATACACGTCAATTTCAAGAAAAGCAGTTTTGAGATGGATCTAATGCTGTTTCTTAGATTTATGTTTATTTTTACTGAACCATAACTTAACCATCGTGTTATTTAATTGCATTTGGGCTAGAACATTTGAATAATAAACCTGTATAGACTTTGCATTTCATTGCTATTGATGTATTTCAGTAATCCTTGTGAGGTTAATTTCTATATTTTCAATTCTTGAATTTGAGGTTTTTGGTCCTTAGCCCAGGAATTTGTAGCTGCTTCTGTTACACTCTGTGTGTCATCCACAACTTTTCAATATACAGCTGAGAATGTCATCCCAAAGATAACATTAAACTCCTTATAATAATGAGCAGTATGTTGCATAGGTTAAGTGCCTTTTAGTGACTTGAACTCTTGGCAGTTGTTGCCAACAGCAGAAGAAATATTTTGTGACAGGCAGGCTAAAATTGTTTACAGTTTGATAGTGATAAGATGTGGGGGAATGGTTTTAAACCTGAGAGATTTAGGTTAGGTGTTTAGAAGAAATGTTTTACTCAAAGGGTGGAGATGTGCTAGCACAGGCTTCTCAGATGGAGGAAGACTGCTAAAAAATGATTGAAATGCTTTTGGAAAACTCATGGGAAGCAGAGAGGGATTTCTTTGAGATACGTTGCAGGGAAGAAGGGGTATGAGAGTTTGTAGAAATACCCTCTTGGGATGGTGATATTTGTAGGAAACACCTGTGATTCCTGAATAGCACATCTGTGGAGGAGTGGGTTCCTAGAAGTCACTTCAAAAAAATCTCTAGAACCGTGTGTAAATATTCATGGAATCCACTTGGAAATTCTAATTAGTTTTATTATTTTGAACCAGAAGGAAAATGCAAACAGAAATTTCTGGTGTTATATGGTATTTTTTCCTACAATTATGTTGAGGGCAATACTGTGTTTGTCTCATCAGTGTGTCACTAGATTGTTTTCTTTTTATACAAAAACCACTACAGAGAAAAGTCAGTTGGTTTTGTTTTGAAGGCCGTACCAAGGTTTGTCAAATGAGAGGACAGCTTATATTGAATTCCCAATATAATTAAGAAAATGAAGTTTTGTGTCCTGGTCTTGTCTGGCTGATTGTTGCAATTACAAGAAGTGTCACTAAATTGCTCACCAAAATCAGGTGACTTTTTTTTTTTGTAGTTGAACAATACTTATGTCTTAATGAAGTAGAAAGAATGGGAGCTTGTTATGACATTTGAATTTCTTACTATTCTCTCTCTTTTTCTTGTTGTGTTTTTCTTAGGCTCTAGCAAAGAAAGCAAGAGATGGAAAGCTACTACCTGAAGAGTACCAGGGAGGAACTTTCAGGTAATGCTCCCTGGCAGTGTTTAATATGAGCAGCATGGGTTTAGAACTGCTTTATTCTTGGAGATTCTACTAAGTGTCAACGCCTTTTAAAATATTGATCTATTCAGGATGCAACTCCATGGCATGATTATGATGGATGATTATGAGCATAGTCCAAGTACCATGTATCGGGGAAAATTATTCTTTTAGTACAGGTCTAAGTTAAATTCGTTAGAGCCTGCTGAGGAACTCAGGTTTTTCATACAGTTCTGACTTATGTTTTTGCATTTTTTTTTTTCATAATTACATAAGAATGTTAGTTTGTTTTACTTTGATTCCATACTGTTGTGAGGAAAACATTTTTATCATAGAATCCTAGAATGTCCTGGGTTGAAATGGACCACAACGATCATTTAGTTTCAACCCCCTTGCTATGTGCAGGGTCACTAACCACCAGACCAGGCTGCCCAGAGCCACATCCAGCCTGGCCTTGAATGCCTGCAGGGATGGGGCATCCACAGCCTCCTTGGGCAACCTGTTCCAGTGCGTCACCACCCTCTGTGTGAGAAACTTCCTCCTAATATCTCACCTAAATCTCCCCTGTCTCAGTTTAAAAGCATTCCTCTCTGTCCTATAACTATCCACCCTTGTAAACAGCTGTTCCCCCTCCTGTTTATGTGCTCCTTTTAGAAACAAATATTTAAATTGGTTTGTTGAAGAGGTAGCACAGCATTCAGTGATGCCTTGTTTGTCTTGAATGCATTCTTTAGAAAAATCTCTCCTAAGGTGTAAAAATAAAATAAAAAAGCATAAACGTAGTGACACAGTTGCACAATAAATTCTGAACTGACCTTTCAGGCTTTCAATTTCCAAAAATTAATATGCTATATTTTATGATAATCAGGATTGTCACAACGTTTTTGTTACACAGATTTCAGCGTAGCTCACTTTTACCATTTTTCAGATGCTGTCTGAATGCTCCTCATTGATGTTCTCCTGTAAATGATTGTTAGTGATGAGAATAATACTAGAAATTACTCTGTTCTGCAGAAATATCATTCTATTAATATGTAGTCAAGTGCCTAAGGTGCAGCTGCCTAGAATAAGTATCTGTGTCGTGCTGGAGGGGAATGGATGTGAAAATCTGCGAGTTCTTAAGTAGAAAAACTGTTTAGAAGTGCTGCATCAGAGATGTGAATAATGTCTTCAATAGAAATTGCCTATGGGAGAGTAGATGCTTTAGTTGTAATTAAAAAACCTCAAATCCCTGAGAGTCTGAATGTGCCCAACTGAAATCCAGTTCAGAATTTCTTAATGAGTTTATGAGTTTGGACATCATAAAAAAATAAGCTGATAGTAATCACTGAATGTAGACTTTCTTCTTCTAGGAGTTATGTTATTTCTGACATTAATGGTAACTTTTTGTTTTCATTTAGTATCTCCAACCTAGGTATGTTTGGCATCAACGGTTTCAGTGCAGTCATAAACCCTCCACAGTCCTGCATCCTAGCTGTGGGTCGAGGAAGATCAGAGCTCAAGATTGTGGTAGATGAAGAAGGGAATGAGAAACTTCAGCAGCATCAGCTCATGACAGTGACTCTCTCAAGTGATGGTCGTGTAGTAGATAATGATCTGGCCTCAAAGTTTCTGGAAACCTTCAAAGCCAATATTGAGAATCCAATACGTCTCGCCTTGTGTTGAACTCAGTGAAGGCTGCTTCCTGATTTGACAGCACAGAATTCTGTTACAGAAAAACAACCCCAAGTAATAATAGAGAGAGTAAATAGTGTGAGGTAGACAGTTAAAGAATTTAACTTATTAAATTAACATGGAAAATATAAATTTTCATGCTTTTAGTCATTTCCAATGACCAGGTTTTATACTGTAAAGCTGGAGACCTTGAGGTTAGCATGTAATATTTCTTTAAACATTTAGTACTAATAGCACATAATGTGTGCTTAGAAATTAAATTTCCTCTGGGAAAAAAAAAAAAAAAAGCTTTAAAAAAAAAACCAACTGTGTAAAATTTAAAAGGGAATTTGAGATACTTTAAGGGCTAAATGTCTAGCTTTTACAGTGAGGTAAGCAAGAACTGTCATTAAACAATATGCTGCTATGAGTCCTGATCAATACTGAGGTTGTGGAGTAGCGAACTTTACATTGCTGCAGTGTTTTTTTCAGTTTGCAAAAGACTTTTAGCACATTTTGCTGTACAGATTAGATTGAAGTAAGGTTTGTGAACTTTTAACAAAGATTTCAGTGAATTCTGACATAAAAGCAGAGAAGTTACAAACAAATTAAAGGTTTTGCTTAGTTACATTTGCATCACAGGTTTAACTGTTCTTTATCTTCTTTACTCTAAGCTACACTGGGCAAAGCGAGATGAGTGTAAAGATGAGTAGGGAAGAGAAATGACAGGAAGTTCTGAGAAAGACTAAATTAGATCTTAGATAGAAATGTAATTTCACAAAATATGAAGTAACTTGATAGAATCTGCAGCTGAATTCATATAATTGGATTTCATTAATACACATTTAAACAGTAACTGAATCTGTC
The DNA here is from genome assembly GCF_054131305.1 of Coturnix japonica. NCBI lineage: Eukaryota > Metazoa > Chordata > Aves > Galliformes > Phasianidae > Coturnix > Coturnix japonica. Next base: position 7,433,398 of record NC_140667.1, on the reverse strand, counting down.
TTTGTTCAGTATTTTATGATTGCTGCTTTATTTCATACCATGCAGAGGGAGGAGACGGGACTGAACTTGTCTGTAAGGGGTGATATCTCACTGGTTATAGATTTCATTGCCTTTAGTTTGATGTCACCAACATCTGAGGAAAACAGAATTTTGTGCAGCATTTAATTGTTAATAGGTTTTCTTAGGCTTAATTAAAAAAAAAAAAAAAGGAATCTTCAGTATCACAAAATATGAAAAATACTGTTTTCAGGTGTTCAGTGATATACTGTTGTTAACTTGAAACCCAAGGCAATTGTGTCAGCACTACTGTGATGGAATAAATGGCTTTAATCAGAGGCTGCAGTATAAAAGGTCAATTTTTGCACACTGAAAATTTGCTGATTAATTCTGTTTTTCCAGTGCATTAATGATGTAGGTATGAAATATGCCATTGTTAGTCATATATTGAATGGAAACTCAGCTGGAGAAGTATTTTTCAGCAGGATGAACCTTAAGTGAGCAGAGACAGTTTTCTTCCTATAAATAAATATGAACCACTTGTTGTGTGTGTTTGTAATGAAGTAACTGCATTTACAGAACCTGATGATATAAATTCAGTTGAATTCTGAGTCTGTATTATTCTGGTTGTTTTTGTTAAGTTTTGGTTATTTTACATTTTTGTAGGACTTGTTTATCGAGCTCCTGCCCTAATTAAAAAGATAATTGCAAGACAAAAACTTCAGTTAATGCTGACTTCAGCGTTTTCACTAAATGTTTACTAATTTGTCTTGTTATGATGCCATAAGTTTCCTAAATTGTTAATCTAACAGTAGGGAGGAAAGAAATTTCTGATTACCAGGTTTAGTCTACTGTGTAATAATGGACATATGCATTGGTCTTTCCAGGAGTTTTTCACTGATCAATTCTGTTCATGACTGTGTTTTCAATAGTGCTGGGCTGTGAACCCCAGCACTTCTATAATCTACTTCCTGCCTGGCCATTGCTAAGGGCTGCATGACTGATGTGTATATAGAACTTAAATTTTGTGTGTTTGTATTCATGTAGTGTAGGTCAGTTTTTTGTTTGGAGCCACTGGAAGGCGCTGTTGTGTGTATATATATCGTTTATTGTGCCTTTTCATTCATGTGAGTGCTAACACTTTCCCTGTTTGACACAAATAGGCGAAGACAACGCAGCTTCTTTTCCAGGTTAAGTAAACCTGAAACAGCTTTTGAATCGGGTGGATCTGTCAGTAAGACTAATACAAGTTTTAAGTCTGTTTTCTTTACGTATGCCTGCTAGCCAGCCTTGTCATTTGACAGAAGAAGGATGTTTGTGATTCGTCAGCCATCAGTCTGTGAAGGACCTCTCTGGAATTTAGTCATGTTACAGTAACAGTCAGATCACAAATAAATGCCTCTACATAGGTTATTGTACCATTCAGCAACATCTACAGCTTTAGTGAAAGTGAGATGATACAAGTTCGTGATGATACAGACCAAAATAATCAGTGACTCTCTTTATGGAGAATTCAAGTATTTGGTAATGAGGGCAATGGTTGAAATGGCCCAGAAAATGAACCATGTAAAATGCTCATGCTTACATATGAAGCCAGTTTGCCTTAGAGTTAAAATTTCACAGATAGAAGTACAAACTTTCATGTTTGAGTCTTTAGAATAAATCTACCAACATCTCTTTTAGGTACCTGAGCAAGAAATACCATGGAAACTTCTATTTTCTTGAGTTGAAACACTAAAAATTAAAATTTCAGGTCTGTGTTACTGTTGGCTGGGAAATGCCTGCCTTCAGGAAATGCTTGGTGAAAATTGCTTTCTTCATATAATTTTCCTTTGAAAGAGGCACAGCTAGGAAAACTGAAGGATAGCTATTTTGGACATTGTGATTGTTGGCAAGCCATAAACTGTATGTGTTACACTTCAATCCTGATTCTACTGTCAGAATCTTTGGCTTTTATTTCTTTTTCTTCCATATATTCCTTTTGCAATAAAATTTCTGGAATTAATCTTCCTAGTGTAATCCCTTAAAAATTATCACTCCTGCAAAGTGAATGCACCATTCTACTTCCTCCTAATCTTTTGGCCCACATGTTTGTTTCCATCAATACAAAATACAATAGGTGCTTTTTTTTCATCTAGAGATTATCCCTACTGTATACAATGGAATTTTAAAGTTGAACAGGGAACCATAAACATGACAAAGTCTAAATGAAGGCTTTTATGTACTGTTTTGTATAGCAAGCTGCATTTTGATTGTATTACAGTAGATGTGATTGTTGAGTGAGTGTGGGAAACTAATGCGAAATCACTGGACTAAAGTGTCATGCTTGGTATGATTTCTTGTGTCATAAAATGAAGAAGAAAACAAAGAAAAAAAAAAGTTGCCTTTAGGATTAATTGTCTTATGGTGGTTTGAAGCCAATGTATTTTTTTATTTGTCTCATATCACTGTGTTTTATTTCCTCTGAATCTTTTTTTCTGGATTGTATCAGATCATAACAAATGCTTTTTACTCTCTAATGTCCATTCAGAACGTTGTGCATTATTGTAATTTCTTTGAAAGCAGTCTGAACAAGGTACAGGAAATAATGGTTGCTCAATGACAAGTGCCAGCGGGATTGAGTTGGTGATTTTTCATTCAGATATGCATGTTGCAACCCCTATTCAGTACCACTCAGATGATCTTGGCTGTTTCAGTTATTGGTTAATCAGGGTAAGAGAATAATCTGTTTGTATGCTATACTAAAAATGGGCAATACCACAACTAGCCCCTGGGTATCTTAATTTCACACGTGTTATTTGCCATAACAGAGAAGAATTTTGGGTGAACAACCCAGTATCTTTCACAATAACTCTGCTTCAAGGATGTGAAAATCCATAGTGTAGAGCAAGACATGCCATAGCAAAAGGCTCTGAAGTGTTTCACTGTAACCTTGAAGCAAAAAAAAAAATAAAAAAATCCATGTTACAAGGAGTCTTCCTACCAAGCAGATGATTTTCCGTAAACAATCAAGTTGCAGGACAAGACAAGATCTATAGGTTACAGAACCTAGCAGCATAATCCATGATTTCATTTTACTTTTTTATAACCTCACTGTTTTTATCTTTGTTTCTAACTAGCTCTACATTGTTGATGATGAATTTTTTCCCCTTTCCTAAAATGTAGAAGTATTGTCTTAAGAATTCACAGTGAAGCACGTCATTGACTTGCTTATCAAGGAATGCTGTGTCTACGTGTTCAAAACCCTCTTTGATCTGTTTCCAGACCGCATGGTCCATACATCTGCTTAAGCTAGAAAAGAATGCAGGAGTTGGATTGTCATGACAGACAGTCTTCTGTTATTCAGCCAAGTCACCCCTTCCTGTAAGTGGCAAAGCTGTATGTTGTGGTAGTGCTAGATAAAGAGCAAGCATTCTTTGAAACAGGTACTAGTGGTGGTGGTCTCATCTGCAGGCTAATGCAATGTACGCAATGTTCCTTTGTCTCACATGCTTGGGTGGTGTTCTTTGTAAATTGCATGCAGGGTTGTAAACTGGCTTTGAATGTTAGTGCAAATCAGGTGCTATTTTTTTTAGAGGGAAACTTCTGGGAGCCAGACTATGTGGGGAATTTGAATGGAACTGCCATAACTGTATAAGAATAATTCATAGTATAGTATAGGAAGAGACTGTGTCATACAAATAGGCCACGTGAAAGTACACTTCAGTTATTTGTTCAAATTGAAGTTATTTTGATGATTATTTTTATTCTTACAAGATCACTTACTACATCATTGTGCCAGTTATTCAAGTAATGCGAGTAACTTCTGTTTCCTCCATAGGTAATATTTCAATATATGTTCTGTACCACATCCATGTTGTAGAAGGGCTTCTGCAAAGTTTCCCATTCGTGGATGGTTTCCCTTCCCTTAACTGTCTGGCTCATGCTGTTTAGGGGATGGTGCTTTTTTCTGAGGCTTTGAAATGAAACCTCCCTTCACTACTACTTATGTAGTAGTACAGCAAAACTAACATTTAATTAGCTATCTGTGTGTTTTTGTTGAGTTTCCCAAATAGGAAAGAGATTCATCCAATACTATGGATTAGGATCTGTTACTGTCGATTAGTAGCTATTAGTTCACTTAATTATGAAGATTGCTAATAAGCCATCAAGCACTATCTATTCAAGCACTATTCTATTCATTCATATCATCAAGCACTATTCTATTCAAGAAGTATCCTGGCACTTGAAATTTTGTCTACTCCAATATGGATTTGTAGCCTTGCTGTTTGTTGTTTGGTTTTGTTTCTATGTCTTACATTTAAAGTATTGAATACCATGTGAGCAAAAGGACACAATATAAGTAATTGCAGAAAAATTTTCCATTGTTTGTTGTGTTTTCTTGTTGTTATGATGATGTTTTTTTATTATCTTTGAAGTTTCCAAATATTAGCCAAATTATAGTTGATGTTTTGATAAAACCCGCTTTAGTAACTTGATCATTCTACCCCTTCACATACTGGGTAGATTTTAGAAACTTCTTTATTTCTTTAATACTACCATGTCTCCTACTGCCTTTTTTTTTTAATTGTGTTAACATGAAAAGTGAAATGCAGTGTTTAACAGCACAGTGTGTGAAGTACGCTTCATAAGACTTTGTATTTTGTAAATTATCAGGAATGTGTGCAAGTTAATGCAAAAGATTTATTCCCATGAAGTTGTATTGGTCAGTTTGTACATACAGCTGCTCACTGAATCATTCCGCAAAAACGGAATCTGATGTACTTCTGGCAGGTGTGCTTGGTGTGACTGTTACCGTCAAGGAAAAACTGAAATACAAGAGAGGCCAGCAGAGGGCAGACACAGCAGTATGTTTTTCTAACTGGCTCTCTCAAGGTCTCTGAATATGATCAGTGAATGTAGACATTATGCTTGAATTTAAGCAATGGCTTGATGGCTCAGTTTTTGAAGTATTTTGAAAAGCACCTGACATGAATAAAGAAGGAATAGTAAATAGTATCTTTCCTTGGTCTGATGGAAATAAGAGGCTGTGCCTACTGTATGGTGTTGCCTGCTGATGATTAGTAGAAATGTACTAACTGGTAAATGTTCCAGGAGACAAAAACTTCAGAGAAGGCCTATTGGTTGGTTACACTGTGATACAAAACCTTTACTAGAGATTTGAATGGCAGCTTCTGGTGATTACTTAGCAGAATCTGCTTAAGTCCTATCACAGGGTTCAAGCAAACAGTGATGGCTTTTCAGTTTACGCTCTTTCTTTTTACGTCAGATTTGGTTTGACTTGAAGGCTTAGTGGGGGATAATTATTCAAATACAATAACTATATTGTTCTTCGCTCTCACCATAGTAATTGTTCTGGCAAGCTAGCCATTTATGTCATTACTAGAAATTATTAGCTGGAAAATGACAAACTTCTCTGTTTGTTCATTACCGGTGCAAAAGGAAGATGAATCATGCTATGTCAATAATTACTGTTGTTCATCACCTAAAAGATTAGAGACCAAGATTCTCTTACATACTTTAAAAAGTTCCTTTTGTGTGGCCTAGAACTAGATAGGAAGAAACTGATCATTTTTACTTTAACTATTGTGTGGAAAGTATTCTGAATTGTTAATGCTCTAGATATCACCTTTAGTTTCATGATTTTTGCATTGTCTGTGTAACATTCATGTGCTTTTCAATTCACTTTGAAGAGGTGCAAGCAAATGAACCTCTCAATCTAGTTATAAACTAATTCCCATTTCAGCTGCTTATCTAGAGAAAATGTGTGAACACGTTTAATTCTGCAGCTTTGGTACATTTAGAATTTCTTCCCTGCCCAGTAAATTATAAGCTTAAATACCTGTGAAGACTGTGTGGATACTCATAGTTGCTGTGTAACATCACAGCTGCCATTAGCAGCATAATTTGGTTCTCTGTGTCAGCAGAAAGTATCACTCAGTTTCCTGTTCTTTATGGAAAATACAAACTAATGGATCTCCTGGCTAATCAAGAAACTTGCATCCTCTCCTGAAACTCTTTTTAGTCTTCTGAAATGTAATGCTTATTGCTCAAATTTTAGCTTTCAGCCGTATGATGATTGTAGTAATTTGCTTATTTTGGTGTCACAAAAGAATTGATCTCACTTAAAGGATTTGATCAGCTGTTGTAACAGATTGCATTTTCCTGTTGATGAATACAGAGGTTACAGCATGGCTTTTTCAGGCGGATTAGGAGTCCTTCCTCAGTCCATTCCTATTTTGAGCCTTATCTGTTTACATAGTCTTCAAAGCAGGTGATGTCTTAATTAAACTTATGAGAAGTGCTAATGATTCGGAGGGACTCCCAACCTGGAACAGAAGTCATATTTTGGAATGTGCCAGATTATCCTAAGCAGTGCTCAAAGACACGTCCTTGGCTGCTTTCCTTGTGTATTTTTATGCTGACACAGCTGCAGAGGAATCTAATAGAGGGTCTGGATGCTCTTATTGAAATAAGCAAATACTCATAAAGGAAAATAAATGTGATCATCTCCTTTTCGTAAGATTTTTGTTAGTAGCCACAAGGTAGCTGGTTTCATTGACCGAAAGCTAATGAACAGGCTTGTAGTTTGACCACCACTGTACTACTGTTGTGTTAACAGTTCTGTTATGAAAAGAGAGAGCTTTTCCCAACCACCTGTTACTGTGACAACTGCATTTATCAGTACTTGGTGACACACTTGGCTGTATTAAAAGGAAGAATGATGCATGTGAAGGTCAGTACTGTTTACCTGGAAGTCATCAATTTCAGTTTTAACAGGCTCTGCTTTGAATTTACAAAAGTAGATTGACCTCTCAGGAGCGTCTTAAGTTGTATTTATATGACTTAAGTATCAGGTGAGTTCTAGAGCCTAGAGAGAGAGAGGTGTTTTTGCCAAAGAATTCATTTTCAGAATTCATCTTCAGAAAATTCTTAGGGAAATACATCTCCAACATTTTTATTTCGTAACACATTTATGAATTTGACTTTTGCTTCCTTTTAAAGCATTTAAAGTGTGTATGCGTTGTGTGTACTGAGATGGATTAGCAGAGAGGACCAGCCACTGTACTGTTTAGCAAGTGTTTGAAAGACTTTTGGATTCAGGCTGTGGGATGAACTGGGAGACAGGCTCATGAATTCTCCTGCCAAGTCTCCAACGTTTCTACTGTACACATTTTGAGATACTGCATGCATTACAATATATGCGTGTCAATGTATGTATATTGGTACATTGGGCAGGCCTGTGAGAAACCTGCCCTGATTATGTTTAAGAAAATAATTGCAACGTGACATACATTGCTCAAACAAAAATGATGAGCAAGTTGATAGTGGGAATCAGGCACTCTTGGCAGACAGATATCCTAAAGAATCTATGAAGCAATATGCATGTGTGAGAAGGTGACTTTCCCTTATACATATCTTCTCACAGTGTTTTGGACTGACGTAAACCTGGCAGGGAGGAAACAGGAGAGCCTTTTATTCTTGTGTGAAAGTAGTGTCTAATGCTCTTGGAGATGGATTTTGTTAGAACTGTACACCAAAAGACAGCTAACTAAGCAGAAATTGTAGTTTTTACAGAGTACTTTATTAAGTATGTTGATGAGTCTATGAACCCAGAAAGGATAGTCTAGAATTTTCATGAGATTGGGACTGATTAGGGCATAGTCTTAGCCATTATTTTCTCTGCATGGTGATTGTCTGCTTGTGGATGTTCTAAATATGATTATAAACTTCTAATTTCAGAATTGATGACAGACATCAGTACTTCATGTAATACCAGCTTTAAAAAATTCCTGAATTGCCAGAACAATGGATAATACTTAATCCAGTGATATAAATTTTGCTTGTCTAATGACAGAAAGCAAGAGAGATTAGGGCAGGTGAACACAAGTACTCTAGATACTTGTATACCTAGACAATACTTTTCTTAATTTGTTTTTGTTCATTTCTCAGGTTAACTAAACATTCTCTTCCTTGTTAAGTGACAAGCAGAAAAAGTCTTAATGAGAGGAAATTACCCTACCAACCACGAGTTCTAACTATCAACTTTGGAGTATTTTTTTCTGACTGGAGTTTTTAAGGTTTCTTCTGAAGTTCTTGTGATACTAGAAGGAAATGTTTGCACACGTTTAGTGATTATTCTTTCTGTTAGATCAACTTTTGTATATGAACAGCAGATTAAGCAATTGTAGATTGCAATTGTAAATAGTGTTTCCTTCCATAAGGTGTGCAAATGCCCGATGTTTTATAGGCAGATTCCTCATCTCACCCATGGTAAAAAATGTGAAGAAGACTTTTTCTAGGCTTTCAACAAGGTGAGAACATCTAATTTTCTTTAACCAAAGACATTTTTAAGTAGGTGAATGTTTTCACTCAACTGTGGATTTATAACTGCAGTTAAAAATGCTTTTTCTAGAATTGCTATGAAGATTTTAAAGATATTAATTTGCATTAAATTAAAATAGAACTTGAAGATATGTAAATATTCTTTCTTTGAAGATTCTTTTCCTGCTTATGTGTGAATGGGATCCAGTGTCATAAAATGAAAATGCTGCTAGAACTGTCCACAAAAGTGCCATAAAACTGAAAAGATTATAATAGTGAGTCCAGTGTAATCTTAAAAAAGCTGCCCTCTGCTTCCAGTGATACTGAAATGTTAATGAGGGAAGCACATGGTGCTTTGTGTTCATGCATTTCTCTTCTCCTGGCACTGTCTCACCTTTTTCAAGCTGTAGTATTATGAGAAGATGAAGAAAGCAACTCATACAACAGAAGTCAAAAGCACCTGGTTGAGCTACTGGGGGATATTATAAAGATTCCAGAGACTGGAGGTGAGAAATATTACAAGAATGTTAGATTTTCACTTTCCTTCTGATTTCTACAGTTAAAGATAAGCTTCCCCACTAACATAAATACTAAGGTGGGAACTTTTTCTGACTGTGGTAGTGGTGTTCTGTGGGGTCCCTTTGCTCGTCTTAGTGAGAAGTCTCAACATCTGAAACAATTTGTGACTCATATGCTTATGCCAAGATCAGCCAACTGATAAAACCCTATAGAACACCACAGCTCTATTGCCTCGTTCTCTGTAAGCCTTGGTTGCCAAACTTTCTCAGCTGTTAGCTCATCTTTCCTCTTTTTCTGTCTTCCCACTGGCTTTGAATAATCCCTGCTAGTGATGCTTCTTCATGGCCAATGTCAAGAAAGGGGTGATAGCATTCACAAATATATATGTAAATGTATGATCGTTTGCCTAACTCAAAATTCCTTGAATGGGTTATTTTGAGCTTACTAGCGTAAGTCTGTGAGGCAAGAGGAAATATTATAATAAAGCCATACTTTTATTTGCTCATTTGGAAGTTGTAACTGCTCACTAATCCAGCAAGATTTGCCACTCTTTCAAAAGAATTCCTTTGTCCACTTGTAAACTGTTATAGTTCCTCAACAACTGTTGAAGCAGGCCTCATTAAGTCACTCTCTGTGTTTTATAGTTTAGGATTCCCATTGCCAAATCACTGTTAGAAGCTGTTTATGGAGGAATATGTAAAATACAGCATTGCTGAAGCTAGTGTTATATAATTTGCATTTAAGGTTTTAGTTCTTTTTCTCCCTCAAGTGACATGTTGGCACTACAGTGGCTTTTAAGAAGTGGTTAAAAAAAATAAAGCAATGGAAAACAATAGAGGACAATAGCTGCCCTTTTGGAGTAGAAGCTAGAGGGCAGGTGGGAAAGCCAAAGTGACTAAAATAACAGGCTTGCATGTAAATGACTGACTCTCATCAATGAGTAAGCACGGACAGAAACTGCTCTTCATTTTTGGCTTGCTGTTTCTTGTTTCCCTAGAGAAACAGCATGAATGATTACTTTTAATGAATGTTTGTTTTTGTTTTTTGAAAGGAACTTTTGTGCTCTCACTGCAGTGTGTGATATAAAGAGAATCATTTTTTCCATAGGCTTGGAGACTTGTATCTAACAACACCACCAGCTGTGCGTGTCCCAGAGATAAAGGTACATATGGTACACACAGCCCTTAGAACTGCCACGTGCCTGGCAGAGACTTGCTTCGTGCTCAGGTCAGGAGTCAGTTTGCAAAGCACTCGCTTGTAAAGAGAAACAAAGGATATAGTTGCTTCTTCTGAACATGTGTATTTTTATTTTTTAAATTAAAAAAACCCTCCAACATAGACAATTGTCATGACAACAATAAAAATAAATTCTTTCTATTGTAAGGATATGGACTTTACAGAGCATACGTGACTTTCCAAAGCGACCTAAGAGTAATTTGGTAGGAATCTCCTAAGTTGTTTGCACGTACAAAATGGAACAAGAATGTTCAGAAGAGAAACGTTGCCTAAATGGATAGTGGGCTAACGCTGAAGCAGGAAAAATGCGGGGGAGAAAATGAGTTGCATGTACATGCTGTACATGTTACAACGCAATAGATTTGTCATCTTAAAATAAGAGCATGACATCATCAAACCAATGCCTTTGATCTCAAACACTGAGGAGAATTAACTGCAATAAAAAGCTATATAGTAGTTTTTTCCCAGCCCCGTTCCAGCTGATTGTTTGGAATAAGAATTAATAGTTAGTTAATATGATTGTAATTCATACAAGCAGTCAAGTAATAAAGTCTGTAATTAGGCATCTCTTTGAGACCAGATGAGCATTTTCTAAGGAAGATAGACTGGCTTGAGAGGGTATATGTACCAGCAAGTGAGTCCACAGTCCATGCTGAAGAGGGCCATGCAGTTTCCCAGCAGGGGAACATATGCCAGAGATTAGAGGTGGGTATTGAAAGTGGAGCTGCAGGCCAAGCAGGCAGCATGATAGGAAGCAGAGCAAGTCTGTGAATGGAGGGAGGAGGGACTTATCTGCTGGCTTGCAGCCAATCTGTTTTAGGACTGCCTCCCTGTTTAACTAACTGTCCCCTGATCTCCAGGACAGAGCGCGTATCTCCCATGCCTCTTCTGCATCCTGTGTTTTCATCCACATTAAGGTTATAATGTGTATGATCACCATCACTCCAACCTTTACAGGTATTTAACACGTTTTTGAGATTTCATATGTGGAAGTAGCTCTGGTTCTGTACCCCTTATCTCCCATTAATTGGTGTTATTGTGTGTGTGTTGTAGCCCCTCTGCTGTCACGTTACAGAGCATCATGGGAGGTTAATTTGTGGTTAAAGGAAAATGGCAATCTGTTAATTACATACATGTGCCCGATCTAGGCTGATTAATTTGTTATTTTGCACGGGTTTATTTACTTTTTTTTTTTTTTTTTTGAGGCTGATAGGCTTCAGCTCTTTTGGTGCCTTGTGTGTAATACATTAGGCGTAAGTGTTGTACTAGGGAATAGGTAACCTCCTCCAGGAATCAGTGGATTATTTTGTGAGATGCTTTGTCTGCTGAGCACTGCTGTGAACACGTGGCATTCATTACAGGCATTGTGGGACTGTTTCCGCAGGGAAATAAATAGGAAAATGTTTCCAAGGCATTTTAATTAAAATCCCAAAAGGAACAAGTCACAGCTTTATGCCTCAGAGATATTCAAGAGCCACAAACCGTTGCCTTTGCCTATATCATTAGGGTGAAAAGCTTTAGAAATGTGTGAACAATAGAGACCTATGAAATCTTTGTACATGTGTGACGTGCTGAAGGATAGAGAACCTTCTTTAGTTTCATGTGTTCTAAAGGAGTTTATCTTTCCCTCTGGGCAGTCAGCAGGATGGGACATCTGCCCACTGCAAGCGGAGGACAAATCTGCAAAGGCAGATGGAATTGTTTCTGTGATATACCATTGTGCGTGGGCTAAATAGCAAGGCCTTTCCCAAGTGAGCATTTCTTACACTCCTTTTAACAACTTGTAGTTAACAAAGCCACGGGTTAGCTTCTTTGTTCCCTTGCCATTTTAACAGCAACTGAACCTCGATGAGTTTCTGCCTACATTATCATCTGTTGATGTCCATGTTAGCGGCCCATCTAACCTGTCTCCCTTTAAGAGCAGAAGGGAAACTTTCCCCAGTGGTCTTGATCAAAACTTGCTTGCTACAGCACAGCTTGCTGTGTGCTTACACACTCTTTGCAAGATGAGTACACTTCAGCAAATCAGTACCTTCTTCAGCAACTTTATTCAGTTCTGATATTTCAGAATCAAATCTGTTATTCAGATGTCAATCCTCTCTACAGAGGATTATTACCTCTGTAGGTACCTCTCTACAGAGGCAGATTATTCTCTAGAATTTTTGGTTGAAGGAAAAAAGTCTGGATCTTATATAGTAGACAGTCTTCCAGGATTATTATTAGCAGGGTGGGTAACTGAGAAAGAAAGATCTTATCCTTAATAGCTAAATGCATGATACTGTACGTCATCCCTAAAGTAATATGATTAAACTCCAGTGAGGTATCAGTTATTCTTCTTGGAGTTTTGGAAACAGTTGTAACTTTCCAGGCAACAATTCCACTGTGTATTGTTTAGCATGAATCTGCTAGAATATTAAACAGGCTTACCCTCACATTCTGATGTTAAAATATTCTATAGCACCTACTTCACCAAGAAATGCACTAAGGGTGTGGAAATGTCTCAATTTGTCTGCTCTAGGGACAGGAGGCCGAATGATGTAGGAGGAAGAGAATTGCTGATACCAAAGAATAACTAAATAATAATAACCATAATAATCCAGATATTAATGGTGTGACTTGGTAACAGCCTTAGTGATGCAGACAATGATGGTTGGAAAATAAGAACAATTTGCAGCTAAGTCAGACGCATCCATTGCTCACATGTACTGAAGTGCCAGCTCTGGGAGAAGGCAGTAAGGGTCAAGGCCCGGAATAAAACTGTCTCTTGAATTTGGAAGAAACTTCTTATTTTGATCTGGGTTTTCCACAAGCTTTATTATTATTATTATTATTATTATTCCCCTTTCAACTACTTATTAGGATAAATCATTCACTATTCTGAAACTTGAAGATAGGGTGGATTTCCATCCTTGACGTTTACATCCACTACCACATCGCAATATCAAGTATTATCCTCAAAGCAGCTCTAGCATTTCTATGGCAATAAATAATGTAATGGAAAGGCAGCTAAGTATTAGGCAGTCTTAGTGTACTCCTTATTCTTGAGGAAAAAAGTCGAGTGGATTTAATAAGTGATAGCCTCATCTCTGGTTACTGTACCTCACTGAATCATTAATTACAGGAGTATTATTGTGTTGTTTGCTGTTGTTGTTTGTTTATTTCTTTTTTCCCATAAGAAAAGTATATACCTTGTCTCTACAGCAGAATTATTACCTCCATGACATGCCAGCACAATGGGCAACATGCAAGCTATTTCTGATTCCTGAGCGAATGAGTCCAATGCAAACTGTAAACACCAGCCACTTCTCTGTGATTCTCATAGACTACAGATAAAACAGAAGCTCAATTTGCTGTGCCTGCTGGGTAAATGTGAGGCAGTCAGCCACAGCATGTTTGCTGTCTGCTCCAATTGAGTAGAGGTAAGAACTGACAAATATGTGCTTTGAATCCTGAGCCTCTGAGAGGCTTTCTGATCTCTTACAGTCTCTAAACAAGCAGTAAACATGATTTCTCAACAAATTAACAACTGTTTGATCTAATTAAAAAGATCTCGAATGAAAGCATTCAGTATAAAGGTTAAAAATATTCTTGGTGTAGGTTTGTGACTTCAGAAAATTCAGTGAACCTCTTTCACAAAACATCTTGCAACTGAATTTCCAATACTGTATTCTCATTGAATCCCTGGGTATTTGGAATGGCACGATTTGACTGTCCAGTTCCTGATTTTGCTGTGGAGCACAAATGACGCAGCAGTCTGTCTGAAATCACTTGAAGTCATTCTTGAGGAAAAAACCTGGTGTTGTAATCAGACCTTCTTTTTTTTTTTTCTAGACAGAACAGAAGGAAGTACCCAGAATGAAGTTAATACAAACATAGGCTTTAGAGTCTCAGATTCTGAGTGTTCTTGAGGTCGTAATGAAGCCGAGAGGAGTTAAAGTGAATCATAAATCATAATGTTATATGTACTTTTAAGGTTATACAAATCAGATTTAGGCTGCCTCAAACATTAGTGTTAACTCAGCTGGAAAGGAACAGGTGGTTAATGTCAATATAATACTAAAATCATAAATGGACACCTGCAAAATGCATTGTTTCAATTATAAAAGAAAGAAAAGTATTGGATTTTTTCCAAACACCGTTTAGTGCTGAGTCTGCAGAGTGCCTGCTCTACTTGCAGCGATTGCTTTGGCCTCTTCATTCTGAAACAGCCACGGGAAAGTGCGATATTCTCCCTCCTTCCTTTTCTCTTAAAGTTCTGCATCCATGCAGCCATTTATCATATCCCATGTTTATACCATCTTCTACAGCTGTGAAAATATTCAGCTTCTTGTACTTGTCATCTCCCCTTTACTGGTGCTGTGCACGGGGCTAATGTATGCATGCCATTCTGCATCGTTGAAGACTGTGTAGGAATAAAGACTGAGCTGACATCCTTGGAGGAGATAATGAGCAATCAGAGCTCTTTGAGGGTACTAATAGGCCTTAACAGCCCCCAGCCAGCCTCACTCTGGGTACATATACACAATCACATATATCCCTGCCCATGGGCCTGGGGCCCATTTCAACTCAGGGTTGAGGAGGCTTCACTACTGGCCTGGATTACAATGTCCCTATTTCTAGCTTTGTCTCAGCTCCTGCTTCTTTTGTTTTGCATGTAAAGTTTGTGGACCAGCGGGAAATCAGGACTTTATTTCTATGTCGGTACAACTTAATGAAATGCTGAAAGTGTCCTAATAAATAGGGTTCCCATCACTGACTACTTGGATCTCAATGCCTAAAAATGTATCCAGCGAGAGCTTAAGTTATTGTGAGTCAGTAGAACATAAATTCCTGAGTACCTGAGTCATTGCAAGAGAACCCACTTGTACTCCAGCTCATTTGGGAAATAGTGATGTATTTATTTTTTTTCAATGTGAGTTCAAACTGTAACACCAGCACTAAGGAATAATCTAGGAGCTTTAGTTTCTATGTTTGTCTTGCCTGATGGTGTGTAACACAGTGATTAAATTTGCCCAACATAGCTTGCCCTTGAATGAAACATGTTTTGTATAGGAATTAGGGAGACCATTCAATACATCTACCTGCTTTCCTGTTTTTAAAGTCCAGTTTGGGAGTATTTTGAGACATCAATATAAATGCAACTGTATCTGCTTACCCATTTTTTCTCTTAACAAATGAGTTTTCTTTTTAACCCTAATTGAATGCTGTGTAAGGGTTCACAGTAGATCTTTTTTTTTTTTCCTTGGACAGCTATTCCTTCTTCAAGAACAATCGTGGTCAGATGTTTTACTTGGAGGAGGTTTAAAATTAGTGCTTGGGTATAAAAGAAACAAGCGTGAGATTGGTATCATGCAGCAGGACCTTCCTCAAGTTGTATTGCTAACTGCTGAGCATCAGGCTTTACTATCACACTTGCAAGCTCTTTTAGAGACTTAGTAATGAATACAGCAGTGCTCTCAAAAATCAGTACCCTCACTCTGGGTAGCTTAGTGGATGATGGATAGCCCGGTGATATTTAGTCGTTAAGGAAAAAGAACCCCTTCAGAGCAAAATCAGAATATATGTTTTGACATTATTAGGGCAGCCTCTGGAAATGTAACTTTGCAAAGACCCCTGGTCTTGTCTTACTCTCCTGATCTCTCTCTTTTTAATTTCCTCTTTGTCTTAGTGTGACTCATTTCTCTCTTTCTTTTCTTCAGCTTTATCCCTGGCACTCACACTCCCACAAGTTCTCACATAATTCTGTTTTGTTTGCCCCTCAGTTTTCCATTCTCATTTTTTTTTCTGTTCTCATTTCTGAGTCTCTATTCCCTATTTTAGATCTCAGCCATATTATTACCTCAGTGCTGCCTATTCAGAGTTATATTTTGAATGGAAGACAGAAGGATTTGAATGGAAATGAGTGGTCTTTCACTCATGGCAACAGTAAGTATAGTTATCCTTGGCACTTAGGCCATTTTAATAGTGGTATTCTGATTGTTTCCATGGATTATTAGGTCTTTCATGCTTGAGTGTTAATTTTAAATCTCCTCCAAGTCAAGTATCTGGCCAAGATTGCACGTACTCTGTCCCGACTGAGAAGAGAGGCAAAGTTCCCTCTCTCTGGACAGTGGGATTACTAGCATGAGTAGGCTGTGTAATATACTACTATGGCTGGCTTTTGAGACTGCATTGGAAAGTTAGCCAAGAACAGTAGAATAAACAGTGAATTGGGAAGGGGCTGTGTAGTGACTTGTGCTCTGGGAAGTGCTCCAGGCAGATTGTGTCCCACCTCTCAGAAAGTTCTATAGAGTCATAGAATGGTTTGAGTTGGAAGGGACCTTTAAAGGCCACCTGGTCCCAAACAGGGACACCTACGCTAGATCAGGTGCTGCCTGACCTTCAGTTTGAATTTTTGTTCTTATGCGTTCACCAATATGTGGTAAAATATCTGTAAAACAATCTCTGTCCTCACCGGTCTTATTAGCTAGCAGGATCACAGGAGTTTTGCTAAAACAATGTTTTCTAGAATGTTCTAAGTAGAAAATACATAAGAACTTCTGTCTTATAGGACATACAAAAGTGGTCTTATAAAAAGAGGGGAAGTCTTTTCAACTATTTTGCTTTTTTTTTTTTTTTTTAATTAATAACAGCTACTGATCCATCACTAGTCTGGCTCATTTGTCACCCCTAGATACAGTTTCTAGCTACATTATTTCTTTTAATAATACTGTCTGGGCTTTGTGGTTAACTTCTAAAAGGAAGCAGCCTGTTATCTACGTGGTCACTGAATCATTGATGTTCAAGACATTGGGAAATAGATTCTTGTGCTTGATGACTCAGTGGCAGCTGCCAATAGCACAAGTTACCCCACCAGGGGCATTCCCTTAGTGGAATGTTTGAAAGTGTGAGGTGTTTCACAAGGAATCACTGGAGTCTGAACTGACCACCTGCAGGTCATTTAGTCTGTTCATCCTGGGGACTATATATTGCTTGGTATGAGGGATGTATTTACTGCAATATATAAGCTTATCAGAAATATAGCATAATATTGATTTAAAACAAGAAACAAGATGGTCGTGTCTAGGATGCCTACTTTTGCCGTTGGGAATTTTCTTAGAAAGAAAATGAAGTATCTTTGGCTGAGATATCAAGATGATGCAGTTTCTATCATGGTATTCATCGTTTTTCTCAGTTTTAACAAAATCATTTTGCGAAGTTATTAATGCTGTGAGAGAATTTGTTTCTGTATTCATTTTTTTACCCATTCCTTATTTAGCTAACGAACATATGAGAGTTGCTCACATCATTCTTATCTTCCTTTCTAAGGTACCGTACTTGACTTCTTCCTCCCCATCCCTCTCCCTCCCCCCCACCCCGGGCATTCTATCCAGTATCTTCTTTTACGATGCTCGACTTCGGTTCCTGACAACTGGGTCTGTTTCCAGAACTGCTAAGCTGTCACCCATTTCTGGTTCCAAGAGCTCTTTCCCTAATTCTAATCCACAAGAAAAAGTTGGCAGCCTTATACAGTGGTGTACAACTCATCCATGGTCTAAGGAAAAGCCTGATGCAAAATCTGCCCTCTGTTCTGTGGCAGCTCTGCAGGCTGATCACAAACTGTGGATGATTCTCATCCACATGGGGCTAGACAAATATGTTGAGCACGTTCTTCTGTGGCTCTCAGGCTCTGAGCATAAGGCTAATGTATGTAATCTTTGCAGTGTTTTCAGTGAGCAAAAGTATTCTGGCACAGAGAATTTAAGTTCACTGGGATGGGAGCTTTTGTCTCTTATTTACAGTCAAACAGTTTAACCTGGAAGATAACAATTCACCTCTACATCCTGTTTTCAGTAGTGCTGTATGATTGACGAGCTTACAGTAAAACAGGAATAAGACACATGAGAAATATATTCAAAGTCATACACAGAGGTGGGGAGAGGGTGGGAATTTTCCAGTGATTACACCCTGGCCCATGAGACTTAATTATCCAAAACAGTCTGATAAGTCATGTAATTTGTTTGCATAGCTAACTCCCCTGATTAGTTCTGGGGAGGTACGTGGCTTTCTTTCCACTTTAGGGAGTTTCTCTAATAATTTTCTTCCAAAGGTGAGTAACGTCATATTTCCCTAAATGCAGCTGGCTCTGAGAATCAAACTCTGTATTCAACAAGTGAACTTTCAAATGACTTGACAGACACTTCTGCCACAGGAGTTTCTTGCTCCTTTCCAGTACATGTCTTCTGCATGATGCTAACTTGCTCTTCAACTTAGGTCACAGCATCCTTAAAGTACAGCTTTTTCAAAGTAAACCCATTCAGACATAACAACCTATTCTGAACTTTATCTGGGTAAATCTCTAGTTTATAGGAGAAGACAGAAATATCACAACCATTAATTTAAAGAGAGAAAACTCATTTCAGCACCGGGTCCATTTTGTCCAGATTGTGATTTAATTTTTTTTTTTTTTGTTATTCTTTCTTATTGTTCCATCTAACTGTAGTGTTCGTGGATACTGATGCAGACTATCAGCTGTTCTATATACAAGAATTTATCATCAGTTGACAACTGCCGAGTCTACAGGTTACTTAATGTTATCTCTTTTGGAAGGTAATTTTAAGGACTTTCTTTTGTTTTGTTCTCCCAGACATATGTTTTTAAGACCTTAATGGAAGAATTTTGGTTTTGAAAGTAAAGGCCTCGGTCTTGAATGACAGGAAACTTAAGTGGGAGGGGAAACTGAGTGATACCAATTTGCTTTGCCAAAATCGAAGAAAGAACATGGATAGTTCTCTTTATGCATGCATCACGTCCCCTTTGCAGAAAGTAACTGCTTTGATATACTAACTATTGCAACACCCTATTTTACAGATTTTAAGAGTCCTTGTGATTCCTAACAAGACAATCCCATTCACTTTTCTTTCAAAGGAAGAAAATGGGAGACTTTGGTGCATGTCTTTAATGGACTGTCTCCCATATATCTTTTGTACACCATTACCAGTACTTATGCTTATAATTAATTCCCTGGGATTTTTGAGTCATCTAGACTGTCAGAGCTACTGAAAATCCTGGAAGTTAATGGTGGAATTCTCCAATGAAAAAGGGAACCTGTGGATATTAAGCATCTTGCAGTGCATGGACAAACAAAACAGAGATAGCCTGGATGGTAAAAAGCACCTAATTATCTTTACCCATACTTATAAAAGTGAACCACACTGGAGCAGATGTTACATTATTCAAAGGCAAATACAGCCAACCAGGAGGTGGGTTGTCCTGGAGGAGTTGTTCTAGGATCAAGTCTATACCTTATCAATTATTACTTGCCAAAAAAAAAGTTCATTGTTAGGTAAACAGTAATCAGTGTTTCCCATTAGCAATGAGAAATCTGACCAAACTTTTTAGCTCTTCTGATCTCAGTGAATTTTGCATTTGGACTTTCTCTACATGTCCAGGAGCAGAAATCAAAATCATTTTAATGTCCATCCCACAGCTATACAGGACATCAAAATATTGAGATAAGATTGTTGAAGATCACTGCCTTGGGATGGGACCCCTGGAATCCTCTCTGTTTTGCACTTGAGGTACGTCTGAATCTATTTTTGTATCTAGTTCATTGTACACATCCATTTTTAGTTTTTGTTGCTTCATAGGGTATCAGTAATCTGTCTGTTTGAGACTTGGAGAAAAGAAGGACCAACTGTTAGTGGAAGTGATATGTCCTGAGAATAAAAGGTAACAAGTATCTGATTTCCTTCCTTTCAGGTGTAGTATCTGGTGGGAAAAGGTGAAAGTGCTGCCTTGCGGGTGATTAATGCCACTCTGTGAAGGCGTTCCCTTTTTCAGTGTGGCATTAGACAAATGACACCATGGCTCATCTGTCTGTTGTCTGTGTGAAATAGTCATGGCCAGAGATACGATATATGCCAGAAAAGGAATTTGCCATGTGTTGCATGATGGTTCAGAGCAGTTGAATCCAAAGGAGGTCTTGAATTGCACTGAGCTGGGATGAGACAGTAACAGAGCCTGTATGCATGAGTTACACAAGTGTGATTTATTTCCTGGTCACAGTTTTCCATGATTATACCTAACAGCCACAATGCTGTCCTGCTATAGCAGCATGACTCATTTGTTCTTTTAAAGACATCTCGATTACATCAGAGGGATCATTTTTGGAAATCTGATCATTTTCACTGAGTCAGTTAACTGCCTTTTCCACATGCGCCTGATAGTTTTCTGAGTAAGCTTAAAGAATGCGAGGCTGATGTTTGTTGGCGGGGTCAGCCTGTCGAGAGATGGAGAATACCCCCAGATGAATACGTGGTCTGTATGTCATGCAGTATTATTCATACGCATGCTATCTGAGCAAGGCAGCAATTTGGCATACTAGTAATTAATTATTTTGCTCATAGTATAGCAAGTTGAAGAATGTGCGCTAGAGAAAAATAATTCCACTTTCTCAGAGTACTTTCCCAGTTGCTTAGTTTGCAGTAATAACCATGAAATCAACACAGGTAACTTCGTAAACAAATGATTATCCAGGATATACAGACAATATGAAAAAGAAGCCATATTTTTTATCACAAGTAGTAACTCATATTATTGTCTTTGAAAAAGTATGACAAATGTT
Organism: Coturnix japonica; assembly: GCF_054131305.1. Taxonomy (NCBI): domain Eukaryota; kingdom Metazoa; phylum Chordata; class Aves; order Galliformes; family Phasianidae; genus Coturnix; species Coturnix japonica. The sequence goes on along the minus strand of NC_140667.1, from coordinate 7,412,715 downwards.
GGGTCTGAAGAGGTCACTTGATACAACTGGAAGGAAAAAAAAGCTGTCAGGGTAAGTCAGATGAAGTCCTGCCCACATGCTGGCCTGTGATTTGACTGTCAATGAATGATGATATATCCCCTCTCACTTGAAAACATGAAAGTCATGGCCAAGCAGAAATAGGTTTGCCAAAATTAAAGTTTTTATTCAAACATCTGTAAGGAGAACTTAGGTGTTGGTAAATATCATTGTGGCTCTGTTATTTCACTGAATTATCTATTTTACTGTAAAACAAACAACAACAAAATAACACTGCATTTGCTACAGTCACTGTGTGCTTTAGGGGAACTTGTAAGAGTGGTGTGACCAAGAGTCAGTGCTTATTCTAGCTGCCTGCTCTTGGTAAATCTCAGACTAAGGAGTTGTGAAATGGTTCATGACTTGAAGCCAGTGAGAGTTACTGGATGGGAACGCAACAGCAAGGACTTCCCAGATTTCAGAGGCTTGGGGCTTCTAATTATTGCACTTAAGTTTCCAGAAGTGTCTTCACAGTCTCTGGAATACCAGGTTATACAACCTGTGTGCAGCCCACTCTGCTGCAGCCCTGCTGACGTTCCTGGGGCATGAGTGGATGGCTACCAATCAGGAGGCATGCTCAGCATCACAGCAGGCAGAAGCAGCAGATTTAACAGCATCTCAGTTATTAAATCTTCTCCTACAGGGTCACCAAAACCAACCTGTAGGAAATAACAAGTCTCAGCTCGCTATGTGCAAAGGCAGCTCTTGCCTACTGCAGCCAACAGGAGCATTCGGGGCTTTGGATTAATTATAAAGCACTGTTATTAAACTTCTAATGAAATGATTCAGGAGAGATTGACATAGGGAACTGTTGGTCTTTAAAGCTCTTACTCTATTTCGGAACACGGTCAACATCTTTATTAACACAGTCCTGTGTTTGCTCTCAGGCAAAATGAGATGATCTGAGCACCTGTGCAAACCAGAGCAGTGATTGCAACAGCGTGCAGTTATACGATGTGTACCTGGCACTGTACTGCACGGATGTCAGGCTTAAAATACCAACAGCAAGGTCCTAATTAGAATATGCACGTTGTTTGGCAACCAGTAGCTTTTGAAATCAAGGATTCATAGGATCAGGCTTTTCTCTCAGATCTTGTCTCCTCTGCATTCCAAGTGTACGTTAAAGTCATGTCTGCTATTTGAGTTCTCAATGGACTTGTTTTTATTTATTTTAATACATATCATGCCTAATATCTCCAGAGAAGTTTGTATTCAAATCATCATCAAAAATTCTGTTTTGTTTGTTTGTTTGTTTTTCCTAGGAACTGATTGATTCCTTTTGGATGAGATTCAGGCATTGATTGAAAGCACAGAAGAGTAATATCATCTTTGGTTTACTTCTGAGGAACGCACTAAATATGTACTCCATGCTTTAACCTCAGTGGCGCCAACCAAAAATTGTACAAATCTACAAAGAACAGCCTGGAAAAGAATAGCACAGGGATCACAGGTACCAAGACATCTATGTGTGTATCTGTTTGTCAGTTGGTTGTGTATTTCCATAAAGCATAACTTACTTTAGAATAATTACGCAACAGGAAGAAACCATGTTGGATTTTTATCAATGAAGGACATAATCACTTATTTTTCCTATATCCTTTCTCTGTTTTTTACCCTCAATATTTGTTTTGGGATTGTTTTTTTTTTCTTTTCCTCTTCTCCTGGGAAATTATTACAGGAATAACCAGAAACAAGCAATAATTATAGTAACACATTACAAAATAAGGTACTCTTAGAACCAGAAATACAACAAAGCAACCTGTTTGTGGCTAATTTCCTGGGTGGGAGAAAGAGCTCAGGGTGTGACTGGAAAGAGAGGTTTATGCCATAGAAACATACTCATCCCCACCCATGAATAAGGGTCTGTTACCTAATGAGCAGTAAGGTTCTGTGGGGACATCATGTCATTCTCTGCACTCTGCTCTCAGAGAATTCATCTCAGTTTTTTTGGACCTTCTGGCCAGGCAGCTGGTTTTAGTTAGGATGAAACCAAGCACATATAGAAAGCTGATGACTACCTTGCTGTAACTATGCCTGTGAATGCTCTTTTGCATTTAAGAACATGACCCACAGCTCCAGTCAGATTCCACGTAACAGCGTTCTTCCACCTTACATTCTCACATACATTCATCTGGAATAAACAACTGTCAAAACAATATGCTTTCAATTGACTGCTGTATTGCAGTGACAGACAAATTAATCCTTAAATACAGTCTGTAATTAGTCAATTGATGATGATGGACCGCTAAATAAATAGCAATTTTTGTCCCTTACAACTAGATTTTAGATATTGCCATGATGGACAGAAAAAAAACCCACCAAACTGCTAGGCAGAGAAATTGGTCTATTTTGCATTTTACATGGAACGTTTAGAGTTGAGAAGGCAGCTTCAGTAGATGTGGTATGAAAGCCAAATATCATAAGCTAATGTTTCACACCAGACAAAAAGTAACAGCAAAATCATGAGAAACGTTATCTATCAGATATTTTATGACAAAAATTCTGTTCCTTAAGAAGCAAAATTTGTGGTGCTTGCAACACAGTGATCAGGAAATGAGAATGTAGCTACAGTGGAAACTGAATAGTAACTTCTTCAAGCAATGTTCACCTTCCTATGCTAATTAAGTTTCATGTGAATAATGCTAGATTGGCAGCTTGGAATATGGAGGCCTTTAATTAAGAAAAGGAAAGTCACATTCACTTGGAGACTATGTTAGCAATGGCAATAGATTCGCTTCCTTGAGTTGTCTGAGCAAGACAGATAAATAGTTCATTTCCTGGTATTTGGGAGACCATAGATGGCCAGGTTTTCTTTTGTCCTCTATTAGTGTATCATGTTTTCCTAACTCAGGGACCAGATACTGCACAGGATGGTTCTCCACTATTATAGTTCCTTTGTATTTGAAAACTTCCAGTCTTTAAATCCTTGAACAAATGCATGTCTGAATCATTTCATGTCTGAATTAACTTCGCTAGTAACTTTTGTGGGGGTTATTAGCAGCATGTCATGTGACTGCTCTGCCTTCGTACAGTTGGTACCAGCCAAGGGGAAAAACACTTAAAACTCCTACAGAAGCTAAGATTTTCACATCTTGGTGTAATTCCCCATTCTGGGTTTAAGAGATGCTGGCTGCAATCAAATATGCATTGCAGTGATTAATGGCTGAAAATGCACTCGGGTGTAGTTTTGTTATTAACAGTCTGCAGAGCCTGTCCCAGCCGATCTCTCTCTTTCTCCCTTATTTCATATGATCTGCTCTCTCAGTCTCCTTGTGACGCTCTGAGATTAGGCTTCCCATTAATTGTGCCAGGGCATTCCCCGTTTCAGATGGGAAACCTGAACTGGAAAATTTCTTCTGTGGGGCAGGAATGGGAATTCTCTGAATGAGCTCCAGGAGTTTCAGAGAACTATTTAAAGGATTTCCTGATACAGAGCGTCATTGCAGTAATACAGGAGGGATGTTTTTAATGAGTTTACATTTTAAAGAGCCCAGAAATTATCTAAAGAAAAAAAAAAAAAAGAAAAAAAAAAAAGTTGTTGCTAAGATATTAAAGTTGCATTTTAATTTCAAATGTTATCTTCTGCTGTGTCTAACCATAGTGCCACAGAGTGAACTTAGTCTTATAGGGGATAAATATCACAGCAGAATTTATTCTGCTTAATTCTTGGTGTCAGCCCTTAGAAAGGAGGTTGTAGTGTACATGAGAGAGTGGCAACAAGAGGTTTGTTACTCCTGAAACACTAAAATGCTCCAAAGAATGAAAGTGTCCATTCAGTGTGAGGTTACAAGCTCTGAGGCTGTAGAAAACATGGCCAGTATGGCTGGTATAGGTTTTTCTGCTCAAATGTGAACTTGGTAAATAACCAGGAAGTTGTAGGGAGAATTCTTTTTGTTTTCTTACCTTATGTCATCTGTGAGTATTCCCAACTCTTAGCCCTCAGTACCCAATTCATCTACCTGTTCCTAATTTGTTGGCTTCCTCCCAAAGCCTATTTTCTTTAGCGTAGCAATAGATATTCTTAACACCTCCCTAAATATAATAATTTGATCAAGCCATTTAAAATTAATTGGGAAAGGAGATATAACTATATAGGCATACAGTTTGATTACAGTGGTTACAGTGCTTTCCTCAGTTTATGATCACATGTTGCTGCTTCTCTTCACCTTCCCAGGACCACAGACTGTGTGACTGCACAGTGCTTGACACTGAAAGTGCTCACTTAATAGCCATTTTGGTGGGTTTTTTTATGCCACGTTATTCTGTGTGCCGCACTTAGGGCTGCCTCTAATGACCAGGAATTCCTTGTGCTTCCCTGTGATTAGCCACTGCAATGCCACAATGTTTCAAAAATGATAATTTGTTTTTACACTGCTCCCCAAGACAAACAAATCACAGCACCTCCAGGACAGATTGATGGGGCTTGTGGGCGAAAGAAACAATTAACTTTGTGAGCTTGAGACAGTTCAGTTCTATTCATTAACACTGTGTGCAGTCCTGACAAAAACGGGACATGCAGGAAATCATGCTGTAGAACATGTAGGAGTAAGCAGAACTTCATGTACTCAAAGAGCAGCTCTTTCTCCAGTTGCAGCTGTGGACCAATGGGGTTTTTGTAACTGGAGCTGAAGGTTCAGTTCAGAAATCCAGAAGCTAACATTCAGCCTTTAATTATTATTATTTTTTTAATCAAATTAAGTTCTCCAGATCCAGATAGAAAATATGTGACAGAGATAGGATTCATTTTCACTTAGCCCATGGATGTCCAACCTTTTGCTTGTCTGGGCCACACTGAGAGAAGAGAAATAGTCTTGTGCTGCTTGTATGTAGGTCACTCTGACAGTAATGCTTCCTGTTTATTTCCATGGAAGTTATAATAGATACAATAACCACAATAACACTGTTTAATAGAGCAAATTGTCAGCCACGTAACATTTATTTTTCAGCACAGTCATCATTAGCTCGGCATTTTTGTCAGTGATGGCCTCCATGCCATGCTCACAACAACCAGCACCTGTGGAGGTGGATGGTCACCCACCATCTCGCTGTTCTCAGACCCATACCAGCACTATTCACCTCTGACATTGTGGGCAACATCATAAAGTAGGAAATGTTTTTCTTGGAACAGCCCTCATAAAATATATAACGTAGTTAATGTTTATAAGTAACAAAAATTAATAATTTTTAATTTTTTTCATTGAAACATTGAAAAGGAGTGCAATTGAAGTGGCGTTACATGTGACCTTGTTTTTGTGAAACTAATTCATCAATCTGTGGTTCGATGCTGAATAATGCATGGGGAAGGAGAAAATTATACAGCTGTGAAATTGTGAGGGCGGCTCCTTATGCACACAGCAGAACAGAATGATGATTATACATCCGTGTGACCTGATATTTCCTAATTTTGGAACCTGCAACCTGAAAAACAAGAGGTGTTCTATGCAGCCCTACTGGGTTTTCAAAACCAAAATTAAAGCCTCCAGAAATGCTGCCTCTTAGAAAAAATCTCTTCGTTATTGTCACAGTTTTTGTCTCAGGTAACAGTGACAGTTATCTATGGTGGACTGATGATGATGTCCAGACACTAAGGGAGAAAAGGGAAGGAGTGACAGATGGCTGTGGGGTTTTACTGTTGTGCAGTCCTATTTCCAGAATGCATTTGCTGTGTGGAAGTCCTCCTGGCAGGAGGGAAAATATGTATTGAAACAAGTCATTTGACTGTAGATGTGGCTGCCATTTTCATTTCTTACAACACAAAGCTGAACCTTTCTATTGCTTCTGTTGCAAACCATGATTTCGCTTTTGCTTTCTGGGCTGTTCCCATAACTGTGTCAAACTAGTTCTGCTTCTCTTGCAGCCGGGTCTTTCCACAGGATCCTTTTTGCACTCCACTGATATATGGATCAGCTCTTCTCCTTTCCTCAACTCTGATAGTTTCTTTATTTCTCTGAGTTAGTGTGGCTACATAATATTTGGCAGTTTGAAGGAAAGTTGTGCTTATCTCCATGTTTGGGCATGCCCTGTGGAGGTGGAATACTTGATAATAACTGCAAAGAGCCTACTGGGTGTAGATGAGACACAGTTATTATACTTACAGTTTTAGGGATGGAATATGGCATGGTCCTGATGCAACAACCACTCCCATGTAAAAATGTATGTGGGTGTAAGGAGAACTGAAATCAAAGTGTCAGAAATATATAAAGTTTTGAACAAAGCAAATCCTACCTTTTATTTTGAAGCAATCAAACTATTCTGATCATTTTTTTCCCCCCAAATTATATTTACATTAACAGAATACTCATAAAAAAATAAGTTAAGAATTAATAATAAGTTTAATTACGAGGCTTTAATGGGCTACTAAATCACCAATAAATAGGAAATATAAAGAATTAACTGTGCAAGACTAACATGGAACCCAAGCAACTATCTAGTTTCAGACCTATGTGCTGGATTTGTTTGTTTTATTTCCAGATTCAGAGCTTTATAGCTTACGTATTTAAGGATTTTCTTTTTTCCAGAGAAGGGATTTCCTACACAACCAGTGTCTCCCTCCCCTCTCCCTGCATATAATAGAGTATTATTCTCAGTCTACAGCACTGACATTTAATTGAGCTCTGTCTGGCATTCTTTCAAGAAGGTAGAGATATAGGGGGGAGGATATTTGAGCTATTAGCTAAACCTCATATATAAATTTTTCTCTTCTCTTTTAATTATGGTTTGGCACTCAGAGTGTTTTTTTTTTATTCTTCTTAAAATACAACCTAAAGAATACTTCATGAAAAAACTGAGTTAGATCAACTGGAGTAAGAAAAAGGAAATGTTATTGAGGATCTCTGAAACACGCAGGCAGAGGAACTAAGCCAGATTTCGCTCCTGTAGGTTTGGTTTCAGAATGGTTGGCAAAGGCCAAAAAAAAAAAAAAAGTCTTGGAACTTCTCCACAATGCTCTGCATTTCTGTGATCAGCCCCAACCTTCTCTGAATTGCCTGAAGTCATGTCAAGGAGGAGATGTACGTTCTCAAAGAGGAGTTGAATAGACAATAGTACTGCTCTGGTACCTTTTGCTCAGTTATTTGTATGTGCATGTACTTCCCAAAGGAAAATCACTGCAGAGTTTTTATTTTACCTTTTCTTCCCTTTCCTTTTCTTTCTTTCCTCCTCTTCCCATACATTCCTCATTTTAAAGTTTTATTTCTCTCTCTTCTGCAGCTGTTCTTTTCCTCTCTATGACTCATTTTTTATTACTGACATTGAACCATAGACTAGGTTGGCAAGTAAGTTTCTATGCCATTTATTACTTGCTAGTGAGGTGATTGCCTCTTTGTTTGAAAGAAAAAGAAATAAAAATAAATAGGCACAACAAGTCTCTACCCCGTAAAGTTCCCACGTAGAGCTCTTGAAGGGTTTAAATTCTCTTCTATCACATTCATAAGGAGGTACATTCCAAATCCGCTTTCATGTCCATGAGGGAAAAAAATTGGACTTGTTTGTAGGAAAGAAATTAACAATGCTACATTTGTATTTACACAGCTGATGACCACACACTTCACAGTAAGTATGTTAGGATCTACCTTTCTCGGCATGGCTGCACAGTAATAAAACTGCAAGGAAATTCATTACATCAAATGTTATTTGAGAAAAGGACCCTTTCTAAAATTCTCCTTCTTCCAACGTCCTTGCAAAGAAAAATTAATTGCAATTTGCAGTCTGCTTTCTGAGAGTAAGAAACTTGGAATGTTTCTTCTGTAAATCGACACTGCCAATGGAGCTTAATGCAGCCTCACAGACCCTCTTTTTCTAATCCCAGTGGTCTTTGTCAAGTGCTGCTGAAGTCAGTTTTCTTGCAGTGTCGGTGATATGCTTTTCATGAAGGTACTTAGCATTTGTGTTTGAAACTTCATAAAAATAATTGTTAGAACTTCATATGAGAACAAGTTTAGGGCCCAAATTTATTTCTTCTAAATGTGCATCTTTGCTGTCGTATTACATCTGAGTTTTGAAGGGCAATTTTAGAACCCTTGGGTAGTTGTACAGTAACAAGCTGTTCAAGATTCACTATACTTTCACAGTTCCTGCCGATACCAAATTACTTCTACTACGATTTTCCTGCCATGTGGAAGCATTGGGGGAAAAAAATATGAAAAACTGAACAAAACAGAGTAAGCAAACTACAACAATATTAGATGTTCTTTTCATTCAAACAAGATATTGTGCTGTTTTCACTGTGTTCTTTTGTGGTTAACAGTACTTGTGATCCTACTTGTGGCAAGGCAGTTTTGTGATGTGCTGCACAGAGACATTGCAGAAGATGTTTCCTTATCCCAGAAAGTTGTACTAGGCATGTATGTGGCATGACTGAAGAGGGGAGAAACAACCAAGAAGTGGCTCAGTTAGCTGTCAGCATGAAGAGTTGTATAATTCTATAACTTTATTCAATAATCATTATGTAAATCATAGCTATGGCAACATAAAGAACTCTCTTTGGTATAGTTGTTTGATGAGGAAAGATTATTATTCAACATGAGCCACATAAAAGGCTATTGATCAATTGCAAAACTTTTAGAGCAAGACACGGCAGAAAATTGATTACTGCATTGAAAATTTGACTTAGGAGGAAGTTGTAAAATGGTAACTCAGAGAGGGAGTCATGTTAATAATCTACAAGCACTGAAGTGAATGCCAAATAAAGGAGGTGCAACAAGCACAAAAGAGATGAAAAAAATGGGGGGAGGTATATCCATGATACTACAAAATATTTTAAAGTAGACATCTAAAATGATAACAAGCAAATGTCTGTTAATATATAGTATGTGAATGGGACCAAAAATTGAAACTGAGTAATCTACATCCTAAGCTGTGTAGCCTTTCCTCCTCCACATTATTTTATTTTCCATTTAGAAACCTCACTGCTCGTGAAGCAGTTGTCTCACATGTAAAAAAGTAAAGGCTAATGGGTGACCTACTTTAAACATGTTCTATCTAATCAACTGGAGAAATCTCTGCAATCGTAATGAGACCGAAGAATTTTAAAATAAGGAGTGAGGGAAAAAGGTGGAGAAAGACCTGTATATTTTGCAGGCTTAGTCTTTTGTTCACCAAAAGGATGAAAACTAAGATAAATAAGAATACAAGAAAATCACAAAGGAGTCTCATCACTGGAAAGCAGGATGGCAAGAGGAGTCATGAATGTAGATTAAAATAGGGAACAGTGTAGGTACAGGAGGAACTGCACCTCATCTGAGACTGGGTGCGGTCAATGAGAAATCAAATATTTATATACTAATACTGCAGCCTGGCAACACAACGGAGGAACTTGTGATGGTAGAGGAAATGAAACTAGACGGCATGGGAACAACAGAAACATGATGAACTAATACTCAGGACTGGATTGGAAGTATGAGAGGTATGCCATATGCAAAAATGCTATTTATGCCCTTAACTGGTGGTGTTAAAGCAGATGAATAATGCAGTGCATTCAGGTTATGATGAGATGTAAACAAAACAAATGAAAAAGAGGTTGCATGGCTAAGGAAATCTAGTTAAGAACAGTCAAGTTATAGTAGGACAATACTGAACCACATTGGTGTTCTCAGACTTCTAGCCTTTCTAATACTTTGGGGAATTGTATTACTTTCTAGATTTTTGGTTTTTTGATAAGAGAGTTGCTTTCTTGAAAAAGGTTGTGTCACTTGCAATGATAAGTCTCAGACACTCTGAGAGTTGATAGTTAACACTTTATTTCATGGCTTGTTCCCTGAATCAGAAAGGGATGATGTTATTTATCTTCATTTGTGTAATAAAACTTGCTACAAAAGATGATGCAGGAGAGCTGGACTCAGAAAATAATCAGACATTGACTGATGGGGGCTTGATCCACTGCAGACTAAAGGAAAGATAAACAAAAACATATTTCTAAATAAGTCCTTCAGTTTCAAGACAGAAAACAAAACAATTTTCTTGTATAAAAAGTAAGATTACTTGAGCAAGAGCTGAGAAGCTTGAGTGTAGGCAGTCCTGAAGTTTAATTAGAATGTTGTGAAACTATAAGGCATTCCTGTTTCATGCAAGCGAATACTTATTCCAGTAGATACTTTGTATCTAAATTGATAATACTGCCTCCAGAATTACAATAAATAGTGAACTACGAATGGCCTGCTTACCAGGAGGGAAAAAAATGTCAGCCACATAAATGGAAAAGGAGCAAGGGAAGATGTTCAGTGCAGTGAGAACATACATGATCTAGAGTAAGCTTATTTGTTATGATTCAAAATTTAAATCAGTATAAGCCTCTTTCCCATATTTCTAAGTTAACCAGCAAATAAAATATCCTGAATTGGAAGAGACTCACAAGGATCACTGAGTCCAACTTCTGGCTCCAGTTCTCTTAACCTACAGTGCAGGAAAAAATGTGAGGTCACTGAGCTAAATTACAAGTAAAATATGCCTGTCATTAATGATGTACTTAATTTTATATTACTTTAATGTTGAAGTGCCTCCTCCAGCTGTAAATGTTGTTTTCCTCCTATAGGAAGTCACCATGCAATACCTAAGTCTAGTTGCACAGATGGCCAACTTTTTCATGCCAAAACAGATGCTCTGATTGCCTGGAGTCTGCAGAAACTGTACACTAAACACGTCCCTCCACAGATTGTATTATCTATCACCTCTTTGATGTCCTTATCTTGCTTAGTGTTGGCATGTGCACTATCATTTGGGAATGGTTCCACAGTCTTACTGTCTGAGCTAATGGCCTATCTGGGCTGGCTAAGTCTGCCTGGAATTTTCATGTGCAAACAGCGTATAGAAAGATGTATTCGTTCAAAAAATTACAGTATTTACTCTGTTGCTCTGAGAATTATTTTCCCTTCGTTACCATCTTCCAGCCCACATAGGCAAATCTTTCAGAAGATTCCAGGTTACAAGTTGTATCATCAGAGAGGGGACATGCATTGTTAGCAATGGTTGAGTTTTGCATTGGTTGATGCTGAATGCAAGATAGTATGTGAGTGACATAAAATACAAAAGTGGTAGAGTGTCATTTCATGATCTCAGGGCAGGAAAATATGCCCAAGGTATGCAAAATATAATCTAAAATTTTTGTGAGGAGGTTTGAAAGAAGCAGGAGAGACATCTAGGAAGGAATACAGAACTCAGGGTCAGCTGCTCTGTTACGTCACTGAAAGTGCCCTGGTACAGAGTGAGATTGTTCCAAATCAGTGCTGACGTCTTCAGCTTGATGCTTAAACTACATGTTAGCAAGAAAAGAGAGGAAGCAGCTCCACTGCCACGAGGCCTTGTACTTCTGCAAAACTGACAACAGAATACATTTTGCAAAGCATTTTGCAGTTTTGCTTTATGGTCATTACCTTAAGCTAATCAATTGACACACACGCATATGCATGCAAAAAATAAATAAATAAATAAAATAAACAACCAAAAAAACAAAAAAAACCCCAAACCTAAAACTTGCCACAAAGCTATTTTCCTCAGTGAAAATGAAAAATCAGAGATTCCTTATTTTTCTGTGTAAAGGATTTCATATAGAAGAAATAATTGCATTTACCTGAATGAAAAGAGAAAAGCTGTGTTGAAGATTCCATGTTCTGTTCATGTAGCTAATGAACATTTTCTGGAAAGCACTGGAGTGTGTTCACAAAACATGAATATTTTAGAGGTTTTGAATGATAAATTTAGGCATCACATTTATATATGTGGGAAACACTTTTATAGGAAGTTTGCACATAATCTAAAACTCTGTTGTTCTTGTCTGGAAGGAGCGTTTCTATGTCCATATGAAATGCCTGGAAAGTACTTTTTTACATGTTACTTTCCCTTGATAGACAAAGACCTGTGTGAATGTATTTCTTGGGGACAAATGATATGCACTTGAAAGGAAAAAGTAACAGTTCAGACAGTGGCGAAAGTTGATGTTTCCATGTCTTGGCTTGTTGGCCATCCTAGTTTAGCGACCTGGCAGTAGGGCAGGGTGGTAGTTCCACAAAGGTGTGGCAGCAGTGAGGAATGGAAAATGAAATGCTTACAGATGTGTGTGTCTGATCTTCTCAGGCTTTTCTAATTGAACATTTGAAACAGTTAATAATTTTTTCTCAGTCTGTTCATTTTATACTACTCTTCAGTAAAAAATTTCTGTTCCTCTTCTGGGGAAACCTCCTCAATTCAGTTGCTTTTAATAGTTAAACAAGTTAGTTTCATCGAGAGCAGGCGGTGGAACCATGCTGAGTGAGAAGAGAACAAAAATAAATCAAGTGTTCTTGTGAAAATGATTGCTACAATGGGAATTTCAGTGGTTTTATATTTATTAATAGTGCCTAAATTCTTTTCATGAATCTGCATAGCAGGAGGATTAGATTATGCTTACAGCTGCTGCAGTCAGGGAAGGCGATGTTTGTTGGTTTTGTTTTAAAATTATTTGATTTATTTCTCTGTAGTTTGAGAAGAAGTTTTAAAGTGACTCTTAGTCGCTTTCTTAGGCCTAGGATGAGATCTGATGGAATGTTTTGTTATACTTATTGATAGAATTTAGGTTTATCTTCGTTCTGGCATATTTACATCCTGTTTCAAAGTCCAGGTTTAAACTTGTTTTGGTTAAATGCTGTTTATCACTGATTGTCTGTATACCTTTGGATTGTTCTTCTAATGATTTGACCTAGAACCATCTGGCACAACCCCCTCTTGGGCTCATCTCTGAGTTGATATCCTACAAGCCTTTGCACATTCAGTCTTTTATAAAAAGTTGTACATTCCATGTGAAGTACTTACTCTATGCTTACCAAGTTACAGGATTAGTTATCACCATTTAGTCCTTAAAATAGTCCTAAGCTCCAGTTTGGGATCAAGATACAATCTGAAGTTCTGTGCTCTGTCATTGTAAGCAGCCAGAGAGACTGTAGAGTCTATTTTACATTAACACATGCATGGTATGATGTATTAATAGCTGGGAATGGAACTGGTGTGAGGTGTAGCAAGGCATATCTTCACTCCTACTACCTAATGAGTAGAGTTCTTTATGGGCATAAGCCTGATTGTCCTACTCTGAAGGGCAGCCCAGAAGTGAGGGAACAAACACATGCGATGTGCAAGGTGGAAGCAAGAATCTGTGGAATAAACTGACAATGTAGACATGCCCAGTGTATAGTAGAAGAGACAATAAAACCTATAAGCTTGTCTTAGCTCCCACTAGTAGCCAGTCCAAGATCAGCCTGGAATATCTGAAGATTCAGCAATAAAATTAGGGCCAGAAGTGTGTACTTTTCAGTTTCCAGACTTCATAGTTGCTAAATGGATGCTATCAGACAACTTCTAGTCTTAATCTATTCCTAGCTTATTGTTTATTTTAAAGTATTTTGTATGGAAACTTTGTATACTGGCATGACTAGAATGTTGCTTTTTGGTAGCTCTAGCAGTTATTACAGAATTTTCTTGGAATACTGTTAGATATCACCAAATAATATTTGGAATACTATTAACTGGGTTGTAAGGCATATCTGAATTTTGTCCATTTTCTCACAAGTCTTAGAGACTCAGTAAACACTAATTGCATGTTAACGTTCCTTGACTCAGTGGTTTCTATGTAATAAATGCAATAACTGTGGAATTTTTTTTAATATTACTGGAGCAAAGATGTTCTGATCTCTTGTCAAAACTTCACAGTGTGTTTCTCTCTGGGTTGATAATTCTTTAGGTTCTATAGCGTAACATATTTTTAGACAAGCAGCTCATGGTTGCAAAAGTGCAAAAACCAATAGAATCTGGCTAATATTGGGCAATTTAAAAATGAAGACAAAGCAAATTGTGGTTACAGAAGGTAACATAGATCGTACCACACAAATGAAAGTTCAGCAAAAAGTTTATTTTTCCCTTGTCAGCTCCTTAGTCATCTAATCCCATTTGATCAGACCTGAAGGAGTCAGTGACACTTTTCACTGTTTTTTTTCTATCTAGGAATCACTTCAGCAGTCATTTTCTGTTAAAGAGATGTAACATGTTTTCCCCAAAGAAACAAGAAAATATGATTAGAAGATGCAGTTCTTTCAAGGTAACATGTGGGACAAAAGGGGTGGTGGTGAAGGGCAGGTGTAGTACAATTAGCATGGTCCCAGACCATTGAAGGTCAAAAACTTGTATTGCTTTCTTCTTTTGCACCTAATATAACAAACAGCTCATACATAAACACAAAATCAGAACAATTGAGTTGTCGATCTTCCTTTGACAGGACTAGAGGGAAAAGCCTCAAGCTGCAGCAGAGGAGGTTCAGGTTGGATTCTGGGAAATGTCTTTTCTTTGAAAGAGTGATTAGGCACTGGAATGGGCTGCCCAGGGAGGTGGTTGAGTCACTGTCCCTGGAGGTGTTAAAGAAATGTTTAGATGTTGTACCAAGGGGTGTAGTTTAGTGGGGGAAATATGGTAGGTCGGTGCTTGGATAGGGTAATCTCGGAGTTTTTTTCCAATCTTGGTGGTTCTATGGTTCTTTAGATTATTGTCTGCCAGGATTTAATCCTTAGCTCTTTACCTCCCTGCTGCCTCCCCCTTCCTTCCCCTTCCCCCCTCTCCTCCCCAAATCCATCCCCTGTGGAAAAAGGACTACAAGGGACTTGTTTGTTCTCAGTATTGGAAAGATTACAGTTATATTTCTGACCACTACATATCTCCTGCATCTCTATGTGGAAATTATAGAGAAAGTCATTGCCTCTCGGGTGTGTCAATATTGTTCTCTCTACTGTAAATATTTATAAGCTTCTGCTAAGCATATGAATCAAACAAAAGCATAATTTCTAGGGCTGCTTAGGTGTGGTGGCACGAGAGGGTTGATTGGAACTAAGGGCTTATATTTTCAAGAGAAGAAGATTATTGATGTTTTCATCTGTTAGATCTAAAATGCCTTTGGTTGTTGCAGCAAGGTAGACTCTTCACAGGAAACCTTGTGGTTGTTTCTTTGTAGCTTGGATTCCTTTACAGTGGAAGCAAACTTTTCTTGCATAATTTAACTTCCTTCTGCTTGGTTGTTTCCGTCCAGCTTTGCAAACCACAGAAATCTTCAGTTGAACAAATGGGAAGTCCGAAATCTGAGAGCTCTTTGTGCCAGATAAGAGAGTTCTTTGTGAGGTCATATTAAACATGAACACACAGTGTAAAACAAACCATCTGAATTATCTCCTCAAATGCATAACATATTAAGTTTGACATTTCTTGCAAGAAATTTTCAGTGAGTAAAACAATTAGAGAACTAATAAGAAAAGAGGAAGGAAAGGGAGGGGATCTGAAACATAAAAGTCACTCAGTGAGGAAAAGTTTTATTTAAATAATCTCTTGCAGTTGAATAGATGAATTATATGAATAAAGTAGTCTTGCTTGAATAGCTGGAAGGAAGAAATCGATCCATACTACTTTCTCACAAACATTAGATAAGGGCAATTTAATTGAGAACTTGCCGAAGACCTGGAAGTGTAAAAGAGCCAAGAAGTATTTTGAAATCGTATTTGGTTTACAGCATTGTGATATTTCAATAAAATGACAATGTTGATTTCCCTGTTCCTTTGATATAATCCTTATACTCTCCTTGCTGGACTCTCGTTTTGCCAACCATTGGCTTTTAGACTGAGGAATCTGCCACAACTTCCATAGATATGTGTTGTGTTTGCTGGGGGAGATCACAGTCTGAGCGCCATGATCTCATATTAGTAGCTGGTAATAAGTTTTGGCAATAGCAGGAACAAAGTGAAAACATACAAAGTTGAGAACCTGTAGGAATCACTTCTGCAAAATATTAGGAGTATGAAGAGAATATGAATAGAAGCGATTGCACTCTTAAATGCAGCACATGTTTGTTGTATCTTATGGGTATTCCAACTAAAATTGTACATTCTCTGTCAGTATGCACTGGGGAATTAAACAAAATTTGACTAATTGAGAGATAGGAAAAACTAACAGGAAAGTAGGAATAATTAGGTAATGGAAATGCGTCTAAGGGAGTCTCTGTTTTCTTGCTCCGCTTGCTTTTAAATATCTTCCACTTACCCTCAATAAGAAAGTAGGAAAAAGTTTATGTAAAACATGGTGCGGCGATTAAAACAGCCAGACGGTTCAGTTATACACAGCAGTCTAGTGCACGTCATTAGCCTGTGCCCTGTGTTTTCGTGCAGCTGCATGTAATATTTTACAACTGTAAGCAGTCAACAGTCTTCTAGGCAGGAAACTGAATCCCTCAAAGGGCAAACAGCAATGTGCATTTCTTTTTTTATCCTTGGTAACTAACTGGCAAGAAGATTCTGGTATGCACGTGGCTGTATCTGTGCCTTAGACCAAACCGATGTCTGAATTGTTTTCTCTGATTTTTTTTCCCAGGGTTTGGAATTTTTTTTAATAGGCAGCATCAAGCCAAAAATGTACACAGTAACATTTATGTTCTGTTTCTTCTTTCTGAATACCATCTTTTTCTCCTGTTTCAACCGTTATATTTCAAATCAATTCATCTGTTTCACTCAGTTCAGTTAAGCATTATCTTTGCTTCCAGTGCAAAATAAACACTTTCTGAGGTGTGATGTGAACTTCTCCTTAGTAGGAATGAGTCATCAAAATTGTCTGCATGGGCTGTTTGTTTATTTAGTGGCTTTCATAGAAGCTTTCATAGAAGCAGCACCAAAACCTTGGTTGATCTTTATAAACTGCCTTCTATTAATTATTGCAGATACTTGATGTGCTGTCTCACAGACTAGAAAGAATTAAACCTTTTTACCATGTAGTATTTCTCTTGTAATTACTTTTGTAATTACAAAAGAAAAGGCAAACTGAGTAGGACAGTGGTGGGGGGAGGTGGGGAGAGGGGTGTTTATCTAAACTACAGAATAGGAAAAATGCTGTTATTTTCAAAAACATACACAAAGCTGAATTCATGAGTCCTGGCAAACTGCTTGGATTCCCTACTTGGAGATCATTTTGTCTGCTAGGAGGCACTGCCAAGTTTATGCTCACCAGCTGCTGTATAGCTGCAGTAGTGAAATATGATCTTGATGAATACATCAGACAGTGAGTTGGACTTTCTCAGCTTCCTTGCAGAGTCTACATCTCTTCATTTTTGCAAAGTCACCAGGTGTTTTATTTCAGGTGTTGGTGCAATAAATATACAGCATGACAAAAGGCCAAGATGATACTATTACATGAAGAATGGCTAAAAAAAATACATGTAGATATTACCAAATCAGGTATAGAAGATGTAGTTTGGGAACTGATAGGAGTACAGCCAGGTCAGTGCAGTTGAATCAAGTGACTAAAATCTTACCTGAGCCTCCCCACCGCTTGAGATCTGCTGAGCATTGCTAATGTGGCCAAGCTATTTCAACAGCCAAAGGGTTGTTGTAACCTGGTGCTTGTGCACATGCATCCTAGAAAGGATGTGTTTGTGATTTGAAGGCTCATACAAATGGACCTCTAGGATAGAATCTGTTATTTCTTTTTTTTTGCCTTCTTTGTGCTTTTCTTCAGGTCAAGTGGTCCTCAATAAACTTTGCTCTTCACTGCCTTTGTCTTTTCTCTTTAGTCACTCAAGTTGATTAAACACAGGTCTTGATGTGACTTTTGTTTCTTCATGTAACTTTCTGAGAGTAACTAATAATGTTGATGTCTGCATTTTTTCATCCTGTGGTCCCGGAACCAAGTCAATGATACTGGGTTTATTAATTAAACTGCTCTTGCAGAGAGATTCTCTAGTATACAATTATCTCCCTGAACAACTTATTTTCAAAGGTTTTTCTTCCTCAGGCCCATCTAGAAGGCAGTAATACTTCGCTTTTTCCAACCTTGCTGCTGATGCTGGTGATACCATCAGTGTGAATTTCAGGTAAATACATGAGTATCACACATTTATGCATTTCATGCATGAAACATATTGTCACATAATTAACAGTGCCTGTGACTAGAAATACAGGATTGCTGTCCATCTTTTATGTATTTTGTATTTGTGTGTGTTTTGTGGACAACTTTGTTGGTAGATGGGTGGTTGGACTAGATTATCTTAGAGATCTTTTCCAACCTTAATGGTTCTGTGATTCAGTGGTTTTGCAACTATACAGTAGATACCAGCTTTTAAGTACTGGACATCAGAAGGTATACTGGGAAGAAGAACATTCCTGGCTTTTTCCAGTTGCCTCTGCTTATTTGCTTTTGCATTTTGCTTAGCATAAACAATGAAAATAGCCCAGATTCATTTTGTTTTTACTGAATTTTAGCTAATTTAATTCTCAGTCTGTTTTACAATGTTTAATTTGTAAACATCAGAGGAGATTTAATTGCTTTTGCAAAAAAATTTTCTTCTTGTTATGTAGAAAGACAATTAGAGTAACTGCTGTTAGTAGTATTGGATTTATAAAAAAAATGATTCCCTCGCCTTAATATTTAATTCAGTGGCAATTAAAGCTGAACAAATTTTGTGAGATAACATAGTACACTTTTCCCAGATCAGCAGATACAATTAATGATGGACTGAAAATCAGTATCTACATATCAAGACCCAGGAGCAATACATTATGCATCCAGTTCGCACCAAGAGATGTTGAAATAATGCCTAAGGTACTATAAAGTAGTCTGAAAGAGAAATACAAAGCCTTGAAATCAAGCATGTAAATAGAGATTATTGTCACTGATACTGTTTGATGAGTTCAAATTGATACATCCTAACATTCCATAGAGTCCTTCTCCAAAAATTACTGAAGAAAATGTTACGCATTAGCTCTTGTTTTATTACTGTTAATATGTTCTTTAAAATCACTTCGCTTTATTGAAAGCAGAGGATGTAATTGCTGCAATGACTAAACTTGTAACTTGATTAAATTTTCTGGGAAATGAATGTGTAAACATAATTGATAAGAATAATTTAGTCAAATACAGGAATGCTAGATGTACATAATAGAAAAGCAGAAATATGGCTGGTTAGGCTGTGAAAGCTGCTTTGAAACAGTAGCTTTGCTGCTTCTGCTCTTCAGGGTAACTTCAGTGTTTCATGATTAAAACCATGTGATTCTTTGGTTTTGGAATTCAAGAAATAGGATGATTTTATATATTGAAAAGGAGGTGTTCTGTATGGTAACCTCTTTATTTCTGAGGTTATCAAAGTGTGATGGAATTGGAGAATGTATCAGATTTGCCTGTGAAACTTGATTAAGTTGGGTTTAAGCTTAAATTTGTCTCAACCTATTTGCTATTCTTGAAATGAATGTTTGAAAGGCCATCAAGGGCATCAGTAGGCAAATAATGAAGTTTTAAGAACTGTAAAGGATTTTTGTGACACTGATCTAATTGTAGCAGGATATTGGTGATTTCTTAAGGTCAAAGTACTGAGAATGAACTTCTGGCTAAATATTTATTTCCATCTCTTCCAATGACTAAATCTGCTTCAGTGGGATTGTTTGGTTTGTTTTTGGTTTGTATCCAGATTGACTCTCTAAAGGAAAAACCATTAGGCTCAACACAAACATCAGCACTGATTGAAACTGCTTCATTTTCTTGCTTAATCTAATAATTTCTTCCATTAATATCTGAATATATATAAATGAGAATGTAAATGTGAGCTCATTTCCTTATAAACACACAGCCAATGCAATTTCTAGGTCAGAACTGCAAAGCTGTCTAAAATATGGTGTTCTGGCTTGCAAGTTAGGAGGGATGATGAGTGCTTTGCTTAAAAGTGCTGTGGGAAGTGGATACATTTATGCTTCATTTTTGTATCCTAAGCATGGAGAACTGAGGAAGAAATCAATAAAATTAAAGAATGTTATAGGCAACAGAAGAGGAATTTCTTTAAGTCTAGTTGTATTTTCACTGGTAGTGGAAGGTCTGACAGTAACTGTTGCTTTGGGGGAGTGCACATCATGCAGTCTGCTAAGCATGTAGAACAAGTATGTCATTGACAGAAGTAAATCCTCACTGTGGTTGCATTCTACACAAGAGCAGTAAAACTGTATGCTGTGAAGTGCAGTACAGTAAGGAATAGTCTGTCATTCTGAAAATTCATGTTGGATGTGTTTCCTACTTCATTAAAGGGATTCCAATCTTATTTCATCCCATGCAATCATGTATACAGGGGCCAGGAAGAAATTTATGGATAGTTTTTATGCAATGAGATAAAAGGGCAACAGACTGGATAGAAAATTGCTCTGAACAGACTAATTAATTAAACTTATTTTTTGTTCTCTTGATATAATTCTTATTAGTCCATTAGTTACAGCAGAATAAAAATAAATTATCCCTTTGCCAAATGAGTGGAAGTACAAGTAAACATTTCTTGTATTAGGTGGTATTATGAAAGTCAGCAAAAGTTGGGTTTCTGAGAGTCTTTAGCAAGGAAATAGTTTTCTTTATCTGGGAATTTCTCACTGTCCTAAGAACTTCTGTCTGAACAAAATGCACAGTCATCATTAGTTTCTAAGCAGCAGTTAGGAATAATGGAAGCTCTGGATTATGAAATAGATGGTTAATGAGCCAGTATCATGAGCCAATAACTGTACAATGACACAGAAACCTGCATTCAAGAGGGAATGTGATGGAACATGTCTGTATCCAACAGCTTCAATTCTGTTCTTTCAGTATTTAGAGATATCCTGAGAATTACCACATGGCAAAGCAAAGCTGCTTACTGCATAAAAAAGATGAGAAAATATGCCTAGCTCACTTTGAAACACCATTTCAATTTAAAATTCTAAATAATCATTTAAAGAAATTTTGTATGGGTTCAGTTTTTGACCTGACATCCTGTTAGAGAAAAATAGGTTTAGCAAGAATTTTATAAAACCTAATTATGGATGGGAAAAATGTGAAACACCTACTTGTTACAATTAGGGAAGAACATGGGTTACTTTTTTTTTATGATGGAAGGGGTGATATTACTGGTAGTGCAGGGGAAGCAGCTTTTGGGTCACTGTAGAAAGGGGAAGTAGAAACAGTAAAATAATGTGATGTCAGTTTCCTCAGTGGGTTGTGTACAGGAGGCACTGAACAAAGATGCAAGTTTTAGGTCTTACGCACACACAAAAACAAACAGAAGAAATCCAACAACATCAATTATCATGTTTCTGTTACAGTTAGAACCATTACTCTGGCTGTATAGATTCCAGTGTGACAGAGACCTCAAGAGAGCTGAATGTGTTTGACAAATTCAACTCACTTCCACTTCTTTGTGTAGGCTGGCAAGTAAAACTACCTTCTGATATGTTCACCTGGAATCACATTTTAAATTGGCTTTCCTTAATTACAATTGTTTTTCCTGCTTCACTTAACTGCCAGTTTGTTTCACTCCCTCCTAGCTTAGCTCCCCACCTCTGCATTGCTCCCATCTATCTGATAATTCCTAGGCAAAACAGGGTGTTTTCCATGCCTCCCACAGCTCTAAACGCTGTTTCTGACTGCAGGAAAATGCAATAATGCAGTGTTGTGGAGGAAAAACTTATTTTTCTGTATTCTGAGTCTCTGGCAGAAGAGGCTTGATTTCTTCAGTGTGCTTTTGAGGTATACAGATCTGAAAAGAGTTCAAAGTATGAAATTTTCATTCCATTTACAAGATATCAGGAATCAAAGAGTAATTTAATAATTTGGTGAAATTATGCTGTGTTTCAAAATGGTCTCCTAATTGAGCTTTATATGAAACAAACGCAATGCATACTAAATATGATAAAGACTTTCATTTTTCATGCCCTCGCCATGTAGGATTAATGTTTCCTTGCTTGTTTCTCCTTGTAATAAGCATTCATGTCATTTCTACATTGGTTTGGGAAAGAACAAGGAAAATGATCCAGCAAAACATCAACAAATTCATGTTTTAATTCATATTTTCCTAAATTATCTGTCAGTCTCCCATATCTTAATTATAAAAACTTCCTTGGGGGGCAGAATTTAGATTACAGAGGTGTGAAAAACCACAGAAAACTTGTTCTGCCATTGTCTCAAATCCTCAGTGGCCAGTTTGGGAGGACTGAAAAGCAGTTTATCGTGATGTGCAAATAACATGGCAGTAATCTCCATTAATTTTGCTGTTAGTAGATGTGTAGAAAGACAGAGTATAGTAATGTCTCTCAGGCAATCAGTGATCATTTAACAGCATGAAATCTCTCATTCAGAGATTTAAATATTTTAAATTCAAAATACCTAATCTTATTCACAAATTTAAGTCCAATAATAGTCCCATTGAGACCTTTCAATCACTGACATAATTTTTGAGGAATTTACTTTTCAGACTAGACCTTGCAAAGCACTTGAATGCTTAATAATTAGGTGTGTCAGCCTTCTAGCTGCCCAAGCAGAAGCCAAAACCTCACCCAGATTTCCCTACGGTGTGGACAAAGAGAGTCAAGCATCTCCAAATGAGATTTATAAAAGGCATTTACTACAGTTGTTTCTGGAAATGTTGAGAGGAGGAGAGCTGCTTCTGAAAGCTCACATTCCTTCCAAATTTAGATTTATTTCTCGGTTGTGGAAGAGAATTCTTCCATTCTCACAACATCACATCCCTGTACAGTCACCTGGAAAGGAGGCGCCAATTCTTATCATCAGTAGGTACGTACCTGTGTAAAGCAGAATCTGGAAGAATAAATACCTCCTTCCTCACACCAGAGAGAGAGCAAACTTGGATGTTCTTTTCTGAAGTGTACCCAGTAGCAGCAGTAGTGATTTTTTTGGGTGTCTGGAATTCCCTTTGTCTTCAAAGTGCTGATCAGTTTTATCTCCCTTTTTAGATAAACCCTGTCATGTTTACGATCTTCAAGAAGACACTGTTCTTCAAAGATGCAATGGGTGATTCATAAAGTTGCTGATTTTTACATGCAATATAGAGAGATACATAACAGAAATAAAATCCATATTTCAAATCATAAAAATCTAGATACACATATGAAAGCACCTTTGTATTGCTGTATCTTAGAGTGTGGGCTTCGCCCTTCATTTGCATCTCAGAATGAAAATAGACACAAAGAAACCTGATATCATAACTCTCATTAGCTTGTTGGTTTGTTTGTTTTTTTTCTTTAGTTCTTTTTCTCCCTCCCAGTCTTTCTTTCCTTTTAAAAGCAGGCATTTACATTTATAGACCTGCCACAGGTTTTCTGCTTTAAAAAAAATGCCTCCACTAAAGCTAATGCCAATAATAGTCGCAAGGGAGTCCAAACAGTAGAGTAACTGTGCAGAAATACAGAGGGATATTTAAACCAAGCAATCCTTGAATGCCATTTTGGTACTTTCTATAATCTGTTTGCATTTCTGAGATCTTTATTTCCTTTAAGAGGATGTTGAGGATTTCTGCAAGTTTAAAATAAATTGTAACTTAAGAAGAAAGTAACAAACTGTAACTGTGTTTCCTTTTAATTAAGCTCTGCAGCTTCTCATCTGATGTGCAATTTCTTGACAATAATAGAGAGAGTTTGTTGCCAAGCACTTGGAATGACTGTTTATTCCTTTTCTTCACTCATCGTGTAGGCACATGCAGAGGAAAAATATGATTGGACTAAGGTGGATGCTGTGAAAAACGTGTTTGTTCACTTGGAAGTTGAAATTTATTTATAAACCCCACAGATGGATCCTGATTCAATTTCAAAAGCTTTTGTAAGTAATTAAACAAATGTGTTTGGTGGTAAATTAAAAAATAAAATTCAGAAGTGATTTTCTGTTTATCCAGAACGTGTATGTAGGTGGTGATTAAGTGCAAATGATTACTGATTGAGACAACAGAAGCAGCCTTAACTGCTGGGT
Source organism: Coturnix japonica (assembly GCF_054131305.1). Classification (NCBI taxonomy): domain Eukaryota; kingdom Metazoa; phylum Chordata; class Aves; order Galliformes; family Phasianidae; genus Coturnix; species Coturnix japonica. The sequence continues at coordinate 7,388,913 of NC_140667.1, read as the reverse complement.
AGAAATGTGTTCTCTGTCTGTATCACAGCTCACATTGTTTCTCTGACTTGTTTCTAACTTGAGAGTGTGTCTTAAAGCAGTGTTCTGAATTCTCCCCAGGTTCATATTTTCTCTACTTTTTGCACCTTTCTGCCTCATCATAAGGTGTAAATTCTTGTGTGTCTTTTTTAACAGAGAAAGCAAGCTGAGGTTTATGAAAATTCTTGAGACTTTGGAGTTTCCTCACCCCCCACTAGAATGCACCGGGTTTGGGTATACAAGCAGGAAGGAAAGGTAACATGGTTTTGTGAGGCATATTGGTTTAATGGAGATGTTCCTGCCTTTATTAGTTAAGTTTGATGTCTTTGACAGATACAGCTGAATGCTATTTCATTTATGTGTTAGTCACTGCTCACAAAATATCAGACTGGTTGATAGGTAGTATTCAGATCTTCAAAGTAGTGAGAAGATTCAAGCTGTCAAGAGTTAATGCTTCTCTTCTGTTTATGTTTGCCGTTTTCAATAGATTGTTCTATTTGGTGATGTTTTGGGCTGCTTCCTGCACAGAATTTGTCTTGGGGAAAGGTTTTCTTTTACACTGATGTTGAAAAAGAATCTACTCAAACCAGGATCTTACTTTTCCTCCACTAGGAGTTTACCTTTTACATTCAGGACTTGGGGGACAACACTGAAAGGTACACAGGGTTAAACCGTAGCTCATGACCCTAATATGGATTCATTCTGAGACGTATTAGCAACAGGGAACGTAGAAGCCTTAACTGATACCAAAGTTTCCAGTGAATTTGGGTCTCCATTTGTATGAAAGAATGCCCAAGGCCACTAATGCTGAGTTGCTTCTGTTTCCAGCCTAGCTCAGCTTTGCCCTCCCCCCAAAAAACAGAAGGAACCATCACCATGTGAGCCTCTTGTGGAACTCCCCTCTATTTTCCCAGCTTCCTATAATTTGTCTCGTGGCTCTCAAATTCATGAGGGTATTTTGTTTCTTGTATAGTCACAGTTGCATGGCTAAATGTGCACATGAGTTAAATTTGCAGTTGTCTGAAGGACTATGTTTTGCTTGAGATTTCTTTTTTCTCTTTAGAGTTGAAATTTCAGTGACAAAAAATATAACAGGAATTATATTCTATACCTCTGTACTCCACTACTGCACTTGAAAGAAGATGGCATTATGTATTTCATGGTTCTGACCATCATCTGGCACAAAATAATTCATCAATAATGTTAAAATAATCTCAACCAAAACAAACAAACAAACACAAACAAACAAAAAACCCCAAACAAACAAACAAAACAACAACAACAAAACCACCTTTTTGTTTAAATCAGTCCTGGTACAAATGTTGTGACCCTTTCTGTGACTTCTTTGACTTCTTTCCTACAATACCACTCTGGTTGTAAGAATTTACAACAAAAGTTATAGCTACATAGTTGTGATTTCCAATATTCCTTAGTACTTCACACCGTGCAAAAGGTACCATTATTTACAAAGTAGTGGCTCCATGTAGATAGTGTTGAAGAATTTGTAATAGCAAGCAGTATACAAGGCAGAAGAAATTATCCTAAGTTGTTGATCCTGCTACGCTCTAATTGAATTTCACAGCCCAGAATGTGGTGCAGTCTGGCCATGACAAAGGCACCAAGTGGGGTAAATCATAGATAAATCAATTCTTCTTCTGGAGAACACTTTAAGAACCATTGAGGACCAGTCTAGTTGATATTCAGAACATTCCTTATTTTCCACCTAGTAATTGGCCATCTGCTGGGAATCTCTCAACCTTCAGGGATGATTGGGGTATGTAAAATCCGCTGTGTCTGTGAGATGATCAATAACACAAGTACAATACGGGTTAAATGTTACATGTCCTTTCACATCAATAATGAAGTATACTTGTATTCAAAGAGAGGAAGTTTCTAGCTGGGTTTCATCCTGACAGCTGTGTGTCTGAAAGCATTCTTTGTTTGTAGCAAAGCCTCTGAGGAGTGGCGTATCCCACCACAGTGTGATTAACTCCTATGACTGGTTTCAGAGACTGTTCAGGTGTTACAAGTTTGTCATGTAGCAGAAGAAATGTGGGATGCTCTTCAGTGAATCATAAGTTCATAGTTACAAAGTAATAGTCATCTCATTCATCATTCAGCAAGGGTGAGCCTGTCCTCAGAAGATATTCTACTATGTAACTGGTATCATAGCAGACCCTTCCTAAATTTCATCTTAATTTTTTATCTCTGAATTTTATCTTTCACACCAATTGGATCTCTGAAAGAGTTTCTCCTTGCTGAATGATGGATGCAAGACTTGTTTCATTGGCCAATAACTTCATACATGACAAGTCCAAAATATGTTAATGAATAGTTTTTTGCTAAATAATTGCCTAAATCCATGCCAGCAAAAGAGGAAATCTTGCAGAAACTTTCAAACGAAAAAAAAAGAGAAAAGAAAAAGGTGGGAGAGGGATGTACTTCTAAATCTTGCAATATGCTGTGCTCTTCAGTTTCTTCATCCCTAAGGACCCAGCAGGAAAGAGCAAAGAGAAGTATCCAGCTTTATATCCAGAGCCTTGTAGAGTTACGAGTTCCTGAAAGCCATAGATCATTATGAGAACTGATTAGGCCTTAGCTAGTTAGCAGCTCTATCTGCAAGTCTAATTATCTCATATGCAATACTCTGTAACTATGGCTCCAACATTTTCACCTCTGAAGCAGGCTCAGCTGTGCAGACACACGCAACATGCTCACTACCTGCACAAGGGAGAAAGAAGACCCAGACTCTCCCACAAGATTGTCTAACAAGGCCATGCAGCCATAGACTTGATTTCTTTCTCTGGTTCAATGTAACGCTATCTATCTGGGTAGAATGGAGTAACTTAAATGTGAATGCTTGAGAGAGTCCTGGCTCAAGGGGACCAAGCAGTCCAATGCCTGGTGCACAATCTCAGGACAGCACAAAACAGTGCAATCAAATACTTTGGTCTTACCTGCTCATAGATGTTATGCAGTTCTATACTATTGGCTGCTTTCTAATTCAGAAAATCACTTTATGAATAACTAAGATTACATTTGCTAATAGAGATAACACTTATTTCTATTATCTGAAATTCTCATACTTAAAAATATTGTGCAAAGGAGCTGCTGTGCTCTTTGCATAATGCACCCATATTTTGGAAAGAAGTGAGTAATTTCAGAAGAGGTGCAGTCTGGGTCTCCTCAGACATTCAGTAAGAGTTTCTGGCTGCTCGTGACTAGCAGCATGTAGTCTATTTTTATCTTTTATTCCTCAGTTTTATATGAGTGCTTCAATTAATTCTCAGAAGGGCTAAGCTTGATATAGAGCAATGTATTCTCTAGTAACTGAGTTTAGTAAGGACTGGGCCATGCGAACTGAGTTTCAAATATATGTCTGTAGAGAAAAGATTAAGAAGAGAGGAAAAACTAGCTAAACTGGGATTGGAGGACTGGATTTGAATATGGGAGGGAGAAGTTAAAAAGGAATCCTTAAATAGTTGAGATAAGCTCTAGTATCCTTATATCTTTATTTGAACCAGACTGTTGAACATTCATAGCCTGTCTATCTCTCATCTATGCCCCTTGAGATATGCCTTGTATAATTTATCACTTAGGGAGTGATACATTTGTAAGAGTTGATATTGATGTCGATCTATCCCTCCTAGGCTAGCTAACACCAAACAGTGATTTCTTCCTGTATAAGGCAAAGAAGCTTTACAGGAGTTCCCTTGATGTGTTCCATTTTGTCCCAAGATTTTCAGAAACCTGTTTAGTACAATATTCTTTATGGTGCTGTCTGGCATTTCCTGCTTCCTAGATAGGGCTGTGCAGAGTTTATGCTAGTACCATATTTGTCTGGCTTTTTCTCCCATCTGTTCTCCCTACCCATTACTTTAGAGAAACTGTTACTGAACTCCTTGCAACAATTAAAGAAGAGTTTGCAACATCATTATGGACAGCAAACCTGGTGAAGAGTAATTTCTAGATAAGTTCTTATACATCTTTGTCTTAATATGTCTTTCAAAAGATAGGAAGAGGGGCTTTTTGCAGATAGGACTTCCAGGTACAATGAGCAGCAGATTGACTGCAGTCCCCCTTGCTAGTTCTCATATCCATTTGTATGTCACCAAATTTGCTCTCGTATCGTATCTTTAAAATCTCAGATGACTCAGACATGGATCATTTCTTGTAAACTTAATGTAAATTGGCTGAAACCTTAACATCTCAAGGAGACTTAATAGCTTTCCAGATCTGACTTGTTCTACATGCTGTTCAGACATGACCTGCTTACTGTTTCCAGCACTTCAATAAAATGTTTAGCATACATAACTAGTGTTTTAGAGGTGAACAAATAGCTCATAATACTTTATTTATTACCAGTTGTACATTTCTACAGATTAAAAGGTTGTGAACACAGTGCAGATATTTTAGATGTGCATTATTCAGGAGAATTTGGTAAATTTTTGAACAAGTGTTTTCTTTATCAATGAATTACAAATGATCGAAAATCAGCATCCAGGAATCAAAAGATAAAATGTGGCTGGTTAATAATGATAATAATGCAATGCTATGATATTTGGTGATCGGTCTATTTATCTAAGTTACCAACATGGTACAAATTTTGTAATTTATAATTGCACTAAAGAATAATTTTTAAAAATATTTATTTATTTTTACATATATAATTTCTGTCCATTCATTTTCTGCTTCTGGAAGAACTTGTCAGCTCTTATGTGTCTCAAAAACCAACTCGAACTGACTGCAACTGAATGCAAGCACATTTCAAAATCATATTCAAGTTAATGTTTTTCCCCTCTTTGTCTTTTGTAGACTGTTGGAGAGAATGGGTGCAGTATTACGTGACTGTAGCATTAACTGTTGCTCAGATTGGGAGCAGGAATACATCTCCTGGATTCTTGATCTCTGTTTTAAGCCTCTGTGCCAGGATCCCTTGCTATTATGCTATTAAAGGACAGAGATATTGAGGTCCAAAACAAAGACAAAGTATCGTTGTTCAATATCCTTAAAGAAATGACAAAGAAAATAGAGCACTTCAGTAATATCAGCTTTTGGTCAACAGGAAACATGCACCCAGATGAAGCTGTATTATGCCAGATATGTAATGGGGGAAAAAAGAACACAACAGGTACTTCATTATATAATTGAACTCTTACCAACTATGTCATAACTTTTCAAATTATATATATATATATATATATATGTATAGTATTTGATTCATTTCTGTAAGACTAGCTTTCTTGTTACCTAAGCCAAGTGATGATGTAGGCAATGGATGTGTGGTCTAGTGTGACGGTTCTCAGTTCTATGATTAATTCATTCTGTTGGAATAGTATTCAGCTCTTCTCTTACCTATTTATTTAACAGAAATTCAGGAACATGGAGAAGTGGAGTTCATTAGCTGAGAGGCCCTTAGAACTGGTGCGTCTCAGGCTCCTTGTTTACCAGCTGGGTGATGGAGACAGCTGTCTAGGCTAGGGCTGTTGTGCCCAGGTGTAAAGGATCAAGTCTGAGTAAACAAGCCACTGCTATTGCACCAGGAAGGGCCAAAGTCCTTTACTGCTGGCTATGTTTAATCTGGAGAGCTAGCAAGGTTTACAATATTTTATTTTGGAAGGGAGGGAAGAATATGATAGTTGCAGGTCTAGTGAGGCAAGGGAACTGCTCTGTGGGGAGTAAGATGCTCTAGTGATGCGCTAACTGAGGATTTGAGAAAGGTCAGACTGCTTGATGTGTATTTTACCCAGAAGTTGAGTAGTGAAATGCTCCCACTGCTGCGTCTTTTGGCCTCTTCATCCTGCTCATTGCATGACGTGCACACACCTGCGCCTTTCCTCTGAGAGCCAGACTGGAACCAGCTATTATCTTTGTCTCTGGAAACAAACATGCCTATTATGGTCTAAAATTAGGAGACTTTTCCTTCCCTTCCACCTTTCACAGCGGTCATAAGCTGACTAACAGGGAGACTGCTGAAATTCAGAAAGTTTCTGTTTACATTCAAGCCAGGTCTGGTTTTTAGTGCTCTTTTTAACTGGAAAAGAGAGGCTTAACTACTCATTCCCACGCTGCTAAGTTTAGGGCACAGCCTAAATGTGGCTGTGTTATATGTGGCTGTGGCAAGATGGGCACAAACGTACACTGTGTGAATAGGAATTGTTCCATGAATGAATCCAGCTAGGACTCAGTGTTTAGTTTCTTTAGATAGGAAAATATTTGACTGCAAGTCTGATGGAACCCTTCTATCCTCTCAGATTATATACATACATGAAAGAATTTTTATCATAATATAGATACTGGGACTAAACCAAACAGTTGGTTTGGGTGGTGGAAATTCCTCAAAATCAGCACAGAATTTGCCTCTACTTTGAAGGGCTCTGGCCAGGCCCATATTAGGTGTAGGAGGCCCCTCAGATTTATCTGTCACTGCAGTCAGCAGTTTGTTCATGCAAATCCTAAGTATTTCCTGAGTAATGTGAATCTTTGCGTTTTGTACAGGTCGCCTGCTCTTCTGGAGCATTAAGTCTTTGACCTTCTTAATCCAACAGATGGCATGGAAGGGAGAGAAGATGAGAAAGGATGAGAGGTGAAACAAGTGCAGATGAGAGAGAAGTGGAGGAAGAAGTCAAAACCAGGAGGAGGAGGAGAAAAGGGAAGACAAGAAACCACACATTCTGGAGATGGCCTGGTATGAGCTTCATTTACTCATTGTTAAAGGGCAAATGCAAGAAATGAAACCAGGAAGAGAAAAATTAGTGCCCTAGTGTGCAAATCTCCATGTTCACATTATGCAGTGGGTGCTGGGAGGGCCAAACAAGAAGCAGGAGCAGAGGAGGAAAAGCAAAACCACCTGCAGAAAATGTGTGTTCCCCCCCATCTCTCAGTTTCTGCTCTGCTACCCCAGCCCTCACACAGCTGCTTCTGGCTCTGAGTCACCAACACATGCAGTACATCTTTTCTGTGCACTGGCTTTTTGGTGGTGGCTGATGTGCTCTGTGCAGGAATCCTACCCTACCTCCAGCAGTGACCTAGTAACTAATGGGGTATAATGGTGTGGAAGATGTGGATGGGTACTTGTGTCAGTGTGTCCTGCTGGTGCCCTGCTGTGAGTCAGGGGGTTCAGCCAGGGGCTGATTGAGACAGGAGGAGTGAGGAATCTGACAGGGCCACATGGTCTGCTGAAGAGGAAACCTTGCTGCAAAGCATTTCTTGCAGTGTACTTGAGCAATTCTGACTCTTAGAGATTTTTGACTGCATTGAATTAGCAAACTGTTTAGGGATCTGGGGCAAACCAGTAAAACAGGATGATGAATCTGTGTGGTAGGTGCCAATCTGGGTTGCTGCCTTTTTCAGAAGTAAACAACAAGCAACCATTGTTCATCTTCCCGACTCTCTGCAGGACACAAACTGTAAATTACATCTGGGAACAAAAGGTTGATGGGAGTAGAACCGGGTGCCCAACTTCCCAAGGGAGTGCTTTGCCCTCCAGCCAAAAGAGTAGCTTTTCTGGCTCCGGCTAGCACAGCCTCCTCTTCTGCCTTCCCAACAGCACTCAGAACCCAGGAAAAGCATACAGTGCAGGATCTACTACACTGAAGCATTTACAACCATTTCCATTACAAAACTCAGTTTCAGGGTTCATCATGGAAATTAAACCCAGTCTGAAATGTGGCAAACAAGACTGCAGGCTGAGGACACAGGAGGAAATCTTATTAAAAATGCTGTGTCTTATTGAGTTCCTAGTTACATGGGTATATAGCCCTCCCTCCACCCCCAAAACTGCCTTACAGTCAGACCCATGGACCAACTGTAGTCTATGCCAAATATATGCTGCCATGAACAGAATTGCCTAATGAGGTTTTTTGTACTTTTTATTCTCACTGAGATTGTGCTCTTCAGGTCCCCATGATAAGCTTGAAATTTTCACAAAAATAGGTTCAGAAAAAAATCGTTTATTAAAAATATTCCTTGAGCTGAAAATAGAAAAAAAGTTTTCAAGTTAAGAACATCCTTTTTTCATGGTTCTTTTAATTTCCTTTCAAAAAACAGGCAAGTGATTTTGACAGAAAATTTCATTCTTCCCCCTGTTTCATTCATTACAGTTTAGTAAAGAAACTGTTTTCTGCTGATCTCATTTACTACATAAGTTTAGGTATTTTCATTTGACAATCTGTATACATAATAAAACCCAAATAAATATACATTACAGGGAGAGGCTGCCCTACTGAATTCAGTGGAATTTTGATGTTTGACTTCAGCTGGGCCAGAATTTCATCCTCTAAGGGAATTCCAGCAAAAAAAAACCCCATCTCTTTATATTGCTGTAAGCCACATGTTCCTTTTCTAGGGCTCCAAACCATGTACTCTCTAATAGGATTTTTATCAGGATTAATTGGTGCTGGCTACAGTTCACACGTGTGATAAAATCATGAATGAGCTGTTTTGGTACTCCTGTACTAAATAGCACCATCGTGGACATAGTAACTGCTGTGTCAAAGGCTTTTCAACAAGACAAAGTTTTAAACGTTGTGATTTTGTAATTTTAGTTGTTGGGTTTGTTGATTGATTCTCTTTTGAAAATCCAGATCATTTGGTGCCACTTAATATTTTATCAGTTTTTGGTGTCAATAATTTAAGTATTTGTGGCCAAAGGTAACGGTGTCATTAATAATGTCAGGGGAACAAAACCTCAGTAGAAATGAACTGGTGCTCTGCTACATTTCCTTACCTGAAGAGCTGCTATGTTTCCTAGGATTATCTCAAGCTAAACCAGAACTTATTTATTTCTCTATGAAAAACTGTATGTCCTAGACATTTCCCAGAGGTGAACATCTCCTTTGACTGAATTTTTTGGTTAGCATCAGGCCCCGCACCCAGGCCAAGTGTGGATTACTGCCTACCTCAAGCCAACATGTTTTAAGGGAGAAATTCCATGTTTGGGTGGGAAATAAGGAAATATTTTTGTGTCTGGTTGTGTATTTATTTGTTAGTGGCAGCATTTTTAAGTGCTCAGGGAGCTGGAATGCAGGTCTGTTGTCCTAGACTGGTGTGTGTGCAGGCAGATGGCATGCGAAATGGCCAGACTGACTTGGGATGTACTCATTATTCTTTCTGTGGTTAATCACGTGAAATGACATACTGTGATGAATTATTCTTCTTGTATACATCTGTCTTTTCCATTTGTATTAGGCATTAGAACATCTATATACCTGGTCTAAACATGGCTAATCTTAGCCCAATTTCAGCAAACAAGAGACAGGTTTTCTGAAGTGGAGTACCGCTAGCCCCCAGCAAAGAGATGCAGAAGTATTGAGATGTCTAAAATAAGTATCAAATAATGTTTGGTATTGAGGAAACAACCTGCTGATAATCTGATGTCGGAAGTGACAGAATGAGAAGCTTCAGTCCATGGAGAGGCTAGGAATTTCCACTGCTGGTAAAAGGAGAGTGCTGTTTCTGTAACACTTGCCCACATCCCTGAAATGAACATTATTTTCCTCTCACCAATGGTAAAGAAATCATGTTTGGTTGTTGTTGTTCCATTTAAATGGGAATATGGGACATTAAAGGAGCAGTATTTTATGTTTATCCAAAAAGAAAGCAAAACAAACAAACAAACAGCAGTCAAAAATAACCAAATTTTATTTAAATATTCCATTTCTTTGTTTCATGCATGGCATGAATTTCAAAAGACATTTATCAGTTGGCGTAAAATAGATCCTTAGTAAAATACATCAGGCCTAAACTGTGTGCCAGCATTTTAAATCTCACTAAGCTTCATTCATAAAGTTAGATGTCTTCATGTAGGTATAAATGTACAGAGATTCGAAGAACCATTTCCACTCCTATAAACAGTAAGTTACGTAGCAGATCGTTTTTGCTCTGCACTTAAAAACATTTGTTTAGAAAGAAAAAGCAACATACTCACAAAATTAAATAAGTTTAATCTGTAACTTCAAAGTCTCTAGTTTCTTAATAAAAAAGATCCCCTGGGTTTAAGGAAAAGTTTTCACTTTAACTTTGTCCCATCAGATATCCCGGACCTGTAGGAAAGCCTGTTGGAACCTGCTGCTCAGGAGCCAGCTGACGGAGGAAGGGATGCCAGCCATCTTTAAGCCAAAAGTCAAAGAAAAGGCAAACTATAACGTTCTTGTGCCCGTGGCCGGAAAGACCTGTCTGTATTTTTCCACTGTTCGTGTTAGCTGAGATTAAAAACTAATGAGAAAATTCTTTACAGCAAGGAGTATCAACACCATGGTAATCCGATACAGAGCTTTTCACTTTGAATTTGCTGTGTGAAACTGAAACTGGAGGAGTACCATCCACCCGCCGTGTTGGCTGCTGTAGGGTGGGACATGCCAGGCTGGGTGAGCCCTTGCAGCCCCTCGTGCCACCACACAAAGCACCTTGTGACTGCCGAGGAGAGACACTGTACAAGGTAACCAGGGTGTGCAATAGACATTGCCTCTCTTATCTGCAGCTTTGAGGTTTTTGCCAAGGATTTCATGTGGCATCTTGCTAACTGTGGAGTCCCAAAGAGCCCCATATGCTCTGTGTGTCCCTTGGGAAGTGGGACTTCCACTGCTTGCCTAAGACTGCCACGTGCTGTTGTCCTGTTCCTCTGCTTTGTGAACTGGAAATAGGAGGAGTGACTCCTTCCCTGTGTAGTACCATCAGTACAATAAAGCATTGACCTTGGTCCTCACTCCTGGCGCTGGGTAGTTACCTACCTGCTGTTGGAGCCCAGGTGGAACGGGCTGCAGGCAACGGAGCCACCTCGACTTACCTGCTGTGTGGGGATTTCCTCCGGGTGTGAGCAGGAGCATCTCAGGAGAGCTTGTGGCAGAGCAGGTATTTTTGCTTGCCTTAAATTTTACTGCAGAGTGACGGTATGATGAGATGGGACAAAATTAGCAAAATATTTTGGAGAAGCATCCCGGGAGCTGTAGGTGTTTAGCTGGGTTCTCAAAACTGTATTGCTTTATGTTTGCCTAGTTTACATTAATAAGATTGTAAAAGGCAGGAGGGGGAGCCTGCAACAATCAGTGCCTTCCTGAGCTACCTCATGAGAGATTACAAACATTTTTCTGCAAGCACAACAGCTACAACTTTTGCCTGTACTTGTGTGAGAAGGCTTAGCGCCTCTTTAAAACTCGTGTGGCTGCTTAGTCAGAACTCAGGGCCCCCAGCGGCCCCCCCTGCCCCACTCCGTAACTTTTGTTGCAATATGGGTGTGACTTTTGATGGAGCTCCCCCTCCCAGTTATGTCATTACTTCAGTTCCTTTGAATCAGAATAAAAAGTGCAGCAAACTTCAGACTCATTGACTGCAGGCTTAACAGGCGCCGGGGCTTTTCTTCCTTCTGCAGCTTGCGAGGATCTGGGTTTTTTTTTTTGCAAAGCAGTTCTGAGGAAACAATGGCCAACTTCTACTTATGGGCAGCTTTTGGATTATGCTTGCTGAAGCTTTGTCTAACAGAGACACGTAAGTATTTTTATGAATGAAGCTTTTTATGGTTGCTGATAAGTTCGTGCTTAAAACAGCAGGGGTTCTGCTGTGTATAGCTAACAGCTTTCTTGCATGTGTCTTTATATAAACTGTTACTTGCAGAAGTTATCAGAGATGCTTTGGAACTGTAACCTGGGCTGTGCTGCTCTGTGCAGCCAGGGAAAGCTGTGTACTGCTTGTAAATGATAATTCCAGATCCATAAAAAGGGAGTGATAGAGCATTAAAGTTTAAATTAAGAGCAGTAGTACACTCGGGAATCTAGAATAGTACTGGCAAATCTGCATTCAGCAATGTGACTGCTGTTATACACTTGGTTTGCTCTCCCAGCACTCTTGGAGGCTGAGGCAAGGGAACCCCCCCCCCCCCCCCCAGCATACAGTAACTGTATTCCTGAGCTCAGGAGGCTGAACTAACAGCTAACGCAGTCTGCGTTTGGACACAGCCTGTTGAACAGAAGCACAACTGCAGTGATCTGTGTGATTGAAATTTGCAGAGCTTTTCTACTAAGCATGCCTGTTTCTTACTTCTTAAGGTTTCCTTGGGGCTGACTGGTGAGAGTTTGGAACAAAGGGCATCAGAAGTGCCTGCCGAATTGAGTCTGTATCAGTCTGTGTTCTGTGGCTTGATTGTCTGCTTCATGCATTTGTATTTATAAATGAAATGTTAATATAGAGAAAAAAAAATAATAGCTGTGGTCCGGAACAGCAAAATGCTCTATAAATTTGATGTGGTGCAGGCTCAGCAGTGTCCGAGGCAAATGGCCATGCTTTTAACAGACTCTCACTATGACAGCAACTGCCTGGAGGCACTTTGTGGTCAGGGCAACAATTATCCTTCTACATTATTTTTTCTACTCATCAGTTCTAGAAATCTAACAAAGTACATTTTTCATTGCCATTGTCACCCACGGTCTGTGTTTGTGCATATGGTACGTATATATATATCATCTGTTTGAGCAGCAGTGAATAATTCTGTAATGGTGGCAGTGCTGCCAGGCTGTGAATGGGTGTGTCAGAGTGAACAGTTCCCGGCGCGTCTGGGATAGCTGGAGAACCTTCCTTGCTCTCCCTCCTATAAACTGTCTGCCCATCATTCCAAAATGTGCTTGCTAAAATCAGGTATATAGATAGAGTCTGCAGAGAAAGGACAGGAGGACTGTGCAAGAGGAATATCCAAGACAGACTTTGGCTTACTCCAAGTCTGTATGCTGCATGCGAATCACAATGTTGTTATTACTGCTTGCTCAACTGATTTCTCCTTTTATGAGCTACTAAGAATGTCCTGAAAAAGTGGAGTCTGTACTGGCTCAGGGAGTCATGCAATTTTGCAGTGAGGCATAGAAGAAAACCTCACCGTCTACTCTTCAGCGTAGTTGCAAAAAGTATGTCAGACTTCATGTATGCCCCACGGGGAAGTTTCTTTAATGGCTTAGCGAGGTATTAGATTATAGCTACAATATATTTTAGTTGGTATGTGGTGCATTCCAGCATGACTTTGTAGTCAGTAATGACTTCAAAACGGCAGTTAATGGTTGTTTGATTTTCTTTTTTTAAACCAATGACTTCGCTGTGCATCACAGGATACTGGTCATAGCTGTTGATTACACTGTTGGCACTGGGTAAAAAAGGAAACATCATGGGCTTACTGTTAGCATGACTGCTAAAGGAAAGATGAGGTACAGAAAACCTGATTCATCCTGAGTTCAGTGCTGTTGTGACCATTCTGTCACTGCTATGTGAGGGAGGTGTACTCGTGGTATTGATATGAATTCTGTTGTCCGATGAGTTTGCCACATTTCACAGGACAAGAGAGTGTAGCTGCAGACAGATTCATTAATAACAGCTCTGGGGTAAGATATTCCCCCGTGGACATGTTGTACTTGTAAAAGTGTTTCTCTCATGGTTTTCCTTGATTAACAAGAAGTGAATTGTAGAATTTTGAACCCTAAACTAGAAGAAGCTGAAACAGAAGTAGGAGCAAAGATGAAGTGCAGAGGAAAAGAATGGCTCTACCAGTGGAGGGAGGGGTTCTCTGTTGGCACCCGAGAGGTGCCAGAGTAGCAGGACAGGGCTCTGAGAAAGGAATCCTCTAGTTATCAGTCAGTCACAGGAGAAGGGACCTGTCTGCCCTTTAGCTTACATATCTCATGTCAATCTGCAAATAAAGCAGATTAAAGAAGTTCATTGTGTTTCCTTATGCTTTTTATTCACTTATGTGTGTGTGCTGGCTATTCTCCCAAACCTGCAAAGAAACTTCAATGAAATTCATTTTGACTTCCATCATTGTTTAATGGAAAAGTTATATATCTGCCCTTGAACTGCTCTCACACAAAGAGCCAGCAAACCATGGCACAAGATTGTCTTGCAATCTTTGGAGAAATATTTGTTCCTTCATTAGTTCCCGGTGTTCACCACAACGCAGAACCATTACCTTGAAAACAGGAAGAGAAAGGCTTAATGAGAGAAGATAGCATCGTACAAGTGAGGGAGAACTTCTTTAACAAAATGCTTTTAAAACCACTGGTAGCTCAAGCCAAGATGAAATGAAACTTTCCCCCATACCTGGCGTGTCTTTCTTTCCAGAACTGTTCCCATGACTTTCATGGGCCAGGACTTGAAGGCTGTACAAATACTGTGGTTATTTATCTAGTACCTAAACATGCATGAGGTTCTACTGCAGCAAGAATGTGCTAGCAGGATGAGATGTCCTCAGATGCTGATAGACAAGTATAAACAAGAGAGTTAAGCATGAGCTCATTGCTGGTAAAATACTTGATAGTGTAGAAGAGAATCTCATACAGGAGTGAAAATAAATAAATAAATAAATAATAGTTATGTTTTTATTAATGGACAGCAGCAAAAGCATTTCAAATGAAAGAATGTGGAAAAAAGCAGAAGAATACAGTGAGGAAAAGTGAGGATCTCAAAGTGATGCTTGCATGGTAATGCAAGCATGCACAGTGGATTCATGAAACAACAAAAACTGGTTATATAGACATCATGAAGTCTTGAAGAATTTTAATTTAGAGAAAAAAACTGGTAAGTATCCAGACAGGAAAGTAATGTAAACCTCTGCAAAGATTTCCACTAATTTAGAAACCAACTGTAAGGAACAGGGAAAAATAAGAAACTAGTAATAAATCAAGTTAATATGTAACAGGAATGGAGTATGTAGATGTGTGAAAAGTTAGAAAAGGTAAAATCTGTACTTTTAGTATGGCAGAGAAAAATATACAGGTGAAATCTGTGCAATGTGTGTTAATTAAAGAGAAAAGGATAAACAATAAGATATGGCAATGCTCTTGCCAAAGAAAAGGTGGTATTCAGAGGGAGCAGATAGACAGTGGCGGTAATTAGGTTTGAAAATAGGTTGCTAAGAGATACTGTTTTTAAGAAGTGATTAGATAAAGAGATTGGATAAATGCCTTAAAAGGACAGTTTGGATGTTGGTGATCATGCTTCTGGGTAAGAATATGGAGTAGAAGTCCTGTGGTAACTGTGTTTTTGCTTTGATAAAAGGATAAGTTTAGTTCTGAGTGCAGTTGACTGGTAGCAGAATATGTCATAGAGAAGCAGGGGAAAAAATGATGCAGTGTTCCCTAAAAAGGAAAGGAAAGGAAAACTGTGCCCAAGCACTTAGACGTTTGGGGTAATTCCAGATGCAGTGTAACAAAGCTTCCACACTGGCTTTCTCATCTTCTTGCCCTGTATTTCTGTTCTGACACTAACTAGCATGTGCTAGGATAAAGTAAGGGGATTTTCAACCTCACATAACATATATTACATTATTTACAAAAAACACTGATGTTTCTTTGAAAGAGAATCCCATGCAGGTGAACTGTTCTCTGGAATGGTTTTCTCAGGATTAACTCTGAATGTATATGGTTAGCTCACAGAGAGGATAGTGGTGAAATTACCATGACCAATTGCGGTAGTCTTGCCTTCTCTGAAAAGAATACAACTGTGTACTGCAATAAGTCATGCTGTTCAAAATATGGCATATAAGCATCAAATGATAACCAAGAGCACATATTAATCAAATTTGGAGTTTGTACCTGAATTGAGTTTTTAGACTACAGAATTTTGGACTTCAAGTAGAAAGTGAGCAAAGTGAGACAAACAAGACCAAGGTTAGTATCCTCACCTGTACCTCTCTGCTAAACATGTTGTGGTTGGTACCGAGTAAAGCCCACACCTACAGCCTACTTTTAGTGGTGTATCTGGTGGCTTGGACCATTCTCTGTGGTGTGCTGGCATCTGGCAAGGAGAGCCAGTTTGGAGCAGCCTCTGCCATTTTCCAGACGGTTTCAGAAATTCACGAGCACTGTTGTCTGTCACTCCAAGGCAGGTAATAATCATTTCAAAGCCAGGCTTACAGCCATCAGACAGTGTAATTATCAGTGACCATTATGGCTGCTGCTAATAGGGGTGGCAGAGAAAATTGTTTCAACCCGGCATGTTTATCAGCTTCCTTCCCGTGAAATCACAGGGCTCTCAACGGCGGCATTAACAGTAATATCAGCAGCAGCTGGCGGTGATTTTCATCCCTCTCTGGGACCCACCCCGCCCAAGGCACAGTGCAGAAGCCCGGTACATGAATGAATCTGGAGGCAGCGATGTGCAACAGCAGCCAGCAGAGAAGAGAGGGATTTTCCTTGGAGAATCCTCTCAGTCAGATAGAAAGTTCAGCTAATTGCAACTTAAAGTTCAAGCCTCTGCAACTGTTTGCTGCCTAAAGAAACCTGCTGTCATTTTTGGAGTCTGTGCATACAATTAAACATGTAATTGAATTCCCTTTTGTATGCACTCGATCTGGGACTTTCCAGTTCCTGTATAAGACAACACTGGCTGTGTTTTATAGTACAGCAGTCTTATTTCAGTACAATAACCTTCAATTCTCGCTGGGGAAAAAAATGAAGAAAACAAATAAATGGAGTAATCAAACTTTAGCAATTACCAGCAGGTAGACTCAAGAAGCAACACCAATTCAAAGTAAAAATCACAGAGACCTACATTTTAGCAATGTTTGCAGTTTGAAAAATACATTGCTTTGCTTTTTTATTCTTCCTTTCCTTCTACTGGTGACTGAACATGATTCAGTGGCTGGAAGCTCTAACAGACTGTGCTATGTGTTGGCACAAAGGGAAAAAAAAAATGAAGCAACCTCAGACATGCAGCAGCTGTGTTAAAACTTCCGCTGCTGTCTCTGCTAATGATCCTGTCCCAACAGCAACGTGAGATGGCTGCAAAAGAGAGGCACAGGCAGGCAGCTGACAAGGGAGAGGGCATGAGCCAGCCATCATCAGCTAAGCAGATAATGCCTATTTTAGCAGATACCTACTTTTGTAAATAAGAAGCTGTCCTTGACATAACATATAATACTGAAAAATCTGTTGTTGCGTAGCTTTGGTTGATTATAGTTGTCTCACAGGGACAGTGAGTTAGCAAGGCTCATGGTGAAACGGGTTCTCAGAAGTATATTTCCCTAGGGGGCTTTTTTATTGTTATTTTTGTTAATGGATAGGTGTCTGTAAAGCAGCAGGGTGTGGTGTGTGTGGGCAGAGGTGATGAATAGCTCCCCACAGCATTCCCATGCAGAAGCAAGAGGTGAACTGGCGCTGAGCGCGTGGTCGGTGGCCAGCCAGCACCCCTGGGGCAGAGCGAGCGAGCTGGGTCAGGCAACACACAGGCCTCCAGCCAGCTTGGGGGCTGCACCGCCAGCAAACTGGCAGCCGTTCTGAGAGAATGCATCTTGCTGCTGGGCTGGTGCAGCAGCTTGGGACTGTATCACACCTACCACTGCCATGCAGCTTGAGCCTATTCAAAGAGCAGGCAGAGCACATGTACCTGCTCAGAGCAGGCCTAGGAAGCTGGCAGCTGCACCTTCTGCAGCATGTGAGCACAGTAGTTCAACTTAGGAACTGTTGTGATGGCAGTGGTCAGTCCCTCACCTGCCCTTTGCCATCCTGCAGGCAGGTGGGCCCCATGTGGGGAATGTGATGATGGTGGTGGTGCAGTTTGGCTGTGCGGGGCAGCTCGGCCTCACGCCTCCATCCGAGAGCACTGGTTGAGCTCCTGTATGGGGACCATGGAATGGTTAACTGCAGAGCCTCAAGGGAAAGTAGTTTTACCCATTATAAAGGAACATGATTCATTAATAATGAAGAAACCAAGGGCGAGGCCTGAGCTCATTTCACGGTTTGCTTTCACTCGCTTCCCTGTTCTTCCTTCTCTTGCCTGATTAGGTGTCCTCCATTCATACCCTTTCTCATTTCCATTGTTTTCAGCCATGTAAGTGTAGAGAAAATGCCTCTTTTGTTAGTGTGCCTCCAGATTTATAAATGTACTCTTTTGTTTTCTGTTCCTTATTGCTTATGCATAAGTTTGACATATAGGAACATTCAAAACATAGAAATTAAATAATTTTATTCAGTGTTCAAATCATTTTCTCCAGAAACAGTCTCATTAAAATCAGGTAAAACTTTCTCCATCCATCTGATGGTTCTGTCCTATTTACTCGTGTGTACGTTAACCATACACACACTGGAGACTGGCAGTTATTTTCACTGCAATAACGTTTGTTTCCTGTTAGACCACAACCTACACAATGCATCGTTTTCTTTAAAAGTTTCTATTCAGGACTGATACTTTTCTGATAAGGGATGTTTGAAGCCATTTGGCAAATGAGAACTTAACTAAATCTTTTGTCCTGCTGTCAAACTGAACACTTATTTAGATTAAAGAACTTTAAAATTGATTTAATAATTAACAGAAGGATGATATATTAAATCTTTCCATGTTTCTTTCCTGTTCAAGGTGAAAACTTTGTAGTGATAAGTACCGTTTCTGTTCTTGAGATCGTAGGGGTGTTTATGCACAAAGGCTTGATACTCTGGGAAAGCTGAGTGTCAAGAGACTCAAAATGACTTTGCAGGATAGGGAATGACCCAAGAATAGACCAAGTGCCCTTAACCTGAAGGTGGGCCATCTGGTTGCTGTGCCAGAATGCCATATAGCCAAAAAGCTATAGATGTGGAGAATTTAAGTGCTCCTGTGCAGCAACTGTATGTATCCAGTTGGTAACCAGGGGTATCTTTTAGATTTACATACCATCTTTTGAACAAAAATGCCTGTTTCTCTCACCTATTTCCCATTTATCCATCTGTCTGTACTATTTGGCTGAAGCAGTCCAATAAACTTGGACTCTTATCAGTCTGTGTCTGTGATAAAGGAATAGATCTATTTAATCCACTAGAACTGTTACTCAGCAGCAAAGTTGTTCTCGGGCAAAAGGGAATGTGGAGACCAAGCTCTTCAAGTGAAGGCTCATTGAAGGCCTTGTATGTACAGCTGTAATAGGCAGGCACAGTGAGCTTGTGAGGCACCTTCCCACGGTAACTAACTAGAGAGAAGTTTCTTTCCTGCTTTTGTGGCTTTTCAGGCTCGGAAAAGCCTGAATCCATTTGCTCACTGCTCTGGTGTAAAAGGTTGCAGAGCTTTTCTCAGGATGTATATGACTTCTGTGTCTCCTAATATTTCCATTAGATCAGTCCCATGCATTCTTTTTTCTTATGGCTGTATTTCCTGTCCGCTTGTTGGATGGGAAGTGATCTGGGTAGTTCAGTTTTATGTTATCCACCTCTCCTTGGCCTGCCAAGTCTCACACATTATCTAGTAATGATGCAGCTGGTGTTCATCCTGAACAAAGCACAGCATTAACTGGCTTTTAAGACAGAGAAACAGAGCAAAGTAGAAGGCTAAGACCAGCACCGTTATGTTTAGGCATAAGGATTAGGTAGCATTTTCTGTCTATGTGAGTTTCTGAGAATTGGAGAAAAGGTTGATTGTCCAGTTCTCCTCCATGAGGAGGCACATCCAGGGACTTAGATGCTATTGGGATGAATGACTGCATCTGAATGTATTTTCTATTAACCCTTTGCTGAGAGTATATTTGTGTCTAAGCAGTTCATATGACAAGTGGTTCACGATTCTGGCGTTGGTGTTTTTCTTGTTCTACATTTCCTAAGAAAACCTGTTATGTGTATATATGCCAGTGGTGTTCAATGCCATGATGAGCTGGAAAAGAGTAAAAAATGTATTGTCTGCAGAGAAATGCAAGACTGGGATGACAGTGCCCTTATGGATCAGTGGCATTTTTATGGGAAATTTCACATGTGCACGTGAATGAATTTCTTAGTGACCTTCCTTTGCTGAGCAAAAGAGGAAAAGCTCAAAAAATTCTTTACTTGACTTGGTTACCCTTCAAAACAAAATATGGACAATCTTACTTTTGTTGCTTCTATGTTGTCACAATCCTATTAAGAAATATAGAATAGCCACAGTGTTGAAAGTTTTGAGCTCAACAAGGGTTATGTACATTAATAACCTATAAAAGTGCTGACAAAATCTATTGTTACAGAAATGCATCCTCAAAATGCAATGCTCTCTTCTGAACTCATGCTATATTATATTTAACATTTGAATTGGACATGAACATGTGTCTGAAATGTTCTCCTTCCTTTTGACACTTGTTGGATTCTCTCTGATACTGCAAAAGAAGAACTTGGGTTTTTCTTGAAAGAGAACTCAAATGTTTACACTTTCTCAATTTACCACTTTAGAAAGAGGAGATGTCTCTGACGAAATTTAGTTCTGTAGTCATTCTCTTTCCTGCATTACATGGAATTCATGTAAATGTTACAACATTTGGTCTGGAGAAGTCAGCTGTCTCATCTGATGCATTTTGTCAGTGTAAACAGCACTGCTGGAACAAGGCTGAATGTGTTTAAGTCACCACAGAAATTGATATCTGAGTATATATCAACAGAATAAGCAGTCTATTAACAGAATATTAGTGAGTAGACAAATACGCTGATTGCAGACGAGAAAATCTAACCTTTTTTGTAGGGCTTAGCAAGTTAGTGGTGTTGCCCCCGCCTTCTGTGTGGGGAAATAGAGAGAAAGCAAAATAATGGCGATCCATCACAAGATAAATGTGGTTGGGTTTTTTTTTTGTTTGTTTGTTTTTTCCCTTTTGCTTGGATTTCATGATTTCCTATACGAGATTATTTCAACTGAAAAAAGCATTTTTTATTATAAGGGAAAAGTCCTTGTGTAAAATTCTACTTGCAGAAATTTACAAGAGTAGAGGACTGGAGCATTTCTGGAAAGCTGGCATCTTAAAATAGGAAACTCCTCAGTTACTGACTGCTCAGTAGTCTTCTCCTAGCTACACAGTCCTTGTTGGACAATCCACATGAGAAAATATTCCTGCGTGTGTTTGTGTTTCTCTATGACTAAGAGATAAGTATTTTCCTAATTCATGAAGCGCTTTATAAGCCATTGTTTGCAGACCTTAACCAAGTTTATTGACCCTATCAGTCAGACACTTTACCAACTTTGTTGCTCATACTCAGTGCTCTGGCCATATCTCTATATCAGTACAAGTCACAATCTTGTTGACTCACAGGAAATTCAGGTGCAGCAATTGCACAACAACATATTAACACCTTTTATTAACAAACCCCGATTTCATGCAAATATATCCATGATCTTAGCTATAGCAACATGTTCATGTCCCATGTAAGCCTATCTTTTGCTTTTTAATTTACTAGATCGGTACCTCAAGGGGATTTCTAAGCACCCAGTATCTCCCATTCTTTCAGAACAAATAGTTTTAAGAGTCAGATGAATGAGCAGAATTTCAGAAGTTGGTTTGTATGGTGTGCTTAAGACACTTGCAGACTGTTCAAGACTCTTAGAAACTCTATATACAATGACTGATAGTAGATCATCTTAAAAACTGTTCCCAGTCTGCATCAGCTACTTCTGCTGTTTCTAAGAGCTATATCTGCTTTCTCTAAAGAACTTTTTACTTCTGTTTTTTGCTAGTGTGTGATGGCATTTTCATGCTTTTGTTCTCAGGGTCTGATGTAGGCTTTTTGTTCTCGATCCATCTCATACTTTTGCACCTACTCATCATGAGGGGAATCACAGAAGATCAGTAGTTTACTTTGTCTAATGTATTAGGCTTGTTTTTTTTCCTTCTAGAATGTAATCATTTTCCTTCCAAAAATACCTATTCAGGCTTTTCTACTTATGAAGAACGCCTGGTTTGCTATTTGAATTTACTTTTGCTCAAAGTGAATCAGATTTCTTACTAATTTGCAGTCTCGGGAAACTTACAGCACATGAATTGGGGTCAGTCACTTCATCATTTGCTATTGAAATGTTGATATAATTTTGAATCTTTTCATAAAATCCAGATATATTTCATTAAAATAGAAAATCATTAGGAGCTGTGAACGCTGCAGCAAAATCACTGGCTTCAATTCAGGAAGGCAACAGTGATCCACTATTTGAGGACTATAGTCTTCAAACAGTAGTGTACATACCTAAACGCATGTAGGATTTAGTGTACTGTTGGAAATCACAAAATATCGAGTCTATGCTGCCAGGACTTCTTTCCCATTCTTCCCTCATGCACAGGAAACCTTACTGCCTCCTATGAAATATATTTGGGGAAAATAATAATTTAGGACAGACATATGAGGCATTTTGCCATTTTCCCTGTATTTGCAGTAACGACAAATTTGTGTACATCCCACAGGTAATTGCAAAAAATAGAAATAACTTGTTCCTAAAACATTTATTCAAAGATTCGAGACTAGAACTGTAAGGGTTATTAGGAAATTGAGCTGAACATCTAACTTGTCATACAAACAACCTGTATGCATCTCATGAAAATTTCTTGCAAGTTGATATTTTTGGTATAAATCTCAAGATTCTTAAAACTGCTGTACGGATGTGTAGAGTCACGTGGCATTCAGCAAATGGAAACATTATGCCACCAAAAGTTCCAGTGGAAGCTGCCTGCTGGCCCAGGTATTTTTGTTACAGGCTTTGCGATTCCAGCCCTTGAGGTATTGGAAAAAAGGAGGGAGTAGTGGGTGTGACACTGTTCTCATCCATTGCAAGGAGACTGTACTGATTTAAGTGCCTTTAACATTTCCATTGACTTGCATAGAATCCAGATGGGATTTGATTAAGATGATTGTGTTAATAATTGCACATACTTATAGAAAGTGATCATTTTCAAAGCTGGCTTTTTGTTTGAGTATATATGGATGATCACAAACCAAATATTTCTGCCAATGACAAATTTGGGCTATTTCACTGTCTGTCCTAATACTTCTGTAGTTAAATTGCACAGTTTTCAGGAGATGTGTCTGGGATATGCATTTCACAAGTTTCATTTTTATTTTTTTTCAGTATTTTGTTGTATACTTTGCAATGATCCTAAAAGTGCTGTGGTTGCCATCCCTCTCTTGGCCTGGTTCCTCTTGTGTTTTTACAGAGAGACTCACACTGGGATCGGCATACTTACAAAGATGTTATTGCCAATCTTTGATTCAAATAAGTAGCTTTCTTCAGTTTTTGTTCATGATTTAATTATCATTCAGCAGTTAACTGGGCTGTGTAAGTGGCTGGTCACAGATTCATCCAATAGTTTGTTAGGACAGTAGTTATTCCAAAATAACACAAGCATAAGTGCTTTGGGAATGAAGATATTACCAAATCTCATTAACTTTTTCGTTTGTGTGTGTGTGTTTGTGTGTGTATGAAAATCACAAGTATTCAATAATAGTGTTTTACTCATGTTTCTAACTTCAAAGCTGTGTACAAAAGTTGCATCTGTATTTTTAATCCGAGGAATCTAGATCTGTTGTGAGACATTGAAATATCTGTTAGATTGTAGATTTCAGTGCTCCACTTTGAGTCACCAGTGAGGTCTTGGTCAAGTCAAATGGATTACTGGACAATATTTCAATCGATACGCATTTAAGAACTAGGTACCCTCGTTAACTGTTTAAAATTGTGCTATTATTTTGTAAGGTGTTTCCTTGCAAATTCATACAAGAAACTTAGTTTAAAAAAAAATATTGGGTGTTTTTTCAAGCTTTTCTGAAACATTTGAGAGGGGATGTGAAAGAAAGTGCATATGAGTTTGCATTGTGAGGAAGCTGAATGCTGGTTACAAACTGACAAGGACTCCTGTTTGTCCTTTGACAGCTTACTTTGTAATGCTGATTCTAAGAAGCCTTGTTCCTTTCAACTTTTCTACCAGGCTAATATTATCTTTACATTATCTGGCTAGCTTTCAGAGCTTTTAAAAAGATTCTTGAGGTTCGGTTACCCAATGTTTCCTTATGAAGGGGCCTTGTTCAAGGCAGTGATATTCTACTTTTTATTCATTGTCTTTTTTTTCTTCTTTTCAGTTTGGATCATTGATTGCTTTTCTGTAATGAACTTATAAAAATGCTGGGAATATTTTTTAGAGGTTTTCACAGGGGATTTTTTATATATACCTTTAAAGTTCAGAACATACCAAGAAATCAGAGTTTTTTAAATACTGGGTGACTAGTATGCTCAACTCCCTACTGCTATTTTTTGTTAACTAGTGTGCTGCAAGTTGATAGTTTAAAATCTACCACTTAATTGGTGTTGTTGATCTTATGTCTGATTTTGTATGAATCCTTTATCTAAATAACCACAGAACTATAATCAGGCTTCCTGTGACTTCTCAAAGCTTAGATGGAGGCTGACTGTAAAACTTGTAAGGACACGGTAAAATAACAATGTAAGAGTTCTTTGCTCTTACATTGTTCTTTATCAGTCAATCTCAAACTGTTTTGTTAGGGAGGTTAGTTGCAAACGAACGCAAAGAGTAATGAATTGGTGTATCTGCAATATACCAGCAGGTAAATGACAGAGCATAAGGCACTTTCAGCTCCAGGCTTAGTATCTGTCTGTGGAGCAACACAGCTTTTCCCCTGCTTTTATCCCAAATGACATAACAATTTGCTTTCAGTAAAAAAAAATGAAGTTCAGACTCCAACTATTAATCACCGGCTTTCATTTCCTGCTCATTTCTTCACCTGGATTGCGTGGAACCAGTCCCAACTGATTCACTTTGCAGTCCTTGTTATTCAGCCTTTGGGGTTAGACTGCTTATTGTACAGCCTGAAGCACTGCTGGTATGACAACGATGATCATGTTTTCATCATATCCAGGGGGGCATATCTGATAACTGTCTAATTCCAAGACTATGATTTCACTGCCTGCAATTTTTC
Source organism: Coturnix japonica (assembly GCF_054131305.1). NCBI lineage: Eukaryota > Metazoa > Chordata > Aves > Galliformes > Phasianidae > Coturnix > Coturnix japonica. The sequence continues at coordinate 7,364,254 of NC_140667.1, read as the reverse complement.
CAAAGAGGTGTTACACAGCTGTACCATGTTCTAATGGAATCTGAAGGCTTTCAACCCACTGCTGGGTAAAGCTGTTGCAAAAAGCATAATATTAATGTCAGCAGCAAGGAAGTTTATCGTAAGTGATGACACTGTATAGGCTCAGTCAGGATGTTTATCAGAGCAACTGTTGCCAAGGAGATGAAGCAAGTTTGGAAGATGCATTAGCAAACTTTCTTTCTGCAGCAAATCCTGAGGAACTAAACATATTTATTGTACTTGTATTCTGAATGCTTTATTTAATAATAGTGCCATTCCACTCTCACTCCCCTACTTTATGAAGGTTAATTGGTAGTCAGGGAAACTATCAAGATACCAACGATCTCTATATATCAGCAAACAAATAGACAGTGATTTTGGTGGCCCATAGGTATAAATAGACAGAAGAACAACTTAAAGGGAAGCCAAGAACTTGAGCTCTGTTTTACATGCTTTTTTGAGTGGGCACTGACTGAAGTAGTGCAGAAACATGAGGGAACTTATTAATATTTGGTAGAGAAAGGAGGTCATCCTACTGCAGCTCACCCTTTGGTTTCTGTTGTCCGTATCCCTGCCCCATCTTTCTCCTTAGTACTTTCATTTCAGAGGCTAACCTGAGTCCACTTGGCTCATAGGGTAGGCATGGCTAAGTCATGGTTTTTTACGTAGTTAACTATAAACAGGGATGTAAGGAAGCTACAATCTTATTTGCCTTTTCAGCCAAAATTACTACGTTCCCAAATATAACTGCATAGTAAGAACAGCTTTGGCATAACTTCAAAGAAAGGTCTGATTTTATAGCTCTGAATCTATGGAGGCATCTTCACTTTCTTGTCACCACACCCAGCTATTAAGAAAATGCTGTTTCTATTTACAGCAGGCAGCCCTCACAGCATGCAGGTAATTCCTTTTCAAGTGTGTTCTTGGACTTTGCTGCCTTTAAAAAACCAGCTGTGCAGAGGTTTTCTTTCTGAATATTAGCAATCTGTTAGAGATGCAGCTGTGATTTTTTTCTCTCATGAAAATATTCAGGATTCAGAAATGTCTGTTAGATAGCACTGACTGAAGTCTGAATAAGTTATGGCATGCAAAGGAGGGCTATGAAGATAAGGGATGGTCTGGAGGGCAAGGTGTATGAGGAGCAGCTGAGCTGGGAGTTAGGCTTGATGATCCTTATGGGTCCCTTCCACCTGGAGATATTCTATGAATTTCCTATGCCAAACTGAAATAAAAATAAGAAATCAGAATTAATTCTAGATGGAAATGTTGGACTGGGTTCCTTAATCTGTCAACTTATATTGAAACCCAGTAGCAATTAAATTAATGATTCTTTGAAATCGTTTTGCTTTCATCTTAGTTTATGCAAACTAATTGTTTCAAAATGAGAGAGATTTAAACCAAAAAACAAAACTTTTCACAGATTCACAGAATATCTCAAGCTGGAAGGGACCCACAAGGATCACTGAGCTTTATGTATCCACAAGGAATACTTAGAAAACAGAAGATATGGTTGATTACCACTGTATCTGGAAATATATTTCTTGTAAATCACTTTAAGTTTCACAACTTGGCAGGACACCAAGGAAAGTGTTTCATCTGCCAACTCCCAAGAATCTGTAAATTACTTTCACCTTGTGCCAGCCATTATTTGGAGAGGTCTTGCATATGATGTAGGTGGCTTATGTCTAGGTTTTTTTCTCTGCTTTCTGTAGAGAATGGGGACTAGAAGAGCAAGAATCACAACTGGGAGAAAATAAAAACATCACCCATCCACTCTACATGACAAACAAATCGCTTGATCCCTGGCACTTTTTTGTTGTGATGGTAAAGCTCTACAACCTCACACAAACATTCTTGCTTAACTCACGTGGATTCTGCAGAATTTGACTTCTAAATTTTTTGTCAGCATGTAGTCATGCCAGTTTAGAGTCATATTTTCCCAGTACAACTTTCCTTTCCCCATCAAGCCCTGAGGGATTCAGGTGTAGGTGTGTTTTAACGATGTCGACACGTGTCTATTAGTGAATGGGGCTGGGACTAATGAATCATTTTACATAACCAAATGAACAGCTATCCAGTGGTTTCCAGCAGTACTGACCTGGGCTGTAGTCCAACTTCTGACATCAAGGTGGAAGCTTCTGCATTCTCTTACAGTTGCCTAGGCTGTGAGTTGGTTTAGTGAATGGATTTACTAACAGAATACTCTAAAGAAATGGTGGAATAATCAGCAAATAATCAAGTCATTCAGGCCAGCATGTATAGTGATGTATTTGCTGATCGCTGAACAATATTTTTGTGTGTTCAAGTTCTCACAGGTGCCAAAATGATGGTAGTTGTGCTTTCTTAGTATTTCTGCAGACAGAATGTCGTGGCTTCAGAAATGTTTCATGAACTCATCCCACATGAGTTTTGTATTCAGCATTATGATTTAGCCAGTAAGTAGCTTTCCCAATTAACATTTAAAAAGCAAACACTAACTGGAGATAGATCTGAACCTAAAACCGAGATCTGTCTCATTCACGCCTATACAGATCTTAGGATTTCTATCATCCATTTTCTAGATTTGCTTTGAGGGGAAGATTAATTACCAGGAGCTTCTTTTAAAAGGATTTTGATGTTTACAAAATGGCACTTTTATCTTATTCATTATCAGCATTAAAACAGGCACTAATATTAATAGTGTAGTTACCAGTAGAAAGAATGTTGATCCTTTTCAGAAGCATCAGTACAACATTAAATAATCTATACAATTAAATAATCTATGATTATAAGGAAACATTTACCCATTTATATCTGCCTAGAGCCTGAAATCAGCCTAAGAAACTTAGAACAGATCTCTTATAAGCTAAGAGTAAAAGCAACATAAGCAAACAGAGAATGACATTGTCTGCAACCTTAATAGCCTAGTTCTGTCCCTGTTTCAGAACCAGTTTATCACATCATGGTGGCCAGTCAATTATCTTGAACCACAAACCAAAGAGGAAAATCCCCCTGAGAACAGTGTACTAACATTTCCTTGTTGTTGCCATGTAATGATGCATACAGTGGTTTTACCAAGAAATCTATTAACAACCTGATGTTCTTCTACAGGTTTTCTGTAAAGTGGAACAAGATTTTCACAAGTCTTCCACTTCATTTTCTTTGATGAATCTCTGCAGTGGTTAAAAAACCTTTATGTATATATATATACATATATACATACATATATATATATATATGAGACATCACCCTTCCTGAGAATGAAACCACTAGGTTTCATTGGTTCAGTGCATGAACCATCTACCAGAAGTTGCAAGAAAGGAAGGGAGAAATGACTTGTGTTAATGTTTTCCATGCTTATAAAATTTAGTGCAAGCTTAAGGGCATTCCATGACTTTGGGTTGAGTCACCCAAGTCTCATGGTCTGGATGAGATTAATGATCATGACGATTCAGGCATGTTTAGTCCGTTTTCCTTTCTTAAGAGCTGTTATTAAGCAATGTTGTCTTTCGGCAGCAGCAAATCATGTGGATGTCGTGGACAGATCATGGTCTGTCAGCCCTCGAAGACTGTCATGCTATAGGAAGGGATAGCAGGGAAGGTTTGGGTGCTGACTGTGATTCTGCTCTGAATGCACTCTGAATCAGCTCCTTTAAAGCTTTGTATGTGGTGAGGGGATCAGTAACAGTTTGGCACGCAGTGTGGAGCCATAATGTAAGAACTCTGGAGTTTGATTTCCAGGTTCTCTGGCTAACTGCGTAGTTCTGGTCAGTGTGCTCTGCATCTGTGTTTTGCCATATTTAAAATGTGGAAATTACTGCCTTCACAGAGAAGATGCTGGATTTATGCAGTGTGTCGAGACTATAAAACATTATGTGAGTTTTGGGCGTCACTGTTATCCTTTTTTCACACTCACCACTTCAAAAACAGAAATGCCAGTACTGCATAAGTGTTTCAGACACTTCTAATAGCAGGTTTAGAAGATATAGTCAAAATAAGAACTTTTAGGGCACAGTGCCAACTAAGAGAATGGCCTCAAAACCAGTTTTGCAAATGAGATTGCTACATGTGTCCCTGGTGTTTCCTGGCCAGCCACGTGATCTCATACACTGCATGGATACAGCTTCCTGGGAGCCTCTGTCCTTCCGCAGTGCAGATGTTCAGCACACGTGCACTGCGCCTGGTGCTTCCCAGAAGTGTCCTGGTGTGCAGGATGTACACTGTTGGGCCAAGCTCAGCATTTCCATGGAAAACAGACGTGCAGAGCTGTACCCTACAAGTAGTTCTTTTAAGCTTGTTTGTGTAAGTAAACCTGTTTATCCTCAGCAGTTAGAGGTTAGGGAACTGTCTGCCTTAAAATGTGACTCCAATTGTGACTGGATTTCTGGGTGGTAACAGCACCTATATTATAATGTTTAAAAGCCATAAATAGACTGAAGTTTGATGATAACTGAATCAAATTCCCTTTAAACAAAAGCGAACTTCACTTAATGTTTCAGCAAATCTATTATCAGATGCAGGATTCAAATGCAATTCAAAACAAGGGGATGTGGATATCTGCCTTAGTAGCAGAAGTTCTTCAGATATGAAACTAAATTTGATGGAAGAAATGTTGATGTTCCAAAAAACCCTAGTTCCAAAATCATTGAATTTGTGACTTCTGATTAACTAATACCAATTTGTGATATGGCCTCAAAATGCAATATTATCTAGGACTCCTCAGAGTATAATTATTTAATAAGGAACCCATCTTGTTCTACAGGAGAGAGAAAAGCACAAAGGGAAATATAAAGAGAAGATCCACCTGAGTCATTTGTGCTTAGTATAGCTGCTCCTTAGACAACTTCCCATATAATGTCAGGTTTTAAATCAGGAACATTTGGAAACAAAAGTCACTCAGGCGGCAGCTGTGAGAGCAGCTTCATCACACAGTTGAAGCCATGAGCCACAACCTTCTGCTCAGAGTAGCTCTTAGTCACACTGTCATAAGAAATCATCTGTTGGCATCTACAGAATAAATGCCTGTTGAGTACATTTGTGACTTACAGGCACATTGTATTGCTGGCTTTTGAGCTTGTGGTGCTGAGGTCTCTGTTGCTGAGACTGTCATTTTATGTTAATCTACTGGTTTCTCCTCAGGCTGGGAAACTCAGTCTTGTGAAATATAAAGTCTTCCAGAGAAAAAAAAAAGTACATTTGTTAGGGTCCTCTTCCTTCTGTACCAGCTCCTCACTCTTGCCTTAAAAAACCTCTCATTACATAGCTGTCATCAAAGAAAGTTTAATAAAACTGTTCTTCTCTGGAAGAAAACATGTGCCAAAAAAGACATTTTGAGAAAGCATGTTAGACTTGCAGACATTTGGTAAAACTAAAATGTGTGCCGCCTTGGTATTTTTTGATTGCAAGTTATTAAAACTATTAATAACCGTAAACAAGAAGATGTTACGTAGCCTGTATCGATTTTATGCTCGTGAAGTTTGCCAGTGAACAAAAGCGAGGGAAGAAAGAGTGTACATCTTGATTACTATCATTTGCTTTCACATCTTAGCTTTAGACAAAGATAGACCATCAAGCAAAAATTTTGTTAGGAAAGTTGCTGGTTGTTCACATAGAATATGTCAGTGAAAAATTGCATGAATTGTATTTGAGATGTTTTGGGAAAGCAGCTGTTGTATGGCATCTTCTGTTTCAAATAGATGGAGCAGACACCCCATTTTTGTAATTGGAGGTGGCTGGTCCATTTTTCCTCTTCTTGCACGTGGAACTCCCATTGTGATTAAGATAAAAATGATTCATACTCTTCTATCTGTTAGAAATATCAGCCTACTCCTATTAAGCATGCTCTGCAGTTGTCATTCTAGTCTGGAGTTCCTACCACGCTTTTCTCTTGAGGGAAAGGTGGGGCAGGAACAAAGTTATTTCATGTTGCTTTGAAGCATCCTGATCTTTCCATGTTTTCTATATCCAAGTTATTATTATTATTTTTAATTCTTCACAGTATTTGCTAAAATAAATTTATTTTATTTTATTTTTTAAAAGGACAATAAACAGATGTTCATATTTCCTCTCATTTTACTCAGGCACAGACTTTGCTCTGTTTATATGGTCTTTTCACTCTTCAGCTGTTGCACTTGTGCAGGCAGCATCTTTCCATCAGGAAGGAGCGGATGGTGATCTCCTCAGTGCCTCCAATCCTATTGCCTTTCATTCATTGTCTGTAGTGGCTTGAATGAGGTGCTCCCCTATTGTAGGCTTTGCATGTACTGCTTATTTAGGGTGAAGGCTGAGAAATGAGTTGCACAATAGAGCTTTGGCACCAAAAAGTATCACTTTGATACTTTTGTGCATTTATTAATTATTTTTATTCTCATACTGCTTGCCTTCTAAAGATATTCATGTGCAAACTTGCATAGTGTTATTTAAAATCCACCTAATACACTTTTTATTACTAAAGAAACTTACTGGAGTATATATTGAAATTCTAACATGGACTGACAGTAACATGTTTGTATTCAAGAGTGAGTACAGACTGTAGCATGAGAAAATCTTCTAAAATGAAGGGAAATGCTGTCAAAACTGAGGAACGAGGAGCAAGAAGTTGGTTCATGTGTCCTCATACATTATATGTGTCCAAGGTTTCTCTTGTCTGCTGGCAGAATAAGAAGAGCCTAAAGCTTGCTTTCTGGGGAGTATTTAACAGCATGATGTTGTTCTAGTTCAGAATGTCTGTGCAGCTCTCTTTGATTTCATATCAGGTAGATCCCAGTGCAATCTCTTGGCTTTAACAGGGCCACAATGGGCTAAGTATGAAGCTGTATGATTATAAAGGTTCTGATTATGCTATAATTTCATCTTGAAACAATTCTGCTTTGAAACATGTTTTCAAATATGTTTGAATATTAGTTGATTTGTATCTTATTATCATATTTGTATCTTCTGCATTGTTATTGTTGATGATAAAACATGCTGTATTGGTGGACTAGCATTTTTGGTTGGTTTTTTTTTTTTTTTTGTAAAGCTTGCCATGTGTCTGAGCCCAAAAAAGGAAAATATGGAGAAGGTGATTTAATGTAAAATGCTAGATCTCTTTCTAAATGAATTGTTAGCTGCTGTTTGCTGCTGGCTTGCATTGGAAGCACTATACTTGAAAATTGATTTCAGGTCTTCAGTGAAGCATCAATCCAATAATTTGTAATTTTCTTTCAATCACAGAATTCAATGTAAGTTGCAGATATGGAGGAGTGTTTCACGTGGAGAAAAATGGTCGCTACAGTCTCACACGAACTGAAGCAATTGAGCTCTGTAGAGCTCTCAATAGTACCTTGGCAACACTGGAGCAATTTGAAAGAGCTCATGAACTTGGATTTGAAACGTGCAGGTAAAGAAATTTTAGGGGAAAAATTATATATTAAGACAAGGCCATCCATAGTGTAATAATACTGTTGTTTTCATATAGTTGCTATTTAGATGGCCATGTCATTCCTGAAGTAACTTATGTTATGTGATGAGCAAACGATCTTTCTGCATTTGTCCTATAATACATAAGACTTTGACTGCATATTCTTTTTTACCTACTGTCTTGAAGAAATAATGAACTCCTACAGATAAAATATAAAGATAATAGAATATTGAGAGCATAACAAGCCCTTAGGTATGATGTTGAGATAAGATCATACTGTGTCACTGGCTAATTGGTAAAAAATTACATATAAAATATTTGTGATATTTAATGAGCTGATGTGACCTGATGTACAGTCAATGGTACATATAGTATAAAGAAGTCAACACAAAGAACATCACATAGCATTGCTGACTTCCACTGAACAACTGGTGACAGTGTTAGTACATTCTTAAAATTTGTGAGTAGAGAAGTTTCAGAAAGAACCATAACATATTTAAAAATAATAATAATGATAGCGCATAATATCTAAAATACATATGGAATGGTGAGTAAGCTGAATCAACAGACCATAAGAAAAGGTAATTAACAGATTAAACATGTCAACATCATAGGATCAGTTGGAAGTAGAGGTGAAGTAGTTTATAATTCTGCCTACAACAGAAGTTTAGAATTGCAATTAACTCTTTACATTATACATGCAACGGGAATGGGGCTCACAGATTAAAAACTGCTAAGCTATGAAATTTATTCCTCCTTATGACTGTACATATTAAGAAGTAAAGCAAAAACCGAAACAAAACCGCAGTTTCATTACCATTCTTTCACCCCTTCAAGCTAAATACATTGGAATGCTTCAGGTGTTACAGGATTGCAAAATAGTACCAATGCACTGTGCATTATGAAGCTCTGTTAACCAGTCTTCACTGAAATAAGCAAGCTCTGTACACAATTGACACATTTTTTCCACTGTAAGAAACAGTAGGAATGTGTGGATGAATGTCTGGTGTATCTGAATATTTTACTAAGGTATCTGCATAGTAGAACTTGTGTGTGCCTTGCAGTCATTCTCTAATTTTGATAGAGTACTGTAACATTGAGACCCAAACATTTTAATGTGAAATGGACCGAGTAGTATTTTATGTTTAAAGTAATATAAAACATAGGGGAAAAGAAGCCGGACTGTGGTGTCAGGTGATAAATCCTCTCACTGAATAAAAAGCACAATTAGCTTTCTAGACCTTCATTTTCACTGCCTTGCTGTGGAACCAAACACCTCAGCTAGTGAAATCCTCAATTAAAATTGGTTTAGCTGTAGACCTTACATTACATGGGCTGGAGACTGATGTAGCTATATATGAGAAAGAAACATTCCCTGTACACAACAGTTATGCATAAATGCGTGCACTGTTTTTTAAGATGAAAATAATGGCTTATTTGTGTCTTCTTCACGTTTGAGATATTTGAGCATTTATGTTATCTGCTGTTGTATGTTATATGATGTGCTTTCCTCTGTACTTCACAGGTATGGTTTTATAGTGGGGCATATTGTTATCCCACGAATCAATCCATATCATCTTTGTGCAGCAAATCATACAGGTGTTTACAAACTTTCATCAAATACAACTGGCCGGTATGATGCATATTGTTACAATGAAACAGGTACGTAAGTGTCTTTATGATGTTTTATATACAAATTAAATAACCATGGTGTTTAATTCTTGTTTAACACACTAGAGTGATGTCTTCTATATTAAATAGAACCTATATCTCAACTGAGAAATACATTTTGTCAGTCTCCAGGAGCTCATCTATATTATCATCACACTTAATAATCTATTTTTGTTATTATGTAGGATTTTAGAAATTTTCTGGGAAGTTTTCTGGATTGTCAGATAAAAGATAAAATCAAAAATCACCATCTTCTACTCTGTCTAAAAGGACAATGATTAGAAGAGGATCAAGTGATTTTTAGGTGTATAAGGGAATCATTCCAACAGGTTATTTTTGATAAGTCTTTCAATCTAACTAATAGTGGTATATACAGTACTTTTTCTCAATTTCCTTAAATTAATATATTTTATTTTCCTTCTTTTTCAGAATCAAGGATCAAAGCATGTGAGCCAATTGAAAGAATCGATACTTCTTTCCTCAGTAATCAGAGTGAAATAGGTATTGTACTTATCAGAAAGCCTTGCCATTGGTTTATTTTATTTTTTATTTTTATTTCATTTTTTAGGATCTGACTATCTTTTTCCACATAAACAATTGTTATTTTTAAAAATCAAGCCAACCAAGAAAAAGAATTATAGATATACTGTGGGTAGTTAAAACGATTAATCATTCATCTTCCTATAAATCATATGGGGCTTAGTTTGTCTCAGGGTGTTAGGAGGCATGTTTTATTTGACGTTTTGGACAACAGAGCTGCTAATGTGTATTTGACCTATAGGTCTTTGTTTAAGACAACAGCCTATCATGTCCTAGTTCTAAAATTCTTACTGACCTCACAGATACCAAGATCTTGTGTTCAAACACAAACTGATCTGATCAAAATATCAAAATATTTGAATTGGAGTAGCCACTATATGTTTGATATTTATGTATATTGAAACAGTAAGACATTGCACATCATTAAGCAATGATTTAGATAGATTGGATGAGATGAAACAGAAAACCAAATGAACTGTTTATTTTTACATTTTTGTTGTTGCAATGCATAGCTGTCTGTCATAACTGTAATACAGCTATGTTCCTCCTGGTTATCAACAGCTGCCCTGTTTACTCTTTCCAACAGTTATTGACAATGAGGATGGCTCACGTTATAATGCAGATGGCACACGTCATAGTGGAGACTCCTCAACCTCAGGTGTGGATGATGAAAATTTGGGTAGTGGATCAATACATGACACAACTCCAGGGGATACCTCTATCAGGAGATCAAGTCCTTCATATTATGGAAGTGTTACTCCTATCTCACATATGCCAGATCATTCTTCTGGAGGAGGTGAAAAAGACTTTCCTGTGAAGCAATATGGTAAGGACAATAGGATGCAACTATATCCCTTTTATAAAAACAGTTTGAAGAATTACATTGCAAGGTAAATGATATCATGAGTGAAAGGGAACCACTGTCTCTAATTTATATCACCGGGAAGTAAAAAGTGTGTTTCTGTCTAGAAAAAAGCAAACAAACAAACAAAAACAAAATAAATCCCAGAATTCTTCAGTAAATGAAGAAACAAAGTTTTCAATATAGAGTGCTTGTAGTAGTTGTGAGCAATGAGTTACACCTCAGCTAATGAAATAGTAATGATTCATCCATTTCATGCAGATGATGAAATTTCCCCTACATCAACTGATATCTCAGCAACAGCTACTGATTTCCACAAAGAAGATGATGTACAGCATCCTGCAAGTACTAGTAAGATTTATGCATTATAATAACTACATCAATTAATTATTGCATTACTGCTTTCTTTTTTCCAGCAGCGCATTCTGGTAAGTGGTGAAATACACGTTTTGTCCAACTTCAGAAAAACCTCAAAAAACAATACTTTCTGGACTGATTACATCAGAAATAGAGAGTGAAATTATTTTTTTCACTTATTTAAGGAGACAAGGAGAACCAGAACACTTGCTTTTTCTTTCCTTCTGGGACGAAAAAGATTTTTTCATCCATATGTATTAGGACACTCGTGTGCTCTGGAGAATTTTCCTTATGTTTGCCGAAAAAACTCATTACATAAAAAAAGCTTTTTGTCCATTCTTTGGCTGATTAGATAGGAAAACACATCTGCATTGATATTTTACATAGGGAAGGAAGATATATGTCCACATACATCACTCAAATAAATATAATCCTAACATTAGCTGTGGAGAGAAGGTAGGCATGACTACAGCAAGTCAGATGACCATTCAAGGAAAAGTTGAAATAAATGTGGACATGAATAATAGTTACACTTCTACTGAGTGATGCTACAAAATGCTTGGTGCTTTAGTTCACCCAAAGAAACTGGTGAAGTCAAGAACCAAAAATGATTCCATCATGATGGAACAAGAACAACAAAACAAATAACTAGCCCCTCTGGTTTAAGAAAGTGAATTCAGATATTTCCAGAAATAATAACACTTAAGTATGAATCAGATGATGGCTAATCAGTGTACATCTTTTGTATTATCTCCCATGACACAAATTCTACTAGCAGATTTTCTTTCTTAAATGACATACTGGGGACTCATTTCTTGAGGGCTGCTGTAGACAGAAGCTTAATCTATCTTGTTCAACAGTTAGCAATGTAAGTGATCTTAAATGATGGTGTCAGAAAAATCTTTCCTCTATTAAATCATGCGTTAATTCCTCAGTATAATTTAAAGCTTGATATGTACCAAAGCTCTGCAGCTCTATACTTCAATTATTTTCTTGTTGATAGTTTTCATCATTTTGATCATAGTTCCATCCCAAAGCCCCAGATGACTAATTTTTTGTTACTCAATTGCTCAGAGACCAGGTGTTATAATGTCCAGATTTCCTGATCTTAAAAAAGGCAAGCCATCCTCTCCTCTTGCCCTGAAATGCCTGAAACTCAGTTTGCATGTGTTATCAGTTTACTGACTTTGAATTTTATATCTAAAATTTGCCTCTCAGTTCTGTGGGAATACCTTTCTTATTAAATGAGTTTTTACAGCTTGGAGTAGAAGATAATTCTTAAGTTTTTAGAGTAACAAAATGCAACCTGATCATGCTGGTTGAGTATGATGATTTCAGACAGATGTATCTTCAGACATCTTGGTTTTTATCGAGTCATACAGGCACTCTGCTTGCAACACTTCTTCCACATCTTCATTCAAACCTGTTTTCCCAATAGTCTTTTTTCAATCTTTTTAAATAGAAAACCTCACTCATCTGTAGATGAGTCAAATAGTTCATTGCAATAATCCTTTATTTCTGATATTAGAGTCAGAGTAGTATTAAATAAAAGGAGTAGTAAGTAAGCACAAAAAGGGAAAGTAATTATTCAATCAGGAACAGCTTATCAGAAAGGCACAGTCTGTTGTTTTACTACCATAATGGCTACTCTTGTAAAATTGCAGTTTTAAGTCTGTATACTTTGTAGTTAACAGAAAACATAAATACTGTAAACTGAAGAATATCAGTCTATCCTACATGATTAGAACTTTGACTCCTAGGTCTTGTAATTTTCAACTCTTTTATATATTGCACAAAAATAGATCTAAACTAATGTCTGAAAGGTCAGTCCTCTTGGTAGCTCTCTGAAGTAATTTTTCTTTGTTAAGAGTACACAATACCACTTTTTCTAGGAGATGTAGGAGATGGTTTAAATGTGATAAAAATATCACCTATGAGATATTGGTCAGAATAAAAATAACATCCAGGGAGATAATTTTGAAGCAGATTTTGCTTTCCTTTGTTAAATGTGTGCAAATTGAGGCATAGTTCTTATAAGCTCTGTCGTTGCATTTATTGCTGAATAATGTTATTAGGATGGAGAATGGCTAAGCAGTTAGCTGGATTTCTTGAGGGATTTCATTCTCGGTGTGCACGTTCTTATTAACTTTACATGCTTTTTGTCAAAGAGAAGTGTATTTCACACACAGTACATATTTTAGAGCTGGTAATGTAATCTTATACTTCAGCAGAATTATTCAAACTTTACTTTCCCTAAAATGATTGGATATTTTTGCTATTGGAGGAATGTAATGATACCCCAGGTTCATACATTCCCTTTGTGCTCACACCTATCTCCGTGGCATGAGCATGCTCAGGGTGCTGGTGGACTTAGCTTTGCTGGAGAAAGTAAGCCTCTCAAGAAATAACAAGTTCTTGGTTCAATGAACCATGTCCTAACAGCTCCAGATCCGCATCGTGACAACATGGAGAAAACCACCACCCAGTCTTGGTGGAATCCGTTTTTGGACCAGTGGTGGTGGTCATATCTCAAAGAGAAGACCCAGGAACCCACGCAGGCAACAAGTGGTAAAGAATGTGCTAAGTGTTAAACTGGTGCTTTTTTCAATGGCTAAATGACCAATATGCCAAGGCAGCAAGCTTCGGAAACGTTAATTGGAGGGTGTTTACAGTGGGCAGTATGTGTTGCTGCTTTTCTCAGTAATGTTTCTGGAGAGGAAAAATAAAAGAATCATAGAATCATTAAGGTTGGAAAATACCTCAAAGCTCATCTAGTCTGCCTTGAACCCATCATCACCATGTCCCAAAGTGCCACATCTACATGTTTCTTGAACCCCTCCAGGGAATGTGACTCCATTACTTTCCTGGGCAGCCTCTTCTGTTGCATCACCACTCTCCTGGAAAAGATTTTTTTGTTGTTGTTGTTCATAACATCTGGACTAAATATCCCCTGATTCAAACTGAGGACATTACTTTTCTTCTATGAAAGTACAATATTCTTCCGCTGTGGTAGTATGTATGGTAGTAAAGAGCACTTGTCCACATTATTCATGAACTACATATCTGAGAGGGTTATATATGTGAGATATTCCTTAAAGGTTGTATTAGACAATTTAATTTTCTGTCTCAAAGGCCCTTTAGAAAGAGATTACATTAATGAGAAAGGATTGTAGAAGAAATGAAGAATGTATTTTCATGGCAGTACACTATACTCATTCTGATTTAATAACACAGATGCCCATTTGTGCTGTGACTTTTACTCGACACAGAAATGTAGCTAACAACACTGGGGTAGCTTCAGTAGGGCCGTGGTAGGATAATGAATGTCTTGGGGGAGGAAGGACCACCAGGCGATACAGACTGAGGCAAGCATGGTGTGGTTTGGTCTCCTCTGTGACTGTGGGATGCAGGCTGGGGAGCCAAAGATTAAATGCTGTCAGCAAGACAACTTGTGGGTTCTGGCTTCATGACACCTTTAACATCACCACAGCAGATGTGTCCTCGAGTGGCAATGGTTCAGATGACGAAGACTCTTCAGAAGAGATGATGTATTCAACGGTGGTTCCAGGATGGGAAATAAGTGTAGCCAAGAATGAGTATGCTCCCAGTACTAGTAAGGAACTCCCTCTCTCTTTGGATGCATAGCTCCTGTTGTGGTTTTAAGTTTGCTTGCTCATCATTCCATTTTCTGTGCAGTCTTCCCTTCCTTCGCCATAGGAACATTTATTAAAGGTGTAGCTGCTGTTCCAGTCAGCTCTTGTTTCAGGTTACTCTCCTGTGCCAAAGAACAAGTTTATTTAGAGCTTGTGAGTCCTGATCACTAGGAGAGTCTTCTTCCAGTGCTGCTTAAATTTATATCTCCTTTCCATATGAACTGGATTTCCAAGATTCCCATGAGTGACACTTTGTCCAGGGGAATAATTCTTTTCTGGAGGGAACTTCCAGCCTCTAAATATGTAGCTCCATTAATTATGTTTGCATACATGCATATATTTGTCTTGTATGGCACAGTGAAGGAGAAAGGGGTAAAGTCCTGTAATTTCTCTATGTGGAAATCTATTTCCACCCTTAAATGTCTGTCACAAGCAATGGTTTAGTACTGTTTGAAATGCCATGTTCTGAGGAAATGATGTGTAGTGGTAATGTAATAAGAAGAGAAGTTGTGTTTTCCAAATTTGTTGATGCGAAACTCAAAGGTGTTTCTGTTGTGGAGCTGGCTGTCAGCAGCTGACTGATGGGAGTGCATGTGTTTTGTGCAGAATGGCTGTAGTTCTAAGCCCAGGTCTTGACAGTGCTGGCTTCAGAGGGCTATCTGTAGAAGAGAATGCCAAAATAATGGATGTGCTTGTTTCTGGGTACTCTTTCCAGCTGTTGCGGATGCTTTTTTCTCCCTGTGTCATTTTTTCTTACAAGTCCTGGTGAATGTTCTACATTCAGGAGGTTATTTGAGGTGCTCTGCTTTTTCTCTACTGGCACAGTCTGTAAAGAATTCATTAATGTTGCTAAGTGGCAAGGAAAGACTCAGGGTTCTCCTCTCAAGTGACCATGTTCTTGGGATTGCCACTGGTCTGTCTTTCAGCTGTCTAAGAGCTTCAGGAATGTACTGATTCCCTGAGTTCATACATTCCCTTTGTCCTCACATCCATCTCAGTGGCATGAGCATGCTCAGGGTGATGGTGCTGGTGGACTTAGCTTTGCTGTAGAAAGTAAGCCTCTCAAGAAATAACAAGCTCTTGGTTCAATGAACCATGTCCTAGCAGCTCCAGATCCTCATCATGACATCCTGGAGAAAATCACCACCCAGGCTCAGTGGAATCCATTTTTACACCAGTCGTGGTTGTCAAATCCCAGAGAGAAGACCCAGGAATCCACACCGGCAACAAGGGGTAAAGAATGTCATGCTAAGATGGTGCTTTCGCATGTGACAAGGCAGCTTGCTTCAGAAGCATTAATTGGAGGGTTTTTACAATGGGCAGTGTGTGTTATTTCTTTTTGGAACAATGCATTTAAAGAGGAAAGAAAAATATATTTGTCTCTTTCTGGGAGATTCTATTCAATAGGGACAGACCACATCATGTAGCCCCTGGTTTACAAAAATTCTGAGCATATAATCCATCTCTGAAAATAAAGAACCACTGAATTTCCAACATCAGGTAATTACATCCCACCAGTGGCCCAGATTGAAAAAATATTTTCTGTGATATAGACATTAGATTATATTATTCTAACAATTACAAGTGAAAAATGAATGGACTATCATTCCAGAAACCCCTAATGTTATTATTTACATAGTGCTTAAAACAATGAGGACTACTTGGAAAAAAGGTGGCAATTAGTACACTAAGTCATAACCATGTCTTGTAATGCTGTCTGTATAAGACAGCATTAAGTAGAAGAGTATACAGTTTTGCATGTATGGACAACCAGTATTTCTGAAGGAATTAAAGCTCTGAGAGAAATAAAGATCAAATTAAATTTCATTTTGAAAATTCATTCATATGAATTCAGATCTCCCTTGATTCGATTTTGCTGAAATTATATTATTTGTCCTCAGCTCTGTAAAAATGAATCGGATATCAGGGTTTTGACTCTGTGTATGGCACAGAAATGTAGCTAACAACATTGGGGTAGCTTCAGTAGGGATGTGGTAGGATAATGAATGTCTTGTGGGAGGAAGGACCACCAGGCGATATAGACTGAGGCAAGCATGGTGCGGTTTGGTCTCCTCTGTGACTGTGGGATGCATGCTGGGGAGACAGCAAAGATTTAGTGCTGTCAGCAAGACAACTTGTGGGTTCCGGCTTCATGACACCTTTAACATCACCACAGCAGACGTGACCTCGAGTGGCAATGGTTCAGATGACGAAGACTCTTCAGAAGAGATGATGTACTCAACGGTGGTTCCAGGATGGGAAATAAGTGTAGCCAAGAATGAGTATGCTCCCAGTACTAGTAAGGAACTCCCTCTCTCTTTGGATACATAGCTCCTGTTGTGGTTTTAAGTTTGCTTGCTCATTATTCCGTTTTCTGTGCAGTCTTCCCTTCCTTCGCCATAGGAACATTTATTAAAGGTGTAGCTGCTGTTCCAGTCAGCTCTTGTTTCAGGTAACTCTCCTGTGACAAAGAACAAGTTTATTTAGAGCTTGTGAGTCCTGATCACTAGGAGAGTCTTCTTCCAGTGCTGCTAAAATTTATATCTCCTTTCCACATGCACTTGCTCTGAGTGACAGTGTGATATATTTGTCTTGTATGGCACAGTGAAGGAGAAGGGGGTAAAGTCCTGTAATTTCTCTGTGTGGAAATCTATTTCCACCCTTAAATGTCTGTCACAAGCAATGGTTTAGTACTGTTTAAAATGCCATGTTCTGAGAAAATGATGTGTGGTGGTATTGTAATAAGAAGAGAAGTTGTGTTTTCCAAATTTGTTGATGAGAAACTCAAAGGTGTTTCTGTTGTGGAGCTGGCTGTCAGCAGCTGACTGATGGGAGTGCATGTGTTTTGTGCAGAATGGCCTGGTGGATGCTCCCTATTCTGGAGGTTATCTGAGACTCTGCTTTTTCTCCTACTGGCACAGTCTGTAAGGAACTCATTAACATCGCTTAAGTGGCAAGGAAAGACTAAGAGGATTCTGTGATGCCTCTTCCCAAGCAACCATGTTCTTGGGACTGCCACTGGTCTGTCTTTCAGCTATCTAAGAGCTTCAGGAATGTAATGGTACCCCAGGTTCATACATTCCCTTTGTGCTCAAATCCATCTCGGTGGCATGAGCATGCTCAGGGTGCCGGTGCTGGTGGATTTGGCTTTGCTGGCAAAAATACAGGTCTCAAGAAGTAACAAGTTCTTGGTTCAATGAACCATGTCCTAGCAGCTCCAGATCCCCATCGTGACAACCTGGAGAAAACCACCACCCAGTCTTGGTGGAATCTGCTTTCAGACCAGTGGTTGTTGTCGAATCCCAGAGAGAAGACCCAGGAATCCACATCGGCAACAAGTGGTAAAGCATATCATGCTAACACAGTGCTTTGTTTAAAGTACTAGTAAGGAATTTCCTTTATCTTTGGATGTATTGGTTTTTCACTTTTCCTTTTTTTTATCGTATGTTACTCTTCTGTTGCTGCATATGTCTTGGGAAGCTTGTGCATTCTTTTTATCAATTCTTCTTTCAAAATTACATTCCTGCCATTGGAAAAGAGATGTTAGAGAATTTATACCTCTTCCTTCATTGCTTTATAATGACATGGCATTTTCATCCCTGTTTTAACCCAGAAGTTTAACACCTGTACTTCCTGGAAGAAATGTTTATAAGTTTTTCCCAGTTTTTCAGTTTTTGGAGAAAAATAGTATTATTTCCATCTTGTGTTATTTATAACATTCACCAGTATCTTTGCTGAAATACAACCAAGACCTTCATTGCCATTTGTTAATATATTTCCTTAGTTGACTTCTTGGCTCTGTTTTACAGAGTCTAGTTACGGTATGGAAGATCAAAACCAATCTCCATTCCCATTTCAGTAAAAAATGTTACTCTAGTGCTTCAATGTGCTCAAAGATAGTAGCATATCACTATTTTAAAATGTAATTTAATATAATTTAAGCACATCTTATCATGTGTTCTCTCTGTGCACTTGTGTACTTTCTAGTGTCAAGAAATCTGTACTTTTAAGCATTTTATAATTTTTTTATTTTTATTTTTTAACTCTGAATGTCGTGAAATTTTGTCTTTTTTTCAGAAGTAGTCTTTGTTTTATTCAGGAAGATACAAAAGGAATATCTCAACTTGTTTAGGGTTTCTTTTTCTTTTGCCTAAGCTTTAGGTGTTTCTGGTTTTCATTCATTTAGCTTTTGCTCTCTGTGTTTTGATTAATGACTTATTCCATATGGAATATATGGTTCTATGGTCTAGTGATGTTTGCATACTCTCTGGGTGAAAACGTATGCAGTCTCTGATCATAGCCTCTTCTGGCAGTTTTATTTTATCAGTTCAATTGTATTTTAACTTTATTGACTAATACTAGCTTTTCAGGTGGCTATTGTGGTGCTTTCAGATTCATTCATGAATCTGAATTCATGCATCTGAATACTTGTTGAACACTTAGCAAGAATGTTTTACACGTCCTCAGACACCTACAGTATTCTTTAGGCCCAGGATTTAAATGTGTGTAACTGCAGTAACAGTTCTGCACTACTTCTGCTATATACAGTTCTTCTATCTCTTGTTTCCACCATTATTCCTTTGAGTCTTTGCATCTGTCTGATGCAAAGAAAAGAAATACTAGCTTGGTGTAAAGAAACTTGATAAGAAGAATGATGTGACTATCATCTAGTTATGCATGCATTTCCATTATCCCTTATCTTTATGACACACACTAACAGTAGAGTAATAACGGTAAAAGTAGAACATGATCAGTATTGAATCCTCCATTGTCCTAACAGCTGTGGACTCACAACATGAAATGCTTCTTGAAGTCTCCACACAAGATTATTGGAAACCCTCCTACACAGATGAAGAGGAGAGATATCCTAGCTCTGCTGGCAGGGGTAAAACAATTAAACATTTCAGATAAGATTTAGATTTGTGACATATTACAGTAAAGTATAATACTTTCACAGTGCTGCTAATTGTAATTCCCATATCATTAGCTTTGGTTATATGTTTATATTATTTGTGCTATAAACCTCAGAGATTACATCTGTGATATTCATCTGTTACTCTAAATTAATCTTTTGCACCTAATATTCATTACTTGCCCCTTTCCCACATATCTCTGGGGTTTTAAAGCTTGCACTACCAGTGGTGTAATAAAACTGAGCAGATTGCAACACGTAATTGTAGGCCCAGCTTGGTGAAGAAAAATCCCCCTTTTTCACTGACATTTCTATTGTAAAATCTGAAGACAAAGACAGAGAATAGCACTGGTGATTCAGAAACATAAAAGTTAGATTAACTGTAACTTATCAGTTAAATCAAGCCTCTTGAAAAACAAATTTCTGTCAGTTACAAGTGTGACAAAACTAAATAGTAACCACCTACTCTTTCCATTGCTTAGTACATGTAAAAGCACAGGAATACTTACAGAAACATCCAGGGCAACATTTGAAAAATATGTGGGTGGAAAACCTAAAGATATGAAGCTCAGATTGATTTAAGTAGATTCTTTAGTGGGGGATAATAACATAATGATGGTAGTATAAATTTGGCTATGTTAAATTAAAAAATTGTCCAGCTCATACTAAACTGTGGTCTTGTAGACATGAAAGGATGAGCTGAGGATCTGTTACTCCTGAGGGTCCATTTTAAACAGAACAGTAAACATTACATTCCCAACTGTGGTACAAAAGATAAGATGCTATCTCCAGATATATGTTAACATTTTCCTTCTATTGTTTGTGTCATTAGCCAACTGAGCTATTGAAATTCTCAGTTATCACATTCTTCAAGCTCAAAGACCTCTGTAGGCAAAGGCATATGGAGTGCATTCTGCAGCTGCTTTTGCTGTGTACACAAATAGCTTCCAATTTGTTGCTGCTTGTTTGTTTCTAAAGTACAGCTGAATGTGAAATTTGGTTTTGGCAACAATGCCATTTTATCTTGTTAAAAAGAAGATCAAAACTGAATAGCTGAAGATGCACCTTTCTACAGCTGGATTACAGGCTGTGTTGTAATTGCATAGAATTAGATTATACTGAAAATAATCAGACTTGTGGAAAGCTTCATTATCCCTCTGTAAAGGCAACCATTTTCTTCCTTCTGTGGTAGTTTTTTGGATCTGCCTTCATTAGCTAGTGACATTTCTTTATGGTCCTGGAGTTTCTGGGAACTATTCAGTAGGCACTGGGCAGGAGCTTTAATCACCTGGAATGAATTTCTGTAAAAACTTTAGTTCTGAAATGTTGTTAAATAATGTGTGTTCATCCTTTTTTTTAATTTTAAAGTCCTTCTAGCTGCAATTTCAGGACCATGCTTTACAGGACTATCTCTCAATATCTTTCTAATTGCAAGAATAATGAATTACGTTTGTCAGAACTCTTTCTGTCAGCATTTCACCATTTGAAATGTGAAGATGCACATCTCTCCATTTCTGTTCTTTTTGGACAATACTTAATGTAGGTTTCTCTACCTGATGACTTATTGCATGTGTAACAGCTCCAGTTCATTCTCTGCATCATCTAGTTGGGACCTTTATTTTCAATTTCATATATCTCATGGAAATTTTTGCTACCTAATGCTTTTTTTTTTCTTTTATATTTTTAATTATTATTTTTCTTTAAATTTGGGTTCTAATGCTCATCTCAGTGTTACAGGTATTCTTTTCTGATATACATTTGCTAAGCCTTTTAATGTCTATTAGAAAATCTCTTGAGGTGGTGGTACTTCAAATTACTTCTGATTGCATCTTCTGCTATGTAAACAGTAAATTAAACTTTGAGTAGTTAATTTATTTTAGCTTTAATTATTACTGAGTTCAAGAATAGTATGCTTTTCAACTTCAAATATATGAACTTACTCATTTAATTCATCCAATCCACTCCCAGAAGCAGTGACAATTTCCTTGGAGCCATCCTTGCAATTCTGTAGTTAATAGATTTACTCAGAAGAGAAATTTCATTATCTCTTTCTCTTTTATAAACCCCAAATCCACAGGCTCAACAGTTAAGTTGGTATTAATAAGTACAAAGTAGAGGTGCAAGCTTTTACTGCTATGTCTTCTTCCACTGCTTTTCCCATTGCTTTATTTTGTCATTGGTCTTTGGGATACACAGTAGAAAATCTTCTGATCCTGGTGAAGCTTTGCTGTGCAAAACAATCTTTGGTTTCCAAAGGATCTTTATTTCCTTCCATCTTTCATTTCACACCCACTACAACAAACAAAAGAGAAAAGCAAAACACAAAATCCAACCTTACTGCAAATAAGGATAGTATGACTGGTGTCGGGTACTTTGATCGTTATTGATTCAATCATCATCTTATCAGCACTTGTTACAAGTGAAACTGAAAAACGTCAAGGACCAACCCAACATCCGCTATTACACAGTGTTCACAATGGATGGATCAGTCAAGGACAAAATCCTTTAAACACCACTGGGCCTACTGAACAACAGGAATTTACTACTCCAGGTGAAAATGAAATTGAAAAGGAAACTTCTTATACAGGTAAAAATTGCAACTAAACTTTTAGTATATTATCAGAGTTTACTTGAGGTTTAGCTTAAGAAAGGTTTTATGAACAGTTTTGAGCTCTGAGTTCATAAGAAATGTTCTGTGGATAAACCTGATCAATGCAGATCCATTGGTTGCCTTTTTAGCATTTTTTAATCTATTCTTCAGACTTAGTCTTGGAAGTTTGTTTTTTTTTTTGCTCTCATTTGAATCACGTGTCAAGACCTATAGTGAATTAATACTGAAATTGTCTCCTACGTTTAGTGTTCTATGTCATGCATTCACAAGGCTTCACCAGGCTGTCTGCAAGGGTTACATCTGTAGGAAACAATGAATGTTTAAAAAGAAAAGCAATTATATCTGTTTCATTTTTTCACCTGTTTGTGAACTGTGTTCATGCTCCTGTTGCAAGTCATTAATGGAGATAATTTTTGCACTTTTTTTTTTAATATGGCAACTTTTGCTAAGTAAATAATATCCAAAATATCAACTCATTTCACTTTTGAAATATGACAAGATGATACTGAAGTGAATGAAAAAAAAGCACACTGTAGAATAAAAGAGAGGTCTCTCAAAGAAACTTAAGTGTAAATGATTAAAATCTACTGTAAAGCTAATATCTGAAAAATGATAAATATTAGTTGATGTTCCTGTGAGTGTATTGTTTGCTAGTGACTGATGTTCTGTAATAAGCACTGCAGTCTTTTTTGCTAATTATCAAACACGGGGCACTGAAGAGAAATATGTCATTATTTGGGATGCTCTGCTGTGAAAATGAGGCAAAAAAAAAATTTGAATATAGTCAATACATCAAATTACATGATTAAAATCTTACCAACAGATCAGATTCTTCCAGTTCCTTTGCATTGTCTTACTTTCACAATAGTGGATATTAGTTTGATATTCAACCGATATGAATTCATGAACTGCACGAGTCGGGAAAATACTTTTGAAAGTCGAGGAGATATCTTGATTCCGAAAAGCATGTGCTTGGTTTGAGGAAGGATTCAGTCCTATTGGTGACAGTAGGCAGCCTTTCTAAACATAAACTATAATGAGAAGAAAATCTGCTTTACTTCTCTTTGCCATTAAATGTAGTAGACATGTGAGCAAGGCCTGTCATAGAGACAAGAACCGAAGAGGAGAATAATATGAGAAATGGATCTTTATGTACTGAGTTCATAATTGCTTCACCATCATCATAACAGCTATGGTCTCCAATCATGGGGCCAAACAGAATGACTCAGCGCAAGACCCATTGGTGTATCCTGGTTGGGGCAAGGAAGATTATTCCATACAACCCACTATAATGGATAGAGTTATTCCTTCCAGAGAGAGTAATCCTGAAAAAGAATCTTCTAATACAGGTACTAGTCATAATATCCATATGCATATTTCATCATTGCTGTCTTTCAGATAGCTCCTTTTGGAAAGCTATTGCATGATTTAGAGAGAAGAGTAGCATACTGATGTCCTTAAGACTCTGATAAATATTATAAATTGACTCATTTTCTCTGTGATCTGCCTGGATGGTGTTGAAATATGAGTTCAAATATATCTTCCTATAAAACACTTATTTTATATTTACAAGTAACAAGATAATTCTGATAGGAAAGCTGCTCTTAGTACTGCCATAAGCAGATCTACAAATTAGAAATATATGCCATAATTTGTCACTACCCACATAATCTTCAGCAACAAAGTAGCATGAGTGGTTGTAGAAAGGGTCCTTTACCACAAGCATGATAACTGCAAAATAAAATGCTCTGTAGAATTAATTTGTAAGTGACACTAATATTGAGGAACTGTGATCAGACAGAGAACTGCTCCAGAAATTCTCCTGATTGCTTTATCCGTGTTTACTCCACATGTCCACTGTCTTGGAAATCTCTTGGAATAAGATAAGAAAGGCATGAAATTAATGTTTCAAAATGTACCAGTGAGAATACAAACGGGGACAAAATTTTTTTCTTCCTCTTTTCTGGTGTGAAAAGAGTAGTCATTTTAAAGGGAAGACAGCCTTGAATGTGATGGGGATGAGAGGGGCACATGTTGACTTCACAGCTGATTCAACCATCGTCATAACAGTTCTTGCCACACCTGATGTTGGTCACCATGAAGAAGCAACTCTGCCTTCAGATAATGAAGCAGCACAGAGCACCGAAGGCATCACACATCCCACTGATGCTCCCGGGGGTCCAGTTCTGCTTGGGCTGGATCCTGCCAGTACAGATGAAGCTGGTGAGGAATCTCTACTCACGAGTACCAGTAAGAATAATGGACCATGCTCATTTCTCACAAACTGTGTGAAATGAGACATTATTTCTCCTGAAATTGACTCCTCCTTCTCTCTTTCTCATTTTTGGGGTGTACATCCTTCTTGTGGATTTGCAGTGCCAAATTTTGTGGCGTGATCTGATCTGCTGTTAGTGACCTTCTAGACTGGGCATAAGGCTCTCTTTGCTGGTGCATTTGGTGGTTTCTGTTCTTGGCTGAAGCATGTTCCTGGGTGGCCTCTTGTCTTTTCTGCCAGTCACACACTTGGGTGACCCTGAATTTCCAGCCTCATTCTCTTCCCCTGCACATCAGTGAGGTCAGGCTTGATGTGCTCTGGTGCCACGGTCGGTATGGTGGAGGTGCTCTGGTGGGGTTAGCTGGGTGACTTGCTCTTGTGACTCAGCAGTGGCACCGTTGCCAGAGAGTGTTGTCCTGATGGTGAGGGCAGGGCAGTGACACAAGAACCATGCCCTATACGTTCTGTCTTGAATTCCTTGCACCTCCTTGCCAGTGCAGGACCACTGCAAACCTGGCTGTGCAGAGGCCGCTCACTCCTGAGTTACAGGATCAGGTTTCCTGCTGTGGTCTCTTCTTTTGAAGGTCTTCCTTCTCCACTTGTCACTGGCATACCTGAATACAGCCATCGCCTTCCTACAGTGTGGCGAGCACGTGCTACTTAAGGATATCAAAAGCCACTGACAGTGTGGAAGGAAAAGGGGAGGCCTTCACGCCTTTTCTCCTGACGTGCCTTCAGCCAGGCAGCAGGACATGCTTTCTGGTGTGCTGTGATATAGGAAGGAGGGAAGCAAAGTGGGTGGAGGTTTGGTGGGCCTCTTAAGCTGATTGTGCCGTCGTCCCAGCAGTCACAGTGTCCGTGAATGTTTTCCACCCAGAAGAAGGAACCAACAGGCCCCTGGTACCCAGCATTCAGCCTGGAAGTGACAGCGAACAAGCAAATGCCACGGATGGTTCTCATGTCAATTTGATACCTGGAGTATTTCCAGATATGGATGATCATTTATACCAATTACCATCTCATCTTTCTACTAGTAAGAATTGCTATTTAATTGAATTTTCTGTAATGCTACTCAGATAGTCCTGAGTAGCAAATGAGTGTTATTGGGTTGCAAAAAGTATTCTTTTCTTCCAAGAATGATAACTACAAGGTAAAATGCTCTTTTGAGGAATTTGATAATGACACTAATGTTGAGAATCTGTGATCAGACAGAGAACTGGTCCAGAAATTCTCCTTATTGCTTTTTCTAAGTGTCCACTGTTCCGGGAGTCTTTTGGATTAAGATATGAGATGCATGAGATTAATATTTCAAAACGTAGCAATGAGGATGTATTGGAAGACAGTTTCTTTTTCTTCCTCTTTTCTGGTGTGAAAGAGCAGCCATGTTTTAAAGGGAGGAGCAACTTGAATGCAGTGGGTGTGGGATGGGCACAGAGGGATGCATGTGGATATACAGCTGATTCAACCATCATCATAACAGCTCTTGACACACCTGATGATGCTTCTCATGAAGAGCCAACTCAGCCAACACTGCCTTCAGATAACGAAGCAGCACGGAGTACTGAGGGCATCACACATCCCACTGATGCCCCTGGGATTCCAGTTCTCCTTGGGCTGGATCCTGCCAGTGCAAATGAAGCTGATGAGGAATCTCTGCTCATGAGTACCAGTAAGAATAATGGATCATGCTCATTTCTCACACACCGTGTGAAATGAGACATTATTTCTTCTGTAACTGACTCCTTCTACTCTCTTTTTCTTTTTTGGGTTGTACATTCTTCTTGTGGACTTGTAGTATCATAGTTGCAGGTTTATAGTCCTGTTGCATTTTAACATCTAAAGAAGTAATGCTATTCATCAAGAACGTTCTTCCCTGGGCCTCCTCTTTCTTATATCCTTCAGTTTTTTTCGAGTTGATTTTAGTGGGATGTCATACTGAGGAAAATATGATTGTTTTTAGAGGTAGATGAATCATATGCTTAGAACTAGGTTTTCATATCTATTCACTCCTGTTCTTGGAATTTTCACAGATGACTTTAGTACTGTGAATTTTAAAATAACGTGCTATTGCTCAGAAAGATCTATGAGTTTTTCCTTCTAAGCTGTGTAAATTATCCTTTTGAAAAGCTCTGTATATTATCCTCAGAAATTATCCCTCATCACATTATTGGGCCTTTACTCTTTTTTTTGTTGTTGTTGTTGTTATTATTTTGTTTGTTTTGTTTAATAATGGACTCATGACACTGTAGTGCTTTGGAACTTTTTCATCCCTTGTAGTTTCTTAAAAGAATGACAAACCTGCAAAAAAACCTCTATGGGGAAAAGTGTTATTTGTAATTTCCCTTTTCTTCTTCACCTTCAGTTTTTTTCAGGATCACTTTAACTCTTGGGATTTTACAAAGAGTTATAAAAAACAAAGTTTGCATTGGCAAACGACAGTATGTTTCTTCACTTCCTCCTCTTGTTTGCTATGTATGGAAGGGATCGCATAAAGCTTTATCATTTATTTTTATCAGCATGTTAAGTTTTATGTGGTTTGACAAATACAAAAACCCAAATAAGATCTGAAAATTTATTCAAATACTTTCAAACTGGTCATTGAAATCTTACTGTTTTGTAATAATAGGAACCATAATATTCATTTTACTCTACAAGTAGTATGATTTATTTCCCTCTTAAGCAGTGGTTACCAGATATTTTCAAAGAGAACACAGTAAGCTACAGTTTTTGGGAAGTAGTGTTTTGGTTTCTCATTTTACTTCGTAATGTTGAATTTCAATAGTAAATTTTTCATTGGTATTAATGTTTATTACTGAATTTGTATTTTATAGCATTTAGATACTCTTCAAGAGGATCCAATTAAGCTGTACTGATACTTAGCCTTCTTTTGTGACATCCTTATTCCTTTGCATCAACAGTAGTCTTATTAGAAAAGAGCACTGTCTTAATGGTGTGGGAGGGGTATTCATTAAGCAGCTTAATTTGATAATTCTCCATCTGAATTCATTTTGAATTTGAATTCTTCTAATGGGAAATGACCACACTTTTTTATTTTTTTTTATTTTTATGATCATCCTGAGGAAAAGTAGAGATGCATAAATAAATGAAAAGAAAAAAAGAAAAGGACATTTTTTGAATATGATTATATTATCAGCCTTAAATAGTTAGGTCTTAAGTAGCTGCTACTTAGATTTGGATACATTTGCATGCTTGCAAAATCACTGAGATTTTGGAAACGAGTAAGTAACTAGCAGAGTGTTCAATAGAACAATTGTAAAGGATCAAAAAAAACCCCAGAATAATGAATGGTACAGATCTTTTTCTTTCTCCTGCTTTCTTTTCCGCTAAATCTATTCTCTACTAATAAAGGAAGAGGCAGACCTTCATAAATGAAATAAAGAGAGAAAATCTGATAAGGTAGGGATTTATAAACATCTTTGATGTTATCTTAGCCATCATCACAACAGTCACAGACTCCAATGATGTTCTGAACCCAGAAGATGTAACCCGGGAAGTGTGGACACCTCGAGTCATTGATACTGCTCTTGCCACAC
The DNA here is from genome assembly GCF_054131305.1 of Coturnix japonica. NCBI lineage: Eukaryota > Metazoa > Chordata > Aves > Galliformes > Phasianidae > Coturnix > Coturnix japonica. Next base: position 7,336,423 of record NC_140667.1, on the reverse strand, counting down.
CTGACAATGGTCACCATGAAGAAGCAACTCAGGCAACTCTGCCTTCAGATAATGAAGCAGCACAGAGCACCGAAGGCATCACACATCCCACTGATGCTCCCGGGGGTCCAGTTCTGCTTGGGCTGGATCCTGCCAGTACAGATGAACCTGGTGAGGAATCTCTACTCATGAGTACCAGTAAGAATAATGGACCATGCTCATTTCTCACAAACTGTGTGAAATGAGACATTATTTCTCCTGAAATTGACTCCTCCTTCTCTCTTTCTCATTTTTGGGGTCTACATCCTTCTTGTGGACTTGCAGTGCCAAATTTGTGGCGGGATCTGATCTGCTGTTAGTGACCTTCTAGACTGGGCATAAGGGTCTCTTTGCTGGTGCATTTGGTGGTTTCTGTTCTTGGCTGAAGCATGTTCCTGGGTGGCCTCTTGTCTTTTCTGCCAGTCACACACTTGGGTGACCCTGAATTTCCAGCCTCATCCTCTTCCTCTGCACATCAGTGAGGTCAGGCTTGGTGTGCTCTGGTGCCACGGTCGGTATGGTGGAGGTGCTCTGGTGGGGTTAGCTGGGTGACTTGCTCTTGTGACTCAGCAGTGGCACCGTTGCCAGAGAGTGTTGTCCTGATGGTGAGGGCAGGGCAGTGACACAAGAACCATGCCCTATATGTTCTGTCTTGAATTCCTTGCACCTCCTTGCCATTGCAGGACCACTGCAAACCTGGCTGTGCAGAGGCCGCTCACTCCTGAGTTACAGGATCAGGTTTCTTGCTGTGGTCTCTTCTTCTGAAGGTCTTCCTTCTCCACCTGTCACTGGCATACCTGAATACAGCCATCGCTTTCCTACAGCGTGGCAAGCACGTGCTACTTAAGGGTATCAAAAGCCACTGACAGTGTGGAAGGAGAATGGGAGGCCTTCACACCTTTTCTCCCGACGTGCCTTCGGGACATGCTTTCTGGTGTGCTGTGATATAGGAAGGAGGGAAGCAAAGTGGGTGGAGGTTTGGTGGGCCTCTTAAGCTGATTGTGCCGTCGTCCCAGCAGTCACAGTGTCCGTGAATGTTTTCCACCCAGAAGAAGGAACCAACAGGCCCCTGGTACCCAGCATTCAACCTGGAAGTGACAGCGAACAAGCAAATGCCACAGATGGTTCTCATGTCAATTTGATACCTGGAGTATTTCCAGATATGGATGATCATATATACCAATTACCAACTCCTCCTCCTCCTAGTAAGAAATGCAGATTGCAAGTGTTCTCATTTATACAACATTCAGTTCTTTTTTTTTAATAACAATGACTTTCTTGAACTATTTGTAGTATTCTTAATTCTTAGTTATACTTGTAGTATATCTTTGCCTGTTTGTTTTTGTTGTTATTTTTTTTAGACATTTTTCAACTTGCTTATAGGCTTAACTGAAGATGCAACTTAGGGGAATATTTACCTTTGTGAAGCAGTGTAGTTGTCCCAAAACGCTGATAGTAGTGTTTTGTAAATATCCTTCTCTTATATTCTGCTATCTTTATTTTGTAACACTTGTCATAAAATGAAAAAGTATAAGCTTTCTCCTTATGCTGAGAAATACATGCTAACCTTTTTACTTCCTTTTAAATGGACACAAATGACTGCTGTGTAACCCAGCGATCAGTCACTTTTTCGGCCATCCTCATTTCCTCTGCATTGGTTAAACATATATCAAAAATTACCTGTGCAAATTTTTTTTTCCTCTTAGTTGATATATCTGCAACTGGTATCTTGCCTGTGATTGGGTTGTAACTGACATTTTGTTTATGAACAGTTTATTTAAAGGAGGTTATTCATTTGGTAATGTTAGTGTAGTTAATACTTTGCTTATTACACCACAGGTACCTTTTTCATTTTTGTCTTATTCTTTTAGAACAAGACATGAGGAGACTATTCCTTCTTCCCAAATTCATTTTCTGTACAGATCATCACTCTAACAGCAATTTATATTTTTTTCCAGAAGCTATTCCTTTCTCTAACTGATCTAAATAGTGCTTTCATGCACTTCCCTGGAAGTTAGTGGAACCATGCCGGGGTTGAGTATGGCCAGTGCTCTGTGATTATTCTTTATAGTTAAGCACGATAACAAACCTTATCATTATACATATATGATTAACAAAACCTTAATGTTGTACAGCAGATATTTTAAAGATAATTCTATTGTTTCTAGTGACTGTGAATTAGAATTTGTTTCCAGAGAATGTAGTCATTTTGAAAAATTTTATCTAGAAACGGGATTTAGAATGAAGGTTCTCATGATTTTTTCTTTCCACTTTCACCCTGGCATAGATCCACTCAATTTTGTGGAGTCTACTTAAATTATTGTTAATATTAATTCATACCAGGTAGAATTTGTCCTTTTTCTACTTCAGAATTTTATATAGACTCAATAATATAACTCCTGTCAAAACTGCATTAATTATAGCATTTAGACATAGATACTGCAACATAAATGCAAAATATGTATTTGCATTTAAATGGAAAGATAATCCTATATTAATAGCTGCTTCCTACTACAACAAATTCATTTCTTGACACTCGCTGCCCTATCACTTAATTAAGCCAAGCAGCCTCAATGCAATGCACAGACATTACAGTTCGATAAAATGTTTCCTACTTCTCTGCTTTGAGATTAAAAAACCTGTATGGGTTGCTCTGAAGGCCTTTTTCAAAGTGAATTCACTTTTGTTTTCCTACTTATCTACTCTTCGTGCTTTTTAAAATAAAATCAAAGGGAATTACTAGCATTGCCATTTTTTAAAACAAGCTCGTTTGTTGAAGAGCCATTTCATTTGCGCAGCTGTAGCAGAATGAAAAGATTCATTAATATATTGGCTGGTTCTAGCTATAAGCTTCTCCCAAGCAAACAAATGGGTCTTGTACTGTACTGCTTTCTTTCGATTTCTTTTCCTCCACAGCAATTTTAAAGTTGTGGTCTGACATTGCCCTAATGACTGATCTTTTGTCCAAATGTCACAGTGGAATAACAGAACAGTCCACTGAATTAATCAAAAAATAACTGTCAAAAAGAAGAATACCCAGTATGTCACCAAAATGAAATGTCAGGGCAACTGGGAGCCCTCTCTGCCCACTGCAGGCACCTTCCCCAGAGCCAGGACACCAGGGACATGGCCAAATTCTGCTTCTCCTCAGTGCTCAGGAGAGGGGATGGTGAATGCAGCAGTTTTTTTAGCACAGGATTCTTTAATAAGTGTTTTTATAAGGGGTGACAGAAAGCACCTTAAAAAAATATCCACTGAATTGCCAGTTAGGCAATCAGTACAGTCCTCCTGATCTGCTTTCTTGGAGGCTAGATCAAGTCCTCTGGTTACTAAATTAATGCTCTGTCCACTGGGATAAACTATCGCAGAACAAATCATCAGTCAGTAAGTTTCTTGTTAATAATAATGAAAACATCTGGAACATTCATGAACTACTTGTTGGCTATGCTCAGCAGTGGGGGAAAATATACTTCTTAGTTCGTATTTGCCAGCTGCTTTTAGGAAATGAGATCAGAAAGGCTGGACAGAGGGGAACTCCAATACGTGCTAAAGAAAAAGAACTTCGCAGCTGATTACAGTGTCTGATTTGCTCTATCAGGGTCTAGAAGATTTCAGAGAGGTGCAGATCTGTAATATTGCTTTTTGTACTGATAACAAGGTTGTAGACCCATGTGAAACACTGTATACAAATAATTTTAGACATGGAATACCCATGTGGCAACAATGTGGGCCAGAAATATTACTGTCATCACATAAGATTTCAAGCCGTACAACCGTCACAGGAAATATGCGAGACTAGAAGAACTCATTTGGATTTAAGATTTAATTCTGTCTTAGATCTGAGTTACAAAACTTATTTTAAAGTGCCAAGGGAACCATCTCTATGTTTACAGAGAGAATTTTTGCTAATAAGAAAAACATTTTGTATTTTTAAGGTCCCACCTTATACTTAGCTATCAAATGTAAACCATGCAGAGAACTGTACTTCTATTTTATGAAAGCAGGAAAGTTTTAGAAATTCAGCTTTATCCTGTATAGGAATAAAATTAAAAGTTTTGAAATTTCTTCTTATTGACCCTTTTCGGTCTTCTCTCTCTACTCTTTTCTCGTTCTCTTTTCCCCATAGAGCAGGCAGGACCTTAGACTTACGCAGTAGCAACCTTTTCAAGAAGTCACCAATGTGCAGAAGTCTTTACACTCTTTCCAGACAATTTCTAGGCAACTGTCATTGCATATTGGTTCATGGTTCACAATTAAAAATGAAATGTGTAAAAGGTGAAAGGTTACAGCCATAAGCTTTGTTAACAGAATATGGAAGTTAGCAATAGTGTGGATGAGTGCAACGTTTATAGTCTGTGTGTGATTCTGTGTGAACTTTCTAGAAACATATATATTTTTATAAGAAAAGTCATAGCTTTTGTACCTCCCTGTGAAATACTCAGAAAGGATATTTGGGCTAACAGGTGGTTTTGTTCTTTAGGGTCTACATCCAATATAAATAGTGATCAGGGACCATACCAGGAAGATGGTGAACCTACTCCTTTCCCTGGAGAGTCCACAACAACAACTGTAACGTCACAACCAAGATCAGCCCAGGTACCAGGTAGGTTTCCAAAGTCATGTATTTTAGTACTGTAGGAACAGAATGACATGAATATGAACTGAACAGACAGAAATGTAGGTCAAGTATCGTTATTCTGGTTTTGTTCTGAATCAGGTAATGTTCAGCATTTTCACTAACAGTCTGAGAAGCAGAGAATGTTGTAACTCATAGAATACTCTAGTAATATCTAGAAGAGAGAAGTCGTGTGTTTTCGAGAACAGGATTTAGAGATAAATAATCTTCATACTTGGGTATGCAATCTGAGGCAATTTGGTGAAGGTAGATGCAAAGCACCATATATGTGAAAATGTTCAGTGTAAAGTTATACCTGAGACAAGCATTGTAGAAAAGGGCTTACAGATTAAAATGGAGTAGAATAGAAAGAAGCCAACACAGTGACACAATTGCAAAAGAATGCAAATATATTCTGGGACATATTAACAGTAAAGTCATTTTTAAGACAGAGAAAGTAATTATCCCACTCAGAGTAGATCTGGCAAGTCCAGAGCTGAGGTATTGTATTCAGTTCAAGGCACTGAATCATACAGAAACAACAGGGAAAGACACAAAGTCTGGTAAGGTAAGCGTAGTGTGACGTGCATAAAGAATGGGCTATGGGGAAGGTTGCTGTGAAATTTCCATTTTTAAAAAATGCTAAGAGCAAATGGAACATTTCTCAGGGGTATTTTTATTCTCTCTGTTTTGCCAGAGTGAAGCAGCTTATGTGATCTCCAGGCATCCCTTCCAGTTCTACCTCCTCATGATATTGCAGTTCCTTTTTATTTTTTATGTTTTAGAGTTTTCCCTAAAAATGCTCCTTAACTTAAGATTTTAAGTGACAAAATGAATGTAGACATTTCACTCTACCTTCAATCCATCCTACTTTTGCACCTGGGACTGCAGGTGTCTCAGCCTTTTCTCCTGTTCTTGAAATAAATCAGTGATACAACAGCTTTACACTTATGTCAGCCAAACTGCAGTTCTTGTATATGTTAACATTGGACAGGCATTACATCAGAGTTGGCCTGGGCATAGATGAGCACTTTTTTTGGCCATGTAGGCAACACGGCTGATGAAAATGTATTTAATTTGCAAAATGAGGAAATACCCACTTAAACTAGAAAAAAGTCTTAAAGTTTAAATAATGCTTGAGTGTCCATGAAACTCTGAAATTACGTGGGATGGATTAACACATTCCTCTTCCCTCCATCAACCCCCAGAATGGCTGATCATCGTTGCTGCTCTCCTGGCACTGGCATTGATCCTCGCAGTGTGCATTGCCGTTAACAGCCGGAGGAGGTAAGTTACCCTGTACTTCTCCAAACACGCTGAAGTGTGATGTGGGTGACAGAATGGAGCACTGACAACATATTGTTAGAGGCCATGTGAAATAAGAAAGATATCAGGCACATGGTGAGACAGAATTATCTACAGCTTTCTTTAAAGTTAAGTGGCTCTGGAGTTACACGCCCTGAACAGCACAGCTTATTGATTTATATCTCACTCTGCTATGCCTATAAAAGCAGAGGCTGCCTTTGTTTCCTTCCTCATACCCAGAGAGTCACCATAGAAACAGACAAACAGGGCCAGGATGACTAATTATAGATTGCAACCGACAAGAACTGAAACGGTCTCAATGCTAAAAATTACATCCCAGATGCTGTGAGTGGAAAATATCTCTTATGTAGGGCTGCCATGCAGCTGGGAGTGAGACCCAAGGAGAGACAGTGCGTGTGGGTGTGAGTATGAAGTCGTGGATCAGACCCTAGCAGCATACACCAATCCCTAGGGAATAATTTTTCAAGTAGGGATGTCATCTAGTATGCTTGAAACAGGTGGAATGTTTTCTCTTGCTTTAGCAAGATCAAATAAACAAGAGATTCATTTGTTCTGATAAGCACTAACCTGCTGCAGACTCGGGTAGGGTTAGCTGGGTGGTGGTGTGGGAATGTTCTAAGCGTTAATTTACTTAAAAGTGAGAACTGCAAATTTGTTACAACATCAGCATGGCAGCGATCTCAAGCACCTACACAAAGCAATTGGTCCTTCTCAGTGAATTGCAGATTGCTTCATCATAGTGTTTTTGGTGTTGTGGAATTGGTTTTTTTTATTAATTTTTTTCTACGTTTAATTGTTGTTGTCTTAATAAAAACAGATGTTATCTTAAAACAAAAACCAAACCAATTGCACAAGGTTGTTCAGTGCAGGGCAGTTTACTTGTTTGATTATGTCTTCATTATTCTTCATGTTGCAAAGAAGACTGCCTCTGTACGATGCCTGTTGCCAAAAGAGCTAGGATCTCCATGCAGTCCCAAATTTGTGCACTGACCATCATTTCAGTAAAGAAAATCTGAGTTGCTCTTTTGAAAGCCTGTGTTCTCTCTGCATTTCATGGCTGCAGAGCAGGAATTGTTCTCAAGTGTGCACTCAACATTTATACAGCAAACTGAGCTCCTTTGGATAAAAAAGCCCTCAGCTATCAGTCAGTAAGCATGAATAAAAGTGATACTTAACTGCCAGATTAGTCATTCAGGCAAAGCCTGCTTTGCCAAAAACACTTTTACAGTACAAATTTAAAAGTTGGTGTCCATCTTAAGAGAACTGTGCTGTGTGCGTTCAGTGAACACTCAGCTGTTGGATCTTGATCCTGAGTTTGGATTTGGAATTATTCTGTCTGTATAGTGGGATATATACAAAGCTCCTAAAAAAAAAAAAAAATAATAAAATACACAACATGGAGAAACTGTGCACTTTGCTTTGCATAGGTCTGAGTTAGCAGACAAGTTTCATTTCCAGGATCCTTTTCCTAAATACTTACTTGAATTTTGTTTTTGTATTTCCACTACTCTCCATTTATGGTACTCATATTCTTTTTATTTTGATCTAGATGTGGGCAGAAGAAAAAGCTAGTCATTAATAATGGCAAAGGTGCAGTGGAGGACAGGAAGACAAGAGAATTAAATGGAGACGCCAGCAAATCACAAGAAATGGTGCACTTGGTTCACAAAGAACAGTCGAATGACCAAACAGGAGCATGTGATGAATTCCTCACCGTTGATGAAACACAGAATCATCAGGATGTTGACATGAAGAGCGGAGTGTAGCGGTATGAAGTCACCAAATAGATCAGTGTTGGGGAAATCAAAATCACACAGACCGTGGGCAGGAATTCACAGATGCACTGTGCTACTGATGTCGTTTGAACACAATTAAGCTTAAAATATTCTTCATTTTTAATTATTTTAGCATGATGTCTGAGTTACAAAATTGACATTTGCTTTCTGAAATAAGCCCCAAGTGTTGCAGTCAGTTCCCAATTTGCACATAGTGGGCGCTTTCTGGATCCTGGACATGTTGCATGTCATTGTTCCCCAGATGCAGTGCCTTCGCTGTGCGGAGATACAGAAGCACCCAGTTGCTCCATGTTATAGGCATTTAAGGTACTAAGCTTGTCATGGTACAGCAGTAAGTGAGTAACAGATGTTAAAAGCCAAAATTGAAAAGGCTTAAAACAGAAGTGCCTCCTATACTATGCCTAACCCAGCAGAATCCACCAGCAATGCCTACCAGCCAGGAAGAGTGCAAGGTGCATTCAAAGTCTGCCAGTAAAAGCAAAAAGTAACGTTTTGTAATGATTGATGACTTGGTCTGTAACAAGTGAAACCCAGAAGGACAAAGTTTATTTATCTCTATTTTAAAATGTCTGTGGGCACGCAGCAGGATTTTTTGGGAGGGGAAACAAAGTGAGGAAAACATGAGCTGATGCATAATAAACTTGTCTTCTTTGTTGTCTTAACAATCTGTACATATATCCTTGAGTTTCCAAGGTGTCCATGGCTCTTCCCCACCCCCTCCTTCACAGATCACAGTTCCTGTATGTTTTTTAAGAAGTCAGCTAGTAAAATTAATAAAGCAGTATGACCCTAGATCTATTGTGCGTGCACAAATCAAGCAATTGGAAGCCATCAGACATGACGACAGTATTTTTATTCCTGATGAATAGGTCTTTCTCTTCCCCTGCTCCATTTTTACTTAGGAGATGCTGAGCCCAAATCTTGTTTCTCCCATGATTGTTGTATTGCACCAGTTTGCCAGTATTTTGAAAGTTAGTTATATATGACATTGCTCACTTCTGATTTCTGTTTCATCCACTTTTTACTTCTTCTAGCCCAAAATGCCAAAAGAAAAACTTAGTTTATCGGTAAAAGAAGTTGAAATTTTACAGAATAGATCAATGAAATTTTAAGGAAACTCACCACCCAGTAATGTAATATAGTAAAATAGTTGCAGCTGCATCATCATGCTCTTCTGTTTTGTCCTTCTATGTCTGTTATGTGAAGTATTTGTATTAAGCTATGATGCTGCGCATTGTATTCATATGAACTGCCAGGAAGAAAATGATTTACTACCAGTGATCTGTGCCATCTTTAAGAAAGCATATTGGAGTGGAGAATAACTTCTAATTGGGCTGCCTCAGAAAAATGCAAGTAAAACCAACCAGAAGTGACTGCAAGCAGCAAGGTCTGTGTTGGCTGGGATGGGGAACGTTTGCTAAGAGATGTTCAGAGGTATCTGCTCCCTGACCACAGCACCTGCGCTGGAATTCACTTTGCTAATGTATGTTATTTGGTGTTCTCCATCTGAAGCAGTGCAGAGGACGAGTTTTCAGCTGGCTGCATAGTAACATTAACTAGCACTGGTCTTTACTATAACACCAAACAAAATGAAAATCATGATTGTGGTTCTAAGTTTACAGCCCTTCAGCAGTTTCCCAAGCATTCCATCGAGTGGCTTGGAGCCCTGGAATCTGCGGGCAGATCTCCTCAGGGAAAATGTGCACCTTGGCAAAAGGTCCCAAGATGAGGTGTGATTTCAGTGTACATATAGGATGCTTTCTGACTCTGTGTATGTCTCTTCTGTGAGCAGTCCAAGAGTGCTCACACAAGCCAAAGCCAATAAGGATAAGGCAATGTACGCTGTCAGTACATGAGGCCCACTGTCAAACCTCTGCCCAACCATAGTCACATATTTCAATACTGAGCTGTGCAAAGTCTGTTGACAGTCTGCATTGGGTTTTGTTTAATTCTTGTAAGGTTTTAAGGCAAGCTTTTCTATCTGTCATTATAAATGAAGATGATTGATTGAAGGCTGTGTTTAAACTGGTGTTACATACGTATTTCTCTAGGTGCGGAGATCCAGAATAAGAATTTTTCCTCTTCTTAAATCTTCATTTAATGTAAGCCTCAATCAAAAGGAGATAATTCACTGTCTGGGTGGGTGAATGTTCTTAAAAAACAAAAGTACAAAGGACCATGCCATGTTATTCATCTTCCAATGGAGATGTTGAGAAAATGGAGAAATCCACCCAATCCTTCTAATTTATCTCATGCTCAATACTTATAGAAGTATGGATCATACTTGTTGGCTTCTTTTTATATTTGTTACAGGGAGATGCTCAATTTCTCTTTAAAAAGGCAGTGCCGTTATTTTATATATGCTGTTTCTTTTTAGGTTATGTTGTGCAAATGATGCATAATTAAGTTTCATTGTAGTTTAAAAACTAGATGGCCATTTCATACATGTAATATAGTGCATATTTTTATTAATCTTGGTTTTATTGTTTCAGGGGTTGTTGTTGTGTGTATGTATTTTTTATATAGAGCACTAGATATATTTGCATATTTATTTAACAGATTAAGCAAAATTAAAGAAAATATAATCTCTAAATTGTAACTAGAAAAAGTATTGCCAAAAAAAATACCGCATGGAGCTGTAAAATAAGCTTCCAAAAATAAACTTGGTTCCACATTGAGTATGAGAAGTGAGGTCCGCGTTGCTAGCGGGAGAGGAGAAGCATTTGGCAGAGTGGTCATACTGAGCCACAGTCAGATCTCCTGCTTGCAGAACCAGCTGAAGGCTGCAGCACCTTTCGTGCTCCACCAGCCTCCAGTGGGCCCCCACCTCCATGGGGTTAACAACAAGCTCAGCTCCCTTGGAGCACAAATCTTGGTCCAAGTTAAGGTGCACACAGTGAGATGGAAATCATGTTTAAAGCAGTAAGTATATTTAAAAGAGAGGTGATATTTTTACAAGAATGTAATATTTCATTGAACAATCCCGGGTGATGATTTCACCTGTATTTTCTTGAAGATTCTGAAAGGAATGTTTGATTAAAGCAGAGAAAGGATGTATGGCCTTTGTCTGTATCTGAGTGAATGTTTTAAAGCCTTCCCAAAACATCAGTTCCCAAGTGATATTTCTGCATAACGTTCTCTCCTTCATACGATGTATCCTGCAAGTCCTTTGCCAAAAAACACTACCAACAACTACCACTGCACTAAGGAGTGTATGTTGGGTGGAATATTATTGGAGAAAATTTCCAGGTGTCTCATAGACATTGACAAAGCCACACAGAGGCAGAGGTTTGTCCATCACCCTGGTTGGGGTTTCTCTGGGTTGCTCTTTCTATAGATGATGGGGAGCAAAAAAAATCCTCTGAGAATGCTGTTCTGTGTCTGCTTACACAACACCAGCAGTTTCTTTTATGCTATATTAGGCTGTTAGCCAGCAATTACTTCTTGGCCTTATTAAACAGTTCAGCACTCAGACGTCTCTGATTGCAAGAGATTTGATTTGTTAAAGTGCATATGGTTCCCTTTGGGTAACCACATGTACTGACGTGTTTTCCTCTGCAAAGGTGAAAGAGACAATGAGGTGGGAGCAGAAATGCTGACATGGGCAGGTTCCTGGGGTGCAGCTCCAGATCTGTGGGTATGGGGGACAAAGCTCTCATCTCATTTTTGGGGCAAGAAGTGTGAAACAGGGAACTTTGGAAGGGGAACTCCAGACAGTTCAGTGAAGGAAGAGTACAGTCACAGGGAGATGAAATATATAGAGAGAAAAATTTCTGTGCCACTCACTGGGGAAGTCCCCCAGTATCTCCAGGACTTTGGCATTTGAATGAATGCACATTTCAGATAAGGGAAAAAGTATCAGCCTATTCCTGTGAACCCCCCCCCCTCCCCCCACCTCAAGGTCACCTTCTGCATTCACCACCTGATTTGCAAATGGCTTTTGATCAGTTTTTCCCCTGGTAGATTACATCTCACTATTACTCTTCTGAGTTGCTATGGCACTCACCAGTGCCATGCTGAGAGCGCCCAGCTCCAACTGTGGCAAAAGTTACTAACAGCACCTTGTCTTCTGTCTGTCCATCTCTCCCATCCAGAGTTGGGTGGGCAGCAAGATTTCTAGTCAGTTTCTGTCTGCACAGGTCAGCCATGCTCCAGCATGGATTTTTGAAAAGCTGAAGGTGCCCTGACCTCAAGGGAGCTGTTGTTCAGGTGCAGCTAAAGAAAAAGCAGTGAAAGCGGCAGTGAAAGCTTTATACGTGTTTTAAGCACAGCTTTCTTTCAGTTTTGCCTGAATGGATCCAACAGAGAGGTTTTGCCTGAGCTACAGGTTTGCATACTTCATATTAAATCTTCATACTCCATAGGCAAAAGGGGTTGGGATGAATAAACAGGGGGTTGAAACCCACGTTCATACATTCTCTGCCGTGCATTGAACTTTGATGTCAGTACCATTAGTTCTGTGTTTTCTTTTAAAAGACATAAGAATGATGGTGCAATGGATCAAAAGAGCTGCACAAAGGCTTTCAAATGGGAAATATTTCATGTTTCAGAAATACACATAGTTTAGATACTTTTAATGTATTTGATTGATAGATTACTTTTTTGGGGGGGTGGGGGGAATGTGATATTATTAAAAGAAAATAATCTCCTGTTGCAAAAAAATACCCAACAAAACAAACAAAAAAAAAAAACCCTGTAGAAATATACAGGAAAATAGGGCTTGTCAAGTCAAACAGGATCCAACATAACTTTAAGTGTATCTGTCAGAAAATTCTAAAACATTTTTACACTATGAGTAAAAAAAAAAGTCTCTCTCTGTAGCACCCACTGAACAGACTGCAGCTCAACAGCAGCTTCATTCTGGCGCTGGATTGAGGTGGGTGGCTGCATTGCAATGCCAAGGACACAGCTGAAGTTGGTGGCACGTAGGCAGCTCTGGGAAGCCAACGTGCAGCTCAGAGACAGTGGTGATTCTACTCACCAAAAGGGCTTGGTGGCTGCCAAGTCAGTCCTGATGTCCTTCAAACCGCAAGAAGGAAAGAAGAGAGGAAGAAACAAGAAGGCACTTCCAACCAGAAACTGTAAGTTTGCACCTTGTGTCTGAAAGCTTTGGGCCATAGTTCAAGGATGGTGTCAACCTGAACGCCCACTTTGCAGTGCATAAATGGTTTGATTATAGAAGGGTTTTAGCCTTTAATCTGAATTTACTTTGCAGTCATGGGTCTACATCTGCATTCTGGCACGGCACTCTCAAAAGCCTATTGATTTTCCTGGCTTAATCCAAAAAAAGCTTAGATAATTTTCATCAACTACATTTCCTTTGTGTGTATAAGACTCCATGCTTTCATTTTGCTCAGAACAAGCAGTAACAAACTGGGTATTTTTTGCCCAGAGATCAGATCTAAGTCTGAGTTTATACTCACCATTTTTTATCAGCCTGTTCTTGCTAATAAGAAGCATCTGTTTGGGGGCTGATCACTATCAGCACACTCTCTGTAGCCAGTGCAGAGACAGCTGCCAGCAGATTGCAGCTTGAGGCTATAGGATGAGTTTCTCTAAGATGAGCCCCCCAGAGCCATGCCCAGTGCCCACAGATGAGGATAGCTGGTTGCAGCACAGCTCCTCCACTCCTCCAAATTTGGCCTTGCACTACTTGGCATATTTTGCTTTGTAGCAGTGGGCGGTAAGATTCACCACTGGGGATGGGTGTATAGTGAAACTTCCTTGCACTTCTTTTGTGGTTCATTTTCTAGTTATTGTTTATTTCACTTGTCAAGAGAAAGTCTGAAATATGCTCTTGGTGAGGATGCTTGTTAGTTCAGCTAGTGCATCAAAACCACAGTGTTCCTTTGTTCACGAAGGGGGAAGGTCCCTATGTAGAGGCAGGCACAGAACCTATGTGCTGGTTACATGCCTTTCACGTGGCAGAAGCAAAGTTCAGGCACAGCTCAGAGGTTTGGTTTTGTGCTGCTGTTCTGCAGAGGTGAGAGCTTTGCCCACTAAGCCCTTTTGGAGCATTCTCCACACACAAATTGTCTGTAATGGTAAGCTGAAAGTTAGTTTGTTTAGTGCTGGTAATTCAGGTAATCCCAGCAACATGTGTGAAACCACCCAGTGAATTTGTGGGTGAATTCCCTCTGCTGCTCTCTCAGTTTGGAGCCATCCTCTTTCTGAGACACCTACACAGCAGTACCTCTCACCTGGTGTCCGTGGGCTGTGGGAGCATGAGATTGGAAAACCCCTGCACTGCATGGATCAGTCTCACAAATGAGAATGGAGGATGTGCTCTGTTCAGTTCAGCCATAGATGAGCAGTACTGCAGCTCTGTGAAGGGCAGAACCTAGGCTGATTTCTTAGACATCTGTCATGAGGCTGGGGGGTTCGATTTCTCCGCTGCCCCTCCCCATGGGTTTCAGTGGGCAGCTGCCAGCTCTGCTATCTGTCAATGGTGACATGCTTTTCTTATCACTGCAGAACCTTTCTGCCATGCTAACGTTACTGTGGCTGCATGGCCTGATACTGAGTGTAGTCTCACTTCCTTCCTGCTTCCCCTGTGGCTGCACATGGCTCTCTGTGGTGGGGCCCAGAGCCAGCAAGCCCCACAAGGCTGCCCTCACTCCCCCTCAGCACAGCAGCCCCAAACCTGGCTGGTCCTCCTTGGCCCTGTGAGTGCTCAGTGCAGAGGTGCCCAGCAGCATGCCTAGAGGCTATTTTTAATGCTGTTTTTTTAATGCTGTATTTTTAATGCCCCTCCTTAGGCATGGCATGTTGGGGCCACCTGTTTCTTTAACAATTTCATCTTGTTTACAGGCACCAATACAACAGAGGAGGATGTTTGAGGTCTAGTAGCCCTCAAATCTCATCTCTTTTACTTTCATATCTGAGAGGAGGTAAAGAAATGGCTCTCAGTACGACCAGTGCTTTGTGAGTATGCAAGTGATGGGGAATAGTGAGTGCTAAAGAGACCAGAGTCATTATGGCAGCAGTGTATGTGAACAGAGCCAGGCCCGGATGTGGTAACATCCTTCCTCTGGCAGTGCATGGCTCAGACATGCAGAGGTGTGAAGCAGGTTTTTAAAGCAACTGCAACCAACTATCGCATCCTCTTACTCTTCTAACATTTCTTCCTCCTCCTCCAGCCTTCACTGCCAAGGCTGCTCTAGACTTCACTGCAGTAAGACGATTCTGGACTTCATGGCAAATCAGCTCAGCTGCAGCCAACACTCGGAGACGCTTGGGAGCAGATTTCTGGCACACCGGCAAACTCAGGTCCACCTTCTGTCTTGCCTGCATCACTCAGCTTCTCTCATCCATCCATCTGCTTTATCTAAACTCCTACCCAAATCATGTCAGCGTTCAGCCCAAGCTGAGAGCAAAACTCACAGATATAAGGCAGGAAAATTATGAATCAACATTTATTGATGATATATACAGAAGAGGTAAAACATTTAGTGAAATATTATATTCGCGACTATTTCCAGTATAGAAAGAATGTCCAGTTTGTTTTATACATAAAAGTTACAGAAATCAGTTCACACCGTAAGAAAGCATTAAAACTAAATGACTACAAATAAGAGTAAGGATCTGAGCTACAAAAATAGACTTAGTCTACAAAGCATTCCAACTACAATATACAAGAACAGAGCCTGGAGTTGGGAGAAATTTTATTGTCTGCATTCATTAGTTAATACAGTGTGCTATAGTTACTGTACAGTATGTTTCAAAATCTGGGGAACTTTCTGAGAGTAACAAAAAGAACCAATCCTATTCCTATTGCTTTTTTATTCCTTTCAGGTGAAACACATGAAAATATTCCATCTCGTGACTCTCCTCCACTTTTAAGAGGAGGCAAAGGGTATCAGCAGTGGGAGCAGGTGGTGCTCCGCCCCGTACAACTGTGATTCACACCGAAACACCGTAGGAGGACTCACCAAGAAGGATACTTCCTGTGCTTTAGGACCTGATTTTGATCACTTTCCACTTAATGAGGCAAGAACATATTTATGAGAACCAGACTCAGGTACGTTGGGCATAAACCAGCTTTTGTTTGCTTTCCCACCCAAACTCTTTCAAAACCACCTTCAGCTTCCGCCCCAGAAAAGTCACTTTCTTACAGATCTCAATCATAGCTCTCATTTCTGAAGAATCTTGCCACTGAATATGTAGTTCATATGTGTCTGCTGTATGGTCAGACCTACTTCTTGTAGAAAACAGTCCCCTGGACTTCAACCACAGTGGTTCAAGAAGCACTTAGCTTCTTGCACTTATTTCCAGCAGTATTTTCCAGCATATTTTCCTATCAATATCCTTTTCAAGCAATGTCAGGAGCAGTGTATCCTTGCCCATGAGTCACGCACAGCACAAGTAGCAGAGAGGGCACCTAGCAGGCAGGATTGCTTTTCCCCTTGCTCATTGTGCTAATTTCAACAGCGACTTACTGAACTTCTGGTGCTAGAGTCCCAACACATCAAGCAAACAAGAAGAAAACTAAAAAACAAATCATTCCATGTGTGCATTAGTTCTTAGTGTCATAACAAGTGCGCTCATGAGGCAGCACATTGATGCTGGCATCACTTTCTCTCACTACCAGGGAAACACACACATGCAGGTACTGACACGTACCATGCCAGTTAGAAAGCTAAAAACTAGAACATATTTACAGTAAGTTGGCTGCATACATTATTCTGAATGTTATCAGAACAGGACAGTCCATAATCAACTGATAAAGCAGCTACTAAGCTATGAAACTGACTCAGTCGTATGGCCAGAAGGAAAACGAAGCCAGACAAAAGAACAAAACACAAAAATAGAACAGAATTTTGAAAGTTAGCCTAATTTCCTACTATGGCTCCATACACAATGACCAATTAAATTAAATTAATGCACCACTACCCATACTGTACACACCATTTCACTGAAATTACACATTGATAGCTACATTATCTACACTAAGTGCAGAGAGGCACTGGACATCATGCTTCAACAGAATGTCAGAACTGGTAACAATTAAGTTTTACAGCTATTAGAACTATTCTACCTGCAGTTCTTACTGATACCTGGTACAAGTGACTTAAAGTACAAGGAGGAGATTATTATATAAGGGTACATCAGCACACTTCCTACATGTCTATCTACTAGAAATTTAGTCTCCAAAACCTCAGCAGAATAACACGGCCCCACAGAGCTCTGAATAAGTGGAGAGATAGCCAGTATCAGTTACACTGGGACAGTAGTATTTGCTATTCAATGTTTTGCTTTGAATCACCATCAAGGCGCTAGCTGGCCATAAATAAAACTACATGTGATACAATTGTTATTAATACTTATTTTTTTTTCTATTTCCCTCCAAACAGTTCTTTGTTCGGTAAATAAAAATAATTGTAGCCATGGCCTTAATGCCAACAGGTATTTGTCTAATGGGAAGGGACAGCAGTAAAAGAGAATAAATTTCCACTTGTCCTAGTAAAAAAAAATATAGTGTCTGATCTCTTTAAAGACATAAGAAAGCAGGAGGTATTTCTATGGATGCTACCCAATTGCATTGGTCCCATGGTGGTTTTATTGGTCCCCTTTCAAGAAGGCAAAGATAGGTGGCCAAGTCATGAAGTCTTTCTGCAGGCTGAACTCATGTACATTGCAGTGTAGCACAATGGACTGGGTACCTATTTTTTGCCTACCCAGATGTCCAGTTTTCTTTAATCAGTAGTCTGAGTCAGTCAGTTATACATGATCAGGTCCTAAGAAAAAATCTGCAGGATTTGGCAAAGGTAACACTGGGAAAAAGGACAAAAATGAGGGGCGATTGCCCAAGACAGTCAATCTAGAAGATTGTTCAGGTTATTATAACATTGTTCCATAATGAACTGCAGCATTTAAGGACATATTGAAATTCCTATTTGCTTCTTGCATTTTGTGCTTTGTTTATAATTCAACACTAAACATACCACAGAAATATTTCATTGATCCTAAATGTTATGAGAAAATTGGTTTTGTTCTAAGGTCACCTGTAAAGGACTATCCTCCTATCATACATGGTCATATAGAAAATATTATAAGAAAATATTAGTCTGTAAATTACAGATACTAAGTAATTTAGTTCAGTCTACACTGTAGTTTCCAGAGAACAAGTACAAACCCCTAAAGTGTATATTAATAACTGAATCAGTACTGAGTATAGAGTATTTAACAATACAAATACATATGCAGCTTTTTCTCATGCATTCTACAAGCTACAGTTCACACCACATCATGGGAAATGGGCTATATTTAAGAAAGGGGCAGGATATGTTGGGTGGGAGTGTACGCAATTGAATTTATGAAGGAAGGACAACCTGTAGCACACAAGGACTCACAAGCCCATGCATAACACCAAAATGGACATGCCACAACCTACAATACCGACTGCAAAATCAATTTGTAAACACAGTTTGCATACAGTCTTTTAAAAACTGTAGAAAAGAAATAGAAAAGAAAGATACAAAAATCCCTGCACGCTACTCTATTTATTTACATAACGATATACAGGTACCAGACAATCCAGGTTGTGCGATGCTGTCTAAGACAGTTCCCCTTCATGTAATGTTGTACGACACAAAGTGTCATTTAAAAACAACTGCAGGGCTCCTGACTTTTGAAAAATCATACTAGAAGGATTGGATGCTGTAGCATCCAGCAGCATTGGCTTTGTAGCAAAACACCATTGTGACAAAAAGGGATCAAGGTTTGGGTAAAGCAAGAAATCTCACAAGTCTTTTGCTTCTCTAAATCTGGAGTTAGTTTGTTGGCTATTTCCATCTTGGGCTAGTAGACACCTACTCAGTGGCTCAGTCATATGCTCTAGGATTTTTCCACGTTCAGAGTATGGGTTTTCCTTAAGAACACTAGCTGCAAAAGCATGACCGCCTTAGCCACCAGCATTTATATTGACTCAGTAATGGGAAGACAGCGAGCCTCCCCCAGCCAGGAGAGATACTGATGGGATGGTGAGCACAAGCCAAGGGATGGCTCACCAGAGCCCTGTGCCAGGAAGCCCACTCATAAGAGAAAGGGAATTATCAGCACCTGGGCATCAGCAGTTCAGCTCATTCATAGCAGCAGATTTCAATTTAATATCAGACATGATTAGGAGGACAAAATGAGGGAGGCACTCCTTGTACAGCATAAAGCAATGAGTCCTGCTGGAGTCATGTGGAACTGGAGCCTGTGCTTTTCTGAGGCTTACAGAAAGCTGTCTGAGGGCCATTAAGATCAACGACTTTCAAAGGAAAATGGACTTAACACTTTATGTTAGTTACATTTTGAACTAGAACATAACACTTTAAAATAAGGTGGTGAAGATGGGCTGCCTTCCTTTGAAACTTCAGCACCGTAGTTCCTTTTCCCCCAAATACTCAATACACCCTCTATTTCCAGTTATT
This sequence comes from Coturnix japonica, assembly GCF_054131305.1. NCBI lineage: Eukaryota > Metazoa > Chordata > Aves > Galliformes > Phasianidae > Coturnix > Coturnix japonica. Next base: position 7,317,251 of record NC_140667.1, on the reverse strand, counting down.
CAGTCAATGGAAATTGGGTAAATATTTTTCCCTCAAAGTCATCAATAAGATTGGAGAAAAGAAAATCACTCTTCATTCAGAGAATGTTTTCTAGAGAGAGCAGGATTGCCCACGCAATCCTATGCAGGGAAGCAAGCACAACAATAGCCAAGGTGAGCTATACCACTACTATGATTAATATGACAGATATGTTAATGGTATCCTTACAAGTCACAGTAATAAAATTGAGGGTAGTCTCTGGCTCATAACAGACTAATATTACAGTACATTTTAATAAAGTGCCCTTTTTTAGCCTTCTGTAAATTATTTCAAATGCAGCAATAAGAATAGACTAATGGAGCTACTGAAATGAGAAATAGATATGACTCCACAAAAGGATTTCTCTAAGCCTGTTACTAAAGCTCAGAGCCTTTTAAAACTTATTTACAGAAGTGAATGTCAGAGGTAAGATTTAATACTGCCTGTGTTTGGGGGGATTTGTGCGATCGTTGCTGTGTTGCTACAACAAGGCTGCAACAACACAAGAGAAGGCGAGGAAACAAAGACAATCCAGACAGTTGCCAGAACAAATGTGTTCAAACACTGCTGCTGCGGTTTCTCATATGAACAGTCGGCTTTTCTGAGTATCAGCTACCAGCAATATAATGGCCCTGGCATTGCTAGAAAACAAATCAGAAATCTACACTACTCACACCTTATAAAGTGGCACGTGGAACTCCATGTGCTTTGAGAAATAAATGATCATTAGCTGTATCTCAGGGAAAAAACAGAAAACAAACAAACAAACAAAAAAACCCAACACCTTAATAACAGTGATCCTTGTTTATGTGCTGAGTTTTAAACTCAGTGTTGGACTTGTACTATAAAGATAGTTAGGTAAAAAAGAAGCATCTTAACAAAGACTTTGAGAGTGTGAGAATTACCCTCCTCTTAAGCAGCAGACGAGGACTGTCGCCTCTGATGGGATTGTGAAATCCCTCAGTACTTAGCAAAGGCAGGAAGAGACTTGACCTTTCCTGGAAGCCCGTGATTCCCCTGGATTTCAGTGGAATTTCCATGCAGCCAGAACATTGCCAGCACAGGTTTTTCTACAGCAAGCATAGTTTTTCAAAGACGTAACGAGTTTCTCACTGATTCAAATGGAAGTAACACACTTCACATTGTGGCTCACATGGCTTGTCCCCTACCTGTCTAAAGCATCTCCCTGTGTAAGAGCCACGTGTGTTTCTCACAGTGCTGCTGCAGCCTTTGTTTTCTAAGGGAAGAAACGAAGAACAAAAGTCTTCCACTTCTTTAGCTTTTACGTGTGGTGTGCTTTAGTTTCAGTGAATGGATATCAAGAGAATGCTGACCTAGCTTCAGTAGAGAATGCATAAAGTAAAGGCATAAGTACGTAATTAAGCATGCAATTAACTGACTCTTCTCCTGGTTTAGACTTCTCCATGTGCCAGTGCACTGTCAGCAATGCAGAGGGCAAAGGGTATCACAGCTGCACAGACAACAGGTATTTGACAGAGAAGCAGCAGGGTGAGCATTGGAAAGAAATGTTAATTCCTCCAGGAGCTGCATGGAACGCTAATCACTTCCTACTGTGCTTTTCTTTTAACATTGCCATTCCAGCCCTGGAAACAAACACAAAATGTTTACCACATGCAAATGTATTCATCAACACCTAGTGAAACTAAAAAGAGAGTGGTCAGTGGTCAGCACTGCCTACTGAAATGTCAGCTTGCCTTAGCTGAAGTGGCCAGGCCAGTCCCTTGGTTAGTTTCTGTTTATTTAGTTAAGTAGCAACCCAGCCTCATGTGGAATGAGCAAATCGAGAAATGCAAGCCAAGAGTGAGTTACATTTTCCCAGCAAAATGGAAAGCTTTTGATGGTTAAACGCAGTGCTGTGCTGGAGTAACACTATATTAAGTATTCAGCCAGGGTAAGAGCAGAGAAGTTTACCAAAAACAACATTTCTCCTTCTCCCACATCCACATTTAAGTAGAGAAATGCAATTGCAATTATTTCTTGAAACATCCCTGAGTTACTTTACCTATGAAATCACTAATTTAAAATGAGAGCCTGCTATTCCAGTCCTGTCAAAAGGCCCAAATTTATTTTCCCTGGTGTGGGTGGAGTTTCACTAGCATCTCATTCCTTCCTCCCCTAGTCTCCATCTGAAGAATCACTCTTCAAAAGACAGCACGTCCCAGGCGGAGATGCGTAAGCACATTGTAAGTGTTTCTCAATATGCAATTTTGAGGAGCTGCCCAGTCACACATTGCTGGCATCCCTTTTCATTTCCAACCACTGAACACTTTCAAAATACATCTAAAAGTCTACAGACTGGTTCTCCAAAGTCACTCGCAAAACCCATTGTTGCTGTGGCTGCTCCTAAGGCACCAAGTGCTGCCCCTTGGTCGCCACAGCCCTAACCAGCCACAAATATGGTGCTGTGCCCTCAGGCAGGCCCATCACTCCAGTAGTAACAAGCTGCTTGCAATACATGCTTGCACCCTAAGAGGAGCAAAGGCTCTGGGGCACCTGCAGGCCTCTCCAGGCACATCTCTGGCACTTAATCCTCAAGTAACATTATCTTCACCTGCAGACTAAAGCCCCAATAATACCCAGACATTCCATTCAACACAAACAGAGTGAAGTCAGTGACCTTCTGCTTCCTTCCCTTGCCAACCCAAACACACTTTCTTCTTAAAGTATCGCATTGGTTCTCTTGTGCATTCAGAGAAGCAGCAACTGAAGGTTAGTTCTGGTTATTTTGATATCAATGACCAAAGAAAAGAGAAGACCACCTGCCTACCACTTCTCTGGATATTCTACTGTTCTGCACATCACACACAAAAAAAATCCTTAAGATGATTCACAAGACCTCTGGAAAAGGTGTCCACCTTTAATTCATTAGAAGCCTACAGAATTCACAGTGCTTCTATACTTGCTGGATTATTCAGGCTGACTTGCTTAGGATCATTGTGATGAGTTGTGAGAACCAAAAAATATTCCACATCAACAAATGCATGACAAGGGATGCTCTGACAGTGAACTTAGACTTGCGCATTGTAAAGAATGTGTGCAGCTTTTTCAGAGGTCTTTATATGAATGCGGAGGAGCAAAAGCAAATTATATTTATATTCTGATAGCTTCTATAGAGCCAAATACCACTCCACAGTTAACACACAACTTCTGCTTACACCTACAACAGGTCTTGAGCAAAGATGCTGAATGGCCCACATCTCTAAATGTTTCAGCTCTTTTCTCTGCCATTTCTAATCTCACCGTACTTGAGAACCTCTGAGAGTTCCCCCAGACCCTGCACAGGGCCCACCTGGCTCAGCTTTGCTATAAAACACTGTTAGTAGTAGAGAGGCATTCACCAGATTCTCAAGATTGCAGAGTATTAACAAGCAACTTTAAAAACACAAGGTTATTATTGTGACTGTAATTTCTTCTGATAGGATGAATAAACTATAGTACGTTGACAAAACACCATCTTTCTAATGCACATGCCATGTGCTCTAAGAAACATTTTTCTGACAGAGATTTATATGAATCATTACTCTGCAAAAGAGAAAAAGACAGAAGTATATTCAATGCATTGGTCTAAATCCTGTAATTCTAACTTATTCTTCACCAGTCCAAACCCTGGCCAAATTCTAGTAACATTAACCAGGAATTTGGCTTAATAATAATTTCAGGATTTAACCATTTTTTGACACATGACATGCTTGGAAAATAGACACTTCATGCGAAATGCCACTGATGGTTACATTCAAAACCTCACAGTTCCTTAGTGTGATATACTCAGAATTTGTTTACAGAGCATTATCAAGTACCCAGTCATGACATCCTTGCTCACATTCAGTAGTACCTTTTTTGAGCAGCCCCTTCTCCATAAAGACTCCCTCTGACATCAGTGGAGTAGGGTGAATAGTAAGGTGCTACCGACTTTGATTGAGAATGACATAATTGAGCCCATGGTGCTCTGTATTTTGTACAGCTGGCATGGATTTAGGAATTATCACCCCTGCAATCTTACTGCCTTGTATTATGTGATGCACTGTGGTCACAATAAAATGTGACCCAATAAAATGGGGGTGGCACCTGCCCTGGACAGCTGATAAAAAATACATCGCATGCACATGCAAATCTAAGGTCTTAATACCAAACATTAATTGTACTGGTCTAACAAAAGGTCCAGGTTGGTTTATTGACTTCCACATATTAATCTTGCCCCCGGATCCCAGTCCTGTTTGAAGTACAACTAGGCACAAAAATTCAGTGCTTCCCATGTCAGGAGCTTATTATTATTGTAACAAATAGAAAAATTTAGGGACACTTTCAAAAGCTGTGTCAGCCATACAGTGCTAACTAGATCAATTATGCCACAGGAGTCATTGAAACACTAGAAGGCTTGCATGAAGTTATATTTTTCTGTAACTATTTGTGACCCTGAGTCCCTGTAGTGAGCATTATGATCTTTCCATTTTGCAGCATTTACATTCTCTGTGTCTTGAATGAGTGGGAAGGCAGGTGAGAACACATCACACTGCATGGAGTATTCTTCAGCTGCATTGTCCAAACAGTAACACAAGGGAGAAGACAGATGGTTATGGATCATTGTTTGGCAAAGACACCGCATTGACTATATGAGATTTTTGCTAAGTTTCAGTTAAGAAATTAAGCAGAAACTGCAGATGTTGTTTTTTTTTTTTAAAAAAAAAAAAAAAAGAAAAGAAAAAGAAAAAAGAAAAAGAAAAAGAAAAAAAAGAAAAGAGAGAGAGAGAGAGAGAGAGAAATCTTCCTTAATTGTGATATCTTTTACCAGAAGAAAGCTTCAGGACTTATTAAAGATGGATCTGGGAATCTCTTCCCTTAGTTTTCACGTTTCCAAGGCTCTTCTTCAACAACATTGATGTCTGCAGATTTGCCATTGGTTGCCAGTGTTACCTGCAAGTAATTATCATCAACAACTGACTTAAAGGCCAAGGCACTTAGACAAGAAAAGTCTTGACTTTTGTAAGGAAGATCATGATATTTACAGGAACTAGATAGATACACCATGTCTTATTATATATGTAAAATATATTTATTCAGAATTCACAACACTCACAAATAGTGAGACTCCTCTTAATTTTATATGCTGACAAGAAAACACTAGCAGTAGAAAAATATTTCCTATTTTCTCGGCCTTTTTTGTAGTTTTGTTTTTAATAACTGTTTCAGGTTATACTCCTATCATCCATAATTTTTTTCTGGGTTATTTAAACAGCAGATTTCTTTGTTTGTTTGTTTTGATCTAGAAAGCTGTACTTTTTTAGTAGAACTCCTTCACAGAGCAAGATAGCTGATGCAAGGATACAAAAAATGTACAAGGCTGGAATAATCATAGATATTTATCTATACAGTCTCACCTACAATTACACCGCCTTTAAAGAAAAGGAGCTAAAGATATACTGTGAAAGTACTGTTCATTGTATCACTACTACTTATGGTGTAGTGAAACTTTATGACTGTAGTCAGACCAAAAATCCATAGTAATGCTGTTTTTGTCTCACACAAATTACAGCACATCACTCTTGCCCATAAAGATCTGTGCTACACTTTGTATATTTTATAATATGGTAGAAGACCTACAGTTATCTACCAACTCAGTGAACAATGACCAGTAGGTTGCATTCCAGAAAGAGATAGAAATAAACCCATGCTTCAGTAAAGGTAACTCCAGACAAATGACTTTAAAAAATGAAGAAAAAAGGGTAAAATGGTTGGTTTAACTTTATAAAAATAATCTAGATTTTTTCAGCAGCAAGATAACCTTTCTTTTAATGTCAAATGGATAGCTTAATCTTTCCTAACTTACCTTGTAAAATAACATCCTCAGCTTCAAATGAAAACTTAAAGACAGAGATGAAATTTCCCATGCTGGATAAACTGGATGCATGGAAGCATTGGGACATGGAAATATGACAATGTGCACTGATTTGGAAATAAAGTCAAGCTTTTTCTTAGATAATGAAAGGGGGAAACATGCAAGTACAGGAATGAACAGCTTATTCAGACATTGAAATCACATCAAGTCATTCATGTGAAATGAGATAATAAAAAAATACAAAAACATCATGCAGTACCATCCACTCTAACCCCACGTAAAGATACACTACTTATTAAAAATATACATTGACCATGCAGAATTATAAACTAGTAGTGCTATACATGGAGTATACTACAGGATGTAAATAGAAAGCACATGCTAGCAGATGATGAGCTTTTTAAAACTCTGACCAGAGTTGCAGTGAACTTTTCACTCCACCAGTACGTTTAACAGGATGAAGTCTTTTCACATTTAACAAACAGCTATTTTGAATCTCCAGATCCTATACACTGTTGCTTTTGATACTCTAACACTTAGATTAGGCTGTAGGCCACTTCAACATCCAGGTGCTTTGCAAATATCAAGATATATTCATAGCCTATACACTGGACTGTAACACCATATCCTTTTGGCAGCTTGCAGACAGACAATTGACCCACTCAAATTCAGTCTTATGCCCAATCCAGTAAACCCTGGCTCTGTTCATGAATTTAAAAGTGCAAAGTGAGATCCCATAAAACAATTTAAAGAAAAAAAGAGAAAAAAAAAAAAAAAAGAAAGAAAAAAAGAAGAAAAAAAAAAAAAAAAAAGGGAAAAATACTTCATAAGCCGCTGGTCTCGGATTTCCACTAATGAGTGTACTTAGGGTGCTATACTGCACCATGAGTTCGCATCTTTGAGGTAAAACAGTAACTCAACTGATGGGAATCAGAGGAGAAACTGAAAGAGAAAAGAAAGTACAGTAAATACTGAATCAAAGAGCAGCTATTGTCTAGCTTGGCATGGATGTCTGAGAGATGGAAAGGAGATTACCTTTTCAGTATTCAGCTCCATCAACCTGATTCAGAATGATCCATGCTAGCTGCGTTTGTCTTAAACTCACTGAAATTAGAATATTCTCTGACATAAATAATTTTGAAAGAAGGTAATAAAAAAAATCTTGGTATGTTTCTTTTCAAGTAAATTCCTTTTTTTTTTGTTGTTTGTTGTATTTTGTTCATTTGTTTTCCTGAATTTAGTATTACTTTGTCCACTAGAAATTCAGGTTTGGCCTGATGTTATCCAGAAGCAAGCATTTGAAAAAAAGGGTATGCTAATGAATGCTTCCAGACAGGCCTTAGACAGGTGAAAGCACTAGAAGAGAACTTTATTTCCAGTTTACATGGAGATCTGCTAAAGGACTTACTATAAGCATTCATAGTTAGATACTGCCTCAGTTGTGGCATGTGAAAGATGCAAGAGAATCTTCTTGGATAAATGGCTGATGTAGGCTCACTGTGTCAAAAACAGTGTAGAGGATCAGATTAGAGACAAATTTAAAATAATAATAATTTTCCAATAGATTTTTGCTTTCAAAAGAATTTCAAAGTTCTGGCTTGTTACAATTTCTTTCTCCTCCTTTTCATTTAAAAACTCCCTTGATTCTAAACTGCCCTGCCCTAGTGGCGAGTGCTTTGTAAACTTCTAGCCATTAACCACCCCTGCTGTCTTCTCCATCAACCGGTGGGGATTTTCAAGCTCACTTTGCTCTGATCAAGACATTATTATCACTATTAATAATCCATGTTAGTTACAGCAAAGATTAGAAAGAAAATATGATGTTTGTGTCTTAATGATCCAGGGACGATGGAAGCAAAGCGTAAGCATGCTGTATGAGCGCAGGAGCATTCAGATGCTAAAGTGCATTCAATATGTCCGTCTCTGAACAGCATATCATGGAAGGCAATCAGCAAACGACAACACCTGTATTTGGATTGCAGATACCCTTCGTTTGAAGTTGGCATTTAAGTTCTCTGTTGCCAAGAAAATTAGGTAAATGTCCATAGAAGGTGATGCCATACTTTCTGTGTCTTGGCATATTCCATAATACGCTGCATCTTGCCTTTTGATATGTAAACAATGTACATGATTTTTCTCCTCAAACGACAACTTTTAAGAAGAGTGCAAAAATCATCTTTTGAACTGCTCAAACTCATTCTGGGGTTCATGGAGCTGGTTGTCACATTGTTATTTGCGGAACAATTTCAAAAATACATGCAGGTTAAAAAATAAAAATAAAATAAAATAAAATAAAGCATGCACTGCTATATACATGTCTCAATATCCATAAATGTGAAAGGTACCTTGCACTCATCTACTATGACTGAGTTGTGAGCTGCAAAAACACACTGGTTTGAGTTGTTTTCCCTATGATTTTTCATGTCGTCATAGATAGACTGAGTCTTGGTCATTTCTATGTCTTCGTGGTCTTTATGATGAGAATCAATGCTGTCAAGTTCTGCCTTGGAAAGGTGGTAGACGATGCCAGCACCAAAAGAATCCCCCACTACATTGACTGACGTTCTCATCCGGTCCCTATAAAAGAAGCAAAAGGCAAAGGCTGAATGGCATGAGAGGAAGAAAAAGTGTATGGGAAATTGGTAATCACAGCCTGAACGTTTGATTAATCAGCTGAGGCAAGTGTTGGGTCTGCTATGGGATCACAGGTGAGAGTAATTGAGCTGTGATACTGGAAGGAGTGGAGCTTGACTCTATCTCCTCTAGACCCTATTTAAGGGCTGACCACCACTAAGGCAGCTTTTCTTGGAGATTACTTCCTGGTGGAGATTGCCTCAGTGGTTCCCAGCAGATCGAAGGCTTCCATACAGGTGAGTTTTTCCTGTAAATAACCTTTTGGGTATTTACAGCTACCATCTTTCCATTATTGTCACCATACAAAAGAAATCAGACCTGAAAGCCCTGTTAATGTTGCAGTTACTGTACTTACTTATTTCAGAAGATTTATGGCATCTTTGGAATAGAAAGATGGTAGCTTTCAAGTGAAATTGAAAACACTTGCCTTTCTAGAGGACGTGTTCAGGCAGGAAGGATGTGCTAACTCCCATGGCCCAGCTGCTCATTCTCATGGGTTTTGGCAAAGAGCTTGCACAAGGGCACAGCCAAACTGCAGAGCTGTGCTTTGCTGAGATCTCCCTGGCGCCTGTTTCTGCAGCTGAAGGTTTCAGTGTCAGGGTGCCAGACTCACATCATTGCCCTTTGTTTAATCTTAATTTATCAGGGTGCTTAACATAGCCAGAGAAAGAGATTTTAGAACTGATGAAGTGTGTGTTTGCTGGAGTGGATTAACAAACAGGCCCTCCCCTTTCTCTTAGTGAGAAAACTGCTGGGATGAAATGTCTGAAACGTCTTCATAAGACTCAGGCCATCACAGCTCCTCTGCTGGCACCATCTTTACAGATGGTCATCTGTCAGATGGCAGCATGCCCGCCCACACTACCGTATGGCAGCACACAGTGGATGAGCCAGCCAAATACAGGTCACGGCTTACAAACTGATGAGTCTGTGACAGCATGTCAGTAACAAGTGCCCCTCACTGCACAGGGTGCCAGCGGAGGCCTGTGTGCTGCAATACAAAGAAGCATACTCATTGGCACTTCCCAGACAGGATGCCTTTCTCCTGTCTCCTATTTACAGCATGACTCTATCTGTCAGCAGTGAGGTCATGGCTGTGGATCTTCCCTCATTTCAGACTTCTGCCCAAAACCTCCCAAAAAAGGGAGATGGTCTTACAGAGAATGGCAGGACTGAGCTCTCCTGCTGTCACTCCTACTGCAGATAGGCTGCACTGCTCATTTTGAATTCATTTACACCTGCCACCTAGATGTGAAGAGCTAACAGCTCTGGAGTTACAGCTGAGCTGAAGCAGCTACCCACAGTTTTTTCTTCCACCAAAAGAATAACCAAATAAGAAGTCTAACAATTTCCACCACCATCCCCAAATAAACAAACAAACAAATAAATGAATAAATAGACCAACCAACAACATCCTTCCAGTTTTGCCTCACATGAATGAAATACTTTACAGATCTCACCCCATGTCTGTGAAGACTGTTTCAAACCTAGTCAGAGTGACAGAATAGGAAAAAAATGACTTTCTAAAGGGTTACTTTAATTAAGACCATCAAATGTACTGAACCTTCCCATACAGTGCTCCAAGAACTTTTGCTTCATTTTTATTTCTACGAGTAGCATTAGATTTTGAAAGGCTTCACTGGAGCCAGACGAGGGAGAGATAATATAAGCACTGCCAAGAAATGAGAATACACAAATATAACTGAGGGATGATTCAAATTATGAATGGGTCATTCAAGCAGATATGTCAGCCCATATTCATATGTTACTAGCCATGAGATTCTGTAATACAAACTGCATGCTCTTACAAAGCATTACTATACTAAGTGAGCTGATGTAGACCAGAAGTTTCCTTACAGCCAAAGAGGCAACATCATAGCTGTCAGAAACAAACAGCAAAGTGCCACTGACTTCTTTGGGGCCAGAGGACACCCAAGAAGAAGTAAGATTGAGTTTACTCTTTTTTTAAAAATAACCAACAAAATAATTCTGGCTTCTTGTAACTTTGAAAACATAATTGATTTAGGAAAGTTGCAGTCTAGTCACCTGACCAACATAACTACTTCTGTTTTGTTTACAACAGATCCTGAGAGGAATAATGGAAAGGAAAGACAATGTTCTCTCTCAAAAGCCAACTCAACATCTGGTAAGACTGTGCTTTGATATTGCTGGGATGTAATTCTGGAAAACCTGATAAGGATTAATGCCTAATTTCCATGAACTGGCATAAATATGAACTGGAAGCTTGCTGATGTAGATGTGAAGAACAGAAAGAAGAGGAACTGAATTAGGCAGGCCCTCTTGTTATTAATGTCATAGCATGTACATAGTATGCTAAAATGTAAAAAAAAAAACCAAACTAAACCAAAAAAAAAACAAACAACAATCAGTTCTCCTGCTTCCTGAAAGCTTGAAAACCCCATATATCAACCTTACTATATTTTAGAAAGATTAAAATCTTAGCACACCTGCTAATACAGAGAGTTTGTGACGTGTTTTGGTTGCCTTATCTCTTAGCTGTTGTAGAAAAGAGCTCCTGTGTTTTTCAGTTTAATTCAATTCATTTGATTCCCTATTCATAATGCCTAGATGTGGGGTAGGTCTGAATGTTCTGAATTTGGATCTAAGCCATGGAGCAAAGCCAGAACTCAAGCAGTCTTCTTATGAGTTACTGAACAAAGGTAGATATGTAAAATACTGGATGGGCTGCCTAAGCCTGTTTTCTCTAATTCCTCTTCCCTCACTGCAAAATATCACTGTATTTGAGGTTGTGCCATGATATTTGTTAAGCTTTTCTGTCTCACATTTGGAAAGAAGCCATCTTTTAGCTGGAGCAAAAGAAGCTTGCTTCATTCCAGCTGCTGGCATATAATTGCTGTCCTATTAAATGTCACTGCTGTGCTGTGCTTAGTTTCAAACTGAGAAAACTGTGAGAGTTGTGAAATCTTGGGAAACTTGCCTGGTGAAAGAGCTCACTTTGTATGTACGCGTGGGAGGGGGAAAGGTTTAGCAACCTAATCTTTAGATATTGGAGAGACTTGAGAAGAAATCAATACTGAAACCTTTTGGCTCTTATTTGAATGAAAAACAGCCAAGCTTCCAGCCCATCAAAAATTAGTTTTGTGTTGCAGCATGACCAAATCTTGCAAAGCTGGTTTTAGTAAGACTGCAGATTCAGATGATGGCAGTATTGTAAAATCAGTTAATAGCTCTTTTCATCAGGAATATTGAAAAACTCATACATTAGGCCATTTCTGCAAAGCTTTCATTAACTGGAATTCAACTGCTATAAAGAGAGCTATCCCAAAATATTTCTACGTGTTCCAGAAAGTGACTTTCATAATGCCTCAGAGATTTTCTTAACTTTCTCTTCTACATTCTGTTATAAATGCAGCTGTAGTTTTATTCTGTGATCTAAAGAAATGGAAGAAGGCAATGCTTGGAAGTAAAGAAAACATGATTTTATGACGTTTTGTTTCAGATATTTTTAGATATGGTTTGTGTGCCCAGCAGACTGCTCAGAAGTTGGTTTGTGTGCCTCTCTTTGCCATCTCCAATGAAAGTAACTTTATTTTTCATATCTCATTAGACCTCAACACAACCACTGGAAGATGTAAAACAAAGCTGTTAGCCCTCGCCATAGGCTAATTACCACAGCAGCTTCACCAACAAACTTTGTCTTACCTTCACAGCAGTAGTGTCAGGACACTAAAGCTTTTCTTCTCATTTTTTATCTCCTTTCCCTTTTTCCTCCATGTTTTACTTCTGAACCACTCTGGATTTGCACAACTGATTGTTAGGCCAGAAGGATCCAAAACCAAAGTTTTGTTCTGGAAGGTTCTTCTGATTGGCATTTATTTTGGAAAGATACCATAAAATATTTCTTTCTGAAGTACTTACTCGCAATCTTGCTTTCTGTACTTACATTCAACACTGCTACAGCTCCACAGCAAGATGCTTTTATTTCTCTAAACAGTGCTGGAAAAGCCAGAGATACCTAGGCTGAGCCTGAAATGCAACACATACTGCTGGATCATAACTGCTGGTAACTAACAGCTCTGAGGTTTGCTAGTGTGGGCAGAGCTTCTCAGTCCGCAGGAACATTTTTGAATGACATTTCCCTAAAAAAAAACAAACCATAGGCTTCTTTTGCACATCCTCCTACCAGCTGCAGAAACCTACCTATTTGCCCCACTTTGAGAGCCAGTAAAAACAGATTTAAAATGAGTATGCCCCTCCCTTTGCTTCCTTCTTCCCAGCTGCAGATGTCTACAGCACTTTCCTGTTTTCAATCATGACCTCAGAAATACATTAGAATCCTCAGAATATAACATTTTTCTCTATGCCAGCTGCACTTTGACTGCTGAACCCTGCCCTACTTTGACATTCTGAGTCATGATATCATGATATTCAGTTATACATGAAGTATGTAAGTAATTTTTTCCTCTGTTTTTCCAAGCTGTAACTCTTTCATTTTTCATTGAAACAGAATCCAGAGCTGTGCACCATTCTTCACAGCTCATAATGGAAAGACAGGTAGTAACAGATACACCATAAAAGAAATGTCGAAGAATTGACGAAGACCTTGAATTCTTCTCAGTAAGCCAAGAGATAATTACGAGAAAATAATCTTCTGTTTTAAGTTAACATTCTCAACACCGATGTTACTTCTTGTATAGTTTTAGTAGTGTATCTGGAACTGAAAGTTACCATAAATGAGAACCTGAGACTGCAGGCATAGGAGGAAATACACAAATGGCATAGAACACTTACATCTTCTGGAACAATAGAAACATATGTCTTTACTATGTACAAGTGTATCAGGGGAGAGATGGCTGTTGTCCATTATATGCCTTTCTGCTATCTGTGACAGGGAGGCATCATAAAGAAGATAAAAATACAATATCTTTGGGCCCATGCTCATACAAGAAGATACTTTGCTCACAGAAATGGACCTTACTAGCTCTGTAACAATTTCTACCACCTGAGGAGATGCTTTCAGTGTTTCCTTCCTGATCAAATGGTTTATGACTATTTTCTCCTTTGCTTCATCTGACAGGAGATTCTTGGAGTTCTCTAGGATCAATAGCTGAAAAGCACTACAGGCAAGCAAGCATTCCTTCATTGCTTTTTCTGCATCGAGCAGTGAAGTCAGCACAACTTACAATAGCCAGTCAACAGCAACAAGCAAACTGATGTCCTGGGTAGGGAGACCCACTGCAGTCAGGATAAGAAGCATAGTGACGAGTCCAGCACTGGGAATACTGGCAGCTCCAACACTTGCAAGAGTGGCTGTCAAACTGCAAAAACAAAAATCAAATGGGAGTAGCAGGAAGAGGAACATGAACTTTAGTTGCTTAGTCATGTGATCAGTAGGAAGGTCTTATTCTCAGATGGTTCATTTATGTTTATTCATGGTACCTGAAGACTAAATTTTGAAGTAATTGATTGAGAGAAAGTGTTTATTACCAAGTATAGGAGAACAGAAGTCTTGGTATCCAAAACTTCTGCAGTATAAGCCTAGACACAAAACACTATAGATGAAAATGCAAAAAAAAAAAGTTTCTGATGGGTTCAAAAGAAGAAAAAAAGAAATAGGAAACAAAAAGAGGAAAAGAGGACAGAAGAAAAAAAAAAGGGGGGTGGGGTGGGGAAAGGGTGGGCATGGGGGAAGGGAGAAGAAAAGAAGGAAAGAAAAAATAAAGAAAACAAACAAAAAATAAGAGAATTGAATCTGTCCTTTTTAAATGGAACACAGACTTCAATAACATTATTGCAACTCTGTGGGTGTACCCAACAAATCGGAAAGTGCTCCCAGCACAGAAGTAGAAGAATGTCTCTAGGGGAAAACCTTTGGCTCTTGGTCTGTGATAATAATCTATGAGGATGTCAGCCTGATCTAGACCTGTCAGACATCTGGGTTTGACCCGGACAGTCCAGGCCACAGTGTGTTTATCAGGTGTCTGTGTTAGAGTGCAACCTGACCTTCCAAACCCTCAGACAGATTCCAGCAGTCAGGATGCTTTGTGCTGCCATCAGGCTCTGTACATGGCGTCATCTCCTCAGGCACCGCCAGCCTATGTTGGACAGAGGGGTCATGTAGGGTAGGCTTTTGTAACATTGGAGCAAAAATGCTCTGTTGTGTGAAGAGGAGAACTAACAGTTTTCCTACATAGTCCAAAGTTGCTTACTGCTTATTGAATGTGAGTCGTAGCTGACGACCACAGCCTTAACTGGTGTGAGCAGAAAGAGCTAGAGCCAGTTCCTCAGAGGAGGGAGGAGGTGTAACTCAAGTCTGGGCTTAGCTGACTTTAATTGCCCTAATCTTAATTTGGTTTTTAGAAATGGCACCTCTGAAATTACTGTTCTCATTTATCAGGCTAGACCTGAATATATCACTTGTCTTTATTAGAAGCAATACTGAACGTTTTAGAAACCTTTTTTTTACTATTTTAAGGGCTTGGGCAGGAGGTAAAGAAATGGAGAAACTGCTGCCAATACAGCTGGGTAAGGAACACAGAATTATATATCCCTACACAGAAACTTTTTAAGTGTTAAAAGGGCTTAGTAAAAGAAAGGTGGGTGGGTGAAAGTTACAGGAAGAAGGCATACTTGGCAGCCTTCATTTTTGGTTTACATTTTAACTACTCAAAATGTTAGGCCTGGTGTCTTCATCAGGTTTTCCACTGTAAATTAACTAAAGCTGCAGTAGTCATAACTTTGCCTTTGTTTCTTGTTAGTCACTTTATCTAATGGGTCTTAAAACTCCCTTACAGTAAACCATCCTGAATCACTTTTACCCATTATGAATGGGTACTTTCCTTTGTTCTTCCAGAGATAGTCCTTAATATGAAGAGCTGATATCAAAGGCATAGAGCTAGCATTCTCTGGGTTAGAAAGAAAAAGTCTGAGAGTATCTCAGTCATGCTGCAGGCAATATCACTCTCAGGATTTTTTACACTGAGTCCATCATTTTTGCTGTTCACAGAAGTGCCTTCCCCTTTCCCCTCCTCCCCCATCCCACCAAAAGAAACAACCAAAAACAAAAACATAGATCAATGCTTAGGAACATTTTACTCTTCCAATACATATAAACACATATATTCTAGAAAGTTAATGCCCTATCACTTGAGGCATCCATCTATACTAAAAGGCTCTGCATTGCACAAAAAACAAACAAAAACAAAAAAGCAGTTTTCACTGAGCATGTTCAACAGCAAAACTGTACAAACACCACTAGAATGCACTGAGGCTGCAAAAGTTTAAAGATTAACATCACTAGAAAACCAGGACCTACATATATACCGTTCTTTTGCATACATTATTAGAAGTCTGTGGGTTTCACAGTGGATCTCACAGCCACTGAGAAGACAGACAAGTGAAAGCTTCATTTTTTACTGTCTGTAGAAACAAGTCCTGCAGTAATTTTGAACTGACCTTACAGTAACTATCTGGCCTCCATCCAGCTCAATTCCATTCATCTGTGCTATGAAAATGGCAGCCACAGCTTCATAAAGGGCAGTTCCATCCATGTTAATAGTTGCTCCAACAGGAAGAACAAACCTTGTTACACGCTTATCAATGCCTAGATTTTCCTCAAGACAGCGGAATGTTACGGGTAATGTTCCAGCACTGAAGGACAGAAAGCAAATAAGTAAAGAAGATGTCATTTTAATATAATATATATACAAGGAAGCAAAGTCAGAAATTCTGCTCTTTGTTTACTTTCAGCTTCGACTTTCAGCTGTGATTCAAGTTTTGGCCGTTGTTTCAATTAAATCTACATTTAGCTGGAGGTGGGACTGAGGCCAAGGCATGAACTTGCCTTCAGGAGGGATCAGCGCTTGAGAGATTGTAGATGAATCTTTCAGACTCATTTATGAATTATTTCTTGCACTTTGCTTAAAGAGGCCAGTTCCCAGTCTTTTCTGATGAACAGAATTACAAGCAAAGGGAAAAAATCCTAAATTTACTTGATTTTACTTGATTTACTTGATTTACTTTGAAGGGAGAAATCAGTACTTCATTATTTAATTGAAAATAAATTTAAAAAAAAAAAAAAAAAAAAAAAAAAGAAGTAGGCAAATATATACAAAACACATGCAGCTCCCAGACAGTGGAAGACAGGAAATAATGTCAAACATGGTCTGAGTTTAAGAAAAGATGTGAAAGACATGTGAAAGACAGACAAAGGGCTCCTTGCACTGAACCGTAGTGTCTTAGCTCTGTGGGAATCAGTAAGGCTATTCTATTCACTTGTTCAAAATAAAACACCTTCATCTAAAAATACTCTTGAAAACAGAACGTACTCCTTCCCTGTATCTGTAAATATCTTTTACTTCCCTTCTCTCACACGTCTGCCTGCCTCGGGCAAAGGACTTGCTGCAACAAGTATGAAACCCACACAGGAGCATGTTTTGCTTCCTCACTTTTCCATATTATCTCTGAGGTCAAGTTCACCACTAAATGAAGTTGGTTGCTGCCTGAAAAGCCATTCTGAAAACAAACCTGACCTTGAGAAATGTGTTTTAATTGCTGTCTCATACAGAAGCAACTGAAGAAGAACATCTGCTGTGGTTTGTTTGCTTTTCTTCATCTGAGTTGGCAGAATTTCTCAAGGGCCTTCACTATGATGTACCACTGATGCTGGTGTCATTGCCCCTACAAAAATACTAGTTCACTTATGAAGGAGTAAAGACTCACCACACTTTCTCAGAAAAAAAATTACTTACAGTGTATTGTTTCTAGTGCCTTGTAATTTCAGAGTCTCTCCAACACTTAAATTCATCCATTATCACAGAGATGCTATTGATCATGCAATTGATTTTTTAACAGATTTTGTTTTAACAGATGCTAACAAAGCAGATATTTAGTACCAGTCACTTGCGTTCGATAGTCTTTACAAATATATACTTGTGTTTACAATGTATTTTAATTGAAGTTGATTGAATGTTTAACACACTCTGTTTTTAGCCAAATTGGAGAGAATACATACTTTATAAAAACAATGTATTGTTCTCCCTTGTGTTTCTCTAGTGGTTACATTTATAGCAGACAGATGAAATTACATGGTGAGTCATTAACCAATATGTGCACTTCACTTTTAAAGTCAGTTTCATCATCACTTTGCCTTTTACAATAAAGGTACTCCCATATCTTATTAAAAGAGGAACAGAACAGCACGTAGTTCACTAACACACATAAAAAACCAGTCCAATAGCTTTTCTTCTGAAATACAAATACCACCTTACCTATACTTTCGCAGAACAGATCACCAGCACAAAGTGTGTATCAGCCATAGGTTAACAGTGTTGTAACATACCCTGGCTGGCTCAGCAGACTAGATAAATATCTTCCCTCTCCAGTTCTGTCACCATGAGCAAGGAGAGGTTAGCTGACCACAGAGGCAAGGTTTCTTTATTAAAAGAACACAGTAAATAGTCTCCTTCTATGGTTCCTCAGCCAAACCAAACCGAGAGCCTTAATAGGTCTCTGTATAGGGAGCACTTGTAGCTTCCAGAGGTGCCAGGTTAGACTTGTATGATAGTGACTTTTGTCACATGGTCACCTGTCTGTGGAGCTATGCCTGTGAGCCATATCTGTCTGGCCAGTAATTCAAAACGTAATACTGAAGTAAGTCCATAAGCAGTTTATTCTGTGCGTAGGAGTTTAATATATTCAGTTTTTTGTTTTGTTTTGTGTTTACTGAAGTCCCCTTGCTTAGTCAGATTGGATGGAAGAATAAAATGAAGGCAATATAGTAACTCATTGCCACTGTTTGGAACCAGCTTCTGTTTAAGCCTTGTATGCTGTGAGCTCCCAGGATCTACCTTGTGTCCTCCACAGAAGAAAGGGGGCTTGAATGCACTGAAATATTCACTGAGATCAGCAGACATACACACAAATCTTAGGGCATCTCTACAGATTACTACCATTATAACTCAGTACAAGAAGCAGCTGGTAGCAGTGGGAGACTTTTATCCATTTCTTTCATTTCTCTCCTGAAGTCTAGCACTATTTTTTCCCCCAGGGCAGTGAGACTAGCCTTAATGTGCCTTTAAAAGGCGAGTAAATAGTATAATCACTGTTTCCCAGCTGACGAAAAAAGGGCAGAGGTAACAATGTGTACAAGTCATTTGGCCTATATGAGAAAAGAAAACCAAAAGTGTGCGTCCCAACTCTCTTCAGTGGGCTGTACAATCTCTGTAAGAATCTCCAGAGTGTGTTGTAATCTACTTCTCCCAATAAAGCTGGATTTTTAAAAAAGTTTTTATTCAATGGCATAAAATGAAGGTCAGAACAGAAGATGTATGACCTTAAAACAGCACCTTATAATCTGCTAAAAATATATAAAGCTGCTATTTCTCAAGCGTACCTGGAAGCTGTGCCTAGTGCTGTGATCCATGCCTGGAAAATCCCAGCAAGGAATGAAAAGGGGCTTTTCCTCGTTATCACAAAGTAAAGCAGAGGCAGGAAGATTCCTCCATGGATGACGAGGCCCACAATCACAGTTACCATGTACATCCCAAGTTGTCTAGCAACTACTTCAAGGTCCTTGATTGCAATGATTTTGCCGCAGATGAGACAAGCAATGCCCAAAGGGGAATACCTGGGGAAAGAGAACAAGCATAGACAGAACTGATCTTTGCAGCAAGCAGTCATAAAATTTGTCCTTAACAGAATACAGGCGCAAGAAATAGTAGGGGCTTCTGAGGCTCAACACTGAGATGCAGATCAGGAAGTGATAGAAATTCAGCGTTTTGCTTTCACACCTCTTCTGAAAACACTGGCCATCTCCAGCAAATTCCACATTATATTCATTGCATTCCATTCTACTAAATGGAATGTGCATTTCCTGAAAAGTCTTCGATCCTGGAATGATATCGTTTGAGGATATGATAACATTACACAGGCTTGTACAGGGATGCAGTGGTTGTATTCAATATTTAACTTCCACAACTCATTGTTCATCTAGTTTCAGGAAGCTGTATTATCGGTTTCAGCTAAATGCCATGCTCCTGAGAGTTTCTGCTAAATAATGGAGATGCCACAGGAGCCACAGCTCTGAACAGAGAGATCAAAAGCCAAACAGAATGCAGCTCTGAAATACAGTTGTCCTTATAAAGACACAAACATAAAAATGCTGCTTCTAGCCACAGCAATTCTTTAACAATTCTATACAGAGGTGAACAAGTGCAACTCCTAAAACCAATCTCCTTGCTGAGAAAATAGAAATAAAAAGCATATCAGTAAAATGAAACAAATGTTTGCAAATGTTTTTTCTTGAAACTTGAATGGCTTCCTGCCATTGCAACACTGACTACAGTGGAAACTTCATAAGTTAAATAAGGTATTATATCCTGGGCATACCAACTAAGTGCTAAGTGAAATAAGAGTAAATTCTAACCCTTTGAGTGTTATTAGAGTACAGTCACTGTCTCTCCCTGCAAAGTCAAGATCAGCAAGATGCAATAACTACTGAAAGCTGGAGGGCTCTGTGAATAAAAACAACTGTCTTTTATGTGGCAAGATCCCCTAATAGAAAAGCAGAAGCATAACAGGAAGAGAAAGTCATCGCTTCAAGTTGCTTTGTTCAGCTCATTTCTACATCACTGTTCCTGTCTACACGACTCTTGCTTAAGTTTTCCTTTCAAACACTGATGATGCTGAATACTCATGCTTCAGGCACCCTTCTCCCTTTTTGACAGACTTTGTCCACCTAAAGCCTCAGCACAGTCATTTTTGCATTCATGCTGCAAAAAAACACCTATTTTTCAGCACAGTCATCATTATTAACTCTGCATTTTTGCCAGCAATGAACAAAAGCCTGATGCCAAGCTCACAAAAATCTGCACCAGAGAAGGGGACCCACTGTTTCACAGCTGCTGTGCTGGTGTTGTTGCTGAGAAAGTGTTGCCCACACAGTTCATCCATCATCAGACTGAACAGATGAAAGTCAGAAGGCACCACATCTGGACAGCTTGGTGTGCAGTAGAACAGTCAAGATTGCAAGGCCAGTGTGCTCCACAGTCTTTAAACTGGTATGGGATCTGGTGTTATTGTATTGCAAGAGAAAGGTTGTCTTCATCTGTGATTTGACTCCAGGAGATCAGGCCTTCAGCCTAGTCAGAACTGTGATGTTGCAGTCAGAGTTGATGGTTTGTCCAGGTTCCAGGAAATCCAGAAGGATCACTCCTTTTCTATCCCAAAAAACAGTGCACCTTATTTACCTGCTGAGGGCTGTGTCTTGAACATTTTCTTTTATAAGGGAATTCAAACGTCACCACTCCATGGACTACCATTGTGACTCTGGCTCATAGTAGTGACAACACGTACATCTCATTACTGGTAAATGATACAATCCAGAAACCTGTCACGTTCAGCATCATAGTGTTTCAGTAGTTTTTACAAACTTGCATGCAGTGTTCTTTCTGTTCCTTCTTAGCATTCACGAGACTCATTTGGCATAAACTTTGTGATAATTCAGTGTTGCCACTGCCATTTCCAATGCATTGAAGCTGATATTCAGCTCCGTACATATTTCCCTGACTGTAATTCACCAATTTGCTTAACACACACTCCCATATCAGACACCATTTTGTCAGGCTGTCCCGCTGCCATCATCTTTCACACAGCAACACCTGTCCTACCATACCACCAACATCTGTCTCTTATGTCACAGGGCATTATAAAATAGGAGGAATTACTTTCAGAGCAGCCCTGGTATATAACAGTGTATAGGGAGTATGTATTTTTTTATTTTGAAAGACTGTGGAGGTACCAAACACAGTATTACAGTGCTGTAGTGGAAAGGCTAAGTTAGGGCCTGAAGCAGTGATTGAGCACCTGGTGGAAAGGCAAGGCCAACCCAGGGGAGCTCAGGTGTATGCAATGTACCTGAGTGATCGGAAGGGGGGAAACCAGGATCCACCCCTTCTGAGACCTCATTTAAGTGTTGGCAGTGGAGGTAAGGGCTTGCTTTGCTGGAGCTCCCTGCTTTTCTGAGGCCTTTTGAAGGTAAGCAGCTCTCTTCGTTTCTGCATCTGTGGCTGTTGTATTTGGGCTTGCTCTCATTTGCTGTAGCTGAAGACTTTGCCACCCTGCTATTATTGTGGTACCTTCCATCCCATTATAGTGTTACAGATGCCAAATGTAGTAGTGCAGCTTTATGTTCTGAAAAACTGGTTTTGTGTGATATGTCCAGGTTTGGCACTGTATACCAGAAGTTCTGGGGGAAGCCCTCAGAAGAGCAATCATGGAAAAAAAGAGAGTACCCTTTCAGAAATATAACCAAGAGCTTAGTCTTCACAGAGTAAGGCATTCCCTTGAAGGCAAGCCAAGCCCCGTTATTACAAATGGGTTTACTTCAAAAACAGGACAGGCATCTTCCACTGCTGTAGTGTTCCAAAACTCAAGCTCTGCTGAAATTATGGGGGAGGAACTATGCATCACTGAAGACCACTGGAATTTTATTTGATGGTGAAGTATTTTTATTACAGAAGTCAGCAAATGATGTCTTTAGGCTTCTTTGTAATTATACCTTCTAGTTAATGCTCTGGGATTACTCTGATTGCTCTGTAACTTCCCAGGAAGACATGGAGGTTTTTAACATAGGGTATTGTTGTATGCTTAGGTATTCTCCCATATAATGAGTGTCAATAATAGATGTGTCACTTGAAGGTCTTTGCTGGTACTTTCGTGTCTTGGACTTTACTAAACAAAGAACAAAACTTGTCAACTTCAGAAATATTTCGGAATATTCCTAAATATTCAGCATGAAGAAAAAATGCTGTTCTGATTCTAGCATAACTGGTAAGGTTTTAAAAACCATATTATTCATTATACTGTTTACTAACAAGCTATGTTTACTATATACTATAATAGGGTTTTGAGAGATTTTTATTTACCTATTTTGTTTCAGAAGTTAGGACTTTGAACTTACCACATAATCATAGTTACTAGCTTCATCACGATCTCATTCAGGATATTGAAGAAATCCACCATCATCTTGGCTTGTTCTCCCATTTTCCCCATAGCAATGCCAAAAGCAATAAAGAATCCTATTAAACCTATTGAGGAGAAAAGGTTTTGAAAGCAAAAGTTTTTTAGCAAGATCTTGCACCTAGTCAGTGTCTTTGTGCTACCTCCTGATCCATTTCAGAGTGATTGTAGTGTGTTCTATGTCTCTCAGGTCTTTTCAACGTGAACTCACTCTCAACTTTCATGATCTTATTCTACAGACTATCCTTCAGTACTTTACCACGCTCTAATTTCATGGGTCAACTATATTTTTTCTTTCTTCTGAACCGGTCTGATCACCACAATCTTTCCACTGCAATGCAATTGTTAGAAACCACATGGCCTCCAGCAAATAGGAGAGGCAACAGAGTACAGCACCGTGACTGTTTTTTGTTGCTAAAATAGTTACTAGAGACCAAAAGCGTATTTAACAAACTTGGCAGATTCAACCTGCAGACTAGTCAGTCTTGTAATACTAGAAGCAACCCCAGAACATACCTTTCACAGGTCAGAAGTAGCCTAGTTAAGAAGATGAAGGTGGGAGGAGAAGATTGGTATTGCACTTCAAGCTTAATCATTGCATTCACATTAAACAGATCACTGCTGATGGTTTCAGTGAGAGTAGATATCTAACCATAGATTCAATATATGTAAAAATGGGCCCCCTAAATTTAGATGACTAAGGTGAGAAAGTATGGAGCGTTGCACCTGTCGCATATGCCTTTGGAGCTGTCTCTCTAAAGCCAGCCCTCGCTTTCAACCAATTTTCAGTGTCCAGAGAGGGGATTATTAGCTGATACTGAAAGGTGGTTTCAAAGTTAAGGCATCACTTGCAAGTTAATATTCAAACATGATACAAACTCTGTGTTTAAGAAGTGTGTGAACTCATGGGAAATTCCTAAGAAGAAACAGATAACAACAAGAAAAAGCATTCTGCAGAATGGAATTTCAGCTACCACTACATGGGAAAGAGCACACTGTCTCATATCCTTACACTAGGCTTAGTGATAAACCTTTTTGTGGGTTTTAAGTATCCATTCTTTTGGATGTAAGGTCACTGTCTAGCAGCAACCTGTCTTTGCTGAGTCACTTAAAAAGGGCACTGAAGTGCATGTATGTGTGCTGTACAGCATAGAGAAACAATGGAATTGTTCAAAGGCCAATTAACTTCCTGGAATTCAGACTCTACAAAGAAATATTTGTAGGTGATTTTGTTCTGTTAATTCCAGGCTAGCTGCTGCATTATTCAGAAAAGTCAAGTTGGCTAACATTTGCAGAAATTTGACTGGTTTGTGCAGTTCATGCAACCTGGATGGCAATTCCTCAGCATTTTCACTTCATTTATATGAAGAATGAACAACAAATACCTCTGCAACATTTGAGAGATATTGGTTAAAGCACCACAGTGAATATCCCTCCTAAACTATAGTTTTAACAGCGTGCATTTCCTTCCTGTAGGGAAGGAAAACTCATCCTTCTAGCTATTTTCTTACTTATGATGGGATAAGCAATGCACAAATTCCATGTTAAATATACTTAATCTGTTATATCAGAAATACAACTTCATTTTAGCACAAAATAAGAGATCTAAGAAAAAACTGCAGGTGATGATAACAGCATGGCCAATGGGCTGCTGTCTCACATGGAGTGAAAAATTCTAATCTGCTCCTTTGCAAGAAAGCAGCTCTTGGATTTGTAATGCTTAAATTGCAAAGGAATGAGGCTCACAGTGGCAAGCCCAATACAGTAGTTCCATCTCTTCTTAAGCAGGCTGCTTCCCAAAGAGGAAAAAAAATGACCTCAGGTCAGTTTATTGTTATTATTTCCCCTTTTTAAGTAAAGCAGCCTCTGCCAG
This sequence comes from Coturnix japonica, assembly GCF_054131305.1. Lineage (NCBI taxonomy): Eukaryota > Metazoa > Chordata > Aves > Galliformes > Phasianidae > Coturnix > Coturnix japonica. Next base: position 7,292,871 of record NC_140667.1, on the reverse strand, counting down.
CCAATTCATCAACACCTGGAGAAGGTCTGCAGGCACAGCAATCGTTTGCTTAGTAGTAGCTGCTCATCAGCTGTAAGGGGTCTTTAAGGGGCCATTTGCCTCTAAAAAGTGAAAGCCTAGCGGTGAGAGAAAGCAGTGATTTAAGTACTGCTATATGCTGTCTCACTGTGAGGGCAGTACCTATAAACACAGGTGTGGACCTTTGCCCTGTGAACATGCTGCCACAGAGCACATGAATCTTTAAGCATGGGTGTGCTGATGAGCACTACAAATTGAGGGCTAATTTGAGACCAGTTTCACCCAGGTCTGCAAAGAAGGTGAAGGAGCACTCCTTTCTGAGCTGATAAAATTGAGTCTAAGCACAGAGGAGAAAGTAAGAGTAGTGTGGCAGCTCTTCGTTCCTTCATGCCTTCATCTCTGCTTGAACAGGTGCTTCAGCAAGGAGTGGGAGATAACCAAAACCTTTGTACCACCCCCACATGCTGGCTTGTACAGACAAGATGGCATGATGGCAGTTGTTCATAATGTGCAGCTGGTAAAGGTCAGCAGCCAAGATGAAAGAGAGAGTGAGTTGTGACTCAGAGATGTGTCAAGCCTCTCTGGGATTTTTCTTGGGTGGTGTGGTGCACACCCCACCTCTCACTGCAGGCTGTGCCTCAAGCCAGAATCTAGTTCAGCTTGCCCAAGAAACCTATTAGAAACAACAGAGCTCAAATTCATCAGTGGGGTGGGTAAAGCACTGCCTCTGTTTTGCCAATATGCATTACTATTAGTCTAGATGGGCTACCTCTAGGATGAAAGGATATTTTGTATACCTCCTACATTGTTCCCCACTGTACTCCAAATAATTCCTGTAAAGCTGCCATTCCAGAATAATCCTCTCGGTTCTGTGATATCATCATAGTTCTACCAAAACCATTTAGTTTTCATCTAAGAGACCAAAGGAAAGTCAGTAGGTGATAATGTTTGATGGCTATTTGTGGAGATTGAATTTGTTCTGAGGAGCAAGATTAGTTAACGCTGACTACCCAGTCACAGACAGAAGCTGCATCATACATATGATTTAGATTTTTGACAAGCAAGAAGTTTTCCTACCCAGGACGTTCATGCCATCCTTAAATTCAAGTCCCTTCTTAATGACTAGCTGGGCTTCTGGTGGTGCTTCACGTGCTGTCTCGTTCATCAGAGCAAAAGCAGAGTCTGTAACGTTAGGTGGCTCTTCAATGGGTGGTGGCACCAGCACTTTCTTGGTGACAGTTTGGATCTGAAGGCAATAAAAAGGGAGGATGAGAGTGGAAGTAGACTGGATGAAGTCCATATGGGAGATGGGGAAATAATAATAAAAACTTGTGATTCCAGAGAACTAGATTTTTAAAGGATTAGGCACACATTCCACAACCTTTTACCCCTTCTTCCAAAAATAAGTTTGTTTTTCAATGGTTTCAAATGACATGCAGTCCTGGGAATCTTCACTGTATCTCTGGTGTGAGAGAATGGCAAATATTCCTTCTTGCTACTGTGTAATGTTTCACAGATAGCTAGCCTCTTTGTCCAGATGGTTCACAAATGGTTCACAGATTGTATGTTGCCCATAGATGTAGTTCATTTAGCACTGAAAGTTGGGTATCTCTAAAATCAGTCACAGCAGCAACTCTACAATAAGGCTTGTTATTAGGATATTTACTTAAAACATTAAAGCACTTAGAAATTCCACTACAGATGCTTAAGACAGAGGTCCTCAGCCTTTCACTGCATGCAGTCGTAGCACTTACAACCTCATGCCTAACACTGAGTTTAGATTCTAACAACGTCTGAAGCCTGCAAGCTATTTGAATGTTGAAGTTGTTTAGACATGACGGCCCATTTCTCTGTCATGGTGCTTAACTTAAATCTCTTCTGGAATTTTTATTGTGAATTAAGATTTTTTTTTTCTTGACCATTAGAAAAAAAAATCAACTGTTACAGAAACTCCATGATGGTTGAGTTCAGTAGCCAGATGAGCTATATCAAAATGGCAGTTTAATCCCTTAATTGCTTGTAGAACCCCCATGTTGATCACTGCTACACAGCACCACTGTTGTGTATGCTTCAAAACCAGTTCTTGCAAGAATTTTGCAAATTTTCTTTCTCCTGAAGCAACCTGGAAACTTTGAGTGCTTGCGGAGAAACTCTGCACAAATGTCTGCATTAAAAGGAATTATTTTTTTCTCTTAACTCATTTACTGAGCAATTAAGGACTAATGGAAGACAAGTTCAGTATGGAGAGGATTGTGACCAACTTAGAAAATGAAAAGTGGCTTTGTGACAGAGGTGTGCACTGGCAGTTAATTTGGAATCTGAGAAGAGGAAATTTAGGAAGGCTATAAGCTCAAAAGGGAGCATCCTTCATGTGCCACTGAAATTACCAGGACTGTGTCCATTGACTGCTATGGGCTTTGAAATGAGTCTGCATTGGTGAACTTAAGAAACAAGCAATGGAATTGGTCACCTATGAGTAATTAAGTGACTTAACAAATCAATATTACACACACTGAAAAAGCAGTATTGAGGTTCTAACGAAACTATTTTACATGGTAGCTTAATTTTTTCTCTCGTGATTTTTCCCTTTACCTAGGTATTTTTACCTAGGTATTTTTACCTAGGTATTCAGTCATTTTCAGCAGACCAGAAATTTAGTTCTCTCTTCCATAGTTTAAACTAGGGAAAGAAAGAAAAAACATAAGCACCCTGTACTCCCCACACTCCATTTAGCAAAAACACATTTCACATTACATGCGGTGTTTGGCCAACCACGGTTTGACCACATGACTGACATTCCCATGATGATCTGGAAATACTGAGAATGTTCTCTCATTTAAATCCCCAAGGACTGTGTGTTTTTATGTGGAGGACTGTGGAAGAAGTGAAGCAATTCAAGTCCTTTTGGCATCTTAGGTTGCCCTCTGTTCTCTCACCCCCATGGCCTCTTCTGCCTTCCTCCCTTTCTCTTCAGCCATAACCACAGCTCATGCCATTCCACTTAGGAGCATTTAAGGGCATATTTGGCAACAAAGCCTATTTCATTTAAAAAAAAAAAAAAGTCTGCATGACTGCCAAAAAACTTAGCTTTAGGAAAAAGCAGCTCACATACAAGAAATTTGTTTAAGAAGAGATCAGCAAGTCTGCCTTTCTCATTTCCTTTACGCTTCCATGTAAGTGAAGCCATTTTTATTAAGGATTAGTGAAAAGCTTTTTGACAAAAGTTATGTATGAAGCAAGCAATGCAGGCTCTAACATCCTTCTTTCCCAGCATGCCTCAAACTTGACCTGATGGAGCCACCTGTGGGTGGGTCAGCCACCTGAGTGTATTATCCCCATGTAGGACTGTAATCTCTTGATATTACTGAAGTTGTGGGAAGTTTGGTTTCAGAGTATGTTTTCACTGGAAACCAGCCTGAAGATCATCCATTCATTATACGCAGGGCACTATGGAACTATCAACTTTGTAACTAATGACCAAGATCAAATTCAGTGAGAGTCAAAGATCCTGTAAATCATCAGGCACTTAGTGCCAAGACAGCATTCATTCTCTTACATATTGCATAAAAAGTAAGGGGAAGTTTTTAAGATCACTTAGTAACGAGCTAAAAATAACTTTTAAAAAAATCTATGAAATGAAATAATAATTACTAAACAAAACAGCTAGAAATAATTCTCTTTCATTTACCTGATTAAGTCCTCAGACCTTTTTCTCTTTGCATAATTTCTGTCATTCTTTCACTGAGTAGTGACATTACCTCTGTAGACAAACTTGGTCAGTAAGAGAGGTTTTAAAAAATATTAGGAAGGAGTAGGATTTACCTGCTGAAAACATGCTTGGACTAAATTTTCAGGGAACAGGTTTCGGATCAGATCCAAGAAAGCATCCAGACTAGATACTTCATCATTCTTCTTCCCTTGACCAAGCTGTTTCTTGAGTTTTGGATTCCCTGGATGGATAGCTAAAACCAGAATCACACCCAGCACGGCAGCAATAATAGTGGTGGACATGTAGTAGACCATGGCTCTTGTTCCCAATCGGCCACTTGCTTTAGCATCTAAACCAGATAGTCCTGCATGTGTTTTATTTTTAAGAAACAAACAAACAGAGACTCAATATCCAACTCAATAAGCATCACAGACAATGCTGTATAATTTGCAAGTGTTAATGTCTGTCTACTTTTTCACTTTGTGAAATTCATGCTGAAACTTCTTCCTCCAAATCTTATGTGAACAATGTCTGCTGTTACTACTTTATAGAGAATAATTTGAGATTCCATCTGAATGCACATCAAATAATTCATACCATCATTTGCTTTCATCGCTGCATATTGTTCATGTTCTGGATGACAGCACAGATTTAAGAAGGCAAGGCATTCTACTGTCATGAAACTTTAATTCACAGGGTTCAATGCAGGAATTAGGTGGGAAAAAAAACACATTAAGAAAATTCTAATCTTCAAGAAGGTGGTATGTCAGCATGTTTTTGAAAACAAATTCACTGGAGCATCTATCAAAGTCAAAGTAAATTAACTCCACACACTACAACAGCAAAATCCCTGACAGGATCACACACACAAAGCAAACCAGGTGATTTCTGTAGCAAGCACCTTAAAGTATTTATGGCTAATAGATCTTACCTGTGATTAAACTGGAGATAATTAAAGGGAGGATCAACATTTTTAGCATCCTCATAAGTATATCTCCTGGGAAGGCTATTAACATGATGATGTCAGGGTCAATAGGTGTTGCTAGACGAAGAAGACCCCCACATAATGCACCCAGGATGACACCTGGAAGGACAGTAAAACAGAGTAGGTAGAAAAGAAAAACATACATGAATTGATCCATGTTCATTGATTACTTGTCAGAAAAGCCTAGAGGAAAATAGCCATGGAAGGTGGCTGTTTTTAGGTAGAAAAACTGATTCTGGAAGGCATGACCCTCTGATAACAGTTGTAACATGCTTACCATATATCTCACAACTAAAGAGAAATAGTCCTGAGTTTGCATCTAATATGCTATTTTGCTTCTGCATTGTATTCTCCCCAAAATATTATTGAGGTTTGATAATACTGCATAGTCCTTGTAACACACCGCGCGGGAGTTAAATGCAGGCAGATTGAGGCACTGAGATGTAGTGATGTATAGGTCATTCAGGGTTGGGATTCTTCTCAGTATGACATCTAGTTCTCAGTGTAAGAATGATACTGCTTGAAAGTAAAACAGCATAAGTAGCTATTTTACAGTCTAGGAAAAGCCCTACAGAAAAGCTAGAATAATCATGAGAGGAAAACAGATTCAAGGCCTGGGGTTTTTTGGAGGGGAGTATCAGTCATTTACTAGCAATGTGGTCATCTCTGATTTTATCAGCACGCTACTAAGCTAAGTAGAGAATTAAGCTAGGAAAAGACCTAGTCAATTCCAGTTTCCCTCAAACTCCAAGTCCTGATCGATCTTCCAGGCAGCCAGGCACCACTTTTCTACTCAAAACAGAAATTACTCCTATAGAGCTGTTATTCATCCTTTAAAGTGTCTGTAATGTAACACGTTAAGAAAACCTGGTTGAAGAAAAATGTGGTTCTTGGTACTAATTTATTGCTACCTTGCTTTGATGGACTGCTTCCTTTTCTTGTGGTACTAACACTTTCTAATAGTCATTACCATTACCACAAAGAATTTCTTCATCACAAGTGTACTGTTAGAACACCTAAAATCCTCTCTCAGGGCTGAAGCTGTTGAAGTCCTGTCTACGTGAAAAAAGGCCACATTTACTTCCATATCAGGGTCTTCATAAATGGGTATTTTATGTCTACATTTAGGATGCTTTTGTCTTTTTTGTTTTAATCCCAGATTCAACTGTAGCAAAACTTGACAGCAGAGCTTAAGTTGTGATTTGCAGCAATGATAACTCTTTGAAGTATCAGCTTGATACAGTGCAGAACATACATTTACTTAAAACTTTTATGGAATTGCATCAGCCACCTTCTAAAGATGATTCAGTGCAAATACTGTGTCTAAACACTTCAGCAGTGTGTGTTTTGAAGGCTTAGAAATACGGCTGTGAAATCTGCAGCTCATGACCAGCTGCTGTTAGTCTTTCAAACAATAACAAAATTGAGTATGTCTATGAATTTGCTGCGTTATGCTGTTAGGCTTTCAGTGAAAATGAGCCAGGCGAACAGCCAGGGGACTACAATAAAATGTCAAACTGTTCCATATTTGGAAACTGCTAAAGCCAGAGGTAATGTTTAAGATGAGATCACTGAGCACTGCCTTACAGCTATAGAGTGTGGGGAAAATCCTTAATGGCAGAATGTGAGCTGAGAGATAAAAAGATGAGGAAAAAGTAAATTTTGAAAGTTTTTCTCCTTTTTCAAGTAACAGAGTAAAAATGTGCAGAGCATTTTGTTTTACTGAATGACACTGACTTGACTTGCCTTGGGGCTTCGGTGACATTTCATTCAAAACCACTGACAGTGGGTAGCTCAGCTGTGTGGACTAGTTCCATGTTGCATTAGTAACACCCTGCACAACTCAACTAGAGGGACAGTCTCTAAAGGTGTCCTACTCACTGTCTGACTGTTCAGATAGAACAGCATATGAGCACAGAAAGGGGCTGGGGTCTTACAACAACAAGCACTGATCCTCAGAGCACCCAGACAGGTGGATGTAGCTTACCAAATACAGTGAGAGCCAGAAGCAGGTTCCTGCGGAGCGACTTGAAGAACTGCACACATATGTTCCCAGATCTGTGCTCCACTGGACTCAAGTGACTTTCATGCATCCTCACTTCTACTTGCTTCGGCATATTGTTGGCACTAGAATAAAAATGAAAATCAAGTAACAGAGCAGCAGATGCCAAAAGGAGAGGAAAGCCTGGATTATTTCCCTCGTATGTAAGTGGGGAATCTAATGCATATTCCATCGCTTCCCACATTTCATAAACACTGTATCTTTACTGCTCTAAGGAGAGAGGTCTTTGAAATGTTATGGTCTGATATGACTCTTCTAAAGGTGTGGCCATTAGGGTACTGTTTGGAGCTCTCTCTGCAAACGCAATGAATTCACAGGACACCTGAACTGGTTCATGGATTAACTTATATTTGTCATGACCTGGGGAATCTGATTTCCCCAGAGATTGTGGCTGTCCACTGAAATAGGGAAGATGGCTGAAAAGCAGCTTCTATTAACAGAAAAATGTGGTTTAATACCTTGTTTAATTCCAATCCAGGGGGAAAAAAAAAAGGTTTAAAAATGAAGATCTGTTAAAAACAACCCATTCCAGAATATTTTGCGTAAGATTCCCAAAACTTTTCAACAGTAATATTTTCTAGTAATGTAATCAAAATGCAGAGGTCAAAATAATCTCTTTTAAGTTCTAATGAGATTTGATCAACAGCTACTGAAAAAGACATAAAATTACTCATTCCCCATGAAAGCCTTTGGCTTCATTGAATTTTTAATGTTTAAAGGAAAACATATGTATACATGTCCATATATGTGTATATATACATATTACAAACTGTTAGATATATTTGAGTGATACACGTAAGTGTAGGCCTTTGAAAAGGATGCTTCAGACTTTTTTAGTGCCAGAGAAATCATTAGCAATATATTGATTTTTTTAATATGCAAAAGCTTTAAATATATTTTGGAAGAAAAAAAGCACTACAAATACTACTGCAAATAAAACACTTTCCACAAACCTTAAAGCCATCTACTTAAATATGAGAAATATCAGAAGAACAGCTAAAACACAATTCTTATTAGCAAGGGGAAAAAAAGGAAAGAAAAAGATTATGAGATCTGGTCTTACACCAGTTTAGGACAAGACTTTAGGAAGAAAAAGAACAAAAAACAAATCTGCACCTATAGTAATAGATTGATGTTTACAGACCTTAAAAACATGATAGACAAAACTTGGATGCTCCATCACTTTTTAAACCAAGATATATTGTCCCGCTAGGAGACTGTCTGGAGCACGCCATTATGACTGCCACAGAAACAGCAAGCTAAAGCATCTCCAGCGAGGCAAAACAGTGCTTTATTATTCATAGCACACTTCACTGTCTTCATAAAGTTTATCAATAGAAGTTAGAAAAATAGTTCTGTGATGTTCCTTCTGAAAGTGAAATGGCATTTCTTTCCAATCCACCTGGTTGTTAAAAAAGCAGTGCCAGTTAAAAACATATCGTGCTATATGTTATTTTTAAGAGACACAGGAGACTCCTAATTGTTGTGATTTAGATTTTGTACCTTTTATATTTCATATTGATAAAATGTACTTCTGATGGTGGAATAGCAAATAAGAATATTTGTGCATGTTCTGACAGCTCAGATGAGTGGCATACCTTCTTGGAAATATGTGAGCACAACTATCAGATATATATAAGAATTAGGGGACAGTGTGCTGTTACTTGAAGTGCTATAGGAAAAATGAAATAGCATCTGTAGTGTTCATGCACATGTATCACAGAGACATGAAATCACAGGTGGAAGCATGCCACTGAATTAAGGAGACTGGGATCTAAACTGTATAACTAGGGACAGCTTCCAGTCTCACTTGTAGGCTGGATATAAGCGCAGCGCTTGTTTAGACCTACATTCACTGAAGGCTGATTATATACTCATCTGAAATTCTGAAATATGAGCAGTTAAATATAATTCAAAAGAAAATATTAGTAGGTCTTCCAGTAGCCAATTACTAACAGAGCTAGAGTGGGTCAGTAAGCAGTAGCCCCTGCTGAAGCCACATGTCTATCCAGGCCAGCTTTAGTCTGGTGTTCCAGATTGGATACTGTCCCTTTCCCACACCTATAGCTTCACACTGTTTGTGGAAAAACTACCTCACAAATACTTGCTGCAGGCTATGCTAAATGCCATTTACCTAATTGACAGACAACAGAAGAAACCGTTCCCTGCCACTGTTGCCCATTAAACCCTCAAAGGCAGAAGCAGGCCTCTGGTTCTACTACTGTACCCAAGGCTTATTTCTGTTCCCACTTGTGTCTAGGCGACATCTGGGTATTTGCTGGCACTTGCACTCCTTTGGAGCCTGGTCAGCATCCAAACAAAAGCTCACAAAATGTGGGGATGGTGGCTCTCCTGCTGCAGCTGCCACTCAGAATTACATCCCAGGTGCACTGAATCCAGCCCTGCTTGAGGTTCTCAGACAATACAGAGCTACTATGTTACAGCAAACTCTTGTATCCAAGTATCACTAATATGAGAAGGAAATGCAGGCACTTTAAAGGCATTTCTATGTTTCCAGGAACTTCTTTACCATGGTGTGTTTTTCTCTGAAGTGCAAAAACGAGTTTTGCACCCTCCAGTTCCTCAAGATTGTAAGCAAACCTCTGGCAAGGACAGAAATTCTGACTGGTATGTAATTTCTGTGTTTTTATTTTGTTTTCAAAGAAAAGGACCTAACACAAAAATATGTTAACTGTGCAGATATGTTATAAAAAGTGTTGACAAGTGGATATAATCACGTATAAAATGGGACCACAAAGAACAATTATCTAAGCATCTGCACAGTTAGCGCTGCTCTTAGCACTGAGATTTCTATCACCAGACTAGAGACAAGGCTCTTGAGGAGGCTGTTGGGTGCTGGGGGTTGGGTAAGGAAGACAAAGCTCCTCTCTAAATGGTAAGACAAGATTCTTGTCTAGCAATGATTTAAATCAGAGTTTTGCTCCAGAAATTTTCTGTGCAGTTACTAGGTGATGAAAATCTGCTTGACCTCTGAATCATGGAAGTAAACTTGGGTCTTACGGACTGAGCCTGAGGTTGAATTCAGTGAACTAGCTCCATGTTAATGGAACCTCTGTACATAGGTATCATGAGACAGCACAAGCTGCATTTCTGCAGATGTGATCTCTCAAACGTGCTGATGATCACCTTCGCTGAATAAGCTGTTGTTCCACTACATGGAGCTTCCAGGGCTATTCAAACCAGCCAAGCATTCTGAATGCTCATCTGAAACACATCAGACCAAAACCTCTTTTAGTCTAACGTCACTGAAGCTAGAACACTGTAATACAAATTAGCTCTGCTCATTATTTTCATATGTCCTAACGACAAGCAGCCAAACAGCTAAGCTGTGGAATAGGCCCACAGAGAAGTGTAAGAACTGAGGCCTTCAAATTAACACGTTTTCTGCCAACTCCGGGCACTGGAAAACACTGATGAGACTTGTAAAAACATAAAGCAAATACTGGAAAATGTGTAGCCATGTGAAACAGCTCATACCACAAGCTAGATGCATAGAGTGGCTTTTGAACAGCAAGTATAACCTTCTGCCTAGCCCAGCTCTCCTGTCCTTCTCTGTTCTGAGGCAGCACTTACCTCTAGAAGAGGAGCTTCTTTAAGCCCACAAAATCTTACTATTTTTATGCTCCTTAGTAGTAAAGAAATGTCTCAAAATGAACACAGTCTGTATTTTTACCTGCTCTGCCAAGGCAATACACTCATGCATCAAGTAACAGAAGTAACAGAACTCAACTGCAGTTTTCCCATCCTTCAAGCAAGGAAGCAATCTCCTTCCTGAGTAAGCAGAAGGTCATTTGTTCTTTCCAGTGTCCCACATCCCTACAGCCTGCACAAGGACAAAATCTGTCCCAAAGCATTTGATTTCAGATTACCTAAACGTTTGTTGTTAATTTTGCCTGTTATAGCATTCATCTGTTTCTCTACAATTTTTAAGCTGCTGTTTGTTTCGCTTTCTGGTTATTAGGCATAATTGTGTGAAAATGTAGGAAAACAATTCATTAAAACTTCAGGGCCTCTGGGGTTTTCAGTCCTACTTCCTTCAAACATTTTTCTTAGGCTTTATTTTATCTCTCTCTGGGAAAGTCTGCTGTTATATTTCATTTTCACTCCTTTTTTTCCCACATTCCCAGTGAAGGCTCTGTGTGTAAGGGGATGAAAAGATAATTTGCTTTTTGCACAAAAAACCCCAACAAAATGTAAACTCATTTCCTCACCAAAGTTAGGGGTTAACAAGTAGCATAGCACTGAAGTGACAATACCCTTTTAATTCCAATCAGTTATTGGAGCACATACCCACTTTGACATCAACCTAGAGCAGAGACCATGCAGAAAGAATGGTCTGCTATTTAAATGAGAAATGTGGGCAAAAATCATAATGAGGCTTGCAAAAACAGATGCTGAGGACAGGGCAAATTAGCAGTGACGGTGTTTAGTCTGCATAAGGTATTCCAGCTGTGCCAATTAATCAAGTAGTATCAGTATAAAAGTCTGCTTTGGTTAATTTGAATTTTTTGCTTTTTGGTTTTGGGGGATGGTGAGCTGCTTAGATTAGAGGCTCTTGTTATTATAATAAATGACTATTTTAGAGCAGGACAATCAAATGAGGGTAATCAATTGTTTGAGACTTGTCAAGGTAACTTGTGGGGGTATAGTAAGCTTTACACAGTAGTAGAGTAACTTAGGTTTCTAGCATTACCTTTGGTAACAGGAACAGCACTCTTCCTGGAATAAAGCACTGCTTTATCTTTTGTGGCAGTTATTTCAATCTGGGCAGCTAGAGCTATTCTTGAGAAAACAGCTCTGGACATGGCAGCCATGTTCCGGGAACATCTCTTGAACTGGATGACTGCTGTCAAACCAAGTGTGGCTCTATTTTAAGTGATGAGGTAAGCAGCAGACATAAATGTTAGCACTAGAAGAAATGGCCTTTTTAGGAAGGTGAAAAAATTTGCTCGACCTCAAAATAAAAAGCTCATTTATCTAATGTTGAGACGGGTGTTGCAAATGTTGTCACCAAAGAGTCATGACAAAAAAGGTATTATGAAGTTTGCTATATAGTAATTTTGATGAGTACTCACTTTTTGAGATCATTCTAGCACCCAATGGAATTCTATGGGAGTAAGCGAGAGCTTAATCTACCCTAAATGAAATTTGCTAACAGTAATGTTTGGCGTAGGGTTGTATCTCTTCCTGGGAATACAGGAGAATTAATGTAACTCCAGTGATTCTGGGGCACATGCTCTGTTTGTGACTAACAGATCTGTTCCACCTCAGTCTTCACCTGACCCTGCAGGAAAGAGTCTGCTATGACTGTTAGATGGATGACGAGCCCATCATCAAAACTTATGGATAATATCACTAGGGCAAGAGGGATTTCATTTGTGGGATGCCAGGAGTCTAGATCGTCTGCCACAATACTTATGAAGGATGGCCTGAGCACCAGCCTCCTAGTTTCATGGTAAGCTCTCATGCAAAAACACACAACTACCAAAGGCATGTTTAGTCTGTGTTAATGAAGGGTTTATTTTGAGTCTTTCACTAAGCTCTTCTATTCAATTTTAACTGCGCTGTGTTGGGTTTTCCTTGTTATTTGCAGGACAGTAATGAATTCTGAGTGGAGACTGTCATTGACCATGAAGTCTGGTTTGACATAGAGACTGATATAAGCAACACCCTGCAGCATGACTTGCTTTTTGCAGTAGGAGAAGGAGATTTCTCCCTGAATCCTTTTACAACTATATTATTTCTGCCAAGTTAGCATTTAGTATGCAATCTCCAAGTTTAACATAATCAGATCTAGATAGATGACTTGAGGCATCCCCACAGAACCTGCAGGAAAGAGTGGCCTAAGCGAACACACTACTCTCCAAATTAGTTTGCAGTAACATGCATCATATTCTTCTGATGTTTTAAAATATTGTTCTTTGAGGTCATTTAAGGAAAAAAAAAAAAATAAAAATCTTCATGATCTCCCTGAATTTGCAAACTTTGAACTTAGGTTCAATTTGTTTGCATATTTAAGATGCTATTGGAGGTGGCACAAAAGTTTCCAATGACCAGATGCTACCTTCAGCTGTTTCTTCAGCTTTTGAATGTGGCTTGGGAAGCTTAATTGTACAGTGGGGAAAGTGTAGTTCATGGGCTTTTTGAAAGCAGAAGGAAAGAAAATGAAGTATAATGTGAGAATTGTTAAAAAATCACACGGTCCTTTTTTTTTTTTTTTTTTTTTTTAACCTGTTTATGCACATCTTTCTACAAATACCATCAAGACTTTTTTTTTCTTGTGTTTAATGTTTGACTGACTAATATATGTACATAGCACTTTGTGACATATCATGGAAAAGTAAGTGAGTCTCTATGGAGAGGCTGTGAATGAAGGTTCATTTCTCATGGAACTCTGTGCCATAAACCACATGAAACTAGCAGATCTTATTGAATCACGCTGGTCATGTTAGAATGAAGATGATTGTATTTTACACCTGGCAGTGTAAGTGAAGACCTGGAAATACAAAGGCAAGTGAAATCCTGATTTTTTTTTTGTTGTTTTAACTTTGGAAGTTCCAGGTAGCTGTGGGGGAGAAAGAAATTGAGATGACACCTATGTGCTTTTTGTTGTGACAGGGACAAGGAGCTACATCAGCACACAGCTGTGGCACTACAAGCAGCCATTGCTTCTTGTGGTGTCTCACACCCACTCATAAGAAAACCTGGTTTTAACACCAGTGGTTGTGTGTGTACACTTTAGCAAATTAACTAATTTTATAATTCAATGGCATGACAAAACCTGACAGAAAGAGGTTCAGTTCCAGTTCCCAAGAAAATGGGGAATGTGCTTTTCCAGACCTCATAAGAGACAAGATCCAGAGAGTTTCCACAGTCCTGGGAAAGGAACATCTGCAGCACTTTACTAAAACAAAAGTAAATTCATGGGAGATCCCCTCATTGCAAAACTACCAGAAAGCCTCCAAGTGCCTATTGCGTCTGCATGCGATGACCAGTCTACCTAGTGGAGCAAATGAGGGAAGACTTCATGCTCTTTGTGTGAGTATTTCAAGAGTGAAATAATATGCCCTTAATAGAGATTAGCTGTAGGTTTTAAGAAAACAGGGTTTGTAATATATTTCACATTTTAGCAGACAAAGTTTCTGTGATTCTTCCTATTTGCTAGGTCCTCTGATTCACACCAAGTGAAGATGTGGCTACAAACTCTTTTTCTATCAAGCCTTTAAATTTGGTGCTGACATGTGAAACTTTGGCACTATCCTTTTACTACATCTGCTCTTCTGGTTCTGAATCTCAAGTGTAATAAACCTGAAAAAATCAAATCCTACTATGACACAGTAAAGATAAACTTCAAAGTTTTACACCTTAAAAGGATTATCAGTTCTCTGAGGAAGGACAATTGCTGGGCTTTTTTCTTGTCTGGTGTAAAAAAGGTGTATTTCCATCTACAGGGATCATAGTCTATCACTGGGTTTAAAGTGAAAGAAAAAAATAGTAATTTTAAAACACACAGTACCATAACCATTGTAAATATGATCATTTATTACCTTAATGATGCACATGTGGAATAGTTTTTTAACTGCCAAATTTCTGATAGGGCTTTACAGTAGTGTAACAACCTGGGAGCATTGCCTTGCATGCTTCATTACCTCAGAATTATGTACTGAGACTGAGATGGAGAGTAATAGAATTAAAGATGAATCATATTATTATGGCAAAGGATATAATAATGTGCTTTGTGTAAAAATTATCTACTTACATGCTCAGAAACTCAGAGGCAAGTAAAATCATGATCTTGCATTTACCTCTACCTGGGGTGCGCCAGGTAACGCAAAGAAAAAGGCTATGAAATGACTGGGGATTAACCCAGCAAAGATTATTAAACTAGTTAGATTGGGCAAAGATCAGAAATGTAGCAGCTCCTAGGCATGCTGTCTGGGACAGCACAGAGTGAAGTGTTGGTGTTTTTTATAGATATAATCCAGTGTTGTTCACAGAAACGCAGGCTGAACAAGGAGCTCCAATTGAGACAGTATGAATTAATTTTGTCACGATGACAGGAAACTAAATGCAAACTCCAAGTTTTTCCTATGAATTTATTTCTTGAGCAACGGCTCTTGAAACACTTTTTCTTCAAGTAAGTTCTCCCAGGACTGTCAGTAAAAGAAACCTTGTCAGTGATTTTGGACCACATCACTGCACAGAGCAAGCACTTAGTGGGCAGATAAACTTCCATGGCTGAATGAGTGCATCACAACTCTACCACTAAATGAGCTTAAACTACATCTGAACACAATTACTAGCATTCATTTAGATGCTATTAGAGATCTATCATAAAGATCTCAATTGCTTATTTTCTTTTCTTATCAAATGTATATATTAACTAGTTATTAACAGAAAATAAGGTGAACTACTGCTTTTGTTATCTGCTTTGAAAGTTCCCTGTACCTTTAACAGCAGCAAGGAAGTACCAACCAGACGCATTAGCAGTCTTATTAACTTTGTGCTTTAGCTTTAACCTTCAAATTCCCTCTCTTCCCAGAGCCTCACCTTTCTTTTCCAGTATGGTCTAAAAGGTATATAAAGTATTCCAAGAACTGAAAAGTGTTGTTTACTATGCACATTTAACCAGAAAGAAGAAAAAAAGGAAAAATCAAGTTGAAAAAATAAAAACAAAAGCTCCTCTCTGACTTCCAGTGGCTAAAGTCTGAGAGCGCTGACCTTCCACATGTTCAGCATTTTCCTCTGAAGGCTCAGAAGACATAAATAGATTCGAGATTGACTAGACTTCAGATAAACTTAATAAAAAGAAGCCAACACAGAAAAAATGCATTCTCTTCCATGAGATGTTTGTCAGCGGGCCAGCATATAACATTGAATCCAGCACTAATTCTGTTCTAAAACATTTCTCAGCGCTTCCTGTGTGGGAAATCTCTCTTCCAGAAAGTATTGCGGATAAAGTCAGAAACTGTTTGCACAAAGAGCAACTAGTAAGGAGACTGCTGGAAAACAGTTGAGTGTCTATGCACAAAATGTCAGAGCTTGGATTAGTATATGGAAATTCAAAAAGTCACAGCTTGCTCCTAACAGATGTTAATTCTGCAGTTGCTGCTGTAGATAATGGTGTTTCTTTGCTGTTCTCCAAGAGTTCTTAAAGGAAATTCTAAACAACCATAAACTAATTTACTATTGTAATCTCTGAGTGACAACAACTTCTACTCCAGTGTGGAAGTCTTTTAGTATAAGATAATATTTGTTCACTGGCACAGTGTGTTTATTCATTTCACAAACAGAATGTTTATGTCATTTTGTGTTTAACAAAAGGCGTTTTAAGTTTTTTTCTCTCAGCATATGGCACATCCTAGCTTAAAATGCATCCTGTTCAAGAAACTTCGAGTCATTCTTCTCTGTTACTCACTCTGTAATTATTTTTCCAGAGTTCCTACTTTTCTTTCATGCCAATATGCTTTTATTATAGCCAGATATTCAGATTGCTTTAATCACAGCTATTGCTCTGGCAGAATTACTCTGGCCAAAGTCTGCTCATGTTTTTTCTACTGAGAACAGTCTCAAGAAAAAATGACTTGGGCTGAGCCCTGAAAAAGCAAAGAAACTTAGTTTTGAAGACACGCTAACTTCCTGTAGTACATTAAAGTGATTACAGAAACCAAGTGTAGCATACGAGAATCTCTCGTGACAAATTATTTTAGCTCCTCAAGCTGAGCATGAGCTGTCTTATCCTTTCTGACAGCTGTTGCTTGGAGCAGTGTTTATGATCACACAGGGCAAGCTTTGATGAGTGCATGCCATCTGCTGGAACTGCAGGAGCCATTTACAGAGTAAATCCTGAAATGTAGAAATAATTTTGACCTACTGTAAAGCATCTTCTCTATTGTCTCTTGTGCCTTTATTTAATAATTGGGGTTGGAAGCCTCCTTTACATACTGTACCTTCAAAACAAATCAAACAGTAGCAAACACACTGCAACTGTAGTTTTGGGAAAGCTGGGGAGAGTTTCCTATTAACATAGACTAGGAATTTGATTCAAGTATCTGTATGAAATGGAGTGGACATTCAGCTAAAGAGCTCATTCAGGTGATCTGTTTATACTGTCTCTCCTCATCAGCATGTCTGCTAGGATACTGTGAGCTGTGCCTGGAAAAATGCCGTGTTTAAGATGGAAGCTCATGAATACAAAACAGCTTTCAGAAAGAAGCGTGTATTTAGGATTACAGACCTAAGGATGGATGATCATGGATGATAGGGTTGTTTTCTCTTATATGTTATATATGTGATGCCCTCAGGGCATGTGGCTCTCTGCCAAAGGATCCAGTTCAGGGGCAGTGCACAGGACTGAACTGCCTTTGTCTCCCCAAAGTTTGCATGCACTCATTTTACAGATGTAAAGAGTTGAGAGAATTTCAGCACTGGCAAGAGCAAGGTTATTTTTGGCATTCCCTGAATCGCTGTCTTAACAAGATATTTTCTTGAATGTTTTATTTTTGTTGTTTGTTTGGTATTGTCTATTGCACTGTAGTACAGCACTGCGGGTAGCCTCAGCTGAACTATCCCAGCTGAGCCTAGCACGCCTTCATGGGGAGATGCCTCTCTTTGGGACAGAGAGGCACAGCCACTTCGGGTGTCATGAAGACAAGTCTGTACGTGTGCTAAAGTTCTGAGGCTGGATAGCAAAATGCAACAGCCAGCTTTCCACAGTACACAACTACTGTCACTGCATGAAGACAGAACAGCTCCTGTGAAAACTAGGGTGGATTTCCTCATCTTGGCTGACTTCTGTAACCAGAACTTGAATTTTTCAAAGTTCTTATGGGAAATGTAAAAGGTTTACTAAATTATTCTGTAGTCCTCACTGGAGTGTTTTATAATACAAAGCAGGTCAAATTTGAGGGCCCAGAGTTTCAGGTTCCTGACAGTGCTGAGCCCTGCGTGCCCAGGACACGGCAGTAAGATGAGCGTGCAGCATAGCAATTTCTGAAGTATCATCTTGAAAGTCATCAGTCTGTAGGTTGGAGATTTCAAGTGCCATCTCCACATAAGCTATCAGACTACTTCAGTACAAAGTTAGAAAGTCTTAGCACACATCATGTTTTTTCCTTTCTTCCTTATCAGACCATATTTCTTAAGAGACCAAGCCTGAGATGGTATTGTAAAGCTAAGCAGAACATGTTGTACACGCAGAAAACTTGAACAGAGTTATAGTTTGAAATATGCTTAGCTACATCTCAAATCATAAGTTACAGAATGATCTTAACCTCCAGCCATGTTTATTGTGGCGATACGGTGATATGTTTACCATGGTAAATTCCAAGGCATACAATGTCCAACAAAATGACAACATATTGTAGGGCAATGCAGTTTAAAGAATAAAATGTCAAAGCAAAACCCTCAGGCCTTTATTCTGTTTTTGCTGAAAATCTAAAATCACTTGAACGTTTACCAGAAGTTGGAGTTATGGAAAATCTTATTTACTTTTAGGAGAAGTTATTGCCAAGAAATAAAAACTACCCATGCCACTAACCATCCAAGCAGTGGATGTCCTTAAGTGAGTTTGAATAGGGCTAATAAAACAGTGTGAAGCATTGAAGCCCTTGGTGTAATGCCCAGCCTGTTCCCAGACCAGTGTCAGACTAAATGCACAAAACTTGAGGCTCACCAACAGCACATGTCACACCCAAACACCATTTTCTGCCCTTTTAATCTAACCATAGTGATCTCATGGGACACTGCTATGTGTTAACTCAGCAGCTCTTACACAAGTCCTTACAGTGAAGCATATGTTTATGTGGGTTATTGAACTGAGCGCTGACCAACAAACCACAGAGAAATAGCCTACAATTTACAAGGCTGTTTCTTCTAACAAAGGGCTCACAACAGAATTGCAAGCTAAAAGCAACCACTGCCTAAATAACGACCATGGGAAACACACATTTTTGACTGTACACATTTCATTTTATTTTAAATGACTAAATATTAGACTTCCATATACTCAGAGACTTTGAAACCAATACTACTTTAAATGATCCCAACTTTTTTTTCATTATATGCAAGCCTCCTAGGTATTTCTGACTTTTATGCCTACGGAGGCTTTTATCTATTCATTGCTTTTATTCACAGCTTTTCTACCTTGTTGCTTTAACACTGTAGTAGTGGAGAGAGCTTCCACTAATAGCTCACTGCTGCAGCAGTGCTGTTAGTGGAGGTCCAGCTTGGCACACGGCTTTTGAGCCTGGACACCCCAAACTAAGCTCAGGCTGCCAGGACTGCATGCCATGGTGTCTTCAGTGAGTGCCAGCAGCACTTTCTTTGTTTGCATTTACAGCTTACTGCTCATCAGCAAAGACTGTGCTGTCAAAAGCTGTGAAGTGGGGAAACAGGCATGGTGGACACACTGAAAATACAATGGATTAGGAAATGTTGTGGCTGTGCCCGGATTCTAGGGCAAGATAATGCTCAGGGGAGGCGAATCTGCAAATAGATTCAGATCAACTTCGTATGCTGCAACTCTGATGCTGAGTTGTGCAGTGCTTTACAGCATTGTGTTTTGCTTTCAAAGAAATGTAGAAATCTGTATTAAACAACCACATGGGGAATGATTTAGCTCTATGTCACCACAAACAACGCAGCACAGGTGAGTTTAATTGCTTACCACCAGCTAAGTACAAACCTAAACAAGGAAATCTGACATATTTGCTTAGCAAAACTAACCGAGGAAGCATTCTGTTCAAATGCTCTTCAAAATTCTCCTGCCCTTTCCACGTATCCTGCAATACCTATGAGTCAATTTAATCTCTGATACTTTTCTGCCTGACTAATTAACTAGTATCAACAATTAAAGGGAAAACATTTGTACCACTGAAATACTTTAAAAAGAATGGAGAAAAAGAAAATTTTGCTTATGCATTTGTGCATCTTTCTTTGGAAATCAAGAAATCACTTGAGTTTACCTTGTATTTTGTATCTTTCCCACTCACACTAACCCTGCTACTTTCTGATTACCTAAAACTATGGGTTTTCTTTGCTGTATTTATCATAATACAATACATTAAGTCTATCCTTTCTAGTGTTGTCATCCTTGAAATACTGAACTCTGCTCTTCATGCTCTCTTATTGCTGTCAGTGTAGTCTAAATATCACACCATTTCCCTGCCAGAGGACACAAGGTCATTACCCAAGCAATTGTCTCCTGTGATCACATGCCTTTCAGTCATTCTGCTGAGCACATGACACCAGTCACAGTGTGACTGCATCCTTAGGGACATTCACAGGAGTTCTCTGGCCAGCATCATACATGATGAGCAAGTAGAAAGCAGTAGATTCATCAAAATCATAGAGTTTGCTTCAAAGTAATTACAAAAATCACCACACTTCTTAAGGATGGCAGTGAGCTTGAATTTTGGATCAGACAAACATAATCTGGGGAATGCTCAGAACTTTCTCTATTTTTGTTGGGTTGCAGACTTTAAATGTTGGGTGATTATTAAATCATTTTATAATACAACTCCCTTTATTTCAAGCTCAGCCTTATTCCAGTTCTGCCTTCTACCTTATTCTGTTTTAAACTCTGCTGCCTAACAGGCCTGGCCCTTCACAAACCTGGTTCTGCAGGAAGATTGTAGGAATTGAGGGTGATAATTAATGGCCTCCGCATTTTTCCCTCTATCTCCTGGTTTTAGTAATTTGACAACTTTCATTGCAAAGACTGACACAATCAATTTTTATACTCTTAATATTTTCCGTGCAGTTCAATACTGCCTTGTTTGAAAATTTATTAGCAGGGCAAATAATGACTCATGGGCGTTGTGCAACTGATTTTTTTATAACAGGAAGCATAGGTGTTAGACAAGAAAATATAATTAGTCTTCACTTGTGCTGAAAAATAAACACAGAATCTGAATAGTCAGGGTGAACACATACTTCACTCAAAAAAAGTGGGGAAGAGTGTGATCAGAGGGCAAAGTTACAAAAGAAAGGTTACAAAACAGGGCCTTACGATGTTACATTCATGTATGAGGTCCCACCTTTACCAGCATAGGGTATTTGCATTTTTGATACATATTTTTGTCTAAAAAATGTTTCTCAGCTGCTTCTTTTGATATTCATCTCTAGAGGCATTTAGCACAACTATCGGCTGTGCAGGAGTTTTTTAGCACTAATGGTGGAAAGTCGTAAGCCACAGGATGGCTGCCAACAGCCCACTCCACTATACCACAATGGCCACAGTACCTCGGCCTCCCCTGTACTGCTGACACAGCCCTGTTGGTGTCCCCAGCTCTCCCTCATCTCTCTTTGGGTGCAGGACAAGGACCTCCTGGGTCTCCCCAGGATATGCTGGGGCTCACACCAGTCCTGTGCCAGACAAGGGTGGACCATGCTCAGTTCTGATTGGGGACTGCTCAGAGGTTCCCTAAGGCAACATATCTACCTTCAAACTTGATCTACCAGTCAACTTCTTGCGAATACATTTTAAAGCAAAACCTACTCAGAGAAATAGAATAAATACTCCTGACTTAGAAATATATTAAGGAAGAAAAACCCTTCCTCTCTCCATAACTAACCCCTCTATCTCTGTAGACACTTGCACCTCATCATGCAAAAAGCTGGTTAGCAGGTGCATTTGTTTGGACTCAGTGTTTTTTCTTTCCAGTGAGATGCTATAACATCATACAAACTAAACATGGCCTTGAACTTATCTGGGAAAACAAAGCTCTAGCCCTGCTCCAGGAATGACCATCCCACTCTTGCCATTCTTTGCTTTTGAGTGCTTTCACATTTCCAGGTTCCAGAAGATGGACTTGGGAACAACAGGAATCTCTTGCCAAGCCTTGAAAAAACTTCTTCAGAGTACATAGGTTCAGCAAACATCCCTCAGCTTCCTCCTGCCTAAACTCTCAAACAACCTGAGCTCCTGCATCCCAAAGTTAGGTAGAATGGAAGCACAGATTTTCCTGCCCTTGACTTTTTTTGCATTATTTGAGTCAGGAAGAACTTGGGAGTCCATACTGTGCCTAAGCTGCATTGCCTGCTCCAAGACCCTTCATAAGGCAGTAATTCCAAGGGCTCGTGCCACAGCTCTCTACACAGATTCAGGTATTACCTATACAAAGAAAAAGAAACAAAACAAAACAACAAACCAAACACGATGCTAACTGCTAGCTGCTCTTCCTCTTACACATCACTTACGTTGAAGGCAATCTGGCTTGTTACTGCACTTGCAGGAAGTATGGTACAGATCGTCTGGGATAATGAAATGCACACCTGCAATAGCAGCCAATCCACTTTCACCCACATTACAAGGGAAGTTCATTTGCTTTGTTAACATGATATTTTTCTAGTGCCAGATATATGTTAAGCCTAGGCTTGTTTTTACATTCAGTTAGGATTTATCTTCACGTGGCCTAAGAGAAGGAGAAGGTTGGGAAAATTCAACAGAATGTCTTCTGCCAGCTAATGATGTCCCATCATTGCTTTATGTCCTTCCCTCTGCTTATTACTGGCAGGACACAAACTGATAAAGGACAAGCATACATCTTATGGACAGAGACCAATTACTCATCATTAGAAGGAAGGATGAAGCAATGTCCCTAGGGTACTCCAAAAACACCCCACAGAGTATTTATTACAGTTTTCCCAGAACCACTCCTTCTATGGGTTGACATTCCACATGGACTTACACAGATACAGCAATAAATAGGCTTCCTAAAATTAAAAGAGTTGTAGGCTACACATTTTTCTTTCTATTATATTCTCAGAACTCTGAGCAAAGGGAATATTTTGGTGTTCACTGTTTGGTGTTCCAGGATTACTACAGTTTGCATGAAGGCAGCTTCAGCTTTTCTTTATTTTCTATGAGTACAGCTGAGGTCTACATGAGATATCCTGTCCCAGAGGAAATAATCTTTCATTGATTTCTTTGCCCCTGCCTCTGCCCTCTGATCCTGTTGACAGTTCTGGCTTTCACACAGTGCAAGTATTTAAGCAGTTTAAAGAACTTCAGTGCAGGATGTGAATACATAAGCGTACAATGCCACTTTCTCTCTGCTTTCAGTAGACTTTGGAGTAAAAGTGAAAGCACACAACATTTAGCGCAAAAGGAAGCAGCTGCTATAGCTGGAAAAAGAAAGCTGACAGAAGACAGCCCCCTTTTGGTTAGTACGTTAATGACCATTTTGTGTAACCAGTACACTAATGTGAGACATTGTACCAATGAACTGAACCCACAACATCAATAAGAAAAAACAATTGTTAAACAGCAGAGGCTAATGTCTTTGTAGAAAGACATTAAGCCCAGAGCATATCTGTCTTCAAAAGGAACCCAACATCTTTAACCGTTTTCCACTATACGTGCCTTGTGGACTGAGCCCTCTCTGAGCTATTTCCAGAGACAAGCAGCAAGTCTTGTCACAAGCTGTCCTCATTGAGGTGAGCATCATTCGAGGAGCAAAGGCATTGCAAACCAAGTTCTTCATCTAAGCACGAGCAAGTCACCTTAAACTCAGAGCTTCAAGTATATTTGAATTAAAAGCTTACTCAGGGGAAGGTCAGATTGGACATCGGTAAAAAGTTATTCAATGAAAGGGTGGTCAGGCACTGGAACAGGCTCCCCAGGGCACTGGTCATGGCTCTAAACCACTGGAGTTCAAGAAGCATCTGGACATTTCTCTCAGACACAGGGTTTGATTTTTCAGTGGTCCTGTGTGGAGCCTGGAGTTGGACTCCTTATGGGTACCTCCCATCTCGAGATTTTCTATTATTCTGTGATTTTATTCTTTGGAATGCATATCACCAATGGAAATTAGGCCATGATCATCCATTCTGCTAAGCATGCCCTGTACGGGAACTGTTGATCACAGCCTGAACCTCTGATTGATCACCTGAGGCAAGCACTGAGTCAGCTGCAGGAGCACAGGTGAAGACAATTCAGCTGTGTTAGTAGAAGGGGTGGAACCTGGCTGCACCTCAACTAGACCCCCCACTTAAGGGCTGACTAGCCCCAGGGCAGGTTCTTTTTCTGGAGATTGTTGCTTTTGGAGCTTTTTATGCAAGCCCAGGACACGAGTGAGTATTTTCATTTATTTTCAGTTTTCCTTTCTGATGTGGTAATCTTTCTAGCTGTATGATCTGTAGATACCAGCCTGACCACACCACTCTGTATATTTCTGATTGTACAATCCCTTATTCCACTAACACTTTCTTTTAGCCCTGTCTTTGGGCACAGGGTTCGGATCACTGCCCTAAAGGTGGGAAATTACAACAGCAAATTGATCACGATGTCTGCTTTGTGGCACAACCTCACCCTTTCTGCAGCCCTTTAAAACATCCCTGATAACATCTAATGGCTTTTTATCTCTTCTTGTTTCCAGATCTATATTTAACAGAATGAAGGGCTATTATCATTACAGCTACAGGAGGTGGACACTGTCTGATTAGTAGGGTAAGTCCCTTTCTTCATTTATGACTATGTCACAGGTCACATTTCAGCTTCTTTTGCCCTTCTCTTGGAATAGAAAAGGTTCATTCATACACTCCAAACAGCAGATTTTTTTCACTTAAAAAAGAAAACTGACAAGTTACAGTCTATACCCACTTATTTCTACTAGAGATAATAACTTTTCAGGTTAATATTAACAGTCTAGGGTATTGCTATGTGTAATAAGCATCACCTAAGAGAAAGCTCACCTTCAGGCTGAATCCCAAACTGTGATTTTCTTCTTTATTAATTAGCTTTTCCAAGTTAAACAAGGTCAGTACATCTCCTTTTTGTCTCTCACTTGCCTGCCCCTATAATCTCCTTATGTTTTGTTTCTTTTCTGAGCTACCATCTCTTTCACACTGACAAAGACTAACAGTTTACATGGCTTCAGCCCCCTGTGAAATCGTCTTTGTTTTTCTTGCTGTGGCAAGAAAAATAAAAGATTATTTATTTCTGTTGGTTGCAAAGATATGTATGAAAAGGAAAGATCTGGCTCTATGACTGACCAAAATTAAGAGTGAAGAAAGCTTAGCAATAATCTCCTTCCCAAAGTAGAAAGGAATTTATCAGATGGAACTTGACCACATCTTTTAGTTGAGTGCTTGATTCAGAGCTTAGTCAAAATTCCAGATTTGAGAAGAACTGGGGAAGGGAAAGTTCAGAGCATATCTCCAGAGCAAAATAACTTCAATATACTGAAATTAAGGTCTCTCATTACCTCAGGTCTATATATTTTTAGCTGGGCAAGGGACATCAGCATGATTCACTTCTCCCATCGCAGAACATAATCTGACCTTTAGCCCAGCCTATTAAGAAGAATAGGAAGCCATCTGGGTACCCCCATTACAACTCCTGTGGCAATACAACAGAATTTCATATTGTGACAGTTTGATGGTTCAGCCAAGGTAGTTTCCTCTTTGATTTCCATAGGAGGAGAAGAAAGCATGCCTCAAGATTTGTCTTCAAACTCCTTCCTCACACAAACTCTCCAGGCAGTTCAAGCATCTACTGTAAAATCAGATTCACAAAATTACCTCAATTTTTCTTAACATTCTTCATCCTTGGATCATATCTCTGACAACAGAAATTAATCTAAGAATTCTGGAAAACCTATGTTTTAGTGTAGTTGTGATGTACAGTGTTACTAATGCAATGTTATGCTTTTCTCTTTGAATCATAACTACATCAGTTGTCCGGCATAAATAGAGCAATATACATGTGCCCTTCATGTGTTCTTTGCATATAAGCAAGAAAAATCCCAGGAAATCTAGCAAATACAAATATACAAACCAAAACAAATGTGTTATCACAACTTGCCACAACTTGCTCATCCCCTTCACAACACCACTCCTCAGTGTGTAGCCTCAGTGAGAATTTTAATTAGCAAAAGCTTTACCATTTCTACTCTTAAAGCCCTTAATGAGGGGTCATATGAATTATGATGAAGGTCAGAGTATTGTGGATCTTTATACTGTAGGAAAAAGATGATGGAGGAGAAAAGAAGAGGCAAACAGAGGGTGGGGTGGGGGGGAAGTGGGGAAAAAATAGAGTAAAATCCAAAAGCCATTAAAAGTAATGCAGATCAGACTAATCAGAAAACAGTTATTAGTCTTTCTGCTCACTGTTTGATTTGCTTATCCTTTAGTCCAGAAGCCCAGCTCACAAGGTATGGTTTTGTTTTTGTTTAACATTAAATGCTTCTCTTGTTTTCTTTTAGTATTGGGGAGAGGGGGAATACAAAGAGGAACAGTGAAAATAAAAACATTCATATTTCAATGTTTTTACTTTATGTGGTATGAAGGGTGCTGTGAAAACAGACCGTAACACTGAGCTGAAAGGGGAATTCAGCCAGAGCATTGCCTGCTCCTGTGTTTCTCACTTGCCCATTGCCTGGACTATCATACAACAACTCCAGTTCAGTGGGATAAAAGTATACCATGGATATGTCTTAGGAAGAGGATTGCTAACCAGACATCTCTTGCCTGTTGTGTTTTTCACTTGGTGAATAAGCGTCCTTATCACATGACAATGATGCCCGTGTGCCACTGGATGCAGGAAAACTTATTCCTGAGAATCTTCGCTAGAAGATATAGGAGGATATTCCTCTACACTGACAAGAAGAGTTAGAAGTTCAAGGTACTGCAGTGGTGAGAAAAACCTTTGATAATCACCGCACCTGTTATGCACATGTATGTATTTAATTCTTCCTGTTTCCTCCTGGTGATTTTCAGCCTTAATCTCATTATAGTTGAAATTAACTTTTTTATCCTTTTGCAACTACTCATGAAAATATAGGAAAGGGGATTTCTGAACAGCTGTATTGGCTGTATACATGCCAAACAACCTGCTAATAGACAGAGGTATGAAGTAAGAAAGCGAGCAAAATGAACAACTTGAATAAATGTCACCTTTGTTCTTCTTTAAGTACATGCGAATGTGGAGTCCAAACTCCAGTTTCACAACATTCTGATATAAGTGGTGTGCATAAGGAAAATGGAAAGATGGAAATTTTAAGGTAGTCTATTAACTTCTAAAGGTAAGGATTGGACCTTGCAAAAAAAGGTCACTTTCTCCTACTTGGCTTTAACCTATGAAGGGTAAAAAAAGCTCCCAGAGAGTAAACTTCACCATGGGAACATTCAAATTTCAGGTCCTTGAGGGCCACAGAGTTTGTACTATTGTGCAATCAGAGATGCTGGAGTGAACAAAATGTTATTTGTGATCAAGAAGTTTTGGTTTAGATCATGTTCTAATACAGTCTCAAGAGAGGCTGGCACTCAGGATTAAGGTTAGCACACAGCAAACAACATCACTCACTGTGGTCACCATCTCTTTATTGTTGCTCTGTTTTTCACAGCCTTCTCTCCTGATAGGTTACCACTGGAGAAATAAGTACAACCTGGATTCACATTTCAAAACAAGTACAGGGGAAAATCTGCTGTTTCAAAAGAATTAGTTTGGGCCTGTGAAACCTCTGAGCTGATGCAAATTATTGCAGTATCTGCCCTAAGCCAGTCCTGGTGAGCTCTATGACGTAATGTGCTCTTACAGACTTCTCTGGGTTTTTCAGAAGATGCAAAGACAGACAAAGTGGACAGTTTGTACATGGATGCTTTTGTTCTGTGATTTACTTTATACCCTTTTGCTCATGTTCACGATGCAGTTTTTCCTCAGCTATCAAAGGAGCAAGGCTCTTCCTGGGAATATCCTCCTTACGTCAAACCATCACAGCCTGAGCTCTGTTTTGAAGGCTCAAGTGCCAGTGTGTTTGGGCCATGTGATACGTGCAACTTCTCCATGTGAAGTCAAGCAGGACAGGTAAGAAGAGATGGTATCATGATCTCAAGGGCTTGTCTGAGATGGTAATGCCAAAGATTTTAGAGGAGGAGCCTAGTTACTCAGTCTGACCTCAAGTATCTTAAAGCTACTTGTATAATTGAATGGATCTCCCTTGAGCAGATGCCTCAGGAGCCCTTTCCATAGCCAATTAGAAGGCTGTAGTGATGTAATTGGACATCACAATAATCAAAATTCATGATTACCTTGAAACCTCTCAGGAATTGGGGAAATCAGTATCACTTTAAATACTCCTACAGCAGATTCAAATTATGTCATCCTGAGCTAGTATCATGGTCATACCCTCTAAGGCACATCATGCTGCTGCATGACCTAGGCAAGTGGCTGATTTCTCTTCTGAGTCAGCTGAATGCTAATTATATTCTATTATATTTTAAAGAAAAATCCAAGAGTGAAGTTGCACAAGGTCAGTTCTTTGCAGGCAGTAACCTTTGCAAAGGAAGCAAAAAAGGATTTCAACAAAGGCTGCTTCTATTCTCTATCTACCCACAGGGATGTCCAGGTGCAGGAGGGAGCACTTTGTGTACCCTGCTACATGTGGAAACAAAGCAGTGTTGTGCCCCTCTTCAGCGCAGTACTCCAGAGCTGCAAAATTACCCAGAGCCGCAGGGCTTTAGATGACTGACTTGCTGAAGGTAAGACATGTTGGAACAGAACCCTGATCTCCTCTCCTCTTCTAAGACTTAGATTTTTGAATCTGAACCAAACCATACCAAAGTTAAAGGAGAATTCCTATTTATTGTAGTGATCTTCAGAGAAAGGCCTCAGGGCAACCTGAGAGGAAGATGTGGGCATCATGCTGTATGAGATCCTGAGGGGCATGACAGGAAAGGGATTTACTTGAGTAGGAAGAAAGAGTGTTCCCGCTCCTGATTCTGTAGATATAAATCTCATTTGCTCATTGCTGGTTTTATGCACAGTCGCTCCTCAGTTGCTCAAGCAGAACAATGCAGCTGGCAATAGATTTCATTTTATATCTTGCTTGGAAAAAATAACATATGCAAGAACATCTGGAGAGCATGCCCTCCTCCCTCTGGATGTAAAAGAATGACAGAGATGATGGCAGAACCGCTCAGAGGCTTGGCAGCACCCTGCAAAATATCTAATGTTGTCACACTCATTTGTCACGCTGAGCAACTAGATTCTTTCTCAGTAGGCTACATAGGACAGCAACTGTAATATCCTGGCACTTGTAATGAAATATACACTAAAAGCTGAGGGCACTCAGTGCAGAGAAGTCTCCACCTCATTTCTGGCAGTCACTTTCAGTACCGTGCAACAACTGCTTTCAGAGCACCTCTGTGCCTGAGCATTCCCTACACACAAGCAGGAATAAGATAGCAGAAAAAGAATCCAATTTCTTCATCCTCTGTGCATGTTATTGGCTTGACTATATTTCTGTCTAGAAAGAAGTTGTTCCCCACAGTCTCAAAGACGCCTAAAAGCCAACTGCTGCTAGCCCATTCCTTCCCTCCCCCAACACCTCCTCCCTAGGGTTACACTACACTCTCCTGCTCAGTTTTCTGTAGCTCTGTTATGAAGATTTCAAGCAATAAAAGAAAATTGTGTCGATATGCTGTACACTGGAGCTTCAGACCTTTTCTTCAGCAATTACAGTCTGCAGTGCCATCCCATCTCCAAACTTGCGTTACTGGAGCATGGAATTAATTGGCTACAAAGATTCCTCTTGGGGATACTGAGCAGAGATGTGCAACGCCTTGGAAAAAAAAAATAGGTTTCTTACAATGCTGTCAAACAAATATCTCATTACTTCTTTACCTTTGACTTTTTGGGAGTGTATGGCTTAGCTCCAAATGAAAGAGCTGATTTATTTTTAAAGCATGCAATATTAGTATGTACTGAAATAAACTCACCAGAACAATCCGTGCTCTTGTTTCAGGGAACGTGCTCGCAAATGCAACAAGAGGTGCTGATATGACTTACTGCCAGGCTTCACACACTGAAAGGATCCTAGCTGGATTTACACACGCAGTGTGCAGCATCCAGCATTCAAAACAGTTGGTCAACATTTGCCTTTGGAAATGTTTTTCATCACAGTGCTCTGCTGATGTGTTCTTTCTGTCTAGATGTCCCAGTTTAGGTCTGACAAACAAGCACAATGGATATGCACTCCAGCTTCTTTTCAATCTGTTTTTCTTCTGCTTTGAATTTGAATCAGGACATGAACTGGAATAGCAACTATTAGGACAATTTGGCATTTCTAAGGGACAATTTCCAATGAAATAAGCCACCTTAATTTTATTGACCATGGTGGAGGTAAGCTAGTAGTCATGGTTAATGATGAATTTACCCACTGTATCTTCAAAGTTATAACTCCTTCAGATCTGCCCTTGACTCTGTTGTTTCTGTTATGCTAGAAATCTGCCAGACTACTCTATACCTCAGTTTACCCTCCAGTAAATCAAATGCTATGTCACTCAGTGCTATTAGGGTGCAGAAACAGCTTTGCGAACCACTGTAGAAACACACTGTTTTTATTGCCATCTTACTGTAGCTTTAATGAAGTATTCTCTCTTGAAGGGCACTGGAGAGAAAAAAAAAAAAAAAAAAAAAAAATGGAGAGGAAATGGGCAGGGTGGCAGGAACAGCAGAGACTCCAAAACACAGAAACCCGGCACTGCGCTGCTACAGAAGTGGATGAGCCTGGAGGTTTCTGTCACTTCACACTCACAGCTGGGCTCCTGAGACAGGACATCACATGCACATCTGCCTTAGAACAGAAGAAAGAAGAAAGCAGTGGATTCTTGAACTCAGGTTGGTGGCAATAGACCAGGTATCTGTTCTGGTAGTGCACACATAGACCAGAGCTCTCTTGTAAAATCTTGTATGGAAAATCCTAAGGCATGGTTACTTACTATTGAGAATTACTGGTGCTTCATAAGAACAATTTTCCCGTTTTATGACCTCCTTCTGTCTCAACCTACGCTACTGGATTTGACGTCAGCATCACTTCTGTGTAACATTTATTTTACAAAGCAAATATTAAGAGTCATGTTTCTTGCTAAAGTTCATCACCATGGGAAGAAAGTCAGCTAGGTAAACTGGTATGAGTGTGCATATGCCATTACTTTGCGTAGTTGCTTTTGCAGATGTAACTCACTCTGAACAATGGTTCTTACTGCAAGGTATATATGAGATGTACTGAATCTTTCCTGCTCAGTTAATATAGAAAGAAAAGAATTTAATGTATACCAAGCAGATACAAGTGTTAGGAAAGCTTGCCTAGTGATGAAGATGGTGACATTCTGGAGTAGGAGGCAGGAACTGGAGGATGTCCCTCATTTCCCCTGTTGCTTTAGCAAGGATTGGCCAGAGGTGAGAGCGGAGCAACTCATCCTTTCTCAGACAGGGATGGAAAACCTCCCAGATCCTTTGCAGCATTACTTCCTCTGAGACTACAGTGGCTGTAAGTCTTACAGCAGTGTTTTGGTGTTCACTGATGTGGAATAAGCACTAATACAAACACATAGCAAAGAGCTTTGATTGCTTGATTGCCTTTAATCTCTTCCTAATTATCGGTTTCCCTCAGCCTGTGAATGTGTTTTACATTTTGTGCTGGGCGGGAGCCCCGCTCCTCTCCTCCAGCCAGGTTTGGCGTGCTGAATCCCCATCAGAGACATCATGGCTGTAAAGCCCTGTTATTTTCCAAATATCAAGGAGTTCTGAGGCACCAAACATGTCAGTATTGTTCATTAGTGGGAAGATTCCCACGGACGTGTCTCTATCCACACTTAATTACATGATGATCTTCAACCACTAAAAATAACCTAGAATTTCTGTTTCTTTCAGCAGCCCGGGGTACCACCACAACCCATCTATCACACAAGTGTGAAAATTCATACTTTACACATCCCAGAACAGGCCCGGTGTTCATTCCCTCTTTAACCATGAGTCCTTGTTGTCTTAATCCCTGGTGTCTATTTGTAGTCCTTGTACCTATTTGTGGATAAAAGCATGACTGTTTATTTATAGTGAACTTTTTCCAAAGAGTTTTATTTTAAAGCCTGACTAATCTTTGCTGCGCCATGGACTAGGCTGATCTCTAGGTAAATCTTAGCTTAGATAGGTGGTGAGCTGCACAAAGACACCGACTACGTTTTCAATTAATCCTCTTTTATATCCACCCTTAGAAGAAGGTAAGGAAGGCACATAAAGAGCCAGAAGTCATGTAACACTTCTGTGGAACTACAGTGCAGCCGGGAAAGTTGGGGGAAGCCACAAGCATTTAATTGTCTCCTGTTTCTTCTAATGGTATTTTTTAGCAGTTCTACATGTGAATTTATCTGCTCTGCCTGCAATTATCCACTGCATCTCAGAGACAGGAAAAGCCTATATCTACTTGCTCAGATTTTGTTACTTTTATCTTTGCCCCTTCAGCTGGGCTGTTGGAAAAGAGAAGGGCTGCAGGAGAAACACATATCAGTCTGTGGAATGGTAGAGTTTTAGATGGCTCTTCTCTGTCCTTGACCTTGCAGATGCTGAAACAGTGTCCGCTTGCCTTATAGTGGTGGTATTGGCTATTGCAGGAGCTGGGGAGGAGCTAGCAGAAAGGTGAGGGACACCTGGCCATTGTGCAGTGAACAGGTAGGAACTCTCCAGTGTCCGGGAGGTCCCAAAGGCAGAAATGCCTCCTCAAAGCACCACCACAGCAGCCATGTGAGTATGGAGAAGGCCATGATGAGGGCAAATTGCACACTCCCTGTGCCCTGAAGTGAAAACCTAAGCCTTGGATTAACCCTGGCTGAGTAGAGGTTGAGCACCAAATTTGTTTTCCTAATCCAGGCAGGAGAAATGGGTGCTTGTAAAATGGGGGAGCTCTGACAAGAATTTCCCATTCCACTTTCCCAATTTCAGCCTCAAGCCCAGACCCCAGACTGACTTTCTTCAGCAAGAAGAAAGTCTGGGCATTAGCTCCCTGTTGTGCTCAGCTCTGCACACAGTGTAAGCACAAGTCTTCATTTTTCCAAGTAGGGGCTGCATATAAGCAGACACTGCAAAATCAAGCTTGACCTTTTCTGCTTCAAGCTTAAATTAATTTTCCTCTCCTTTCCATTCTGGAGAGGGAAGAAAAAGAATAAAAGTATAAAAAGACACCAGAAACCACATTTTAGTGAGATGATAGTTAGATGTACTATTCAGTTTGAGATACGCATTGAATGCCTGAATAGTAGAACACTTCATAAATGTCTCTAGAAATATTTGAATTAGCTGTAGCACTTTGATCGTTTTGTGGTGTGAATCTGAGACTTTACATCCTCTGGCCAATGACCCCAACACCCCTGTGGGAGAAATCCAGCAAGCAGGGCAGGACTTGGCACTGCCAACCCACAGAGCCCTGTGCTGCCCACTGTCCTGGGGGGTCACTAGGTTTCTGCAGGCTGAAAGACAAGAAATAGGTGTCAGAGAAGGACGGAAAGTAGCAAAAAGCAGCCCTGCTTTTGCTACCATCAGAACTCCTGGGACATGTGGTAATTCTCTATTTTTGTCTCAGCCATGAAGCAATCAATGACTGATGCTGAGCACATCAGAGTCCGAGGCCTTTCCCACTCACCAGCACACAGTTGTATCAGCCAGCTTTCAGGAGATCTGTTACATCCTGCCCTGAGGGATGAATGGTAACAAGCACAGAGCAGGCAAAAATTATGTAGTATTCCTGAGCCATGAGGATTTTCATGAAAGCTTACTTTTATTTTTTCTTACTTTTTTTTTTTTCTTTCTTTTTTTCTGTTTCTTTTCTGGTTGTTGTTGGAGATGATGACGATGTTGTTCCCATCTGATTTGTAATGCTGCTTTTTTTTTTTGTTGTTTTTTTTTGTTTTTTTTTGTTTTCAGTCAGAAGAAGCAGGGAGTTGGCCTTGAATATTCCTGAATCATGATTCCATCTGAGTTTACTCAATAGTTGTATCTGCCAAGCAGAACCCGCCTTCTCATGCTATAGCCCTGAGCATGCTCCACAGGCCAGGCCTGTCCACCCCTGCTGCTTGGCTCTTTTCAGTGCATTATATTTCAGGATCACTCCTTGGCTGTAGTAAATACCCTTCCCACTTTCCACCACTCACTGCACTCTGCAGAAGGAAGGAATAAGAGCAGCTATGGGACAGCAGTGCAGATCACAGAAGCATAAAGTCCTAAAATCACCCAAGTTGGAAGGAATCCATAAGTATCATCGCGTCCAACTTTTGACGAAGAAATGGGAGACAAGCTGATGTTCTCCTTGTTGCTAGGCACACTGATCATGCTGTGCTTCCTGGTGGAAGCACCTCTCAAGACCAGAGGACAACAGGATGCTGCTGCAGAAAGACTGGGTGTTTTCAATATCCATTAGTGCCTTTGGACCTCTCTCCAGGAAAGATCCAGGTGCCCAGTAAGTTGCTAGCCCAATTCCCAGGGAAAGTAGGCTGTGTGCCTTGAGCTATACTGGAATGATTTGTTCAGTCTGTCCAATAAGGGCTTAAGAAACTTATCTTCCATTAAAACCCCTTACAGTTTATGCAACAGACTAATGAATCTTGCCATTAGTACACAAATGCATGTATGCATTTGGATATCTTTTGTCAGTAAATTCAAGCTCCTTTTTCCCATTTTTATTAACCTGACTATTCCAAGCTGTATCTCACAGAGACCAGGCAAATTAATTTCCTTCCTTTCCTGATGGTACCTACGCTGGTCCCAACCTGCAGCAGTGCATCTCAGCTCTTCCTTACTACTTCCACCAAAATCACAGCTTTTCCTTCCCATGGAAATAAAGGCAAAGCCTGGCTCTGCTTTTCATTCCTATAGCAGTGGCTTTGCACAGAAGACTTACTTCTAACAGAAACCTGACAAAAAGCAAGACTCCTGTGCTTTGAGTATTACGTTTTTCCAAGAAGCCTGCTGTGCTGCTGCTGCTTGGCCCAACCTGCTCCCAGCTCTTCTGGCTGATCAAAGTCCGCAGTCCCCTCTGAAATGGGATCGTACTTTTACTTCTGCAAAGCTGCAGAGAAGCACGAACTGGCTGGAACAGCAGCCAAAAAAAAAACTGCCTACTCTTCAGTTTATTGCTTTTCCCAGAAACAATCAAGGTACCTGCCAGGTGTGCCAGCAAAGCAAGGCATCGCGCAGCTCTGATTTCCTGGCTTTATCTTTTTCTAAAGGAATAATAAGAGGCTGTGATGGACAGCCAGGCAGATACTGCTCATGTCTGCTTGGCTGATGGGGTAATAGTATCTGTCCTAGACCATCAGCTTTGCTTTTCAGACCCTGCACACGAAACCTGCCTTTGGTCTTATTCCTGCACATCAAAGCCTAGCTGGAGCATGAAGAGAAGAGAAAAGCAGTGGAAAATCGGCATTAACAAAGGTAACAATAATTGTCAGCATACAGTGACATCTGAACACCCCAGATGTCCCAATAGGTAAAGGTGGGGCTGGAGGGAGAAGAATCCTGTTGACTCATAGACTGTGGACAGTGGAAGTTAATACCCATGTCTTCCTTAAATCAAATTGCAAAAACTTTCTGCCATTCCTTTAACAAAAAAAGTGTCATAGTCAGAATGTAATTCTTACCTGGAAGTACCATTTAAATTCCTTAGTGTGAAAATATTAAGCCAGCCTGAATAACTAAAGAACACTGATACGTGATACGTGAGAAAATCTGATGAGGAGGATCATTTTTTTTAAGTAGCACAAAATCTTACAACACCAGTTATTCAGAATACTGAATGTACTGAAAACCTTTAACCTCCTGCGGTTTTCTTATGACTATGTAGAGAAAAGCAGTATGAAAAAAAATAGCAGGTTTCAGGCACACTTTTTCCATAATTTTGATTTTTATAGCTACCACCTACATTCTAAATAGTGTCAGGAGGCATTTTCTATATAAAATTTATTACAAGCGAGTTTACAATTAGAATTTTGAAACTCAGAGGAAGAGGCTCCCTTTTAAACATAACCTATCCTGCCTGTCAGTTAATGGTTAAATAGGCTGCCAGAGCTGCTTAAGGCTTGAGAGTTAGATGACAAAGCTCCAGGAAAAATATATTAA
Organism: Coturnix japonica; assembly: GCF_054131305.1. Lineage (NCBI taxonomy): Eukaryota > Metazoa > Chordata > Aves > Galliformes > Phasianidae > Coturnix > Coturnix japonica. The sequence goes on along the minus strand of NC_140667.1, from coordinate 7,257,185 downwards.
GAAAACAAAAAAAGCTCTGGCTTACATACTGTACCGTGAGCTCCCAGTGCTCTGGATATCCTGCAGTATTTTCATAATAAAACACATGAAACCACAGTGCACAGCCATAAGTAATAGGATTTTCAATTTTCTACTGCTGAAAAGCATAAATAATTTACTCCTGGATGACAGTATTAGGTTACCATAGTAATGCCTAAGATCTCTATTCACAAAAACATACTTGGGCTGCTTTGAACACTAACAGTGCGTGTCTTGACAAAGGGTAGATGTGTATTCATGAAAGGTGGTGCTGCCCCATAAAACATGCACTCTGCAACTGATCGAGTGATGCATTGTCCCTATAAATTTCAGGCAAGCAGAAGGTCAAGCCTCTGCTGATACAAATTGACAGAAGTGCACAGAAGTCAGCAGAGTGATGACCACTGAACACGAGCAGAAAATAAATCTCACTGTCTGCATCCTCTCCTGCCTGAGGGTAAGTCGCAATAAATACACTTCATTTCCATTTTCTTTCTGCTGGGTTTCATATTCACATTGTAACAGGATCTATTTGTCCCAGTGGGTGTGCATATACCAGTATGTACAACTACCCTCCATACTACATCAGCTCCAGAAGTCCACATCCCATTTTTGCACAGCTCCTTCAACTCCCTGGAACCTCAAAGTAAGTCAGGAGGACTAGTGTGGGATACACAGGTGCTTTGTGCTGCTGCCCAGCACCTCAGAAGGAGGCTCTTGTAGCTTAAGCCATTCTTATCAGCATGAAGCTGTGCTCATTATTAAAAACACATCATTCACTGCTGCATGAATTGCACACATATTCAGCCTTGCTTGGCTAACAGGGCCACTCCTGTATGATGGATGTAGCAGAAGCACTGTGTAATACCACAAGAAGCTTTAGCTTGGAGAGGCAGACTTAATTTCACATAGCAAAGGGCATTGGTGCTGCAGGCAAGTGGAATTGAAGTCCAAGGAAGCTGAGGCAGCCACTGGAACCGGGTGGACTGTAAGACCCCTTCCAACCCAAGCTATTGTGTGATATTACGATTCTATGATCCTGTCATTCTGTGATGAGAATATTTGAGATGAACTGTGTGTATGGTGACAGGGGGAAGCTAAGAGATGACAAATTTCATTCATATTCTTTTATGTAGGGCTGGAATACGACTGTCCAAATGAACAGCACTGTAAGAACTGTTTTAAGAATTGTATTTGCTTCTCTGCAAGGAATTTTAGCTTCCTAGAGAAAGGGTGAAGTTGGAGGGTAGCTCTTTCAGTTCAGACTCCAGCCCTAAAATAACCACAGTCTTACAACTTCAACTTAACTCAGGGCCAGTCTGCCGCCTGGCTGATGCACCGCGGTACTGACTTCTCATGCCCAAACAGTACATGGCAACAGAAACAATTCCCTCTGCTCAGGCTGACCAGCAGGGTTAGTGTGAACCAAAACACATGCTGGTAAACCATAGCTGACAGATAAGGTGCACTAGCGAAGGCAGTCACAACTCCCCTTGAGTGGAGCTGCCATGAAACTCTCCAGCCCATATCTCCTGAGCAACCTCACATCTGCCCACCACCAAATAACCCCCAAGCTGCCTCATGCTCACAAGCTGCTTCAGGTGTGAAACATCTACATCTAACTATACAAAAAGGTGGTATTGATGTTACTATTCTTTGAAGTCCATTTCCAACAAATTCCAGCTCTTTTTGTACATGTTACTTGAAATCCAGGTAAGCAAATGCTTTGGGAGGAACAAATCTTTTACCACATCTTTAAAAAAAAAAAGTGATTCACTGGCACTGATTATGTGAACCACCACTCCCTTTCCCTTCCACTTTGGGGAGCCCCAGAAGACCACAGCCGTAATGTTACAAGTATGTCATGATGTGTTTTACGAAGCAGTAATGTGAATTCTACTTTTTTTAATGTGGTGAGTCTTTGCTGTGCATCTGCTGGTAGAATTGAATTCTGGGTTCATATTTTGCTAAGGCAGGAAGAAATGTGACTCTGTGACTGCTACTCAGAAATAGCACTGTCAATGTATTCCCAAACACAATTTTAATAGCTTACTTTAAAAAAGTCCACTTGCCATCTGTGAGTGCTTCCCTGACAGCCTCATTAGGAAAGTGTCTAGTTGGCTTGTTTTGATTTTCCCAAGCTATCTTTATTTTGTGCTAATTACAGCCTCCCATGCAGCCCTGGTGTGTCCTTATGGTGACATATTAATTACTATGTGGCAACACTTGCTATCAGCAAAAGGCCCTGCAATAGAGGAAGTGGGAATCTTCTGCACTTCACACCAGTGTCCTCAGGCTCTGCCTTTTATTTTCTCTGCACCATTGCTGCTGCTTGCTTTCATGAGTGTCCCACAAATGAGCAGACACAGCTCCATGTCCCTCGTCCTGCTTTGCTCACACTGTGGCACAAGGTTACAACAGAAGGGAACAGGGCAAAGCCTGAAACAAGCAAAGGCCTGTGGCTCTGACACAGCTGAATTACATTTCTAAGATAAGTAACTATGAGTCAAGTTTGTTTTGTGAATAAATCCAGTGGTTTTTATTAGCTGCCAGGCTCAAACTTGCAGAATGTCTCGTGTGCTACCAAGCGGTAGCCAGAAGGGACTGAAGGCAAAGTTGGTTCTCCATCCCCATCTCCTGGCCTCAGCCAGGTGGTCTCAGTGCAGCCAGAGAAAACGAAGCTAGCAAACAAGTGGTGAGTGAGAAGGTGTGATTTTTAGGATGGAAAAACCTCCAACTGTAGGAGCCTAGTGTGATGCAGGCAAATGTATTCATATACACCATGCTGCCTTTTTTACACTTTGAAGATATAGCAGGTACTTCACATTTGCTCTGGGGCAAGTGTTCCTGCTGGAAAATTAGCAGAGTAGCCAGCACAGAGACAATTAGCCAAATAGCTTACTTCACAGAAGGCAAGCCCATACCTTTTCATAATGAGTGTAAGCTTGTTTGTGAGTATCTGTAAAGGACACCCAATGAAAGACTTTCAAATCGACAGATAATCCAACAAAGCTTCAGAATTTATGTGCAGTGTCGCCTATCAGTATCATAAGGAAGTACAGACTTGAGGAAAGACTAGCACACTCCACTGACAATGATGTTGGCCATGCAGATAATAGCCTCATGAAGAAAAAGACTACGCTTGAAATAAAAAACATGCTTCTGTTTTAACTGAGGAGAAACAACTGTCAGAACGTGGGCAATCAGTCAGGGCAGCATGTGCTGACAAACCCCAAAAAACTATGCATGATTGGCCAGGAGAGCTGCAATTACATGTGTACCACCTTCCTCACATTCTTTTTTAATTAAATTTTATTCATTCTTGCAATGAGTAAGCATTAGAAGAGTAATAAATGGGCAGAACACTTACCTTTCACCTGTTAAAACGAGTGCATGGACAGCACTGTGGAAACCTCACAATGCCTTTCTTTCCCCCTGCTTCCCTCTCAAGGAAACATTTAGATCACGAATGAGTTCCAAAAACTAACAAGTCTGATTCTAGTTCTCCTGACTAACCATTGCCACTAGGCTGAAGAAGAAACATGATGAGAAGAGATTGTTTCTACTTTTTATCAACAGAGACTTAAAGCATGGTCAGAAGAGCTAGGAACTAGAACTGTTAAGCTCTCCTTTAGTATTTGATCTGTTCAAAAAATTGAGAGTGAAAAATTTTCAGGTCTAAGGCACATTAGAACATACATAAGATTTTTGTATGGACAAAGCTGTGAGATGCTACATATGAATACTGATGTCCACAAGAATGCAGGTAAAAACATACACACACTTGAGAGACTGTTCTCTAAGCCTGGCAGGGACCACTGAGAAGCAAAGCATAGAGGGCCTGCAGTACAGGCCCATACTGATGGTAAACGTGCTGTAGAAAATTCCCACTTTGGATGAACATCACAGCAAAACAACAACAAAGAAACAAATCCTACAATATAACAGAATTGTTCTGTAGGTAGATGTCACTAGGGGCAAATGCTAATTAGACCATGAAGCGTAACTTTTCATTTTCTCACTTGGAAACACCTAATGCATAATTCCACTGACCTGGAAGGATGTATTTAAAACAAACTTGGCATATTGCCCTGAGATCATGTAGCATGTATGCAATGATTTTGAAACCCACTGAAACACATTTGAGTGGTGTTAGTGATAGGAAATAACAGATAAAGATGGAAACTGGTGTGACCAAGATTGAGCAGAGAAACAAAAGGGGCATCTCTTCTGGGAGAGACACCGGTTCCCTGCCAAATTATGGGCTGAATTCTTTTTGAGGTGGATTTTTAATCAGAATTATCCAACAAAACAGCCTAGTTAATTCACAGTATTTGCTTTTAGAGAAGATATTTACTGTATACTATATATATTTTTCTCATAGTATACCATGAGCCTCATTGTCTGCACTATTATTGTTGGGTTCTTTTACAAAGTTTCTGCTAATTCAGCTGTGAAGTACCTTCTGGCACTTGACAAAATGCATGAATCTCTATGTCACTTTAACACTGACCACTTGAAAATGCCAATAATTTGTGCAGGGCAGGGCCAACCTAGGGGAGCTCAGGTGCAAGCAATACACCTGAGTGACTGGAAGGAGTAGAGCCAGGATCCACCCCTTCCTAGACTTCATTTAAGGGTTGGCAGTGGAGGTGAAGGTTGCTTTTGCTGGAGATCCTTGCCTATCTGAGACCTTTTCCAGGTAAGGATGTTGTTGTTGTTTTTTTTTTTCCCTTTGTTTCTGTATCCATGGCTGTTGCACTTGAGCTTATTCTCGTTTGTTGTAGCCTGGGGCTCTGCTTCCAAAATTACATTGTGCTACAAAGGGGCCTTTTACAGAGTCCAAATGCTTCTTTTTCTGAGAGCTCAGAAGATGAGGGAGAGGTTTTGGTTGTACATAAGTTTTGAGGCCAGTAATATCCAAGCAACTATCATATGTTTCAAAGTATCTCTGTTTTAGTTATACTTTGTAGTGTATCAAATGGGGCAACTTAAAACTAAGCCATGTTTGTCAGCGATGTCTGAGAAACACTTGGCATCTTTGTGGCAGGTCAACACTTGAACACCTAAGTGACTGCATGTTAGCTTGTGTTCCATATAGTATGTGTCTATATGGAAAAAAAAAATGTATTCTGTGTCTCACTAGATGTGTGAACATATTTAAACAAGGAATACCCTTGACTCAATGACTCTTTAGGGTTTGTTTCAAGGATACACACTTCCATTCTTCTATGTTCTGTCATGGATGGGGGAGGGAAAGGATTACTAGCATGTTACCTTGTTTACATAATTTCTTTTTCAACTGATGGACCTTTTTCTGTCTCTTGCTGTTCTGTGCTACTAAGCAGAATCTTAATCAGAAGAGTAACAAATGAGGAAGAACCTACCTGCTAAATCATGAAATAGTACACTCTAAAGTGTTAAAGAAACTATGGGCTTCCAGTATGTTTTGATTTTCCATTTCCCGAGTGCTTTTTATTTACAGTAGTCCATAAAGCAGTGAGTGGCAGGTCAGTGAAAGGTGATAAACTGGTCATCTGCCAAGCAGGATCTTTCCATTCTGACCTTCAGTGTAGACTTGGCACTAGTGTATTTCCTGTCACTGGACAATGTCCTGTCTCTCCTTTAGGTACATATGTTTTGATGCTGAAAAGCCTTGTTTCATGAATCAGCCACCATCAGCAAACACATCAGTTGCACAACAGTGCTAAAAAAATTTTGAGAAACTCAGTCTGATTCTAAAAATAAATAGTTGTTGTCAAGTTTTCAGACAGCAAAGGTTAAACCCGAGCATTGCTGAGGAATTCAACAAACCTGAAGACAGTCCGATACTTTCTTTTCACAGTAACAAACCTCTGCTCAAAGAGGTAAGTTCAGCCCCTCATCTGGCCTCCCCCTGCTCTAGGCAGGCAGCAAAGCAGCAGTAAATATCATCACCCAGAGAGACAAAGTACCAAAACAAGCCAATTTTGTATTAGCTGGCTGAGAGCAGACACAGATCTTAGCTCAGCTCAATCCACAGTTGCAGATTCTCACATGACAGCAAACAAACTTATGCCTTGATTCTCCATTTATAAACATGAGAACTTCTATGCTGTCTCTCATTCCTCTTTTCAGACAAGATAAATTAGGAGGCATTTATTTTCCAGTACCTATAATTTTAGCCCTGAAAGGCACTTTTTTGGCATTCTGGTATGACAGAATTACTAATAGCCAGTTTAGGAAAACAACACCTCCATGTGGCCACTCTCAACATGCCATGGTGTAAAAGGGAGGTTACTGAAACTACCATATTTCCTGGTGACTCTTTATGAGTAGAAGTATAAATTGCAGAGAAACTGTGTGGAAGTAAAATCCTCCTTTCCTTTCTCTTTCCCCTCAGAATAATTGAAGAAGCAGCTACAAGATAGTTAAGATATGGCAGCTACAATCATTTCCTTACACTGCCCAGAAATTACAGGAATACTTCATTTAGAGGATGTTATGTTGTTGCTGCGTACCACAGGGTATAATGAAGGCAGACACAGGATGGTAATTTATCCATTCCCTCTCCTTCTCAGCTGTCAGCCTCGAGGCTGAGTGTGACCTCCAGACCTTGTGGTCCTTTGCTCCCGCTTACTGTGCCTGGCCAATTTGTGTCCCATTCTGACAGGTCTCCATCAGCAGCTCCTGAACAGCTTTCAAATATCACGGAGTCTATGAATGAACTGGTTTCATGCACAGTCTGAATAGCGTGACGCAGACATCTGCTTTGGGAAATCAATTGTACAGATCAATCTCATAAAATCTAGATTGAGTGCTCCAGATACAGGGGAAAATCTCACTGACATAATATTGTTCCTCATGGCTTTATTATGGGCTACATATGCTAGCTTCACAGGATGTTAGGGGTGCGACCCACAGCTCAAAATGGACAGGAACAAAGATCTTGGCATTCAGGCCTTCTTATGACTACATCTTAACCAATCCCTTAAGACAGTATAGTGCATTCTTTTCTGATTTAGACAGTATGTCCAGATTAACTAACACCATTGCTATTTTGAATTAGAAGCATTTCTCTGTACTTTAGTTAATAATACCTACAAATTAAGTTGGTTTCAGACTCCAGCTTACTCATATTCTCCCAGGGATGTCAAAGGTATGTCTGAGGGGGCTCCTCTGCATGCTCTGTGTCCAGGGGAGTCACGTCTCCTGGCATTTTCCAACACAGAACATTGCCATCTGCCTGCTTCAAATCCCCTAAAACGTTGGCTGAGGGATCCTGTGTTGTTCCTTGCTTCCTGTCCTAGATTGCTGAGATATAAATAGCAGCCAGGTGCTAATTAATTCCCATATGCATGCTTGTGTGTGAGTGCGGTGGGCTTTACCCATGTGCACATCTAAGGACAAACATTAGTCGGTTACTTCTAGAAGAGCCATTCTCACACAGATAAGGAGCCAGATGTTTAATTAACAAGACTGCTTCTGCCTTAAAGTCTGCTCTGCTTGTGGTAAACTCTAAGGCCCTGCTTTTGCTGCTCACAAGCAGTTTACGCATGCACACGTGTGCCTCAGGAGCCCTGCAGCAGCTTACCCAGCATGGAGCACTTACCTGAGGGTCCTAGTGACCAGGTGAACCTGCCCTAGAGTTGAGAATGCACTGCACAGAGGCAGCAGTGTGATGTGTATTTGTGCTATATAACTCAGCACTGGAGATGCTTCATTATACTCTTGTACCCCCAGTTAACAGTTACATAGCTTGGGTTATTTTTAGATTAAGGAATACACCATCTTTGATGGCTGATAGTTAAAAATAGCAAATGTTGGCCCTAATTTCCATACTTCAGAAGAAACAGCACTGACCTTTTTTCCTTGGGATGAAAAGCCTGTTGAGAAACAGGTTTTCAAGCTCTGAATGGACCTGACGTGGGGCATGAAAGGTAACCATGTCTTCCTCTGTGCTAGCCCAGGTCATATGTACTCACACTCTGCTGCACTCAAGCTAATTAACCTGGCTAAGAGGCAGTCATTAGCCTGGATACAGTGCTGGGTTAATACAGTTACACCACCTTCAGGATCTAAACTGATCCCTGATAATGTTGCTCCTCGAGGTTGGAAAAGTGCACCTGAGGCTCAGCCAGCACCTCTCGGGGTGCTCACCATGCCCTCTTGCCCCAAGATCCTCCAGTGGGTGCAGGCAGCAGCAGGCTGACATGCAGTGGGTGCCAGACATATTGCATGGACCGCAGGAAGTGCGTCAGAGGCTGAGCCATGTGCGTGACTTGGTTACCTGTGATCTCTCCCGCAGTCTCCATGAGGAAGCAAATCTCCAAGATGAATTACAGAAGGAAAGAGCAAGAAACAGCTGGAAAGGGAAACACTGGGGCTCCTGCCTTGGGGCAGACACAGTCAGCAGGCGTGCAAGCCACACAGTGTGTCTGGAGGAGGCCATCAGTAGGTAGAAGGTATGTTTACTTGTAGGTTTGAAGCAGCTGTGGTAGTAGGGCTAATAGAGATTAACCTGGAGTTGAGATACAGGAACTAAGGACTGCATCTAAATTTGTGGCAAGTTCCAGTTTGAATGGAGGTTTCACTGTTACCCTCTTTAAACCTTCCAGTACCAGACTGGCCATTGTCTCATCTGCAGTTTCTTTACTTGGATACGTCACCAATTATTCTTGCAATGCCAAAAGGATGATTGATTAAATTATTAAATTAAATTTGCCTCAAGTTACCCACTCCAGAAACACTGCCTGCTGCCTTGTTATTGAAGATGTAAGAAGAAAAAGTCAAGATGGAGCGTGACTTTGGAATAACAGCTGCATCCTCCCCCCATCACACAGCAGACAGGCAACCATGCTGGTTACCAGTATGATGGTTACCACCACCAACAACTATTATAACAGAACTGCAGCTATGGAAATCAACACCACAAAATGCACTAACAATTGTTGAGATTGATACAGAAGATGTTCAAAGCTTCCTGGTAACTTTGAAAGCAAAACCAGTGAAGCAGCAGAAGTTCAAATCAGGTATGTATCTGAATGCATCTTGAGAAAAAGAAACCTTTTGCTCCAAACTAAACAGTACTAAAACACAGAAAACTGCCAGAAACCTCTCACACGGCTGCCATCACAGAGTATTTTGGTGAATCTTCAGTGTCTGCAGACTGGGATAGAGGAGTATTATCTAAGAAGATGACACAGAAGCCACGAAGGGCTGGAGATAACAGAATGACAACAGAAAGTGTAGTTATTCATCCAAATTTTAACAGTAAAAAAGTTAAAAGTTGCTGCAGAAATGCAGGACAGCATTATGGAGTTAAAACACACCAATGGGACAGAAAGGGCAGCAAAATCTACCAAATGGATCTGCTGCAGGAGGAGATGGTGTCTAAAACAAAGTAATGAAGCATATACACAAGCGCACACAGCGATATGTGTTTAGATAAGTTTAAATGCCTATAGTAATAGCCTAGTGTTTAACTCGCGTTGAGAAAATAGCAGTAAAGGTCATAGAGCAGAAAGCAGCCTGGAAAACCTATTGATTTTTGGCTTGGTGGTTATATTAACAAAAAAAGGATCAAGGAAGAACTCAGCTGCAGTCACACTTAAATGTTTCTATTTTGTCAAATACAGGGCAAATATTGCTTTGGTCAACCCCAGATGTTTCCTTAATACACAGTGATGCATTTTCCTTCATAGTAGAGTCTCCAATAAGTTCATGTTAGTCTTTTTTTTTTTTTTTTAGCTGCCTTTTTCTTCAGTAGCAGAACAGGTGTGAAACAGAAATGGAAAGAGCAAATATTTCAAAAGCTGAAACCAAGCATTTGTATTTGAGACTTAAAAACTAAATACTTCTAATTTTTCTTATCCCCTTTGTACCTTCCTTTCTTTTAAGCATTGCAATGAATTTGATTTTGTGTTTTTGTGAATTTCATGCCCTTCTCCCAAGGAGCCTGCAATTAGCAGGAGTGTTCCTTAATTATTCTATGTTTTGGTTCCTTTTTGACCTTCCTTGCAAGGGTCCTCAATTTCTATTTGAATGTTAGAATATGGTCTTTGAACCTTGCCTGTTATCTTTCCCAAGCACTGAGACTTGTATTGCAGCTAATTGTCTTAAAGCTTTAAGTACACTTAGAGGCTTTGAAATTAATATAGAAGTAGGATTAAATATATAAAAGCACATTCATTTTTATTGCTTTCATGCCTCTGGAAATAGCATTTTAGCTTAACGAGCTGGAGGCTAAAAGTGTCAAATATTGTATTGACTTGGCCAAAGGGGAGCTTTCATTAGCAGATGGACAATAGCAGAGATGATGGATTTTACAGATCCATCCAGTGTTTTCAAGAACTCATTGAATTAATTGTTCTAAATAGTGGGTATTGCAACATGTTGGGCTGGGAAAGGGAATTAAATCACACAGAACGAAAAGTTATTACATGAGAAGGCAGTGAAAACCGAGTGCTTGCACCTATACATGTTTATTTTGTCCTCATCTCTTACAAAAGCACTCTTGCTGATCAGTTTTATATTCTCATTTCTTTCAGCCTGGTACAACTAAGGAATCTGTTGAAACTCAAATGCCAGTGCACAACAGAAGAAACAAAAGCAGTACCTGCTATTTGGGTCTCCTGAAAATGTTCCTCATTTCCCATGTCATAGGGTGTAATATATAAAATGCATTATTTCTCAACTTAAGCCAAAGAATGGATGACTCATATCAAAATTAGCCCTATGAATGTCAAGTTGGGAAAGCAGGGAATGAAAAATCTGAGGTTCTTCGATGTGATCTTAAAATCTCTGATTTCCAGGAATGCTGAGAGTATTTCTAATAATTGCGCATCACGATATATTAGGCTTCAGGTGAGATTTCGCTGCCTACTAAATGTCGGCATGTGGTGACTACTGGCCACAGGTCACTGCTAGAAGGAATGGATGTCTAGTTTTAAGAAACATGTTATCTTCCATAGAGCTTCATTCTATATCATTGAAATTAGAGATTTGCAATCAACAGCAGTGAAATGAGGCCAGAGCCACAGCTGATATGTCTAATTAATAGGCTACATCCATTCCATCTGTCCTTCAAAATGTGTGAGAAAGAGTATAAAGTAAAACAACTCCATCCTGAGTTGGCACTTCTCAAATCCTCCAGGAAAATAACAGTGAGAGCACTTGGAGGATTTAATCCTCTAAAGTATCCAAACACTTGTGCCAGCACATTTCATCGCGTTTCCATTTTGAGGAGTTTTGTGGGTAAATTACAGAGTAAAAATTCAAATGACAAGAAAACCGTGGGTGTGCTTGTGTACACATAGTGGCAGATCCTGCACACCCACTATCCTATGTGGTGCCTGAACCCTACCAAGAAGCACAAAGCTGGCTTTTCTGACTCAGTAAGGTGAGTTGCATTGTCTCCAAGCTAAGTGTATGGTAAGGGCTGTCAGTCTCCCTTCTGGGCTTTGTCTTGACAATTCAGCAAATGGCTTTAGGGCTCCTGCTCCAAAAGTGCCACAGCCACATGACTGAAATGCTAACCAAGAATAATAAATTCTCAAGTTTCAAATCTGTTCAAAAACTGTTGACAGGTAACACACACACACAGGGTTAGATGCTGGGTGAGGTATTTATTATCTGGGCCTCCCACATTAACTGTATGTTAAACTGATGAACAATTACCTTTTCGTAGCTAGAATAAAACTTGTATAAAATCCATACAATGTGTTGTGGCTAATTTTGAAGAAAATAAATTGAATCATGATAGTTTTAATCATGGGATCATCTAATCTGGTCTTCTAGTGGAAATGCTAAGTCACAGCATGAAAGGTGATTGAGCACCTGGTGGGAAGGCAGGGCCAACCCAGGGGAGCTCAGGTGTATGCAATGTACCTGAGTGACTGGAAGTGGGGGAGCCAGGATCCACTCCTTCTGAGACTCATTTAAAGGTTGGCAGTGGAGGTGAAGGTGTCTCTTGCTGACCTGAGGCCTTTCAAAGGTAAGTGGTTCTTTTCCTTTGTTTCTGTTTGTGGCTGCTGCATTTGGGTTTGTTTTCATTTCTTGTAGCCAAATGCTTTGCCACCCTGCTATTAGCATTCCATGATAGCATTACAGGACTGAATTCACACTGTGTGGTGGAGATGTGGTACAGACTGTATACCTGCCTGTGGAACCATCGCTTCAGAAGCAGTGAAACCTGAGCTGAAGAGAGAGCATCAATGGAAGAAAATAGGAACAGTCAAGCTGTGAGAGGAGGAATAGACCACCAATTGACAGGTTTTGTTTTTTCTTGTTGTTTTTTCCCCCCTCTTAACTGAGTTAACAATAATGGCAAACCTAAAGGGAGGGATCTCTGTAGATTGTACACACCATGTTTGTGACCCCAAACAGAATGGGAACTCTGCCTTCCAGCCATTGCATATTACATAAACACCATTTATATTAAGTGTACATAAAGTTATGAAGCACTTACATCTGCTTCACTAATCGAATCACGATGCTAAGCAATTACCCAGAGCCTCCTGTATTTGCAAACATCATGATGTTTGCAATGTCCTGCCCCCCTTCACTACATTTATTATGTAGCAGAGTCTGCTTATGCATGCATACATGCCTGCCATCTAGGTACCACGTACCCATAGCAGTAACGCCTCTGCTATTTACACCAACCTTCCCTGGACTGTTCTTTGGCAATCTGACCAAAGGGAATGAGGAGCCCATGTCTGTGCTAACAGCCTCCCTGAAACAAGGGTTTTGCACCCAAATACCCACAGCAGGACAAGCTGCTGCCTGGGTAGTTCCCAGCCCTGCCCAGGAGGGCTACCCACACATGGGGCTGAGCTCAGCACCCAAACACCTGCAGCCTCCCTAATTTACAGCCATAGATGCAGTGACAGTGTCTCCTAGTGGCTGCATTCTTAAAGGAGCACATTCAAACTTCATGCCCCAAAACTCACGCTCTTAAAAAGCACACAAAACTGGTGCTAGATTTTTAGAGTACTAAAATATCATCACTCATAGAATATCCCAAGTTGGAAGGGTCACTGATTCCAACCCCTAGCTCCACGTAGGACCACACAAAAATCAGACCCCATGTCCATGCTCTCCTTGAACTCCAGCAGTTCTGGGAAGCCTTTTCTATGCCTACCACCCTGTGTTCAAGAACCTTTTCCTGATTATCCAACCCAACCCAAACTTTTTTACCTACTTGAGTAGGTAACAAGGAAATGACTTTAACACTCAAGGCTCTATATCTGATGATTAAATCACAAGCTAATTTGACAAGCTAAAACCTCTAAGTTATGCAAATATGTTATTTAAAAACTGTAGCAATGCACTGCATTATTTCCTTTTGAAACAGTGACACTGAAGAGAGGTGAGAGCCACAACCTTGGGGGAAGCAAGGTGTGCAGGCAGCATCCATCTCATTTAATCTTTATGTCCTGTTAGATCCTGTAAAAGCAAAGGAAAGCTATAAAGCTTTGCCACCTTCAGATGGAACCAATCAGCCTCTGGAGGTTCTACCTGAGCACTACGCAAAGTGCACAACAGAGAATGTGAACAGATGTTGCTTGGTCTCTGGACTGCAATGCAAGTCCAAAGGAAGTCACTGGGGAAGGTGAATGTGGCAGAGGATGGGATGCTTAGAGAGTGAGCATGAAAACAAGTAGTTCCAAACAGTACCAACAGTAGCTTCCAGCCCTTCTTCCTTGAACCTTCTAGCACCAGCTGAACACCCAAAGTCTGTTCTGCTAAATGAGATGGGTACCAGGCCATTTTGTGACAGCACGACTTTGTAGTCAAGGTAAGCACATCCCTCAGCGAGAGAAAGTGCCAGCAGCTGGAACTGCAGCGAAGCAGATCCACAGCTCCACAGGCCTAACCCTGCCGTATCAGGGGATGTTCCCTTTCTCATTTTCAGGTGATTAGTTTCCCATTGTCCACATTTTCTTTCTTGGAACAGGAAGTTTTGGGCGGAAAATTTCTGTACATGCATAACTTTCCTCAAATTAAGTATTAAAAGAAAAAAAAATGGAAAGGTACAGACAAGAAAATCTTTCCTAGTAAATCCTGGTTCTGAGTAACCACTGCTTTTTATGACCATAATATAGATTTGCCTTCCTCTGTGTGTACATGGGGGCCTTACTATTTGCCATGTGCCCTATCACATCCCTAACACCTCCACTTTGGAGACTACATGTAAACTGCACTGTCATAGGAGAAAATAACACACTGCAAAACTGACTGCGGTTGGAGTTATTCTATCCCAATAAAGCATTGACTGTATGTACCATCAGCCTCACCTAATGCCACCTGAGCATCACAGAGCCGCCAGACACCGTGCTGGCACACACACAGCCCGTCCCACCTCTCACAGGGGTCTCTCAATGTACCTGTGTGTGCCTGAGACACACCACGCTGTGCACAGCAATGGGCACTCTCTGCCACCTGTCTCTTTTCCACTGCACCGGCGTCGATGGAAAGTCTTCCTCGAACAGCCCGGATGGTCCTGAATTTGTTTCCCTGATGGTCCTTACGATGCCTGAGCTCGCCGGCCTTAATGCCAGTACGTAAAGCTTATTTCTCTCCTCAGCTTCTCACCTGAGGGGGGGAAAGATGACAATTCAGGTACTCAGCAGCACAAAGGGATTGACAAGAGACACACATCCCACTCCGCTGGTTTCTCTCAGCTACAATTGGGCATCAGTTGAAAGGCACCAGGTAAGAGGATCAGCCTGTCTTTGTCTCAGTGAGTTTCCTAAAAAGTTTGAAAACAAGGCCTAAACTTTGTGTTCCTTCTGTCTTACTGATCATTTAGCTCTTCCGATAAGGAGAGCAATAACACACATCTATGGGAAGCCTCTCCAATTCTGGTGCTCCCATCTCCTTTAGCCACCTACTTGGTCAGCTTCTCTAAAGTGCACTTCTCCTTCTACACACATTACCTCTTATGGTGGCAGACTCCCTGCTATAGCCCCCTCTCATTAGGTCTCTTCCCATTAAACCCTGGCACAGCAAACACCTGGCCCCACAGACTCTCTCTTTGGGATGGAATAGCAGACAGCTGGAGTGTGCTGAACAGAGTGGGGTCAGGTAAGGAAGCAGAAAGACACAGAGCCATAACCATGGGATGCAGACTACTTCCAAACCCTCTCCTTAAAACTCTACAGTCTATCTCATTCTTGAAGAACCAGCACTGGCAGTTCCATGCCACTCTGCTCCAGGCCAGCCACTCTGCAAGGAGAATATCCCTTTGGACATGTAGGTGATGGGACACCTGTGTGCACACACCCCAGCCATGTGCTGGTAAATCCCCTCCGTCTCTGTGCCCAAGAGCCACATCAGCCATACAAACAGAGCTCGCTCTCGCGCCCTGTCCTCAGAGAGTCCCATCCAGAGCAGATCACGCTGATACAACCTGACAACATCCAGGGATAAAGGGGAGGCTCACACCAGACGCAGCCTAATGCTAGCCTGTATTAGGAGAGGGCAACCAGAGATCAGGGGAACCTTTTCTTCCCTCTCCCACTACCTGCAAAGTAAGGGCTCCACAGCGGATCCTCGTGATCCCCTGTTGTGGAATAGGGACACGGGCAGGGATGGGGACAGGTCTTCGTCCCAGGGCCGCTGTCCCGCCGGGCTCTGTGCCTCTTCTCAAAGCCTCTTGTATAACCCTTCACCCTCCCCAGCATCTCCCCCGCTCGCACTGCAACGCATTTGGCACAAATGTCCCGAATTGCAAAACTCCTGGAGAAGTTGGATCCGTGCGCTGCCTTCCCCATGGCCGGGCAGGGACAGCTCCCGGCTGGTCCCGGAGCACGGGCCGCGGTTATGGCGAGGAGCTGCCCCGCGCCCGGCCACCCGAGCAGCGCTCCGGCAGGTGCTCTGCGCTCATTTAACCCTCCGGGGCTGAAAGAAAGAAGCGACGGGAGAAAAACCAAAACCTCTCCAGCGGCTCATAGGAGAATTCCCATTCCTCCTCTCCCTCCCGAACGCGACTGTCTGCTTCTCGCTGCCCGGCGGCGCGGCCGAGGGTTAACAATGACACGGCGCACACGCGGCCGCCGCAGACGCACAATGCGGGACCACCCGCGCCCCCATCCCTCCCTCCGCCACCGGCGCTCCCCTCACCCTTCCGTCGACGCCATGGTCCCGAGAGCCCCCCTGTCTCCTCGGCAGCCCGACTAGCGGGGCTGAACGGCGGCGGCTCCGCGGTTGCCCCTCTCTCGCCTTAGGGAAGCGGCGCTCGGTTCCTGTTAATCCTCGGGGCCGCGCCAGGCGGGGACCGGCGGCTCCGCTCGGCGCCTCCCGCCCCGCCACCGCCACCTCCCGCCCGCCGAGCGCTCCGGCCGGGCCTGGCGGGGCGAGGAGCCGCTGGCACCGCTGCGGTCCCGCCGGCCGCCTCTCGCCGCGGGGCGTGCGCGTGTGCGTGTGTCTGTCTGTGTGTGTGTGTGTGTGTGTGTGTGTGTGTGTGCCCGCCGAGAGGTGGGGGTGACTTCACATCGGCGTGGCGCTGGCTGAGGCAGGATTGGAAGGTTTAGCCTTCTAGCTGTGGATTTGCCGTCTATCCCTCTCTATTTTAGGCAAGGGCTGACATCACCGGCCGCCGGTACTCCTATAAATCCCCCCAACCTCTCGCTCAAAGGACAGAAAGGAAAGGGGAGGGGGCAGCGAGCCCCTCGCAGGGGGAGGGCCGCCCGCCGCTGCTCCGCTGCTCACTACCTGCCCCGCTCCGCTCGGCGCCGCACCGCCCTGCGCTGCCCGGGGACCCGACGCCAGGGCCCGCCGGGACCCCCGGGCAGGAGCGGACCGGGCCGGGCCTCCTCCCGCCGCCACTCACTCCCCGTTCGCCCCCCACCGTAGCCCGGCAGCCGCGCCCCGAGCCCAGGGTCTCTCCACCGCCCCCCGGCCCCGAGCCCCGCCGTCGAGTGTAACCCTCCCGGACCGAGCGGGTCTCGGGGCCACCCGCCGGGGGACACGCGGAGAGCGCCCGGGGTCCGGCTCGGCGGCGGCGAAGTGCTGCCCCCTGACGGCCCTGCGTTGTTCCGGCGGCCGGACCTGAGCAGGAAAGGGGAAGGCAGGGAGGTCTGTGAGGCTGCCGTCCCTTGCAACCCTTCCCAGGCGATGTAGAGGTCCTCACCTGTCTGAAAGGAGGTGCTTGAGGTAGTTTGGCATCTTAAAATTAAGTCCTTGGCCTTTGAAAGAGGTGCAGGCACTGCTGTAGCAACCTCCTCCCACAGCAAGCCTTCACACACAGTGATTTTCATCCCACAGAGTTTCAGAAGAATAAACTTTGGGGTGGTACATGGCCAGTGAACGGCGATGGTGCTGCTACCCAACCCAGCACTTCTCAGCTATTTGTTGCCAGCCCTGTAGCAACTGAAACTGAACGGAGACAGCACTGAGGCAGAGCTGGAGGATCAGTAAGTGTTCACCATGGCTGATTGGCAGTAAAAGGAGTGAGAACTCAAACTGGAATGAATGCAGACTTCTGCAGTTCAGTGTGCCTAGCTCTCTCCTGGACGAATCACAGGGGAAGAAACATTCAGGGCTCATTCCTCTCAACTGCAGAAGCAAAAAACAACAGAAGGCAGAGCGGGGCAGGAATGGTGCCACAGCTGAGAGAAGCACCAGCTCACAGACCCTCACTATTTCTCCATTACCGTTACAGTGTCAAAACTCTTATTTAATGTAATCATGGAATAGCTCTCAGTAGGCAAGCCATGCTCCAATAAGCAATTATATTCCTTTCTCTTTCTTTCATTTTGTTCACTGTTGCAGTGTTAGGGGAAAAAAAACACACCAATATCTTGAACTTTTGCAAGTCTACTCTCCTCCAGAACTGTCACCTAATTTCGTCAACTTGGGCACTGCAGGTTCTACAAATCCCAGGGTGCTGTAGATGAATCACTTGTGATGGGAGCCATTCCTCTGTCCTCCTTCCTCAACTTTCTCATCTTCCATTTTCATTTGCGACTGAAGAGGGGAAAATGATTTAGTAAGAGAGAAATGGTTAAGAACCATGAGGGGACCAAAGTCTCTCCACTGGACAACAAGCCCAACAGGACACTCATGCTTTGATGTCAGAAAATCCAGAAAGGAAAAGGAAAAGCCTCTGCTCAATGTGACACCTGGCCATAATTCTTTACTCTGTTGCACTTCAGGTGAGTTATTTTGCCACAGAAGCATGTGAGCAGATGGAAACCAGAACTTGCACTGAGGTTTTTAGAGATCCTTGAAATAATCCACATGGATAAATGTTTTGCAAAGTGCGTTTCAGGTTTTCATCCATTCAGAATATAAGGTGGGAGAGAACTCTGAGTATATTTCATTGCAGTGGTTCATGTACAACAATAGCATCACTTGGTGTAGGAAGAAGGAAAGGTCCTTGTTATTTATGCAGTAATTGAACTGTGTGCTGATGCTGCCTTTCAGCATGCATGAAGAGCCTCAGTGAGAGTCACATGCAAACAGACAAGGGCAACAGAGAGTCCCTGGCGTGTGACACAGATAAAAAGGAGGAATTTAAATAATGTCAGACTTGGGTATGTGAGTTAAAAAAACAAACCATGGTTTATTTAAACGTGTAAAGTACTTTGGAGGGAAAAAGATTACATTGTACTATGGCAATAGAGATAGCACATACCTTAACAAGCTCATCCATCATAATGAATTCAGGCTACTCTTTGCAGCCTCCTACTCCTGTCAGTCAGACTGACCTTTGGGAGAGGCTTGCCAGTGACTTCTCTTGGGGACTCCACACTACAGATTAATTTCAGTCACAATTTGCTGTCCTGTATCTGTACGTCAGACTCAGGAGCAGGGCATCACCCTCCCACCAGGGGAGACAGGTGAAAAATAGCAAAACTTCCTGTGCACTATGACATTTAGTCAGGAATTGAGAGTAGCCTGATGGAGCGTCTGATCCTAGGATGAATTACCAGGGTGTCTGCCTTAACCTTATCCCAGGCATGGCTCATCACTGGGATAAAAAGCCTAAAGCAGCAGAGACTGTGAGAAATATGATAATTATAAAATGCCATTTCCAGACACAGCTTTTTATTTCAGGTTCTTTTCAATCCAGTCTTTGAAAGGAATTGCTTTGGTGTAACCACTGTAGAGTTCTAGGCTGCAAGTTTTATCATAACCCCAGCTCACTAATCCCATCAGGTGCCACCGTGGCTCAGGAGATGCTTTTCCTGGTAAAGTTATGGCTGCAATCCCACCAGTCTCAGCAGGGCAGATATTCGAGAAGGCTGTGTGGTCCTGTTTGGCACAAAACATGCTGTCAGTGATGCTGACTTGTATCCCATTATCCTCATACTGTTGCTCACACAACAGTGAGTCCACCATCTGAACAGCTCCCATGCGGATTGTGTCATTCTTGTATCCAGGATCTTTAACATCAGCCAATACCTTCCAGCCAGTAACCATTATTTTTAAATCCTCTGTGGATGAAGTCAAGTCATGAGAAGATGCCAAGCAAATGGGTTGAACACGACTGCTGATTCTGGCTTTGTCCAAAAGCTTTATGATAGCTATGTCAGAATCAAGCAATATGGGGTCATAATTAGGATGCACTATGATGGCAGAAATCTGGGGAGGAAATAGAACAGGAAGAATTATAGCGTCAATACAGTGGCAAATTAGCAGCACTATTGCCATATTTTTACACTGTAGTTTGCCTAAATGAGAATCATAGAATCACAGAATCTTTAGAGTTGGAAGGATATTAACTCCACCTCCAGAAGAAACACAGACAAAATTGCTGTATTTCTCCTCATTTTGATTTCTATGTCTCTAGTTTTACTTGAAATAACAAACCACATTGGCAAGCTCAAGGTGCTACTTTCGGAACTGAATTCAGATACAAACTTCTTTTGAGTTTAAAGATAGATAGATAACCTTGGGACAGAGGTATGAAATGTTTTAATGGTGTCAAACCACGATCTAGAGCACAAGTGTTTCTTTCATAAATTATGCTAATCGCTTTTGACAGTAACTGGCATCTTTTCTCCTTTCTTTTTCTGGCAACATCACTCAAGACGTCATGGCCCAAGGAACCTGAGTTATTTTCTTAGTGATCTGTGTTAGGAGGGAAGCGTGCTAGTTGGACAGTGTCAGGGGAATTTTATGCTCTGCAGCATGTCCCCTCCTTGTGCCATGACAGCTCTGTCAATTGATTCTCTAGATACACATCTCAAAGAGCAGTATGTAAAACAATGCATTGCCCAAAGGATAATCTTTTTCTCCCTGTACAAGATGAATGTGATCAGCATCTATCAGTGCTCATCATTTTCTGCTCCCAGCAGACTTACTCACCCGCAGGTTCTGGATGGTCTTTTCATCCCTGTCATCATCTCTGTAGAATTTCCCCAGAACCACTTTGAGCTCTGCTGTCTTGAGCACGATGGTCTTGCCCAGGTCAGTGACGCAGTGAGCTGCCACCACTACGGTGCGCTCATTCACCAGGGCCCCGCTGCAGATGAGGATCCAGGCTCCTTTTTTGAGGCTGTTCTCCTTCACCCCGTTGGCCGTCCGATAGATCGCTGCTTGCCATGGCCACCTGGTAGAGGTCACAGCCTTCTGAAGAGTGATGTTTTCTGCTTTTCCGCAGACTGAGGAAAGATGAAACAAGAATGATGTAATGCCTCTTCCCCATCAAAGAATCCAAATGTCACTCTCAATTCTTGCTTAGGGTCAGACCTGGGGTAAAATTTCCTGCATTTGGAAATGTTTGCTTACACTTTGCAATATCAACCCTTCCTTAGCAGACTATGTTAAGGGAAGAGCCTCTTTAAAATGCAGGCCCTTCATTCTACTCCTTAAAACTCGATATAAGCAGTGTACCAAAGCAGAGATGAAATCAAAATCATATTTGCAATAATAGTACAGGAAAAGTGATAGTAGGAGCACATTTTCAAATCATGAGGGAACCACATTCCACCTGTGCTTGATGAAAGAGTAGAAAAATTGATGGCAAATTACACTGCCAAAAGCTTGACCCCTTTGCCATCATCTACAGAAGTTCTGCTGGTGGACAAAAAGAGCTGTCTCTTCTCTAGGCTTTATTGCTGTTACCTCCCACCTGCAAGCATGCAGAATCTACACTGCTGGGATTCCCTGATAATTTAAGATGAATACACAGCTTGTTGCCCCATCCTCCAAGAGACGTGTGCATTTTTTTTCCTCGGGGGACTCACTTGGAATACACACAGGGGCCCTTCCACTCCATTTTCCTGTCTTCAGACAAGTCCTCCTGCTGCTACCCAAGCGGCGGTAGAAAGGAGAAATGCATTCATACTGAAGCTGAGTGTGCAGATGCTGGTACCCTGGGGGCAGGTCTCCAAACGGCAGTGCTGGCTTCTTAGTTGGGTAGATTTCAAGCTTTTGTTTGCTGAATGCAGATGAGTAGAGCTGATGCAAAGGTGTTTCCCTGTTTCAGTGAACAAAGAACACAAGATCATAAGAAAAACATGATAAAATCGATCATTTCCATAGCTTAATCACAAGCTGTGTTAAGTATCATTTCAAAGCATGAGCAGTTTGTGAAAGAGTAAGGCAAAATATCTTTCCAATATAGTTTAGCAATATTCCCATTTACAATATAGCTATTTTATTTCTATATGTGCATATGTTTATAGCTTGTAATATGTTTATAGCTTGCATAACTGCTTTATAACTACTTGTACCTTTTTTTTTTCTTTTTTTTTTTTTTTCTTTTTTTCACTTTACAGTTTCTGGATTATATCCAGTTGCCTCTGAACATGGAATATTTTTTTCATGAAAGGTCTGAAAAAATACTCTGGTTTTAAACAGAGAAATTACACTAGAAGTTAGTGTTACTATAATTAATTATCACTAGAGAGGAGTTAGGCACATCTTTTCTCCAGTGGACATTTTAATAAGCAATATTAGGAATCGATTCAGATTAAATCATGTTGATAAAGTTGCTTGACTTAGCAATTAACAGAGATAATTACCTCACCACAGAGATTTCATAATTGCAATAATCACTAAGCTTCCCCTTTGAAATTGTACTGATGAGCTGTACCACCACATATAATTGAAGAAATAAACAGATGCATCAGCCTGGATATAAACCATAAGCTTGAGGACAGTAATACTTAAATCTTCATCACTTAGGACATATCCCTTGCTTTAACAGTTAAAAGCACATTTGTACACAAAAACCTATTTACACCTGAAAAATTAAGCAATAAATTAATTTCCCTTGCTATTTCCAGTATTGCCTGTATCCAGAAACAGCCACAGGAATGCTTTTTCACATGGAAATTCCATTTTTGGTCCAAGAGAGACTGTCTCCAACATATAGAATCTGTGAGTAGGCAGCACTCAGGGGAAGTAAAGTTATTAAGAACAAGAACAACCACAAGTTTATTGTACTTTGGAAGAAGGATGGGAGCTGCTGTGGTCACACTACATCTGCCTGGTTCCATTCCCATTTCAAGTGTGACCCTGCAATGCTGCATTATCCACACTTGGCCTTACCTACGGAGTGTAGAACATACATCAAGGCATAAGACCAGTTCACATACATGAGATGCCATCATGATGCCATGCAGATGGGAGAATGGATGCACTTTGATACAGCCTGTATTAATATCAGAAATGTCTACAATAAAAAGACGTGTGTTCAAAAGTGAATCAAGAAATTCAAGGAAGAAAAATCTCTTGATGGCTCTGAAAGCCTCCTGATGTTGTCTCAGGAACATCTCTTCAACGCATACAATATAGACAGCTGGAGATTGGGAGACTGTTTGGGGGAAGTGCATGTTTGCCTTGTTGCTAAAGTCTTCTTCAGGCATCTGCTACTGGGTCCAATCTTTGTTTTCCTTCCTCTCTTCCTACCTTTCTTCCTCCTCTTCCCTATGCTCATCCCAAAGGCAACTTTGTATCAGTATCAACTGTGCTATGTTGCCTTGGGTGATGAAATATAAGGGAGTCAGATTACATTGCCCTTTCTCTCCTTGAGCTCTCCCCACACCTTTCTTCTGTAAGGTGGTATTTTCATATTTTAAGACACATTACCAGCCACAGGGAACTGTTCCTCAGACTGTTCTTGTAGTCTGTTAGAAGCTTGCAAGCTTAATTCTGGTGTGGTCCAGTACTTAGCACATTTCTAACCGTGCTTTTCTTTCTGGCTGCCTCCTGCAGCTTGCAAACCTGTGCTCAGTCAGACCTCCCTTCCCAGCAGCTCTCATTGCTTGGTAATCAGCGGAGTTCACATGGAGCATTTCACAGGACTATTGGAAGAAGGAGGGAAAAGCAATCACATTTTTTCTTAAAACTGCAGTTGAGGTATTGCGTTCTTACCTTGACTGAACCTGCATTGGCAGCACTTTCTGTCTCACCAGGTCAGAGATCTTTGGTTCTCTGCAGGCTAGAAAAAATATAATATTTCACAGTACTTTTCCACATTCACAGCTCAAATATTATGGTTCATGCTCATTTCCACCCCGTCCTCTCACCAGCAAGATGGGACTGGGCTAAGAAAAGAGGCGGCAAGTTACATGCATTAAAATAAGCCCCAAAATATAAAGCTTTAGCAAAATGCTATCCCATTTACAAACAGGGGAGCAAATCAGCACTGTCTGTGCACTTTCAGCTGTGGAAGGTTTGTCTGCCGGTGTGTCTGAATGCCAGAGTCGCACTGCCACAGCTGATGGTTATGAACCTGAACAAACTTTTGCAATAATGGAATTACAGAAAAAATGTTTCACTTTCATCCATGTAGCCACATGGAGCTGATGCCAGTGAGTCAGTGAATGGAGAAAGGCTGCAAGATATTACAGACACCTAAAAGCTTGTTTGCATGTGCTCCATTTGGGAGGAGCTGGGGACTCAGAATCTGAGGATGACCAGAGAGTTACCTGAATATGCAGAAAACAATAGAAACACAACTGAGGATTTCTAATTTTGCATATTCTGTTAATTTGCTTTCAGACCAGGGTAAAATGTTCAACTTCATCACTTCAGATAACTCTGCTGGGATTTCCTTCCACAGAGCAGAAGAAACAGAATCTTGCAGGATGTATTTCTTCTGTATGTTTAAGCATTCATTTCTGTGGGATTTAACAAAATCTTGCTCTTTGTGGTTACTGTATATGTTAACCTTTATGCCATTATCAAAGTTAACATCAGTAAAGAAGCTTTTCAAAAATTGAGATCATTATGTGCTTCAGGGAGAGAGTATTTCCATCTAAAAGAACAGAATAAAGCAAATTCCCTAGAGGACAGATATTTTTCTTACATTATCATTACTTTGGTTAACAACAACAACAAAAAAAAACAAAAACAAAAAAAAACAAAAACAAAAAAAAACCCTCCAATAGAATATCTTTCAAAAAATGCTTTGGGAAAATGAATTTGGCAGTTCCCCAGCCCAAATCCATTCAGGGTTCCAGACATGCGTACAGTAGCCCCAAGTCAACAGCATAAGTCCCTTTCTAGCAAAGTATTTAAAGATGTGTTTCAATGTTTTTGATGAATGCAGATGGTTTAAGCACATCCTCAAGTGATTTTCTAAACCAGACATCCAAGGTTGCAATCTATAAGCTTGGTGTTATAAACTTTTTACACTCAGGACTGGTCACACTGACTTAAAAGGGTTGTTAGAGGAGAGATGTTTCTTATCACATGAACTCTGATGAGGCAGTTTTTTCTTTCTGCTTCAATTCCCTGCTGATCTTTGATAATGATCTTACACAAATTTCATCCTATAAAGAGGGTAATAAGGGTCTAGGGGAATATTCCTCTCCATCTTTAAAGATGGAAACATCTGCTGGAATAACTGGCATATTCCCTGCCTGAGTTTAGCAGCCAGTAAAAGCTGGCAAATGAGCAGTATCAGTATCAGGTATCTGTTAGAAAGTTTATCCTCAGGAAAAATGATTCTCTGGCCAGTGTAAGATACATAAAATCTAGTAAAAATAAAAAATAATAAATAATTTTTAAAAAGCAGCTTTTATGAGTTGTTGCAATAAATAAATAAATAAATAAATAAATAGAAGATTGTAAGCTACCTTTAATACAGATTGGCTGTTTCCCTGACCACTCTCCATTGTCTTGGCAGGTCCTCTGTTCATTCCCACTAAGAACATAGGAGTTGTTACAAAAGAAAGCAATGACTGTGCCAATTTTTGCGTAGCGTCCATTCAAGACTCCAGTGTCTTCCACTACCCTTCTGTAGCCATTGAGTGGGCCACCGGGATCTGAGCAGCTTTTTTCATCTAGAACTAACAACAGAGGGAAAAACGGCAACCATTTTATCAGGTTCACAGCATTATTTTCACCCATCAGATTGCTTGACATTTCATTCAGATGTTGCAATGCAATACATGCTTCATTAAAGATGCGTCTCTATGACCCGTCTGTCCCATGTGACCCATCAGTCTTTGAAAAAAAACGAATATTAAATAAGCAATGGTAATGCAGATGGGTGTTAATGACACACATTTTGTCTTTGTTGAAAATGTTGAAAATGTAACATTCTCAAATACTTTAAAAGTCCTTAAAACTTGGCTGACAGTTCTGAAGAAGAACCTTGACTTTACATGATGTTAACATCCCATTGTCATTAGCAGGAATAATTCAGGGACATAAAAGTATGCACTTAAGCTATTTGCAAAACAAGCCCTTGGCATCCTTTTCCCATTTCTACACTTTCAGTATTTCACTGGTGTTGGATAATAACACTAGACTACTAAATTTGGTTTTATGTTTGGTTGCATTTTGGTCTCTTAGCACTGACAGAGAGATCTCAGTAATCAAGGCAAATAAAGGAATTTAAAGAGAACACATATATATTTTTACTGATAGTAAAGGTTTAATGTGCAAATTCATAGGCATATTGCACATAAAACCTCTTTTACTTCCTCCTTCTCAATATTTTCCCATTCTTTTTATTTGCTGTTTTTATTTATTTTCCTCACAATAAACCTAAATTTTTGGCCTAAATCTAGATGATAGCATTCCCGCTGTGATGCCTCACTTCACAAAAGCACCAATGCATCACAAAACACTGAGTACTTATTTAAACCTCTGTGTAATCAGCACAGCAGCAGCGTATAGGTATGGTCCTGACCTGTTCCTGTATCCTCGTGTTTCGAGGGCCCAGCTCAATAAAGCATGTAAACATGTAGTGAACTGTGGCAGTACAGGGTTCAGTGAAGGGCATTTGCTCTTAACATGGAGCAGATAATTCAAATAAATGATATTTTTCAGCACTTTATTTAACAACACTGGAATTTAGCATATGCTGAAGGGTATATGTGTGGTTAAGCACTTTTCCACAAGTCATACTTAAAAAAAAAAAACAAAAAATGAGGAAAGCTGGACTACTTTTGAGACAGGAGAAAAGGAAAAGCCAAGCCTCGTGTCAGGGGGAAGGTTTTTACTGAGAGAGTGGTGATGCTCTGGAACAGGTTGCCCAGAGAGGCTGTGGATGCCCCATCCCTGGAGGTGTTTAAGGCCAGGTTGCATGGAGCCCTGGGCAATCTGATCTAGTGCTTGATCTAGTGACTGGCAACCATGCCTGTGGCAGATGGGTTGGAACTTGATGATCCTTGAGGTCTCTTCCAACCCAAGCCTTCCTATTATTCTACAATTGTGTGATTCTATGATGCTATGATTCTCCTCCTTTTCATTTGGATCTGTCCTTCTCCTGTGTACCTCACAGGCTATGTGAACCATAGTTGACTTGTAACTTGACAGTAGCTAAAGACTATGGGAATAACCCACAGTATAATTTCTTATTTGGAAGCCAATTTCTATATAGATATCTAGTTTAGAGGCATCTTGTGATAAGCAGAGCATATGTTTCCAAATGTACCTAAGCTTGACCAAGTAAGTCAGTGAAAGCCTTCTCTTATTTCATCACATTCACTAACTTGAATCATAATTCTCTTCTGCCATCGGCTTAAGGTTATGATTATTCTGATGGATTAAATATAATGAGAAAACATCCGGGAAGGAGAGACCCAAATCATACCACAAACACTTCAGTAAGAGCCCAGACTAAAGACAGATGTTTCACTAGATCTTTAGCCAGAGACATCATGTGTCAGGAACCTACTCCATTTATTGCCATTGGAGGTGTTCTCTTTGCTTGCTTGGCATATGAACTTATATACAGCTGTTTCATAACACTCTCCACACAACTTGCACTGCTTGCCATTGCACACTTGTGAAAGCACTATTCAAATTGATATGAGGTGTTCTGGAATATGGAAATAAAATTGTGCAATATGAAACAGCTGAATTAAAAATAATCTCTGGAAATGAAGAAGGAGCTTGGGATTTCACAGATGAATCAGTGTGAATGGTAGATCTGCCATAGGCATGTAAACTTGCACAGCAACAATGAATAGAAGTTTCTCTTTTAATAGTTTTTGCCTGGGATAGGAATGCTATTGACATAAGAGTCTGTTCTTCATGCAGTAAGCCTCAGTCACTCCACAGAGAGCACATCACTTCTGCAGAGAAGATAGCAAAGGTACCTAGCAATGGAAGTAGTTATTCATTGATGCACAAACTCCCTCATTTGATTTTGGTTCTCAAAATTTTGTTTATGTGAAAGGAGGATATATGCCTTTGAGGAGATTGTTTTTCAGTCATTAGATTTCAGCTAGAGCTTTTTATTACTAAGTCTTGTAGGCTTGGGCTTCAGCGGAGCAAAATAAGAATTCCTACTGCTTCATAAAGGTGGGATGACATAAGAACATCATGCTAAGCCACGGATCAACCAAATTTCAAGTGAGATTTGCATATTTGAACTTAATGTGAATACAATGGCTGAAACATTTGATAAGAATCAAAACTTAAAGTGACCTTACCACATTCAGGATGATGTGTTGACCAAATCCCATCAAGCTGACAGTAGGCAACACGGCTGCCTTTTAAGCTGTAACCTGCGTTGCACTTGAAGTAAACCTGGGCCCCGTATTTAAAGTCATCTCCTTCCACAATACCATGAGCGGGAGCACCTGGAGTCCTACACATCACCACTGACAGTTCAGATATTTCAAAAAAATCCACTTTATTACAAAAACAGGACTGTGTTAGGATGATTCTTTAGAACATAGAAAAACCAGTTAAAATGGGCAGGAGTAAAAATTACAAGACAAAATTACAGTAATTTCAGAGAGTCATTTAAACCTCAGTTCTACACACACTTATGTATACGTAACTTTTCATGCCATCCCTAGGCCCATTCAGTTCAATGGGATTACCCAAAAATGTGAAATGATTATAGGCATAAGTGTATATCGTACTGTTACAGCTTTCATTTGCTTAAAATATTGTCCTTTCTCCTAAAGAGAGAGTCTGAATTAAGCACCGTGCATGGCCAACTGTAAACTTGGGTTCCTAAAAGCCTTATATTGAAACTCTCCCAAATTTTCAAATTCTTCTTTTCAAGTTTAATACTTCTTGAGGTAACCTCACTGAAATAGAAAAGCATTGTTATTTGTATAGATCAAACATTACCATAACGACATTAAAAAAGTACCTTGATATTTACCAAACTGTGATATTTATCCTTTCCACAGGGTTGCTCTATTGGGAAAATACCAAAAGACAATGGTGTATTTATCTATTGCAAGTAGCAAATATTAAACATCCTAAGCAAGATTTCTCTGAGAACATCAAATTAGCCATACTAAATTAGACTGAAGTTCCATCCAGCACAGAATTCTGCCTTCAATGGCAGCAAACAGCAGGTATATAAAAATAATATAAAAACAGAGCAAGCATATAGAATGCTTTCCTGACTTAATCTAGGAGCATTTACCAATTTGAGGCTCTAAATGCAGCAGTATCTTTGGCATAACATACACTGGGGGATATTTTAATGTTAATTTGTGTTCCCCAAAGTCAGCTGCATACTTTGTGTCATATGCTGTGGCAATGAGTCCTACAGAATAAGCATAGTGTGAAAAATGCACTGCCTTCATAAGTTTGGTTTTCAGCCTGCCACCTGATAATTCCATTTGATGCTCTATTTTCTCCATTATCAGAGACAAGGAACACCCTTCTCCAAGTCACTTTTCAGTACCAATCTTTTGCATTAATGGAGAAATAAAAAATTAAACGTAGGAAATACAGGTTCCAGTGTATACACAGCTGCCCATCTCTTTGTGTGTCTCTGACTTTACCTGGCCATTCACTATGGAAAACTGCAGAAGGGGTTCTGTGCAAGCTGTAGCTATGGCTATACATGCAGGTTTTTTTACCCAGAAGCTGCAGCTCTCTATTGAAGACAGATAGATGAATGCTACCAAGATCATCTCTGCTTTATGTTTTCAGAATTGGACTTCTTTTTGTGTTTTGCCTTGTAGCTACTGAATCTAGACACACAAAGAATGCTGCTTACAGCCAAATTTTGATCTTTACATTTGCAGAGGAAAAACTTATTCTCTGAGGCCCCGGGCCTGTAATCCTTACTCAGAACACACATGACTGCATCTATTTATAATAGAGCACAGACGATTCAATTATTCACATACAGAAGAGATTCTTGAGTGAGTAACTGTTCTAAAGCAGTAGTACTCCCAAGAACAAGGAGCCATAGAAACTGCTCTCATTTTATGGATTACTACAGACATCAAACAATGATTTGGCAGAATCATTTGTGCACTACCAAGCACAAGCTTTGGAAAGAAAAACTGTCTAACATGTAAGCATTAGAGAGGGGCTCTGACTCAGTATTTCAAATCAAAACGCATTCAGTTAAAGGAGTCCAACATTTTCTCTTAGCTGTGAGTGAAATGCATCACTATCATCTTCCACATAGGAACAACAAAAATTCAACGAAATTAATTCCTAGTGCATGATATTTTCCATATGAAATACATTCACTCATATATATATGTACACACAGGCACATACATAAATGAAAGGGAAATAGTAGGAGCATATATTTTAAATCCTCAGAAAGCTCGTCATTTCAGTCACAATCTTCGTATTCCCAGTCACTTCTTCATATCTGTCTCTGGACATCAATTAATTGCACCACATTTCTATTTCTCTTTTTCATTGTAAAGTCACACTCAGCTTG
The DNA here is from genome assembly GCF_054131305.1 of Coturnix japonica. Lineage (NCBI taxonomy): Eukaryota > Metazoa > Chordata > Aves > Galliformes > Phasianidae > Coturnix > Coturnix japonica. The sequence continues at coordinate 7,227,112 of NC_140667.1, read as the reverse complement.
TCAAATGAAAATAAGATTATTAGAAACATCTGTATGCCACTTGGAGTGCTCCTTCATATCAGAAATACAGGTTTTGCTTCTATTCTAGTACAGCTCTGCCAAACAAATATTTTGCTGCTTTTATATTCTAGGTCCATCCTGGAAAAAACTTACCCAGGCTATGCTTACTTTTAACCCAGAAACTGTGTTTGTTCTTGTTCTGTCTCCTAAGTGATTAAGATATTCCGTTTCTAGCCCTTGTGATTTGCTCTGCTTGCCAGACTTTCTTTAGAGTTTCTCAGTGCCAATGTTACCCAGCTGGAACAACTCTGGTTTTACTTATGAGATAAATTCAGCATTTCGTGCATTTAAGAACATTACAGTACAATATCTAGAGTAGAAGATATGGAGGCAGAAGGTCATGAGATCTAATCATAGCTACAAAACTGCGGTCACTGTTAAGTTGCTTCATTTGCTGCATCTATCAAAAGAGAGTACCCCTTTCCTCACAGGGACATTATAAGTATTAGTTCATATCCACTCATGTCACAGAGTCACTGTGGGGTTTCTCTGATTGCAAAACAACCAAGTATTATTAACAGACATAGTACAACTGTTGTCCATGCCTCTGTCTGCTGGTTGTCTGTTCTCATAACACAGGATTCCCCATGGTCTGTCCCAGTCTGTGAAATGCACCACTGCAGGCACAGGTAATCACTTTATATTCTATTCAGATAGTTATTTCAGCTCATTCTTTCTCTCTACAAGTTTAACATGGCTTTGAATCCTGGAGATGGATCCCATTCTTTATGCCATGGTGCGATCACACCTATGCAGACTCTGGGGTCTTTATATCTAGAACTGCGGGGAAAAAAAAAAATTGAGAAAATTCAGGGGAGGGTGAAACTAATGTCAAGAAAAAATTAACTTGAGAAGAGTTTAGGAGCTAAAAATGATTAGTCTGGTCATGCAAAACTAAAAATTGCAATAATCTAAGAGCTAAGACCAGGAAGGATGCAGCAAAACATCTAAAGGAAGACACAGAGTATGTGTGTTCCTATATGTATGTTTAGGTAGGATAAAATTAAGAACAGAATTATTAAGAAAAACTCTATAAAAGCCTTCCTGACAAGTGCTCAAATGGCATAGTAAGATGTAAATAGAAGTGATTTAACTCTGCATTTGAAAACAGAAAATCCAGCTAGGAAAAAAAAAGAAAAAAAAAATAGATTTTGGAGAGAAAAGGCTGGCACTACCAAACCCACTATGAGCTCAGAGACTTCTTTAATTCTAATTTTTCCATGCTTTGTTACACTGTGTTGTTCCACAGAAGTTCCATAATTAATCCATACAGGCACATAGACAGCCCCTATCACTTTAGTGTTGTATGGTAACTGCAGAGTCACAGCCTGAACCACTGATTGAGCACCTGGGGAAAGGACCCGGTCAGGCCTGAGATCACAGGTGAAAACAATTAATTCAGCTGTGTGACTGGAAAGGGTGCAGCCTGGCTGCACCTCTCATAGACCTCTTTTAAAGGCTGACTGCCCTTGGGGAAGGTTCTCTGGTTGGAGATCCATTTTCTGTGGGGTTTCTACTGTGAGTGCATCTCTTCAGAGATGGGTGAGTACTTTTTCATTGTAACACCTTTCTATTGCACTCATCCCCTTGTTTTTACACCTCCTGTATCACCATTCTGTCACATTGTTTTTTGTTTTTTCCTTCTGATTGTTAAAGCATATGAGACAACTAGTGGCCCAATAGAGCTCTGTACCATTCATAAGAAAGCAAAGCAGAAAGGTATAAAACTTTGTGGCTAGAGACAACTTCAGCAGAAATGTTGAACCATAACAACTGAGTTAGAAGAATAAAAAGCAGAGTTACTTCCAGTATCTATGTAACAACTCACAGATTCCCAGTAAAACTCAGTATCGTTCTTGTCTTTTACTTTGTGTCTTGGAAAACAAAACTTTTTTATTCCAAATGAAATTTTAAAAAGAAAACAGTTCCATGTTTCTTAGATAACTTTCTGCAGTCTGAGAAGAACTAGATTAGAGGAACAGAAAGTTCTTGAATTTTTAAGTAAATGTTCTATTAATAATAAAAACAGAACCAATTCCTCTTTCCTTTCAATTATAACTCTGAGACATTCCTCAGATCTGAATTATCTGCCATTTAGAAATAGTTCTTGTGCTCATTTCATCACCAGTGAGATAAATGAGATGATCTCTAAGGCTACATTTCTCTCTCTTCAATGTCCTTCAAATACTACCTGATAGAACTATCATTTGTTCCTGTCCCAGGATCCTTTCATTAAGTGAACACTATTTTTTTCCTGTTGCCTCCCTCTCACCCACTTCCTTATTAAATAATACATACTCCCTCACATAAATCAGACATTATTTTTAAATTTTGCACACCCTATTCAATAAAAGATTGCATACCTGAAATAAATCTCATTTCTCATTGCTGTTTCTAATGCAAGTTTTACATCCCCACTTTTGTCCTCCCTGGAAGTCTGGGTGGAAGAGCTAGTAATCTTATGGGTTTGTCAGAAGGTTGTTTGTTTTAATACTGCTGCTAAATACATTAACTTTGTTATGTATTCCCAAGTCAGAGATTAGATTTCAGGCTGAGGTATCCTAGTGTATATAGCGTGTTTTATTCTCTTGTACTTTGGGGGGAACAAATATCTATTTGCTTGCGGTATTGTTTTCACATAAGGTGTGTTGGCAGGCTCAGTGGAGGCTGAACTCTGAAAATGGCCACATTTCTGCACTTGGTGATGAACTGGGGAGTAGAGCATCTTGGTTACCTGCCATATGTCTTCTGCTGCAAAGCAGCTACAGACCTGCTCTGGGACATGCGGTGCCATAATCGTAGACATAAGCAGCCTAATATCTGCCAGAGAAAGCGTGAACAGCATTGGTATTTTGTCAGGAGAAAGCCTAACTGCCCTTGTTTTCTCCTGGGAAAGTACCATGACCCAGCACACTGATGAGGGCCACAGCTGCCCTGTAGCCAGAGAACAGATACGCAGGGAACCTTAGCATTAGGATTTTGGATACTGGGCTTTAGGGATTTCTGGCTCCACAGCAGTTACACTGGCAAAGTGCACTGGAGCCAGAGAACATGGAAGCCATAGAAATCAGAGCCCCAGGGTGTTGTTCCTGGAGGGAGTATAACACACATGAGATGTGAAATTAGAAGAGAGGATTTTTCCCCTCTGATTAAATAAATATTTTTTAAATGTCCAGCAGAAAGCACAAATTACTTTGAGAAGTAAGTCTGCAAATACAAAACCATCCCAACATTCACTCAGGTCATGACATTTTGCAGTTTCTGTCTGTGGGCAGCCCTGCTGAAGTCAATAGTGAAGACTCCCATCAGTTTTGGTTTTTTTGTTGTTGTTGCTGTTTTTTGTTTTATTTCATGGCCTAAGAGCCTCTGATTTGAGCAAAATCTTTTCCTTGGTTTAACTTCTGTTGTAAGAGCAAGTCTAACTACCTGAGTATCGTTATATAGCTGTTGATAAAGTTTATAGTCTTTGTATTTCTGATTCTTACATGTCTGTTTCACTGAGGAAGCTGTAGCACAGAAATATTACATGATTTAGCAGCAGGCAAGCAGTGAGTGAGTGGAAGAGCTGTTATCTCCTGATACTGCTACTAAATTTACCAGTAAACTGACCCAGCTTTGTGCAGAAATCAACATTAAATAACTATACCATTACATAATCCTACATGTTGCTCTCAGCAGTGCTGTTTTGCACAGAGGTGATGGAGCCAGATAGCTTTGTGCTGAATGCAAAGCACAGAAGTGATTCCCTCACAACCTGCAAGCAGTCTAGTGGTTACTGTAGGGTAGCAGGATGCCCTTTGCAAATCAGAGCATTGCCCTCAGTCTTTTAAGGAAGTTCCTTTCTGTTCAGCAACCTGCTGAATCAACAGGACTGTTCCCTTTCAAATTTCTGTAATTAGCCTGTTTTAAGTCTTTTGCTATGCAATGCCCTGTGAATGAAGAGCTTTCCAGAGCTCAGATTTTCACTCAGGGATAATTTTTTACTGTAGGCCCTTGAGCTCTGAGTACACCACTTATCCCTTCTGACCCCAGCACATACCTGCCAGGTGAGGATGCCCCAGGCTTTCACAGCATTTGCTGCCAGTGATCTGATGTGGGGGAGGTCTCAGATGGCTCTTCTCAGACATCATCCCTCTGCAGCTTGGCATAGCAGCCCAGAGATGGCTAATGCCTAACACATAAGCCTACAGATACTAACTTTAACCAAAAGCATAAGGACTTTGGCTGTCAGAATGTTTCTTGAACAGCTGTGTCCTCATAGGGAGGGAGTGTGATGAGGGAATTCTGGAAGCTGTGGCTCAGACTGCTCGGGAGAATTCCTTTTATATTTCTCCTTATAAGCAGTGAGCAGGACTATCAGTCAAGTGAATGACTTTGGTAATGGAGTGGGTTTGATGAAATAGCCACCTCAGTGTGTCAGGTCACACTGCAAGGAGGGAACCTGCCTCCACGTTCGTGCTTCAGCCTCCTGCTCTGGCTCCTTTCTGACTTCAGAGCCAGAATTCTGGGCACCGTAAGCATGGCAATGGCCACATTGGGAACCTGAGGTCCTGCAGCATCCTGCTGGGTAGATCTGCCATAGACTTTGGGACAGAAAGGTGCTGTTGCTCATGGGTAATTCCACATAGGTCTTAAACCAAGTGACTGGCATATGAGAAACCTGCTCTGACTAGCACCTCATATAGCAAGCAGTGTTAGTTGTAATGGAAATGCTCTTCTCTCTGTGACCCTGCTCATACCCTTCTGGAGCTGTAATCTTTTTGTCTTTGTCCCTACACAGAGGTCCACACACAGGGAAAGAGCCTAGCATCTTCTCATGCTCTCAAGATGGACTCTCATCTTCAGTTCTTCTGAATAAATGGTAACAGGAACTTCAGGGATCTCCCATGAAGACATTCCCTTTCTTGCCACTGCCTCCTTAAAGCTCCCACTTCTCCCTTACTGAAGATAACTGCTGACTAGGAAGCCAGCTGTTCTTCTCTAGACTCTGGAAAGAGTGGGATTTAGATGATATCAGATAAGACCATCAACTTTGCTCATTCTTCCCCACAGCAGAAGTCTACAGGGAGCTGAATTGCTTTGGAGGGCAGGTGGTCTTGGCCAGGACTCTGAAGCAAATGCTTCACAGGGGTGATATGTATGCACAGGTCATGCCTGAGCAGGCTGGTGATATCTGCTTTGCTTGCCTGTTTTGTTGCACCTCATCACTTAGATTTTAGAGCTGGAAGGCTCTGTGCTTTAAGTGGAAGAAGAGAATGGTTGCAAGTCTACAACCAGAAATTACAAGGAGGTGATGAAGGAAAGAGAAGATCCATAAGGCTTGAGCTGTAAACTGGGTTGGTTTTTTTTTCACAAGCCAGATTCTCAAAGCTGAGGAAGAAAAATACAGTAATATGGATTCTTCCCCAAGAATGCCCCTGTGTTACATTAGCTGTCATTCAGCTCCCTAGCCAGCAAGAATTTTGGATTAACTCTCTCTGTCCTTTCTCTTGTGTCTCAAAAAAGAGAGAAAACTATCTGCTCTCCACTGTGGCTCTTGTAATGGTGCGCTCTATCAGTTCCATGCCCAGTTCAAGCAGCGTCTCCTGCAGAAATAGTGAGATGACAATTTACCACGATGGCTTTTGGTCCTGGAAGCTCAAAAGCTCCTCATTGATGATCTTTGCCAGTCTTCACATTAACCATGGAAATGTCAAAATATAACAAGAGCAGCTCATCAGCCAACCCCAAGTACTAGAGATTATAGATTTCCAGTCCTACTTTCTGGGCCTCCTCACTTTTGCAGCAGTTCCACCAGCTAGGAATAACTGCACAAAACTATGACATAATGCCTACTGAAATTCAAATCTTTTCATTCCCTTCCAGCCAATTGGAACTCACCCCTGATGTTTTCCAGCTCCCTGCTTCTGTGAATGAGACTGTATCCATGTGAAAATATGCTTGGATCACCCACTGTGATTTATTCATCCGGAGGTAATTTAGAGGTTGTTTCTTACAATTAGCCACTTGATCTTTATCAGCATTGTTCTCAGCCCTTAGAAAGTTGTGTCTCTGGATATAACCTTTCCGGTACTTGGATGGCCTATTTAATTATACAACTGGACCTGTTTGTGCATGGGATACTGGACTGAGCAAGTCCTAATGATCTTTAGAATACACTTTCTCTATTATCAGCAAGAACTAATATGTGGAATTAGTTCCCCAGTGTGTCCTTTGGAAAACATCACAATATCATACTGCAGGGGAGAGCACCAACTGCTCAGAGGGGAGGATTGTAGGGCCGCAGAGAAACTGATACACTCATTATTATACTAAATTACAAAGGTGAGTAAATCATCTTGAGGTGTTTCATTTTGGAGATGTCAGCTTTCCAGCTAAGCAGGGACAAGCCTAGGCAATGCTGGATGAGAAATGCGTTCTAGAGAAATTCATATTGCTTAGAAACTATGTGAATATGCATTAGCTATGACAGGAAGACACCATTTCATGATGTACATTCTCTCTGTTATAGCTGACAACATGGTTCATTCAGGCTTTTGGAGATTTCAGACAGAAAATAAGATCTGGCATTGCCTGTTTAAGAGAAAGGGATCAAAATTATGAAGTGTTAAAATGAGGATGTAGGGAAAAGGAAAATGAAAGGAATTAAAAAGCAGGAGAGTACTAAAGAAGTAGAAGGGGAATTTGACTGGCTGTGAAAAGCAGTTTCTGAGCTCTTGAAGTGTACAAAGAGGAGTATGGGAGCCATAAGAAAGAGCAAGTGGGATACCATTTGTGTCATCATTCCTAGCACCTGGGGCCATCCTGCTTTGGTAGTGTTTTGTATCAGCTGCAAACAGTGTGCAAGGCAGTGGAATCATGCCCATGAGTACAGCAAAGGGAAGTATGTAAGGTGCCTGGCTTGTGATGTTAGAGTGTAAAATTCTCAAGGAGAAACAAAGCTTTTCAGTGAACTTTGGGGGTGGGAAAAACTGTCAGTGTTTCTGAATGTTGGTTATTTCAGCAAACTTTCAAAGTGGTTTAAAGGTTACCTCAATGCAGTACAAAAACATGCAATCTGTAAGTTTGCACCTAAGAAGCTATGAGCTGTGGATCAGTTAGAGAATAAGGAACAGTTAGAAGCAGAGACCTCAGATCCATTGTCTGCTCTGGGTTTAATTTCTTCAAGCTCCAAGGAAATCAAAAGACACATACATTCCCCCTCAGCTAGGAGCCAGAAAATATCTCCATCAGCAACTTACAGTTGCACACCAGCTTCTTCAGTCTGCAACTTTTGCAAAAGGTAGGGAAGACCCCAAAGTGTGACCAGTGGCACAGTGCTTTGTTTTTGGCTTGCTGTACAAGTATTTTGTGCTGAAAAGCTCATTTGTGGCTCATGTTAGAGCAGATCTGAGGAAGATGACTGTCTCCTTAGTGATTCACTGATGAAGCAACAAGGAAAACCATTTGTCTTGTCCAGGATGGTAAGAAGTTTCCATCAAATTGTCCCCCAGTAACACTGATCTTTTCACAAAGCAAGTAATACCAGGGAGAGTTCTATTAATAGCTTTACTCTGAGGCATGTTAGTAGACAGAGGAAGATACACAGGACTGTTTTGGGATGGGAAAAGTGGAGATTTCCTATTAATTATCGTTGGATGGATTTCATCTCAGAAAAGACAACTTCAGATTGAGAAGACAGCAGTACCTGGAGCTATGCCCTTGGTAGGATATCATGTTCTTCACCAGAAAGTTCTTTACTAATTATCCATTTTAAAAAGCTTAAAAAATTGGATATTCAATAGGCATTAAGGAAATAGCAAAGGGACTGGAATAATTATCAACAAAGTCATTATCTTGTCTCTTTAACCTTTGTTATCAGCTGTGGTTACTCACTAGTGTTTCAAAACACTATAAAATCTTATGAAATCAAGCACTGTTAAATGGTATCAGCAACTTTCTCACAGACTACATGATTTGCTCAATCCAATAGATGCATTGACAGAGCTAAAGGAAAGAACAGTCACAGGGATGAGTGTTTTGCAGCCTGATTCACAGGCAGCACTTGATTGTTTTGGACATTTGTAGTAATTTCCAACCTTGGCTAACAACTGCATTCTTCTTTTAGGTGTTCTGCACCCCTGACAGGGCATCTTGGCTGTTTGTTTAATGGGACCTGAAGAGCCATAGCTGGCAGCTCAGTGAATTAAGGTAACCCAAAATGGATGGTAGGTACCTGGTAAACACCAGGCATAATGTTTGTTGGTTTGGCTGTTGGTATGTAAACAGTTCTGACAGTCTTCTAACCAAGAAAGAAAGTTGCAGGAAATATACTGAACTGAAAGGTGGGCCAATTTTGTGTATGACTGCACTAGCCATATTTTTCATGCAGGAGTATCTTACTCTGCCTGACCAAACAGCCCCCTCTGAACAGCACTGCTCATAAAAAGCATTTTTACTGAGTAATAGTGCTTAACGCAACTATGCTATCAAGTAGTGATTCTACCTTGCTTCCCAGGTGAAACCCCAGGAAGGTTCTGGAAGACAAGCAGACAATGAGAGTATCTTGCCTGTGTCCACACTACAGCTTTGCAATGTGACAGACTTAAAGAGTTGTATTGATTTACACTTCAGCCTGTTAATAAGTCTGTAAAACCTGGGAACTGATGCTTTCCAGTTATTTTCTGGTGTACAGGTCTAAAGGAAGCTGAACCCTTGTATAATGACTGTGTAAAAGGCTGGTATCCTTTACTCCTCAGCAACTGTATGCACATATGTGTTTTGGCAGCAGGAGATGTTTTCTTATTTCTCGTTCTAAACAGGCATGCCTGCAGGGAGCACAGGAGCAATATGATGGAGAAACACTGGCATTGCTTTTGCTTTCTTGGCATAGCCACCAAAAAAAAAGCCCACAGCAGAAGACGATGGTAGGGAATGGGGCGGAGTTAATATTTTTTTCCCTGTTTAAAGCATCAGTCGGTCAGCTAAGGGCAAGGGCACCCCTAAGAACCATCTCAAATCGTAGTTTTATAGGCCAGAGAAGGACGGAAGGGGACTGTTTCAGCAGTAGGGAAGGGTCTGAAAGCTATATTCAGAGGCTGATTGGAACATGGTAGGGCCAGCCCTAGAAACATCAAAGGCTACAGCATGGAGTTAGTTCATACAGCTTAGCCAGCTGGATTAGACCCATCATTAGGATGCAGAACAAAGCCTTTCTTTTTGGCAAACAGGAGCAAAAAACAGAATGAAAATGGAAATAGGTTCAGAGGCCTGAATTCCCTATTCAACGTGAGATCCCTTATTTGCGTAGGAACTCTAGTTCGCCTGGCTTTGTTTGAAATAAAGGTAACAGGAAATTTCAAGGCAGGATGAGGTCAAGGTCTCTTGCTTTGGGGACAGTGGGCCCTGGGAGGACTCCTGAGCCAGAATGCCCTGTCCTGGGAGGAGAACAAGCAGAGTGGGAAAGCATTTGACATGGGGTACGAGGCTACCATCTCCCTACAGCTGCATTCTCAGCAGGCAAGCTCAACACTCAAACTTTAGAAAAGGCCTTTCTAAGTTTGAGATGACCAAGCAGTTGTAACACTATACAGTGTCACTGATAGTCTGATACCTCAGCAGATGATTTAGTAAATGCTTGAGTAGGGCACCAATATCAGACCACTTGCTTGTTAGTTTTTCCCTAATATGTCTTTTGAGGAAGCTGCTGCTCTGTTTCAGAGTTTTGCTGAGAGAATTTTTGGCACTTGCTGCATCTCTGATTGCAGAATTATTTGCATTAAAATCCACAGAGGTCAGACAGAAAAGCCCGGCTATGACCTCAGTTGTGTCAGCACAGCTCAGGGGTCAATGGCACACAGGGCACAGGTGTGCAGGTGTACTGCAAATTCAGCTTAAGATTGGGAAGAAATCCAAGAATTCCACATAGGAGTTAAGTTTCTAATTGTATCATCCTAACAGAGCATTCCTAAGTGTAAGAAGGCATTTGTTGCTTGTCGTTACGCTTTTTCTCAGTACTGTGTTTTAGGAGAAAAGAAGAAAGGAATGATCTCACTCTATCCATTTTACAATTTCTTATAGATCCTTCTTTTAAATAAAAATCTTTGGAATGCAATCAGACATATTAAAATTAAGCATTTCTTGACCTTAAGCATGACTGATGGAAATATTAATGGCTGCTAGAAAGAAATGTGCCTGCACTCCAGCTCACGCTGTTGAAGCATTTACATTACTGTATTCCCTCTGACTGGAAACAAAGTCTTCTACTGTCTGCCACAGTAAAAGGGTGAAGAGAGCACTAGTGATCAGCAATCTGTGCCTTTAATCATTTTATGAATATTGCAAATTGCAACTGACAGAACAATTAGGGCTGCATATTACCTCAGGAAAGCAGCTTGACCAATGTTGATGATCTTGTTAAAGAGATGGAATTTACTTTAACAGATGAAAAAAATGGGTTCCTTGAGGTTTGTCATTAGAGTGATCTCCTTAAGTCCCACAGCGATTCCCACACCTTTTAAACTACGAATGGAAATGGATAAAAAGATAGACTTGCACTGGGACAATAAGTGACTTAGAAGTTCTGTTTCTGTCATGAAATACGTATTGCTTAATTTGTTGTACCTGGCCTCAACTCTTCCCTCGGTGAGATAATCCCTCCCTTTCCCCTCCTCCAAAGTGAACCCCTTGGATTTCTTGGGCTAAAACTCTCATATCTCTCTGGCTACCTTCTGTTGCTCCACCTTGAATCTTCTACATCCACTTAACATCAAGGGTTTCTAATTTTCTTCTCTTTTATCCATTTTTCTAATGGGATTATACCTGACCAAGGAAACCAGCCTGAAAGAATCAGGCCTACAATGTCATATTCAGCATTCCAAAAGTGACCATTTTATGACTGTTTTCTACAGAAATAACATTCTTGCCTTGGTTTGACCTCACAAGTCTCAGGATAGCACCGTGGCTGCAAACCTAAGAGACATGAAGTGATCTCCCTTTAACATTTAAACTGCAATTCTGTTCAGGAAACTATGTGACTAATTTTAAAATAATTTTAGCCACAGATGTATTTTCCAGTTCTTCTCTTTACTCCTAGAAAACAAACCAAACTTCAGTTTTCTGCTTCTTTTTTTCCTTATACACTGGAAAATTCTTATTTCCTTCAGTTTTGCCAAAACATATCAAATGAAAAATACTTCTTTGAAACCAGAAAGAACCAAGATTTGCAATGTTGTTTTCCCAGTGTGGTGTTTTTTAATTCATATGTAAGGAAAAAAAATTCAACTTTTATGTATGTTATGGGATACAGAAATGTAGGTGCTTAATTAAGTATTTTCTAGCTTAAGCAAAAGTCCAATGTATGGCCACAAACATTAGAAAGCAATAATATTTTATCCAGCTGCTCTATTCATTCAAAAATCAAACTAAAGGATTCCTCTCAAGAGAAAGATCTTACTGTATATATTTTTAAGTTTCTCCTCCCTCTAGTCCATCACTACATACAGCCTCCAGTGTTTACACTAAGATGGAAGCCTCATCCTATTGTTTATCCTCTACTTCCTTTGTCGTTTGCTGCTTGTGTTACATGGCTGAAATTTCTACACTGGAAATTACAGAAGTACAAGAACGTGAGCTTTCTTACATTCCTTGAGTGTAGTGTAACACCTGCCAAAACCAGGGTTGAGGTTTGCTGGAAATTTAATTAATTTGAAATTTAGTTTGGTTCTGAGTCAAATGGGAATCTTTTTCATTTTTCTCCTGCAAACAGGAATATAATCTCAGTGAGTAACTGCAAAAAGCACCAAGTTTCCAATCCCTAAATGACCTGCTACTGGCAGGAAAAGGGTTGCTAGCAGAAGAGCCTGCAGCATTAGACCTTAAGTTGCAAACTCTCCATTTTCAGCAGCCCGCTTTGGACCAAAAACGCATCAGAAATCTGTGTGATCAGGTAGAATGTGGCACAATGTTCTGCACCAAAACTTTTTGGGGCTTATATAGTATGTAGAACTGCTCCTTTTCTGGCCTGATGGGAGAAGAATTCAAGTCTTACAAACTATTTCTGAAACCATATAAATCTAAAGGTCTTGTATCTCAAAATAATCCATTTAATAATGTATGGAAGTACCATGTCACTACGATTTAACTTCCCTGGTGAAGTAAAAGTAATTTCAGGACAGAAATCTATTTCTGAGGTGGGCACAAGTGCAGAAAAGATTTTGAAGCAGTGAGGTTTGGTGCTTATTGGCCATTCTGAATTAGAATTTTAAACTCTTAAAGTAGGCAAGGCACTGTGTGCCTTACAGCCAGAACACTGCCACAGCAATGGCACAGTGAGTCATACTCTCTGTCTTGGGACAAATATAGTCCCAGTTATACTTCACTGTTATCACTGGAACCCTCCAGAGTCAGCTGGAACTCCACCTCAGTGGCTTTAAATTTTGGACGCTGCTCCTTTCAGTCAGTATATATGATAAAGCCTTTATCATAGTATCTGTCACACAGTTCTTAGACTTTCTTGCTTTTTGAAGACCTGTTGGATAAAGTCATTTACTCAAGCATGAAGAAATAAACCCACTGTCTGTTCATTGTTTTTGATCAGATTTCAACAGCATTCAATTGGCAGAACAAAATCATGTAATGACTGTATGTATGCTGAGCACCACCAACACAGACAGACAGAATCAACTACTTTTTTGTTCATTCTGACCCCAAGGCTCTGTCTTTCAAGGTGCCAGTGCACTACCTTTAAGATGGCTATTAAGGAAGACAGATGTCTTAGGACTGACTCTGGCTAAAGCCCCAAATGCAGAGCTTAGCTGAGGTATGTGCTGTTGGAGCAGCTGTTTTCTTCTACACAATGGGAAGTAGCAGACAGGTTACTATCTCTGGAAAAGACTGGTCCATTATAAAATTTCTTATATGCTGTTCACCATCTTCAATTCTGTTTTACCCTTTTGCACATAGATATAAATCTCCAACAATATTCAGTGGAAATCTTCATAAACTTTGCACAGCGTATCTTTAGAAATGCTACAAGTGCATTCTCTGGAACTAAGTTTGACTCAGCCTACATACCAGTGACACTTCCTAACATTCAAAGAGCTGCATTAATGACAACCCTGGCAGATGCTCATACACACAGTGTCTGTACTCACAGTTTTCACAGCGACTCCCAGTATAGCCAGCGAGACAGGCACACTTGTAAGTACCACTTTTGTCAAGAATGCATGTTCCATCATGAAGACAAGGAGAAGAAGAACACGCTATAAGAGAGAAACAGGAACATTCATGATGTCTCAGTAGGATGGGGTTCTATCTTCCTTTGTTATGGTTGTGGCTGTGAGTAAATTGCATGTTCTGGTAAAAAGTGAGAAACATAAAGTGAAATGGTCCAGTGCTCATTAAAAGCCTTTTTACACTCACTAAATAGGAGATCTGCTATGGATGGGAAGTTCTTTCCCCACCATTTGTTGTTTATTTTTAACATTTTTCTCTGACTACTGTCCAAACGTGAGAAAGATTTATGGAAGAAAAATAATTTACATCAAGCTCCAACAGTGTTTAGGCTTAGCATAATTTAAAGAAGTATAGCATCAGCCTATATTTCTCCTCCCATTCATCTCAGAGTTAAAGGATGAGTTGCAGGATCCATAGTAGTTCTGTACTATTGCGTTTGAAGCATTCTCTCTGCTGCAGCCCAGAATGACAGATATCAGAACTGGCAGTTTTCCTGGAAAATACTTCAGTTGAAGCATGATCTTTGAGTAATATCCAGATGGCAAGTAACAAGAGATATATAGATGCCACAATTGAATTTCTCCAGAGGTTTCATATATTGATGTAACTGCAACTTGTGTCTATGTGGCCAGTGAATATCTCCCAGATCTCTCTAAGGACTAAGGTCTAAGTAAGGACAGTAATTTTTTCCTGAAGAGAAATATATATATATGCGTCCAACTAACCTAAAAAATCTCGGGGAAGGAGGAGAGCCTGTATGAACTGATAGCTTTAATCACTAGTTTAAAGCCAGAGGGCTTTCAGCTTTGTCCTCATCCCAGCTTTTTTTCATAACTGTGAATGAGTGAAGATAAAGCATCAGATACCACCCTATAAAATGCATGATACCCAAGAGGAAGAGATATTTTTCCTTTTAAAGGAGTCTTGATTGCCCAGCTTCAAACACCATGGGACAATTCTACCAAACATTAAGGCTCTGACGTTGTGTCAAAGATCACTACATTATGGGTACAAAAAGTAGAGTGCTATTGAAATTCAACAATGGGCTTTCATCTAAACAGATCCAACATATGTCTAATCCCTAGGAGATCCTGATGCCTCCCCATCTGGCCCTCCACCCTTCTCATATGAAGTCTGCTGAGCGTCTTCATATCGCTCATGCCAATTACTGGCTTCCATTTGACAGTTGGCATGGGATGAGTGACAGAGCACAGGGACCTAACACCTGCTTCCAGATCAGGCAGCACAGCAGGCTGTATGGTCTCTTCCTTTAATAACTACACATTGAGCAACCTTTCTAAAGGGGAATAGAGGCTTTGAGCTTATTCTGTATTAATCAAAATCTTTCTGGCTGTTGAACCAGTGACCTCTGTGCAGCCAGTGTCACTGCTTCAGCAGGCCATGACATATAAGTCTGCACAAAGCTCAGTGGAAGGGAAACAGAAAGGAAAGCACAAGCTACCTTTCCACTCCCCTTCATTACACTGCTAAGGTGCTGGCAATGCCTGCTCACCTCCACATCCTGAAAGTGTTGCTGCAGCTCTCAACTACACCACGGGCTATTGCTCTAGCAAACCCTGTGCAGCCTCTTCCTGAGAGCTTTCCACAAGGCTGTGCACAGAGGGGAAGCTCAGGGGAAATGCTGCACTTCGTAATGTGTTGCCAGAGTTTTCGATCTTGTGCTGCCCTTGCTCTCAATTCTACACTGCCCCATGCACGCTGTATTCTTCCCCAGAACTGTCCTGCTGGCCAGGTTAATGCTTCACACAAAGAGACGCTGAGAGTATTTTAAAAGCCTTTCACTGCAGTTACACATTAGGCCAGAACAGCCTCATAATAAAGCGTACAATGAGACCTCCTCACAAACTCTAAGAAGCCCTTTGCAACATGCTCTGTGTGGATTACCACACTTGCAACCACCCAGCCTCAGAATAATTACCACTAAAAATGGGGCGGAAATAAAGTGCTCAACAGTATTCGAATACCAAGTGTTCCCTGCTGGGTAGAGAAAACAGAATCAATTCAGCTTGTGCCATATGGAAAATGTTAGTTTCCTGAGTGTAGGCAGCCCTTATGCAACATAGCCCACACCACAGTCGTTTGTTCTATATCACCTCTCCCGCTGTAAGCCCAGGCAAACTATCAATAGCAAACTGCTGCAGCTACATTACTAATGGGTACACTAAAGATAACAGCTGAAGAACAGGGCAGGCTCAGGAATGCCACAGGCACTGCATGCAGCAGTATGCACATTTCAGATTGCTAGTTACAACCCTGATCACTGGCAACAGCTGATCCACAGTAGGCTTG
Organism: Coturnix japonica; assembly: GCF_054131305.1. NCBI lineage: Eukaryota > Metazoa > Chordata > Aves > Galliformes > Phasianidae > Coturnix > Coturnix japonica. The sequence continues at coordinate 7,211,527 of NC_140667.1, read as the reverse complement.
TATATTTATAAAAGGATTATACAAACTAAATAAACTTCCTGAGCCAGATATACTCTGGACAGCGTCATGAAGTGTGGGTCGTCGGGGTGTGCAGAAGGCAAGTTATGCTGAGTCATAAATCCTGCAGGGTTTTCCTATGGCAAAGCAATGCTCCCTGTCTTCTGTGCCAGGAGTACTGGAGATATATTTGACCAAAATTCCCTTCATAGTTAAACAAGGGAAGTACAGAATGAGCATGCATATGGGTTAAAATGCAGTGGCAAAATGAGGAGAAAGCTACACTTTCTAAGTTATTTAGCAGCCTGAAAAAAAAAATAATAATAAATAAATAAATAAAGAGAGCAATGCAGGGCACTCAAGCACTGAGTACTAACAAAAGCACTGGAATTCTAGAGCCCTGCTTCTGTCATTCATACCGCTAAGTTCATCACAGAATGAGAAAGGTCTCTATTTTCTCTTTCTTGAAGAAAAGAATCTGCTCTTTGTACACGCTTTATTTGTAAAGCTCTAATGGTATGACACATGAGCCAACACCACAGGCATGTCAGGGTATTTTCACTGAAGTAATGAGGCTTTGCATCAGGTTTCTCCTGAGACAGTCACTCTGCTCCTGCACACAGCATCAAGCAGTTCCACAACTGCAAAAATATACATGCTCCTTTCTCTGTCTTCTTCTGTGTTCTTCGTTCTCAGATTCTCATAGAAAATTCCCACAAAAGGGCAGCCTTTCTGTGCTCACCAACGTGCTTGCTCTTCACACAGGTAGAGGGAATTTGTTAGGAGAGCCTCACATTCACGTGCTATGTGATGGCTTTTGAACCCTCCCTGCACTGACTTTGCGTAAGCTGCTGTAGGCAACACAGCATGAAAGTTTTTAATGAAGCAAAACAGGGAGAGAGATTAGTGACACTGAATTAATGAGACTGAGTGGCTTGTTCCACTTTTTGGATTATTTTACCTGTAATTTCTTCAAAGACAGCGTGAAATCCATCAAAGTTCTTGGATCCATCAGACTGGAAAAGGACATGGAGCGAAGACCCGGTGCTTCGAATGGGAGCTGGCCTTTCATTTCCACAGAATTTCTTAATTACTCGGCTGTCCAAATTGTCCCCATCACGTACCTCCACATAATCATACTGGCACATGTAATCAAACTCGAGGCTCAGCATGGAAAACCTTGGGGAATAAGGACACACACACACTTAGGCCTCCTACTCTTCTCCCCTGTGCACCCTGACTGATGTATCTGGAAACTTGGTTATGCCCCCACCTCTGTGAATCAGCAGGTGCTGATAACATGAAGGCCCTCTCACTTCATCTCAGCTTTTGCATCATGATCCTTGGAAGCAACTTCACAGAAGCGCTCCATGAAGGTATTTAAGTGGCTGAACAGTGAAATCTAAATTGAAGTCATACAGTCTGTTCACACACATCAGGACCCTAACCAGATCATGATGTTAAAAATTCCATCCAGTCAGATGCAGTAGGGGGTATATTTTTTTCCTGGCTGTTTGCTAAAAATTGTTCTTTTTCCCCTAGGTAGAGTCCTAAGTACTGGAAGTAATGATATCAAAGACCAAGGAACAAAAGCTGTTTATATTGAAAGCTGGCAATTGTGGGTATAATGAAAACTCAGAGAAGTGACAAAAGGAGAAAGAGACAGAAAAAGGGAATCTGGAACAGCACAGAACATTAGAAAGCAAAATGGTAGTAAACCCCTGATGTCTTGCATTTGCCCTTCTTTTAAAGATAGAAATAAGGGACAGCAGAAGAGAAATATTTAAAGCTTTTTCCCACAACGTCTGTCTTTCCTAGCTTTGATCCAGCCACTGCACAAGGCTCTCGTTCATTAACAGCAACGTTATATGCTGCTGTTTGAGTTCAGAAGGGCACAGGGCCAAAGCATGCCACCAGAATATGAATGAGAAGCATAATGAGAAACACCAAGGGATTCTGAAGAGTAAGCAGAGGCTAGGGATGCCTGGCTTAAGCCTGGTACAGAGGAAAAGAATGAGAAGGTCTGGGCCTGGGAAAAGGCCATGTTACTAACTGAAGATCATTTTATAAATGAAACTCCTAATAGTCTCAGTCTTCTTGAGAACTCCTAGCTCCATACACTGTATGTATGTAGTATTTAGGATTAGGTCAAACCTCCTACACTGCCTTTTCCAGTGTGGGTCTAGTGTTTTGGAAAGACTGCATTTTCACACCAAAGAAATGAGCCAAAATTTGGATCTACTCCCAGAGATCTCACAGTGTGAAGAGGCAAAAAAGTAATGGAGCCTATTTCCTTGCTCTTCTCTTTTGCAGACTCAGGCCATAAGGAAGTTCCTGCACTATGTGTAATTACCTTTTTTTGTCAACTCATGAACTAAGAGGCCTTTTCACTCAGTCACCTTTGTTCAGACCATGCAGTTGGTTTTAAGGCATCAGGAGTACAGTGCACAAAGAGAAACAGATGAGCAGGTGTAGGATGCTACGTCAATGGAGCACAGCCCCTCATTTTTTAAATAATCTGATGGAATTTAAAATAAGAAAAAAGAAAAAAAAAAAAAAGACACCTGCTTTTAATATGCATAAGAGATTTATTCAACTTAGATTTGTATAAAATGCACGTGTTAGAAGGCTGGACTCTAGTTCTGTCAGGTTTGCCAGAGATGTCCTCACAAGCATCAGGTTGTACACTACGTCTTTATAACATTGTTTTACTAGCAGGTCAAATCCCAGGGACCTCCCCATTATGGAAGTCACAAAGCAATACAAAGTTACCCATTTGTAGCAGAAATGCAAAGTCACAGCCTGAAGCTGTAATTGAGCACCTGGTGGGAAGGCAGGGCCAACCCAGGGAGCTCAGGTGTACACAATGCACGTGAGTGACTGGAAGGCATAGAGCCTGGATCCACCCCTTCCCAGACCTCATTTAAGGGTTGGCAGTGGAGGTGAGGGTGTTTTGCTGGAGATATCTGCCCACCTGAGATTTTCTGAAAGTAAGCAGTTGTTTTTTTCCTTTGTTTTTGTATCTATAGCTGCTGCATTTGGGCTTGTTCTCATTTGCTGCAGCCAAAGACTTTGCCACCCTTCTATTACTACTGTACTTTCTATCATGTTATAGCATTGCACCATTCATCCTTGTAACACTTATCAGGCTACAGTTTATTCTGACTCAATCCTAAAGATATTTACTGGTTCTCTGAGCTGTTACATTTCTGATTAAAATTAAGTATGCGTGTAAGTATCCCAGGAATGTTTCTGGGATGTCTGCCATGTAATGAGAGAAAGGACTAGGATGACTACATTAACTCTGTGTAGTACTGTGTACAGATGCAGAGGCAAACTGTCAGCAGTGCATTCCTGAACAAAGAATATCAAGAGACATCACACAAGGTGAAGGCAAAAAATGAGAAAATTGCATGTAGAATATTGTTTTTATCTGTTTCCTGTGCTTTAAAAAAAAAAAAAATGATGAAAACAGAATGTGAAATGTGTAAGGCATAATTTTACTTAGCATAAAGAAAATACACTGTACTGATGTGAGATCCCAAGGTTCAGACTCAGAACTAGCAGGTCAAAAAGACTAGTTGTCAGGACTCTTTAAGGAACCACAATGTATACTGCTGTTTAAGTCAGTTGCAGTCTATGTAATGAATTTTACACCCCTTACCTGTAAAGCTGTGATTATATCCTAATTCTATTAGCTATTATGAAGAATTTTAATTTAGTACTACTGGTCATCAGAGGCGAAACAGAATGAAAATTATTTTGTTACCAGTGATGCTGATTCAGCACCATGCTGGCTGTTAGAGCTCTAAGCAGTCAGCCCTCACAGAGGGAATCAGCGTATTTATAGAGCAGTGCAGCAAACAAGGGTTCTGTGTGGATGGCAGGCCCAGGAAGATGATTCTAGAGGCCAACCCTTCTGTGTAGGTATGACTTAAAGTAGAAGTTTCCAGATAAATGCACCCTTCTTCCCCAGTACCTATCTGCTGAAGTACCAGTGACCAGTTTGAGGCCCACCTTGAAAACCTCAGCTGATTCTGAACACTCCAAGGTTTGCTTATGTATGGCAGATATAGGGCTGTATGTCTATTTAGCCTAGAGATTTCCTCCTATGCTTTCTGTCACACAGGGTGGCACACTGTTGTCATTGGCTGTCAACTCTTTACCCAAAGATGGGTGCATCCACCAGTAATATCCATGAACAGGATCCATTTCTACTCTCACACCAATCCCCACAGAAGTAAAGGCAGGCTGACAGCTGTAGTTGCTGAAGAGCTTTTTAGCTGAAGAACTTTACAATTGATAAAATCTCATATAACAATGTACAAATACTGGATTAGCATCTCCCATAACCTCTGCTGCATATATTACATGCCTAGCCAACAATGTATTTTGAAGACAAAGTAGCTATAGCTCATACTCACTGAGACCCAAGCTAAGTTGTGTTATGATGCCAAACTCTTTCTCATATTATTGCTTCCCTGAGTCTCTCTGTGCCTGAAGAATTATGTGCTACATAATTCTCAGCCAAGAAGCTCCAGCACTAACCAGGCAATAATTACAGCTGCTTATAACTACACAATAGGCTTGCATTTGCAAGTCTGAAGAAAAGGGTATTAGTGTTGGAATGCCACAAGCTCTTCATTTCTGTTCAATTTATTTATCTTCCTCTTATTAAATATTAAGTCTCTTTAACTATATAGGAAGAAATATGTTTATGTATCTTGCATAGTTTCTTTGCCTGGGCTCCAAAGCTGGTGAAATATTGATGCAAATGCTTTAGCTACTGTTTTTATTATATTAGCTGGTGGGTTTTGAATGTGATCTCCTGCCAAGCTTCCTGCTGTGTGTGTGAGCTCCCTGCCATGCAAAGATGAAAACAGTATTAATTACCCTAAAAGGGGCTTCCTTACACTAGGAAAGATACCTGATCAAGAATTGTAAGCTGAAGTCATTTGGGAAGAGTTAACAGGACAAAGACCATGAAGGCTTGAGCAGCAATACCTTGCAGAAGAACCAGTCACATCTCCAGACATAGGAATGGTAAAAGCAGGGGCTGGTAGAAGACAGGGCTAGTAACATGAGAGTAAGAAAATAAAGAGAGGGGAAAATGCAGGCTAAATGTGAGACAGGTACCAACAGCAACTCTCTGCTGACATAAGACAAAATGTCCCTACAGCTTTTCTACAGAGAATGTTCCAGGTCAGCCTGGAACACACTTGAGAAAGTACTGGATGTTTTTGTGTCAAGGTGTTGAAGAGATCTAGTGAGATACGTTGTGCCCAGTATCTGAGAAACTCCTCACCATCCAGTTATGTGGGAACTGAAGGCAAAGCACTGTTGATATATGCAGTGGCTGTCCATCACAAGCTAGGCCAGGTCTAAGCTGAAGTTGCCAGACGTGTAGTGGTGGTCCCCCAGGGTGAATGCCTCATTACTGAATTGCAACCATTACTGGCTGAAAGCCATTATGACCTACCTTAATTCAATGTTAAATCCGGATTGAACATGGATAGTCCATTCGCATCGTGCATTCAGTGGGTAACTCTCCAGCAAAATCTGACCTCTAGGAGCCCGATAAACCTGTCCACACCCTGGGGAGAAAAAAGAAGAAAAAAGGCTGTCTGAGGAATCTTCAGATTACACTTGAAGAAAATACAAGTGGGAACTGCATTGGAATGAACAGATAGTATGGCTCAGGAAGATACCACTTTCTCACAAGGCAGTAACTAAAATAACAGAACAGCCACACAAATGTTACAAGGAGTCATGATTCTACTAGAAATACTGTCTACATTAAGACAAACTCAAGAAATATTTACTTTCTTGCTTCTCCCTGCACTGCAAAGCAGCTCTATCATACTATTTCTTACAGCATTTGCCTCATTTGAGTTTAGCCCATCTCCAAAAAAAAAAAAAAACCAAAAAAACCAAGGAGTTTTTGCATCCAAAATCGTAGTTTCAAGTCCTTCACAAGGAGATGTTTGGAGGTAGAAAAGTTGATCTGTTCCTACAGGAGGCATTTATTTGCCATCAGGATTCACCACATCATCCTCACGTGTTGGATGCTGGCATGCTGATGGATATATGAAATCACCCAGACTTCACCTCACTGTAGCATATGTATAACATGCAGCCCTCAGCCCTTCTCTGAGGTTCGTTCCTATCCTTCCTGTCTTCCTCTGTCAGTGTCACTCAGCTTCATACCATAAGATCTACCCCAGTGCCCACCAGCAATTGAACAAGACAAAGTACTCCACTCACTTCTGCCCAGCCTAAGGAAACCATTAGAAGAAAAGGACCTGAACAAACAAGCAGACAAGGTCACATATGGAGGAAACAATCTTCATGGCTATCCTGCATCTGCCCCAGGCAACAGTCCAGGGATAGTTGTTCTAATTCCTCATCTTGGATGCTGAATGTTTGTATCCCAAAGAGTTCTTTCACCTTATGTAACCTCTCCCTTTCCCCAGCTATAAAATATGGCTAACAGAATTTTCCTCTGTGGAAGAAGGAAAGTTGTTCAGTAAATTCTGCAGAGCCTTCTGTGATCTGTAAATGAAAGTGCTAGCAAAATGCACAGTGAAATGATTACACACCACGCAGAGCTCATTTCTCAGCTTCTGCTTTCCCAACTACATTTTTTGAATGGAGTCTTGCACACAGCTACATTCTCCAGTAAACCTTCTGTTGCTTTGCTGGGGATGAGGCTGGAAATGTGAGCAAGAAACCGTAAATGAGTCTAATAGATCAGCTGAAGCAAGGGATCCTGATAGTCTCCACACCACAGGTAACCAGACAAATGACCCAGCAGGTCTCTATGGCAAGTCTCTCACTTTGTTTTAGCTCCTTAGTTCAACATAGAACCCTGCCCTCTCCACTTATTTCCAAAAAGGAACACATTTTTAACCAATAATGCAGGACTGATATTCCCTATAGGAATGGTGGATTTCATGCTTGTCCCAGGGCCTGTGTTTCCTTTAGGATAAGAGGGAGACAGTGACCTGATTTGCTGAAGTAACAAGCAGCCACAGCTCCCACTGATCTTAGTGCCTGGAAATCAGTCCTGCTGCATCTCATCTATGGGGAGACGTGAAAACTGAGGGTCAGTTGCTCCACTTTCTTAAGAGTTAGTTGCTCAAATGAAATACCCTTTGTTCGTTTACCCTCAGTTACCCCTAATTAGACAGGACCCAAGGAAAGCAAAATCCTGCTCAGAGCTGTTCCTCCCAAGTGTTTCATCCTCCTCTGTGGCTTGCTTCGTTCCTTGTGTAAAAAGCAAGGATTAATGGCTGTGCCTAGCAGCCGCATTATGATTCAGCAAGGCCAGCAGGATCTGTTGTGGTGCACATGATAATGCTCCTTCCCACAGCAAGGAACGGGGCCTTGTGCTGCCGCTGGCTCCTGCCTCAAAAACAACCCAGGACAAAGCTGTTAGAAAGCTTCAGATGGTTTGACAGAGGGCTTGGATCACCTCAAAGAAAGTTTCCCTTTTGCCCCAAGGGCCTTTTGAGTTTGCTGTGCCTTTAGCAAAGGAAAGCCAAAGAACTGGTGCACAGAGATACTTGTGTGCAAGGCATACTAAATGTGCTTTTCTGTTTGCAGTGGTACAGCCTGAACTCTCTGAAGGAAACAGGCTTGGCCAGTGAAGCAGGTGGTCCAGAGGCCAAAGAGGGAACCATTCAGGGACTTTGTCCAAAAGAACATTCTCAGGTTTTCTACCACCCTCCTCTGCACAAAGCACCTGTGACCAGATCTGTGCTCCTGTATCTCCAGCCCTTCTCCCAGAGGTTAAGATGACTTCCCAGACCAACAGTTCAATCATCTGTTGCTCAGAAGTCCCTTTCTCTTCCCATTCTGAATTTGCAGGAGTCCTGGAAAGCTCTCAAGAATAATTTACATCCTAAACACAAACGCTGGCAAATGCTGCCTCATTTACAAAAAAATAATCCACTTTGGCAGGCTGTCAGCATCCTTGTTCCGTTCCTGTTCCTGCAAAAAAAGGCAGCTTTCAGGGCTGCAGTGAGATTTCCTCTGAGGCTTGTTACTAACAGAAAACAAAACAACTCAAGAGACCTCCGAGTTCCTGCCCATAAAGACCCATGGGTCTGTGGAGGAAGAGGTCCTGAGGAGACCTCCAGTAAGAGCCCACTACCTGCTGTTCCTCTGACACAGCATCAGCGTGGGGTTCCTGCAAAGGTCAGGTGGACTAAGTGGAGAATGGCAGCAGAAATGCTTCTGGTGTTCACAAACAGGTTGACAGGTTGCTGCCACTGTCACACCTGGTTGCTACCTGATGCTTATGGCTGGATGGTGTTACAGGAAACGTGTTGTGTTCAGAGTCTCTAAAACTACAATTACTGCTGCCACAGGGACCACCTGCAGACAGCAAGCAGAGGAAAGATGTTGGGTAACGCTGTTTCCTTCTCTGCTCTAGTGGACAATGTCTTCTTGAACCATGTGAAAACTGGACCTTGAGTGTACAGTGTAAAGGAAAGGGTCCAGCAGGAGGTTGATTTTTCCTCTGTTTTTAGATTCTGACGTGTCTTTTAAGGGGTGACAGTCCAACCCACTACCCAGACCCACTAGGAAACATCCTAGTACCTGACTGTCCGCACTCAGTTCACTGTCATTTCCTAGTAACACTCTCTTGGACTCCTCTATACCATTTTTCTTTTCACCATTACACACCATACCAGCACATGTACAAAGGGCACAGCCCCACTGCCGGACCCGTGGTTCTGCATCCACCTCAGCACACCTGCCAGCTACCAGGACCTGATTCTACCACTGAGACCGTCTGACCGTCTTTCCATCAGCCCAACCCACGCCCGTGTCCCCCCCCCCCCCCAGCAGCAGGCGAGGAGGAGCGAGTCGTGCAGCGCTCCTGCGGGGCGCCTGGTGCCACCAAGCGGCCGCCTCGCGGTACTTCAGCAAAGGGCCCGGGGGTCGCCCTTCGTGTAGCGAGGGGACAGAGAGAGAGAAGCGCCCGTGTCCAGCGGAGCCCACCGGATCCGGCCGAGTGAGGAGCAATCAGAGCCGAGAGCAAAACACGAGGAGGGGGTCGATGCTGAACGGCACCACAAGGGGGAGGCAGAGGGCCGCGCTGCCGGGGAGGGCACGACCGGCTTCCCAAGGTCGGGGAGATCCCTGCCGGCTGCCCCAGAGTTATCTGCAGTTGTGGAAGCTCAGGAGTGTGTTGTGAACACGGGCTGTCCTGTCTGCCCCTCTCTGTGTGGAAGAAACAGCAGCGATATCTTCCCACCACACCCTGACACTGAACCATCCAGACAAGCCCATCTTAGTGCCACACTACAGCCCTCAAAGGAGAAACCCGGTGAAAAACAGTCTGTCCAAGTTCTGTGAAACTTCAGCACTGCTAAAACCTCCTGACAGTCTGAAGTGCAAGGCTGCATTTGCTTTAATACACAAGCAGGCAGAAATACACCGTAGACCACCAGTCTATTCAGGATTAGGTGAACCAACGATTCTTTCTTGGCTGCTTTCAAGTGCTTGGGAGCTTTAGAATCACCCCAGAGCAAAAGGGTCTTTAAAGCTGCAGCAGAAATGCTAAGTCAGGGCCTGAAGCAGTGATTGAGCACCTGGTGGGAAGGAAGGGCCAACCCAGGGGAGCTCAGGTGTGTGTGATGAACCTGAGTAACCAGAAGGGGTGAAACCAGGATCCACCCCTTCTCTGACATCATTTAAGAGTGAGCAGTGGATGTAAAGGTTTTGCTGGAGATTCCTGCCTTCCTGAGATCTTCTAAGAGTAAGCAGTTTTTCTTCTTCTGTTTTTGTATCTGTGGTTGCTGTATTTGGGCTTGTTCTTATTTGCTGTTGCCTAGGATTGATTATGCGACCCCACTCCTACTGCTGTACTTTCCATCACATTATAACATTATGAAAGTGCAATCAGAAATCATGTTCTAAATTGCAGGGCATGCAGCTTATCAATTTCTAAAGACCAAGACTGAGTTAACCTTATTGCTGAAGTATAGATTCCCTGTATTCTGGTGTTTAAAATAATTAGTTTGCTATTACCTCCCTAACTTTCAGGGGCAGTCTTTAAATTGTTGCTTTTGCATCTGTGACTGAGGTTAGATGAGCCTTAGGTGTGTGGAATAATGGACAGAGAAAAGTAGGAAGATTAGATCCTGCTTTTGTTCCTTTTGGTGAAAAAAAGTGAAAGAGGCAGTCAATAAAAACTGAGAGAGGGTTGGTGAAAGACCGTGCTTTCACCCATGTGAAACTGGTAAAGGAAATGCTTGTCTCCAATTGTTTATGAAATGCATTATTAAAAGATACCACTTGTACCAACAGCTTAGCAAAATCCACTCAGGAGGGGCTTTTGTGTACCCTCTGAAACAAAAATCTTCAGCCATCGCTAGCAGGGCCTGGAAAACCCTGTGTTTTCTGGTGATGCCTTGAAGTGTGCTGGAGGTACAAGGAAAGGAGAGTGCTTGGACTTCTGGGGGCTGGCTCTGCAGCCCAGGGGTTGAGAGAGGACAGAGGAGAAGCTCTCTGATGTAACTGCTGCCCCTGTAAATGTTTATGCATTGCTTAAGTCCTCTGGAGAATCAGTCATGCTGACATTATGTCTAAGAAATGCAGAGACCAGGAGATTTTCAGAATCACAGTAGTTAAAGTTTTAAAACAAAACAAGACAGAAGTTTAGCAGAGTTGTAAACTCCTATGACTTGGGGCCCAGGCCAATCCCCAGCAGGAAGTCTTGGGGAGGGAACTTTTCCCTGCTATAGGGAAAAGTGCATATGTGTTCAGTGCCTACTGCTGCTGCACCTTTACAAAGGTCGTGGTAGGAAGGGCGTAGCATGGCTCTGGCTCTATCTCACTGCATCCTATCCCTGACTTGCCTCTGCCCACACAGGACACTTACTCATGCAGTCCCCTCCATACCAGCCGGCTCTGCACTCTGCGCAGTAGATCCCTTTGATGTAGAAGTCATCGAGTGTTCCTCCCCAGGAGCCGTTACGGCATGACTTGCAGTTCTCAAAAATGGTGCAGCCTGAAAGGAGAGACACTGTGTCAGGGAAAGCCCAGCTGAATTGCCCTGAGAGGAGCAGTTGCACTGTGTTCCACACAATAAATGCCAACAGCATCACTGACTGCTGTGGTGCTGACAGCTTCCCAGCTGTGAACCATACCCAGCCTCCACCCCACAACCTTAGACAGCTTAGACTTTAGGATTTGAAGCCAAGCTCTTTGACTGGCCTGAGCCTCTAAATCTTGTTGCTTCAGCTATAAATGCACCTCAGGTGTCTGAGTGTGCATGCTGGGCTCAGCCCCAGTGGTTCTAGTGTCTTCTGATGATTGCCTGCTTTCCCCTTTTACTCCGTCCTCTCCTCACTAATCAGACTTCTGATCATCCCTCCCTTCTCACCTTGGGGATGCACTTCAGCCCAGAGTACCTATGAGACATTTCTGGTGGGGAGCCAGCTGTGACATCACTCTGACATCTGCCAAGCCTGCCTGGGAAGTTCTGAGCAAGGAGAGCACTTCTGGTAGAAGGGTTCCTGATAGGAGATGCTACCTGCTGTTAGAGTGCCTGGCCAAGTGCCCATTGCCCTCATTGCTCAGCAGCTGCCTTTACAAGATCACAGCATGACAGTAAGCATACCTGGGTGTATTAAGCAGGAATCACATTCGTTCTCCTCATTCCTGCAGCAGGGAATGGTGTAGCCCACTTTTTCTTTCCGTCCTGGGCAGACACACTCAATTTGGTCGTATTCACAGCATTCCCGGCACATGATGTTCCACTCTGCCCCAGGGCAGTTCTCATTGATCACTGTGTACTCTGCAAGTGGGGAAAGAGAGGAAGGATGGAGGGGGCAGGAAAAAAAATCTATTATCTGGTAAGGACTTACAGAATCTGTTACTCAGCAATTTGTCAGCCCATGCATGGCAAGAGGTTGTCCCAGGAACAGGAAACTGCAAACTGCTTGGTAAGATGGCCAGAATACCTGCATGGTTTGGGTGTCTAAAGGACCCACAGGCAGTTTTACAGGGTCAGACAGAGGAAGCATATACAGAAGGGTAAGGAATATGTTCATTCTTTTCTCTTTAAGGCCTTCCCTTCACATCTGCATTAAGAAAAACAATTATTGAAAAACAGAAGGGATTAGACATGTGAAACTCTTCAAGTCTAAGGCCTGACTTACAGCTCTGTATACAAGTAGATTATTTAAACTACAATGGCGTCTTTTGCTCAGTTTGAGAGTTTTCTGCTCTCCAAGAGGAAGGCATCTCCAACAGGAAAGGGCAACTCCATAGCTGGGCTGTAGCCAGTTTCACTCCCTATTTTCACTCAGAAGTTACACAGTGCTATATGCAGTTTCAATGCCAATGAAAACAAGACTTCTCATTATTTTAAAGGTTAATTTTGTCAGGCATTTCTGATACTGTTACATTAATTTTTTTTTCTTAGCTAGCATAACCTTATTCGTTGGTATTTAAGCTATCTGAGACATACCCTTTTAGGAAAGGGCACCGTGATACCTCCAGGTGTGACTCTGGACAGTAAGTGCAGCTCCCACCTTCACTGTCAGCGTGCTGTCTAAGTTCTACAAATGGAAATCTAATGAGTGCGTGGGGCTGTCAGCTTGTCTCTTAGCTGGCTGACAGGCCTGACGGCTGCTTTCATGGAGTGCCATGGTAAGGAGTGTGAGGGCAGACTAGAAAGATGAAACATGAAGGAAACATGAGACACTTTCTTCTTCTCAATCCCTTTCCTCAGTCCCTCACCCTCTTTTTCTTTCTCTATTGTTGTTTGGTAACATCCTTTTTTCTTTTGTTTTCAATTCCGAGTGACAGAGCTGCATTGTCATTGCAGCAAGCCGTACTTATGTAAATCACATCACTCTCCTGTGTTTCATTGGGTCCAATATGCTAATTACCACGTCTGCTGCAGAACCCTGACACTAAACTTTGCTGTTCTGTCTCCCCTGATTCTTCACGATCTCATAAAATCTGGTTCCTGGGAGTTTATCTCTTTCTCTGGTGACATCTGCCCCATCAAAGAGGGGCTACCAACTGTTCCTTCATTTCTTTCCCTTTAGCTGGGAAATGAGATTACACCCTTTGCACTTCTTAGGACAGAGCCTTGACCAGCCCATTGCAGTTCTGAACTTGGAAACTAGGCTGGGCTGCTGTTTGTACAAAAACCTTTTTATTCCTTTCCAGTCCCACTGCCACTAAAAAAAAAAAAAAAAAGCACCTGCCATTCAAAGAAACTCTCTAATTTTTTATTCCAGTGATTAATTCTTGCATCAAAATGTGTTCAGTGGTTATAGATGTCAAGATGCTTCGCGTAGCTTTTTTTTTTACCAGATAGGAAACTGAAACACAAGAGAGGTGAAATGACTTTGCTCAAGGTCCCAGAGAAAAACAATAGCAGAGCCAGGAATTAAACTTGTGCCTTCTAATTCCCAGAACAGCAGTCAATCAACTTGGCCACATTGGGACTTCATCTATGACTATTATTCTCTTCTAATGAAGCGATTTATCTATGAAGTGTATCTGAATCAGATTCCACAGCAAATTGATTACACGTGCCTAATTAACTTACTAGAACTGACATTCAACTTGATCCATCTCATCAAACATTACTGGAAGTAGCTGTTTCTGTGGTGCATGGGGGGGGGGGGGGTGTTCACTCCTTGTTGAAGGAGGACTTCCTCAAGTCTGAGCAATAAATAACTACCCAACACTCAGGAGCTTTTGCAAAGCTTACTTCCAATTTTTGACTCACCCAATTCAGGCTAGAAATCTGATTTCCTCAAGATTGCTAAGGCTTATTAATAAAATGGCTATATCCATTTGGACTGTAGTTGCAAGTTTCCCAAGAGAAACTGCTATCTGTAAAATGATTCAAGTGCTTACAGGCAGGGATGCACTGGGCTGACTAAGGTATGTCTCCATCCTTACTGAACCGAATAACTGTTAAGACTGTGATCAACACAACGTAACTTGCGGGTTAGCATTTCTCTGAGAGAGAGAGAGAGGCTGGACCAGATCGCTCTGAGAGCTCCATTCCAACATAAATTATTCTATGATGTATTTCTATGTGTAGAGTGTGTGCATGCGTGCATTTATTTTTATGTGCAAAGCTTGTGTATGCACCAAGGCCAAAAAGCAGATGTCAGGTTTAACACTTTTTGAATTAAATGGGTCTGTCGGTAGCATAAGTTGAGCTTAAGATAAAGCGTGGTGTTAAAGAAGGAGCAGCAGATCTTGGCCCTTAAGGAATTGTAAAAATACATTTGCTGTCACGTAGAAATGTGGTTTGTTCACTTCTTGCCTTTGTCTCAGTGGAGACAATGAAAACAAACTATCTTTTGATTTACTGTCAATTGAATTCCCTCCCAGGTTCTCAGGTACTGCAGTTTGGGCAATATATACAACTTTGACAAGGAAATATGTGGGTTTGAGGTTGCTTTTTTTGTTGTTGTTGTTTTTAAGTGATCCTCTCTAGGATTCTGTTCATAGACACCATTAATAATATTATTATTCTCTAGTTTTGTATGAGCTATTTTTTAATGAAACTTGTGTGAAGTCTCGATGTATCCCTTGAATAATTTTAGGATCCCTTTTGTGTTGCACATATATCTCATGGCTGCTGAACAAAAGGCAAAGCAACTCCTTCCTTCAGAAAGAGGAATGCAGGAGGGAGATGCACAGAGCAACACATGAGGTTGTGTTGCTGAGCCCAGTCTGGGCTCCAGTGAGGAAGTGCCATGACCTTGTTCCTCATTGCATGCCTGGGGAATGAGAGCCATTCCCCACTGGGGGCTCCCTGCAGACACAGTTGTCCATTAGCACCTCAAAAGAGAAAAGTTAGACAGAAATGTGCGGGGGAAGATGTGGTGAGTGAGCAAAATGGCAGTTGAGGATGGGATAATTGTGGGGCGATTTATGTGTCTGATCCTGGTAATCCTCCAGAGAAGGCAGGCTGGCATGCAGGCAACAGCTGTGCCTCCCAGTGTCACACACAGTCCAGGAAGCGGTTTGACCTGATTTGGGAAGAAGCAGGAAGAAGCTGCTTGAAAACCCCTACAAAATATTTAGCTGAACGCAACAAACAAGTCTCAGGACAGGCAAACAAACAGTGAATTAATTTATGGAATTTTAATGATGGAAGAGAAGCCCATTAAATCCAGGAAATAGACAGCACATATGGAAGCAGCTCAAGACTGTGGAAACCAAGCAAGAAATAGCTGTGTAGGGAAGGCATGTGAACAGCTGGGGAAGGTGCTGAGCAGCCTGGCAGAGCCTGATGCTGTGTTTTATTTCTTGCTCCAAGCTCAGCCTGGGGGAAGTGTGCAATCAAGAAACAGGCGCCGTGTGCAACTAGCTGGTACTTCTCATATGCTTCCAGGCCTGAATGGACACAGTCATGCTTTTTTCACTGACATCAGAGCCCAAGGGGACTACCTGGCCTCCTGCAGCATAGGGGCATATTTCAGATCCTACAGGCTTTCAGTGATTGATTCTGAAAGACAGAAGCAGGAGGAGATGTTCCCAGGCAAAGCCCATGTTTCCATGGGCTCTAAGTGGCCTTTCTGCTGGCAATATCAGCCCAAGGGCTGTTAGAGCAAAGGCAATTAATCAGACATGCTGCCACCTCCCCTGCTCTCCTGTATTTACCTGAGGCTTTGGGATGCCCTCCCTGCTTGTAGGCAGGCCCTGAGCTTTCTCCATTTTCTCTATCTGTATGTGTGTGATGAGCTGCAGTGAGGAGAGGGGATTAAGGAGTGCCTGGAGAGCCTGGCTCTGTTTGTCTCAGCTGAGCCCATGCAAGGAGTCTGCTGAATGCATGTAGAGGAACCGGTACAGAATAAGTGCACTGCTGATCTGCTGAATAGTAGTGTAATGCTTTCTGACTTCCCTGTGCAGGCAAGGTTTCAGCTTCTACACAGATCCTCAAGAGTGCATAGACAAGATGTTCAGCTTTTGCTCTTGATTTTGACAAAGCACTGTGTTCGTGTTTGTAAAAGCAGTGCTTGTCTGCCTGCTTTCTGTACCATATACCTGCAGAACCAGTGAAGGACTGGAAGCAGGTTACTCCTGCAGCTGTTATAAGGGGAAATGCAACTTTAATCAGCTGGACTATCAAGCTTCTGCTGTCACTCACTCAGTTTATGATGTTGCAGCAAATCTAGCTTTGATTTGACTTGTCTGGTTTCCCCACATCCCTTACTTGCTCTACCTTACAGCTCTCTTATTTGCTTTTTATTTCTGCTTCACTTTTTCAAAAGGTGCTCACCTCCTCATTCAAGATATACCTAGGCTCATTGGCCTCATGTGCAGCAGAAGACCCTAAATGGTGGGTGATGCAGTCATCATCTCCCTGCTGCAACCATTTGCTTTTCCTACCTCCTTCATGGCACACACATGAGTCAGCCATCTGTCCAGGCCAAACCTCAAATAATATCTTTTTCCAAACTGCAGGACCTTGGAAAGTGAGGTGATAAAAAACCCCCACAAGAAATTCTTTATTAGTACTTGGGAAGGACATCAATGGAGGTTTGACAGAAATACTGTTTGAATAGAAATGCAACCTTCCAAAACTGTATTTTTTACTGTGCCATTCTGAAAAGCGAGACGTCTCCTTGGAAGATAAGTGAAGGCTTCATTAGCACTCACCCTGAAGAGTGGAGATATGTTTCTTATTCTTATGCCAGCGAGTTCTAAGAGGATGCTCAAGTAATAAAAAATAGCTGCAAGGATAAGACCATCTTAAAGCACTAGTTCTATTCAGTCCAAGGTCTGCCGGAATGGATAGTGATGAGTCCTATGGGATATGCAATGAACCCAGTCAAACCTCTTGTTTGAAGGAAAAGCAGAGACCTACAAGGGATGGGAAAAGTCTGATCATCAAAGAAAGCTATGTCTTAGAGCTCAGGGATGAAGGGAGGGCTGCCAAAAGCCAAAATGAACTTGACCTTGCAAAGGAAATTAGAATAATAGCAAAAGGTTCTTCAGCCATAAAAAAAAAAGTGACTCTTGTGGGATACAGGTGCAGATGACATGTAAGATGGTGTTGGACAATGCAATGAGTTATTAGGTTTCATCTTCAGGGAGTCTGCTTATGGGGAACCTGTGAGTAAGACAGACATGTTAATGGGTTTGAGGGCTTGGAAACAAATCAAGTGAGATCCACAGATTGGTGAACTTCTAACCAACTGCAGTTTGCAGATTGGGATGTTCCAAGTAAACCAGCTTCAGCTTTGGTTTATCCTGTGACATCAGACCTAAACATCTGGTGATTCACAAGGATGTTGCTGCCTGAAAGGTGGATCAGACAGCTCTTCACTGTAAGGCTTCAATTTCAGCCAGCTTGTCTCTTGTCATGGTAATTTTGTCAGGCACCAGGACAGAAAGGAGATTTCTGATCAAAATGGCTCGGAGCTAAGAAAATTATATAGCTCAGAACTAAGGTGAATTGAATCAATCCCAATCGCACCAACTAACTCTCATGTCTTCCACTTCTTTGGAATAATGGCTTTTTTAAGCTGCACTCATTTTAAGCTGATGCATGTCTGTGCTGCTGATGAAATGGGACACCTTCTGTCTCTGACTTCTATTCTCACTCTGCTGGCATTAGCTGGTGCATGAAGGGATCAAAAGACTGATCTGGCAGAAAACAAGTTTGCCTCTCCATCCCTCCCTACAAAAAAAAAAAAAAAATAATAAGTTGCAGCTTAAATGTGCTCCGCAGTCCAAGAGAGAGAGCACTTCAGGACCTTACTGGGCTTATGTATTTATCAGAACATGGAAGAAAGGGTTTTGTAAGGACATCCATACCTTGATCTGTATGGATGGCACTTCCCATCTGTTCTGTCACCCTAGAAAGATGAGTTTTCCTCCTGTGCTGCCATTTATCCATCAGCACATGGATATAACACTACTTTAGCTCAAAGAAATATGATTTAAAACTGCTTTAAGAAGTGTTGCATGAATTAAAAGTGTATTGTAAATAAGAGCAGATACATCTCTAAAATTAAGATGTCCATAACAAATAACTGTTTCAGTGTGTTCATTCATCCAGCTCATGTTTCACAGATGAGAAACCCCTTTTTATTTGATTACCATTTATTTTTTGAAGCATGATGCTCAATAACAAGTACTGACTTCTGCAGAAGAAGTGAGTGTTTGAGCATGAAGGAATGATTTCTTAAGGCTCATGTTAGGGAATGTTCAGCCATGTAGTATTTCTGAAATGAAATATTCTCATTTAAAGAAAAAATAGCTCCAACAGAGGTGAAACCCAGTAAGAGTGAATGCGTTTTCTTTCTATTCGAGTCTGTCTCATTTAGTCTGCTTCTTATTCAAGTCTACTGTCACTGCACCATTGTGTAAGCTGGTCTTCATCCTGTAAGTGTGATGTGTGGCCATTAACAACATGAAGAGCAATAATTGCACAGAACTAGAATTTTTCAACTGGAAATGAGAAACATGTTGGGTGAAGCTGTGGCTCTGCTGTGACGAACAGCAAAGATCTTTTGAATTCAGTAAGGCCAAGAGAAACAGATCTCAGAAGGGAAGAGAGATGTTATTTTAAGAGGCTTTTATTGGGAGACTTGGAAAGCAGTGTATCCCCAAACTATTGACAATGATGGGAAGTGCAGGTCTTTAGTCCTAACCTCTTTGTGCCTCAGAAAACATTGTGTGCAGTTCTGCTCTTGTCCTAATAGGTGGCTTAAGAAGATGAAAGAGACAATGCTGTCTCTAAAAATACTTGGTTCTCCTTAGAAATTATGTACCTACTATTCTCTTTAGCAACTAAGCTAATTAAATGAGGAGCTAAAACACATCCTTGTATTAGCATTACTCAGTGTGCTTCGTTTAAGGATTACAGGCCATTGTTGAATAATCAGGCTGCTTCTCCCAGTGAGCCAGTTCCCATCCTTTCCTGGCTGTTGGTGTGCTTTCACACAGCAGTAAGAGGGAGGTGAAAAAACTGAAAGGATTTCTATGAAGCAAAACAAAACAAACCATCCAAAGCCATTGGATGAACACAGGGAAGTCCGCTATACTAAGCTGACTGTCCGCTTAATAAATGTGCATTAATTCAACCATCCTTTCTAAGTTCCAAATGCAGGGTTGTGTTGAAAGCAGACTAACTACAGATGAAAGTATATTCTGTTTAAGAAGTGCATTGGAAAACTGTCTGGTGTCTGTACAGCTGTGTTCTGCTGGATGAGGCTGTGGTTGGCCTAAACTCCAGCTTGTTAACTATACAGATAATGTCTTTTATGGCTAAAAGGCTAATGTGTGTTCTTCTTTGGCTCAGGAACTGGGGTCTGCCTAATCTATCCAAAAATGAAGCACTCTGTTCCAGGCTTCCTGTTGTCACGTGGCATATCATAGCTATAAAATTCAGAGATAAATAGTCCTGTTGCTCCTAACAGGCACTAGGTTTGCTTCAGTATGCTCCTAAAGTAGTGACTTTTTACACTTGTAAGCTTCCCCTCTTAACTGGGCTGTGATAAACAAATCATAACTCTCTGCACTTACACTCTGGCAGAAGAGGAAGAAAAGAATTGTTACTTCAATAAGAAGTAATTTTGAGGTCTCCATCTAGTCCTTGGAATTTCCCATATCTATCTCAATCCACTCTGCCTTGTTTTGTTCAGTCAATAATAAAAATCAAGTAACTGTTCAGAGTAATTGAAAGGAAAGCCGAGTAAAAATTATGTTTCCTATTTGTGGTGCTTAGGTGTTGCTCATCAAAGAGCTGTAGCAGTAGCTTAAGGCATATAAAGCATTACTTCTTCCCCTCAGTATGCATCTTCCCTTGCCTTCAAAATACTACAGCTTGCTCTTTCTGTCCTTTTGCCATAGTCAGATTTAAATTACAGGCCATCATCTATCAATAACCAGAGTGTTTTAACATCTAAAGCAACCTAATGAAAACTGCCCTAAACCTCCTCCTCCTTCAGATTATCCTCTGTAATTATGAGTTGGTATTTTGATCTTGTTATTGGCTCTGTGGCATTGTATGTTTGTGCGAGAAGGGCTGTGACATAGTCAAACAGCCAGGACACAGATGAAACGCAGAGGTTGCTACATTACTCATCAGGCTTTGATTTCTTCTGGGGATAGAAAATCTTATTTAAGCCAGGGGAGTTACTCTAGTATGACTGGGAAGAGATTTTGTTTTTCCTGTGCTGCAGAAGAAAGAACAGAAGCAGGTATGAATGTGCAGTGCTTTTGAGGTTAGGGAGCCCAGCCTTTGTTAACAGACCTGGGGATGAGAGTTCTGTGACAGAGGAAATATCTGGGAACCTGTGAGAAAGAAACAGTTGCAATATTGAAATCCCATGACTACACAACACAGGAACAAGCTAGAGTGGAGAAGTGGTGCCAGACCTTCAAGAGCTTTCTTGCTGTAGTTATGTCAGATGTGGATTAGGGTGGCAGAACACTTGCAGCTAACATTGCTTGCATAGAAATAGCCCACATGGACAGCAGGCAGATCTCTGAGCACTCACACCAAGTTTTACACTATGCAGCTCCTCTGGGGCTGTAGTTCAGCCCTGGCTAAGGGCTACAGGGTGTCCCTCTAGACACCCTGTGGGCAGGAAAGGGATGCCCGCATAACAAAGCCCGACCTCGGGGTACTGAAGGGCTCGTGGGGGCTCGTGGGAGCTTTGGGGTTGAGCATGTGTAACCCTAGCTTTCCTCTAAAAGTGAGGCTCTCAGCCTTTGTCCATGCTAGGAAGCTAAACATGTGAACTGAAGTAACCCATTTGCTAAGATTGAATGCATCTGGATGCCTCTGAGTGCATCTGGGCTCCACTTCGCTTAGCAAAGGATGGAGGGGGAGGGGAAGAGAGACTGGGGAGGGTTAAGATAGGCAGGAGCACACACAAACACACATGTATTTTTAAGGAAATATGAGTCACTTGCACTTCAAGGTTATTCCAAAAATCAACTCCCAGACCTCCCCAGACTCCTGCCCCCAACTCTTGAGGCAGGCCCTGTGCAACTGGGTGTGATAAATAGGGATAAAAATTGGATACATCTGTGGGGAGGAGGCAAAGTGCTATTTTCCAACCTGCCCTGACATGCTAAGGCCATTGTGCTGTTGAGTCCTTGCCCTGGCTTGGAGCTCCTCTGCTGCTGTGTGTGGGGTAAGAGGCACCAAGCAGGCAGGGGATGGCTGTTGATGTGGGATCCCCTGCCCTGCAGTCACTGTACCCGTGCATTAGAAGCTGATGCCAGGCAGGCAACAAATGTCTCTGCAGCAGCCAACTGCTAGCCTGACACCTCCTGTCCTTAGGAGTGCTCAGGCATGTGATAGAGGGACAGGCCACAGCTGGAACAAGAAATAGGTGCAGGTAGGATAGTGCTTTGCATTGGTACCTCTGGGGAAAGTTTTGGCAGCTCTCAGTTTCTGTGCCACCCAGGCCCTAAGAACTGCGAGGCAGGGAATCACAGAGCAAACCCTCTGCTTCAGTGAGGTGGGCTCTGAAGCCCCATCCTTAACACTGATCATTTATAGCCATCACAGGCTGCCTGCATGCCTGATATGTCCGCTAGTCTGCTGCTCCCCCCAAGCTGCTTACCTTGCCAGCAGCACTACGACCTGCAGGCAGTCTGGGGGGCACCTGACCTCCCAGTCAGCAGCCCATGAGATGCTGACAGCCATCTGTGCCAGTGGCTGCAGCCGCTTCCAGGTGTAAAAAGCCATTTGTGGCCACATGACAGCAAGTCTGCACTCACCAGTAAATGCCTTTCACTCAGCCTTATCAAGAAGAAACTGAACATGCTGGCTCAGCAGAAACTGGAGCAAAGCTTGACTACAAAAAAGATTATTCTGCTTTAACAAGGCTTCCCCTTCGAAAGAATAATATTGGCAGCACTAAAGCCCAGATCGGAAACAATGTGTGGCTTTTGTTTTCTTTTTTTCCTAAACTTTTTTTTTCCTCCTCTGCCTTCATTCTTGGTGTTGGGGCTGGAGAGGAAAGTCTCTGTCTTGCCAAACTAAACAAATTACGCTTTACAATTCGGAGACTTAAATGCCTTTTTTTTTTGTCATCATTTCCTTAGCATTGAGTGTTAAGAAAATAAAGCAGTAGTAGGTGAAGTGATTGCATACCCTTTTCTTGATGGCCACTGGCAAACAAATCCAGCCAGTTGTTTCTCTTTAAGGCTATTAAGTTTGCCTGGAAACCATCCTTGGGCAGACCTCCCCCCACATATTCTCTATACCAGCGAGAAATGATTCAATAAAGCAGAGCCCCTTCCTGATTTTCTTACCACCCCTGCTGATCTTTCCACTTCCCATGACAGCGCGTGAGCTCAAACCCCTCTGACCACATGGAAGGAAGGAAAGGCACCGATTCAGCCGCGCCAGGAATGCAGACGGTCACTTACGGTACCTCTCGGCAAGCAGGAGATGAGCAGGAGCTGGAGGAGGGTAAGTCCTATGTGTGTCCAGGGGGCTCGCTCCATACTGCTCAGGCCAGTGCAGCGGTGTGACTGCTCAGGAAGGGAGAGCAGGCAAACAGCTTTTACTGGGACCTCACCAGCTCCAGGCTGCAAGAGATCTCGGATTTCAGACCTCGGCTGGCTCCCATCCTCACCAGAGGGGAACTACCTTCAAGAGACTTCTCAGGCGTCCAGAAGCACGACGTCACCCCAAACCTCTCCAACTGCTGCCTTAACCCTTTCTGAACTCTGGCAGCCGATCGCCTTTGTGATGCATTTATTGGCTTTTAGTGTTCAGCTGCAAGAGAGCAGTTTTCATTGTAGAAAGAAAGATACTGTTAAGAGGGAAGAAGCAGAAATATGAATTTCTATTCATGAATCATCCCCATTGCTGTGGATAAGATGAAGTTACAGATGTCTCCAGGAGGAGGCACTTGGTGCAAGCTCCCTCTGGAGATGTAGGGCTGGTGTATCCCCAGGGAACTGCCATCGCGTGGGTGGGTGCCCAGAGGGATTCCTGTCCCACACTCCTATGACTGGATGGTCCTACTAAGTGATATGTGTGCCATTACAACAAGCCTAAAATAGCTCTGCTTCCTTATGGTGGGCCAGATGAATGAATGAGGTTTGCTAAGTGTTCACCCCACTGTGGATGAAAACCGCAGAACACAAAAGGAATCACTTGGAATACAGATACTTGAGCTAGTCAGAAGCTTTTTACAAAGTCTGTTTCTGCCAGAAAATGCAACTTTGGCAAAATTGAAATGTTTTGTCAGAACATGTTGATATTGAGGAAACATTCAATCCAAACAAAGGAGACCATTGCATTTGGATTTTATCTTTGCGTCATGTTTCATTTTGCCTTTTCTATTAATACACGCTACTGATTTTATCTGGTTATATTTGTTAGCAGTTAACTTTTTTTCCCTTATATTTTTCTTACAGTTTTTTTCAGTACTATCCAAAGGAAACACTGCATGGTTCTAAGACAGGCTTTCTCAATTTCATTTCTCTAGCAAATTTGCAAAACTTACATGTATTGTGAAGAGTAAAAAACAAAATACTGGCATTTTCTATGGAGTAGAAATTGAAGTATCTCAAAGGCTTTAACAAATACCTACAGATGTTTGTAAAGCTCATAGGCATGTTGAGCAACCTCAAAAATTTGCGAGCGGTAGCCAATGGAAACCTTGAGTAGTTTATTGCAGTGGAAAATCCATTACACCTTCAGGTGGTCTTTCATGGGATGAATTCCTTTATCCAGACATCTCTCCAGGTTATCTTTGTCTGCCTCACAACCTATCGATTTTTAACTGTGAACAGTCTTTGTAGTATTTGCACACCTTCCATATAAACCAATGCCAAAATATTTGAGCCTTTTTCGAAATCTCTTAACAAAGATGCAAAAAGTACCCTGTGAAGCTGCTGATGTAAAAGACCATTTTTTGACCATTAAGGCACGTAGAACATGGTACTTAAATTGTATTTTGCACTTAGATGCTGTTTGACTTTCTGCATGTCTGCTGCAACAGTGTAACTGCTGATAACCACAACTTCCTTTCAAGGAATACCCACCTACTTTAGCATATCCATAAGCTGTAGTGTGGAGACCTGTTCCTCATTGCCATGGACCACCTCCTCATGTTCTTCCTTCTCTGACCTTGGTGCTCACAGGGCTTTTTATCTCATTTCTTTTGCTCCTACTTCGCCTGTCTTTTCTAAGTCCATAGGAAGCTGAAACTGGTGTCCTGACAAGCTGACTAAAGCTTTCCCCCATATATTCCTCTGAAATTTCTCTCCTTTCCTCCCCACCCAGTCAACTGCAACTAGCTGCTCTCCTCTGTGTTAAGAAAAAAGCTAAGACTCTGAAAACAGATGAAAACAAAGACCTCTTACCTCTTCACAAAGAAATGCAATTTTTAATGTCTGTGGAATCACAATTAGTTTATTTCATAGCCTGTATTTCTAGTAAACAATGAAATTAATTAATGTGGCAAATCCTTTTAAGTCTAGAAGTTAGTTTACAGATATTTTATGTGGACCATGCCCAAATCTGCCTTTAGTGTGTGAAGGAGGGGGAGATCCTTCAGCACTGAAGGAGGCTGAACATGGGGAACCAGAGAGTTAAGTCTGAGCATAGAGGACCTAATACATAGGTTTCTTAAAAGGGACAGAACTACTGGAGAAAAAATAGCCACAAAGGCCACAAGTATTTTCTTATTTGAGCCAGCTGCTATGTCAAGTCATTCAACATGGCAGAAAAAGAGTCACTGAAGTTATTCCTCTGTCCTGCTTGAGTAAGAGACCTGCAGGAGCACTGTTGGTTTTAGGATGGAATGCGGGTCTGTCTGTTTCATAAAGGAGTGGGACAAAGAGGGGAAAACCTGACTGATCTTTGACGTTGCTTATTTTTCTTGTCTCTAAGGGAAGTCATAATGCTTATTAGAAAATATAATTACTTTCACTGTTAACCCTGAAGTGCTTCATTTAGCCCTTTTGAAAACCAAGTTGCATTGGTGGACTCACTGCCTCTTTCAAGGATGGCAAATTAGCCAAAAAAGTGAATTGAAACACGATACCACAGATTTTTTTGCCCAGCACATATCCTATTTACACTTACTGTTTGGTGAGATGTAGCTTTAGCCCCATGAGAGACTGTGGACAGCTTTCACAGTGCTCCTGAATGCACTTCTTGTATTTCTATTAAGATGCAAAGACCAAACCAGGCAGATCACATCAGCCAAATATTTCAGTCTGTATGTAATTCTCCATGAAGGAAAGCTAAAAGCTCTTAGCCATGTGTCTGTGCTGAGGAATCTCACTGTAGCATTTGGCTGCAGTGTTTGTATCTGCCCTATTGCTGAATGTACTTAAGTACAGGCTTGAAAATCACATTCCATTGACACTGAATTGTAAAACAGATCTGCAAAAATTGATTGAGTTAACATATTTTACTAGTCATTATAAATTACCTAACGATCCATTTCAACATAGCACAAAACAAGCCCTTTGATAATTAATTATTACCCTCTGGATGAACAGTTATGGTGTAATTAATACCACTAACTTGTAATAATCCACTGTCAGAAATCTGAGACAGGAAAAAACTGCATGGCCAAGTCTGCAAGAAGAGGAAGAATGCCACCATTTTATATGGGGGGAAAAAATGAGAAGCAGAGAAAAGAGCTGAGGTTCATATCCTGAACCAGTGGCAGAACAAGTTCACCCCTGTTCAGGACTTCAAGCCCTAAACCATACGTATTTAAATTCATTAATTTCAGAGCAGCAGTTATAAAATACGTAATATAGTTTGTAATTCACAAGTAATGTATTTATGTCAACTGAGAATGGAGTCACAAATACACCAAAAGATTGATGATTTCTTGGCAGTCTTGAAATCTTTTCTTAAATTCCTTTACCAAAACAGAAAGCACAGCTGCATAGTTTTTGTTGCTCACAGGGCTGTGTTTAGCCAATGTGTCAGAATCCATAAACTTATTAGCCATAAGTTGAGTTAGCACTGCTCTGTACCCTCCCCATGTCCTGGTTTCAGCCCAGAGTAGATTAATATTGCATCGATGTTCAGTAAGTAAGCATCGATGGCAGTAAGTGATGGGTGCATGCCTACGGCTGGGCCAGGCCACTTGGTGGGGCAAAGCCCCATGATGATAAGCATGAATCAGAGGGTGGCCTCAGGGCAGAACAGACAGCAGGCCACGTGTGGGACATGCCTGGTTTAGGCTTTAGTACTTGAGGAGACACAGTGAACAGTAACTAGTTATGAATATACAATTCTGAATAAAATCAGTTTGGATCTGTGATAAAATCACTCTATCAGAATCAGAAGGGCTTTTTTTTTTTCTTTTTCAGTCTGAAAGTTTAGTGAAGTTTTTATTTCTGAAACTCATGTTTCTTTTCCTGGAACATTACCAGAAAACTCTTCTTTTGTGGCTTTTGCTCAGGTCATTCCATCCCAAATGGCCTTGATGATATTCCAAGCTCCAGAGGTTCTGCTGGAAGGAAGTCTGTTATTCATGTGTGCTGTTACCAATTGGATGCCTTCACTGGGCATCCTTCTTACATGAACATTTGGAGCCCATTTTTCTCTCTTCTCACAGGCAAAATTACCACTGGAACCAGCAAAGTCTTCTGCAAAAGAAAGAGTTTGAATCATGGAAGCTCAAACACATTTACAGCACAGTTGGTACAGTTATGTTTTGAACAAACCCTGGTGACTGCCTGCTAATGCCCATCACACTTGTACAAATTCTGAAGAAACCGTCTGAAAGACACTGTAAAAGAAAATGAACCCATCAAAAGGCTGGAAAGGGCTTATATCTCAAAGGAGAAATAAAGTTCAAATGAAACTCAGACCTGAAGTTTTAAGAATAGCAGCAACAGCAGTTAATGAAAGATTAGCACTGATGTTTTATTCCTTCCCTCAAATTATTACTGCTGAATGAGGGAGCCCTTCCAGACAAAAGATTACAAAGTGTTTGCCTTTAAAACACAGCTTTTAAAAGAAATTGCAGACCTTACTACAACATCTGAGGAGCATTTTATAACTTTCTGGGAGTACTTAATGTAGGCTTTGCCCTTTGAGCTTCAAGTTCTGCCAAATCTTTGCAATGCAATATCCAGCACTTGCAAACCAAGAAGAATTGTGGCAGCCTTCCTGCACAGGCACCTGCAGGCAAGGACACTTTGTGGGGCTTTTTCTGGCCCAAGCTCCACGAACTATTCCCAGCTCTGTGCAGGATGTTAATCCTCAGTGACTGATACATCACAGTTGAGGAAAGCAAGAGGGGTGAGAACGAGAGAAGCCAAAAGAGCAAGGAGCTGTAGTGCCAGTACACATTACAGCTCCTGACCTAATGGGACTTATAATGACAATAGTTATGCTTGTATATGTTAGAAAGATTTTGTCAGTAAAACTGGGGTAGTTTAAAGTTTACGATTCCAATTACATTTCTGGGCAGGTGATCAGCAAAATAGGGCCAGAAGAATAGAAGTCCTTAATGGCACCTAACAAGTAATAGGGTTTTGGTGGGTTTTTTTGTTTTGTTTTAATTTTTCAGCTGTTACTTTCTTTTCCTGCTGTCTGGATGTGGGTTTTTTGTTTCTTTTTTCCTTTCAGTGATTCTTCTGTGCCTCACTTTTGTATACAGTCAGTGATGATCTTCACCATAGCAACACATACAAAACGAGACAGGTGGAAGATTTGGTTTGAATTTAAAGCTAGCCAGTTCATCTGCATTTCCAAGCTAGAAATGTGGAATTGTAGCCCTTCTTGTAATACGATTCACCATGAGCTGTTACTGTACTGTAATTAGATAATGAGTGATGTAAGACTTGAGCAGTGCTGTCTAACAAATCAAGAGCTTAGTTTGAAGTGCAGAATTTTTTTATTCTCTCCTTTTCTCTTTTCATTGATCCCCATTAAAACTGAAATTAAGGCTCAATTTTACTGTCCTTGTAGGTTGAATTTTACCAAAATGTCCTTAGGAATATTCTGTGAAGAAATTTAGCTGGGAGCAACTGTAATATTCTAATTACAAGGAATAACTGTAGAATCATAGAATTATTAAGGTTGGAAAAAACCTCTACTATCATCTGTTCCAACTGATGCTTCACATAAAAACATTAAATAAAATCATGGCAAATGCTTCCTAATAATTTTTTTTTACTAATATTTTTTAGGCCTTGATATTGGGATATGAATCAGCAAGATCATATACTGTAACATGCTGTCCTCGGGTAAATTTAAATGGTGTAGTTCTTTAGATCACATCCCACCCAACACCCTTAAATTAGTTCTTATGGGAAAATTTGTTTTGCTACCTGTCAAATCACTGTCACACTTTTAAGGAATGCATACGAAGTGGGTAGTAGGGTATGTTTGTATCAGGAAATCCCTTCTGCATATCTAATGCCATCAAAAAAAACCTACATCTTAGTATAATTCTGTTATTTATAGCTCTGTAAGTGGAAGCTGAGGAGATTTAGAAGACTTAGAAGCTGTTAATCAAGGAAAAAGGCTTTTTTTTTTTTTTTTTTTTTTTTTTCCCCCACAAAAATCATGAGCTAAGAGTTCATTCAAGTTAATGGAAGACTGCATATAGTTCATAAGGGCGCTCCTTAAAATATCCTTGAAGATACTTAGACAGTACTGATAATAGTGGTATTTTAAGCTCTGACCTAATAAAGACTTAAGCATATGCTTAGCTTTGGTTAAATCATTAATCCTACTGAATTCAATGGGGCTAAGTGACATAATTTTAAGTCTTTGAAGCTGAGAAGTGACAGTATTGGGGGTCACATATAAAGCTTTCTGCCCAAGTCCTGGGCTGGGCATGCTTCCTACATCTCTGGAGTCATGGTAGCATTGCTATTGTTAACAGCAGTTGCCACCCTCAGCAGCAAACAGGTTCTCATTTTGCAGTGTGCTGCCTGCTTCATACAACAAATAAAAAGAAATATATTTCATCAAACCAGATTTCCCATGGGAATTACCAACAGACGCGCTGGACCATTTGCTGCTTTGTAGATACAGGAAGAGTGACAATACTTTCTAAATAAGACAGTCTTCAGCATTCACTGTTAATAGGCATGTTGGGATTTTCAGAGAGTATGTAGCGGCCTCCAGGATTAGAAATTGACACTGCTGCTTCCCCTTAAAGACTGATGAACTCAAGGAGTGTACCATTGTCTCCCTCTTGGACTGTTAGAATTTAGTGGTGTGCATGCTGACAGACACGGTATTGATTTTTATTACTGCAAACATTTCTTCATAGAAGAGAAGCAACAGAAAGGAAAAGAAATAATACTGATTTCTGTTTTTTTTCCAGCAGGACTTTGATCTTATAAGTAGTAGAAATGAAATAAATACTCTTGTGTTCTGGACCATCCTGCTACAGAATCTACATTTCTCCATCCTTTTTATTACCTCTCTGTCTTGAAACCACAATGAGGGCATGTCCCTACTGACAGCGTAGATTTATCTTATGATATCTGTTTATGGGTCCTTGAGACCTTTCCAAATTGCCGTTATCCTCCAACACACGTTATCATGCCAGGAAAGAAAAGTCTACACAGAAAAGTGTGCTTCAGGTAGCCTAGAACACTTCAGAAAGGACTGCAGAAATACCACTCTTAGATCCAGTAGGGAATTTGTTTTAGGAAAGTATTTAAAATTGTGGTGTTTGTTTGTTTTCTTATATTTTACTATCTGTCCAGAATTCCATTGTTTACATTCAACCACTGTCTTCTGTGTGAAGAATCTCTTGGCCAGTGACATTTGTTTTAACTTTCTCTTCATTTATTTTTAATGCAAAAGAGTTTGGTCTAAGTACTCTGAAGTGAATGCAAAGTCTGTCCGTGAGTTCAGTGGCCTTCAGAGCAGACTCATAAGGATTCTTGATGATCAAAATTTGGCTGAAATGGGTGACTGCATCAGTGCTCTGTTGAAAGAACAGCCTGTGGGGTGTCTGTGCATCTGGTTTGCTCCCTTTCCTGCCTGCCTGTGTTGACTCACCTTTTGACCAACCAGGGATATACCGTCCTGTAGTTGCTGGTAATGGTGCTCTGGTTTTACCTCAGAAGGTGTCTGGATAAGCAGTTCATGCCTAGAGCAGTCATGGGGCCAACCTTTGCAGGCAGTAATGGTATAGTTAATGAGTGCACCACTCCAAATAATCTCTTAGATCCATGTGACTACAGGCTAAACTGTGAATTAAATATATCATCCCTTCCTGCATTAAATGTGCTGGTGTTCTCTTGCTGATATTCCACAGTTGTGTTTTACACAAATCTTTTTAAAATGTTAGTTAAAATTTATGAGCAGTGCATCCTTCTTGAGCCACCATGTAAACATTGGCTTTTAAACAACTAACTTGTAAAGCTAGTATCTCAAGTCCCGTGCAAACATAAGAACTTCAAAGCAGTGAGTAGTTTTCACACATAGATGTGAGAGTCAGTCAATGAGAATTCTTCCTCCTATTCCCAACGTAAGGCATACTTCAGCTAATACTTTTCTCACCTGGTCTCTAACACTTTATGCTGTTTCACAGGCCTTTCACTTGAGACATGAGGATAGTATCAATTTCAGCAAAAGTTAGATGACTGCAGGTGTCTCAGTCAGCACTTTTGATGTTCTTCATTATAAATGGAGAGAACCAGTATGTGGTTTATCAGCCTCATTTTGAAAGTCAGCATTAGGGTGAATTCTTCTCCAGGCACTAGAAAGGGCTTTTTCATTACTGCCTTTGCTGTGAACACTGACATTTAGGATGTCTGATGTTAGATAAGATGAATCCCATCCCAGTCTGGTGAATTTATGTGAAGACCGAATGCCAAATAAAAAAAAAATAAAATGCAAAGTCTGCAAACCCATATTTCATGGGACAGATTACACTGGTTGTGTTTACTATTCATCATGGAGCAAAGTATTGGCTGCTTGTGCAGAGTACAGATGTCAGAAGGGTGGCAGATAAGTACCACGTGAGGATCTGTTCTTTGGTGCCTGGGATTTGCCAGTGCTTTTCTGCCATGTTAGCAAAGTAAAGCCCTCCTGGCCAGCACAGATGAGCTGCTGTAAATGATTTATGATTTTCTCAACTAAAACCGGCCACATGGGTCACTGTGTAAACAAATGGGAATGATAAGATATAAATAACAGAGTTCTGCATATTCCTGGATATGGAGTGAATGTATTTAGCATTATATCATCCCTCTCCTCCGTGCGGTCAGAATGTAGGTGGAACCAGTGCATTCTTTTACAGTCTCCCTTTTTAAAGTATGACATATCAACTGCAAAAACAGGAAGAAAGTGTAAATTAGGACGTCTTAATCAACAGTACTCCAAAATAAGTTGGTGGGACTTTTCTTTTTTCTCTGTGAAGAGGCACAGAGTAAACAGGTTAATCAGTTTAAGATTCTTTTATAAGGTCACAGTGCTCAGTGTGATTTACTGGAGATGAAATTTGGCAGGCAATATGTTCATAATATGATCTAATCATGTTTGGTAGTGTGCAGAGGGAAATAAAGAAATTGGCTGAGAGAGGATTGCTCAAAAATTGGCAGCTTTGCAAAAACTGTGACTTCTCTGTGGAAATCTCATCAGAATGATGAGCCAGCCAGCTTTTCAGAGCCTGTCCAGAAGTTTCCCTTTCAAAATATTTGTGCATGAGTGATAATGGATAACTTCTATTACTGGATGGCTGTTGCACTGCACTTCAGGACTGACCTGAAGTATCCCCTGCTATTTCAGCGCTGGACTCCAACAGCTCTGCCAAAAAGCCTCGCTCCTCAGTCTCTGATTTTTCTTTCAGGCCTAGGGGTCCATAAGTCTACTGGAATATCATCAGGCCTCATGAGACTGAATAACCTCTTTGTGTAGCATCCTGCCAGAAATGACCCAGACCACATATTTCAACAGATACGACTATAAAATCATTTGGATAACCTACTCTAGCTCACAGCCGCATCCTGTTCTCCACTGATCAAGACTAATTCAACTCCCAAAGTATTTATGATTTAGCATTTGTTATCCTGAGTGCTTGCTATCTTCAAATTTCCCCAATAACCATCTTATAAATGCTATGATTTTGCTTCCAGAGGTGTGCTGTGGAAAGGATTCACTGCCTAACTACATGCTGCACCAAGAACCATTTCTCTACTCAGTTTTGAATAGACCACCTTCCATTCCAGATTACCCCGTGGTTTCTAAAAATGAAGGCAGACACATACCTCTGTAACATTTTCTCAGTGTCCTGTCCATCCTGCAATCTCACATCATGCATCTGAAATGCAGCTGTGCCTGGGATGAGGTGATCATCCCATTGGTATTCTGAGCACACAGCTCAAGCATGGCTACCATTTGGATGTTCTTAATGAACTCCTGTTTTCACCTGTGCAGTTCCCCATTATTTTCAGCGTGGATACCACTGTCATGTAGGTTTACAATGCAGCCCCATTGATATGAGTTACCACATGCCATTGCCTAATTTTACCATAAAGCTCTTGATTTCTTTTTTCTCTTCATGCACTTCTTTCCCATATGCTCAAGTACACAGAGACAAAGTCCCATTGCATGATCACTATAAGATAGCTGAAATTTTTGCACCAAAAATTTCTCGTGTTAGAAACGAGAAATAGTAACATCACAGTCACTAACGAGTGATTCATCATTCTTTAGAGCTTTGGCAACATGTCAAAGGGCAAATGTTCAGGAAAATAGAATATTTTCCCAGTGTTAGTAAAATGTTCAGCAAAATAAATATGAACTCCCTGGAGATCACTGGCAATAAACATCTAATTGCAGCCTCCACAGAAATGCATCATTCTTTCTGTTGTTTTCTGTAGTTCCCCTGGATAAGGAATGTGTCTGTGGAAGATTAATCTCTAGATAGTGGATTTCTCATGAAAGGAGTTTACCTTTTCTGTAACTTCTTTTGACTCTTCAAAAACTAACTCAGGGGTGTTCTAAGTATTAATTGCCAGCCTGAGATTTGGTTTGGGGTGCAGCCCTGGGTACGTGCTATTGAAGAGATTCTGTTAGCAATGCAAATTGCCATGATTTAGCCATCTTATCTGTTGTGTAATGTAACTTATTTATGAAGAGAACTAAGCAGGTGCTGAGCCAGTGAGACAGTGAGCTCCATAGCATATTCTGCAAGTACCTTTACTTGAGGCAGAAACCCTTCTTTGAAGCAGTTTTCCATCCCAAGTATGATTCCTGGATTCCAGAACTGCTCCACCATGGAAGGTGGGCAGCAAGCACCTGCCTGAATGGGAGGATGTTAGTCATTAAACCTTACTGATAGCCTGCCAAAGAGAAACTCTTTGGGAGGCTGAGCTGGCTGCTAGTGTTTGTTAACTTCTCCAGCTTCTTTATGAGAGAGAAGGGGGAAGGAAGGAAGATCTCTAGCGTCACAGCAAAAAGACCAGATGTTGGTCGTGGTCAATAAAACTGAGGAATTCAAAAAGAACAGGAAATCTTTGCAGGTGAAAGGATCAAAGAAACATGTTTTCACAGGAGAAGGGCTTTTCTTAATGTGTGCGAATAGTCAAAGTCAAAGCAAACTGTTCTTCAACAAGGAAGAAAAGAGTGAAATACCACGACTGAAGAACAAAATCATTTTGTTCAAGTCAAATGTCTCTCAGAGAAAGTTGAGAGATAAGCATTCACTGCTTTGTCTTCTATGTTCTTGTACTTCTGCTTTTATTTAAAGTAAGCCACTTCTTTCTGCAGGACTTTACACCCAGTATTTACTTTCCCTGCCATAGGTATCACAATGCTGTCTCCTGCAACCCACAAGCAGAAATACCAGGAAGAGATGCTCCTATGCCTGCACCCCATGGGACAGAAGCAATGATGCCAGTGTGACATGGCCACAGAGCACTTGGGTGCAGCAGTGGCTTGTCAAAGAGGGTAAACCAGCAACTCTGAGGACAGTGCCCTCAGATATATGTGAGGCAAGGGCACCTAATGGGGAGGCCCACAGACAAAGGAGCTCTCAAATAGATGCTTATCTTCATGTGGATAATGTTTACAATGGATCCTTAATACCTTCTTAAATGGGATGGACTGAAACATGCTTGTCAGCCACGGCTGTGATATCCCGAATGGGTAGAACTGTCACATTGAGATCATGATCTGGTTTTAATTGATCTATCAGATGTGAGGCTTGCAAAGTTTTCAGATGTCTCTAGAAGTGTAATTATCTTATATTGCTGGCACAGAGGATTAGCAGCTGTTTTTCCTTATTCTTTGCTTTTTCTGTCCCAGCCTCTTAAAACATGTTATCCTTGTGTAATGTAGAGAAAATTATGATTAAGTTCACATGGTTAATAACATAGCACAGTTTGTAGGAGGAGGAAAAATATTGATTAGGCCAAGCAATATAGCAGGAGAAAACAGACAAGCTTTTAAGCACACAAAGGATGAGTGAGCCCAGCAGGCTGTCAGTTTTATCAACCGTGTCATTTGGTTTAACAAGAGCAATTTCCTCTCTGTGAGCTGGCTCACGTGAATCCTCTTGGGGCACAGTGTGGAGAACATGCTGGGAGAGCAGGAGATTACTGAAGTCTCTCTAGCACCCCACTTAATAAACTGGCACAGATCTGGGTGAGAAAAGTCTTGTTATTATCCAGTTGCTTTGAAATTGCTCTTAATTCAAGTCAGGATAGGGTCAGTTAAAAATACATTTATTCATGGAATCCAAACTAGACAATGTTGTCACAGAGTTTATAACATATAAAGTAGAAGCAATGGAAGGACAAAGCGCAGTTGAGTCTTGGTAGGGAAGGGCTCTCTCTTGCTTTCTCTCTGCTGTGTCCCAGCAGCTTGTTGCATCCTTCCGCATGCTCACATGGGCAGTGGCCTGACCACTCTTCCTTGTTAAAATTTGGGTTGCCTGATTTTCTTGGAGTCTTAAGTGTCTCTGCAATGGTGTTATGTCTAATTCCTATCTGTCCAGGTGCCCAGGCATGTGATATCTTCTGTGTCCTCCCCCTGCCCACATGCCTAACTTGGTGCTGTGACCTTACACTGAACCCCATACTTCACAGCAATCTGTACCTTAAGGAACGTGCTTGATACCAGTCCTCCCTGAGATAACCACATATTTCACCTCAATGGGTTTTGAGTGAAAGCAGGCATGGAGAGGTAATTCACCTCTTTATGGCAATAGTGGATTTAGGGTTGTTGACTTCTAGTATCTTTCTTGTGAACTTATTCAGAGAAGTATCTTACCTTCATGCCTGTTGAGCATTAGTGATTGCTTTCTCACAGCTCTGAGCAGGGACTTGAAAACTGTATATCATTTCTTCCATGAGGGGCTGAGACAGATGGGCTGGCAGCAGGATTAAGCTGAGGAGTGTGTTTATTTTCATGGCCTAGAACAAGATGCCCAGACTGTTGAGTTTCTGTTTTATAAATTCCATTTTTTCTTCTAACACAATCAGAGTGAATTCCCACTGGTTTCCATTACTGCCATCAGTGTCAACTCTCCTACAGCCAGAAAGTGGGGTGGCAGTGGGTACCTAGATAAGTCAAATGCCAATAGCTGAGAAGCTTGCTTAAGGAGCCTGGGTGAGGTGTTTGGGTACTCAATGCCTTTCTGTTAACAGAATGGCAGATAAATTCTGCAGAGGCCTGACTGCTTCCTGCTGGAGGTAAAATACCACAAGGCAACCTGTGGCAAAAAACTTTGTGTTATTTTACACAAGAAACACAAAGCAGTTTGTAGAAATGCTTGTTTCAGGACTCTCAGTGCTCCCAGGAAGCTCTGCTGCTGAACAGATGCTCTGTTCACTGCTGGATTTGTTCCTTTAACACCCTGGGGTGTTTTGAGCCCACAGTTGGTCCCACAGGCAGGGCCAAAGGAGGCACAGCCGGACCACATGCCACTCAGTGGATCTTCTGCAGAAGCTTTTGCCCTGGCTGTGGCTCCTCAGTAACATTTCCTGAGCTGCATGGAGAAGCAGAAAGTGAAATAGCAAAAGGAAGTGAGAGATAAGCTGGTGCTTCTCTTGTTCCTTCTAAAGATGAATGAAAAAGACCTGAAAAGTGGGACTACTTCTGCTTCTCAGAAAGTCTCCATTTTCTTCTTATGTCTTATCCTTTGAAGCATCAGAAAAGTTGAGACTTTGCTGCTTTTTCATGTGAAACTGAATGGATATCTTTCATATCATCTGTGTAGAGCAGACTGAGCTGAATCTTTAGAGAACTGATGATTTTATTATAGTTTTGCATAAAGGGATTGCATTAAACATGTACTAACAAAGCCCAGCATTTTAAACAGCCTAGATACAATTTAATCATGCTATACCTTTGTCATAGATATCCTAATCCTCTTCGTTCTCAAGCTGTGCATGCAATCTACCAGGGAAAAAAAGTAGAGACAAGATCTGATTTTTTCATGTACAAAACATCCACTGAAAAATTAACTCCAAATGCCTACGAGATGAAGACTCTTGCAGGACTACATTGTAGCTAGGAAAGGTGAAAAAAGGCCATGAACCCATTTGTTCCTCTCTGGAGACCATTCCCGGCATCTGAGAATAGAGATAGTTTTGCTTAAGGAAGCTTGTCTCAGCTCTTAGTGTGGTACTCTGGCTGGGGCTGTACTGAACTGATAGCCACTACCTGTTAGTTCCAAAATGTTGTGTCCTGCCTCAGTGCACAGTGTTGTATTGGGGTTGCATTCAGGATATAGCATCGGATTTCCACTCTGTTGCTGCCTAGCAGGCTGCCAAGCTGCCCGTGAGCATGAGGCAGGCAGCAGGGAGGCTGAGGCACCAGAACAGGGCTGTCCTCTGCCAGCTGGCACCAAGTGGGAGCCCTTGCCATGAGCAGAGCACTGGGAAGGTCTCCCAGCTGGAGAACAACGCCTCATGGAATGAATGTTTCTCACTGGAAAGCAGACGCCATGGTCAGAAAGGATCCCTTGGGCTGGAATGTACCTGGCCCCAGTTTTGAGGAAACTTGGATGAAATTGTGAAAATCATAAGCTGGGTTTTGTTGTTTTGTTTTGTTTTTTCATTTACTTAGAAATTGCTGAAACTCGGGGAACACAAATCCACTGAGACAGAAGCAAAAGCAAAAGGTTGTCATTATTTTCATGTACCCTTTTACCCGCTCTTCACTATGCCTTGCCAGGACACACATTGAGAAGCTTAACAAGTCCTCAAACGAAGGAACACAACTCTCTTTCTTTCTATACAATGAAAGTAGATAGACTTGTGTGACATCAGACAGAGTTACTCAGCAATGATGTCCTTTGTATAAGCGAGAAACTTTTTTCAAGAATAAGATGGCTGTGACACTAATAAAGCTAATCAGCTGTAGCTTTCTGTATGATGATTTTCTTCCTTGGATATCAAAGGACTTCACAAGGAATGGCATTCTTATCCTGTCAGCGTAGAAGAAGGGAACTGATACAACAGAACTGAAAGAACTAGTCCAAATCAAATAGTGAATCAAGGGGAGAGAAATAGGCCCTGTTCCCCATGATTAGCTTGTCCCATGGCAGGTGCTAAAGGTTTTGTCCTCAGCCTGGTCTTCAGAGGGAGGAATTCACACCGATGGAGTTTCAACTTCTCTCTGTGCTGCTCCTTCGTCCCTTCCTGCCAGCTTGGCACAAGCTGGGGCACCATACTTCCTCCTTCTCATTGGGCTGAGCTCACTGCAACGGCCTCAAGGCAAAAGGAAGGGCAGCATCCCCTGACAGGAGGAGGAAAATGGCTCAGACACTGGGAGCAGCTGAATGAGAAAAAGAAATGGGGTCACTTGCTTGAAATGCAGGTGTCATTCCCATCAGATGCAGAGGAGTGGGACCTTGTGGTGTCATTTTCTTCAACAGGTGACTCTGCAGCTGTATGTAGGCAGCAGTGCTAGGGCTCAGTCACTCTAAAGCCTCTCTGCAGCAGATAATGCACATGCACCTAATAGAGTCCTTGCCCAAACATTTTATAGTCTCCCTGGCACAGACACTTTGCAGCTTGGAGATTTAGGGAAGGGGAATTGTTTCCCAGATATCTCCAAGGAAACTTGTGGCAGAAGTACAAACATGGTGAATTCACATCTGCTGGGCTGAAGTCCTGACTTCAGAAGTCAACTGAGTACTTCCAGAGTGCAATTTACCTGCCTGTCTTCTGCAGGCATTTACTGGAAACTGCTGTGCCATGATGGTTAGAGACTGAGATCCACAGAGAAAATAAATGAAACAAGAAAAGCCTCATTTGGTCTGCTCTGGATAGAAATCAGAAGGTTTATATATGGAAATTATCCTTTTGCTAAGGGTGAAGGGAAACCTGGGAAGCGTCAGCTCCAGAGCCGGCATAAACGAATACATACATCATCTTCAACAGGGAGCCGTCAGGTAGCACAGAGCAGCTGGGTGTCGCCAGCAAAGAATCTCTGCTTTTGGGGGAAGGGAAAGGAGGGATCTGTCTGTGACTCAGAGATGGGTGGCTCGGCAGGGGCAGCTCAGCCAGCTACTATGGCTGGATTAACAAATTAGACAGATATGCTCCCTGCTCTGTAGTTAGAGCATAGGGCTGGAAGGAAGAAGGCACAGTCAGAAGGGATAATGTGAGAAGAGCTCAGTTTCCACATGTAGTGTCAACTGAATGGCCGGAAGGGATTCTGATGAAAGCCAGCAGCCTGGAGCAGGATGCTGCCTGTCTGCCTCTAGCGCATGTATGTTTAAGGGCATATGATCCTGCCTCCTCATCCCACATAAAACACAGCATTATAAATTACTGATATTTCCCTTTCTGTAATTCCCAATGCTTAAATTAATGCTAAGCCTGTGTCTTTAAGCCCTGTTTGTTGCTCCTCTTGTTACCATAGCACTTAGTGTTTCTATGTTGGAGATTTCCTTTTTTTTTTTTTCCAGACATTACCCCATCAGCACAGCTCCAGACTTGGGATTCCAGCCACTTTTGGCTAAAGGGGAACTCGTTTTTGTTGCTATAAAAGTATCAAGCCATGTAAATGCTAGTGGCTTAGAGCTGGGTCTTTGCGTCTAGGAACAGCAGCAAAGCTCAGCGAGCAAGAGAGGAACACAGACCTCAGTGCATTTCAGCTCATTCCTCAGAGCCAGCATGTCCTTCCAAGGACAGGGAGAGGAATGGACCTTTCCAATCTTCCAACACAGTTGCAAGACATATTGTGTTTTTTTTCAGTGTGAATGATCCTCTGGGTTGCACCTGCATTAGAGTTGGCCAAGGCTGGCAGCACTCGCTGAAGTGCTGCCCAACAGTAGGGGACTGGTCTGAGCCTTACTGAAATAAGGGGTTATCCACTCAAGAGTGTGACGTCTTGGAGACAAAAGGAATTTCTCCTTTAGGGCCTGATCTGAGGATGAGCAGCCCTTTAGGAGGTGCTGGTTTACAGTTAGAGCTAGGCTGTCCATAAGGACCTGCAGTGGTAGACATGTGTATGATAACTGTTGAGTCATGGGCTGAAGCACTGATTGAGCACCTGGGGAAAGGACCCGGTCAGCCCTGGTTGCACAGGTGAAGGCAATTCAGACTGAAAGGGATGCAGCCTCGTAGACCTCATTTAAGGGCTTCCAGTGGGGAAGGTGCTTTTCCTGGAGAACCCTCCTTGGTGCAGTTTTCCCCTGCAAACCTGGGATCTTCTGATATTGGTGAGCAACCTTCCTCCCTTCTTTTATAGCACCTTTTTATCACGTGAATCCTTCTGTCACCCTGGTGTAATGCCTTTCCCATCATAGTGATCTGTTCAATTTCTATGTGGAAGTAAGTGCCATGGAGCCCCTCACCTTCCTCCATCCCATTTTTGCAGTTCTGTCTATCTGAGTGCAGTTTGCTGTCTGTACTCATAGTGAGGGAGGCTAAGAGTCCCTTGAGAAACTGTAGCAGAGGGGGAGAAAAAAAGGAGAGAGAATCTGAGGCTTTTGAAGTGAACTACTTGCTGCTAAAACCAGGGAATTCAGAGGGGAATTCAGGCTGGGTATGGTGTGAGTGCAGCATTGCTTCTTGTTCTGGGCCCCTCCAGAGTTCTCCAGCCATTCAAAGCAAGAACAAAGTTCTAGTAGCACTCATGGAAGGCAGCAACCAAGCATTAACACTTCCCTGAGACACTTCATTGGTCCCAGTCTCTGGTTGCTTGCCTGGACAACAGAAGTAATGAATGGGTTTTTAATTGCCTTAGTAAAGTGCCTGCTAAAATAGTGATGGAAAATATGAGCTAAGCACAAAATATCGCTAATACTAGGCTGTTTCTTATAGCATTGTTAATGCTGCTTTCTGCAAATTATTGCTATTGACTCACCCTAGCACTCGCATTATTTATGCTGCACGAAGTGTCAATCTGTTACATTGTGGCACAGATTGAAGGAATGAGATAAAATGCTCCAGGGAATTGGCATGAAGCTTTAACTAGCTCTGAGTAACAGCTACCGCTAATTATTAACGTTATGTGTTCAATTAAATTACATTAAAATAATAAAGCATTCCATTTACTGTATTATGTCATATTGTAACACGTCAGGTGCAGCAGAGCATACTTCTAATGTATAAGGAAATTACAGAAGATTTAATTTTAGAAGTGGGGGAAAATTAATTTGAAGTAGCATTGCTGCTTTAGAAAATCCAGAATGCTTTTTTTTTTTTTTCATTCAGATTCTGTTTGTGGGCCCCATGGATTTTGAGGTGAAACAAATCCAGGATCGTTCCTGGAACTTTTCATGAGGCTCAGACAGGAATCATGGTGCCAAATTCAAACAGTCTTCCTGGTGTCTGCCCACTTGTGCTTTCTTGCGGTTTTGGATGAGTACTTCCTGGCTTATACTCATGGGTTATGTTGCTGTCCAGGGAAAACCCTTGAAAGAAAGTAATTTCAGCACAGAGCTTATTGGCCCTATTGCCCTGATTTATTTTTATTGCTACTAGTCCTTGTATCTTTTTTTAAAGTTTGCACATGAAAGGAAAAAATGTTTCTTTCTGGCAAAGGGGAACTGATAAAATCCTCAGGGGAATGTCTCCTTTTTGAACTTCTTTGAATTCCCAGGAGCAAAGAGGGCTGATGGCAGCAAGGCTGAGGGGGTCAAATAAAACATGGCTGGGGAAACAGAAAGGGCTGAGAAGCTGTGCTGCTTCCCCAAGCACTGCTGCTGGGGTGCTGTGAGACAAATAGCCATGACCTGAAGGTGCCATGGAAAATTCTTGGCTTAGTTTCTCATTAGTACAGGGCTCAGGCATTCCCTCAGGTGATGTGGGGCAGAGGCAGCGTGGGCTGGGTGACCCTTCTCATCCCTGTGCTACTTTTTTCTGCTCCAGGGCGCAAATAGCTTCTGCTCCTGCCCTTCACCAACCCCTGTATTTCCTAGCTAATTGCCCTCTCATCAGCCATGCTAATATAGCCAAGCTAAATTCAATGTTCTGTTTTTTCTCAGTTGGAATATCTTTAGAAATTTAATAGTGCAACTCTTCACTGATCAAGGCTGCCTGAAAGGAACTGCTACAGGCAGCCAGCTCTCCTGGAGCAGAGACTGATTTCATCTGCTGTTGTTTTATTTTAAAGTTGCAGACCCCAGTGATGTCATCTCTCTGCCAATTCCACCCCTGTCAGCACATCCAGGAACACAGGGTGTAAAAGCTCTCTGCTCCAGGAAGCATCTCAGCTGGCTCTTGGCTCCCCGTGGCTTCTGGAGGCAAAGAACACGTGCACAGAAGGCAGCTGCTATCTCATGTCAAAGTCGACATCCCGAACTGTAGAGCTCCCAGCATGTGGATCAACATGGATCGGGTGGCTTGGGCCTCATCACACACTGTGTGCAGGAGGTAAATTCCAAATCCTGCCCTGCCTTGGTGCAAGGGA
This sequence comes from Coturnix japonica, assembly GCF_054131305.1. NCBI lineage: Eukaryota > Metazoa > Chordata > Aves > Galliformes > Phasianidae > Coturnix > Coturnix japonica. The sequence continues at coordinate 7,169,724 of NC_140667.1, read as the reverse complement.
ACCTCCTCCCTCACATCTGTGGTCGTTTCAGCTGAGCATTGTATTGATAAATGCTTTGTTTTCTTTGTTGGCCTCATTTCATCCAGAGTGAGGAAGAAGGCTCATAGAGATAAGTCTTGATAGAATTCACTTCCCTGTTGGTGTGCTGATCATTGGGCTCTACTAAAAGCAATAAATCATGGAATAACTTGCATTTAACTAGCAATTCTTCATCGCATATTGATGGCATTTTAACTGCTTCTGGCCATTACGGAGCATTTGATCATGAGTAGAAACTGTTAGATTCAACCTTGACATTTTAACATAATAATGCAATTAAGATGGGTGTTGCACATTAAATATTATTTTCCTTCCTGAGCAGAATTCATAATATGAACCCATGTAGTCGTGTCTCAGAGTAGCCTGAACATCTCCCTTCTGTTGTGTTTTTAGCCTAGTGAATATTGTGCCTGCCTTGGTAGCAGAAGATCAGAAGCTTTCAGAAGCTTTAGATGTGTTCCTGAGCACCACTGCTGCTGGGGAGAGATGCTGTCAGGTTATGGCTGTATAGTGCTGATACCACAGCCCAGAGAGAGTCAGTTCCATTACAAGCAGAGCGCCTTCCCACCAGTGGAGAAAGAAGGCCCAAGGTCTTCACAAGGGCTTTGTCCTCACTGTCCTTTCTCCAAACAAAGGAGAGAGTACTGAGAGGTGTTTTATGTTGCTGCTTCAGGCTGCAAAACCCTATGGTTGCTCAGTGCTGCAGCTCAATGAGCTGCTGGTGGCACAGACCCTGCAACGTGTTGATGCTTTATCTGAAGATCTGTGTGAAAGGACAGCTAGAGAAATGCGGTGCATGTATGTGGAACAGAGCTGGAAAGGGACCTGGCACAGCTGTGTCTGCCTCCATTGCACCACAGTCCAGAAGCAGACAGATGTCTGCTCACATCCATGACAGAGCTTCCAAAAATACATGGGTGTTATTTTCTCCATCATACCCTTGCTTGTTGTGCTGCATCCTGTTATCTCCTTGGTCTGTTTTGTTTTCTGTTTGTGAGTTGGTGGGAAATCAGCTCTTATGATGGCTAGCAAAGAGCAGGAGGAAGAGAGAGCTGACTTTAGTCTTGTGACTATGTTTGTTTTTCTCCTCGTTGGGGGATTTGTTTCATGACTCTTACTGAAGTGTTTACAGAAAGTTTGACAGCTAGGCAGAAAGTCATTTGCAAGGAAACTGGGATAAATCAAAACAAAAATGTTGGTTGGCTTCCCAGAGGAAGAAAAGCTCTTTTTTTATGTCCACACTGCCCTTCCTCTCCACCCACATGCTGTGGGAGCTTGAAGGCAATACATGGGAGCGGGACAGAGATAAAGGCTGAACTAAGCCTGAGATGGAAGACAGAAGGAAGCTCATTTATTCCCAAAACCCTTTTGCTTTTTTCTTTTCTTTAACTTGATGTCAGTGAGAAGGGCATGGTCATGCATGAACCAGAAGTTAATTTCAGTGACAGTGAATGGTGACAACAAAAATAATACTGCTGTGTTGGCATCCTCTAGTCCCCACCATTTTCAGCTGTCAGGGAGAACTTGAGGACTTCTTTAGACATTATTAAATAACTTATCCCTACAGCATCCTATTCTGCAAGCAGAGAAATGGAGACACAGGTATGCTAAGGGTCACACTTGATGCTGCAGGGAGATGCAGTAGGGCCAGCTGTAGGAGCAAACATCAGGGTGGATTTGTGTCTGTGAGAAAGGCTAAGTAAGAGACTCACCCTTGCACTTTTCTATTTCATCTCTCCTGACAAAAGCCAAGCTTTGTGCCATACGTGGCAGGTGCAGCCTGGAGCCTGCAGTCCCAGGCTGGTTGGAGGCTCACAAAAGATGACCCTGGAGAGGCAGTGGAGGCATACAGCACCAGCACACAGCACAGTGCATAGCCCAGCTGCAGCAGGCAGGTCACACCTTTATTTTGTTGCTTTACAGCCTGAAGCTCCAACCAGGTGCCTCCTTATCGCTGACCTGCTTGGTGGCACCACAGGCTTTGCAGGCTGAGGAACTGAGGCTGCTTTGGGCTAGTTTTGTTATGCAGGAGTTGAAATGCTTTCCTGTCTGCACATAGTGTGTTCAGGTTTTGTTGAAAACTAGCTTACATTTTGACATTAAAAAAGCATTATAGTGTTTGTTTTTTTTTTTTGTTTTTTTTTTTAAATAAAGCCTAGCGAATTAAAAATATGCTTATGGCATTTAGATATTGGGCAGAGTCAGTTTGGACCTGCAGCCCTTGTCCTCTAAAGGGTATTTTCCCACTGCCATTAAGATCACAGGCAATAACTCCCTCTGGCTTCTGACTCTATTCATTCCTTCAGAGGTTACTAGCTAAATAGCAGATAAGTAAATACTTAATCAATGAGACATTTATTGAATGTTAATGCTTTGTTTATTAGAGCTTAGAAATTTAAATAGGTCCCATTAAGATGTAGAGTGCACAGCAGGGAAACTTCTCAATGTCACAGACCCCAGTTACAGAAGAATGGTGAGCTGGGCCTTTCCAAATGGGAACAGCTTTGTGGCTGAGGTGTGGGGATTCCTCTGCTGCCTCTCACCCCACATCGCAGGCTGTGCACAGAGGACATCTCCACTGCAGGATGAGCTATGCAGGGCGCACTGCAGCTGTACTGACTTAAGCTGACTAGTCCTCTTCAGTCTGATCTTAGGGAAGCCATGCAAGCACAGCTGTATTCCTGCACTAGTAACCTGAAATGGAGCTTGAGCCTGACTGTTGCAGCTGGATTATATCTGGGCTCAGCTGGCTCGCCTCCAGTTTGGCTGTCCTTACTTGAGTCGAGGTAGACCCTACTTAGTTTCTTCAGTGGAGACTTGAGAACATCAGTCACTAATGTAACAGCTGGAATGTGCAGAAGCACTATCACAATAGGAATTGCAGCCACTGTCAGCACTTCTAGTGGAGACGTCTGCAAGGAGGAGTGGAAATCCCATCATTTGAGCTATGTGAAACTGGACAAGCAAAATATAGAAGAGGAGGTGCAGGCTCCTTGAGGTGCTCAGTTGGCTCTGCTGGCTGCATGGCACAGAGGTGTGAGGGCCTGGATGCTGGTTCTGTGGCTCGGCACGCTGCTGACTGCTCATTGGCATTGCTGAGGCTGTTACCTTATGGCTAATTAGAGTGCTTTCACCAGTCCTGCAAACACTGCGCATTTTTAGGACTTGCTGAAAAGTTTAAAATATGTCCTGGGTGTGTGTTTGCAGTAGACGCTGTGTTTTATGAGCATTTTTTTCCTTCCTATGACAGTAGTAACTCTACCTCTAGCCTGACCTCATTTTTCTAGTCAGGTCTGGTCCATCCCAGTCTAACTGGGCCATTCATAGGGCCTGCATGCCTGCAGAAGGATATTTTTAACAGTAAGGGTAATTAACCCCTCACCCAGCTTACCAGAAGATGATGGAGTCTCTTTTTCAAGATAGTATCTTTCTAAGCGATGCACGCTTCTTCATGGGTGTGGAGGATGGGTGAGGAAGAGAGAATGTCTATGGGCTGTGATCCAGGTGCTTTGTCCTTCTATTTTCCAGAAAGACACCAGTTTGGGGTCTGCCCTCTCTCTTGTGTTATGCTGCATCAAGGCAGCTGCCTGGAATAGCTGTGCAAGCAGCGCTAAGCAATGATCTTCTCCTGTGTGTTTTGGCAGCCAGGAGGAGAATAGATTTGCTATCAATATATATGACACGAAAATAGCAGGCAATGGGATCTAACCCTTCAGGAAGCCTTATCTGAAAGCAGGGGCACATACCCACTGCATTATTTATCCTCTCACGTGGTGATTACCTAAATTGCCTCAGCAATTTCACTGGAAAAGGTCCTTTGAACCTCTTTACTTCCCACCCTGAACAAATTGTGTTTTATGCAATGGACATAGGTAGCTCCAGAAGGGATGTATGCAGGGAGGGTAGAGAGCCTTGGATGCTGCATTAATACCAACTTCTCCCTGCCTTTGCAGCTCACCTTTAGCAGAGATATGAGCAAATTCCCTGGTGGATCAAGCTCCATCAAGCTCCTGACAAGTCTTATGAACACTTTCAAGAGCCAGGTTTGAGAGCTTGAGCACTTACTCATTTATTGCTTTGATATTAAAAACAGAGTCACAGATATTAAAAACAGAGAGACTTTGAGTATGGGGAAGATATGATCTGTTCTGTACACGGAAATTGCTCAGCTTCGTGCTCTACATGGTGCTTCAGATTACAAAAAAAGACCTACAGAGTCTCATTTGTCAGGGAGCTTTTCTGAGGGACCAAAAGCAGAACATGACCAATAGAAAAGCTTCCAGGTTTCCCAGTTCCATCTTGTAACTCTTGCAAAAATCAGCCCTACATCTGAAGCGTGAGGTCCCTAATGTTCATCTCTGCTATGAAATTCAGAGCCACCTGATTTTCTTCAGCCCTGCTGCCATTGCAGCCATCTGCAAATCCTGCCCTGCAATTGCTGAAGTTCCTCACCAGAGGGATGCTTCTGAACTGGAAAGCGTAAGTCCACTGTGACAATTGGGAGTACATAGAGACTACAGTGATGAAACCTTTGTACAACGCACTTCTTCTATGGAAGCAACGTACAACGATGCTAAGCACAGAACTTTGCACAGTAAGCTTTTGCCAGTATAATTTAATCCAAAAATCCAACTGTTCCTCAAGAGGAACAAACTGAATTGCCAGCAGCACTGTTTTGTTGGTAACTGTGCATCTGCAGTAGAGCATTTTGCAAGCAGTTTCCCCCCTATCCAGGCAGCCAGAGCAGCTCCCTGGCCATGGGAATGAATGGGAAGGAGATGGCACCAGGAAGTTGTGCAGCAGTAAAGCAGTCTGCTGGTACAGGTCAGTGCAACATGAAAAGATCCTGAAAACCACATTTTCACAAATCCAATGGATGAAACACAGAGGAGGTGTGGAGGGACAAGGAACATACAGTACTAAGGAAGTAAGGGCATTGCTTCCCACAGCCCATTCGCAGCTGTTTTCATGTCCCCAAAGCTGAGATCAACTCCACACCTGTACCTGTCCCAAGAGCAATCAGAGACTGTTCCTTTAAAACAAAACAAAAAACACAAACAAACAAACCCCTGCTAATTTGGGAACTTATTGGCACCAGCTGACTGCAAGGAGCCAGAGCTTCTAAATAGGAGTGAGCACTAGTGGGGAAGATGTTGGAGAAGTAGTGCTGTTGTTTGGTAATCTGATGTGTGATTTCAAAAGAGTATGGACTGAGCTGGAGAAGTCCACCAGTGGGAAGAAGCTGCATGAAGAGCCTTAGGAGAGTCAGCCTAGGAAAATAATGCTGGACTGGAGAGAGGAATCCCTATTTCCACCAGTAGCCTGAACCAGAGCTCGGAGTAAAGTAAGGACTAGGAGTGTTGTGCTACTGAGAGACTACACTGAAGGAACAGCTTGGGCTCACCTTACTGCTGTGTGCTGGGAAGGAGCTGGCAGCCGTGCTGAGTTAACGTGGCGGTCCCTGGGCTCAAGGACTTGGCACAGAGGTGAGTGAAATCCGGCACCGGGGAATGCCCGCCACCACCCCAAAGGTGGAGGTGAATGTAAAGTATCTGTCAGTGTTTGCTGAAGGGAGAAAAGCTTCTGGGCAGGATTAGTCCAAAGGGCTGATCATGGTAGTCCAAAGATGTCTGTGCTAGGAACACCTTCCATAACAGTGAGGAGGGGGCAGTGGGGCTGTGCAGAAGCCTCAGGCTGTAGGTGAGCATCAGGTAGAGAAGTGTGATGCTGATGCAGATCAGAGCTTGCCTGAGCCCTGGTCCCATGCTCTGCTGTGTTGTTTTGATCCCACCATTCCCCAGGCAGTCTCTGGGCCTGGCTTTGTAAAGTGGCTGAAACTGAGTTAACCTGAGAACAACAGAGGGAAGGCAGACTTCATCTTTTTGCTTGTGAGGATGCTGGATCTGGGCAGTGGCCAATCTATCTTCCCCAGGATGAGCCTGGGAAGCCAGAGTCTGCTCTCGTTTATCTACAAGCTTCTCGTAGTGGCACTGACAAAGCAGTAATGAGACATCTGATTGACCCAAATAGATTCGTGATCACGGTTTCAGAAATGCTTAACGTCCTGTAAATCGAGCAGCACATCAGCCTGGCTGACATTTAACCCTGTCCCTATTGTCAGGCTCTTTAGAACACTCCGGCGTGCTGTAGCTACAAGTCGGGCAGCGGCACGGCTGCCAGCAGCCCCTCGCCCTCCCTGCGAGCTGTCACAGGGGGGTAGCGTTACCGGCAGCGCGGAAACTCCCGGCAGGGTCTTCGGGGGCACGTAGTGGGACCACCCTGCAGGGAGCGCTGCGGCCGGCGGGAGGAGCTGGCGAGCCGCAGCGGGAGCTCGGGCTCGTAGTGAGCGGGATGGGGGCGGGCCGGCAGGACGGTGCTCTGCGGGGAGGTCCCGTGCCGGCCCACGCGGTCCGGCCTCAGCTCGAGCGGCGGGGAGCCAGGGGCGGGCGGAGCCGCTCGGAGCGAGTGTTGCGGCGGGTGGGCCCTCCTCCTCCTCCTCTTTGCTCGGCGTCGCCGCTTTAAGCGTCGCTCCACGCCGCGGGGCGGGGCGGGCCCCCCCGGTTCCCCACGTGGTGCGGGCCGGTGCCTGCCGGCCGCGGCGGAGCGGGGCGCACTCGGCGCGGGGCTGCTGCCGGGGCTGCTGGGCTCCGCGCCGCTGCCATGCGTCGCGCCGGGGCCGCCCCGCCGCCGCGTCCCGCAGCGACGGCGTGAGACGCGGCACCATGGAGCGGGGCGGCCGCGCCGCGCTGGCGCTGGGGCTGCTGCTCCTGCTGCTGCTGCTGGGCGCGATGCTGGCGCTGCGGGAGCCGGCGCCGGCCCGGGACGAGGCGCGAGGCAGCGGCGGCGTGCAGAAAACTTTCCGGGCGCTCCTGGCCGCGGGCCGGGAACAGCAGCAGCAGCAGGAGAAGGAGGAGAGGGAGGAGGACCCGCCGGCGGCCCCGGTGCGGCGCGGCATCTTCTGGAGCCGCGAGCTGGAGGCGCGGGTGCCGCCGGGCTTCGCGGCCGAGGAAGCGGCGGCGTGGCGGGCGGCGGCCCGCGGAGCCCGCGTGGCTTCGCTGGAGCGCGGCGGCTGCGGGCGCAGCTCCAACCGGCTGGCCCGACTGTCGGACGGGAGCCGCGCCTGCGTGCGCTACGGCGTGAGCCCGGAGCAGATCCAGGGCGAGGCGCTCTCCTACCACCTGGCCGGGCTGCTCGGGATGCAGCAGCGGCTGCCGCCCATGGCGCTGGCGCTGGTGGAGGCTCGCGGGCGGCAGTGGGAGCCGGTGCGGGAGGAGCTGCGCGGCTCGCACTGGGCCGAGGGCGCGGTGGTCAGCCTGACTCGCTGGGTGGACAACCTGACGGCCGTGGTGGCCCCCGCGCCGTGGGGTGGCGGGCGGCCGCGGACGCTGGCGGCGGGCGAGCTGAGCGGGCTGCCCGCGGAGCAGCTGGTGGAGCTGGTGCAGTGGAGCGACCTGATTCTCTTCGACTACCTGACGGCCAACTTCGACCGCCTGGCCAGCAACCTGTTCAGCCTGCAGTGGGACCCGCGCGTCATGCGGCGAGCCACCAGCAACCTGCTGCGCGCCCCCGACGGCGGTTTGGTCTTCATGGACAACGAGGCGGGGCTGGTGCACGGCTACCGCCTGCTCGCCACGTGGGACCCTTACAACGAGCCTCTGCTGCGCTCCGTCTGCGTCTTCCGCGAGGGCACGGCGCGGCGCCTGGCCGAGCTGCACCGCCGCCGCAACGCCGCCGCCGAGCTGCGACGCCGCTACCGGGCCCGGGAGCCCCTGTGGGAGCATCTCGGCTTCCTATCGGAGCGGCAGGCCGAGCTGCTGCAGGCGCGCGTCGACTTCGTGCATCGCCATATCGCCCAGTGCCGCGCTCAGGCTGCTGCGCTCTGACGGCACCTGCCTTCCTTGCGCCACCGGTTTCCCCTCTTTCTGCCTAGTAAGGCTGCAGAGGTCCCTTCAGCCTCGACTCCTCCATGGGATGGGGAAGGACTGCTTTCAACATGTTCTTTCTCCTGCGGCGAATGAACGTTGGCGCTGGGTCCGAGGACCGGTCGTACAAAGGCGCACCCTGGACTGGCAAACTGCCTCTCTCTGAAGCTTGGCTCCTACCGATTTCCCTGAAGGAGAGCAGAGCTGTCGTTGGCAGCGCGTCCTGCTGCGAGCGGGTGCTCCGGTAGCTGTTAGTCTGTGTTGTGGGTTCATCTGGTTTCGCTGTTCTGATCCTCAAGTGTGTGTCTGTAGTCGTCGCCATCCTTTGATTTGACGGTAAAATAACAGACTGACGGTGACAGAAGAGCACCCCCAAAGCATCGCTGTGTGCTGAGACTTGGGCGCAATAGTTAAAAGTGGAGAAACAAACAAACTGTTCCATGCACTTTACTTTGACTTTTTAATTTTTTTATAAACAGAAAGACCTTTTTATTTTACAAAGTCTGCCTTTTATGTACATTCTCTATGTTCATAAGCTTTTCTGTAACATACTAAAGAAACTGATATTTCAGTAAAGCGTGTTGGTGATTTGCCTCCTTTGTGCTGACTAAGCTGCACTGCGTTCCATTGCATCCCACTGCATCGTATTCCACCTGTGGCCTGCCCTGTGCTGTGGCTCAGTCAGAGCCAACCTGCCTCTACTGGCACCCAGATAAGCCTTTGGTTTTTGAAAGCTGCTGTGGGTGATGTGGGCAGAGCTGTGCCAGGTGCTCAGGATGCATCCCAGCCCTATAATGGGGTCACTTCTGGTGTTGCTGTGCCCTGCACGCCCCTGTGGTGCCTCTTGCTTTTGGGTCTTAGCCCTTCCCCCATTTCTGCTTTCTGTGCCACCAGAGCAGAGGCTGAATTGAATAGAATCATAGAATTATAGAATGGCCTGGATTGAAAAGGACTACAATGATTGCCTGATTTTGACCCCTCTGCTATATGCAGGGTCGCCAACCCCTACTAGGAAAGCTCTTCCTCTGCCTTGCTAAGATGTTTTTTTATAGAAGTGTTGTTGTAGGTTCAGTAAAGTGATAGCGTATTTAGATGGAACTTTGCAAAGTCTCTTTGGCCACAAAAGTGTTTTCCTCTTGGCTTCTGTTTGTTTTTATATAAGACTACAATTTTATGAACAGCTCTCAATTAGCAGACATGTTGTCAGTTCCAATAGACGCTGCAGCTGTGCATACATGTATTTATCCTAAACCTCTGGCAGTCTCCCAGACAGTTCCCAACCCTGTGCCCCACTGGCAGGGCTCTATTGAACTCGCTTCCATAGTTCCTGCATTTATCTCTGGGAACAATGCGCAGCTGCCCTGTGACGTTCCTATTTGCATGACAATACTCAGTTTAGCGGTGTAATTCTTAATTCCTCTTCAGTGCTGTTTGTCAGCCTCGCTCAGTAACTGGAAAGCAGCAGCTCTGTCACACTCACCTCATGAAAATACATTCAAATAAACAAGTGCTGGTGTTGGTTGTGAGCAAATGGTGTGCCTGGGCTTCCAGGGCTTCAGTTCTGTTTGGGTATTTCTACGAGCTTTGGTATGGTTTGGATGGCCAATGGGGAAAATGCACTTTTGCAGTGTCTTTGGAGCCAGACCCTATGTAATTTCACATCTCAATCAGAAACAGTTTCCCATATGACTTTATGTTCCTCAGCTGCATGCAGGGTGTGTGATGGGTTGCTGAGGCTGAGCTCCATGCTGGGGAAGCCACATCCTGCAGGGAGCTGTGCACAGAGCTCCGTGCTGTTCTGGTGCAGGCTCACTGCTGTGCTGGAGAAAGCCCCCTGGCTCTGTTGTATCAGGGCTTTCTGTGGGATTTTTTCATGGCAAGCTGTGCTTTGTACATTCTTGCTCCGGTGCATTCTTTGCATGCCTCTCCCTCTCCACGACGGGCCATCAGAGCCTGGGCTGCCTTGCAGCAGAACAAAGGGCTGACGTTCTGTCTGCCTTCCCCTGTGGGAGATCTCATTGCTTCCAGGCCCTGCAGTGCTCCTGTGCTTTCCTCGGGCAGTGAGGTGGGATGTGGGACAGTCTGGCCGCTGCAATCTGAGGCTGACAGCCTAAGACAGGGAGCTGAGCAGCACAAGGTCAGCTTGAAGCCAGGTTCTCAGTACCTGCCCTATGCAGGGCAGGATGGCTGCTGCTTCCAAGGTGGGGTGGGTGCCAATGGGTAAAGGCCTCTTGGTTTCTGTCTGCACACATCTGATGTAGATGGAAGCTGGCCATGTATCTGTGAGGTGTCCTTGGGCTCCCTTTGCTCACAACCCCTCGCCACCAGTGCTGTGCTGGCTGTGCACAGGGAATAGCTGGAAGGTAGGAAGTGAAAATAGGGCTGGTTGCATTTTGGCTGACTGGTGCTTAGCATTCTCTTGCATTGCTGCACAAGCTCTGTGGTTTGATTGCCTTTTGAAGTGTGGAGCATTTATTAATGGTAATAATGCTGAGAATTTTCTCATTGGCATGCTAGGAGGTCTTGGGATGAGTTTAGATATGAGCTCACATTAAGGCTGAACCCATTTGCTCATTACTCCCACTTTGCAGCCACAGCACAAACCCAGCTTGGGCTCAGCTGCAGATTGAGCCCACATCCAGGAAGCCACTGCCTTCATTCTCAGTGAGTGCCACACATCACCCTGGCCTCTGCCAGACTGCCTTCCTGATCCCCAAATTTTTCAGTGCCCCTTACTATGTTCAAGCTGAGAAGTCATCATTTCCTTTGTTTCATTAGAAGTACACAGGGTTTTCTCATCTTCTGAGTTTCTACCAGTGCAGTGCAAAATCACTACCATGCATTATGGATGAGCTTGGATGTGAGGACCTGGAGGATACTATGATTCTGTGTTAACGGTATTTCTTCCTTTCATACCATCTACACAGTGAGGCAACTGCTCTGTGCAGATAGCCTCAGTTTTGTAGCCACCAGGGATGAAAATTGGACCTGTGGTGGGCAGATTGAGGGCAGGCTGATCTCCTCCTGACCCTGCTAAAGTGAATATAGTGTTTGCTTCCATCTCATTTTTCAGTCTGCTCTCTGTATAGTGGCTTCTTGCTGTTCCAGCCATGGTCAGCATGTGCACATCAAGAGAAATTCCCTTCAGAAAGCAAAGTGTACACACTGACTGTTCTAACTGTTATCCTGCCTGACAGGGATTACTCACAAAGCTCGTTAACATTTCAGATCTCGGTTTGCATGATAGCTAGAAAACACAGGTGTGCCAGATGGAGCCTTTGATGCGTTAGAAATGAGAGGATTCTGACTTATAACATTTCAGATGAGCGTACATCTTGAAATTGTTGGGAAAGGGCAAATACCAGGAAAGCATTCTCAGCGTCTCTGTACCACTGCCTGCAAGCTGGGATGCAGCACAGGTGTGCAGAGGCTGTGCTGGTGGCTCTTGTGTCACAGGGAAGCAAGGATGGAGAACCATGGCCAAGCTGCAGTGGTTCTTGTGGTGGGTCGTGGTTGTCATGTCAAACTGGACGAGAAAGGGAGGGGTTTATGCTTTTGTGTCATTCTCTGCTTGTGCAAATAAAACCTTAGGGGCACTGCAGAAGACAGTGAGGCCACTTGCTGCTGTTAACTACTCAATTTAATTAATGTTCGACCGAGTTTCAAAACAGTGGGGTTGGAAGTAAAAAACTACACACACCTTTGCATCAAACTCAAAGCAGTCACAGATGTCACCCAGTGTTAGAAACCCTTCCAGTGCCCAGTAGGATGTGATGCTGATTGGGACTTAATTTTCTGTCTTTCTGCCAGTGCAAGGTTGGAGATGACTGTGGAAGTCTGTACTAAGCTGCTGACAGTGCCAGCTGAAATGAGCCCGGCATGGCTCAGCTCCTCACACAGCCTCCTATTCTGCTCTGACAGCACTTTCCTGAAGCGCATTGCATGAAGGATGCCATGTGCCAGGTCTCCACCTGGAGGCAAAGCCTGCTCGCTGCCTCCCCCTCCTTGCTCGGAACCTGAACTCCTTTCACGATGAGTATTTAATTTCCCTTTGTTCAGGATAAAACGATATGCAAAGTGTGTGTTGCCATGGATGCGAGATGAGCGCCCGACAATCCTCCCTTTCCCAGGTAGATCCCAGCCGGGGGATTTAGTGTCCATAGGCACCACTGCTGGGGTGGGGGGAACAGCGAGCTCATGAACAGGAGGGAGAGTGAGTTTTTGCATGGTGTGTTAGTGAGTGGATGAAGGGGAATGATTTTAAACTAAAAGGGGAGATACCCCTTGCCTCACTCAGAGGGCAGCAAATTACTGTCACAGGCTGCCATTAAAGGCCAGGTTGGATCAGGTGGGGGGGCAGCACTGCCCATGGTTGGGACTGGGTGGGCTTTGAGGTTCCTTCCAACCCAAGCAGTTGTGTGATCCTATGTCTCTGATTTATTCCGTGAATAGGAAGCTGAGGCTCACTGGCCAGGAAGTACATTTTAAACTGGGCTCATGGCAACCCCCTAGCTAAATTTCAACCCAGTTTTATTTATATACCTATTGTATTTGGCAAGGTGGCATACCCTTTCCTTTCAGCAATGGCATACTTATATCAGAACATCAATTTGGCAACGTAATTACATTGGGCTGTGGCCTCCACATACCTGAGTGAAAATCATTTCATTGAATGCTGTCCATAGAGGACAGCCTTGCCTCCGTAGGCTTGCACTGATGCCAGGAGGTGAGCGCAGACCTCTGTCTCACTCAGGCCACCAGCTCCATGCCCTCCTGGTTCAGTTTTCCTTTTGGGGCATCTCTCTCCATGTCCCTGTACCCACTGTGTCCCTCACTGTGGCACAGGAGCCCCACGTGCTCCAGCACTGCCATTCTTTGTAGCCCTGAGAGCCGCTGCAGCAGAGCCGCCTCCTTTCTTTCCAGCTGGAATGGGTTTTAAATAAAGCTATTGTATTTGATCAGCGGCTTAGGAAACAATAATTTAGCATAATAGGGAAAGATCATTAATGTTCAATGAACCTAACGCTCTGCTCCAGTTTTTTGCTGCCCTAGAGAGATGGAGTAAACTCTTTTCTCTTAATTGAAGACTAAATACAGTCCATTTCATTTTTCATTTCCAGCACTTTTTCCAATAGGCTTGTGATGTTCGCTAATGCGTACTGAAAGGGGTGGGCTGCCCGGCCGCAGGGGAGAAATTGTTGGGGTGGGCTCAGGGCGTATAAAAACGCACTGCCCTCTGTCACATTGCTCCCTCGGGCTCACAGCTCCTTCCCTGGCAGGCCTCGCACCGGACGCCCCACGGACAGAGCGGAGAGGATGCGTTGTGCCCTCCTGCATCCCGCTGGTCACGTACCCCCTCCCCAAGGCTGCCCCCGGGGATGGCAGCGCGTCCTGTACACCCGTGGGCGGTGGCGGGGGGAGGCGTGCGGTGCTGCGTGTGGCATCGCCGCTTTAAGGCTGCGGGAGGCGGGTGAGGCTCCGTGCCGCCCCCGTGCTGCCCGGTGGGGCAGCGAGCGGCCGCCGTGCAGCGGCTCCGGCCGGGGTGCTGTCATCACTCGTGTTGTCCCGGCCCGAGAGTGGCTGGGGTCACTGCCAGTCCCTTCTGTCACCGCCTGACCCTGTCCTCCACACTGTCTGTGCAGAACCTACCCGGGTTCTTTTCGTATTTGGTCCTGTTTAGTGAAGCACTAACTGGACACAACTGATGTATATTTACCCGTGCTGAATTCTGATGCTCGCCGTCTTTGTTGCTGACAAGAGAAATGCTCGCTGGGGCAGCTTTAATTTCATAGAATCACAGGGTCATTTGAGTTGGAAGAGACATTTAAAGGCTATCTGGTCCAACTCCCCTGCGATGAGCAGGGACACCTCTGCTAGATCAGGTGCTCACAGCCCATCCATCCTGACCTTCGGTATCTACAGGGATGGGGCATCTGCTGCCTCTCCGGGCAACCTGTGCCAGTGCCTCACCGCCCTCACTGTAAAAACCTTTCTTCTATCCAGTCTAAATCTCCCCACTTTTAGTCTGAAACCGTTTCCCCTTGGGCTCAGTGCTCAGCTGCTGGCTGTGCAAGGGAGCCCCAGCCCCACGATGGGAGCCCTACACGAGGGTTCACACTCCATTAGAATTGCTGGGAGTCTGGTGATGCTCTGCAGGAGAAATCCACACTGCGCACCACTGGCTTTCCCCCATCTGGAGGGAGCTCTGGGAAGGGGAGGTGGGGTAGGAATGGATTAGTTGTTGCACATACTTCACATTGTTGGCTTTGCCCAGACTGGAAAGGCTTTAGTAGCTGGAATTTCTTAGTACTGGGGCAGATCATGTTGCCTGCCATGTGTATGTACAAGTCTAAACCACTCGTCCTCTACTCCCGCAAAGAAAAGCCCGCCGTGTCTTGCTGTTGTACCCACTTGTTGGTGAATTAATACTCTGTGGGGAGACACTAATACCAGACAGTTTGGATAGTTCTCTTATTCAGCAGCAGAGCCATAGAGCAGAGATCACCCAAAGTGATCAACAACCAGAACAGCATAGCAGCCACAGCGGAGCCTGGCCATGGCCAGAGACAGGTCAGATGAAACCTGGACATAAATCGCTCTGATTTTATGACCAGCGTCTGCAGCCTCTCCTGGGAGGAAAAAATGTTCTTGTTTTCTGCCTCCATCCATCACTTCAGGGGTATGTTAATGGACCGCTGAGATGCTTCTTGGCTCGTTTAAGTCATTCTGCCTTCTGTCTTGAGTATAACTAGTCCCTTGGGACACTTGCCACTAATGCTGCTTAGAAAAAAAAATCTATTTGGAAACAATCCTTCCAGCATACCATATGTTGAGAGTTTAGGGTTTCCTTGTTTGATGACTTGGGGCACCTGTGTGAAAACACTGTTGTTTTTGCATGTTATCCCTCGCTGCTGTTTATGCTTGTTATGTCACAAGCTGATTGCTGAAAAGATAATTGTGCTGTCCAAAGTGGAGGATGCAGTACCTGGGATGTCTGTTGATTGGCACTCCATCAGCACCACGAGCCTTAGTGTGGGAAAGGAGGGTGATGCTTTTCCTCTTCTTATGTACGTTGTAGCTCCCTGAGACAAGAAGAAAGGTAATGCTGAGAGCAGAAACCAAATGCAGAGAGAGAACCAGGGGCCTGCCACACAGCAGCCCACCTTGGCTGGCGTTTGTTGCTCCTGAGCAGGCTGCGTGGTGTTAGGGAGCCCTGCTCTGCTCTGCATTAACAAAGGAATGAGGTGGATGGGGTGAGGAGCAATGTGTCTCTTCTGGACTGCTTTCTCTTTCAGACTTAGGTGGTCTACATGCATTCTGTGCCAAAAGGGAGGGGGAAAAAAAGAGGATAGCTAAGGTATTTTGCTGGCAGATGCTTAAATGCCTTTAGGATTAGGTGGGGGGTTGAGGATTTACATTTTGGATGCAGGCATTTGAATCAGGGTTTAGTTATCTAAGCCTCCCTCTAGCAAGGTGTCAGCACATTTTTTCAGATTCTCTTCTGCTAAATGATGTAGATAAAATCAGAAAATGCTTCTGGAAAAAGCCTCCCTTAGACTCTGCCTCAACTCTTTTATTTGTCAATGAGTTGCTGCCTTTCAAATAAGAGCAACTGTGTTTCCTTTTTGGCAGGGAGTAGCTGAAGCATAGGAAGCAACTATTTCAGGTATTCCTTAAGTACCTCACACTTCACTTTTTCTCTCCTGAAGCATGCATCCTTGATTGCTTCCTTAATTAGTACTTATAAAGTCTCTCTCGTCTTCCATTTATAAATAAATCAAAATATAAATGCAGAGTACTAATTTATCAGGCACTCGATCCATATTCTAGAGAGCAAATTTAACACCTGAACATGAAAGAACTGAATGCCCCCCAAAGCTCCTAAGCTGATGACTTTGGTGGTGGCTGTGGAGCATCCACAAGCTTCTTTCATAGGCCTGCTTCATTAGCAATTATCCAAGGAAGCCGTGAGAAAAATGAATTGCCTGTGTAATTGCATTTATTTTTCATTCTAGTAAGTCTCCCAGTTCACTTGGCGGCTTCTTTCTTCATTCTCTCCATCCCTCCTTCCTTGCCTCCTTCCATCCTTCCTTAATTCATGCTTGCTTGCTTTTTTTGTTCTTTCCTAGCCATTTTGTCTGAACAAAAGCAGTCCCACAAGGGCAGGCTAATGTATTCGTAGCTTTGCTGCAACTTAGCTGATAGAATAAGCTGAAAAATTGCTGCCTCCCGTTGTTCGCTGAGAATCTTTGCTGTGCTATGTAGAGTTGGAAGAGGTGCTGCCCAGTGATTTCTGCTCTCCTTCCTTACTGAGCAGAACCTGTAGCACTGAACTTGGTCACGCTGGAGATGGTGGAAAGGCTAAAGTTCAAGTTCACAGACCTCAAAGTAAGTTACTGAAGTGATGGCTTGTTTGAACATTTGTTTGCTTGCTCTTGCCTTTGATTCTCCTTGATCTAACTGCAGTATATTGTTAATGCCTATCTGAGCATTGCATTAAGCTCTAATTAAGCCTGCCCATCAAAAAGATCCAGAAAGCAGGCTTCTGCTGTTCCTGGTGGTAAGTCACATTTTCCCCCCTCAATTTTCTGACTATGAACATGCAACTGGTAATTGTGGGTTTGAGTTTTGGCTCTGAACAGCAGACAAGTACTTAATGAACTTTTACCATACTATTTACCTTAAGGGCCAGTTTCAGTTATACAGTGGATTAGAACAAACATCATGTGAAAGGAGCAGCTGCCAGGCTACAGCTAAGGTCATACTAGATCATCATACAGAAGTCAAAGGAATTCTGCTCAGCTTTTCACACAATGCCAGAAAACACACTAGAAATCTTTTTATTATTTTATTATTTTATTTTATTATTAATATAATATTTTATTTTAATTATTAATAATATTTTATTAGTAGTATTGTGGTCTGGAAGAGTCAATATGACAAAGATAGCTGGATGGTAAATAGGAGAGTAGGTACAATATCCTGACTATTCCATCTTCTTCTTGACATTGGAGTAAGAGACACCAATTGTTACAGCTAGAGAAAGTTTTAACCTACTGACTGTAGCAAAAATATTTAGTAGGGGCCTGAAACAGTGATTGAGCACCTGGTAGGAAGGCAGGGACAATCCAGGGGAGCTCAGGTGCAAGCAGTACACCCAAGTGATTGGAAGGGGTGGAACCAGGATCCACTCCTTCCCAGACCTCATTTAAGGGTTGGCAGTGGAGGTAAAGGCATTTTGGTGGAGATCTTTGCCTACCAGAGGCCTTCCAAAAGTAAGCAGTTTTTCTTCCTTTGTTTTTGCATCTCTATCTGCTGTATTTGGACTTGTTCTCATTTGCTGCAGCTCAGGATTGTTGCATTGTGCTACTATTGCTGTACTCTCCAATGCTTTATAGTGCTGTGCTAACCAAACAGCTATAACAGCTGTATCAAATTGTGTGGCTGTGGAGCTTCCATTGAAGTCTTGGGGGTGAGTACTATTGTTCTTTATAAGCAATTGTAATAAAGAATGGGTGGCTTTGACTCCACAGCATTCTTGGTAGAACTGAAGTTGCAGTGTATTTACAGCATTTCATGAGTGTAAGGGAAAGAAAACTGGGATCGAGCATTACAAAGATTCCCAGGCATCAGAGTCAGTAATAGGTTTGGTTTTAGGGAGATGTTGGAAGTTTGGTGCCTCGTTTTGGTGCAGATAACGGATTAAAAGAACAGCACGTACTAGGGAGCAGGACAACTAGCTAAAGTGACCTGGCAGATCATTTCCACTCATAATTGTTTTTTTTATTAACTTCAGTGATGGCTTCTGCATTTCTTAGCTGTTGAGCCCCATATTACAGCACATGGGTAAGTTGTGTGATGATGCTAAAACTATGCTAGATATTTAAAGGGTGGAGAGGAATGCTGGCACTGGAGATGTATGGCTCCTCAATACGCTGTCCTGGTTTGTGTGCTTTAATAAAAGATCTTCAGTTAAGCAAGCTTTCATGTTGTGAGGCAGGGAGACTGACAGCTCTGCTCTACCCTTCCCTGTGTCTCAATGTGCTTATGTGTCTGTGTGCTTTTTTTTCCCCCCCCTTCCTTCCCTTGCTGTAATCCTTATGGAACATCTGCCCAAGCCAGAAACAAATGGCAGCTTGTTCCTGGGATGTGGCGTCCTTGCTTGTACACTCGGGTCCTGAAATCCTTCAGCGCTTTGTTCCTGTAGTGCTTTTTCCCCTCTAGCACCACGAGACTTGATTAATACAAATGCTGAAATCCCGCAGGCGCTGTAGTTATTTTTAGCATTAACATTAGAGCTCTGAGAAGGGTGGATGAAGATTTATGATTTCGTCTAATATAAATCTCACAGCCTTCCCTTCCCCTGCTAGAAACTTGGATGGATTCCAATGCCACTACCCCCCCAGTGCCTAAAATTGCCTTTTCTTTCTTTAATTAAAAAGTTACTGGGGCTGGCAATTCTGCTTCGTAACTGTGGGACAGAGTAGGTACCGTGTCCATTCTATAGTGGTTTGTATTTAGAATTTCCGCTCCCCCTTGTGTTTGTTAAAACTTTACAAAGCTTCAAACTGGAAAGAACTTTTGAGTGCTTTCTGTTCAGAGAAGGGAGTGGAGGGAGGAGGTGAGGGGGTGAAGAAAGGTGCAACAACATCTGAGGATGCAAGCAGAATGTTCACAGTGGGAGCTTGCTTTATTTTCTACTACATTTCTTAGTCTGCTTTTCTATTTGCTCCTGTAGCTAATAATCTTATGCTCCTCCTTAACTGCTGCTGAGCTTGGGCGTGGGGGAAGGTGTTCTCAGTAAGAAACTTCAAGAATTAATTTGGCCTGATTGTGCTCTTCCCTGATCTGTGAAGAGAATGAACAGTGAAAGGGAAAAGCTCAGTGGCAGAGAAACCACAATGTTATGCATGTTGGTTGCTGTGTGAGGTCTGATCAAATCCTGCTACCTGTGAGAGTGTTGGGCTGGAGGCCCTGCGTAGCCCTCTGGCATGAGCAGTGCTGTGGTGACCTGAGCTGGAGCAGCAAGTCACCATGCTCTCTGCTGTTCCACCAGCAGTCTCAGAGACGGTATTTTTCACGCTGTTCTGTCTTAGCTGTGCACATCACAGCACAATTGGTACTTACTGTCCGCCCATGGTTGTCATTTCCATGGTTGTGGGTTTTTTTTTCCCAAGTCAGGCATGCCTTATACCACAGCTGTTTCCTGGAGCATCTAAGTCTGGTTTCTAGTTAACACCCCAAAACTCCACTTAAAATGAACTTAATGTGCCAGGGAGGCAGCTGTAATTGCCATATGTTTTCCAGCATGTGCTTCAGCATGTAAATGTGCTCAGGTGTACCAGCTGGGAGCTGCTGTTTTCACCACATGCCCTCCTCCTGCTTGCAGACACTGCTACAAAAAACTTGTACTATAGCCCCCCCATGCACTGGGAAGCATGTAGGAGCAGAGAACAGTCCCTGTTGATGAAATCAGGTGCCTAGGAAAAGTTGTTATTGCCTAAATTATTCTGCTTTCTGGAAAGTAATTTCTTCTGTGCATTTTCTGCAATCCACATGGTTACCAGCAATTATCTGCCTTTGCAGCAGTGCTTTGGGAAGCTCTTTGGTGGCTCTGGATGTAGCAGCAGCAATAGGAGAGCATCACATCTTCCCCTGGGCAGGAGCAGGGAGCAGCGTGGCTGTGCCAGCTGCACCAGGCTCACTGGCCGGGCTGTATGTTTCACCATGCAAACATGAAATCAATACTCTGCAGCAATTAACTAGACTTCATAAACTTCAGCTGGCAAGCTCTCTGGAGTCGATTCAAAAGGGCAGCAACAGTTCCTGGCTTGCCTGAGAGAGATATAAGCTCAGGTTATTTCTTTTGTTTAACCAATGAGGGTAACAGGAGCCAGCTGAATGGGGAGAGGACTTAACAACCTTGCATCAACCTCAATTTAAGGAGGGGGGAAAAAAAAGCAGAAACAAGACTTCTATATCTTCTTCTGTGCCTCTGCTACAAGTGGAGAAATGAATCTTTTTAATTCTATTTGGATGTTTAGGAGAAGTGCCCTTACTCCCTTCTGTCACCAGCACCTTTTGTGTAGGCTTTAGTGAATAGATTCTAGTAACTTCTTGTTTGGCAAACGGTGATTCATTTGCCCAAAGAGCTGAATGAGGCAAATGCTGTTTTGACAAGCAGAGAAAGCCGTCAGGCTCCTTTTCCCTGCAGGCGACTGTGCTTCGTGTTCCTGGTGCCAGATGATATTTGACATTTAATTTAAGACCCTCAGTGCCTGTGTATAAAACTTTACTACGATAACAGTGCTAAAGCAGCAGAGTGTTATATTGTTATATTTGATAGTCTTTTCTCCTCTCCTAGCTCGTCCCTGTTCCTGCTTTGGGCTGAAGGATCTGACTTGACTTGAATTAGGAGAGGAGACTTAACCCTGAATTTTTATGAATTGAGGAGACCTGACTTGCAGATAATGATCTAATAATGAATCTTTTTCTGGCTCTGAGATCTTTTCCTGGCTCGCTCCTGAGATGCCAGGCAGAATTTACACAGAGAAAGAGGATGGGGTTGGGGATAATATCAGCTGAAGAGAAGGACCTTCTGTTTGTAATTCATCCAATTACTCATCTTCTCACAAAGTAGCACATACTCTATTGATCAGTAATGTATTTCCCACAGGAAAAAATGTAGCACTGTGACAGTATTGACAAGGCTGTGTTTGTATGGGGAGAGATAACTGGATTTTTATTTATTTTTAAATCGTGTTGATCTTCATCAGTGTGGGTAGCATACTCACAGTGGTGTGGGCTGAAGTAGGTCCTTGTAGCACATCTGCCTTAATGGAGAGCTTTGTGCTGCCTGCTTGCAGAGGGGGTGACTGAGGGTGAATGAAGCAGAGCTCGGGCAGCTGGTCACATGTCTGGTGTGGATGTGGGCCCTGTCCTTCCCTTGGACTGCAGGGAGTCCCGCAGAAGGTAAGTGGATTCATCTGTTGTCTTCTGGCCCTGGACAGGGTGGCCAGATGCTGTGTGTTGTTGAGGTGCCGAGAGCTCCTAAATGTTACCCTGAACAACACCTCTAGTCATGTGAAGAAAAGCTGGGAGATAAGAAGTAGCTGAGCTCTTACCTTCCATGTCCCGGCCTCTGCTTCATTTTATAAGCTTTCCCCCTTTTCCACTTTCTCTGAGCACTGAGTGATGCAGCCCTGCCATGCTCCAGTGTTAAGAGAATGGTGGCCCACTGCATTCTGTACAAGTCTGCATTTTTTGTAAAGAAGATGTGGCTCTTAACTCATTTTGGGGGTTAAACAGGTTTCCCTAAATGTACATGCATCCTAGACAAATGAGTTCTGGGCAGTCTGGCCTTGTTGGTTTTTGTTTAGCAGTTTGCCACGTGGGGCTTCAGGCTGATTTTTAGTACAGAGCTGGTTCCTGTATCAGGAAGCATAGAATCTTGGTGGAAACTTACATATTTTTTTTCTTCCCCTGCTTCAAAAAATACCCAGCTACTGTGACAACATGAGTGCTGTCACTTGTGTTAGCTGAGTGAAGAGTAAACACCGTGGTGAGCTGTGCTTTTAGTATGCTGATTGAAATACTAGTAGCAAGCCTGTGCTGAAGATAGTGCTTGTGCTGCTGCTGCTGTAGATAGCATCTGGGAGGGAAATTCTTAAGGGAAGAAAAAAAATTCTTTCCCACAGTCTCTGGGATCTAATGTGCTTCCTGTGAAGAAGTTATGTATTCAGTCCTACAGCAGAAACCAGATAGGAGAGATGGATGATGTTTGAAGTCTTTTGGTTTAAAGTGAGTGGGCATGGCACAGTACAGGGGGACGGATTTCCTCTGTGCAGAACAAACATTGCGCGTCAGTGTTTAAAAATAGTGCCTGCCTGCACAAAGGCCTTTGGCTCCTTGTGTCACTTCTAGCTGCCCACTTCTGCATAATTGGCTGGAGTGCAGTTGTTTCTCTCCAGCTCTTAGTAGTTGATAAGAAAACTGGGGGGGAAATAAAACCTGTTGTTCTCGGGCAGCCCTGAGGCTCTGATGGAGGTAGCAGGAGAATGGACTGCCTGCAGGCTTCTGTGGCCAGCCAGCCAGTGTGTCCAGAGCAGGACATAGAAATGTACCAAAAATGCAGATGGAAAGGTGCTTTCTGGAGTGTGCAAGTCTTTCCTTCATGGCAGGGTCTTTTGTGTCTGCCATTTTCAGCAGATGTTTGTGTAACTTGTTATAGAAAACCATCAGTAATGGAAATTCCACAGCTTATTTGGGAAGCTGGTGCAAATCTGTTGGTGTTCTGAGCAGGAGAAAGCCTTTCCTGATGTCTGTCTTAAATATTCCTTACTGTAATTTAAGCCTGCTATCAGCTCTTGGGCACTGTTACCATTGCAACTTCTATTTTTTCATGAGTAACTCTTGCAAGGACTTATTCCTTATCAATAAATCACTTGCTCAGTGTTCCCACCTACAATGATGCTTCACATCAGATGTTCTGATGTGAACTTCAGGTTAATTCATTAAATAGAATGGTGGAAGGTTTGGTGGGCTGTGGCCACAGTGACCTAGAATAACCAACTGTGTTAGCAGCATTAATTAGGATATATTTCAGGTCATGGAACTGCTGGATAATACTATAGCTTGTGAAATAGCAAAGCAGAAAGAAGACATATGTCAGTTTTTGGTGTGATTGCACAGAGTGCCATAAGATTTTTTTCTTTTTCATTGGCTGAATGAGACGTAGTGGATAGTGAGCCAAAAAGGAGTGAAACTTGAGATCAGGCGAGGAGGTCTGGAAGGGGTTTGTATGACTTGATAAACCATGGGGAGCCATGACTCACACAGTCAGATATGGCATTTTAGTGCTTGCTTTGGATCTATGTAACTCTGGTGTGACTGAACTATTAACAGCAGCATCTGCAGAGAGATGCATATAGTACTCCATTCCCTCTTCAGTGACTTATATTTTCAATGGGAATAGTAAATTACATAATTATTAAATTTTATTTGTTTCTATTTTCCCTTTTGGAACTATTTTGAATTCTATTTAGTGCAAGAAGCAAGGAGCGAACAAGTGGTGGGACATGTGGCATAGCTTTTGTCCTTGCTTGAGGCTGGACTTGATCAGTACTCTAGCAATCACTGAATGGGTTGTAATATACAAATATCCAGTCTACTACCATTTCACCTGCACTAATAGGCAGGTGGAGGATCTGCTGTTTTGGGCCTGTTCCCAGGCAGGATGGCTAATCACAGAATCTCAGAGACTGGAATGGACCTCAAGAGATTGTAGAGTCCAACCCCTCTACTAAAGCAGGCAGCTTACAATAGGTTGCATGGGTGGGTATCCAGATAAATCTTCCCTATCTCTGTAGAGGGAGACCCCACAACCTGTCTGGGCAACCTGTTCCAGTTCTCCATCACCCTTACCATAAAGGAGTTGCCATAAATGAATAGATGTGCTCCAGAGAGATACAAAATGTAGGCAGGATACCTATAGAAAATGAAGTATTCCTCAGCTTCTGTGAGAGAGGATTCTTGTTCATTCACCCTATTTCTTCTGGCCAGTCTAGCTAGTATTCCAAGCAAGTGGCCATCAAAATTGGAGTATGTGCTGTGCTAATGGGATGCAAAGCTGTTGGTAGCAACCTCACTTTTGAGGGAGCTAAACTGCATTTTAAACAGATGAACTTGGATATTTGTGAAAGACTGTTCCTGAAAACATTGAGAGTGGATAATGTGTGTTTATTTGGCTTGCTTTTTGCTCTCATGAGTGCTTGGATCAGGAACTGAGAAGTTTGTTTGTCCTGTAGCATTAGTGCCTAAAAGAGCTCGTGGGATTATTCTGCCCTCTGTCAATGACTGAGCGAGGTGCAAAGCAACAGGACAATGCTGGAGCCTGGAGATGTGAACTCAGCATTTCATCAGCCATAAACTTGGCCTGACCCAAGCAAGGCACTCAGTCTGTGTCTCTGTTCCCTCCAGGCTGCTGTGTTTCACAGCACCACCACAGCTGGGATGAAGGGCTCTGTGTTGGTCATCTCCAGCCATTCAGTTGCTTATGCAGCTGCTGTGTGTGCCACTCCCAGTATTACAGGATTTGTTGCTGTTAAGTGGAAGCTTTCCTTTCTAGGAAGTAGAATGGTCAAACTCTTGAAGGGATGGAGCTTCAACATGGGTATATACATCCCGTTGTGCAGGCAGAATTAATTTATAGGCTCAGAAAAGAGAAAGGAAGCTCAATTGTTATGTCAGGCCTCTCGTTGCTGGAGAGAAGCTGTGCAAGGAGCCAGCCAGGCTATGGAGCTGTGTGGCACTGCACAATATTACATCCAGTCAGAGTCATGATGTTTTTCCCAGTTTTAAAGCAGAAAAGTGTATTGATCTTAGTTTCTGTAGTAGCCTCATGTTGGTTATCAGCAGTAGAACTGTGCTGTGACTCTGCTTTGTTGTTGCTCAAATCACTGCCACCTGAGTGCTGGATGAAAGCACCTTCTGCCCCCAGCCAGGAGATGTAGAGGAGAGCTCTGCTGCATAGAAGCACTGCCACCTGCCTGGCAATCGTTTTCCCATCTGTGGATTCCCAGTGTGAGTGGCACAGATCTGGTGGAGTGGGACTTGGCAGCATCTCCCCACCCACTGCTGGCAACTTTCTGCCTTCCCAGCAGTGGAGCACAGAACAGCTTTGGCAGGATAGACCCAGCTCTTTCTTGTCCTTTTTTTTTTTTTTTTGTAGCAGTCCTTTGTTATTTGTCAGACTGCTCCTCTTTTCCGAGGAGCACAAGCAAGTGAAAGGAAGTTCCATTCTTTTATTTTCTGTTTATAAAGTAATAAAACTTGGATGGAACTTCAGTGAGTAGGGAAAAGGCACATGGCTAGCTTGAGGGCTTTTCTCCATGCCATTATAGAAATGGATCCTTTCCAGGGAAATATCGGTGCCAAAGTTTTACTAACAAAGAACAAGTTTTCGCTCTGGTAAGCCCCAGGTATCCATAATGGATAAGAGTGGCTGCCTATTCTCTGTGAGTTTTGTTGTAGGTGAGAGTATCCTCTAATTTCCCAAAGTGTTGCTGAATTAACTGTACTGTTGGCGAGTCATGTAGTAGGTGAGGTTGCTGAAAGTTGCTGTGTTCCAACTGTAGCACTGCGTGTCGGTAGCTCTAATGTGCAAGGTGTGGTGCTGGCACATTGCTGCCATTTCCCTGTCTTCTCAGGAAATGCCATTAGAGCAACTTACTGCATGCAGTGCTTCCTGCTAAAAAGAATCACATTCAAGTCCAAACCAGAAATGCACAGTTATTCTCCCAACCTCCCTGTGTGATGCAAATTTTTACACGTGTTCTCGGTGAGCATCTGATGCTTCAAAAACAATTAGCTGGTGAGCAGATACCTGGTGAGTACTACTGAAAAACGCCACCGTCTGCTTGGTCTCTAATGTTTTTTATTTCCCCCATCCCAGTGAATGAAAAAGTAGGTTGAAAATAAGGTGAGGATTGCAAATTCTCTCCAGGCACAGCCCTTACTTATAGTAATCAGGTTTTATTTTGGGAAGGAATTCATGCAGAGGGTATTTTTGGCACTCAGTTCCAGTCACCTAATCAAACTTCTCAAAACAACAACAAAATGCATCATTCTCAGAGCAGACCAGAGCTCTGGAAAGCAGCCAGATAAATCTGCTTAGAACAGATGCAGAAATTCCTGTTTGGGGCTTACAGTCTCCGGAACCTGGATGTGCTTGGGTTGCTGCTATGTAGGCCTGGGACAGGGCAGAATCTGGTTGGGAGATGATATCTCACTCTGCTCTTTTCCTTATTCCCATCTTCTTCCTTTTTTAAAACAGTCACCACGCAGATGTGCAGCTGGGACGATGCTCCTGCCTTTATTTTATTATTAGATCTCTGTTTTGAACTGCACCTTTGTTTCACTCCTTGCTCCGTAAGGTGAGATGCTGAGCAGCTTCCTTTGTACCCGGCAGGATGGCTGGTTAATGGGATGAGCACTTGTATGGTGAGCACGCCAGTTCTGCTGGCTGCTTGTGCTGCTTCCTGCCCTTGACCCTTGTAAGTTTTTGCTGCAGAATGCCCCGTGAGCAGTTTTCAAGGGATCTTTTCATGCAGGCTTTCACTGCTATCTAAGCCTGTTAATTAAAAGGAAAACTATAGTGTAGAAAGCTACCTGCTGATAGCAGCCTTGCACGTCAGTTGAGGTTAACCTATGCCAGTTCAAAGACTGCTGCCTGTGGATGGTATCTAGCGAGAGCTACAAAGGGTATGGTTTTTTTTCTTTCTCTGTTCTGATTGCAGTAAGAAATTCTGGTACTGCAGCTAGTAGGAACACCTCAACTCTGTCCTAAGCAACTGATGATAGCATTACCAATTTGTGTAGTGGCTGAAATTTGATGCCTGGTCTATCTATCTCACCATGATATTATTTTAAGGTTTACATGAAAACAAACATGTGAATGTGACCTGACAGCCACCTTCTCTGCAAGCTGTCTTGGCTGCTTACAGCATGTTTCTGGGATTTGGCAGAGGGGTGGTCTTTGGGCTCATCTGTGAGCACTTCCCCCACTGTGAGAAGTCACCAAGTGTTAAGCTATGTTGAGTGCACACAAGTGACTTCAGGGTTTTGCTGCTGAGCTTCAAGGCTTTTTGTTTGCTGAGAGGTCTAAACCTGTTCCATCATTTCATCCTGACCAGTCTGCTGGTGAGCAGAGCAAGTGACAACAAATGTGCATGCGCTAATTAGAGACCGGAGCAGAGACAGGTCAGGAGCAGTCAAGCACATAGGAGGAAAGGAGAGTCTGTGCTAAAGGAAGCATGCTATATCCTTCTCTCTGCAGAAAAGCCCACAATTGCTGTCAGCCACGATCTACTCTACTGCCAGAGGTGGCAACCTGACTCTCCCTCTCTCCTTTGGCATATCCTTGCTTGGCAGTCCAAGAAAGATAACCCAAGTTTTCTAGTGGGTCAGTTCCCTCAGCTGGCTTCCCCAAGAGGTGATGTGTTGATGGCAATTTGAGGGATGACAGAGCACTGAGCAAGTAGGGCCATGCATTGTGCATGCTGACATCCTGCAGAACTTACTGCCAGCGAGTACATCTAACCCTTGCTAGCAGGTTGCCTTGTCCCTTCTCCAGCTGGCCAACACAGAGGCCAGCAGCCGCTGTGTGTACTTGTTTCTGTGTTCCTCCAAGTGGAGGAGATCTGCAAGGCAGATTGGTAAGCTGAGCATTGCTGATGATGCCCAAGGATAATGATTTGAAATCATGTTGTGGTACGTACGTTGAGTTGGTTTTGGTTTTGTATGTTCTTTTTTTCCTAGAGTTTCTTCTTGCTTTTCATTTGTATTTGAGCTTACAGATGAAGCAGGTGCTAAAAAAAAATAATTAAAAAAGATCATGATTGAGACTACATGCTCAAATGCTAAGAAGAAAAATAGTTTTGACTGTAACGAATCTGCTCTGAAGATGAAAGGTGAAATGGAGCAATGGCAGTTGTGTCCTTTCTTATGTTATAGAGGCCGATCCATAAAGAATAAATAGAGAGTGCAAGGAGGAAAAATCTAATGGTATAGTAAAACCAGTTACACTGGTCAGTACGGTAATTCCTCCTTTCCACAATTTATTTGATGCTTGAAGAATATCTCCTTCTGATTAATCTTAATTGAAGCGATTCTGTTATTTAAATGTCACAGTCCTCTTTTTACACTTCCAAACTCTTTGGCCTTAGTAGCTTCTTAGAAGCTCACACAAAGGCAATCCTTTTACTTGTGCTTCAGTTCTTTAAGTGAGGAAAGAGGACCCTGCTGGGAGGTTATGTCCTTTTGTCCAGAACAGCGAGTCCTCATATTGCTACTTCTTTGTCCTTCCACTAAGACCCTGAACTGAAGAGATTTTTACCTCATATATCCTACTTGCTTCAAATACATGTAGGTAACGGAAGAAATTAGACTAAATCTTCTATTCTCCTAAATCTGATTGTGTTCGTTGTATGTCTGTACTGGACATTAAGATTTTTCTCTGCCCTAAGAAGCACTGAAGACCCTTGTGATGCAAGGTCACACTCTTTTTGTATGAGTTCAAGTAACTTTCCAAAACGCACACAGCTCTATGGGATTGATGCAAAATGCTCTTTCTGGGGTGGTACGTGAAGATATCTCAAACTTCATCCAAGGAGAATGGTGATGGGTGCTTTCTTAGTGGTGTTTTGTGTGGAGACTATTGTACCATGCCTGCTGGAGACAGTTGGGCGAGTGACTTTTGGATAAGAAGCTGATGTTAGTTTGACAATAGAAGTCTTCTGGGATTGAGTTTTTAGGTTCTCAGATGACTTGTACCAGGGAAAAAAACAAGTCTTTGTTTTGGTACTCTTGCATGCTGTAATCATGCCAGTTTTCCCTGAAAATTGCCTATTTTTGACCAGTGAAGAAGAGCGGATGCTGTCAGACCTGGCTTCACTGGACCTACATGCTGGCAGTGAACCCCAGTGGGATCTCTCTTTATGTCTGGAGTTGCACTGGGTGGGTCCTGTGCTGCCCCCAGACTTCAGGTGCTGATGCTAGTTCCCCATTACAAACCACTAGTTATTTGCTTTATCTCCCCTAGAACTTCTTGTCAAATACTGTTAATTCTGTTATCTCAAGCAGGTGTTTTGTGGCATGAATAATATTAATAATAATATTAAGGGGAGGATTCAAAATACCTTATTGATGTGCCAGTTATTTGTATGTGGCCACAGTAGGTTGACCTGAATTTGAGAACACTGTGTGTTTCTTTGCTGTACATGTAGAGTCATATACAGGTAATTTTTGATTAACTGGAACACAAAGCATGTGCCAAAGTGGAAAAATAGATGGAGATGTTGTCTTTTGATGGCTTCTGAAAGATGTCCTGTTTGAGAGGTGTGAATTTATGCATTGCGTTTCAGGCTCCCACTCAGAGGAAAGTGAATATTCATCAGGATTAGCAGATTCCTCTGTATGAGGTGTTAAAATGTGCTGTCAGGGTAATGAATGTATTCTTGTTGTTCTCTGTTCTGAGGCTCATTCTGTTGCCTTTAAAAATTATTTACACGAAGGCAATTGTCTGCCAAGGCCTTGTAGACACAGGCAAGGCCAACAGGATGGACCTTATCCCAGTGCATTACTGTGAGTGGAGTTGGGCCTTATGTGGGCTGGTAGGGCATGTTCCCTTCTGTTGGTGTAGGGCAAAATAAGTGTCTTTGCAGCTGTTGTTGTGCTGCTGTTCTCAGAAGTGTTAGGATCCACTCAGGTGCCTCTTTGTTTAGAGATAAAGGTGATGAATTATGAATATTTATGTTAGTCTCGCGTCCTCTCCTGTTATAGGGAAGGAGAAGCTAATGAACTGATAAGAAAAACTGTTTGTTCATACTGGACACCATAGTGAAACCAAGAAAACAGTCGTGACACAACTTCAGGTTTCTCGGAATTTGTAATTTACTGAAGAGTATACACTATCAGGGAAGAAAATTAGTTTAATGAGCTTTACATTCAGGAGTGTGCTGTAACAATTATCTGGGTGTTGGTTTTTTTGTTTTTTGTTTTTTTTTAACAGGATATATTAAAATTCAACTGGATCTATTAAAATTCATTTCTGTTTGGCACACTGTCAAAGTTGACATGATCTAAGGGGTGGAGATAATGCATTGTGTTAAACTGGCAAATGTGGCTGGAAAAATTAGATGTTTTCAAAAGAGATGCTTTCAAACACAGGCAATGTCTAATGTGGATTTGTGTGCCTGAGAGTCTCTGCTACTTCTAGCTCTACTGCTTGGTTTAATCTGAGATAGTCTGTGTGACCATAACCCCTATTCTGCTGGTTCTCTTCAGATAGCTACAGTCCATAGGAACTTCTCTGGGTTTACTGGTTGAGATAAACAACCTCCCCCTGCTCTCACCTGTTTTCTTCAAGGGCCAGATGAGCAAAATGTTTTTTTCACCAAATAAAAGCCTGTAAGTCAGGTAGGGAGCCTTGAACCACTGATAAAGAAGATAGATCCCTCCACCCTGCTTTTGTTGCTTTTAATAACTCTTAATTTATTTATTTTTACAAAGACTCTGCTTTTTTATTATTGTTTGAAAGCTTTCTGGTTAAAATCAAATTTCTTTGAAGTTTCTTTTTACTGGTTTTAGTCTAGTTGTTTGTAATTGAAATAAATTTGGAAATGGATATTAACTGGTAACTGACCTTGTCAGTTTTGTTAAGCTCTCATAGATTTAGGTTGTCTCACTTGTACTCTCAGGCTGTACATTAATTCTTAGGGTGTTTTTGTTTTCTGGAATCAGAGATTCAGAAGTAAACTAGAATGAAAGAATTTTATAGGTTTTGTCCAAATAATACACGTTGGCATTTCTCTGAATCGGGCAGCAAATCCCATGAGCCGTATGTGCTATATTTGTAGAGTATGATCAAGATTCACTCAAGGAAAAGAGGGGCATTAAGTTTGGGGTGAAGCATACTCCTTCAAGGCAGTTTGGTGTGAACTCTGCAAAGGAGCTGTGTCTACAAGTATAGCAGAAGTTCAGTTATCAGTTCTAGGTGTGCTTCATCTGCATCCAGGCAGTCTTTGAAGGGGATCACTGTAGACTTAACAAAAATGGACTGTTTTCTCCCAAGATCTGTGGGTGACATGGAGAGATGAAGATATGTATTCAGCAGGAGTTAAATAATGCATGGCAGCTGGCCTGTCAGGAGGAGCTCTCTACCCTGAGGACTGGTGGGGAAGCAGTGCAATGGCTGCTACTTGTATGACTGAAGTACTGGCTGAAATTAATGTCCACATGGCGAATCTGATCACTGAGATTGCATACATCTAAAGGTAGCCTAGCACCCACCTTCAGTGATCTGCCTTGCTCAAACGTGGGGTAAAAACTAAGATCAGGTAGTATGGGTTACTGCAGGAATCAGCAAAGCATTTATTTGGATGCCAAAGATGTGGAGTCTTCTGTTGCTCATATCAAGATGTTCATAAATGCCCCTAGGTATTCAGGGTGATGAGCCATGATGTGATTAATTAGGCAGGACAAGTTGTGTGGTTACGTTTAGATGCCCACATATTTCTAGTGGCTATGAGGGACAAAAAGCCAACTGTCTTCAGACACTTAGTGGAGGATTTCTGGCCTGTCATACATAAAATTCTTGAGGGATGCTGTTGCTTCATACAAACTGAAAGAGCACTGTGTCACTTTTATAATTCAATTGACAAATAGAGGCTTCCAGCCATTCAAGCTTCTCCCTCTTTAATTCACTGTAATATTGTTTTCTGAAAGTAACTGTTGTAGATACAAAATCACATGTGTGTCCTTTGAAAAAGAAACAATGTAGTTGTTATTATTACAGCCTCCATTCTGAAGTCATCTAGAGCCCCCAGGTTTGTGTATCTGTAAGCTTTCTTGTCCTTGCTTGGATCCTGGATAGTTGGTAGGATTTTCCTTCTTGCCTGATACAGTATCCTACCACAAGCCTGAATTTGCATATTGCTTTAATGAAATGTAGTCTGATGACCTCATATTCAAAATCCTGCTTCAGCCTGTTGCAGAAATGAATGAGCGGAATGAAGTATAGGTCTGAGCAGTCCACACTCTTACTGGGACAAGGCAGTCTTGATATTTAATTCCCTTAATATTGCAGCTCTTCATATGGAGACTATTAGTCATTGTGAGTAACAGCATGTCGAGAAATCTGGTTTCTGGCGCAGATGCTCATGCGGAGAAATTCCAACAAACCCAAACAAAAAGAAAAGGACGCACTTAAAAAACAGAGTAGATGAGAAGGAGATATTAAGGCTAATGTTTCTGATTGTATGGTGAAATTGGCTGCTCCTGATTTTTGACAGCTCTGGGAGCTTATTTTAATTTGTACCTTTTTGGATTTGCTGCACTAAATGATGCTGAGGTATGTTAAGAGAATAGTGGGTGAAAAATAGTTGAATTTTCTCTTCAAATACATTCTGCAAGGGAGGGCTGCTAAAGTGTATTAGATTTTCACTCAAAATGATTTTTCAGGTATCTGAACCAAATGGATTTCTAGTTATTCTATAAATGTGCTTATCTACTAATCAGCTTCCATTAATAAACTTACTCTTACAACTGACACACTATACAAATAAAAACCTCTTATGTCCCAGTACCATCCATAGTTATGCCAGGCTTTCTACTTAGTCCTAGAATGCATTTGTTCTTAACGTTTCCTGAAAGGGAAATGTTATGCTTTCATTTTCTTTCTTAGTGCCTGCCTATTTTGGTGTTAAGTATTGGGTATCCGAGGTTTGGGTTGGATAAACAGCCATCCAAAACTCAATTACAGCCAAACTTCATAGTTCATGCACCTGAAATAAGCCTGAATCCCGCTGTGATTGTGGGAAGGAGAAGATAAGGCTGTCCAAGCATTTAGAAAATGTACAGATTGTATTTTTCTTGTTAACCTGCGAGAACCTTGTGGCTTCTGTTTTCCTCTTACAGCTTTGACTTTTCCACATTAACGGTTCGTACTCATCAATTTGCTTTCCTTTGTCCTTCACTCAGCAAAGGCTTCACAAATGCTTGCTTCAGTTTTGATATTTGTTGAAAGATGAGGAAAATTGCCCTACTTAGTTCATAAAAGAGCACAATGGATGAATACGCGTGTATCAGCCATAGCTTTGTCATTCCGAGCCAGAGCCTTCAGGTCTGCTCTTCACACAGAACTCCTAAATGGATGTTTGAATTAGTGCTAAACCAAGAAAGTGGCTGTTCTCATGCATAAATGTGTGGCCTCAGTGTGGAATGTAATATTTTTTTCATGCAGTCAATTGGAGCTCCTAAACTGAAATGAGTACCTCATGTGCTTGGCACTGTACCGATGCTTGGTAAGAGTCCAAGAGAGTTTATGGTTCAGTACTGGTATTTCCTGAAGGCTTATGTTTCAACTAGGTGCCTATCATCTCAATATATATATATTGTTAATTCATGTAATCCTTTAAATCAGTCCTGCAAAACCCAGGTCTGCTGAAATTGAGCTCATTGTATGTTCAGTTCATTGGTGTTACAGCAGGGATGAACTCAAACTGATTTGAAAGAGCCCACCAGCAAGTCTGCTCTGAAACTTTAACTTTTTTTTTTTAATGCTCAAGGGAGAGATTAATCCTGCTCAATCACTTTTGGTTTCTCCTGAAACATAAAGGGAATTGCAGACACTTTAATAGCTGAATTGAAAGGCTCTTGAGTCACTGTTATATCTCTGTAGTCTTTGTTCACTTCCTATTTTGCAGCTGCTTTTGCTGTTATTCACTGAGTTGCCACAGAAATCTCTGATAGTGCTACTATGAGATTTTTATTTCTCTGGCAGTAGGAGAATTGCAGTGCTAATCCAAATCATTACTGCTAGCACCAGGGGGCTTTGCATTTAAAGTGAAGGTTATAAGGTAGAATCTGCTATAGCAAGTGATTGTTTCCAAGAGGTAAGGAAGGATATCCTGGGTTTTGTACATGAAACTCTACGCTTTTGAATTAGCCTTTAGAAGACTTGCATGAAGTGTGCCTTGTCTGTGACTAGGGACCTTGGGTGCTTCCATCATACAGGTAATCAGTAACTTGGTGAGTAGGTGGTGCATCTCTGCATTTCAGCTTTGTGAACAGACCTGGGTTCTGTCCTACATGCAGGCAGTGAACTGTGAGTGGCACCATGAATGGAGTTGCCTTTCCCTGCTTGTATCACGTGGGTTGTATGGGCAGGAGACTTTAGGGACCCTGAAGTGCCTTCTATCCTCCAAAGCAGTGCACAGCCTAGCGTGCTGCAGAGAAACTGAGCTGGTGCTTGCACCGTTGCCTTGCTGCACCAGTCTAGAAATCAGTGGTGTTACTTCTGGGTCCCCAGTGGCTTTACAATAGAGGCCATGAGCTTTCCAGTATGTAGTCACAGGTCAATATTATCAGGTACTAAGGCCTTGGTAACTTGCTATGTCATTGTATGGGAAATCACAGCTTGAACCACTGATTAATCAGCTGAGGCAAGTGTTGGGTCAGCTGCAGGAGCACAGGTGAGAGTAATCTAGCTGTGCTCCCGGAAGGGGTGGACTTTGACTCCACCTCCTCTGAGACCTCATTTAAGGGCTGACCATCACTGAGGCAGCATCTCTTGGAGATCGCTCCCCAGTGGAGAGTGCCTCAGCTATCCGGTCAAGGCATTGACATTGGTGAGTCTTCTTTACTAATAACCTTTGACTATTTATCACCATCTTGGTCAACATCTTTATATTAGCCACCTTTACACCACCTTTACAGTCGTGAAGAAACAGCTAAAAGAAAATTCACAGCATTTTCTGGTTATACTGAAACAATAAGCAAAAGGTGATGTTTCCTTCTTCTCTTCTTTTGTTCTTCTCTTCTTTCCAGTGGCTAGTAGAGGAGCAAGTGAGAGGAACTGTGCAGCACACAAGGTCACCCAATTACCCTCACGGCTACAGAGAACTGTGGCAGCTGTGTTACACCGTAAGTTCAAAAAACAGTTCAAGCAGTTTGTTACTCATCACATGAGTAAAAGTGGATTTAAAAGCTGCTCTTCTGATCTAGGAGTTTGGTAATTAGTGTTTTTCATCATCACATTTTATAATCAGCATGTGCAGCTGTGAGAGCATAAAGCATGTTGTATCAGGTCAGGCTGTGTAGCTCTCTGACAAAGGGGCTGGTAGGCTCATGCTGCATCTAGCCTGCTCTTTCCAAACACGAAGGAGCAAACCAGTGCATGTCTCAGCACTTCTGAGTAGTTACACTGTGTCCCATTAGCAGGACCCTGGTGTATTTGGAGCTGATGTTTGGATTCTCTCGTGTTGCATGTAGCCTTTGGTGAGGTACTAAATACATTTGTATCTGGCGTCTCCCAAATGTGTAATTGAGGATGCAGAGGGTTACATTTTCTTTATTGCTTTAGGGGAAATATATAATAAATAAATAAATAGAAAGAATAGGTGGGGGATAGAAGCAGCAAATCCTTTGTATTTTCTCCTCTCTATTCAAATAAGTCTCTGTGTGTGATGCTTGCAGCCCAGACTTGAGAGTCTTTGTGCTAGTACAGGCGAAACAAAGAAATGCATTGCGTGCCTAGATCTTGCTTGTGCTCCCCTCTGAGGTCAGAATTAAAATGAACTGTAAACAAAAGTTACAGTGTTTCCCTCACCCATTTCTCCTTGGAAAAAGGAAAATAAGTAAGAGACTGCATAATAATGAACAGAAAACCAGATTTTGCAATTCTGTTTTTTTTATAGCCAGCAGTCTGGTGAATAGTTTCAAAGAAGGGATTTGCTTTTTAAGTGCCTAACTAGTTCTTAGCTTGACCACAGCCTTTATGTTTTACTGTGTATCTCAGGTCTTTCACAAGCCTATCCCTGGTTGCTGATATCTTATAGACAAAGGAGAAAGATGGCAGGGTGTGTGAATATATCCAACCAGATAGCTGTCCTTTCCCTGTAAGAAAATTATCTCTTAGCGGAAGTGTCTTCAAAGCACTGCCCACAAGGCTTCAGCTGACTTCTAAGGCAAATGGTTGAAGTGGTCTGAGGTATGCGGTGCATGTTTAGTTGGTTAGTTTTGCACAAAATGTTAGACTGCACAAATGCTTTAGTGTTTTATGAGGATGATACCCTCACCTGTAAGAATTTAAGGTTTTATTTCCCTTAATGACAGTGAGTGACATGCCCCCCTGTTGCTCAAATGTTTGGTTCAGAAGGGATGGTTTTCTGAAGTGCTAAACCTAACAGTCATTTTTTTTCTTTTCCCCTGGTATAACCAAGCTGAGGAATGCAGTCAGGAAGACTTACCTTGTTCTACTTTTCTCATCCTACCTTCTTTGACACTAGAAGTTCAGTTTTGAGAGCAGGTTTTTAGAAAGTTGAGTGGGCTAATAGGGACTGGTCACAACATCAATGCTGAGAATCCTCATTCTATTCCATTTTGTGCCAAAAAGCAATTCAAGTTAAAAAAAATGCTCAAATACGTGCATCTTAAATGTTTATCTGTATCCTGGATGCTTAAATATATTTTTGTTTTGTTTGTTTTTTCCTTAGCCCATGCTATGCATCCAGAGCTCTCATTAGGTTTAGCTGTATCTGTGCTCTGACTTAGGTTTATTTAGGATCCACTTTTAACACTGCATCTCTAATGCTTGCTGAGCACATTTAGGCTTGCTTGGAAAAAGAAATTTATATGATCTCAGATGAGGTAGGTTTTTGACTCAAAGATGTAAGATAATGAGACACCCAAGAGTTCTTGTATTGTGTTTGCTGAGGGACTTGTGCTTAAATCAAGGAGCTGGGGCTGTTGGCAGGGGGAAATGTGAACTGTCTTGCATCTAGCAGCTGTGTAGTGTTTGAGGTAGCCATGCAAATCTCTTGACATCTTATGTGTTTGTGGTTATGGGTTTTTCCACTTATAGCCATAAGTTAAAAGTAACACTGTAAGGCAGAAGCAGAGGAAACCATAGATGTTGACTCACTGGTTACTAGAATTATGTGTAACTTTTATTTAATCTGAAATTCTTTCTTCTAAAATTAGAAGATTAATAAGCACAGGAATATGAGATGATGGGTGTGATGCTTTGTACTGCTTTCTGTTTTACTCTGTTGTTCTTAGCAGCTCTAGCTTCCTATTTGTTTGCTGGCAGAATTACTTGTGCAAAGGTCCATCTGCTAAGTTGCATCTAGGTGACAGTGGAGATTCATCTGGAAGACATTTGATAAGGCACTTGGGAAGCATTCGTTCTCTTTACTAAATCAGAATTGTAGGGGCTGGAAGGGACCTCCAGAGATCATCAAGTCCAATCTTCCTGCAAAGCAGGCCCCCTACAGCACGCTAATGTCAGTTAGATAGTATTATTTAAGCTGTAAACTCTCAAGCTGATGAACTGACATTCATTCAAGTTATTTCCCCACTTTCTGTTGAACTTCCACATCCTTCTGCTGTTCTGCACTGAAGTAGTCTATTTAAATTCTGCATTGATGCCCAATGGCCCTAGATGCCCAGAGAACTCTGGCTGCAATCACAGGCTGGCAGCAGGATGGTTACCTTTCTGTGGATCTATTGTCTCCTGTGTAGGTGAGATCTTGAAGGTCCTCAGCATTGAGAATGGAATGGTGGTGGAAATAAGTTAACGAAGCCAACCAAGTGATGGAGAAAATACGGATCTTCCTGTTATGTGTCTGTGGGACTCTCAGTATGATGGCATATGTTTTCATACCATCTTGAGACTAAAGTTGGGAAAGAGGCAAGAGTGCAATCTTAGAAGCCATTGATGGAGTGCTGCCTCTGCACTGCCGCCCTGCTGTGCTCGTTGGTGATAATTAGTTTGTGTTTGCGGAGCTTCCTTCTGACTCGGTCTGTTCTAATTAACACTTCCTTGTAGATAGCTGCTGAACTTGAGAAATCTCATTCATTTGTGACACATGTCACCACCCTGAGCAGACAAGTCTATTTTGTTGACAAAGGTGCCGATAACGATATCGGACTGTGGTTTAACTAAGCGTGCATCTCCCAGACTGCAAGAAGTGTCAGGACAGCCTGAGTGTGTGAGTGGAGTTAAAAATAACACAGCAAACTACAGCTGTGGTTTGTCTACCAGATTGAATTATTTGAGCCTCAGCTTGTGAGATACATTACATGCAGTGTGTATTCTGTCTGTCCCGGCCTCTTCATCCAATGTAAAAATGCTAAAAGATACAATTATTAAAATGAGAACTTGGGAACTATATAATTAAATACAAAACACATGTGAAGAATATAATTTTATATCTGTATGTAGTCTTTATAGAAATATTGTGGTTCTATATAGTCTCTATATGGAGAATATTTTCATAAAAACAACAGCAAAACCAAATCATCAGGACTTGCTGTGTTCACTAAACAGAACCCTTGCAAATAGAATATGCTTTCATTTCCAAAACTTACATCAGAGGCTGCAGCATCCAAGGAGATTGCAGGAGATTTGAGGAATAGTTTGGAACTGAGCATGAGGTCTTTTATACGTTGGCTGTGGCAGCTGTCAGTGAGGCTGTCTGCTGCAGCAGAGAAAGGAGTCGTTGCAGAAGGCAGACTTGCTCCACAGGTGCCAATGAAACAGCATCAGGTGATGAGGTCAGGTAGACTGAAGCCTGTCTGAGGGTGGGAAGTGCTGTCCTAGGGCATTTGGTTTCATTTTACCTCCCACATTTCCCCTGGTGTCCCAGTGGGGAAATCAAATATAATTTACCTGACCTACTTGTGGAACTGCACATCTTACAATGAAAACCTTTGAAGTCAGTTTGTGAGATGGGTTTTTCCTTGGTGTCTTTGGTCTTCCCCCTTCTCCGCACCTTGTCCAGTTGCTCTCTGCGTGGACTTTGAGTTTTTCTGATGTTTTGTAGCATGATGAAAGCTCCTCTGGAAAGGCAAAAGGCAATTTCTGTCCCTTAATGGCTAACTCAGAACAACTGTACTTTTGCCATTTATCTTCAATCCTCTTAGCAATGTTACAAATGGCTTATCTCATAGAGCTGTTTTCTTCAACCATTTCTGTGTTGGTAATGCTAAAATACTACACTCTGCCTGGAAACTACAGTTTCTTTCCACATTGCTTCTTTTCCAAGTTCCAATAGTAGTTACTCTAAACATCAGGCACTGCCTGTATGAAAGCTGAAGAGGTTGGCCTAAATTACACCAGAATGAAGCAAACCTTCAACACCCTGATGGAGCACGTGCTGTATGGAACCTGCATGGAGCCATATGAGTTTTAGGGATACAGGGCCCTAATGTTGATTTTTCTGCTTGTTTTAGAGTCATGGAATGCTTTTACAGCCCCATGTTCGAAGACCCTTCAATGTTATGTATCAAGGAGGATCTCTGTTGTTAAAATATCTTCTGAAAGTGACTTTGGGCACCCATTCAGTGCCAAACTGCCTTTGGGGAATGAGCTAAAGCTGTCTCCATCACAGTAAAAAGATGTTAACAGGATTCCAGCAGAAGAATAAATTACCAACTAGAACAATCTGTTCACCTTATACAGACCAATGCTGAGCTAATAGCTTAGCTCAGCCACTGGGGAGTAGTTGTCCATTGTCTTTCCATCTGCCCTTCTTCTGTCTCAGTCTGATTAGAAATGGCTTGAGTGGGAACATATTGATGTGGCTGGAAATGGAAATTTAACTAGCGCTTAATCATTTTTAAGGGGCTTTTGCAAATAATAGGCTTTCAGAATGGATGTTTAAACAGGAAGCTTCCTGTTCCAAAGAAAGCTTTTTCTCTTTTCTTTCTGGTTTTCCCTAGTTTTCTTCTTGTTCAGCATGGCTGCTTCATCTGAAGAGAAAACATTAAACTCTGGGAAATATTGTAGAAAAGCTTATCTGTCCCAACACCCAGACTTCTTGGGGTGATGAAAAAGCAAGTGGTTTGCTTGATTCGGCAGGCAAGTAAAGTATTCACTTTATCTCCTATATATCAAGAAGCAATATTACAGCTTACAGGCTTCATGTAATGCTCATGTCACTTTTGCTGTCCCCAATATAAGCCATACTTTATTTTAGTAATACATTGTATTTAAAGAAGAAAAAAAAAAAAAGCACAAAATAATTGGAAACTCAAGTGATAACATCTCAGCAGTTCACAGTTTGCTAGAATAGAGAACTTCAGCATTTTCTATGCCAGGAAGTCTCACAGGGGGATAGTTTAGCTTTAATAATCCTTCTGCCATTCTCTGGGAGCTGATCATCTTTCTCATACTGGGCTGTTTCCTTTCAGACTGAGGTGAGAAATAGTGTAATTTTAAAATGAAACAAAGTAATTCTTGATTTCCCTAGAAGTACTTAACAGGAGGTTCTGGTTTCTCTTTTCATATTAACATTAGCATTTTCATTAGAGATAGTTGATACTGAGTGAAGCATTAAGGTGGTACTTCTGGTTTCATTTTTTTTTCTTTTTCTTTTTTTTTTTTTTTTTGTTGTTGGCTAATTTCTCAGGCTGATAGTCTTTTCCTCACTCCTGTATGTTCTTATCTCAGTTGCTCAGTTCTGCTTGTGAGCAGAGCAGGTTTTTCTGAAGCCACAGCTTATGAGTTGTGCTTCTCCAAAACTGAGGGCCTCCACTGTGGTCATGGTGGTGTTCTAATCATAAGAGACTGTACAGAGCAGGGGCATTCAGTAGGTGGTACTGGAGAACCAAAGCAGGCAGGGTGCTGTAGGGCAGCTGTTAAGAAGGCTCTTTGTGGCTGCACTGAATGGGCTTGTGTGTACAGGGAAGGCATTCTGATGTGCCTTGTGGACATTATTCAGAGGGCAGTAAGGCCTTCGTGTAGTTGTCCAGAGGAGCTGTGGATGCCCCATCCCTGGAGGAATCAGACCAGTTGGGATGGGGCCCTGGGTAGCCTGATTTGGTGGGGGGCAGCCCTGCCCATGGCAGAAGGGTGGAACTTAGATGATCTTTGAGGTCCTTTATATCCCAAGCCATTCTATGATAGGGCATCTTTAGAAAGGCTCTGTGATTCCATCAGTAGCAATTCTAGAACAGTTGGTCATGAAAGAGACTGGGTGCAAGAATAAAAATTGCATGGCAAACCTCAGTTTTTAGGTATTTACAGTATTTTTTTTCTAGGATCTTGACTTGTGCTAGAAAGCATCTGATAATAATTTGTGAGATCTGGGGATGGTTTATTAACAAGAGTAGCTTGGTGCTCTGAAACAATATCCTTCTTGGTCATTGAACACAGTACTGGGATCAAACTTCTGATGATCCCTTTAAAAGCTGCTACAAGTACCTAGTAGTGCTGCTGGTATTATCATCTTTTCACTTGTGAAAGGAAAACAGCAGGAACTGGTGGGCTACTTTCTTGGCCTGATATAAAGGAAGCATTTGACTGGGCAGCCAGGATGTGGTGCGCCTTTCTCTCTGAGCAGCCAGTTAGCTGACTGAAGTGCTTTGCTCTGACTTATCTTTCTGTTTGATATGTTTTCATTTTAACAGCTGAGCAGAGTTTTAGCCATCAGTGATCAGGTATTTCATCCAAAAATAGTCAATACATCACCAGGGAAATTAGAACCTGCGTAAAATGAAAGTTCTTGGGGAGGGTCATGATTTTGTTGTTAGTTTCATTTTTGCCATAGATGCTACTGATTCTTCAAATGTCCAGGCGATTTATGACCACATCATTTTTAGTCCTCAAATGTAGCTTGACCCACTTTGCATGTAATTAACAGGGTTTTACAAGGACTCTTTCACTGGGTGGCCTGTCAGTATGGATGGGACAAAAATCTTTAATGAGGGACTGACCCATTTAAATCATTAGTAGACATTTCTGATTCATGTGAGTTTGGTTGTGAGGCTGTTCCTGTTAACACATCATCACTGAAGCCATTGTCAACATTGGCAGACTGAGGAACATCATCTTGGCTTCTACAGAGACCTGAGATGATAAATAATAGAGAATTGGAGAGTGTTTCACTTTAGTGCCCAGTATTAAACATTCATGCTGTTTTCAGCTTTCTCTACTCTTGCTGGTATCATATGGTTTATAATAAAATTTCATATTTGTTTTATGATGTGGCCCAGATGGTGGACTACGTGCTGAGCAAAAAGGAGGAAAAAAAAAAGGAAAGAAAACAGATAAAATCACTTACGTTTATCTGGCTGCTTACACTGTGGCATCTATTTTGAAATACTGCTCTGTAGTGCAGGAAGTGAAGGCCTAAATGAGGTCTTAAATGCATTCATTTTTTTCTTCACTACTTAAAATTACCTGAATTACTCTGAAATATTGAGGTTTTCTTTTTCCTCTCTGGTATAGTACAATATTTAAAAGCTGGAGGGAATAGGCCAAAAAACCCTAAATAAAGCACCATATGGATTTATCTTTCAGTAAGTGGTTAATGATTCAGATGGACAGAATAAGGCCTGTTCAAATGCCTTCATAAAAAGCGGGGCTGATTCGAAGCTTCTGCAGGCCATCCTCTAGGATTTCCCTTGGTTTTGGGGAATTTGGTTTCTCATCCAGTGGTTTAGTAGTCAGGGTACAGAGAGCTGGAGGGCTCTAAGTGGGACTTTGTGGTTTCAGATAACCAGTAGAAAAAACCATTCCTGCAGCCTGTATCCAGCTTTGTTCCTATTCTCCTGTCCTGCTGCAGACCCCTCGTGGGTCTCTGGTCATGCAGAATTTCTTCTACTGTATCTGCCTTTTAAGAAAACTGTACATTCAGCTGTTTAAATAAGCTTCACATTTCAGGTAGTGGTGAATGTTGATCCTTTTTGAGAATTGGGCTCTTTCTTTGTTCTTGAGGCACTCTGGGCTTGGGCAAGCTTCTTAAATTACTGGCCGTGGTCTGTAGAGCACCTCTGGGAGCCTGGGTGCTGGACATCAGGCTGAGAAGCTGAGAGAGACTGATAGGCAGAGGGAAGGAGGCTGAAGGGCCTCTCTTAAGTGCAGATGAGTTTGTGACAGCACTGTGGGTGCAGGATCATCCCACTGTCCTTCAGACTCCAACCACTGGAGCTCGCACCATCTGACTGACTTCATATGCCCTGTGGGACTCAGGTTAACATGGGTACTCCCTGCCCACAGCATCTTCCTCCTGCCAGCTTTGCTGAGCATGAGCTCATCTGCAGTGCCGCAGAGACACCTGCAGCTTCTACAACACTGGGCACAGCCTCCCTGATCCGCTGTAGCTTTTATTAAATAAGATAAACTTCCTGGGTTCCTTTCTTCCTCCTCCTGGAGTTCTGCTGCTTGACAAGAAGCTGTTAGAATCTGGAGAAAAGCAATTAATGATGGAGTTGAGGTTTTTGACTGACATACTAATTATGCTGGAAAATGTAATTTTCCTTGCATATTAGAGATGGGATTATTTCAAGGAGATCTCATTAATGTGCTGTTCACCAACAAAGAGCCCAGTAACCTTTCTCTTAATAAGATTAGCGTGGGGGTCATAATGCAGCAAGCTGCGATGGTGATATATTCCAGCCTTTGTTCTAAAGAAATAAATTACCTTCTTCTGCTTGCTAAGGGCATACAGGGGGTAGATTTCATTTAAAAAGATGGAGGCCTGACATCAAGTCATTTTGTGATAGCAAGCTGATAACCCCATGCCCAGATGCCATGTACCAGCTGTGAAATCTTGGGACTGGGAGGGAAGCTGTGCTGGCTGGAGCAGCAAAGGCCAGCAAGTTCCCCAGCCACTTATCTCCCATGAGCATGGCCCTCTTCTGGCCTGCATGTAAAGTGGGTATTGACCATTTAGCCCACCAAGATGAAAGGTTGTTAGCACAGCTCCAGCTCCCTTGAAGGTAGTACTGCACCCCTTGTCAGGGAGCACAAGTGCTGCCACTGTGTGTGCGGCCTGTCATGCTCTGAAGAGTAATGCAGAGGAATGGGAAGAGATGCCATTGTCTTGGTTTTAGTTTGATCAACATATGAAAATTCAGACCTCTCTGGAACACCACGTAAAGAATGCAGATGCTTACAGGTTTCCCCACTCTCTGTTGGTGGGGTGGTTTGGGGTGAGCCAGAAAGCAGCACTGCTAAAAACATTGCCAGGCAGCTTTTCTCTTCCTGATCTTACTCACATCTGTCTGCCATCTGTTTTGCTTTTGTCTCTGCCATGCTGCTTGGAAGCATCCTCTCACAGCATCCCAGGCGCTGAATGTTGGAAGCTTCCGCTTCAGCATGTGAGAGGTGCTGACCTGTGCTGAGCAGGATCACCAGCTGGCAGTTATTGCTGGCCTGCCCAGGCAAACAGCTATGGGCGAGGAATCCGTGCCATTTTACTGAATGTGCAGACAACAGGTCTTGTCCCACAGGTGTCCAATGATAATCCTTCCACAGCAAGATCTGACACAGTGTAGAAGTAATTTAAAGCCAAAAATATGAGCCTGCTCTACCCCAGCAAGGGAGATGGGCCAGATGGGAGTGTCCTGAGTTCCGCTGTTGGTTTTACCTGAAAGGTGCTGATTTATTGTAACAGAGTGCAGTGCTGGAAACCCCCTTGGTGATTTACTGAAGGGATTCAGAATCTCTCTGCATACAAGCTGTGTGTTTAACTGCTTTAGTACAATAAGAAAGAAATAAGGCTTTGCTTATCCTTTTGGTTTCATGATACCTCATTTACCTTTCAGATAATGTGCCAAAATAGAAGTAAAAAAACAGGACATAATATTTATGTAGGTTGAAAGTTTTTTTTTCAGTAATGAGCTGCAGTTAAGTATATTCAGGCACAATTTGCTCATGAGCTGGGTATCACCGAGTTGTAATCTTGTTTTATTCATGTGCACCCAGAGATGGGAGCGGTGCAATGAATTGCAGAGTTGTGTCACTGCTGCTGGAAGATACTGTGTGTTAAATGTTATTAATTTATGCTGTGAGCCAGGGGAAGGGTGAGATGCCTGAGAACATTCACAGGCTTCATGAAGACATGGAGCACAAGATTGTCTCTATGCCCTAAAAATGCTTCTAAAAGAGTGTTTTAATGCCTGAAATTCCTTGTATAGCTTGCTCATCC
Organism: Coturnix japonica; assembly: GCF_054131305.1. Lineage (NCBI taxonomy): Eukaryota > Metazoa > Chordata > Aves > Galliformes > Phasianidae > Coturnix > Coturnix japonica. The sequence goes on along the minus strand of NC_140667.1, from coordinate 7,125,269 downwards.
GTTTAGATGGTAAGATATTTAAGTTAGCAACAGTGCAAAGGAGCCCTGAGGTGAGCAGAGGAGGGCTTGCAGGCATCCTGTTTGTGCCACTGTTATCTTTCTTGAACAGTGGAAGAGAATTGTTTCATCTTTTCCCAAAGCACCTTTTTCAGAGGCCATGATGAGTTATCAGCTGATGAGTGTCCATTTTTGAGCTTTTTAGTATACTCATGTGTCTCAGTCGAGCAGCAAGTAGGATTTTCATACTTCTGGAAAAGGGAGATCATGAGATGAGCTCTCTATATTCATGGGATCCTTTTAGCCAGTTGTAGGAGTGCTAGAATTTCAGTTATGCTGTCCTATCTGCTCATTGTCTCAGTGCTAATCTGAGATGTTGGAGATGGATGATGAGGGACTCCTTGGTGAATCTGGATGGATTTCACAGCCAGGGTAACTTTGCACCAATCAGAAACGTCAGTGTTGGATTACAGAGGCTCTCTGTTTCTTCCCCCTAATGTACCATAGTTATGTGTAATTTCCAAAAAAGACTCTCTTGCCAAACAGTAAGTAATGTAATTGCATTTCCAGTGTAGATAAACCAGGTCAGAATCTGTGTCAGCAGAGATAGCACTCCACTTCAGTGAGGAAACAAAAACACTGAGCACGTTTCTTTAGTTTGAAAGCTGTTAAACGCTGCTTCATCATCTGCTAAAAACCGGGAGTGTTAGTTGTGGCTTCACCTGTGATTTCAGTGCTAAGGCCCATTAATGGACAATGCTTATTTGGAGTAAAGTGTGTGTCAGCGCTCTGCTGGACGGCAGTAATGAGAAGTGAGTAGGGGAATGGTGTCTGGTGTATTGCTGGGCGTTCTGTCATCTCTAAACCAAAGTAAGAGCGGTGTTTTACTGTCTGCTTGTACAAAACTAACCAGAGGAAAGCAATTACTAAGAATACCTCTTTCTGTGCTTAAGGATTTTCTTCACTGGCTGGGTTTAATGTCAAAGTGAGATGGATACAAGGGGAAAATGTGCAAAATGTGTACTCATCCTCAGTGTAGTAAGGTTGTGATAACACTGTGAAAGATCCATGTATTTGGAAGATGGAACTTTTTGGCTTATTCCTCATCCAGCCTGAGTATAAGGCAAGATTTCCAAATGGACCCTGTTTCTTTTGAAAGGTTCTGTTTTGTTCTGTTTCAATTTCACACTGCAGTATCCAGTTTTACTGCAACATGCTGCTTAGCACCCACTTATTTTAAAGCCTAGCACCGCATGTTTTTGTTGCTCTCAGGAAAGAGCATTTTGACTGCACATTTGCTAGAGCAGTGGAGCTGACCTCTTCCAGAGGGAGTACCACATCCTGCCAGTGCAGAACAAGAGCAGTAAGGTTCTCCCTCCGCGTGGAATTCCCACCCTGGGGAGCAAAAAGCTGGGTTCAGGCTGCTCTGGCTCCCTAGGGCACTCAAAGTGGAGTTGGGAGAACAGTGTGCTACCCTGTTTTCTATCATACTGGGTAGGGAGGCCAACACAAAGTCACGAAGCAGACCTCCTGCTTCTGATGCATTTGCTGTAGAACCAGTTTTGGATATTATCAAGCAATAGTAGCCATCCAGCAGCTTGTGCTTGTAAGTGAATTTCTCTTACAGACTGCTTTCTGGCTGCCTTTTCAGCAATCCACAAGAGCATCTCCCTGGGCTCACTGCAAAGCTAGAGTGCAGAGTGATGTTTTTCTACAAAAACATTGATGTTGAAGCAAAGTGAATTTACAAGCATGAAAGTGGAGCTGCTGAATGAGAGTCACTTGTGTGTTAGCACCCTGTAGCAAATAGGAGAGGGAGGTGTTTTCAAGTCAGTTTACCAAGTTCTTGTGAAATTACTTGCAGATGGAGTCACATTTTGAAAAGCATGTTGCTTTCTGAATCACCTGTTTCCAAAAGCAGCGTGCAGCATAAAGGCAGCTGACTTTTATAGAAATTTTAAGGTGCTTGTACACAGAGATTGCTGTTGTTCAGGAGAGCTCAAACCTACTTGTTCCTGGCATCTGAGCTATTAATATTTTTAAATAAAATTGCCAAGGTCAGAAATGCTGCAGCTTGTCAGAATGCTTTCAGGAACATCAGCTTAAGATAGCATCAGCAAATGGCTGTTCCCTTCTCAAGGACAAAGAAGCGAGAAGTTTCTAGCTTCTTTTCAATTGATAGAGAAAGCTAAAATGTAACTGTTACGGTTTTGTCAGCGTTAACAATGAAGCAGTAGGAAAAAGCCTCTTCATGGTGGGTTGTGAGTCTCTCATGAGCCTGGAGAGGCTCATGGGAGGGCCAACCTCTTGCTCACCATGGTGAAGGCAAAGGGGTGTGTGGTGTCCATAAAACACTGGTGTGCTTTTCCAAAAGAGGTGACTTCTAAGGCAGGTTTTCCTAGGATTTAAGGGTTTGGGGGGTGCAAAGCTGGGTTTGCCCAAATCTGAGGTTTCCAGGGGAGGTTTGGAATGCCTGCTGTAGGAGCTTCTGGCTGACTAGTCTATACCTGGAGGCTCACAAACTCCCCTCATGTTGTTTTGTACTCAGCTGAGCTTGTTAGTAAGCAGGGCTTTGCCTTCACGAAGTGGTTTTACTGTTTGCTGGTGAGCTGATGTAACAGTGGGAATGAAACTCGTGTCTCACACGCCCCCCCAAATTGAATCCTGTCTGTAGGTAAACAAATGAAGAGAAGAATGTGGGTTAAATTACAGGCCCTTGTTCCTATCCTTAACCTCTCTAAGACAAGGTAATGTTTTCCAGGGAAATGTTAGAAAGCATCTTTTTTCAGATGTCTGAAAGCCAGATTGGATCAGGCAGCAGCACGTATCCCCCGGGAACATTTCAGAGCTGAAAAGCGGTCTCGATGACCTACCTGGCTCAGATTCAGAGGTGGGAAAAGATCTGTTGCAAAAGAACAACAATAATTTTACAGCTGAGGTGCTAAAATGCACATGCACTTGTATTTCTCTTTGGAGCCTGTGAAGCAGCATCTTGCCAATGCACGAGATACTTTTAAACGTATATGGTGCGCCTGTTGCCTAATTATTATTTTTATAGACAAAGGATCCAACTACACGCTGCTTTTTAATGTCCTACCATTATGAATACATTTGCTCTTCCTTGTAATAGCAGCAGTCAGAATGAATTCATTTTGCTTTCATGTTGATGTTACAAGCACTTTGGATTGTTGGTTTTTTCTGTAATTTCCATCAGTAAATGGCCATTAAAAGCATTATCTGCATGCCCACCTCTCTGCAGAGGGATCGAGGGAGAAGTGTGTGTATGTAGGTTCAGGCTTGCATAATCCCCCGTGTCGTTGGGAAGCTTCCTTCTGGCTAGAAATTAGCAACCAGCCACTCTGGGCTGACTGACTGCTCCTTGTGACAGTACAGACCTTAATCAATTTGCTGCGTACACAACGGGCGCATCTGTGTTCACGCCGGGGGCGTTCCGCTGTCGCTTAGTGGCTGACTCAATTTAATGGACCGCTTACTGTATCCATTATCTGCTCCGAGTGGCTCTGAGCTGGGGAGGGTAAGGAGCCCTTGATTCATCAGAGGAGCCAGCCCCTGCCCTTTCAGAGTGCTCTGGGTGTTCTCTGTACAGGGCTGGCATGTGGTGCTAAGCCTTTTGGCGCTGGATGAAGGCCATGGCCCAGCAGTGTGGAATAGCTGCTCGGCCAACTGGAAGAGGGAAATAATTTGGTGGCAGATGTTTGGAACTTGCACAGCAGTGAGCATCCAAATGCCACTCTGAGTTGTAGGAAAGGTGCAGAAGGGGAGCACAGGGGAAGCAGAGGGCTCATGTAGGCCCTAGTGACTGGCAAAGGGATACACTGAAATGTGGGTTCAGAATTCCTGCTCAAACTGAGCTGCCCTGGGTATGCAATGCCACAGAGACATGCAGGAGTGCACATACCCTGTGCTCATGTCATTTCTTGATACTTTCTAAGTGCTGAAGACCTGAAGGTGAGTCTCAAGGCAGGAGTCCTTAGTGCCATTTGACCGTACCAGACCCATCTAGCCCCAAAATATCTGTAACTTCACACCATGATGTGTGGCTCTGGCTGATGTCCTGAGTCACCAAACAGAACATTCAAGTCTCAGACTGGGGCTTTGTCTTCCAAGCTTGGAAGTGTAAAAAGCCAGTAGGCTGGGAAGCCAAAGTGCAGGAGCCTGATTTGAACCTATGCAGAAAAGTAGGGAGTGCTGAGTTGAGACCTGTAGTCTCTTTTGATAAAACAGTCACGATCTTATCATGAATAAAACAATGCATTTCACCTGACCAATTCATCTAATAAAGGATTCGTCTCCACTGGATTCCATCATTTTCAAAGTAATGAAATCTCTGCATCACCTTGAAAGAGATAATTTGACCCCTGCGTTTATATGCATGTACAGAGAGCTGTTTCTAGGGGGCACTCAGCAGGTACATCACTGCTTATGTGTTTGGTGCAGGAGAAAGGCTTCTCCTAGGACTTATTGGCTTGGACAGCCGGCTGGGAATCACAGTCTCAAAATGACTGCTCTGCCCACTCTGCATTAGACACTTTTTCCACGCTGTGAATGTTGTTGTGTGATTTGGGCATAATTGCTTCAGAAGAGAAACTGCAATGAAGAATCCTTACTGTGCAAGGGGAGTGAGAGTGAAACAGCTGCTGTGTCTCAGATACGGGCTCTTAGTTTGTTTTGAAATAGTTTTGAAATCTTCCCTTACAGACAAGTTCCTAGAAGACAGTACCTGGGTTACTTTTCAGGTGGAAATTTATGGTGGTTTAGTATCTGCTGCTGTACTTCTGTGCTGCTGGAAGAGGCTGGAGGGCAATAAGCAGCCTGGCTCCAATGTCCACCTGTTTGTGTAGGCTGAACATGTTAAACCAAATTAATTTGTAGTGCAAAAGTTCCTGTGTGGTTCATCTCCTCTCTGCATCTGACTGTTCTGATTTCTGGGCACTTTTAGCCTTGTTTTTGTAGAAGTTAAAGGAACAGCTTAGCACAGCCCTGTTGGCATGAGCCTTCATGCTTTTTTCCCCTTACAATAACATCATGTAAAGTAGCGGAGCTGTAGAGATTGACCATGAAAATTGCTATACCTTTCACTCCTGACTCCTTTTCTGAACTGCAGCAAAACACTGAATGCTTCCTGTGTGAACTGAGCGCTGAGGGTCTGCTTTCCTTCCTGTCTTGTGTTCCACTAATAACTTTGGATAAGCATCAGGCAACTTGCACCTTAAACAGAGCTTGTATATCCTTGGTGATTTCTTTCACATATGGATTTTATGTTTTGTTGATTTGGTTTTGTTTTTGATGATTTGATGGTTTGATTTTATGATTATGTGTGGGTGCCCAAGAGCCAACTCCAAACTAAATCAGGGAGTAGAGGCAGGCAGAACAAGCATATGTGAGGTTAGGGTGGGAAGGACACTGTCACGACAGTGAATCTTTGGTTTCTGCTTTCCACACAGCCGTGCAATGGTGACACACTGAGCTTTGGGAGGTGGCTGCCAGTAGCAGGCTGAGAGTGCTACTCTGGCTTTACCATCTGCTTTGTGCTCAGAGGAATGCTGCCCAGTTGGCATGGAGCTCCTATGTGCAGAACCACTGTGAGGAACGCAGTGACCAGGATGGAGTGCACCACATGCCCCTTATTGGAGAAGTCCTTTGGTGTCAGCAACTGGCAGATGCGGAACCTGAGTGCCGCTCAGCGGGGAGAGCACTAGTGGGAGGTAAGGGTGAGAACAATGACGTGCAGAGGAAAGGAAATTTCTGTGCTGTAGTGACAGCAGTGTGAGCCTTGTTGCTAATTGTGCCAGGAACTGTGTGCTGCCTTCAAGTCAAAACTGCTAACAGCAATCAGGTCCTGCAGAGTACCAGGGAGACCTGGTAGCACTGGAGGTCTGCTGGGAAGAATGTGTTCTGTAATTCATTCTGTCTGTCCCCAGGGCATGGCGGTGGAGAGCAGTGTGCTGCTGCCAAGTCATCATCAGAAGTGGATTGTGTAGGGAATGAGAAACAAGAACTGAAGCTCCATGACACAACGTAGTGCTAGTTGAGTCTTTTTGCGCATGGTTTGGTTTTGAATGCCTACTCTTGTTCGGCTCAGATGAACTAATGTACACAAACTGTAAAGCACTATCTCTCCTGTAGTGATACGTGTGTGTGTGTACAACTACCTTTTCCATGTGAAAGCTGCTTTTCCCCCTTGCTTCCTTTGGTGCACAACCTGTATGCTGCCTGGTACTGTGGCTTGCTAGCAATGGCAGGAACAAGCTGGGGAACACAAAGCAAATGGCTGTCAGATCCACTCTCGCCTCCTGGGGGGTGCAGGTTTGGATGTTCTGTGCTTGGAGAAGGTGCTCTCTTCTGTGGAAGGGAATTGGGATACTCAGTACCCTTGAAAAATAGGCATCTGTATTGCCTAAGTACCTCCCAAAACATCAGTCTTGGTGGTAATATTAATACTAATTCATTAATTGTAGAAGCATTTCCAGAAATGGACCGGAGATCTAAGTGGAGAACAGCCAATGCTTGGAAGATCTTGGTTAGCAATGTTTGAGCAAGAATCCACTTGACCACAGTAGGAATTCCAGCTCACTTTATTTCATTTTTTGAGAAAATGAGAGGATTTGACCAGAGTAACAGAAGGCTTTTGCCAGAGCAGCTGACTGGGAAATCAGCTGGGCTGAGTTTCACTGTCAGTTTCCTTTTTCAGCTCCATGTGAGTGCACACATCTGAGCAGCACAGCTGGTTCCTGTGAGCAGCAGTGCTCACCAGCCATTCCCACTACTGTAGGCTGAGGTCTGTGCACACAGTGGCAAGATCAAGCCTGAGCCAACTCATTGCACCTCAGCACTGTGCCTGTGAGCTGTCAGGACTTCAGATTGGATGTGCTGTTGTAAATCTTTTGTGCTTTCTGGCTGATCTGTAGGCAGGTGCTAGCGATTTTCTCCTAGCTACTGTCATGCATAACTGCAGTTCACTTTTGATCAATAATTACTAAAAAATGAAGAAGTGAACAGTTGGCTATTTCAGTCAGATACCTTGTTTCCATTCTGGCATCTAATGGCTGTGGGGAGGTAATTTTGTTGTCTGGTCTAGAAATGGAAAATTCTTGCGGGCTGCTTTTTTATTTATGGTCCCAGATGGAAAGCACTCACATCCTGAAATCCCTCCAGATGTCTCTGTGGCACATTTTCCCTACTCTCCCGAGGCATATGAAAGAGGGAAATCTACATCCTGCATTTATATCTACATGCTAACCCCTCCCTGCTTTCCTCCTTTCCTTAAATACGTTTCTTGGATACTTAATGCTGAAATAAGTGCTGTGTTCCTTGTTCAGTTTTTCTGCCTTGCTTGCTGTATGATCTGAGTTGTCAAAAGAGACACTTGCTGATGTAAAATTATCTTTTCTGAATTCAGAGCTCCGTAGGAGGCTGCAGAAGAGCAGGCTGAGTTTTAGGGCATCGCAGGTGCTGGGTGGTTTACCTCTGGCCTTGGAGCTGTTGCCCAGTGCAAGTGGTGAAGAACTAATCCAGAGCACTGGTGCACTTGGGGACAGCTAGGAGACAGCGACCATGCAGTCTGGTGCAACTGGTCCAGTGGGTGTAGTGCCACACCAGTGCAAGGTGAGGAGGGGGCAGGGAGTTCACCTGGAAGTGAAAAAATCTCTGCTCGTTTTGTCCAGAGTCTCTGGGTGGAAAATTGCCAGTAAGTCAGGGTGATGGGTGTGAGCTCCCAGCTACTTAAAAACAGCCAACAAATCAGCAGTGACACTGTAGCCTGTCCTCATCTGTTCTTCTCACCTGTGCATTTAACAGTTAAAAAAAAATAAATATCTTTCCCAGCCCTCAACACCTTTTGTTATTGCTGGCCATTATGTGGGAACCCTAGGAGGCATTCCTAACTTTTCTGTAAACTGAAGTTCTGTTCACTTAGTAAATAATCACAGGGCTCCTGTTTGGTCACAGATAAGGGAAGAGCTGTCTATGGATGCAACCAGCTGTCCAACATCCAAGACTTAAGCACCATCAAATTGTGATACTGAGTAAGAAGCAAAGCAGCATGCGTGGGTTTTGTGCTGGGGTCTGCCATTCTTCTCAATTATTTGGGCGTTTGTGTTGGAAAAGTCTTATGCACAGTAGATGTTTAAACTGTGATGAAGATGATCACTGAAGAACCTCAGCATTAGTATTTCTCTTATTCCATATGTTGACTTCCAAATCTGACATTAAAAAGTTCTATTTTAAAAAAAACAGAAGGAGCTACAAGCAGCTGTGTAGCATGAAGGTGGCGGCAAGTGGTAAAGAGAAGAAAGGTTGGAGGTAGACTTTAGAGAGTCTATCAAAGATCAGCCTTAGTTACTCATCACGCATTGTTAGTGATTTTGGCTCAGAAACTGGAGTGAGTGAAATGAGGCAGCTTTCTGGTACTGACATGGAGTGCTGAGGCCCAGCAGAAGGAAGAATATCAAGATACGGTGTGGGGAGGAGAACTGGATGACCTTGAAGATTAAGCAGTAGAGATACTGCAAAATGGAATGGGTGATGTACAAGGTTTTTCACCCAGTGATTCAGCATAATTCACTTTGCTGTAAACTAGATTGGTAAATTAGAGAGGAGTGAAGCAGAGAAAGATATAGGCATCTTGGTCCATAATAGAGTTGTTTTCCATTGTGTAAAAAAGTTTAATTACCATACTACTGGAAAGGACTGGGTTAATCCTGGGCAACACATTTTTTTTTCTTTAATCCACAGCATGTGATTCTGATGTGATGGAGCTGAGGAAAAGGCCAAAGCATCCTTGTTGTACAAAGAGATGTCAGCAGAGGGGCACTGAAGCTGTATGCTTGGAATCAAAAGGATAGGTCTGGTTTCCCAAGTTCCAAAAAAAAAGAGCCTAGAAATACATTCTGTGAAAGTCCATGAGAAAGAAAAGGTGATACAAAGGGCGAAGATTATTTGTGTTGCTTAGTAAAACGATGGTGAAGGGGCATTATGATTGCTGTCTGTAAAACAACAGAAAATTGCCCTGTGTGTAGTAAAGTGATAATTTAAGCCTACAGATGGCCTTGGTATGGGAGCAAATAGGCATAAACTGGTGACAAATACACTTAGCCTAGAAACTGGAAGAAACTTCTTGACTGTAGGAAAAGTGAGGTTCAGAAACAGATTTCTGCTCTGAGAATTAGGAAGGGAATCAATTTGTTCTTGTCAAAAAACAGGCAAAAATTGGAGTGGCTTGAGACAGCTTAATCTGGGCTGAGTGTGTGTAACTGTAGATTGGATGGCTCAGGAGGAGCCTCTGAGCTGGGTGTTCACAGACTTTATTGGGTATTTTATCCAGGATATATAAAGCATGGATTGTTCTATGTTTGTGCTCAAGAGCACAATTTGATCAGCTTTGGCATTGCACCTTGGAGGTGAAGAGGACATTTGTTGCAAGAGCCAGGGGCTGGCAGCAGTGAAATGATGGGATTTGCAGTAGACTTTGTGATGAGAGTGTCCTTTGGGAACTTGTGGAAGCACATTAATTAATGTGAGATAAATTACTGCTTGGTCCTCTCTAGAGAAGGAGGACTTGTGCTGACACGCATATCAGGGCACTGCTGGGGGAGGAATATCTAGGAATGTCTGGAGGGGTTCACCTCACCATCTTAATGAGTGGGGCTTTGCCTTAATCTCCCTTGTCTCTCTTTCAGTAGTTCCATATTTGCGTATCCTGATTGCATCATGAAATTTCACAGCTCCCCGTTTATCAGCATAATTATTAGTTCTGCTGAGAAATACGGATTGATACATGTTGAACATTTATCAACTGTATTCATCATCTTTCTAAAAGAAGGAAGAATGAGTGTGAGCTGAAGGCAGCTTGAATACTCTTCTGACCCAGGGAAGTCAAGTGGTTGCTCCTGGGAAGAAGGACAAACATTTGTGAATTAGCAAACAATTTATTTTCCAGGCTATGTTTAAAAAATAATTGTAAAATTCGCATTTGTTTGTGGACAGTTTTGAGATAAAAATGAGGAGCCTGTAGAAATAATGATCCAAAATCACTCTTCTGTTACAGTTTCTGAACAAAACCTTGCTTTAATCTGCCTTTGTCTGACATGAGCTGATTTTGAACGCTGCAGGCACAGCTCATACACTGTCATTTCCACCATTCTGAGAAATCAAATAAGCTGACACTTGATGCAGAAACACAGCTTGGCCATGTCTATGTGCTGGAAATCTGGCAGAGACCTGAATATTGTAGAGAAAGCAGCATTGGGCAATTGGTTGTCTGAGTCCCCTCATCTCTCCCTTAATGTTGTAGAAATAGAGAAAGATGTTGTCTTTGTGTAATAATTCTTTTTTGCTTCCAACCCTTGTGTCCATAGAGGCAGTTTCCCAAAATGCTGAACTCAGAATTTTGAAGAGCACATTCTTGTTCTAGTGACAAACCAGAAGTGAATGGCACAGAACAGGGCTGTCTTTCATGGAGAGAAGAAATGATGGCTTGTCAGGCGCTTCCCACTTGTCATTTATGTCAGGCAGCAGGAAGGAATTCCTAAATGTGGTGGCTGCCCTCATTCTACCACAGCTCCAGTGCCGGCAACGGTCTTGTCTGTGTTGCAGTGTGGGAATGATGGCTTTCACAGGCTTTGAAATGCTGTGTCTGGTGACAGATTGGGAATGGAAAGAATGCAGGTATAGATGTTATTTAGTATGGTTTGCATTATAATGTATTCTATGAACTACCACATACAAATAGGAAAGAGCCAGGGGGTCTGACTGTCTCTTTAAGAAGTGCTTTGAAAAGATGAATGCTAATCTCTGTTGGTATACAAAAGGCTCTAGGACCCACGTTGTCTAAGAAGCTTTACCTAGAACACCTATTTAATTTGCAAAAGCAATAATAAAAAGACAAGCCCAGTATTTAAAGCAAGCAGGACTGTGGGCTTTAAATTACTTTTTACCCCTGTTACTCTTGGATAACGAGCATCAGCAGCAGAAGTCTAGCATGCTAGACTCTTTCCCAGCATACTTTTATGTTTCCCTGTAACATGTCTTTCAAAATCTTCTGTTGACTTCTAAGCAAGTCCACCTGAGGTTTCTTCCTACTTATGGAGCAGTTTGACATCACAGCTTGGTCTGTGTTGTGATACTTATGCAGAGATGTTCTGTAATGCTGTCAGGAAGTCAGGATTCCCACTCCAGCAATGGCTCTTTGTCTTATTAAATAGATGTGTAAATAGCAACACGTACTGCCAATGTCCTACCAATTGGAGTTGGTTTCCACCACTTGGATGACACTCAAGTTATGATGAGGACCATCTGGTTTCTTAGGTCCTGATTTTCAAGAATCATTTGTTATAACACTATATAATCCAGCAGTGCTACAGCTGTAGTGAAGCTATGGAAGTCAGAATTAACAGGTGAATAAAAACAAGTAACCACATATGTTCCTTCCAGATCCTGAGCCTACTGCTGCTGTGATGAAGTAGTTGCTCAAGTGTGTTCTCAGCACAGACTCTGCCAGGAGGAGACTGGAGGCTCATTAAAAAATTGCAAAGGCTTCTTGAGGCTTAAATGTCTCCTGTAAATCTATTAGTGTCCATATATAATTTACTCTTCACGTTGCTCTTTTGGAGCTGGTGAGTGTCTTTGACAGTATCCAGCTTTCTTTAAAACCTTAAACGTGACCCTTTGTAACTACTTATTCTTAGAACAGTGAAAATGTTTGTTCTTTCATGAATTTATAAAATGTTTTTAATTATAAATCAAACAAAGTGTTATTTCTTTTCTTTGGCAATCCAGGAGGGGAAAACCAGTTAACCAGTCCCACCTGCCTGGCGAAGCAGCATCCAAAGGAGCAGCAGCATTCTCAGGTCAGACAATACCTCCTAGCGTGCCTTCCCCTTTCCTGCTTTCCAAGCCACTGGCCCTTCAGCCAAGGGCCTAATTCTACTTCAGATTTTACAAATGCAATGACCTCTTCTAAGTCCTATTTGCCTGAAAGTTTCCTGAAAGAAAAATCTTCATATGGTAGCCACAGTGACAGTTTTGATAGAGACCAGAGGCTGATCTTCAATGGCACATTGGCCAGCTTGTCAAACTGAGGTTTCAATAACACTGTTTTCCCCATTGTACTTTGGCACTGGGCAGCTCCTCTTCAGCATATGCACACAGAAAAAAATCCCAGACCAAATCTAGAAAACAGGCAAATCAGTGTAATGCAAACAATGCAAGGTGTAACCAAACCATAAAGGAATGGGGCTTTTTAGATCTTAATAAACCTTAGGGCAAGGAACACCAGTTGGCTGCCTAAGATAACGGCAACTTAAAATGAGAAATGAAGGTTACCCCTCTACCTCCCATCTGCTGGTGGGCATGTGCCTGCTGGCAGTGACCCCTTCCTGAGATTCATCTGAAAAAATTTAGCATCCCTATGGCTGTTGGTGAGATGTGAACCCACCTTGTATCTTCTTCTAGCAGACATGTGAGGGAAGGGCAGGGATTTGTGTCACAGAGTGAATTCTTCCTGGCCAGATCAGAAGTGTGTTATCTGGGGAGTGCAAGTATGGCTGCTGAATCTGTGAAATGAATCATCTAGGATTTTTGCCTTTTTTCCTCCCCTCTGTTCTCATTGATCAGTCTTAATTCAGAGTGTCTGCATGCACATCACAGCCCCATCCCAAGAACTTGTTGTCACAGTGTGAGGAGCCTCTAACATTGTGCCATTTCTGTAAGGAGGTGGTACGGTTGTGCACACAATCAAATGAGTGCTGCCACATGCCAAGCTTGTGCTATAGCAGCTTATAATGAGGTAGACCTTAGTCATCCACCCGTCTTTCATAGATCTTGCATATCTATTCTCCTGTTTTCTGAAAGAAACTGCAGGCAATTAAAATCATCCTGAGGTCTGCCTGGCTTCCTGCTTCTAATCTACATTCTCAAGAGTGAATCAAAACTTTACAGAGAACGGGTGCGGAAGAGCAGAGGGGAAGAAAGAAAAGAGATTTATAAAGTGAAAACTCAGAATATATTCATCTGACAATTCAGGGTCTTCCTTGGGCAGGCACTGATGTAAAGAATAAGCCTGTGAGCCTGGTGTCCCCTGTTTCTCTTTCCAGTCCCCTAAGAAAATATTAAGGCGCTGTAAGAGCTATTCCAAATGACTTGAATTCATTTTTTTCTACTTTATCTTATTCTTTTGCTGACAGGTTATTTGGTCTTTTTTTGTATGTGGTTGTTTTTATATTGAGCCATATACTTTTGTTGTTTCTTTTAGGATTAAAGGAGGAAAAAGGAAATGAAATGCATTGCTAATTTAGGCCAATGAAGATGGGTTTGGTTGGTATGCCTCACAGCTCTTACCTATAGAGGCAACTGGGTGTTCTTAAAACCTGGACTGGTGCTGCTCACCAATTGAGATCATACCCAGGTAGGAAAGAAGCTCCAGAAGCCAGAATGTGATCTTGTGTGCTGTTGAAAGGAAGGAGGAACAGCAAGGAGGGATGTTTGGTGACCAGGCTCTGGAGGTGGGTCAGCTCTTCAGACCCCCACAAACTACTGCTGTCTGCTTTAGTTACTTAGGGTGCTGCTCAACCCTCGTCCTGTCAGAGCTTCGTGCTAAAGCATCTGCTGAATGGGGCACCTGAGATCAGAACCCCCTGCTTCAATAGAGGGGAAAAAGGAACTTCAGGAGCCAAAAATGTTTGCTGGCAGTGTAGTCCCTACAGGGGGATGCTGTGTGCGGGGCTGTAGAACAGCAGAGCCCTGTCCTCCCCCGGGCTCCTCAGGCAGAACCGGTGAAGCAGCAGCCCTGCTTTAAAATGCTCACAGCAGCTTTGTGGGTGAAAAAATAGTATTTGTGTACTTTCATGTAAAGTGACCGTTTGCTTCCAGGGAGTGCTCACGTGTGCATTATTCATAGTCACACAGAAGGGTAAGTGGTGCGTGAAAGCAGGGCTGTGTTTCATCTGTTGAGTGAGGAGAAACAGAGCTATTTGTGTGTGCGTTTACTTTGTTTCTGATGCTGATTGGGCACTAAATTAAGAAGGAATGTAGAGGAAATTGAGCTGGCTTCCCTAGTATGTTGTGCCTGATGTTGCGTTCAGGAAGGGTGACAGAATCTGAGTTTTTGCACGCAAACACAATACCTGTGGCAAACGATAAGGCGGGTGGAATACCAATTCTGGAGCTGCAGTTGACTGTCTCTATTGTCCCTTCGGATAGCTGGCCAGTACCAACCCAAGGGCTGACTCTTGTGCTGGCATCCCAGACACTTCTTCACCTCTGTGCAAGAGCTCTGGCCCTGGGCACACACAGCTTAGCTGTGCCTCTGCCTCGCATTGGTGCTGCCTCCATCCGGATTTTCTGCATGATCCCCAAGCATCTCACACAAAGGGAAGCTGGGAGCTAACGAACCTCAGCCTTCTTTCTTTCCTATGAGCTGTCAGTGCTGCTCGGTTTATCCACGAGATAAATAATATATTCACTTCTATGAATATTTCACCTCTTCTTTTTGCTGTTTTCTCGTGTGGTGTCGTACTGTGCCAACCATCACTGTGTTCAAGCCAAAGCTGGGAAATTTAAGTGCCTTCAGCAGTACTATGCAGGTGTAATGCTGAACCAGCACACAGGGCTGGCTTCTGTTAACCCTGATGTCTCCAGGCAAAGGTTTTTCTTTTTCTGAGCAGAGATCACAGAGGTGATCACAGGGTGGTCTCTGTGACTGCCAGATGGAAAGCAGGAGCCTCAACTGGTGGAAGAATTTACCGACATTCCTCCCTTAATATGCACACACCCGTCAGAGGAAGGGCCGTGAGTCTGACAGAAGCTAAAAGATTGCTGCCAAATGAGGTTTAGCACAAGGGCAGTTGGTGGATTTATGAGGTGTACTCTCAAATCTGAAGCTGTTACACGAGTGGTGGAAGTGCAGGGCTAGTCACGGAACTTTGGATACTGTGTCTTATGCTCCTGCTTCAGGGTTGCTCACCTATGAGGATTATGTGCAAACTGGTTGAAGTAAGGCTTGCAGCTGAAAAAATGGGGGGAATTTCCCTGCCAGCTGTCTTGAAGGCGATGCCCCCAGGATGCTTTTCCCAAACTCAATATCCTGACATGAAGGCTTCAGTCCCAAGTGGACAAATTGGCCCTACCTCCTTTGCCCCTCTTAGACTGCTTTTCCTCCCAGCTGTGCTGCCCTTATTCCTATCTCTCCCTGCTTACTGCCCTCATGTCACTGTGCGGTACATGAAATGTGGGCTGGGTGTCTGTGTTGGTTTTCCCACTCCCTGCCTCCACTTTCTCACAGATGATGGATGGGCTGCAAAAGAGGCACAGCAGAACATAAATAGGCAGGGGAAATTTCAGCATGTGTCACGATGTGGAGATGGTGTTCCAAAGTTCCCTGCTGCAGCAGTTGCATTTGTGCCTGGCTGGGTTCTGCCACAGCCATAAGAAAGATATGGCTAACAATAATGGTTTCCACATGAAGGGAGTGGAGAAGTTGACTCAGATGGTGATGTTGTTATAAAACAAAAGGATTCCACATATATGCAGATAATAATTAAAATGCAGCAGGTTTCTGGAAGCAGCTCTGTTTTCTAAGCAGAAATTTGCTTTGTATTGTGTGCACTTTCTGTGGCAGTAGAGACTATGTCTGGTGAATGGGAAAGCAATTAGCACCCTTTCTGTGCATGCATTTAATAGATACACAGTGGTACTGAATACAAGAGGCCCTTTTGGCAGCAGAATCGTGGTGCACAGAGAAGTGGTCCATATGTATGTGCTCAATGCAGTCGGCATCTCCTGCGCGATGCATGGCAGTTACTCATCCATAGCACTCGGTTGTTCAGCAATGTGGTTTTGTGTGTGACTTACAGCTGAGACCTACATTTTTTCCCTGCAGAAGCCAGGCATTGCCCAGGCCACCTATGCTGCCAAAGCTAGAAAGGGAACCTGGGAGGCTCCTGCTGTATACAGTATGTCCTCATCTACCTGCTTTTCCCCTTGTTTCCTTCCGCTGATGTTTTTCCAGCTGTGATGCTGTATTCTTTACTATTGCCCCCCCCGTTGTGCTGTTAGTTCTTATTATTATGGAAACAGATTTCTCTGCCTAACCTCATTACCAGGAAGGCCCCTTGTCCTCTCTTTCAGTTTACAATGTGTTACAGTGCTGATTCAGTAGTCAGTGTTCAGTGCTCCGTTCTTAAGAAACTGTCTGAGAAAGAGAAAACTGAGCTCTCATTTCAACTGTCTCTTGGCGGAATCACAGGGCAGCCGTGGCTGTGTCTTTGAAAGCAGGGTCTCAGGTTATGAAATTCTCAGGCATTAGCTCAGTGTGGCTGAGGCGGGGTGCAGGGAGCTGTGTGAACCCATTAATCATCGCAGGGCAGCTGCCAGCTCGCTGACTTTAATTGGGGCTTTCTAATATTTACGCTGTTTGGAGGGTTTTTTTTGTGTTGTTTTTTTTTGGCAATGCTGGTAAAGGATTTCATTCCTCTCTCACGAGGATGTGGAGAGACAGCAGAGGTGTGAGTTAATTCAAGGTTGCTGAATGACTTGCTGCTTCTGGGGGAAATTATGTTACTCAGCATTGTTTTCCTTCTGAAATTGCTGTCTTGGCTGCATCTCCAATAGTTTTGCATATATGTCTCTTCCAATTTCCTGTTCTTTAGACTTCTCCATCCTTGTGACTTCCAGTCCTGGCATTTTTATTGCAACCCCATGGAAGTAAGCAGTCTCAGTGGGCACGTCCTATTCTTGTGAGGAGGAAGAGGATGGAAGCACATCTTAATGAGGTGAGGCTTTGGGCAGTGTGGCATTGCCAATGGAATGGAATGAAAAATCATTCCTCTGAGATCAGATTGGGATTCCAATGATACCTTCAAAAGGTTATTAGGCTTCAAAGAGCTCCTTTAGCTCACTGTGATGTCCATCTAGCTACACTTTTCTCCTTGCTTAGGACCAAACTAAGCACAGAAGTAAGTGTTCTCATGCCCACACATGTGCCTTTTTTTTTTACCCCTTCCAGACAGCAGGGCAGCTCAGGGAGCTTTATTCACTGTCTGTTTCCCAGCAGGGAAAAGCATGGTTGTTTGTGGGAGGAGAAAACAACCCCCTGGTGCTCACAGGGCAGCAGTGGCCTACTTAGGCTCTGCCTTCATGCGGGGCAGCAGGTGAACTGTTTTTCTCTCTTTTCCAGAGGAAGTTTTGTCTGGCTTCACCCAGCTGTGTAACTGCAAACGCAGTGCAAGAAATATTATGGGAGCTGCCTCTCCCTTTTGCATTTACATGATTGCAAACTCATACTAGCAAGTGTGTGTGAAGCAGTGGGTCTGAATGAGTGTCTACCCCAGCATACCTGTACTGATTTCCATAGCGTTAATCATATCTTTAAAACAGAGTTAATGTGAGGGTAATCTACCCCCCTTAACACAGCTTGATGTTGCATTGCTTTTGCATGTGGATGCTTTATCAGTTCAATTTGCAGCCCTTTGTCTGCACTGGATATCCTTTGTAGGTCAGCTGCCATGTGGGGAGCCTACATGTGTGCAGTGCTTAATTGGTCTCTCAGCTCCTTTTGATTCTGTACTTCGTTTTGCTTACAGAGCTCATAATTTCCCTCCCATTTCTCTTTCCCAGGAGAGAAGGCAAGATGATGGTGATGTATTCTCACCTGATGGACCCTGCTGAGACATTGATTTTGGCCATGAGGGGGACATTGCAGGTAATATTGCACTTTGCTCTCTAATCTTCTTTGGTAAAAAGAAGGGCTACATCCTTTCAGTGATTTACCTTTCCCCTTGGAACCTTTGCTGAAGCGATGGCTGAGAAGCCCAACTCTTCCTGCCCTTGCCAGGTCTATAAATCAGCCTGTGTTTGGTTATTCCCGGAGTCCTTCACCACACATCCTCTCCCACAACACATAAAGCAGCGCCATTAGTCTGTGTTGATTTCTTGGAGTTTCAGAGAAAGAAAGTAAACATGAAGGTGCTTAACAGGGGATTTTGTAAGGCGCTTTGTTAGCTAGGTTTCCAAATCCTCCAGAGTTGGAAGGATTTTCCAGAGGGGCTTAATTCCTTCTAAAAATCTCATCCTTACCTAATACGTGCTAGTTAGCAAACAATACTATAGACTTGATATGACTTCATATGATGATTGAGTAGGGGCTTATTATTGGAGTCTAGGGATAATCCCTTCATATACCTCACTCTCTCATACATGTGGGGTACTATTCTAAAATAATAGTGCTAATTGATTTTTTTAAATGATACTGAGGTTGATTCATGTCCTGAGAAAAGTGCAGATCAGAAGTAGTTGATTAATCAGATATTTTAAAATCTTTTTGGATTTCAAGTAGCTAAAGGAAAGGCAAACAATGAGATCTCACTTTGGATTTAATACCAGTGGAGGCTGTGGATGCAGTTCAAACTCTGTAAGGCTTCTGGAGGGAGAGTTTCACAAAAGACACTTTGTTTCCTTTGGAACAAATGCCACCGAACAGTGGAATTTATTTCTTAATTATTTTTCCAGGGCCCCTCTGTTTCCAGCATACTCACAAACACTTCACATAGAGATTTGCTTCTTTGGAATGGCATGAGGGGGGGGACCAGCAGTGGGGATTTGCTTTCTATGCATGGCATGGTTTGCCTCGTCTGCATGAGCTCTTTCTTGTTCCTAGGATACACTTGCTTGACTTAATTTATGAGCTTGCTTTATTATTTTTTCCCTTTGGCTGAGATCTGTTTTGACTTTCCCACTAAGCTCCTTTCTGAGCAGGGGCAAAACCAACAACACTGAATTTATTTAAGTGGAATTAAAGGGCAGTCCTTGTGCTGAGGCTGAGTCTGAGCTGCTAAAGCATGCTCAGCCTCCTGAGGTGCTAAAGAACCTCATGTTTCATTCAAAAGCCAACTGCACTGAATAGCAGAGAGCCACTTCTAAGAACTGCAGTGGGGCTCTAACGCCAGAATAAAAGATGGGGCTTTAGAAAGTGATGTGATATAAAATAAAAAGAGAAAAGGGTTGATCAACCAGATTAGATTAAGGGCCAGTTAGTTTTGTTGCCTCAGAAGCACTGTTTGGAGGATGATGTAGCCCCTCTGCTCCTGCAATAGTCGCTATTAAAAATGGGGGAATCATTAATGTATACATAAACATTAAGAGCCATTTTTATTTTAATTTCAGTTTACAGTAATTTAATAAAGATGAATTTTACCTTCTTTACTAGTATTAGGAGTTGCAAAAAGCTTTTTTTTTTCTATATTGAATTATCACCTTGAAAACTGAGCTGCCATTTGTGTCTTTGCATAAATTTTTCTTATTCATATTGTGCTGTGTTTGTGTTTTCCTTATCCTCTTTTAAAATGAAAAGCAGACTGAAACATCAGAACTATCTAGCAAAGCAGAGACTGGACGGAGCACAGCATAAATCCACATGGCTTTAGTGGGAACAGCGAGTTATGTAGGAGACCAGTCTGCCCCAGCAGCAGAGGGTGTTTCTGAGGTTGCTGAATGCACGGAGGGCAGTGTCCTGGCATAGCGCCATTGTGTTGATGGGTGTAAAGAACTCTCCACGTGGGTGGGATAGGAGCTCTCTCTTTGCTGCTTGGTGTTTTTGTTTGATCTTTTTTTTCCCATAAGAGGCCAAGGTAGATCTTAAGTGTCTTCATTTCTCTCCTTGTCTGCAGGCTAGAACTGCTCTGGGAAACACTTTAGGAATACGTGTTTATGTCTGTTTATCAGAATTCATTTTCTCTGCCTGGTGCAGCAGGTAAGGTAAGCTGATGAAACTTCTAGCCCTACCCTAGCAGGGCAGAGATATCATGGAAATCCAGCAACTCCAGACAGGTAAAGTTTTAAAACCCCTGATCGTGCCTGCAGGCAGTGGCTCTGAGATCAGAAACCGAAGCTTGTTGATGGGGAGTGGCACAAGAAGTTGTATTTCCCACCGTGTACTGTGCCTGCTCTGTTGGCTACAGTAGAAGCTCATCCTCTGGAGTGGTTACTCCTGCATTCCCTGCTGGCACTAGATTAACTTGAAAAACTAGTAAGGCTTTTATAAATAACTTCTGTAGTATTCTTCTGATGTTAAAGGTCCTGGGGAACTACTTTTCATAGCACCTTTTGTACAACTGCATGTGCTGTAGGTTAAAAGTTTTTTGACCCCATGTCACGGTTTGAACTAAAAATCCACCTGCGTCCGTGACAGGGGGCCGTGGGCCCCGGAGGGGCCCTAGGCCGAAAAGAAAAAGTTAATTAGGAAAAGAAAACAGCGGCAACGATCTAAGGAGGCACACTTATTTACTAAATACTATATCGAAATACAGGATAACACAATATAATACAATATAATTGAAAATTGAGCTAACGAATCAAGCAAAATAGGAGAGAGAATGAGTCCCGTAACCGAGAGGCCTACTGTAAATCTAGGCGAACGGCTGAAGGCTCCCACACACTCCCCTGAACGCCAGAACTCGAAAGACGTCAGTCTGTTCTGCGACAGAGTTAATATAGAGTCCAGGTCCCGTGACCTATCGTGTTGTTCCCTGGGAGATGTAGTCTTCTTCTGATAAGTTGCAGATTCAGTAAAATTATTCATGCTTTATATGATGTTATGATGTGGAATACTGATAGCAAAAATTACAAAATTATTAAACCATGACATTCCACCCCTTATTCTACATCATTACATTATATTTATACATACATACACACTCATATGTATAATTGTGAATAATTAGCAACCTTATTTTTCTCAACAATTTATATTTATTCCATACAAATCCCTAAGTTGAGAACAAAACTCTATAACCTAACCTACTATTTATTAATTTTGAGAAAATGGCAAAACTGCCAGAAAAAGGAAAACATGTCAGCGGTAGAGGGGAAAGGCAGCGCTAGTAGGGCGTCCCCCACATCAAGGTGCACTCATCCTTTCCCAGCCACCACAGCAGATTTCCTTTTGGCTTATACTTCTTTCCATGTGTGCTCTACACATGCATGGCCAGTGCAGGATATAGAGTCCAGATGGAAAACTTGCTTACAGAATGCCTAATTAAGGTATATAGAGAAAAAGTGTTTCCTTAACATTAATCCACTCTATCTTAAGTCCTATACCTAATTGAACTATTCTGTACCTAATTGAAATATTTTCTGAGACTCTACCTATATATTTACAGGAAAATCATTGGCTGCACTCCCCCAACATCAAATTCCCTTGTGGTACACATTGAACATTCCCATTTTTGTCCATCACCCACCATGTGCACCCAGGTCCCTGGGCAAAGACAGTACCCCGGAGAGGTTTGCCCTTTCCAGACGCTGGAAGGACCCAAACTGTTTTTCCCAACACACTCTTTATGTGTACTACAGGAACCTTATCTCCCTCCACGGTACGTAGGGAGCTGGATTGGTTAGGACCATTACGATTACTAGATCCTCGAGTGTTGACCAACCAGGTGGCTTCTGCTAAATGGTTCTCCCAATTTTTATACGTTCCGCCACCCATTGCTTTCAACATAGTTTTCAATAACCCATTGAATCGTTCAATCTTACCAGAAGCTGGTGCATGATAGGGAATATGGTAAATCCACTCAATGCCATGATTTTTGGCCCAAGTGGTTACAAGGGAATTTTTAAAATGGGTCCCATTATCTGATTCAATTCTTTCCGGAGTGCCATGCCGCCACAGGATTTGCTTTTCCAACCCTAATATGGTGTTTCGGGCGGTAGCATGGGGTACTGCGTATGTTTCGAGCCACCCAGTGGTTGCCTCCACCATGGTGAGTACATAACGCTTACCATTGCGAGATCGTGGCAAGGTGATATAATCAACCTGCCATGCCTCTCCATATTTATACTTTTGCCATCGCCCTTCCCCCCAAATAGGTTTCATCCTCTTGGCTTGTTTAATTATGGCGCATGTTTCACAATCATGAATAACTTGAGCAATAGCGTCCATAGTTAAGTCCACCCCTCGGTCTCTGGCCCACTTATATGTTGCATCCCTTCCTTGATGACCTGAAGTCTCATGGGCCCACCGAGCTAGGAATAATTCACCCTTGTTCTGCCAGTCCAAGTCTATTTGAGCCACCTCAATTTTGGCAGCTCGATCAACCTGATGGTTATTTTTATGTTCTTCAGTAGCCTTACTTTTAGGCACATGAGCATCTACATGGCGCACCTTTACAACAATGTTCCTTATTCGGGCAGCAATGTCTTTCCACAGTTCAGCAGCCCAAACAGGTTTACCCTTTCGTTGCCAATTATCATTTTCCCACTGTTGCAACCACCCCCATAAGGCATTTGCCACCATCCATGAATCAGTATAAAGATGAAGCATTGGCCACCTCTCCCGTTCAGCCACATCTAAAGCCAGCTGAACAGCCTTTACCTCTGCGAATTGACTTGATTCTCCTTTACCTTCGGTGGCTTCTGCAACTTGTCGTGTGGGGCTCCATACAGCAGCTTTCCATCTGCGATGCTTCCCTACAATACGACATGATCCGTCTGTGAACAGGGCAAATTTCTTTTCGTTTTCTGGTAGCTCATTGTATGGTGGTGCCTCTTTAGCACGTGATACCTCTTCTGTAGGTGGTGTTTCAATTTTTTTACTCTCAGGCCAGTCCATGATCACTTCTAGAATTCCAGGACGGCTGAGTTTTCCCATTCGAGCTCGTTGAGTAATTAATGAAATCCACTTACTCCAAGTGGCATCAGTAGCATGATGGGTGGAGGGAACCTGTCCTTTAAACATCCAGTTTATTACTGGCAAGCGAGGTGCTAGAAGAAGCTGAACCTCTGTCCCAACTACTTCAGAAGCAGCCCGAACCCCCTCATACACGGCTAAGATCTCCTTCTCAGTTGGAGTGTAGCGCTCCTCAGACCCTTTATATGCTCGACTCCAAAATCCTAGGGGTCGGCCTCGGGTCTCTCCTGAGGCTCTTTGCCACAAACTCCAGGTGGGACCTTTCTCTCCAGCAGCAGTGTAGAGGATGTTCTTCACATCCTGTCCCGTCCGTACTGGCCCCAAGGCCACGGCACGGGCTATTTCTTGTTTTATCTGCTCAAAAGCCTGCTGCTGCTCAGGACCCCATGAGAAATTATTCTTCTTCCGTGTTACCTGATAGAGAGGGCTCACTATGTGGCTGTAGTTTGGGACATGCATTCTCCAAAAACCCACTACTCCCAGAAAAGATTGGGTCTCTGTTTTATTTGTGGGCGGAGACATAGCAGTGATTTTGTCAATCACATCTGCTGGGATGTGACGACGTCCATCTTGCCATTTTATGCCTAAGAACTGGATTTCCTGGGCAGGCCCCTTCACCTTGCTGCTCTTAATGGCAAAACCAGCTTTCAAAAGAATTTGGATTATCTGTTTCCCTTTCTTGAAAACCTCTGCTGCTGTATGGCCCCACACCACAATGTCATCAATATACTGCAAGTGCTCAGGAGCATTACCCTGTTCCAAAACAGCTTGGATCAATCCATGGCAAATTGTTGGGCTGTGCTTCCACCCCTGGGGTAAACGGTTCCAGGTATACTGAATACCTCTCCAGGTAAAAGCAAACTGTGGCCTACATTTTGCAGCCAATGGGATGGAAAAGAAGGCATTAGCAATATCAATGGTGGCATACCACCTAGCTTCTTTTGACTCCAATTCATACTGGAGTTCTAACATGTCTGGTACAGCAGCACTTAATGGAGGTGTGACTTCATTCAGGCCACGGTAATCTACCGTCAGCCTCCATTCCCCACTGGTTTTACGCACTGGCCATATGGGGCTGTTAAAAGGCGAGTGCGTTTTGCTAATCACTCCCTGATTTTCTAATTGGCGAATTAGCTTTTGAATGGGGAGCAATGAGTCCCTATTGGTGCGGTACTGCCGTCTGTGAACCACTTTGGTGGCAATTGGTACCTCTTGGTCTTTTACCTGGAGCAACCCCACAGCAGAAGGATCATCTGACAGACCAGGTAAAGTTGACAGCTGCTTAACACCATTTGTGTTTACAGCAGCTATCCCAAAGGCCCATCGATACCCCTTGGGATCCTTGAAATATCCCATCCTAAGGTAATCGATTCCCAGTATACATGGAGCCTCTGGACCAGTCACAATAGGGTGCATTCGCCAGTTTTTACCAGTGAGGCTTATTTCGGCCTCCAACATAGTCAATTCTTGGGAACCCCCAGTCACTCCATGGATATAAATTGGTTGTGTCCCTTGGTGACTTGAGGGCATTAGGGTGCATTGTGCACCAGTGTCCACCAAGGCTTTATATTTCTGTGGTTGAGATGTGCCAGGCCACTTAATCCACACAGTCCAGTATACTCTGTTGTCCCTTTCCCCCCCCTGGCTGGGGGCAGGGCCCCTCTATTGTTTACCTCGGCGGCTTGCAGCAACTGGAACTTTCCCCCGTTTGGAAGAGTTCACCTTGGTGGTTGTTTTGGATTGTAGTTCTTTCACTCGTGCCTGAAGTGCAGAAGTGGATGAGTCATACCACTTCTTTATATCCTCCCCATGATTACTCAAGAAATACAACAAAGCAAAACGTATGGTCTTATCATTGTCGTTTGCTT
This sequence comes from Coturnix japonica, assembly GCF_054131305.1. Lineage (NCBI taxonomy): Eukaryota > Metazoa > Chordata > Aves > Galliformes > Phasianidae > Coturnix > Coturnix japonica. The sequence goes on along the minus strand of NC_140667.1, from coordinate 7,100,705 downwards.
GAATACGAGGTGTCTTATCGTTGTCATTTGCTTGAATACGAGGACGTCTCTTTTTTATGGTTGAGATTTTCGATGATACAGGTCGAGAGGAACTCATGTTGTTTAGCTCTCTCAATAGGCGATCGTGGAAATCCTGGTTTCCATCATCTGGTACCACCGTGGATTCATCTACATCAGGCACATTAGCCAATTTGTCAATAATATCACTTTGTGTTTCCTCCACTTTGTCTAACCTTTCCACTATTTTTTTTCCCATTTGGACAATGGCTGAAGTATAAAGCTTAACTTCTGTAGCGCTTATAAATAATTCAAGCTCCTGAAGTCTGCTAATTAGCTCATTTACAAGGGGCTTTCTTTCCCCTTTGCCATATACCAATGCAAGTGCACTGGCATGCTTTTCTGGAGCTGCCTTTGTAAAGTCACGCCACATTTGTCGTGGAACGTGGACTGCTTCAGGATCATGTAATTGGTTTGGATTGTTACGATTGAACTGGGGGCTGTAGAGCATTTCCACCAGAGCCCTTTCTCTCAAAAATTGGATACCTTTCTCCATATCAGTCCATTTCTTTTTCTCAGGCTCCAAGTCCCGTTTAAAGGGGAATCTATCTCTTACCGCTATCAACATCCGCTTCCAGAGGGTGTAGGACTGATTTTGGCATGTGCCTATACCTCTGTCCACACGTGAGTCCCTGGAAATGCTACCCAGTTGGCGAGCTTCACTGCCATCGAGCCACGCACTGTTGGCACCATTGTCCCAGCAGCGAAGTAACCAAGTGACCATATTTTCTTTTGGCTGACGTGTGAAATCCTTTCTCAGATCTCGAATTTCACTCAGTTTAAAAGATCGATCAATAATGGTCGTAATACTTTGCTCACCTTTTGCTCTATCAGGAGTCCCAGGTGTTAATGTTGGCAGCTGTGTTGATGAGGCTGCCCCATCTATAAGTTTGGACTCGAGAAATTCTCGTAAAGAAAATTTAGCTTTTGGCTCCTCGTCTGACTCTGACCCTGACTCTGACGCTTGTGTTATTTCCTCCAGGCGACCTTCCTCCTTCTTCCTCTCTCTTAACTTTCTCTCTCCTAACTTCCTCTGCTCCTCTGACTTCTTCTCCTCCTCTAACATCTTCTTATACTGCTCTAACAACCTCTGCTCCGCCGACTTCCTCTGGTCTTCTGACTCCTCCTGCTCTCCTGAGTCCCCCTGACCTCCTGAGTCCCCCTGCTCTCCTGAGTCCCCCTGCTCTCCTGAGTCCTGCTCTCCTAACTCCCTCCGCTCTTCTAACTCCTTCTGCATTTTCTCTATCTGAGTTGAAACTCGTTTTGTTTTTCGCCCTCTTACAGGGGCAACCAGCATTGTATCTGGTGCCCCCGGTGGTTGGTTAAGTTGGAGTACATACGGTTCAGACTTGAGGGTGTCGCATTCTGCCCGGAGATTGTCGTACCTGGACTGGAGGTCTTTGTGTTCAGACTGGAGAGCGTCGTAGTCAGACAGGAGCTCGTCGTACACAGACCGGAGGGTGCTGCGACTGGCTTTGAGGGCGTTGTAGTCGGCCTTGAGGTCAGTGTACAACGAGTCAATAGAGTCATGTTTGACCTGGAGATCGACGCACTTACACAGGAGGGCGCTGTGCTCGGACTGGAGAGTGTCGTGCTCGGACCGGAGGGCATCGCGCTCAGTCTGGAGAGTGTCATGCTCGGACCGGAGGGCATCGCGCTCAGTCTGGAGAGTGTTGAGCTTGGTCTGGAGGGCATTGTGCTCGGTCTGAAGAGTGTTATGCTCGGACTGAAGAGTGTTGTGCTCGGTCCGAAGGGCATTGTGCTCAGTCTGAAGAGCGTTATGCTCGGACCGGAGGGCATTATGCTCGGACTGAAGAGTGTTGTGCTCGGTCTGGAGGGCATTGTGCTCAGTCTGAAGAGCGTTATGCTCGGACTGGAGGGCATTATGCACAGACTGAAGAGTGTTGTGCTCGGACTGGAGGGTGTCGCAGTTGGATTGGAAGGCATCATGCTCAGTCTGGAGAGTGTCATGCTCGGACCGGAGGGCATCGCGCTCAGTCTGGAGAGTGTCATGCTCGGACCGGAGGGCGCCGTGCTCGGACTGGAGAGCGTCGTGCTCGGACCGGAGGGCGCCGTGCTCGGACTGGAGAGCGTCGTGCTCGGACCGGAGGGCGCTGTACTCGGACTGGAGAGTGTTGAGTTGGGATTGCAGGGAGCTTTTCTCATCCCAAAGTTTTTCTGCGTCAGCTCTAAGACTCTCTTTCTCGTACCAGATTGAGTCTCGTTGGTACAGGAGATCTTTTCTCTCAGCTTCAAAAACTTTTTCTCTCTCTACCTTCTCATCCCAAAGTTTTACTGCGTCAGCTCTAAGACTCTCTCTCTCGTACCAGATTGAGTCTCGTTGGTACAGGAGATCTTTTCTCTCAGCTTCAAAAGCTTTTTCTCTCTCTACCTTCTCAGTCCAAAGTTTTTCTGCCTCAGCTCTAAGACTCTCTTTCTCGTACCAGATTGAGTCTCGTTGGTACAGGAGATCTTTTCTCTCAGCTTCAAAAGCTTTTTCTCTCTCTACCTTCTCAGTCCAAAGTTTTTCTGCCTCAGCTCTAAGACTCTCTCTCTCGTACCAGATTGAGTCTCGTTGGTACAGGAGATCTTTTCTCTCAGCTTCAAAAGCTTTTTCTCTCTCTACCTTCTCAGTCCAAAGTTTTTCTGCCTCAGCTCTAAGACTCTCTCTCTCAGGAATGGTATTGACTAAGGCCCAATAAGCATTAGCTAGGCCCAAAATCATTTGTGCCTCCTGAGATCTGCCTGAGCCACAACATTCCTGCCTCAAATATGCAATCAAACTCTCAGGATTCTTCAAGTGTTCAGGAGTGAAGCTCCATAACACTGAAGATGTCTGTCCTTTGAGAATCTCTTCAATTCCCTGCCACTCAGTATTCTCTGGTTCTAGGGAAGACTTCCTCCGGATGTTATAAATCCAGATACTGAGTGAGATTATTACAATAATCAACAGTAAGATCAGGGAGATTAAGAGTGTGGCCCACTGATCATTCAAGAACTGCATAAAGGATTCATAGAAAGAAAGAGGAGCACGCTTAAAAATCACCATTTCTGTATAATTAGTTGCATTAGTTGCTCCCTCTGGAGCTGTATACAGATACGAAGTGAGCATTGCTAACCATGCTTTCAATTCATTATACAATTGTATAGCTCCATAAGAAAAAGTGGCTAGCTTAAACATGGCCCAATATGTTCGGAGCGTCTCAAAAAAGGAACCAATGGCACACAGTCCCTGGTAAAACAAATTTAGTAGAGAAAACATCTTTTTTCCTCCAATAGAGAGAAAAAGTAAAAGAAAACAAAGCTCAGCAGTGTTTATAAAATATACCGGAGTATTGGCAGTCCGCCTGGACTTTCAAGGTCAAGCTCGCAGGTGCAGAATCGCAAACACGAGATAGCTCCTTAACAGGGAAAAAAAACTCGTAGCTCTGTTAAAAGCTAAAAGAGCAACAGAAGAAAACACAGAAAAACAGCAACTCAATTTGCCCGCATTCTCCACCAAAATCTGTCACGGTTTGAACTAAAAATCCACCTGCGTCCGTGACAGGGGGCCGTGGGCCCCGGAGGGGCCCTAGGCCGAAAAGAAAAAGTTAATTAGGAAAAGAAAACAGCGGCAACGATCTAAGGAGGCACACTTATTTACTAAATACTATATCGAAATACAGGATAACACAATATAATACAATATAATTGAAAATTGAGCTAACGAATCAAGCAAAATAGGAGAGAGAATGAGTCCCGTAACCGAGAGGCCTACTGTAAATCTAGGCGAACGGCTGAAGGCTCCCACACACTCCCCTGAACGCCAGAACTCGAAAGACGTCAGTCTGTTCTGCGACAGAGTTAATATAGAGTCCAGGTCCCGTGACCTATCGTGTTGTTCCCTGGGAGATGTAGTCTTCTTCTGATAAGTTGCAGATTCAGTAAAATTATTCATGCTTTATATGATGTTATGATGTGGAATACTGATAGCAAAAATTACAAAATTATTAAACCATGACACCCCATCAGATGTTGGCTGTGTACAGCTGGGCTTCTGCTTGTCTCTTCTTATTAAGAAGGTTGAAAAGGGAATGAGAGGTAAAATGTAATACATTAATTATCTTGTAATGAGGAAATCCAGTGTGGTCTCTGGAGTCTTCCCTGCATTTTCATCTTTATCTCTGTTTTGCTGAAGTTATTGCTGGTCCCAGTACTCTTACAAGTACTTGAAACTGAAAGCACACACATAGGAAAGGAACTGAACAGGAAGGAAAAAAAAAAAGAAAAAGAAAAGTAAAGATTGACTTCTGTCCAGAGGAAAAATGTTCATTTATTGCGTTTGATTCAGGAATAGGAAAAACTCTAGTAGTTGTTATTGTACGCATGGTCCAGCTTGACTGCTGGAGTCTCTCATTCTTGATCATTGGCTGAAAGGGATAACATTAGAGAACCTAAAGCCAGCTCTCCTTTGAGGCAATGCCTCTATCATAAACCTAGGTGGAGATATTTTGGCACAGGTAGCTGGCCTGGCTAACCAAGATGAAAGCATGGCATTATAGGCTTTGAAAGAGCTAACAACCAGGATAAAGATCACAGTACTGCACTTTGCACACAGCAGAGTGTGCCAGTGAGTCTTTAAGAGTCTCTTTTGGTCAGAGAAAAACTAAGACAGCTGGCAACCCCATGTCAAAACCAACCAGCCTTTTGCTTTCCTGAGGACATCCTCCTAGCTGCTGATGGGTCATTATAATACTCAGGGGTGGGTTGGGTCATGCAGATAAAACTCCTTTATCATTCCTGAGTTAGTTCTGGTAGGATGAGGCATGTGAGTACACAGGATTTTGCATGGTAGGTGTCTGCCAGCTCATTCATCAGTTGGCCTTGAGGATGGGATATTCAGGGATATTCAAAATGTCTGGTCTTTAAGTCAAAAAAAAGGTTATGTTAGTCAGAGGATTGTGGTAGTTCTTTGGGAGGTGCCATCAGCCTCATCAGTAAGATGAGGCTTGTTTTCTGCTGGGGTTGTTGTTTAGGCATCCTTTGTGGTTTTGGTTAGAAGGGATCTTGATCTCTTCATTTGAGAGTTTTACCTGAGGAGCCCTTGTTACCCTTGCAGTCTCAGAATTTACCCCATGAATCTCTTCTTGTTTCCCTGCTCGACTCTTAGATTAAAAATCTAAGATCTCTATTCAGTCTGTGTCTGGTGAAGTATCTTGAGCCAAGCACATATGCAGCAGAAGAAGCAACTGATGTTTCCTCTTGTTCCTTCACTTTGACATGCCTTTGGTTCACCTACAAAACGGGATATTTTGCCACATTCTTTTCTTTCAGGAATTCAGTTCCTGTCAGGCCTGATGACTTATTCACATGTCAACCTCTTTCTAGGCTGACCAATATCCTGCAAAGATAACACATTGGCCTTTGGAAATGTGGTGCCAGTAATTAAAATGAAGAATACATTACAGTAGAAAGTAGAAATGTGGGTCTAAAAGCCACACTGGTATTTTTAGTGATGGGAGTAATTGAGGATTTCACTTTAATAATTCAGTGCAGCTGAGATTAATAAATGATACAAGTTAGAAATGGCCTTTCAAGAAGAAGGATTTGAGGGGTGTAGTTAACAGTTTAATTTAGTATATCCTGGAAGATGTTGCCTGGGTCACTTCATAGTAACTCAGCAGGGTCCTAAGGCTTCTGAGCCTGTTTTGTAAAAGAAGGTATGTATATCCTGGTTGAGAACTGTGCAAAGTGAAGGAGGCAATCTGAGAAGAAGCCAAAAAAGCTTGAAAACCTCAGCCTTGACGCTCATTCCTGACATAATCTGCAGGAAATTGCTTTGTATTGATATCAACTTTGGTCCAGACAGGGGCAGCAGGGAAGACTACAGGCTGTGGTGAGGAGCAGAGATGTACATTTCCTGATACCTGACTGTGAGCTCTCTGATGAAGTGCCTTTTCCATGATGCAAGCTGTCCTGGATGGACCAGGTGATCCTCTTGTTGTTTGCCTCAGTACGGAGTATGGGGGAGGAGACCACCAACACTCTTTCTGCTCTGAAAGAGTGATGAGGCTCTGGAATGGGCTGCCCAGGAAGGCAGTGAAGTCACCATCCCTGGAGGTATTCACAAAATGCATAGATGTGTTACTGAGGGACATGGTTTAGTGGGAATATTGGTGGTAGGTGGACTGTAGGACTAAATGATCTTGGAGGTCTTTTCTGATGTTTGTGATTCTTTGATTCTGTATTGGTGGAATGTGGCAGGTCAGAGAGTCCCAAACATTGCCTCTCACAGCAGAGGTGCTGCAGGAGGGAGCTCTCCCCATAGGCAGTGCACAGCTATGGGTAGTAGCTGCAGGGGTCAGGGTCACATTTGTCCTCGCTCCCTCTCCCAGGAGCTTCAGGGGGGTGCCAGGCCAGCTCCCCTTCTTACTAAACAGATTTCAGAGCATCAGTATAGTCTTGAAATAAAAGAGTATCACTAGAGTCTACTTGTGTTGATCGTACAAACATACACACAATATATGCATGTTTCTTCCTACATGTAGTCCCACAGAGTTCATGATCTCATTGTCCCTGCAAGCATTCACAGATTAGGTCCCTTAGCTCACATCAAGTCCTGCTCACATAGTTCTCCCAGTGTTGAGACTGTGAGCTTCATATGTTTACATTCCTCTGCTCAATAACATTTGAAACTAAATAAACTTTAGTCTTTCTGGCAGTGACTCTGATGTGTCAGTCTGGAGCTTTCTACAATGTCAGGATTAGCTCTGTGGAGCCTGTTGCTGGGATGGTTTGCTGTGTAATCCTTTAAAAATTAAACATCATTAGATATATTTTAGGAGAATTTTATTTCTTTTCCCCACAAAACTAAAGGTGGTAATGATCACGTTCTCCATTTGAGATGTAATGCCAAGGAGCCCTGAGGTGCAGCTTTGTGGAAGTCTTATAACTGTCCATTTTGCTACAGAATAATTGTGTTTGGGTGTTGTCCACTGAAAATGAGGAAGATGCTACTGCCTTGCTCCCTTGTAAGGTTGTGTTCATTCATGGTTGTGAAGCAAACTGGAAATACTGATGACAAGGACTTTGGGAATTTATACCAACTTCTTTTTTATGGTTTCTAGGAATGTCTTAAGTAGTGTTACTAAAAGTAAGGTCTGTAGCATTCCCTCAATATTCTTTCTTACAGAGCAATTCCTCATGAATGTGAAACTGGTGCTGTTGTTTTTGGGTCCAGGTGGCTGTTAAGGTGCCCAATGCATCTGTCTTTGTGGCCAAAACTTTGCTGTGAATTTTCTCAGGTATGGACATGACTGTTGTGATTTTAGTGTCCCCTGCCTTTGGGCTCAATTTCTTGCTGCTTCTGACTAGAATAGCCTTGAAAGATTTGCGTGTGGTATGCAGCAGCAGAATGCAGCAAGCCAGACAGCCCCTCTGTGCCCTGAGCTGGCTCCAGGCAGGGGAGTCCATTCACAGCTGTGTGTGGGCTGATGCCAAAATACTCCTTCCTTCCATGTTCGTGCCTTCCCACAAGAGCTGCCATCCTTGGTAACAATGAGGCTGTCATCCTCTTAGAACATAACAGGCATGACATGCTCAGAAACCAGCCCTCAGAAAGCAATTTTACTCCCCTACCAGAAGATAAAAACACTCATCAGCAAGCTTCAGTTCAGGTCCTGATTCAGTGAGCTGTTTTAAGCATGTGAACAGTCCTCTGGGCTTCTTCCTGCTATGGTGTTGATGTGGGCAGGGTTAAGCTCAGATGCTTTATCTTGTTGCATTCGAACAGACACTGGAAAAACCTTATTTCCTGTCTTTATTCTAGATGGGTGAGTTACACTGCAGATGTACATTATAGCTGGAATGCTTGTTGTATGAAGTGTATTGCCCAGACTCTGGAGCGGTGATTATACATGTGGAAATTATTCATGCTTCCTCCCATTTGCTGTGCAAGGTTCACTGTATACTTCATTTATATCCCCAAGTTTCTGTTTTCCCTTGATGGAGGAGTGGAGCCAAGCCCACCCGCCATACCAGCCCCTTTGACATCTTAGAGCAGTGAATTAGTTCACATACAAAGTAGAGTTTATCAGCTTTTTCTGTATGACTCATTGTTTTTCTCATTTTAGTTTCTAGTATAACTTGAAATGGTATAAAAAGGCTGAAGAAGACACAGTATTTTGTCATAGCTGCTCAGACAGTAAGATCAATGAAACCAGTGATAGGAAGGAGGGAGGAAAACTGAATCCTCAGCCTTTTAAAAAGGGACTCTTCCCTTCTCTCCTTACAGTGTCATATTGAGTCACAGTCTGTTGGATGTACTGTAGCATTTGTTGGTGTTTGATTGCTTTTTAATATCTGCCTTTGGTTGGTGTTTTCTTTTTTTCCCCCCTCTCTCTAAAGGTAATGTGTTAGCTTGAAATATTAGGATAAATTTCAAAGAAAATGATGTTTTAAGTTCCAGATCAATCATCTCAGCTTCTTAGAATTAAAATTTGCCTAACAGAAAAGACTACAATCCATAAACTGTGTGTAAAAATCAGTAATCTGGACAAAGAGGCACCATAGTAAGATTAGTGAGAGCTTCCAATCTTTTTTGCAGTTCCTGACTGCCTAGAACACCTGATGAAGCTGTAAGCCACAAGTACATTCAAAACAGCACAATGGCTTATCCAGAACAGGCCAGGGATTCTGGTTTATTAATTTTATCAACTTAAATCATATGATGTTTCCTGTGATTGCTACAGCAGGCACCCATAAACTCCACAGTGCCGTGTTAGTCCTTCAGTATGAAAGTCATGCTGTTTCCATTTTGTTCCTAGACCATGCTGTTTAAGTGCTGAAGTATTGCTCAGATTTTGGCTAAATTATGTTTTTATTTGATATGGTCTGCATTGCATTGCTTGCTGAAATAACAAGTAGGGCTTTATCAGGGAAGCAGGTAATAACCTCTGTAATGAACCAGGAGCAGAGTAAAGCTGATGGATCTCTAACCAAGCAGAAGAAAAGGCTTCCTTCAGGCATGGCACATTTAGATTGCGGTTGCAGGTGAGTAACAGGTGCAGGAGGGGCCTGCTGTTTCTAGGACATGGATGAAGATGGCAGGGTTGGGTGGACTCTTTTGCTTTTGATCTTTGGATTCTGTTTTAATAGCTGTCCCCAATTGCAATTGCTTGCCTCTAGCATGGCAAGCCATTGAGAGGTGTTTGCACCTTTGTTGGCTCTGTGGCACAAGTGATAATGTGAGGAGAAACTGAGGCAGGAAAGCCCATGTGTTGGTCTCAGGACCTCAGCTGACAGTGGGGAATAAGAAGTTGGGCCTTTGACTTGCTGGGTTGGTCCCTTCCTGTTCTCAAGAAGATGACTCCTGTGGTCTGCTCCCTATTGCCAGGGTCAACACATGAACTTAAAGTTATTGCTAGTGTTAAATGGAAACCCACTCATTAACACAATGCTGATGTGCTGGAGCACCACAAGGATGCATCAGAAAGGTGGCTCTTGCCCTGCAGAGCCCTCAGTTGGAGCTTTGCCGGTGTTGGAGTGCTGTAAGCAGCAACTATGTAGCTCTTATCCAGCCTCACTGTTGCTTCAGGCTCATAACATATGCAGTACTAGAGAGGAGAATTTGGAAGGAAAATAACAATGTTGCTTGTTAAATGGAACTCTGAATACTCCCTGATTCAAACTTGACAGTATTCAGCTGTGCCTGTGTTCATGTGTTGCACTTCTGGCCTACAGATGTTGCTGTACAACCTTGTGTAGCATACAGATCCTCGATATTCCATTGTATTATTGCAGCCTTTGGCACAGAAAGGAGCGTTTCTCCTTAATACTGCCATTAAAAAAAAATAAAATCACCTTCAACTTACAAACATGCATGAAGCAGAAGTGCTGCAGTGGAGATTTTCACCACCTTTGTACAGATATTATGAATCTCTCTGCTCATTAAGTTTCTGAGACTGTTGATTTGAACTCCAATTAATTTCTGTAAAGATCACAAATCAAGTCCTGTCATAACTAGAGAGTGTGGTGCGATATCATTATTGCTTACCTCTGAGTGAACCTGAAAAGCAAGGTGATCAATCCAGGCGTAATTGCGGTGTCACCAATTAATTGTTCATGAACAACTGAGGGCTTTTTACACTGGCAGCCTGTCAGTCTCAGAAATTGCAAGGTGATGTGGCAGCCCTCAGGTGGGATGAAGACACCCTTTCAAGCATGTGTAGATTACTAGCAGCTTGCTTAGCTTTTAAGGTTTTGCTGTACTGCTGTAATTTTGCCATCACTGGATGGAGGTTCACTGCAGAGTCTATGCCTTTTTCAGTAGAGTCAATATCAGTCAGGCTCCACCAAACACTACTTCAGATACATGTTGAAGCAGGTACTTGGAGCTAAGTATGTGCTTAACTCACGTTGAATTCCAAATTAGTCATACTTAAGGGCTCAATTTAGAAATTACCCCAATAAAACCCATCCTTACTCAGACCCTAATCACACAAGTTGCAAGGACAGGCAAACACAGAAGGAGCACATAAGTTGCTAAAAGATGATCGGTGTGTGCTTTCCAGTGCAAAAAGCACTATGTTATTTGCAGAAGGCTTTAAAATATTTTATTCCCCTTTTAGAATGAGGGTTGGTCTCAGCATGTTTGTAACCGTGAGGTTAATTCCACAGATCAGGAGTTAATTCCAGAACTGATCTCTGTGAGCCTCAGTGTCTCCACCTGTAGAATGGAGCTAAGAACATGAGGGGCAATGGAAGGGGTTTCAGTGGTAACCCATGTCACTTTGCAAACTCTGGTTTGATTTCCCATTGAACCTTTTTCCTTCCTCCCATGTCCTTAACACCAGCCATTCATGCCTTGAACTTAAGGAGTGAAGGTCACTTTTTCACAACAAGTCTGTTTAAAACTCAAATCATGTAATGGGGCTTCAGTTTAAATGCAGTTCCCAGCAAATTAGTCTGGTAAAACATCTATATTTGCAAACAAAGAAGAACTATGATATTATCCCAGTGGAGATCAGCAAAAGAATTCAGGGAATGCAAATGTTGATGGTAGTTCCTGTGCTATAGTTAGCATGAGCAACCAGACATCTGTCCCAAAGCAGACAGACCTCTCTGGGTGCCAAGAGCTGCTCACAGGACAAATGATCAAATCCTCTTGTTGGGGGAGAAGCCAGATTCTGTTGTCCCATCCTTTCTCAGACAAAATTATCGTGGAGGCATTTCCCAAAAAAAGACTGAGAAGATTCCCAGGAATCCTAAGGGGATGAAGACTGGGATTTGTGGTGTATTTTCTGGGATGAAGCTGTAACGCTTTCTTTGGCCTGGCCATGCAGATGCATTTCAGTGATGTTCCTTACAACATTTAGGTCCTTTGGATGTCTTGAAGAATAATGCACAAGGATCTCTTGCCATTCCTCTGGCTTGGAAAGTGAAGAGAAATTTGTTTCTCAATAAAAACAAACCCGAACCCACCACTGTGACTCCAAGCCATGGTACCTACTGTTTTGGCTTTCTTTGCATTGAGCAGAACGCAGATTAAAGTATTATCGACATCAGCATTATTTTTTGTGGATTTGGAGACTCTTACGGGTAAAATAAACTTTGTGTTAGAAATGACTTTTAAATAATGCCAATTCTGAGATGTGTTTGGTGCTTTTTGCTTTTTCTAGGTCTATGTTTGGAGCCAGCATCCTGCAGCTGCTGGTTGCTGCATGCCACAGTTCAGAGGCCTCAGCTTCCTCTCTGAAAATGCCTACCAGCAGAAAGCCAAAGGTGCACGGAGGCTAAGGAAGGGAGCAAGTGAGAAGCCAGTCAATGACAAAGGTAGGAATGGGAAGAAGTGCTGTTTGAAATGGACCCAGGAGCAAACCTTCAGTATGGCTTCAATACTGCTGCCATCACAGCTGGTCCTTGCTTGGCAGCTTTGTGCAGAGAGGTGGATGTGGGCTGAAGAAGAAATGGAGCACTGCAAAACAATGTCCAAAGTGACAACTCATTACCCCAGAGAGCACCACATCTGAGCCCTGTTTGTACCCTGGTGTTCAGGAGCTTGTGAGGAAAGGTAAGAGCTGATTAACCTTTTATTTCATTTTTAATATTAAATATTATCTGGTAGAGCTGCAGATACTGTTCTGAAACATCCAAATTCCAGATCTTTGTTTAAAACTTGCCTGCATGCTTTACCTCCTTAGCAGCTGATGACTCTCAGTAGGTCACAAAAATTATCTGCTACGGTGGTGCTCAACCTGTGCCTCTAATGCTTCCAGTGTCTCACACAGCCTGGCAGTAGTGTGCTCACATCTGCTTCTTGTGAGGCAAGCAGAGCTGATCACACAGGCTGCAGGGAAGAGCAATGCCAAGCTGAGGAGTCATACTCGCCTCCTTCTGCTTCAGCCAAGAAGGAAGAGAAACATGTTCCTTCCCTTCAGGCAGCTGGAAACAAAAAGAAACCACAGAGGACCACAAAATCATCACAGAACAACATCTGCCAAGGCTATATGCTGCCTCTAGCAGGTCAGGATACAAGCAGATGAAGATAACGCTGTGTGGCAACTTCGTGTCAGTTGTTCTGTGGTTTGCTTTCACATGCGAGGAATTAGATGGAAGCCAATGCATGATCAGAGCTGACAGAATAATATTTTAAAAGGCAAAAAAACCTACAGAGCATCACATGGACATGCCTTTCCTCATGCTACTCCCACTCCTCATACTGCTCTCCCTCCATCAGAGAGGCATGGGAGCCTAAAAGCGACCTTTATGCAGATGAGGCAGCTATTCCCATCAAGCAAAGCTTTGTAATAGAGAGAGCTTGGGAAATGTTTTCTTAGGTTATGACCTTTGAGGGCCTTTATTTCTATTTCGCATCTTACTTTTGAATATCTAAATATATTCCTGAATTTTTATTTTCCTCTGGAGATTTCTCAGTTTAAAATTTGCCTTCAGCCTGGTCCTAGCAAAAAAAACAGGCCAGTCTAGCTGCTGGTGGAGAAAGAGCAAGCACACTTTGCAACTCCATGCCCATTGCAGATATGAGATTGTTTCTCTTGTAGTGCTTTATAAAAGACAGTCTGGGCAAGACTTTTCAAGAGCGGGTAGATCATGTATTTCTGCAGCTTACAAAACTGGCAATGATGATTGTGAGGATTATTCATTTCACCAAAGGATAAACATGGAAGTGGTCTAAACATGTTCAGCTTCTTGTAGTTCTTGCCTCCTGTAGCTGTAACTGCCTACTGAGGAAAGAAGTACAAGGCAGTAGGGGAAGCTGATCACTTTTCTCATAGCAGCCCTGGCACAAGCTGACAGCAAGAAAATCAGCATAAACACCTGCCTTCAGTCTCTGGCCCACAGTTATGTCTGAACTGGCCCTGCAGGCTTGTGTTCCTCTGTCTGAACTAGCAGCCAAGAGGAGATGTGCCTCTTCACATGTCCTTTGTTTCCTGTCATCACATGGGTAGCTTGTCTGCATGGCTACAGGAGTTCTGCTCTCAAATTCTTAATTAACTGTAATCTCACCTGCTGTTAGAGGGGTTTAATTGTAGTGTGGTCTAGTGATGGTGTAGCCAGTGTCTGAGAGAAAAGGAAAGCTCTGATTTGGCTCCTGCTTTTGCTCAGTATTTGCTTTCCAGGGTACCTCTGGAAGCACTCCAAAAGCAGGCACAGCTGCAATTCAGCAAAGGCCAGAGCGCACAGCGTGCATGTCTTCTTGTCTTCTTGGTGAATAGATTCACTGCCATTCAGCTTTCCTATGACTAAATGCATGCTTAATAATTGCTTCTGCAAAGCCTAAAAAAAAAAAAAAAAAAAAAAAAAAAAAAAAAGGAAGGTTGAGAGAGGGGGCAGATGAATGTGACGTTAAGTAGCAAGTCCTGCTGTTGGAAAGTTGAAATGAGGTCTGAACCCACAATAAAAAGGAAAGTGCCCACCTGTGGGAGGAATGCGGCAAGCTGTGGGGAATGTCAGTGCAGCTGCTGAAATTGCTTTGCTTTGTACTCGCCAGTTTGGGTCAGGCTGTGTGTTTCTAGAGGCAGCAAGATGTTACGTTTTCTGGAAGCATTTTCAGACCAAAATGTGGTTTTGGGGTTGGTTTTGTTTATTTTCCTTCCTACAAAGCTGTCCACCCACAAACAGCTCTCTCTTGAGAGAGAAATGGACCCATGGAGTGAGACCTGTGGTTTCCAGAGGCTGCTCTTGCTTGCCCTGGTGTTCTCAGCTTGCCCAGGGTCACACCATGCCTTGCTGTCCAGAGCTGCTGAGCATTCAATTCTCCATAGGCTTGGGCTTGATGATGTTGTGTGTGGCCCCTGTATGAGAAATGCTTGTGATGGAACAAGAGGGAGGAAAAGCCATTTTCAAAGAGACACAAGAATGTGGCTTGTTGGACTGGGATGAGACCTGTCAGGCTGCATCCCACCCTGCTGTTGCATTGTTACTCGTGGTGCTAAGGGGGGAGCAGCCAGCCCTGGCCACCCTTCCCTTCAGAGGCAGGAGCTGTTGACAGCTGGCTGCTTTGACTTGGGGAAAACCCAAATTCCCACACTCCAGGCCCATGAAGGTGCCATAGGAGTCTGTGTTTGAGCTTTAAAAAACAAGACCAAAAAAAGCAGCTAATAAGTAGTTTTAAAAGAGCAATGGTGATGAACTGGCCTTGTACGCAGCAGGTGGCTTTATCTCTTCTGTGTAACCAAATGTCAGAACCACAGGACAAAATATGTATCTCTACACAGTACATGAGAAGGCTGCAGGGAGCAACAGTCCTTAATGCTGGCCATGTGGGGAGAGTGTCCCCATGCCCACGTCCAGCAGGCAACCAACCACAATGTGTTGAGGGAAAGAGGAGGAAAAATAAGGTCCCTGCTGTAAAAGTCTAAATCAGCTTTAAGATGACCAGTTTCTCCCTGTTGGAGTGCATGACAAGCAAATGATTTTTCTTAAAGTGCTGGAAAAGGTAGGTGGTTTGGGTGAGCAGCATTGCCTGGGTTTGGGTCCTTACACCTTAGCCTGGATGTGGCTCTGCGGTGTCCTAGGCCCAGTACCACCTCTGTGTTCCTGACTGGGGAGAGGCCAGGGGGTGTGCTGGAATGGATGTCAGCTCCTTTGAGCTATGGCGATCCTTTCATCCCTCAGTGGCTGTCATTAGTCGCTGGACCTGAGAGCATTGGATTCCTCTCCTGGCTGCTGATCCAGGTCATAATCACTGTTCCTGGGGCTAGGCAAGAAGACTGGAAATGAGTAGAAAGCTGAGGTCAAAGGAGGAAGAAATTCGATTCCCCAAAGAGAAATTCTCTGTTAATGAAGTGTGAATCCAAACGTGAGGGAGGGGTTGAAGACCAGTAAGCTACCAGCCTGTGTTTGTTAAATCTCTGAGTGCTCTCAGATGTAATGAGGGCCATGGCCCACAAAGGGGTCAGCCACAGAGGAGATAATTGGCTGCATCAGGGTCACCCATTGTCCTGTGGTTTCTCTTCTCTTTCTCTCCCATTAAAGGAGGAGATGGGTTGGATGGCCTGTGGTGTGGCTTCACAGGGTGAGGAGCAATGGGGGGCTGTGTGGATACCAAGTTGCTACCGATGTACAGTGAAAGTGTGTCCCTACTAGTGGGGAGAGGCAGTGTGCAAGGAAAGCCCTGATGAGCAAAGCTGCCCCTGTGAGCAGAAGAACACATCTTGTCACTGGCATATGGGGCAGGAGAGGATGCAGAATAAACCTTTCCCATCCCTCCTTGATCTGATCTTGTAGGAATATCAACAGAGAGACAAACAACATCAAAGGGATAGGAAAGGAGTGAGAGCTCCTGCTAAAAGACAAGAAATAGGTTTCCAAATGAAATGTATTATTTCTGTAGCTTCCTCCCCATCTGCAGAGTAGACAAGATAAATATGTCCTTGCCCTCACAGGTGCTGGTCACCCATAAATCCCTCCTGCTTTAACGGGTGCTGCAGATGCTCAGTTCCTCTGCAAATCAGAAGTCAGGTCATAAATCTCTCTCTCACTACCTGCATCCTTTTCAAACTTTGTAATTAAAACTCTGCCATCTATTGCTGCTGGTATGTGGAAATTAATTGTCATTAATACGGTTTGAGGCTCTGTTGCTCAGATGCTTTGTCCTTCAGGGGTGTGGTGTGATCAGAAGTGTGGAGCTGTTGTTAGGCTCCTCCATCCTTCCTTTGCCTGTTGGTATCTCCTAGATATAGAAACCATCCTGACTCCTTTCTCCCAGCTGCTGAGTAGCCATAGCCATGGCTTGCTTTGCCCAGCGCTCAGTTGTACATGGTCTGTTTAGTGCATAGCCTTCACCACCCCGTGTCTGCTTAAGAGTAGCTGGTGAGCAGAGCACATCAGCACACCCTGGGCCACTGTGGCTGCATTTGTAGTTTCTTGCCTGATTTGTGTACATCATAGGAAGATTTCTGTTTGTGTGTTCTGTATTTATGGGTGTGCCATGTGTACACGGGCGCATTCAAATGGAAGACAGTTGTGATTAATACATACATTTTCAGTACCTTCATCCAAAATCTAGCAAAAAAAAAAATAATCTCAGGAGTAAATGCTCCTTGTTCTTTACCATGCGTCCTTTGCTGTGTGGAGCTGAAGCCACACAGCTCTGCCCATCTCTGTCTGATACTGGGGCCGTTGAAGAAAACACCAAGATTTCAGCAACAGCAAACAGGTTTCATCTATTCATGTAGATTTTATAAAATGCTTACAGGAAAATATGCAGCAGTTGTTGTTTGAACCACCATTGGTTCATATGTAGCAGTGCATAACCTTCTAGGGGAAATGCTGTTACTTTGGGAAACTCTATGCTAGCAAGGTTATATGGGAAGTGTATGAAGGAGGATACTAAAATACACTTATCTGTAATTGCAGGAAACTGGCCTTGGTGGCCCAGCAAGTCCCTTCTCTATATTCCTCATAATCTTCGAAATACTTGCCTTGTAGTAGGAAATGTCCCAGCAGAGAGGAGCAGGACAGCATGACTGCCCATGATGTAGCAGTGGGCAGCTCTGCAGGAACACAGGAATCATTTAAATACCTCAAAAGCAGGCTTCTTTCTTTCTTTTGTTCTTTTATTTTTTTCCTTAGTGACTAAAATGACTGAAAATGAGCAAAATACAATCCTTGAGCTGGGGTTGCAACTCAAGTCAAATCAGCCAAGTCATGAATTGGCAGCAGTATGAAATGAAGTCAACAGCTGATCAAATCATCAAACAAGCACATACAAGATTTGTGTAATGAAGCCAGACAACATATGGCAAATTTTATGAAACAATGAGCACTGCTCTTCCTTCCTCTGGCTTCACTTCTCACTTGCCCACGCTTACTTCTGTCTCTTCGTCCTTTAAAATCTTTGTTTTTTTTTTTTTTCCCAGGAAGTAACTGGAGAAGTGAAGGTAGCTTTTGGGCTGTGCTAGGTGGTGAAGGAGCAGCAGATCAAGACAAGCTGAAGCATGACAAGTGTGGAAAGGAGGGGGGTCAAAGACCTGGAAACCTGATTACCATTCGTGTTGCAGCTTGGCTGGAGGTGTTTGATTTGTGGCCATATAACGAGATGTCTCATAGTGATGAAGCTAAGGAAAGTAGATTTGTGTCTAGGGGTAGAGAAGAGGTGGGTATGCGCAATGTTTATGTAATATATCCTCAGCCACACTCAAATTCTTACTGGCCTAAACAGCAGCTAGCTGTCATAATATCTACTTCTTTCACTGAAAATTATGTTGGCTGTCTATGCATAATGTTTCCTCTCTCATCCAGATGAACAGAAGTGCCACATGTGAGTGTGTGATCTCAAGGATTTAAGATTCCTGGGGAAATTCAGAGACAGAGCATTTAGATGCTATATATCTGCCTTTGTACTACCGATGTAGTCTAAAGGCTCATACTGTCACAGTGAAACACAGCCTAGCAAAGGCCCCTCAGCAGTCTGAACACTACTGGGTATCCATACTCCTTTCAGTTTGTGTGTCCTATTTGTTCAATGTGACATGTTTATTACTAGTTTCGGTCTTACATGGTCTTACCTTATGGACTGTGGTGCAGAGCAGGAGGGGAAACTTAATGGAGGAGAGTCAGATTGCACAGGATGTTCCCCCAGGGTCATTCTGGGGGAAGGTAGAGATGATAGGTGCAATTCTGTGGGTTGACTAACAACATAATGCCAGCACTGCTTGCTCGAGAGCTGAGCTAAATGTGCTTTACCAATAGAGGCTGCCATTATTTCCTGTAGGGCTGGGTTGCATCTTGGCTCCTTAATATTCAGGCTGTTCAGATCTGTTCTGGAACAGCTTCTCAAAATTGCTCATATTTGCAAGCGAGAGCTGACCTTGTTCCCCTCCATATTGCTTTTGTCAGAATGAAAACATCAGTGGAGAAAACAAAACAACCCAGCAGGCTGGCAAGTGAATTATGCAGTGTGCGTGTTCCCATCCTGAGCTCCCAGGTGTTTCTGTGACAGCTGCACTCCTGGCCCAATGGACTGTGACACTTGCTTGTCAAGATATGTCCTGCTGCTTCACATCAGCTGGATCTCAGGATCACATCCTGCGATGAGGATGATTCCAGGCGTTGTTCCCAGACTGCTGTGTTTCCTTCGCAGGTAGGGAAAGGTCAAGGCATCTTGATATGTGCTTCCTGATGGCCACGGGCCCCATGAACTCACTGGTGACCTCTTGTGGGTGACTGTGATGGGAAGCTGTTCAGCCCAGGTACTGACAATGATCCAAATGAGTTCCTTGCCCAAAGCTCTCTCCTGGTTTGGCACTTCAGGAAATCTGGGCATGGGATCAATCTGCACTCGAGCTGGTCAGATGTTTTTGTGGTGAGACTGTGGGTGTCCAGTGCAGCCACATCCCTGATTGTCTGCTCAGAGTTCCCCAAACCTTTGTTCAGCTGTGGGATTTTAATTTGTGTCAAGAAAGATGGAAGGCTGAAGGCTGGCTCCAAAACATGCCAGATGCTCAGTGAGTTGATCCATCGTTTATTTCTAGCATTTGTTATCCTGGAGTGACTCTGCTGTGAAAACATGAAAAAGCCAGGGCCCTGCTGACTGCAGGGCAGCAAACTCAGGGCTCAAAGACATGGTAATGAAACGAAAGAAAATAAACACAATGAAGGCAGTAGTGCATGGAAGGCAACATAGCAAGAAATGTTCAAGAACTTGTTGTTTTAAAGGAGTTCAGAAATCTTGCTGGAGACTTCATTTCTTATTTCCCTGTCTCAAAGACAAACTGAAAACCAGTAGCGATCCAAAGTCATTGTTCCTGCTAAACAGCTTCCTACAGTGCATAAATTGGTTCCCTTCATTTAGGTTCCCCTTGCCACCATTTGTGTTGGGGGAGGACAGCGATGTTGGAGTGCTTCTACCTTCCTGGCCACCACTGCTGGGGCAGTGCTGAGGTGGGGCAAGGGAGGCTCTCAGTACCCCTCTCTGCAGCTCTCTGTGGGTGATCATTGTCTTGCAGTGTCTCCCAGTGCTCCCACTTCTCACTGGCATCACAGCCAGGCCCTAGGCTTTTCTTCTGTTTTGACACCTTTGCTATTTCCAAACAGTAAGACCATAAATTTCCCTGCATCCTTTTGGCAGAGAGTGTGTAACCAGAGCTTCACAGCCTTTGGAGATGGATAGTCCCGTTAATAAGAAGGGTGAGGTGATGATGTGCTAGAAGGATCCCCCAGGGATGCATTTGCCACTCTTGGCACTTGAAAGATGATAAGCTGTTAGATAAATCTCCTGAAAATATCACTTAGGCCAAAGTGGGTTGGTCAGAGGTGCTCAAAAGAGTTTGAAAAATGCCCCTTCAGTCTTATGCAGTGACAGGTCAAAATATGAGACAGAAAACAGCAGGAGCAGAGATTTTAAAAGCTATGCTGCCCTGAAAGGGGCAGCCACATTGGTGTGGCCACTCGCTGCTTCCCTTCCCAACTGTCTGAATTAATGCCATCTTCCCCCATGCCTTTTCCCACCTGAAACAGAAGCTTTGCTCACAGAGAGCAAGTGCCTAAATGCAATTTGGGTAATTGGCATAGTGGAGGGATAGAGCTGGGATCAGACGAGAAAGGAACAAAGAGAAGGAAACCTCAGAGCACTGCTCTTTGTGATCAGCCATTGGGGCTCACACCGTATCTCTCTCTCCTCATGTATGACCATTGCCTTTACATTTCTTGCCTGAAGACACAAGCATTTCAGAACTTGTTGACGTGCTGATGATGCCAGTCTCTCCCCACGGTGGTTGTGGACATTTCCTCTGCTGTGTGACCGCCAGCTCTTCCAGCACTGTGCCTGCTGCACAGGGTCTGGGCTTTGCCAAAGATCTGGCCTCTGTTGGCAGGAAAGAGAAGAGCATCTCCCATCTGTGCAGGCTGGTTCAAATTGTTTTCTCTTCCTCCCACTTTGCTCTTTGCTGCACAGGTGTCCTGTGCACAGACTGTGACTGAAAAAAATGTTTTTTGGTTTTTGGTTTTTTTTCCTTCTTGCTTTAATTTGCACTTTGTGAGTGCACCTGTTTGCACAAAACTTGAGACAGGCCCAGTTCACTCTCACCATTGAAGTGGGAGATCCAAGCAATGTCACACGCGGGCTCAGAGGAAATGGTGGTGTCAACTTGTCACGCTTTCCTGTGTAGCGGAGCAGCAGCCCACGCACAGCTGGAATTCCTTCCTGCCAACAAAAAGCTGCAGTCAGTAGGTGAAATCCACACAGTGCATCATTTGGATCTTTGAAATCAGACTCTTGGGCAACTCAAGTGCTGTGCGACCTTTTTTCATTAGGCTGCCGGACAGAGGTGCATTTTTCTTTTGTGAAAACAAACAAAGAGTCATCTGCCTTCAAAGGATTCATTGTCAAAATGCTTTCCATCTGTGCACTATTCTGCTTGTTATTTGCCTTTGTCTTCTGTCCTTGAGGGGTTAATTAAGACGTGTATCCTTCCTGGACTATTTCTTGACTGCAGAGGGGCTGAAAACACAGATTTGTTTTTATCAATGGCAATTCAGTCAGATGTCCTGAATCACTGCTGTTGGAACTGGAAGCAGCTTGGCAGACCGGCCAATATATCTCCCTCCAAATGCAAGGTTCTTCCTTGAAGGGCACTCCTTGTGTTTTAATCAATATGATATATAGGAGGTTCGATTACTTTCCTTGCTACCTCCCATTTCTCTGTTGCTCACAAATCCTAGAGATAGCTAAAAGCCTTGGGAATTGTGTGCTGTGTTTATGGTTTAGATATTCTGAGGTCTACTTCTACTTGCAGTTATTGCTGATAAAGGCACATGTATACAGATTGGTTTGAGGTTTGCTTTTAGACTCTGGCCAGGCTGGGTTGCTCTGTCACAGCATGGTTGCCAATGAGCAAAGGATTATATCCCCTGAGTTTTATCTCAAACAGTGAAGTCTGACATTTCCTGATTCCACAGAAACTCATATCAAAGTCTTATCTTACTGCTTATGGAGGTACTGGGCCAGCATCTGAATCACCTAAGTGCAAAGGCATGTGCCAGGTGTTGCATTCACTCCTGGAGCCTATCTCCTTTAAAGGGACAAAAGTAATAATAACTGAAGAGGTATGTTCCTTAAAAGGAGAGCTAAGGTGGGCTGTCATAAAGGAGAGACACTGAGATGTCAGCCAGCATAAAGACAACATCTGTGCAAAAATTTCTGCAGCTCTGCCTCCCACTCGGGAAGACCACAGGCCCTGCCTTCTGGCTCAATGAGCAACATGGCAGATAAGGGTGTTTTATCTCCATTGAAAAGATTAATGTCAAGCGTGAGGATTAGTTCTCTGCAGCGCAAAAGATTAAGATTGGATTTTGCAGGCGTTCCCATTATCGGCTTTCTCCCAGGACAATCCCCACAGGCCTGTACTACCCTCCCTGGCTCCCAGATTCAGGGAACGTCCTTCATTCATCTCTGCTTCCTTTTTGCTCCAGCCCTGCATGGAAGTGACCACTGTGCTGAGCCTGAGCCTCACGGTAAAGATGCACTGGTCCTGGAAGCTGGTGTGTGCCAGCACCCTGTCCTGCTCCAGGGGAACCACAGCAGTTCCCATTACATTCCAGCAGCTGGGCTGACTTATAAAATAATGGTGCCCATACTAATGACCCCTCACTGTGCTAAAAAGACAGAATGTATGAAGACACAGATAGCTCCAGGTCTGCCATGCCAATTTGTATTTAGTATCCCACCGAGGCCCATGCTCTGGCAATACTGCACTCCCCTGGCTGCTATGGCCTGCACTCCCTCCTGCCAGCCTGGCACAGGTGGTGAAAGCAGTGCTCAGGGTGGATGCAACTGGGGCCACTCGCTGGGTGAGCGCCCACTTAATCTGATTACTGACCAGTGACGCACTGCAGCCCATTAACCTTGTTGTGCCCGGCTCCCTGACACTTGTGGCACAAATGAAGTGTGACGTGATTAAATGAGACTGATCAGTTTTGCTCACCACTACAATGCCCACAGCTGCTGCGCTGGGGATTTACAGTGCAGGGGAAGATTTGAAGTCCATCATTTAGCTGTTACGACTGCCTTCCTCTGGCCAGAGGGATGACTGTCCTCTCCAAACATGCGTAGCTTGCTGGGGACACAGTGAGTCTTCTGGAACAGTCCCTGGCACGTCTCAGCAGGACCCCAGCTTGGAAGTCTGTCTGTGGAGCAGAGCTTGTCTTGGTGTGCACTGCACACAAAAGAGGGCACACTCACCCCAGGGAGGAAAGCGAGACTGTGAGCAATGCAACTCTATACATGTATTTGGTATTCTAATCATATTTCATTTGTGTGTGTGTGTGTGGGGGGGGGGGGGGGGGGGGGGGGGGTAGGAGGGGTGATTTGGGCCAAAATATACAGGAGAGTTTTAAAAAATGCCAAGCTATTGTTTACTGGAAAAGGCTAATAGGAAAGGAGGGAAGGAGGCAGAAAGAACGAGCCTAAAGATGAAAAGAAAATAATTACATTGGATGGGATAGGAAATCAAGGACAGTGTTTTTCCTCCCTGCTATCGGCATTTGTTTTTGCTAGTAGAGCAGTGGGATGAGGAGACTTTGTTCTTCCAACATAGTCAAAACAAATGTAACATTCTCAGCCTGACGCTGAAAATGATGGATGCCTTTGCAGAAGGCTGGACGCAGGCAGTGCAGATCTGTATCGCTGTGTTTGCTCATGTATCACTTTCTTCATTTCAGTCCACATGAAAGAATCCAGAATTCCTGCTCAGGGGTGTTGCCTGTCAAATAAATACGGTATCTGTGAATTGGAGCAGAATGCATACGGAATGAAATATATTAAATCAGCAGTATGATGTAAGTTTCACTAATTGGCTTTGTTAATCAGTAGAACTTCAGGAGCTACACAACTGTGTATGTGTGCTTGTGCGGGATAGCATGAGAGATAGCACAGATGCTGAGCTTAGAGACAGCATGCGAAGCAAAAGGCTCTCTTAGAGAACAATAACTCAGCCTTCAGCTTCTAATAATTCTAGAAAAGATTTCATGGACAGACGCTCGCTCAGGATTACCTAGCAGAAAATTACACAACTGCTGGCAAAGCAAATAACCTTCAATAAAGATGAGAAAAGCCCCTCAGCTAAGTCAGAAAACTGTTGCGAACTAATCACTTTTCTGACCTTAACTGCTCTCTAATAGCCACTGGGTAGTGTGCCTCAGGTAAATGCTTATAATAACTAAACCTTGTGAGATGAAGTGCAGGCAGGGTGTGACAGCTGTTCTCTGGCTTTTCCCTCTGCAAGCTATCAGGGTGACACTGGTTGCGATCTTGCTGCCATAGGATGGACCGGGTGGAACCAGGTGAGACTCAAGGTGCTGCTTTGGATCCCCGTTCCTCTCCAGCTGCCCTCTCAAAGCTGGTGCTCCTCGGCCTTCCTCCAAACGTGATTGCTATAGCGGCATCACACAGAGGCCTCAGTCATAAGAGCACTTCCTCAGACTGAGCACGGTGCTAACACACTGAGGAGCTGGCATCCAAAATGACAAAGAATAAAGGGAAAGCGATCACAAGGAAGTGCAAGGGTTAGCTTTTGGCTCATGAGAAGGAAAATGAATGGAATAGGATATGCTTTTGCTTAAGTAATATAACTTGTGCTGGAAAGGGATGCCAACACTCCAGTACTGCCAGGACCAAAACTTTTTGGGATAGTCCTGCAGTGCAAAATTGTTTTCCCATTCCTGGTTGAAGAATCCATTATTTTCCTGTGGATGCAGGTTAAATTTAAAGGTATCTTCTTCATTTTTAATAATTGTCTTTTTTTTTTTTTTTCCAGGTGCCTGCTTTTGCATTTCTCTGATGCTTCCTGTGGAGATATTCCTCAGTGACTCCCTGCAATGACACTCATGAAGACAGATTGTTAAATATGAATCACAGATGCTCTGAAGAATTTCCTGATATTGCTACCAAAAGGGAGGTGGAGGACGTAAGAGGTAAGGGCAAAAAATCATGTCATTATAGAAGGGTTTATTTCATTCCTACATGCTGCAAGAAATAATTTTGTTAATGTTTTGAGAGCGGCCCTTTCTAAGAAGGTTTTGAAAGCGCCTTTTGTAGGTCCTTGCACATAGGCCATGCATGTCTTGTGTGGATGACATAGAAACTCTAGCTCCTGCTTCAGATCAGGACGTACCCTGAGCATTGGTTTAACTCTTTTATTTGGGACAAGGTGGTGAGATTTACGATAACATGCCAGACAGAAGTTGGCCTGACCTAGTGATTTTAAATTGTCTGATGGTAATAGCTGCTTGTTTGTGTTCTTGTCTTGCTTCCTACCATGTGCTTTAAGGGATTTTAACAGACCTGAGTGAATTTATTAACTCCTTCCACCTTCATACAAAATAGAAAAAAATGCCTTCTTACAGTCAAATCAAATGAAGATAGGAGATTTATCGTGATGGACTGATAATATTGCCAGGATCCCTCTCACTCTTGAAAATACACTTTTACAACTTTTTTCCTCCTTTTTGAGTCTTCAACTCTTCTTGCCATAGGATTTTCCCAAGATTATTTTTCTTTTCCTGTGCTTTATAATTCTGACAGATTGTACAGGATAGGAATTGATACTTTGACGCATTCCTAAGCTGGAACTTCCATCTCGTGCACAAATCAGAGTAGGGAAGGTTGTATTTTAAATAATACCTCTTAGCTGGTTTGGGGCCAGGCTACTCTTGACTTGCCACGTCTCAGTGCAAGCTGCAGTTTAGCCATTAACAATGTCAAATTAAAAAGAACTGAGTGGCTCAAACATGAGGTGAGGGTTAACAAAGAAAAATCCTGGTTTTGTGCCATCTCAGCAGATCCAGCTGCCAGCGTTTCTAACAGCTCTGCTAGGGCCTCGCATCCTCTAATGTCTGCAGGCTCAGGGGAGCAATCCCTGTTTACATCACTAAATTTTTACAATCCAGTCCAAAGGGATTCCTATACAGTGCTCTGGTCACCCTTAAGAGGCTTCTAACAGTACTCCAAAAGAAATAAACACTCAGCAGTTAACAAATAACCCAAATCTATCAACCTAGTGGCCATGTAAATGCAGGAAAAGCACATGCTGGGTGTTTGTGCAACATTAGTGCAAGCTTGTAAGTGTAATACAAACAGAAATAAAATGAAACCATTTCATAGGCATTAGGACCAGCTTCTAAAAAATGAACCTTTTGGACTTCGGGACATTTTGTTTTCAGATGCAAATTTGTGCTGGTTTTATATGAAGTTCCAAGCCAGTGGAAGCTTCCTTTTTTTCTTATCTCAGACGTGACTCAAGCCTAAGATACACTTGTGCCATCAGGGCTGATTCAGATCTGTCTGAACTCAAGCAGAATGATTCTCAGGGATCTGAGGATGTGCTGCCAAGTGTGGGGACATACAAGGCCTTCACTGTCTGCACAACCCCTGTTGTTATATAGCAGTACTTAAAGAGGCAAGAATCATCCATCACTTCTTTCTTCTGTATTTGCTCCTAACCTGCTATAAAACCGGAACAACAGCTCCTCTAGAAATGGTGCTGTGGTCTTTCCCTGCATCCTGTACCCTCCCTCCTAAAGTCAGCTGGACAGTTTCTTACAAGATGCCTTGCCATCTATGTGTGCACTGTGAGCATGGTCTCCAAAACCTCACAAGCTGCTTTGCTTCTCTCTTAGTAAGACAGGACAGCGCATTTCATAAACATAAACTGTCCTGTTCTGCAGCACACACCTACTCCTCTTGTTTGACAGAGAAGTGGAAGTTTTTGCAGAGGGGCACCAGCCAACAGTAGGCCAGGAGGATCTCCTAGCCAGAGAGCTTCAGGAGTGACTGCAGCCACTGGAGATGCTGCTTTGGTGAGCTGTCTGCCTTGCTGATATACCCAGCAGCCTCTGGATATGAAAAGCCCTTTGTGCTTCTGGCATGTGAAACAAATACTAATGCATGTGTAGGAGAGGTCACTTTGGATTTCCATACAGACAGGTTTTCCTTTTTTTTTCTTTAATGAGATTTCAAGAGAGGGCAAGGGAAGGTGGCTGATGGAACATTATTATGTAGCCTGTAATTGCTTATATAGCTTTCTAAACT
The DNA here is from genome assembly GCF_054131305.1 of Coturnix japonica. Taxonomy (NCBI): domain Eukaryota; kingdom Metazoa; phylum Chordata; class Aves; order Galliformes; family Phasianidae; genus Coturnix; species Coturnix japonica. The sequence goes on along the minus strand of NC_140667.1, from coordinate 7,074,121 downwards.
GCCTGCACTAAGAGGAGCATGATGGAAGGGAGGTGAGGAGCTGCTGCTCTCTAGAGCATGGTGGGGAAGGGCAGGGATACACGAGAGCAAGGGCTGTGGGAATAGAGAAGGGCTCTTCTGACATTGTATGTGTAATCTAATCTAGGCCATAATCATTTCCTACTGGCTCAGCATCAGTCACATCGTTAGCCTAATAGTGAAATTAGATCGTACCTGTCAGTGACATTTGCTTTCCTATCTCCCCATCTACATACTGCAGTACTTCCTGGCTCAATTCATATGGGACAAACAATCCCAGTTATGTCGATCCAGACATAGCAGAAAGCTTTTACTGAGCACTCCCTGCAGACCCAGGAAACCATCAAAGTGAGTGCAATATGCCATTGCTCTCTTGTGTAAAATAAGACCGAGTCCGTGCTATAATATGGGGTCTTATTCCCTTCCTGCCCCTCACACTGATCACAAACAACAAAGACTAAAAAGGTATGCAAAGAATATCCCATATCTAAATCCATGCTATATCTGCACCCATACTGTGTGCAGTGTGGGTGGGACAACAGGTCTGGCAGGACAGATTTGTTCAGCTGTTACTCCACTTCCTCTGCTGACAGTAGGACTGCAGGACTCAGTGCTGCTGGCCCCTGCACTGCACCTCTGGCCATACAAGCTTGTGTTATTATTTTACATGTTCAACATCCTTCAGCCAGCCCATTTCTCAGTCAGCAAGCCTCAGTCTTCAGGAGCTGTGGCGAGAAATGAGAGGTGTGCTTTCCTCAAATCAGTGTCATTAGTGCCACCACGCTGCAAGCATCAGTGTTTTCCCCCTTTTCCCATGCTCTCAAAATGACACATCATTAAGAAGTCCTTATAATGACCAGGCACTCCCTCACACTTCAGAAAATTGAAGAAGCCTGGATAAGTTCCTGCGCAGGTGCCAACTACTTGTACCCTACTTCTACCAACACTGCGCTTCCAGCCAGCTAGGCAGCCTCAGCAGTTACTGAGAACATAAAATGACCACATTCACAGTTTTTAGAATACTAGCTAGGTATAGGAACTGTAAACACTCTAGAGATGACCTTCTCCCATCACCTTGTTGCCTTGCATTTCAGAAGGGTTTAGAAGACATAAGTTGGGCTCCTTTTTCATCTCTTATCTAATCATGAAGTCCTTTTGTGGTCAAGACCATCTTTCAGGTTCTAAGGAAGCTTGTCTGATTAAGGACCTCAGGTTTCAATTCCAAAAGAATGAATTTAAGATCTGACACTCTGAAAATGCAGTTTTAGCTTAGGTCTTCTTTTCCCATGAAGGTTTCAGCATCCTGGTTATTCCATTCCATCCCAGCCTTGAATTTTTAATGGCTTCTCTGCTTCTTGCTGCGTTTCCTCTGCACTGTCTACAAAGGCATATGTGTGAGATAGCACATCACACATGCACGTAAAAAGAGGCTTTCATGATGTGTTTCTTTCATGACCTAGAGCAAAAGAGACACACTGCTTTTAAAATAGGTGTTGAACCGGAGGCATGAGTTAAACTGTCAGGCCCTCGGGTGGCATAGATAGCTGGTGTAACATTTTACTTTACCTGGGGATCTACACACATAATGTAGTTTTATGGCATTATCCTGCAGATTACACCAAATTTTTATCATCTGGACATATTGATTTGCCTTTTGTTATTTATTCGTTAAAGGCTCTTTAAGGGCAACCAGAGCGTAATTGCTATGGTCCTGCTAGAGGATGTGTATTGATCTGGGCATTCATTTATTGATTATCTACTTTGCTGCCAAGTAATCCATGCTGTTTACCTGTCTTTGCCTACTTTGGATTCTGGAAGCAGCCTGGAAATTTCACACACTGCCCATTATGTGAAGGAAAGGTACAGCTATGCTAACTGTGCGGAAGGAGCAGGAACCACATAATCATCTCGCTGTCCCACATTCAGTCTGTGATGACTTATTTTGAAATCACTTGCTGAAAATATTGCTATTAGGCAATGAATGACATTCACATCAAAGAAAGAAAATTACTTTTTTAATTAAAAGAAAAAAAGCTTGCAAACACAACAGCTTTCTAATCAGTCCCTCCAGAAAATACAAGTACTTGGAAGGTCAGGGATGGTAAAACTGAGCTGAGGGGTGGGACAAGAAGACTTCTGTCTGGCTTTATAGCTAGAACCTGTAACTATGGAACTGCCCGTTTTATATGTGTACGTATAAATATGTCAAATGGTAGTGATGCACTTGAAAGTACTTTTACTTTGCACTTGAATCTGGCAGCATGGCCTTGCTGTCCTACAGAGAAGGATTAAAAAGTAAAAAGGCGTCATTTCACTGTCATGTCTGATTTCAGACTTTGTCCTTTGTATCAGAGTAGCTGAAACTGGGAGTTTGCTTGGCTTGAGGAAGTGATGTGGAGATGCAGAATTGTCTGGACACACCAGGACAGCCGCATGCACTGTGGGTGTGAGAGTGGGAGAACTGCTCTGAAAATGTACTAGATGAAGTGTAGCATTGCTTGGAGTAAAGTGAGAAGAAGGGAAAACAGCTGTGTACTCCCTAAGTGATAGAGTTTGGTGGGGGATCCTACATTTTTAGTGTTATCAGGGAATAAATAGGTGTTATCTGGTAATGCTTGACAGTTGCCATCAGAGTGGGCAGAGCACTGAGCTAAGCCCCCTGTCCTGCCATGGAGCAGTGCTCCGTGATGTGCTGCTGCAGCCGTAGTGCTCCCTGCCATGGCTTTGGCAACAGGGGAAAGCCCCAGACTGAGTGCAGCCTGTGGTGTTAAATGTGGAGCCATTGTGCACTAGCACAGATGCAATTAATACAATCTGTGCTATGGAAGGACAGACGGCTGAAATGGAGAAGAAAAGCAGCAAAATGCTTGTGGCAGAAGAAAGAGGAGGAGAGGGGCCTTTGCTCACCCCAAGTCCCACAGTAAGTTGTGGACAGGAGGCAGAGGAGAAAGTTTGTCATGTGCTGGGGTGCTCTGCTAGAGCACCGGGGAAGTCCCTCCACATGAGCCTGAAGGAGGGCACTAGGCAGGAGATACAGAGAACAACCCTGCACAGATTGACCTAGAATGCTTTTTCCATCTCTGATTTCTGAGTCAGAAACCAAGAATGCCATTACAACCACAGCTCAGCCCAAATGAGAGCTGCACAGCAGGGGGCTCCTTGTAGAAGGGTGATAGGCAAAGAATAAAATGAAAATGAATGAGCCAGAGCTCCCGGGCCTCCTCTTTCCACTGGAAGAGAAAGCCGAGCAGCTACTGCAGAGCAAGCAGTGCTACAGTTTCTGTGCTTTTTCTACCATGAAGAGCCCACATCCAGGCAGGAGAGGAAGAAGAGGATTTAACACTTAAGCTAGCTTAATTTGTACCAGCAGAACACCCCAGGTTGGGTCTGTCATAACACACTTTTTCTGGATGCTCATTAAAACCCTTTCTGCACATAGAATACAGAATAGGCTGGCTCTGCAGAGAGCAGTCCTTGTGCCAGCCGTGCTCGCACCTCGGGCACTGTGAGCAATGGAGCTGCTGGAACCAGGGAACCAGGGCTGGTGGGGCTCTTGGAGCTTCAGGGACTCAAAGGCAGTGCACTAGTGTGCCCAGCTGCCTCCCACTTCTGGGGGCTCAGCAACCCACAGTGTTCACGGGGCAGGGAGGCTTGCCTTACTCTCTGAGCTTTGTGATAGTTCTATCTGCTTTTCTGAGAAGGCTGATGGTGGAACTGCATGTCTAGAAGCTGTTTCTGAACTTCATGATGGGTGTTGTGGTAATGCATGCCATTTTTACATGGTAAGATGTGAGAGAAGCATAGGAGTGATAGGAAGGGATCTGGATGCCTATTATGACTCCTCCTTTGAAAACTGATCCATAAATCTCTTTTCTAAAGAGAGCAAGGTAACAACAGTCAGGAGAGCTTCAAGCTTGGTGCAAAGCTAAGGATCAAAACATTGCAAAGCCATAAAGGAGATGAATCCTAATGGATAGGTAGCTATAAGCTGATATTCTGGTATGCCTGTTTAACTTGATAGATGTTAATGTTGATGACAATTTTACAAAAGTATGTTTTGGATCCACGTTTATTGTTTTGCTGCAGACTATTAAAAATGGAATTACCATTATTTTGAATTCATCAAAAAGCTGTTGCTAAGCATAGTGCCAAACTCTCTGCCTTTCTAAGCGGCAGTCGGTCATATACCAAATACTGCAACACTTCATTGCAGGTAAAGCTGCACTTGGGCTTGCAAATCCAGCAGCAAAAATCCCACATCTTTTAGAGCAGTGAAGGAAGCACCAGAAGCAATTGTGCTGATACTAATAAGCCTCCTCTGACAAGCTTGGCTCTGCTGAAAATTTCCCTTTCTAGCCTTCAGTTGTCATGCACAAAGCTACAGTGAGTGGCTTTCTCATAATGGATCTTGCCAAGACCACAGGCCAAGCACAGCTCTTCATTAGTCTGGTGTAATTTGCTGTGAAGCTAATAAAAGCAAGAAAGAAATCTTTTGGGGGGAGTATATTCCCTTGTTTGCTGGTACCCCACGTTACTATTAGGCATTCAGAATCCAACCACATTCTGAGTAACCCAGAATTTTTTGTTTATCCTTCCAGCATCTTTGTGGTGTGGGTGGCCTCGCTGAGAGCCAAAGCCTGGGCTGACACGAACGACTTCCTCAAGGCCACACAGTCTGCAGAAGAGTTGGGATCGCATCTTGCTTCCAGGTATGAAGCTGAAAATCCACCCAGGTGGCAGATTGTAGGGGGAAAACCAGAGATCTGTGGTCCTGCTCCGTTACAGATGTTCAGGCCTCTTATCTTGCTTGCTGGCTAACGGAGTCTGGGGTTTGCCAGTGTTCACACACACACTCAGAACTGCCAGCACACACAGAAACAGGCTGTACTGAGAATGCAGAGTAGACTGTAGTGATCCAATGTGGGGTTCAGCTACTCCTGACCAGCTCCTTTCATCTGATTGTACCTTCATTTTCGCAATACTTTTACCTCTTTGATCTACCTAAGTCCCTCCCTATCACTTGTATATACTCTTTGGTCTCCATCTAAAACACAGCTTTAGATGTTAGATGTTCTGAAAATGCCATTCCTGCTGCATCATGAGTCCCATATGTAGGCAGTAGCCATCTTTAGTTTACAAGGAACATGGGAGACAGCACTGTGGTTGACTCATCTTAGCAGGCTTCACAGCAGGGAGCAAAAAGTTCTTATCAGTCTTCTCTGATACGCTTTGAAGCAGCCAATTTGGTGTGCTCCACTTTCACTGGTACAGTGACTGGGGTTCTTGCTGGGTCTTTGTGTTTGCAGGGGTCAGTTTCTAATCACGTCACCCATGGGTTAACTATGAGGGGCTGAAATACCACAAATACAGGCTAAACCATCCTGTGGAATGATGTAAAATCCTTACCAAGCAATCTCCACAAGCTGCTCCAGCTTTATTAGATACTGATTGTAAGAATTCTGCCTAAACGGTATTTCTGCGCAGATGAGCTGAGCAGTTTTAGAAGCAATTTAGTGGCTTTTTACTGCTACAAACCAGCTTTAATTCTCAGCTAAAATAACATACGCACTAAGCCCTTCTCTTCAGCTATTAAATGCAGGCTGCAAGCTTTTGAGAGAGTTAAACTTTATTCTGCAAGCACGCAGATCCACTTATACGCTGCCACACGCAGGGGAATACTTTACAACCAAAAGGTACTGCTTAATTAAGAGACAGCGATTTTCCCATAAAAGCGGGATGGCTCAGGAGCTAAGGTGGCTTTCTTTGCTCTTGGTCATTCTATACTGAAAATTAACGCTCCTTAAAAGAAGGCCCGCTCCTCCTGCTGCTGCTGCAGCCCAGCGCGTTCATGCAGCGCCTCGATTGCAGTTTCCCGAACGGTGTCGGAGCTCCGACTGCCCACGATCCCTCCGCGGCGCCAGTTCCTCGCCCCGCCCGAGGGGGCGGCGGGGCCGGGCGCGACCCGCGGGCGGCGGCCTCGGCCGGGCCAGGGGCGTCCTGCGGGGCGGGGCGGCGGCGGGCACCGCCCCGGGTCCTCCCCCGCCTCCCCGCCCGCCGCCCCGGCCGCAGGCTCCTCCGTCGGGGCCGGGCCGGCGGAGCAGCCCCGAAGTTCGCGGAGCGGCCGGCGCCGAGGCCATGTGGCTGCTGTGGCTGCTGCTGGGCTCGGCGGGTGAGTGCGGGTGCGGGCCGTCCCGGGGCGCTGCCCGGCGGCGAGGGGGCGTGCTCGGAGCGGCGGGGGAGGGCGCGGGGCCTCACGTCCGCCCCCGCCTCCCGGCGGCGCCCGGCGGGCCGGGCCGGGGGGCCGCCGGCCTCCCCTTCTATCCCCTCCCCTTCGCTTCCCCACCTCCGTGGGGGCTGCTCGCGACGGGGGCGTGCGGCCATCCCGGCCTCCCCTTGGGGCGGACCCGGGCTCGGTGGGGGGGCCGGCAGGGGGGCGAGGCTGCGCCGTGCCGGGCGGCGGGCGGGGAGCTGCTGGGGAGCGGCCCGGGGCCCCGCCGAGCTGCCCCGCCTCTACTGGAGTGCTGGGTGGGCTGCGCCGCTAACGCGTTCTTCGGTAAACTTTTACACCCCCACGGTGAGCGGCTGTCAGTGTTAGCACTGCTGGCGTGCTGGGGGGTGATGCTGCAGGTGTGAGTTGGTTCTGCTGCTCTGTCCTAGTGGGCACTTGCCCAGAAAGTGTGGGTAGCTGTCTTGGTGCTGCTGCCTGCAGGGGATGCGCTCCGTGCTGATGGGACGATGACACACAGTAGCGGAGTTCGGTTTGTAAAGCACGATGTGCTTTTTTCTTTTTATTCAGGATCATTCGTTGTCGTGTAGGGCTTTTAAGTTACACAGATTCTACGATAAAACTTTGGTTCGAGGCCAGTTTTGATGGGCAGGGGGGAGGAGAGGTGCAGTGGGACCCGCAGTGTTTCAGTCACATAACTGCCAGCTGAGCATGCAGCGTGTGTAGCTGCTATGTAGTTTTGGGCCTCTTTTCCACGTTATTTCAGCAGTTCCTTATTTGGAATCCTTCAGGCAGAGCGCAGGTTTGTTTATCTGTGTTGTGATGCTTACTTCCTCCTTAAGTTCCATTATGCTACAGTAACATTGCCAACACTTCAACAAAGTGTTCCTAACAAGGCACGCGTTTCCATGTGCCGAGTGTACATGAGTGAACATGCTGGGCTTTGAGCGGGGGCTCAGTGCTGCAGGCACCCAGCTAAGCACAGTGAGCCCCCAGCCCACCCCTCACAGACCTGTTTCCCATCTGGGAGCTTTGCACGCTGAGCTCTTCCCTTCTTGCACAACAGTTCCGGTGCAGTTATTTAAGCAGTGACTCTGGCTTGCTCTGGAGCCGATGCAAAGAGCTTTCTGAAACCTTTTTTTTTTTATTGTTATTTTTAATGCATTTGTTTTCTATTTTGAACACTCACGTATCAGATCTTTGCGATTTTTGTTTAAAATGTTCCTTCCCCTGTATATTTTGGCAGCCCCGTAACCTTCCCACAGGGAGGACTGGCTTGTCTTTGCTTGGCCTTTTAGTTTTGAGAACTCCTGAAAGAATTACTTTCCTTTTGAGTTCTTTTTTTGGGTACGGATCGGAAACTTTGAAGCCCTGGGGGTCAATGTCAGCTAACAGAAAATAAACAGTGATTCAAGTCTGTGTCTAAACAGTTGTTCCTGTTGCAGAAATAGCTGTTGGCCTGGATTGCATCAGTGGGGATTTGCAAGGCAAAGTTGGATATTTTATTTACATCTCTTTTCTTAGTAGATAAAATATCACTTTTGATCCTGAAAGACCTTATCTGCATGGGAAGGGTTTTACCTATGCTGTGTGCAGGGTGAACATACACGAGGCTGACAGCTGATCAGGAGACTGTCTTATCTCCACCCATAACCTCTGCTCCCTGTATGAGAGCTCCCTGATTTCATTCCTTTCTGTTTTCCATTCCCCGCCTCATTGCAGGTCCCACTGAGCTCTCACACCTGCACACACCCAGGTATCGCTCCACTCTGCCTTGCTCTCACCTTGTTCCCAGTTCTCCTCATGGCTCCATGGCAGCTCAAGGGCTCCTGAATGCAGGTTAGGTCCTTCAGGGTTTGCACTTACCAGCTCAGTCTGTACAAACATCATCAGTTTCAGGAAGATTGCTTTTTTTTTTCTTTCTGACAACTACAGAACTTGTTCCTGTTATAGATCTGAAGTAGGTCTTAAAAATGTCGGCCTTCAACCCACTGGAGAGTCGGAGTGCATTGCGTAGCTGGGATTCCTACGTGTTGTCTCTGTAATATCACAGTCCAATGTAAAGATCGCTCTGGTGTATAAGCTATATATAATGTATGGATGTACTTCCTAAAATACACTCAGCTTGCTCAGTTTCAGGGGGAAGCTTTTTGTCTGCTCCCTCCAGTCTTTTACACTTGTGCTGTTGGGATCAAGACCTGGTTCCACAGAAAGCATAAACTTGCAGAACCGCATGTGTGCTGTCATCACAATTTGCCACTACATCTCAAAAGTCTGAGAAAAAAACAGAACATCCCCAGAACTGAGCAGGGATGGAAGCTGCTCAAAAGGTTACCGCATTAATAAACTGCATGGTGTAATGCTTGCTAGCTTAAAGCTTTGATATACTGCAAAGGGAATACCTCACATTTCCCTGTTCAGGTCTTCATTTATACTGATGTTGAGGTATTGCTTCAGTAGGGTTTCTCCGCTGAAAACCCTCATATTGTGCTTGGGAGCTGAGGAGTGCTGTTGTGTACCATTCTGCTCCACTGCTGTATAAAGAGAAGCCCTCTGCTTGGAGGCATGTCTGTCCTGTGTATACAGTGTATTTGTTTTGTATTCATGATGCAAAAAACTTCTAAACTGGGTCTGTTGCTTCAACAACCACAATTTTTCCTGTTCCATGATGTGTGCAAGCTGCAGACTGTTGTAGCACTTTGGTGTGTGGGTGATGAATGAGGATTCCTGTAGCAGCATTGGCAAGCAAGGAAGCTCCCAGCTTGGCAAACCAATAGGAGAAGTGATACACAAGAGGTGCTGGATATTTGCTGTAGGTGTATATCTGCCAGTGGCCACAGCGTGAGCAGCTGAGGGGAGCTGTGTTAAGGAAAAGCTGCACATCTGGTTACAGGGCATTTGATGTTTGAGTTTGTTTGCTCAAGACTTCCTTTTTAGGTGGTTGGTACCGTACTCTTTTGTTTGCTATCAGAAACATTGGGTGCTGCCAACACCCAGTGAGAGTAACGGCCTGATTGCAGGCTTGCAGTCACGTACCATGATAGGAAGTGGAGATTGTTAGCTATAAAGTAGACTGTAAAAATGCTCCCCTTGTACAAATGTGAAATAAAATGTTCCAAGCTTACCGTCAGCCTGCAGTGCCTGATACACCAAGAGACCAACAAGCTCTTTGGATGAAAGGATTTCATGGCGATAGTATAACATGTTTATTGTGACAACAGCAATCCGGCATCCTGCTTCCATTTGTTTGTTGATTATCTCCCAGGTGAGGAGTAAAACAGCTTCACTTGTCATAAATCTGGGAGGCTGGTTACAGAGCTGGTGGCTTATTAGACAGCAGTGATGGGATGAGCGGAGGTTCAAGCATCCTTTTGTTTGGTCAGGAAGGGCTGAGGCAAGAATGGTTTTATCACCTAGACACAGGCTTTGCTTTTGTAAGGGAGTAAATCTCACAGAACAGCTTCTGTGATGGTCTGTCCTGTGGTTGCCCTCTGTCTGCACAGGCAGAAAGGCAGTCATGTAACAGGCCTGAAAAGTCCATAGCGTGAGGTGCACAGTGATGATAGCAGTGCTCTCATTTTCAGCATCTTCAATGTTGTGGAAACTGACGATTTTAATGAGGTGGTGGGAAGCCTTGTAGGCTGTTGTTTGGTTGTCCTATTGCACACAGGCTGTGATGTCCTACCTTTGGTAGGAGGCAATGCTGTGAGTATTGTAGCTGGTGTTTTCTGTGCCTTAATGTGGAAACCATGCCATTGTCAGTGGGTAGGTTTAGAAGGTGAGGAATAAGAAAGATCTGATGTCTCTGCTGTTGTTTTTGTTTCAGTGGGATTTGTTTTCTTTCTTTTGTTTCTTAAGTATTAAAGCAAAACCCTTGCTCTGGCAAGATCTCATAATAGGATACGCAGAGATGCAGAATGAAGTATTTCAAGTGAAACCAGTTTTAACGATGAGATGCGTTTTAAGGTGTCTCTAAAATGAAACGCTGAATGACGGACTGCGCTTTGCCTGCGATGTAAGTAGATCATGGCTGAGGGTAATTTTATAGTCAGCCATTAGTATAATCAGTTTATCCTGAATTTACTGGATGCTGAAGAATTTTCGAGAGGGAGCTTGGATGTGTTTTAAAGAAAAAAAGCAAAGAGTTCTGCTGGAACACATTTAACTGAATTAGCCCCTCTCGCAATGAAACTTTTAGCTTAAATATATGGTCAATGAAAGAGAGAGGCTGTGAAATTTGCACTGCATTTGGCATGGCCTAGGAGTGTGTACTTAGATGCTTGTAGGGCATGTGAAAACTTGCTGTACTCTGGTAGCCTGGTCCTGATACTTGAGTCTGCTATGTTGGGTTTTGTCCCCTTGGAAGCCTCTTGCACAGTACAGCTGTCAGATGAGAGACCAGTTCAAGCCAACCTTTTGCCATGCGCAATGTGAGGAGGTATCTAAACAGAGCTGCTGGTCTCTTTGTTCTTTCTTGTTCCCAGCTGCCAGCACAGATAGCCATCTCTTTATTGCAGAGAGACCTGTGGAATTAGGTATCTCATTTAGCTGCAACCCACAAGAGCATGTCCTCGAAAGTTTGAGAAGTGGAAGGTACTTCCCATTAGTATGAGAGGTGTGCTGCAGGAAAGGAGCCGTGTGGACAGGTAACCAAAATGGCTTGGATGAGTGAAATAGAAATGAAGGGATGATGCGGGAGGGCTGCTGGTCAGAATCACCTCTTTTGTGGTTCTTAAGCCTTCTGTGTGATATATTCTGTGATGGTCAGGGACCTGAGATAATGAGTGGAAGGGGATGTGACAGCAAAATTCTTAAAATGAGTGAGGCTAAAATCCATGGGCAGGATCTTTTTGGATTAGGAGTCGATCTGGGGGGTCCTTACCCTGTGTGGTGTTCCCACTTAAAATTGGTATTGTAGCTCCCAGGCAGCCTGTGAGGCTTAGTTTATTAAAGACTAGGAAGTGCTTAGACTGAGGATGGTTGGATTGTGCTGTTCTGGATTTTTGTTTGTTTTTTTCCCCTTCTACCTGTATAAATAGTTGAGTTTGGAGTTCTTCTGGATACCAGCTCTCCTTCTTAGCAGCTTTCATTTGTGCTGTTAGTGCTGTGGATCCCTGTTTTAGTCAGGAGCTGTATCCTACAGGTAACAACAGGCATGTTTCCCAAGTTCAGAATTACTCATGTCATTGAAATGTTCTGTTTTGCTGGTAAGAGCTGGGTACCAGATAAAACTCTCTTGACACTATGAATTCTTCTCAGCTATTCATCCCTGTTTTTCCTTTCTGTTCTTTTTGTTTGGTACTTCTTTTTGTTAGAGTGAAGATTCTTCATTAGTCATTAATATAATTAAGATTCTTCATACTGAGGAGTTTCAGGTCCAGCAAATGTGATAAAGACACAAATAGACATAATAATAAAAATCTATATAATTGGCAAGCTACGCTTTTTTTCATCTCTAACAAGGCAAAGGAAAGAGCGGCAACCTGTAGTCCTGCTGCTTACACTTCCTTTACTGAACCTTGTGGTCAGCTTTATCTTTTTTTCTCTAGATTTGGATCTCTCGTCGTGTATTGGGTGGAAAGTTACATTGCTGATAAAGAAAGTTTGGGCACGTAGGATGTCTTTGTGCTGCTAAACTTGCCCCTTTCTATCTGTCTTTTCCTTACCCACTGATAAGGTCCAGCCATGGGCTGCGTGGCTTCCTGCTGTGACCATGCTTGGAAGGTGCTGTTTGGCTAGAGCAGGGTGCTGAGGACTTGGTCTCCATGGGTTTTTGATGCAGTTTTACAGGGGCATTGTGCCTCTTGAGGAAACTGTTGAATTTCTCAGTGATCATTTATGAAGTTCAGTTAATTCAGTTACTTGCCACACGGTGCAGGGTGTTCATGTTTAGATGGCTAAATGTGTTGTCAGTGTTGGCACCGCTGGAGAGACCAATACAAAATGTGCTACAACAGTTCCTCACATTGTTAAATTTGCATAGTAGCCCTAATTTGCTAGAGGTGCCCAAGCACATCAGTTCCTCATGGACAGATACAATAATAGACTCACCACTAAAAAGCTCCAAAGGAAACACATTGCAGCAATGGTAATGAACTTCAAAGGAAAGCAACTCCTCTGGCACACTAACCCACCTCCTGTCTGTAGTATGAGTTGCTGCTTTTGTGGCTATGGCTGAAAATATGCAGATCAAGAGCTGGGTAGCAATGGAGGCCACTAAGGCAAATACATGGTCTGTCTGGAGCCTGAACTGCACATGCTTTTTGCCTTGAGGAGAGCAGTTATCTACCTGAGATGTCCAGGGCTCCTTGTAACTTGTCAGGATGCTGGTCTTAAGGGTGGGGGACTGAAACCTTCCACGACGTGAGCAATGATAAGAAACATGTCTTACCAAGGGCTTGGCATTGTATGAAACAGAGTCTGCAGCTTTGCTTGTTTGGGTAACTGGAAAAACACAATGCAGATGCTGAGATCAAGATCTGCTCAGGCTGGCAGAATGCAAACGGCGCTTGGCAAATCCCGGAGTCTGGAAGAACTGTACTTACTGCTTAATCAGTTTTAAAAGACTATGTCATTATACTAATTAGACATAATTCAGAATTGGCTAACAGGAGAAACGGCAGTGTGTTTGTGTTGATTGCAGTCTATTCAGACTCAAAATAGTTCTGTTTTTTTTCTTTGAAGGCAACCTTTTGAAAAGTGGAAAGAAAGTGGAGAGGGACCGAAAAATCCATGGGCTGATGCTAGTTACGTGCCTTAATGAAGTGCTGGCTGAATTTAAAACCTAGGGTTGCGGGTGAAATAAAAGCCTGTGTGGAATAGCAGGTAGAATTGTGTGAAAAGCAAAACCAAAAGCATGTTGAACTTTTAAATGAATAGACCATTCACTGTACCGTGTAACTGAGGTCTGGCGTGTTAAACCTGCCTTGTATTTAATGAACTCCTGGTGTAATTCTAATTTACATTCTCTAAGAAATTCCTTTTTCCTAATCCTTTCTTAAGGTAGATCTACCTCTATTTGTTTGGCATTTTCTCTCTTGGGGTTGTAGCAGCTTTGGATGTCAGTAAGCATGAAGGTGTGAGAAAAGCATATCCTGAAATTTTTCAGCCTGTAAACTCTAAAGCAAACCACAAGTATTGGTCCTCCTGCAGTCATTTTGACCAGCAGCCCTTCCATAGATCTGCAGTATGTGAGCTTCAGGAATGGATTTCTTTTTGCTTCTCTGAGGAAGGACCAGAAGGCACAATGAACCAGTCAAGAGTGCACTTTTGACCAAAGATCAATGAGATGTGACTGCAGCATTGATAGACTACCAGTGAGATAAAAGTGTCATTGCTAGGAGACTTTCTAGCATTGTTTGTAAGCTTCACAACCTTACAAATCAGTAAGTAGTATCAATTGTACCCTAAAAATCTTTGATGAGGGATGTTAGTTTCTGTATTACAAGCCTGAGGTAGTTATGCCAGCTTCTTTTTTCATACCAGGATTGCTGACAGCATCACGCATTGCCTTTTAAAGCATTTTTGATTGCAACCTTTGTCTTCTAAAAAAGAGTCCAGAATAGCTGTGGGGACCTTCTTTTTTAATACTTGAATTATATGTCCATTAAGGATAAGAGCGCGACAGCAGTTTTTCTTCCTCCTTCCAATTTTCCTTGAGAAGACAACATTTTATAAAACATATATATTACAAATCATATAATTTCCTTTTTGTGCTGCATCTCTAAGTGACCTTTCTGAGAAAAGCTTGTCCTTTTCAGCAGCTATGATAGTAGTAGATGTGTTATGGAGAACCAGTGATTCATGGTTCATGGGTGTTTGCTCTTCTGAGATAACTTATCCTGGTGTTTGTCTCTTAGTTACATCAGCAGAGACCACCCAGGTTAAGTGGTGCTTGATGACGTTGGTTTGCACAGCTCTGCCTTGTCATCAGTCTCACCTTTTAGACAAAGAAATACATAGGGATTATATAGAGGAATTATAGGAAGTTTCTGCCTTTCCTGTACAAAATTTTGCATATTAGGGACAGTGGACATTTCTGCTCCAATTTCTTGAAGCAGTTTTGGAAAATTTTCAAGCTTTCAAAGTTAAGGGCTCTCTATTTACAAATGACTTCAGTAGTAGACTTCAGTGTCTAATCAGATAGGGTATTCTTAAAATTTCTAATGGGATCCTTGAAAATGTGCCAAGGGATGACATAGGTTTTCTAATGAATTGTTTTAATGGAGCTCTGGCTTGCTATTTGGTTAACAGTCTTCAGGGTAGCTTCAGACTGCTTACTTTCCAATTTTCTTGTGTTATCTGGAGATAAATGTCCACCTTATCGGAGCTTAATAGCCAATTAGCTGAGAGAAATAGCATCTGAAAATATAAAAAGCAGTTTTGTTCACTGGCAGGATATTCTTGGCCTAACTGAGGCTGAATCTTGCCTGTTGACTGCCGTTGCTCCTTTTAAACAATCTCATGGGGAAACTGTTCAGCTTGCAAAGCACAGTTTGGCTGATTTTATTTTTTTCCCCCTGCTTTGTTTGCTCATCAACTTTTGCAAAGCTGGGCAGCCCACCTTGGTGAACAGACTTTCTTGTTTTAAGAAGCAATCAGTGTAACTTTCTCTGGATCTCTGTGGAGCCGCATGAGACCTGTCAGCTTCTGTTAAAATTAAACCTACGTGACTTCTGAGGTATCTGGTGGTTATCTCTGTTTTGGACAGGAAACATGCCTGATAGGAGTTATCTTGAGGGGAAAGTGACCCAGAGTGCTCCTTCCAAACACACAGCTCACTGTAGTATTGAGGGCAAGATTTGCAGGTTCAAGCACACCAAGTTGCTTCTTTGTAGGAAAACTAACTTGGCATAGGCTTGGTACGTATTCCAGCATCACTTAATTCATTCTGGAAGGAATATGTTGGCCTGATGTTTTGGAAAAAGGGTATTATTGAAATGCTGTAGTGCCTGTTTTGGTTAGAGAATGCTTTGAGTGAGAGCAAGCTCAGCTGTCAGAATTCAACCCTTGGTATAAGCAGCTATACCAAGAGCTTGTCACTGCATGTTTCCAGGGCAGAATCATTTTGGAGAAGATGAAACATACAGATTCCTAGTCTGTTTTTAAGCAAGTTTCCTAAGCTGCTCCTTTTTTCTCCTCCCACAAAGAGTCTTCCTCATTAAACCAAGGTAAATATATGCATACAAGAGGGAAACAAAAATGAACCACCATACCAGGTGTTCTCATTGAGCCCCAGTGAGAGCAAGTAAAAGAGGATTGTTGATTTCTTTATCGACAATGCCTTGATATGGCTAGGTACTGGGGTTTGCCTCTGGAGTTGCTGTGAGCTGAGTTAGGTTGGCTGTTGTGCAGCAAGGCTTCGGGAATGTGACATTCACAGAATCGTTTAAGGTGAGGAAAAAGCCACAAAGATTTCCCAGCCCGGCTGTGAACCAGCCACACCACCATGGCCGCCAAAGCATGTCCCTTTATGCAGTACTTATCCTTTCCATGAAAATTTCCAGGTTTGGTGATGCCACTACCTCCCTAAGCAGCCTGTTCCAATGCCTCACCATCTGAGAAGAAATTTTGCTTCATATTCAACCTGAACCTCCCATGGTGCAACTTAAAGCCACTCCCTCTCATCCTATCACTATTATAGAGGAGAAGAAGCTGACTCCCACCTCACTGCAACCTCCTTTCAGGTCTGTGTAGAGAGCAGTATGGCATTCCCCAAGCCTCCTTTTCTCCAGACTGAACAATCTCAGTTCCTGCAGCTGCTCCCTATAAGACTTGTGCTCCGGACATCTCACCAGCTCTGTTGCCCTTCTTTGGACATGCTTCAGAATCTCAGTGTTTTGTGGTGAGTGGCTAAAAACCAGTGCTGAGTACAGAGGGATGATCACCTCCCTGGCCTGTTCTGGTACAGCTGGGCTGTACCTGTGTTCTAATCACAGTCCCCAAATGGTGTATTATCTGCTTACTTGCTCAAAGATTTTTGCATACGTCTTTGCTTGTTTATTACTGATGAATGAATTATTCAAGATACGGCTGTAGGCCTTTGATACTGATACTTTGCTTTTTTTCTTGCTTTTTTTTTTTTTTTTTTTTTTTAATGATGTACCCTAAAAAGCAGTTTATATATTTGGAAAACTACTGATCAGTATATGTCTTCATGTACCCATCTCCTTAGAATCTGAGCAGCACGGAAACATAAATTATGGATGCCTGCAGCATTCCCGTGGGATCGGAGAGCATTAGTAATCATTAACAGATAACGAAAACTGAAGCCAAGGAAAGCAGAGTAATGTGATCATACGAGACATCTGTGGTAGGGCTGAATCCTCTCTCTGGTCTTCTCAGATTCCACCCTGAAAGCTGCCCTTTCCTGTAAGGGATCCTGTTGGTAAGGCTGGGCTGTGTCGCAAGCACTGACATCCATCTTCCTCCTCCGGAAGCTCACATTGCTGGCATTCCTGCCAGGGAAAGGATTAGGAGCTGAAATGCTGACATTACACTGTGTGTTGTTTAACTTGGGTCAGATGAGATGTGGCTGCCAGCTTGACAGCTGAGTCTGTGTCTGCCCCGACTGTAGCAACTGCTGCTAGTGGTGAAGGCTCCAGAAGTGTGAGACTTCATTAAGTGTGTGTAAGCAGCATGTGGGGCTGTTGGCTTAGCATGTCTGGTGTAGGATTGGTAAGGGGCAGGATGTGAGGTGAATGTGCATGACACCCTCTGTTTTCTAATAGCACAATAAACAATGGCTTCGGTAGAAAATACAGGTGGGAAGTGTGGTGGGAGTAGAGAGTTCTCTTTCCTAGTTTACTCCTATGTATCAGTGATGGAAGTATTCTTTGGTGGTACTACTGACAATCTTGAGTGACTGTAAGAGTGTTTTGAATCATGACTGGATTCCTTGGCTTTCTGCTGAGCTTGTAGTTGAATTTATTTGCGTTGGCACAAAGGTTAGCTAACTTGGGGGCAAGCTGTGTGTAGATGTTGAGTGTCTTGAAGTAGTAGGGTTTCAGGATCACCTTTGCTTCCTCAGGGCAAATCCTGCCACTGAGCATATGTTGTAGATCACATTTTTAACGTGGTGTGTATTTTTTCCCCCTAGCTTCCTTTCTGCTGCCCTTTCCTTTGAACACAGTCATCTTTGTCCTTTTTTTTTTTTCCTCCTCTAAAAAGTAGCAAGAAGTGGTGGGTACTGAAGTTCCTCAGTTTTGTATGTGGAACACTCACAGTGCCTCTCTGAAGTGGGGATTTCTTTACAAATGGGTTTTATATAATATAAATCAAGGTGATGTGTGCTCATGTACAGACAGGGCTGAGACAACATCCTAGAGATAACGGTGATCCTTGGCAGTGCTTAACGTTAGGCAGATTGTTTGCTGTTGGCCTTTTGCCTTGCTTGAAATGGTGATACCACCTCAGTTTCTTTAGTTTCATAAATGCTGGTAAGTGCTCAGTTCCCTGAAGTGAGTGGTATCAATAATTCATTACCACTTAATTGCTGGAGCTGGTTTCTGATTGATTTGGTAAGTAGGACACTAGGAAATGGTACACTTCCCCTGTCAGCTATGCTTAGCTGCTTTGGCAGGTGCCTCATGGAGAGCTGTCCCCATGCCTTCTCTTTATTCCAGGGATTCTTTGCCCCGGGCCACAATAAAGCCAGGGGAGCTTGCAGAAGGAATGAGGCAAACAGCAGGAAACGGAGTTGTGGATTTTTTTGTGTTGCTTACAGTGTGTTCTTGAAGGGTTGAGCTGCAGGCAGTTAGGGGTAGGAAGCTCAGGCCTGTGTGGATGGCACACACCATTGCTGTCAGCCACTTCTGCTTCCCGACTTGCTCAGGTAGAGAGGCTTCTGCGCTGACAGGTTGGTTCCTGCTGGTGCTTTGAGTGAGTAAAGGTCTCCTGCTTTGGTCTGATGCTGTTGTGTTGATTAGCTCAGCTGAGATGCTGGTTCTCCTTCCTTGCGGTCAGCATTTCCCATGTGTAAGACGACAAGTGCCTCCAGTCGCCCATTGTGGAATATGGCAAGTTCCTTTTCTGGCACCAATTAAGACACAAGAGAGGGAAACTTTAAACTTCATGTCCAGGAAAATATGTGGTTCTTGCTTTTATTAGCATAGGATAGTCTCTGTTGTGTAGGATATGGAATAAAATAAACATGAGGAGGTATACTGTATAGGGTAGGAAATAAAATAAAGGTAAGGAAGCAGTGCAGCATGACAATCTTACAGGCCCAGGAATGAGGCATGGGAAAGGTGAAGGACTGTTTGTTTGTTTATTTGCATAATGTATCGCCTAGGGCTACTGTAGCTTTTTCCTTTTTTGAATGTATTGTACATTTCAAAGATAGGTGGGTACAACAGGACTTCAATCGTAGCGTCTTCTGATCACTTTTAGTTCAGGACATTGCCTTTATCTTACAGAATGTGCATGGTTCAGCCATATGAATCCTTCTCAAAGGCACTGCTGTGTCCTAATAAATAGCACACATCTCCAGGAGCGCGTGCTCTGAGTCTGGTTTGCCCAGGAGAGATTAGAAATGAATGTTACTTTTTTTCTTATTATTATATTTTAGTTGTTTGTTTGTTTGTTTTTCATGAATGTACATAGATTACAAATAGATTTAGCTCAAAATTAAGCATATTGAAAATTATTGTATTACTTCTTTTATACATTTTTGAGGCCACATAGCCAGATTCTTCTGTTCTTTGAATGAATGAACATGGATATCTTTCAGTAGGTTTGCTCTCATGAAGATGTATTGACAGCCTGATTCTCAGAGATGAGTCTTTTTGTTTTCAGGTGTTCTGGTGTCTTTAAACTTCATTGAAATGACAAGGCTGGAAAAAAACATCAATGTCACTAAGCTGCTTTGCAGGATTTCCTCAGGATCAGTTCATTTCTTCCATTTCCAGTCAGCAGGTTTCCTTTAAAAACATAGGTTTCTAAGCCCAAATTTCAAAAGATGAAACTTCATTGAAACAGGAAGAAGTTAATAATTTTAGCCAGCTGTAATTTGTTCTGTTCACACAGTGTCAGTCTCACCTCTCTTCCAAGGAAGGAGAGAATAATTGGACGTAAAAGGTGCTTTTACTTCGAGTGAACTTGTTAAAACTGGGAGTTTTGACTTAAATTTCTTGTGGCTAGGATATCGAAAGCAGCCATGTTCCTCTGCACTGTGTTCTTAAAGCTAAGTTTTTTTTAAAGACTCACAGGAACAGTTATTATGGGTTTCTGTAGGTAGCGAATTGAGAAGGCCTGAGCAATTATGCCTTAAACCTTCATTTTTCATCAGCGCAATGTTTGATTCTTTGCTGATTTTTACGACTGTGATTCTAATATCTTCAAAGGAACAACATTGCAACAGGAGAAGTTATTGAGAGATGATGTTGGATGAGTTGGGCTGATGTTTGGGGATTGAATTGTTGGATTTCTGTCCCCGGTGGCAAGTTTTGTGCTCTGGTTGAGGGGTGATTTGGTGGAAGAAAGCTTGATTTTCATCTTGCCATGCAAAATTGTTGGCACTGAGTAAGTGTTTGATTACAGAACATCACTGGTAGCACGTGCTTCCTGCTGACAGAGTGTGTCTAAAACAAGCCACAAGTGTTGACATACCGGAGAAGCTGTGGTATCACTCACCTCCAGCAGTCATTGTGGGTGAGGTGACAATCTGCTCTGTCTGGGTACCTGAGCCCATACTGTCACTGTGCTCTGGCTGTTCCTGAAGTGAGTTGATTACATGGTTATCTGGAATGTACTGCGAAAGTTTTGATGGACGTCAAACAGTGACAGTAATGAAACTGCAAAATTGCCTTGTTGATAGTAATCTCGGTGACAAAATGGTCATGCAGCCATTGGAATGAGCCTTTGTGGCTGCTTAAGGGATGTTTACCATTGGGATCAGATTTTTAGAGGAAGTAAGAAACTAATTTTCACCAGCCAACCCACTGTGAGCATTGGATTTCTGTTTGTGTTAACTCTACACCCTCTGGCAAGCTATGGAAACTTATGATGGCTCACCTGAAATCTGACTGATGAGGCAAATCCTTCCTGTTATCGTCGTTGGGATTAGCATTTTGCATCTCACAGGCAAGATGCTGATTGTCTGAGTAGCCTTAGTGGAAAAGAAGGGAAGGAACATCCATCATCAGCTAAATACATCTATGATTGGGTTAATGTATTACAGACACACTGCGGCATCCTTCCTGCCTCGCTGGATTTGCATATGGAATCCACTTCCATTGTTTCAGTGCTGATAACACTTCAACTGAAGTTTTTTCACATGGTTATCAGCTGTGCTGTAGTCAATAATTACAGTATTCCTTTTATATTTATATTCTGGGGAAATCTGGAGGAAATACAACCAAAATATAACGAGCTAGTGGATGGTTTGTGTTGCTGGCTGTACTGTGTCTTCTGTTTCATTTGTGAAGGATGTGAATGTGGTGTAGGGCACTTACAGCCCATGATGTGTTTGGTGCTAGTGTCCTGGGTGAGCTTTATCGTTGCATTGTATTTTCTGTGCCTTAGTTTTCCCTTTATATTCTTTCAACTAATCTGCAGAATATGGATCAGTGTCAGAAGTCATTTTTTTTGGTGTTAACTTCCTGAATCAGAGACATCCATATATAATTTGCCGCAAAGCAATAGGAGCACAGATCTTTCCTTTCTGTGTTATAGACTACATTGTGTTTGAGTATGTGGAACTTAATTGGTTAGGAGGATGGGAAAGAGCTACAATAATCACATTCTACCTTTCTTCTGAGTGGTATGCATTTAACTTTAATGAATTCAGTTTATTAATTGACCTTCATGTGTTAGTCCTTTCTGGAGAGTCTGTCCCATGAACAAATAGGAAGCCCTGTGGCTTAAGCAGGAAGCAAAGACAGTGGAAGAGCAGTGCTTGTGGTATAACGGGCAACTGTACAGCTAGTTTCTCCTGTGTGTGCTTTATTTATGTAGCCATTAACAGTTAAATTATTAATGAGGCTGGATTGCTGAAGGAAGCTACATCTGAGGCTGGCTCTCCCCTTTCCTTGTGCTGCAGTCACTGCATTGGAGGAAACCAGGTCTATGTGGAGTGGTGTGAGCTGCTGACAGGATTCCTTCCAAGCCTGAGGTGGGGAATGCAGCTGAGTTGCTGATGTCTTTCTCAAACCTCTTCATTTCTAGTTCTTGAAGTGCAAGGAGTTTACTCTGTACTGTGGTGAACTCTGGGTACCGTTGTCAGTGCAGGTGGGCGATGGCCTGTGGGGAAGAAGCTGGCTGGGTCTGCTGGGAGCAGAGCAATGTGCCGTGGTTGGCACAGGCCCATCCTTGTGCTAGGCAGCGTGCCTGCTGTCCTCCGCTGCCACAGTGCCTGGAGAAGCTGTCCTGCTAAGTCCCTCTGACAGATGTCGTGGAGTGTTAGTGTATAGGGAGAAGAAAGCCTCTTTTGTCAGATGCATACTGAAGGACGGTGAAATCTTTTGTTCATCTTAAAAACAAGATGACAAAAGATTCCTAATTCACAGCCCTTATCATGGGTGTACCATCTTTTGGCTTGTCTGGGCCACCTTGAGTGAATGGGAATTGGGTTGCATGCACAAAGGTCGCTCTGAAAGTAATGCCTTATATTTATTTCTGTGGTAACAGCCTATCCAAAAAGCATGACAATGCTTTTTAATAGAGAAAATTCTCAGCTGCAAATCACTGTTTTTCAACACAGTCACCACCAGTAGCTGTGCATTCTCACCAGTGAACAAGAGCCTGCATGCTGTGCTTGTAAAAATCTGCACCCGAGGAGAGGACCCACTGTCACCACTGTTGAAATGCACCACGTACCACCTCACTGTACTTACATCCACTGCGTGGTCTCCAAAAGGGGTGGCTGCACTGTGAGCACACAGCTCCCAGGCTGTGCATTGGACATGCATGGTCTGTGTCATCTAAGTGTGGGATTCCTCATCCCAGCCAACTATTTCTGACTTTGCAAGCGACTTCTGTGCTGAAGCACTGATATCCACGTACCTCTGTAATGTCCTGCTGTCAGGAAGTGCGAGTGATAGGGAAAGCAAGGGACCATTCTATCTGATGGTGTGAAATGAAAGCCCCTTCCTACTTTCCTTGTGGGAGGAAAATAGTCGGTGGTTAAGTCAGCTTCTTTTTAACCTATTCACATTTACCTTATGTCTCATCTGGAGTATGCAGTTCCTTTCTAAAGCTTTTAACTAATTTTCAGCAGTCGCAGAAATCCATTGCCTCAAGTAGGTCTGTGTCCTACCTGTGAGGCTGCTTCCTGTGATCCCGATGAAGCAGATGCGCAGAGGAGAGAGAACCTCAGCATATGGATGCTCTCAGTTTATCGTGCTTTTCCACGTGAGGAGCACGAGCTGTGACTTCTGCTCTTTGGCAGAAGAACAAAGCAGAATGTGTCAACCTACTTATGATGAGAAAAAGTCCTTGCAATAGCTGCAACTCAAAGGGACTGGTGTATGGGGATCTCTGGTGCTTCATCAGGAGCTTTATTGCTTCCAAGTGTTTTTGGTTACCCTGGGGGAAAGGAGGAACTCTGAAATGATCAACAAGAAGGTTGCTGTTCTCTAAAGTGTGCTGAGGTGTTTTTAGAGAATTGGAGAACAGATGAATCTGAACGTGGGTTAAGGCATGCTTCTGACAAGTAAGAATTAGTTATTGTAACAGCACTACACTCTGATTTGATAGCTTGTAAAATACAAAGACTCAAGGCTGCTCCACAAAGTCCTCTCTGCTCCATGTCTGGAGTGGGGTGGGGGAGGCTCTGGCTGTGGTCTGTCTGTCTGGCAGTGGCTGTTAACCTTGCACTGTTTCCTACCCTCATCCTTAAAGCATCCGTCATCTGCAGTTTTCATTGTCTTCTGAATTTCTTGTAGTGTGTGGGAGGGAAACTGCAAATGTGCCACAGTCAGAGCTAGCAGGTGGTGATTTCTTGAGGGTGCAAAAGAAATTTGAACGTGGTTGTTACAGAGAAAATATGCTGCCTTTTGTTACAAAGGCATCTCTTCCTTCTTGCCTCATCTTACCTGGATCTGATAGGCGCTTTGCAGAAGTCTTGGTGTTGCTTGACATAAGCAGTTTGCTGCTCACTGACCTAAAAGAAATTGCTGTTGAAACTCAGCAATGTGCAAGCTGTGCTGCCTTTGTCCTTACACAGTAAATATAATGATTATTCTTGTTATTATTTCTATCTACAGGCAGGGGGAAAAATAAACAACCTTTCACGAAGTGTGATACCTTTCTTTTAATTCTGATTAATCAAATACATTTCTCTCCCAGTAAAATAAACACAATGTGTGAGACCCACCCAGCTAAATTTACACCCTGCAATTTTCAGACAATCATTGCCACTAAATTGGCAGAGTGACTAGAGCCAAGCATACCTGCTTTGCAATTATATCTGCTGGGTTGGTATTTATGGGAATGCCCAGCTAGGCCAGTGAGATGCAAAATTAACCCTTAATGGCAGCATGCTGAAACTGCTTCTTCATTAGTGAATTTACCAAAGCACTCAAAGAAGCCTGGTTGTTGTCCATCTCACGAGCTCCTGAAAGTGATGACCTTTGGTTCCATAAAACCTTGGGGAAAGATTAGGAAATCCTTTAGCAGATCCTAAGAAATTCAGCAGATCCTAAGTCTCAGTTTGGGTTTTATGTGAAAATAAGTGTATCATGTTTGGGAACCAAGTGGATAGATTGATGTGTTGAGATTAATATTGAACCTTGAACAAATAATATTTGGAACCTTGGCTGTTCCCAAGGTATCTTGAGTTCCCATGAATGCTATTGACTTCACTTATGTTGAAAGTTTTCAGAAAAATTGTGAGACTTTATTCCCTTCAGGCCCCATCTGTGTAAGTTCAGAGCAATCTGGGATCATTTCTTTGCTTCTCAGCCCCCTCAGCTTTGCCAGTTCAGTCTGTCAGGACATGTCTGTGCCCCAGCTTCTTCCAAAAGCACACCTGGTAAACTGTATAAATGTGACAGATGCCAGCAGGAATGTAGAGCTTTCAGGGGTTATTTAACCAGCAAAATGATGCCTGAAGTTATAGTAATGTTTTAGAGATCCCCCGAGTTTTGCTTTGGCTCATTTTGAGAATACTTGATGCAGAATTGTTGATAAAAACCTTGAAAATGACAGTGGCTTTGTAGTTAACCAGAAGCTTGTGTGTTCTGTCTCATTCTTGGTCCATCCTAGTAAAACACAGCCAGGCTTGGAAGTTGCAAGTGGCTAAGTGAGATACACAGAATGTTTGCTTGTTCTTCCTTAGCTGGAGTGCACTACAAGACTCCTTCAGGATCCTTTGTCTGATGAGCATGTTGAGGTGGGTGGTGTAGTTTTTGGTTTTTATTTGTGGCTTCTTATAATACGTGGTATCCTGCTGTGGTAATATTTGCTGGAAAGCATTAGTCCCAGATGCCTTCCAAAAGGACTGCATACCCACACTGCCCACCCTGCGTTAACTTCCCATCTGTGTGGAGGCTCTGTATGGGCTCCAATGTGGTGGAAAAACATCGTTTCTCTCAGTTAGGGCTTCTGGTGCAGAGAATAAGTGAAATAGATAAGGCAAAACTGAACTGTGAAAAGGGTGAGCTTTCACTTCAATATAATCCCTGCTGTTTATCTTCTTAACAGCATGTTTCCCATTGACAAAATGCAAATGCCATTTATTTTTCTGTTATTGATTTGCTTACAGAAAGCAGAGAAATCTAATCCATACAGCAAATGCTGATTCTCTTTATTTTCTGTATATATTTTTATTATTACTGCATAAAGCACATCAAAAAACTCTGTCTGAATGGGAGAAAATCACATTTTAGGTAGGTGCTTATATAAACAGTTATTTTTCACTTGAAGTGATTATTCTCTGAGTCTCTAGTAGTAACTGTGGGAAATTCCCAACTTCAAATAACCAGTTGTTATTTGCATCTGTCATGGCCAAGTCCCATCTTCTGCCCTCATTTAACTTTGTCAGAGGTTTCCTGGTGCAGGACACATGACCGGAGCTACCAGAAATAGCAAATGCATGCCATCTTTGATAAAGAAACCTTTCAAATCTAAAGTAATGGCAAAATCTCCTCTGATAGACCCAGGGCATGACATTTAAGGAAGCTATGCCCTGTGGTGTTTTGCTGATGAATCAGATCAGTATGAGCAGTGATCTCCATAATACCAATGTGAGAATGATGTGAAAGTCCCAGATGGGCTGAAGAGTTGTTGTTGGCTGTGCCACAGCTAGTCCTGTTTTCAGTGTAGTGTGGCTAAAAACCAGCTGATTAGGACCCAGCCTGGTGATCTTCTGAAGTCAAGGCTTTATTTTTCCCTGTGGCTTTGAAATTGTTATTTTTTGTGTGTGTGTGTGTGTGTGTCCATTTCTGCGCTGTCAATGCACCCGGAAAGGAATGCTCTGCCTTTCTACCTGTAGCTTCAAGGATGCTTGCAGTTTTGATTGCACCGTGTTTTGGCGCTCAAGTCAGGTGATGCTTCCAGATTCATGCATTGGATTCTTTTGTGTCTAACTCTTCTCACTGTTGGATTTATGTTCCTGTTTGAGGTTTAGTGTCTGTTTCTGGCTGCTGCTTCTTTCTAGGAGCAGCACTACCCTGTCCCCATAGACAGCATGCTGTCACTGGCACTTAGTACAGCCATTCTCCTCTTCTTGAGCTGTTCTTTCTTTGACTCCAGTTGTCTTCTGTTAATTGATCTCCTAACTTCAGCTGTTTCTTTAATGTATTGTTTGGAAAAACATTCTTGTTGCTCTTCCAGATTTCATTTTAGGAGCCTCGGGAGAGAACTTTCTGGACTCCTTGTTTTGTATTCTTAGGGCAGGACTTCAAAGCAAGAGCTGAATTGCTTTCCCAAGGTAGGGAAGTCTGCAGTTCTCTCTCTGTCTAGATTAAAATCTTGGTTATCTGTCATCAATCTCCTCACACTTGGAAATTAGCTCAGCGCTGCTGAGTGAGAGGTTATGGGCTTTCCTTTCTTGTTAAGGGCAGTGTTGCTGTTTTGTTTTGCAGCCCTGGCCTGCTTCCTGGATTGGGCCCTCTGCAGAGCTTCCCATTATGACTGTCTCCAGGCTGCAGCCTCCTCATGTAGCCATGTAACTCTGCTTGTTACAGAGACCGCTGCTTTCTTTCCCCTGCAGATTTGCTGCGTTGACGTGCTGTCACATCCTAAGTGCATAAATTATTCTCCCAATGATATTAGGGGAATGTTGTTATCATAAATTCATTATCATAAATTCATATTTTCTTTTGCTCTACCACCTCTTGATTCACTTAATACATATATATATAAGTCTTAGCATTCACTTTGTCCATGATTTGCTGTCCCGTGCTGACATCTGTTCCTACTGGTTTACACAAGCTTATGATTTATATGGGGTGATGCTGTCGGAAGTGTCCTGTTGCCAAGGAAAACATTAAACAAGGAGGGCTGTGTTTGCTGGGAGAACAACCAGTTAAAACCTAGACATAACAGCAGAAAGCGGCTATATACAGATCAGTGTATAGCGGTTTGGTTTCATCACACGTGAATATTTAAAGGGTGGGTGTATGGGTGACTGATTAGGCCCTGCATTGTGAGAGCATTTTAATATTTGTTATGTTCCATTGTGTTCTGTAAACAGAATGTAGTTGTCTCAGCAGTTCGTGAAATAAAGGCAAGTTAGTGTTTAATCTCCTAGGAAAGATTCTTCCATAAACTAGAACTCAGTAGTAGCATCTCTCCCATCCCAAGATGTTCTTCTGTAAGTAGTTAACTTTCTTCTTTCCTCCCGCATTGGCAGGCCATTCAAGAGTAGTCCCCTGACTCCTCAGATTCAGCCTGAAAGTCTTATTGCTAGGTGGATGTGGGCCACCAGTGCTTTTTTCTTGCCATATTTTATCCACAGAGCAAGCAATGAGGTGAGAGAATCTCTAGAGCTGGTGGAGCAGAGTGCAGCCATTCTGCTGCTTTGGAAATGCTTCCAGCGTCTCTGTTCTAAGGAGGCTAACATGTTGACTATGAAAATCCTGCATGCTCTGCCTTCCGAAGTGGTGGTGACCAGCCATTTGAGCATGTCTACTTAATGGGGATTTTCTGCATTCATACAGGGAGGAGTTTGATATAAAGAGTTGATGTGGACAGTAGTTTGAGATAGAAACAAGAGTTTACTTATTCTGTAGACTCTTCGCATCCATGTCCTACTTCCAGCTGTGGTTTCAGGGTGACTAATGCCAGATGACCAGATAGCGCAGGCTTGATACAGGCAGCATATCTGTTTGGTTAGGTAATGTTAAGCAGCATGGGCTCGTGCAGGGCAGATGATGCCATATTTGATCGTAAATCTACCAAGGGACACTAACACCGCCCCTTTCTCTTTTAAAATCCAGGCCTTTAAGGCATAACTGGCAGAATTATCTGAGAGGTTCTTCACTGTGTCAGCTACTTGTGGTATTTTATTCAAGTGACGCTGCTTACGGTGGAACTTGATTTACTGTCTCTTCACTCCAAGGTCTGAATCCATCAGAGAGGAGGGTAATGTACCTAACTGTGTCACTGAGGTATTGCAAAAAATTACAGTGACTTCAGGCAGTGGGGCTGTATAATTATGACAAAGTACATGCAAGTCTCTTTCTTCAAAGTACAGAGACAGAGCAAAACAAGATAAAATGCTGTCTTCTGAGACGTTAGAAACAATTAACTTCTCTGTCCTATGTAGGCGTCTGTAGTTTGTTATATGGTATGTGAGTGGCCTAGTGTGCTTTGTTGCAAGGCAGCTGGTATAAAGTGATGAATGTATTGCATGTGCAGTTCAAGGAAAAGCTAGATTCTTTTCTACATATGCAAGTTCTGTCTTTCATTAAGAGCAATATATGAAGTGTGTTAGAAGGGGGTACAATCGTCAGGATTAGCTTTGCTTTTGACTTTCTTGAATATAGAGAATTGCATCTTTACTTTTTGTCCTTCCTTGCTCTCCTTTCGCTGTCATCCCCATCAAGCTCTACAGAATCCATGTGATGAAGAACTGGAAGAGCTGATGCAGTGAATCTCTTTAGCCAGCTTCCTGCTGTCAGACAGTAGGTTCTCTCTGGACTCTTTTTTTGGGGATGCTCTGTGCATTGTGGGGAGATACCTGCTCTTGTTCAACTGCACCCCTAGTATGTCCTGTGTGTCAGTGAGCATCACCAACTCTTCTGGAAGGTCAGAAAGAGAATAACAACTTGTGGTGATTAGGAAATTGTTAGGAGAGTGATTATTCATTAACCCTGAAGAGAGTGGTTGGTGGAATGTATTCCTTGTGTTTGAGATTATTCTTTTGGACTGTGTTAACTTTATGTGTAAGTGCCCAGAGATGATGGCAATGCTCTTCTGAAAATATGAAGAACACATCATTAGGGGAAATGCTCCAAGCAATTAACATCCTCCGGAGTGGATGGTGCTGTGTTGGCACGTGCACTAATTTGCTGCACAGTAGTGGTTTTTCAGGGTTTGCTTAAAATCATGAGAGGTGAAACTGGAAAGGCATCTGGGAAAGGCTGAAATTGTAAATTTAGAGTTTTGATCTTGCTCTGAGGTTTGGATGCACGTCTGGGAATCTTGCTGTGGGGAATGCTCCTTCTTCAAGGTGCGGCTCGGTAATCTAAATAATTAGTTCTGCTTCTGCTCCTTTTCAATCTTGTGCACTTTTGGGGCTGTGGATGTGGTCCATCCTCACTCTGTGCTGTTAGTAGCTGACAGCCTGTTTTTCTTCTGCCGTATAGCTGTGCTGAGAGCTCGTGGACCTGAGAGGCACTTGTATTTTTGGTGTGTTGAAGCAGCTGTGCTAGGGACAGACGAGCGTGGGGGCTCCAGGGGAATGCCAAGTCCCTCCACAAAGGCTGTAGGATTAAAATAAACCTGTTCACCTCAGCTCACTTTCTGCATTTGGTGTTGCAAGGAAAAAGCAAGTGGCTGTTTATTAGGGAATGATTTAGAAGATTATATTTAATTCAAGAGTTCGCATGGCTAAGTGCTGAAAGGCAGCCACCTGCTACGGGGAGCGTGCCAATTGCTTAAACTAATACCATAGGCTGCTTAGAAAGAGATACGCTATTCTGTGTGTGTTATATTATTTACGGTGGAGATGGTGATGTGTTAATTGCTCTCCAGTTCAATAAAGGGTGTCTTTGCTCTGAGGAATTAATGGCTCAAGGATGACTATCCGATAGTAGGCTGACTTCTCAGCATTGTGTTTTTTTCTGTCTGAATTGAAAGAAGCTATCTGCTTCTGAAGAAGAAAAAAAAGGTGTTTCTATTGACTTGGTTTGCCTTGGTAACGTTTAGTGTTTTAATCAGAAGTAACTGTGGGAATTTCTTCTGTTTTGGCTAGGCCTGATTCATTTTCAAGTCTTGAGAACACTAGCTACAGAATATATCACGCTTGGAACATGGAAAGAGGCTGAGTTCAACCTCAGCAGTGAGCAATTCCTTGAATTAATCACAAATGTAGCCGTGCTTCAGTGAAGAAACATTTCTGAGAAGTTGTGTTGCAGTGGGGCTGTCAATCTGCCTTTACAAATAACCCTCATAACTTCTCATGTTGTATAAGCAGTGTAATCATCAGGCAGTTTAAATGAGGATAGGGGAGGGTAGGGATTAACATTGTTCAAGGGGATTTAAGTCGTCAGATAATGGCTGGCAGGTGTCCTTTACTTGTGACAGATGCTTAGGTGATGTCACTGGTTTTGCAGCAGAGCAAGAAGGAGCTTGTCTTGTTCTTGGCTTCCCAAAACCAGCCTGAACATATGTTGGGATGCTTTGTTTGAGTGATATCGAAGGTATTCATGAAAGAGATGGAAAGTGAACTTAGTTCTCCATGGTGTACTGATCTTTTATCTGCTGTAGCTATTATTTTTTATGCTGTACATACTTGAATTCTGATTGGGACATTCTTCAAGGCTGACTTCCCATTTTCATTTGAACAAGGAGTAAATTGTAGCAAAGAGGTTGAATAACTGTTGTCACTGAGCCTTCGGGCAGCTGCTGGAGTCCTGATTGCAGCATTATCTCTTCAACATAAATAGCCAGCACCTTTGGTTTCAGTGCGCTGAGTGTTAGGCCATGTCTGTCTTATTTCCACCAGTGTTGCCTTGCTTACAGTATACCTTTATTGCCAGTGAGGATAATGTGGTGTTAAACTGAAATTTTAGGCAAGGCGTAATGCTTGGAGTTTCTTCATGCTTAGCTTTTCAATTTCTCTTCTGGCTGTATCTGCATCAGTAGACGTCTGTAACATAGATGTAGGTTTGGTAAGTCAGACGTTTCATATCTGCATGAAGAAGTCTGAAAAGATGCATCTGTCCTCCCACCTAAATCCACAGAAGCAACTGGACCTGAATGTAAACATTTGTAAATATTTGCAGTCTCTGAGGAAACAAGTCTTGTGATATCCTACCGGGCACTTTGTGCTGCTTTGCTGTCTTTAAGTTGACTTAGGAGAATATAAAAGCATTTGTTTAGAGTCTGCAGTTACAGATCTATACAGTAACCTGAGTTGGAGGGGTCCGACAAGGATCATCAAGTCCAACTCTGGCTTTGCATAGAGCCACCCAAAATTCAAACCCAGTGTCTGTTGTTCCAAGGTCAATGCAGTGAGTGTATGATCTTGCAACATTCTACCTGGTACAAAGAAAGGTGTTTAATTCCTCCTGAAAACTTTAAATGAAGATCTTGTAGTTTCTTCCACTGTAAAGACAAAAGCGCCTATGGTAACAAAATTCCCTAATCACATCTTCTGAAAAGATTCATACCATTAAGTCATGAATTGAGGTTTTAATCATGACGGAGGAAGTTAAATTACTGTCTTCATAGCTGTGATGTTCTTTGTGGGTGAGCAGGTGTGAGGAATGTCTTTTTGGTGCCGTCTTGCTGCAAATTCCAGCTGCCAATCTGCTCTAGTTTCTCCTTTTGTGTTCACAGTGTGTCGTGGGTTTCACTAGAGCAAGGACACCTTCCTGGTGCACTGGAATCAAGCCTGGTATGGCTGTATGCTTGGCAGAAGGTAAACAGGACAACAGGAAGCGTTCATTCAAGTATGTCCTGAGTAGCCCTCGTGAGTAGCACTGTAGCTACACACCGGCTTGGATCTAAATCAATGTCCTTACATTTGGGAACTGTTATACAGAGGTGACTGACAGTATCCAGTGACAGTTCCTATAAAAAGCATGTCAGAGGTTTGGCAGCGAAGAGTTCAGGCTACATCCTTAGTGACAGATCCTCTTTGCAAAGAGGCTGAAGTTACGGATGCTGTTGGTGACCAAGTTTGAACACACAAGTGTCTTGTATTTCTTCCTTGCCAGAATGACTTGTTGTTCTCTCTGATTGCATGTCCTGGTACAGACACAGCAGTACTATCAGTAGTGATCTGTTCTGTAACGTACAGGTCTCTGGAGAGCTTTCAGGTAGAGATTTTCCTGTGAAAGGTATCCTAGCCTTGTTGATACAGTGTGACGTGCTCAGTATGAAATGTCCTTTTGTTTATTTTTTCCTCTGGTTCCTTTTTAGCGAGTATTAAATATTTAGATGCCAGCGTTTTGGGAAGGGGCTGCTAAAACAGATTGGTTTCCTTACTCAGTCCCCTTCAAAGTGAAACACGAGTCCCTTTTTTATTCAGGCCAGATGGTGTGCTTTTTAAAGTGAGCAGTGTGTGGCAGTGAAAATGGGCTGCTTCTTTTCCCTTCTCCCTTCACTTAACTGAACACATCCGTGCAGTTCACATTTGGGCTGAATTCAAAATTAGTCAGGGAAGCTGCAGGGTAAATATGTCAGCGATTGGAAAGGCGGCTCTGCCAGATTGAAGGAGTTTCTGCCCTGCCAACAAGCAGTATAGCAAGTTGGCTGCACAGAGTCTGACATCTGTACAGACTTCGTCAGGATGCTGCTTGAATCCTTCAGAAAAATGGGTGATGGAACAGGTCCTTCTTGTGCCTGTAATGCTGCTCTTCTCATGTTCCCTTGCAGAGTAAGTGGTCACAGAGGCGGTTTCCTTGCAGCCTTACTGGCATTCGTATCAGGTAGAGGAGGCTTCCAAAGCAAAGGGAACAAAATGGACTGTACCGTTTCGGTTGTTCCGTGTGTTGGAATTGTTTTAACAGTTCCATACCCACTGGTGGATTTATGTATTTATTTTTGGAGGTAGAGTGACACACGGGGCACGTTTCTGGGTGTGCTGACTGTGACTCTTAAACTGCGGTGTCTGTAATCTGCAGCTCCATTCCAGCAGCTGATGTTGGTCATATTTTAGGAGAAAAAGCTCTTCTTCCTTTGAAATAGGTGTGAGTCGGAGTTCACTGTTCCCATTCTGCAGCAGAAGTCACATAGGTCTGCTGGCAACTAGTCTGCCCGTATCTTTCGTTTCCTGTTTGGTAAAAAGGTTAGTGCTACATCCTTACTTAGAAGAGCGTTGAGGATGAATTTACTGTATGGCAAAGGAAATCCTATAAACAGTCCGCTTGCTGGATAACAAAATCTGATATCCATTCATGACATTTGCCTTCAATTCAGTAGAGTAGAAGTACAGCCTTTATTAAAGGAGTTGTTAGAAGCATCAGGGACTTGATGGCTTTCGGGGTTGTTGTTTCTGAGTTGGTGCTTTTTGAGGCTTAAAACATTCTTAAATGACTTGGCTTGATCTAAGCTTTTCATTACGGGGGCACAGTGATCCCAGTGAGTGTTTTCAGGCAGATGCAGCATGCCAGGAGACAATCTTGGGCCTCTCTGTGGAGGAGGTGCTGCAGTCCTTGGAAGTGCATCAGTTACTGCGTTGTCTGGGGAGCACCGTGATGCTCAGAGCAGGGAAGGCAGCTCCATACTTGGGGCAAGTCTAGACCCGGCGTCTGTTCTTTGCTGGCACATCTCCCAGGCCTGGAGGAGGCCTTGCTGAAGTGTTGACAGCGAGGTTTCATTCTGAGTAGGTGCAGCTTCTGTGTCGAAGTGGAGCTGGGGGGGAAGAGGTGTGGGCAGGAGGGTTAGACAAGAAGGTGGCAAAGAGCTGCAGCACAAATGAGAATGGCCCCTTTTTCTGATGGGATTGCCTCAACGTACTACCTAAGTGCTTACACTTTGGGAAAACTGAAACCTTGGTAATTCCTAGTTATTGTACGATGCTTATGGTACCAACGTTTTGCAGCAGAGAGTTTTAGTCACAAAATTAAGAGGATGTAGAGTTTCTTTCTTTTCTGAGGGCTGTAGAGAAGGTGTTATAGTCTGCTCTTAAAGCTCTTGGACACCTCTTAAGAAGCTTAGGAATGTGGCATATTGCCATGCCTTGTCACTGCAGAGGATGTCCGTATCGCTGTTTCGTATCTTGGTCTGTTGAAGTACTGGGCAATCTTCCTCCCATTGCAGGCAGCTGTGTTATGGGTGCACTGCAGGCTGCTGCCTAACAGGAGGCTGTGCAATGTTGGCAACTTCTATGCAGCTATTGAGGAGGAGTGATTTTGGCTTGGCCATCACTTATCAGATACAGGTCAGTGATACGAAGACTGATCTGATTGTGTCGAAGTGCTGGTTTAAGGAAGAAAACTAACTCACCCACACTTGTCAGTTGAACTTAAAGCTGCAGAACTTTGATGCTTTTAGGCAGCAGTAGCCCATGGGCTGTTGCTGCCTGTATGTTCTCCATGTTTCCTTGCAGAGCTGGCCAAAGACAGATAATATCCATTGTTGGTTTACATGTGGGGACTCGGGCATAAAGCAGAGTTGGGGACAGCTCTCCTGGATGACTGCTGGCAGTGGCACTTTCCCTAGGGATGGCAGTATGGTTCTGGCACTTAGTTGTTCCCAGTGTGCAGCAAGAAGCTGCATCTTGCAAATAGCAGTGCAGAGAGAGTGGAACTGTTCTTCCTTGGTTGGAGGAGCAGTGATGTATGGGAAGAAACTGAGGTTTGAGTGAAACTGATAGAAGTATAGAAAGAAGCATCCCAGGAGAGTGAGATGTTTGCCAGGAAAAAAGAAATTGTGAGGAAACTTATTGTTTGGGTCAGAAATGGGCATAAAAATACTTCCCAAAGCAGTCCTGTCATGCATCTTCTGAAACGATTATTTAAAACTTGAGAATGTTTTAAGGGCGCAGTGACATCCCCATCCTTACGCAGGAAGGTTTCTGTTTTTGGTTTTTGAGAGGATGTGAACTTGGAGCATATTGCCTTAGATTGGGCAGAAAGATGGGAGATGGAGCTTTCCTCTCATCCTCTGTGTTGTCTTGCAGCTTCCCGCAGCATGATGATTTGAGATTCCATTTATCATGCTGCTCCTGCTTTGGGAGCATCAGTCCTCCAAGCCCAACTTACATTTTGGTCCTGTGGTTGAATCTTTTTGCTTATTAAAATAATTGCCATTATCTGTCTTCCTCCCCTGAAGTTTACCTTTCTGCAATACCCATGTTTTGAAAACAGCGCACAGATATGGAAAGACAATAGATGAAAAATCACTGATTAGAGCTGTTAAAACCTTAAAGGCAAATTTATAGGTTGTCTTCTTACTGTTTTCTTCATCTCCAGTTTCCTCCTGCTAAACCCTGTCTGCATAGCAGGCTTAGTGTCATTCTGTCTGCCTTCCTTGCCTGGACAGGTGTGTGCCAGGGCACTGGGCTGACACCAAGCATCACTGAGTTTGGAACTTCACTGAAAAGCCAGTGTGAATTAGTCCATGTGCTACCTAGTTCCTAGCCCACAGGCTTCAATTCTTACTTTACTTAAATGAAAATCTGCAGGCTAAATACCAGTCTGACAGAAGCATGAGTATATGGAGCTGAGTTCTTGTGGCCTTAACTATTTTACTTGTGTTTAGACCTTATGAAGGAGAGACTTCTGTTTTGAATACTCTGTGAACTTGATTTTTGTTGTTGTTGCAGATAGCCAGCTGCTGCCTGGGAACAATTTCACAAATGAATGCAACATACCTGGAAACTTCATGTGCAGCAATGGGCGCTGTATCCCAGGGGCCTGGCAGTGTGATGGGCTGCCAGATTGCTTCGATGACAGCGATGAGAAGGAATGCCGTAAGTAACCATTGCTGTGACCTCAGTGTGCCTGCTACCACAAGGCTTGTATGGCAACATTTGTGCTGTGTTCTGTAGTATATACTATGCAAGTAATGAAGCTACTGCCAGTTTCTTGATTTCTCTGGCTTTCTAGGCTACATAGTATACCCAGGCAGCAATGTTATGCTATGGCAAAATATCATGAGACCATGTTCAGGAGGGAGCAAGGCCACAAACTTCACATTCTTCTGAAGTGTCTGAGAACTTTCTGATAATTGCTTTTTGCCCAGCAAATGTTTCTTTTTTATATAAGTGCTTTATAGTGATTTTATTCCTCTTTAACCTCTTTATGAGAACCTTACCTTTCCCAGGACACTTCAAGGACATTACTACATCACTAATCTCACTTGTGGAGTAGAATAAAGAATGAAAGGATATCTTTTTAAATTTATTGGTTAAAAGTAGCATGTTTTGTTAAATGCTTGTTTCTTTATGCCTTGTCTTTAATCTCAGTTTTCCATTCCTTTTAAAATAATGGAGACTTTAATAACTGTGCTGTGGAAAATCATGTGCATAGTTCTGCTTTGAGCCAGTGAGCTTTTTTCCTACTTCTAAGGCCTTAAATGTATCTGTACAAAATATCTGGTGCGTTGTAATCTTTATAGAAGCATCAAGCTTGTGTTGCAGCTCTGAAGCCAAGTTAATTTGTTGGTGTTGTTGTAAGGATTGATCAGTTGTGCTCATCTGTTTAAACCTTGGTAGAATTGCTGTTGGTGGGAGCTTGGACAAGAATAAAAAGTGTCTCAAGTTCAGTATACATGTTTTAGTCCAATGTTCTGGATGACAGGAGCTGTGTGACCCGCAGGTTCCTGGTTACCTAACTCTTTTGTGTATGCAACTGGTATTTCTCTTGCTGTTCAGCGTTGGCTTCTTAAAACGAGCTGAGAGATGGCACTTCTCTGTATTTACAGGACACAAAGACAGCGTTTCTGTGTCTGAGAATGTTGCCATTCTCTGCCTTGCATGAATTTTGCTTACACTTGTTAGACTAGAAGATTGTAACGAAGGCTTTCATTAATCTTATGGACAGTTTTTTTTAAATGGAGTAATGAAGGCTGGGCTGGACATTTGCTCATGAATCACGAACAGGAAGATATGCTGCTTGACTCTGTTGAAAAGCTTCCTTACCAAAACCAGTTGGATCAGTTAACAGTAAAATATAAAAAGCTGTAAAATGTCACTACATAAAAGTTCTTCTTGTCGCAACAGACTTGAATACAACAAGGAGAGCAAGGGACTCATATCCTGGGCTGGCTTACTGTTAACAGGTCAGATAAGCCAAAACAGAATGGAAATAAAGCTCATTTGAATATCCAAACAGGAAATTAATATTCATGCAAACAAAGTTCTGTAACATGTCCAGAGATCTTCAAGCTGCCTGTTTTGCATCTCCTTCCTCTTCATTTTAGTGGATAACTTTTAACTCTCTGTGCTCCCAGTGGGCCAACCACTGTATTTGCATTCCTGTGTATGTGTGTGTGTTTGTGTCCGTAATCACAAGGCTCACAAAAATGAAATGATTCTTGACATTGGGATCCCCCTCTGGCAGGTGTGGCAAAGGGATAAGAACTGTCTCAGTGGGGGTGCTGAAGAATTATGCAGAAGGCTGGAAGTACTTTGTGGTGTTAGTTGTTGGCCTATGTCTAAGCACATAAACTTGCTAATAGCTTGAGGGACAGTTCAATTATTTATACATAGGTTTCTCTGATAGTAGTGCCTCCTAATAATTTCCACAGAAACCACAATTGATACAAAGGGCACTATTTGATAGGGTAAATTCTCAGCTACAAAACACTCTTTTCCAGCATAGTCACCACCATTAAAACTGCTGTGCGTTTTTGCCAGCAGTGAAAAGGAGCATGCATGCTGTGCTCATTAAAACCTGCACCAGTGGAGGTGACCCACTATCACCACTGCTGAACACACCGTCTGCTGCTTCTCTGTGTTCACATTCACTGTTTGGTCTGCATAAATGTTCAGCAAGCCTCAATGAACGTCAGAGGTTGCCATTTCTTCTGCACGGTGGAATTCAGTGCCATACCTTTGCTTCATCTTCAATTCCACGTCAGACTCCGTTTTGTCAGCCATTTTGTTTTGCCCCTCTGCTGCCATCTGTCAGATGGCAGCAAAATGGAATGGAACATTGGTGGTAAGATTCAACCTTTACTACTGTACCACCAACGGCCACGTCTGATGTCATGGGCTGTTGTAATGAAATAGGGAGCATTGCTTTTAGAGCTGCCCTTGTATATTAGTTGGTAAAGATATTTGAATGTATGCAGGTAAAAAAAAAGAAATTTTGTTTTGCTCTTTTGATTAATTTTGAAAATGGGCCCACTCTTCTGAGGTACTGTTACACCTGTCACCAGCCAGTCATTTACATCAGAAAGTGATGAAAAGTTGGATTGGTTTAACAACTCTGAGTTGGTGGTAGAGTTTCTAGGTCAGATCCAAGGCATGGAAATGCAACCCTACCATTTTGTCTGGAAAGTGTGAAGGAAGAAGAAAAATCACTTATCTGACCCTCCAGCTTGTGTCAGTCTGTAAAGACAAGCTCATGGATTAATTGAGGCTGTAAAGGACTTTGGATATCATTTGGTCCATCTGCCTGCTCAAAGCAGGATGAGCTCACATCAGGGTTGCTCAAAATCTTGTCTGGTCAAGTGTTGAGTACCTGCAAGGATGGATTGCTCACAGCCTCACTGGACACCTGCTTCAGTGTTTGAGTATCCACTCTGGGATGTTTTGTTTTTTTTCCATAAAACACGTTCACTTTCCAGTGATTGAAGCTGAACCAAAGAGCTTTTAAAGATGTGCAGTGTAATTAATGTCTGGGACTGCTCACCTTATTGTGTGGGAGTAAGAGATGTAGGAGCCCAGGAACTGATCCTCTTGTGTGCAGAAACAGCAGTGGAAAAGTGAGAGCAGCTGATGCTCCAGATGTGCATACTTCACATCTGGTTGTGTCGCTGCACCAGCAGCACTGTTCTTCTGGTGTCACGTTCTGTAAGGGAGGGCAGCTGTGCTTGGATGTGTCATTAGAGCATGACAGGGCTGAGGAGTGTGTGTGGGGTGTGTATGTATGTGTTTTTTATTTATTGTTTTTGGCTAGGCTTTGTTACTTTCCTCCTTTCAGAACAAGGCTCTGCTTACTAAAGCTTACCTTGCAGCAAAATCAGCGTCCTTTGTTTTCTGCTGTGATGTTGCTTCACATTAGCTGAGCTGTTGAGAGTGGAGACAAAGCTGTATGAGTTACTTCAGCAGTGTGCGATGGCTGAGTTCCCAGTGTGTTACTACCTTAAGCCGTGCTGTAAGCTGCTTTGTCTGCAATTCCTCATCGACTAACTAGTTCACATTTAAAGGCTTTCACCTTGCCTTGAAGTGTTTTGTGTGATCACTGAATTCAGATGGTGCTGCAGACTGGTGTCTTTGTGAAAGCAACATGCTCTGTTATTCATGCCCACAGAGGAAGAAGTTTCACACGTGTGTCATCGAGTGCAAAGCCTTTCCCTTTTGGATTGCCTTATGTTTGAATGTGGGTGTCCAGAAATATCTGATGAGTTCTGTACTATTTCATTCTCTCTGTTACCCTTACAAAATGGAAACTTACAGCTCAGATGTTCTGCTTTTTGTTTTCTGCTGCTTATGGGCGGAAAGCTACAAGGACCCCATGTGTGTTGCTCCGGCTGTGAGGAGGAAGTGAGATGGAAGAGCAGAATGATCTGCACGTTGCCCATTCATGTCTCCTCTTTCCTCTGTTCCTTTATTCCTTTTTCTGTCTTCTGCTTTGGAGGACCATCTCTCTTAACCACGTCACTTTGCTTGCGAGATTTTCTTCATCTTCTGCATCTGCCAGAATTCGTACCATCTGTGAGTTTCTGGCTTCCTCTCTGCCCTGACCTGTGAGCGATTTAACACTTCCTATGCCAGCTGTCTGCATGCTGTTTGGCACACAGAATGTCTCCTGTACTCTTGCCTTATGTCATGGTGATGCGGCAACAGAAAGACGTTATCTGAGCAGGAGGGTAGAGAAAAGGTGTAAGAGAGAGGGAAGAAGCTGTTGCTGGGACTTCCTTTGCTGCAGATGCGCTTCTCCTTGAAGCAGAGCATCTCTTTGGCTTTTCTTCCAAACCACTAACAGAGCTTGGTAAGTAATTAATTGACTGTGGCACTGTGAATCTTTGGTGAGTATTCTCATTCTCAGTAGTGCAAGTAAATTGCTGTCTTCAGTCCATCTCCCAAAATGGTGAACATTTTTGTAGCTCATTCCCTCTGGCTCTGCTGATTCTCATCAGCTGGATTGCTAATCAGCCTGTGAGCTCAAGTATGGGTCATGCAGTTCGCTTTTGAACACTTGTGGGCTTTTAACTACTGCTACTACTGGTCTTTAGCTCTGTAGATGATTTGTAACTGTAGCTGAGGTTCCTCTTGAGAAGTGCAGAGTCTTTGCCAGTGTGACTTTCTTGTGGAGCATACAGCTGTCAATTGCATAGCTCCTGGGTGCTGCTCTGGTTATACACTGGGTGTACATATATGTGGGGTGTGTGTTGCTTGCACCCAGCATGGTGAAGCTGCATGCTCTGGGCTGCTCTGTATTCTCAGTCTGCTAGCAGGTGTAGAAGATAACAAAATAACACAAAAGAGAAATACGCTAAGATGTTTTAAAACATCTTGAGGTAAACAGATTATCTTTAATACTGACCTTTATACCTACCTACTGACATGTTGCATTAGGGCCAAGTCCTGTATCCCACTGGAAGGATTCGCTCCTGGAGATGTAAGAGTACAATAATGTTCTTAGTTAAGCTCCTAATGTACTCTGTCATCTTTTTCTTCCCTCTTTTCTTTGTGCTTTTGTACATCTTTGTATTAGATTATTGCAGAAAGAACAATGTGAACACTGAAAATGGCTTTTGTCAGCTAATGAGCAACAGCAAGTGGAGAGATGGCATGTTGCTGCCTTTGTCAGCTAACGAGCAGCAGATGGTGCAGATTCAGAGCATGGCACATCATCCGTGCTAAGTGCCTGGCATGACAGCAGCCAGAATGAGAGGTACCAAATACCCAGAAGTCTAGATTTTCCCTCATCGCTCTTCTGAGAGCCATTTCCTACAAGTCAAGATAGTGCATTCAGCTATGAGCCAGTAGTGGCACACAGTGAATACAGCTGTGTTAGTCCAGAGGTGTAAGCTGCAGTCTAGAAAAAGGCATTTTGTGAGGATAGCTTTGGGGCAGTGTGTTCTTGTGGCAGGAGTTAAAGTATCTCATGTTTCTGCTGCCAGTCACTGCTGTTTCTCATTGAATCCGAATATAAAGGAAAAGCAGGTTTTTCACTCAGTGATAAAGGCAGTGTATTGGGGAATGGCTGAGCAACAGGGCATCATTGGTTCTTTGTAAAAATGTGCTCCCAGCACGCTGTTCTGCATGGAATAGCAAGAGCTGGCCTCTGTAGGAAAATCTGGAGCTGCAGTAGCAAAAACCTTGGCTTATCACCAGCAGTTCAGCAGCAACAGATCTTGCTCTGATTGTCCTTCAATCAGCTAGAGTCTTTATATGCAAGTCTCCTCCGTGGGGGAGAATTTCTCCTTTAAATGAAGTGCATCGTGAAAACTGAATTTTAACAGCATTGCCCTGCAGGCATTGAAGCCACCTGCCAAGAAAGCTTCTGCTGAGGGTCCGCTCAGTTTCTCACCTGATTGCAGAACACCTGGCTCTTCAGACACGTGCTTGCAGGAGCCCATTGCAGTCAGGATGGAAGGGTTTATGTTTGCAGTTCTGGGTTGCATTCAGCGTGGTGTTGCCAATCAAGCTTCTGTTGAGTCCTGCACCAGCAGACTGACTTATAGTTGTGAAGGCTGCAGCTCACATTAGGACAGTCTGGGAAGCCAGTTCAGTCCAGGTGCCTCAGAAATCTGGCAGGAACCTTTCTGGTTCTGCATCACGGAGCTGGTGCTCTTAGGGCATGTGCTGAAGCCAGGGCCCTGGTGGCTTTCCACCTGTTGGTGACAAATAGGCCTGGCAACTCCTAAGTGTGGCACGTTGCATGCTGTAGTACAAAGATGAAGGACTGAGAAAACTTGAATTTTTATCTTCAGTTTAGTTCCTTCTAAATAAAGCAGAAAAGTGAATTTGGGGGAAATGTTTTTTTTATCACTGTGTAGCAGGAGTGTTTTCTTTACCTGTTTGTGTTTTTGTGGCTGTAGCCACACTTCTGTTGTGTTTTCAAATCTCTGGCAGGCTAGCAGCATAATACTTGAGATAGCACTGTAGTTAATTGTTCACTGCTGATACATTGGCATATTAATCCTTTATTTCTTCTTTCTTTTTGCTTCTCTTAACCGTGTTCTTTCTCATGTAGAATTTGAGTTGTGTGTTTATATCTAATGAAAATGTCCTATTATTTTTACATCACTTTATCTGTCTTCTCTGTATTAGATGTTTTTGGTTCCTTGTATTCCATCTAAACACATGGAACGTTTTATATAAATGTCTGCCATTCTCAGATGACTTTATTAATCTTTTGCTGTTGTCAGGAGGTGGAGTGAGGGGGTGGGTTGCATGGCACACATAAAATTGCATCATTCATACACGTTTGTATATCTGCATGCTTGCACTTGTTCTTCACTGATCTTGTATTGGTGGGGAATTAGACTGGATTAGCAACATATTGGATTTTGAATATACAGTCCACTGTAACCTTTCTTATGTTCCCCCAAGGTTTCCTGTACATTTTTGTTCTGTCTCCAATTTAAAAACCACCTACGAGACAAAAGTTTACTGCTCCCTCTGGTGTTCACTTCCAACAGGCTTTACTGCTCAGCGTGTTCAGGAGCAGAGTCTCTGTAGGAAGGTGTTTGTAACAAACAATTACACACAGTTGTGGGTGAGATATAACAAGTCTTTTCATAAAGATGTTAGATAAAAACCACACTCCACAATTAACAGCCAGGAGGCTTTTCTGGAGTATGTGCTGAATCTGTTCCCATGCTTTAAAACCTTTTCAACTGGAAAACTGAAATTCTTGCAGAACAAAGGCAAGTTCATTCATTTTTCATCTTCAAACTGGTGCTTCGGTTATGTGTTGATTGACTGAATTATATCCAGTTTCAGTAAAAAAAAAAAAAAAGAGGTAGTTTATCAGGGACTGTAGGTGTTAAAAGCTTAATGATGTCAGAATGATGGAAGGTTTTTTTTTCTCTTAAAAGAAAAAAGTGTACTGAACCTGATGAAGCTGCTCTGTCATTTGAGAAACCCTTGAGTGGGAGCCTGTTGCAGTGAGGGCGGTAGGAGGGTGGAGAACTAAGCAGGGACTATGCCAGCAGAAAACTCATGTTGCATGTTTGGAAGCCTTAGGTGAGGACAGACGGACTCCTTGTCCTTCATTCTGTGCTGGTGTAGGGTAGATTTCAGAATAGTTCCTTTAGATTTACTTATTTACTACTGTTCACTGCTTAAAAAGAAGTTCTGCGGGGTCTGCCCTGGAGATTAGGAGCATTCTTCAGCTTTGTTCTACAGGAAGATTACAAACTGGAATTATGTTAAGGCACATTATGTATTTATGCTTTTTTTCCTGCATAAATCACAAAATGAAAGGGGGAGAGATGGATCAAATCTACTAATAGTCATTGTTCTCAACCCAAATCTTTCTGGTGGCAGTCTGAATTCAGATGTTTGTCCTCACCTCTCCTTAGGCTTTGCTGTGAGAGCAGTTGAATTCATGACTTTTAAGTTGCTAAGAATAAGTAACCAGATCTACTAGATGCTTTAAAAGACAGAGAGGAAAGGTCTTGTAGAGACAGCATGTTCTTCAATCTCTGTAAGCTATTTAATGACTGCTTATTACCATAGTACAATTATTACAGCTGCAGTTGTTTAGCTTGGGTTTAGCCACTCAGCAGAGTCAGTCTGATGAATGGCTTTCATGTGCAGGAACAAAGGGCACAAAATAACTCTGGCTGCTATCCTTTTAAATACCAGGCTTTAGGGCTCAACAGTCAGAGTTCAGTGCTCTGAAGAGTGGGATGCAGCCTTTTGTTAATAAGAAATGTCTCCCCAATTCGGAAGTATCATCAGTAAGCTCTAGGGATTGTCTAAACCAGCTGAGGTACAGCAGCAGATCCAGACTCCCAAGTAGTACTGAGCTTACCCATCTGTAAAGATTATTGCCCATACATTGTTTAATATATCATAAAATCATTTCAGTTGGAAGGGACCTTCAGAGGTCATCTAGTCCAGCTCCCCTGCAATGAACAGGGACACATGCACTAGATCAGGTGTGCACTGCCCCATCCATCCTGACTTTGAATGTCTGCAAGGACAGGGCTTTCACCATGTCTCTGGGCAACCTGTGCCAGTACCTCATCACCCTTTTTATAATAAGCTTCTTCCTTATG
This sequence comes from Coturnix japonica, assembly GCF_054131305.1. Classification (NCBI taxonomy): domain Eukaryota; kingdom Metazoa; phylum Chordata; class Aves; order Galliformes; family Phasianidae; genus Coturnix; species Coturnix japonica. The sequence continues at coordinate 7,030,413 of NC_140667.1, read as the reverse complement.
TTCAATTTAAATCTCCCCACTTTTAATTTGAAATCGTTTCCCCTTGTCCTGTCACAGCAGAACCTGCTAAAGTCTGTCTGCTTTTTTTTTGTGGTACCCATTTAGATATAGAAAATCAGCTCACTTCAGAGCCTTCTCTTCTCCAGCCTTTCTTACCCTTCTTTGTGCCTCTTGCCAAGTTCAGTTCCAGCTGGGCCTTGGTCTTCCTGATCCCATTCCTACAGAGTCTGGCAGCATCTCCATACTCCTCCCAGGTTTCCTGTCCCTGCTTCCACTGCCTGTGCATTTTCTTGCTCTCCAATTTGACCTTCAGGTCTCAGTTCAACCATGCTGGTCTCGTGTCTTCCTTTCATGACTTACTACACCTGGTGATGCAGAGTCCTTGTGCCCTAAAGAAAGCTTCCTTACAGATCTGCAGGCTCTGCTCTGCTCCCTTGTTGTAAACTGTGTTTTATCGGTTTATCACATTTTATAAAAGATAGTTCAATAATCAATACTTACAAGTGAGTGATTTAATGACCTGCCAGTTACAAAACTGGAACATCAGCATGGCAATTACTTTGTCACTTGAGGATTTTATCTTAAGATTCTAACACAAGAAGTACTAGAGCTTATGCTCTTCAGTTCTAACCTCTGTCTACTGCTTCAGGAAGTGTGGAGTGGCTCTGTCATGGCTCATGGTATTAACTGAAGGCTGAGGTGGCTGTGACCTTCAGGCGTTGTCTGTGTGCGGTGTGGAGATGATGACAAGCTGCTGTTGTAGGTAAATGAGTCCAGAGGCAGCTGAAGGGGTTGGTCTGTGTTTGTGAGGTAGCAAGCAAAAGTGCTCTGCAGTCCCTCGATGAGTGCGAAGGTAGATGACATAAGAAATGAAGGCATGTAGATAACTATAAAAGCCATGTATTAAAATAAGTAATATGACTACAGAAACATCACGACTTCAGAATTCTGTGTTCCTGCTAAAAGCTGTGGGAAATTGTGGAAGTATTAAGCTGTCGTTTTCTTCTCCCTCCCCTCTGGAGTATGATCTGGGAATTTAACTTTCCATATAAGCAGGACTAACAGTACCATTGTGGTCTCCTCCCTTACGTTACACCTCAGTCAAGTGCATTCCAAATGCCTGTGGGGAATGCACAATTCTGTAATGAAATCTGTAAGTAGGTAATTCTTAACTCCCTTTTTTTTTAATACATGGGATGAGAAAACTGAGCAACAGAGCCAGAACAAAGGAAAAGAGAAACATTCTACCAGAGCTTGCAAACTGCAGAGCTCACACCAATAAAAATCTGCAGTCAAAGTAGATTATGTGTATTTATGTTAATGCGGTGTTGTCATGTACCAAGTTTCCAGGCTGCCAGATGTTGTACAAACACCAATCTTACAAAGTTGTACAAAAACAATCTTCAGTGGCCCAGTTCTTATTTACAGTGCACTAATTTGTGTAAAAGGCTAATGAAATTAACAAAACTTTATTTATTTATTTATTTTTTCCTTAACAACTAGAATATATAGCAGAAAATTAGGAATTCCTCTATAAAAGCATGCATTCGCTTAGAAGACCTCTGTCTTGAGATTACTGAATGTTTTTAAGTATTCTTGTTTTTCTCACTGCTTCCTTTTTCTCCTGGTTATCCTGGCATGTTCACTGCTTGATGCTCTAGCGCACCACCTACAAATAACTGTCAGTGTTCTTGTTCTTTTAAGGGTCTTTGAGTTGTAAGGACTCTCGGGAATCAAGTGCTCTCAAGAGGTCCGAGCCACAGTGCTGGATGCAGTCCTTTCCTGGACCTGCTCACCCACAACCATCTGTTGCACAGCGGTGCTCTGAAGGCCTACAAGGCCCTTTGTGGTTACTTCTTGCCTCTGTGTTTTTCTGTGTTGTCCATATTCCAGAAGCAGAGTTTGTATTACCAAAGTCTGACTTGTGAGATGCTAGCAAATCTCTGAAAGCCAAAAGCAAACCTTGATCTCCCAACCTGTGATAGCTTCCCATAGTAAAACTGACTGTGCCATAAAGCTTTTACTATTTTGTAGACGTTGCTGAGCTACTTGTAGGTAAGGTAACCACAAGAATCCAGTCTGTATCTCAGGACTTATGAGAAGTGAAACAGAGATACAAAGTTGCTGCTGAAGTCTCCTACTGGCTGCCTTCTGGTTTACTTCCACTGACACAACTTGCAAGCTATTGAATGTCTAGGTTCTGCTGGCACTCATGCAGAGTAAGGGGTGCAGGTACAGAGCCATTATATTTCAGCTTGGAGTTGCTGTATAGAAACTGAGCTGGGAAGGGAGAATCATCCATCTACAGCAAATGGCTTTTTAGCTGCTGTTTCCACATGCTGCTCTCAGGGTTATACAAACAGTTTGGAATGCCATTTGGCCAGCAGTACTGCTGGAAGATCAGCTTTAGTAGAGTTTGTATCAAGTTTCTTAGAGGGATGACAAACATCACAATTTTTTAACAGAAGAGAACATTACACAGTGCATGAAATGAGCATCTGCATTAATTGAGAAGATGCTGTAAACCAGCTGCTAATCTTTTTGCTACCTACTCAAATGGCTCACAGATTTGGGCTATCGAACTAGAATTAACTCTTGTTTTCACTCATGATTAAGCAACCAAATACTTAGAGTAGCTATAATACCGTTTATAATGAAGTGACCATGGTGAAGATCTCATTTGAAGCTCAATTACAGAAATTTACACATGAGTAAGGACATCCTCTAACATTTGATGGCTTTTTGTACAAGGAGATAGAGAGGGTTTGTGGTGCTAATTACTTAATCCCATTGGCAGTCTTCTTTAGATGCATGTCAATAGGAAGTCTGACGAGAGCCTGGAACTGGGACAGGTTTACCTGTTGGGTGCAGTCAATGGCAGCGTGCAGTGCAGATCAGGGAGCTGTCTACAGAGAGAGTGAGGGACTGAATCCTTGGCACACCAGTACCTTCGTCAGGAGGGTTCCCCTTGCTGCTGGCGTCCCTTAGTCCTTTCTGTCCTGCTTATGTGAATGGTGAGTAATAAGTTTGGAGATGTCCTGAATTTAGTCAGCGTAACAGTTGACCTAGAACTTGTACCTTCTATGAAGTTATTGTTCATTTTGCTTTTTAGAGGAAAGTAGTGACCTCTAAAATACTTCCTTTAGTGAGAAATCACTTTGCTAAATGAACACAGGTCAGGGTTTTTGTCTGCACTTTCCTCTAGCGTCTCATCTACTTTCTGACAATTTTGTAGATGGTTATTTAGACTTCTAGACCAGTAAAGATTACTTTGAGGAGAGATAACTTTAGTCTTTACTAAAAGTAAACAGCCTTTACTTGTTGTCAGAGTACTCTACTTCTGAAGTGTCATCTCTTCCCACATATAAACTCATGAAGTTAGATGCTTTTGTTTTCAGCTGGAGAACTGGCATAGCAGACAATTGTGTGAAAACAAAATGCTAGCCCATAACTGAAGAAGTTTTGTTGTAGCCTTCTAGTCGTGTTTGAATATCTTGGAGTGAAGTCAGGCATGTCAGAATTGCTTTTGTAAGAGGATATTCATATATACAGTATGCAATTCTATATAGTTTATACTAAGTCTATTTTTTTCCCCTCTACTGTTCATCATATTGCTGAGAAATAATAAAACAGATTACAACTCTTGAAAAATACTTCTGTTTCACACTTTATGCCCTAAAGTTAGTAAAATGGTTTTCTATTAATACTGTAGAGCTGTGCCTGCAAGCTGTTAAATCTGTGGAAAGTACAGCTGGTCCTGACTGGAAGTTACTAATTTATTTATTTTTTTAAAGATCCTTAAAGGAAAGGAGTGAAAGGATTGATTGATTTCTGCATAGCATAAGGAGTGAGTTCACATACTTGCATACATGGCTGCCAAAACGGTTCTCTTGAACTTAAGCAAGTAAGTCTGGGGGGAGTGTTCGGCAAGCTTATACTATAGCCAGCAGTTCTCTGTGAGCATCTTAGCCCTGTTTTTTGGGTCTGAATTTTTTCAGTGTAAGTACTGTTTCATGATAATGTTTTACTCCTGGGTTTGGGCCATATTAAAAGAAGTGTGGCCATCGGATTGAGGGCGGTGATCTTCACGCTCTACTCTGCCCTAATGAGGCCACATCTAGAATACTGTATCTAGTTCTGAGCTCTCCAGTTCAAAAAAGATAGGGATCCCCTAGAAGTAGTCCAGCAGGGGGCCACAAAGGTGATAAAGGTCCTGGAGCATCTCCCAGATGAGGGCAGGCTCAGTAACCTGGATCTGTTCAGGCTAGGGAAAAGACTGAGGGGGGAACTGATTTATGGTTATAAATAAAGGCTAGTGGAATGGTTGGCAGGAAGCTTTATAGACTCCAAATTCAAACTCCAAATCGCAGGAACCATAGAGCATCCTGAGTTGGAAGAGTCCAACAAGGGTCATTGAGTCTAACTCCTGGCTCTACCCAGGACCACCCAAAATTCAAACACTTTGTCTGAGAGCATTGTAAAGGTCTTCTTGAAGTCTGGCAGCTTGGGGCCATGACAGCTGCCGTGAGGAGCCTGTTCCAGCCTATGGTGAAGAACCTTTCCCTAACCCCTAACCTGACTCTCCCTGACAAAGCTCCATGCTGTTCGCTGGGGCCCTATCACAGTCACCAGAGAGCAGAGTTCGGAGCTGCCCATCCACTCCTGTGGGAGCTGCAACCATTGAGGCCTCCCCTCAGCTCCTCTATAGGTGGAACAAAGCCTGGGAAATATTAAGAATTGGACATCTCTTTGTGGCTAAGCATTAGGGCCACACTTTCTCAGCAGCAGTTTGGCTGGCTGGTGTGTCAGATGCGAATATGGACTTCTTGCTTTGGTGACAGGTGGGGAATTTGTTCTTGACGCATTTGTCCTGATGCTTTTGTTTAAAGACTTCGGGCATGGCACTGCTTCAGACCTTCTTATTACTGAATTATTTAGCTGAGATCAGGTTGCCTCAAGACTCCAGCACAGAAGTTTCTCTTTGAATTTAGGTAAAGAATTAAGGGTCTCAGGTGTCTCAGCTGTGGGTTTTGCATTGCTGGTATTGTTGTGCACAGGAGCTACTTCAGGGTAATTTATCAGCCTGTTTTTCTACAAAGTAATGGTTCACCTTTTCTTTCCAAGTGAACCTTGGATTCTCTTCAGAAAATGTGGTAGGTGAATACATCAGTGATACATCCTACCTCCTACTTAACTGAAAACCACTGATATAATCAAAATAAATAACAGTTAAAAAATGCGGGAGAGGAACTTGCGGGAATTTGCTTTGGGAGGATACTAAATCAAGCGTGAGTTACTATTGCTGTGGTTTAAGGCTGTTTATATGCACTCTGCTGAGTGATGGAATATGGCTTTGCTACAGCCGTGTTTCATTTTTAACCCTGGAAAAGAGGATCCCTTCCACATTAATGCTGACGCTTCTTGCCCCCATTTGGTGTGTATATATATATAGATGTATATATATTTTTCCCCTGCATTTCTTCTGTTGTTTCTGACTTTGTCCTTGCCTCATAAAACTGCCCATTTTGATGTATTGATCCATATGGCTACATAGAAAGACTGCCTGCTACTAATCCAGATCTATTAAAAAAAAACCAAAAAAACAAAACAGGAGCTGCAAAGGCATCTTCTGTGTTTGGTTCAGAAGTAAGAAGAGAAGTTTACTCAAAAGTCCTTAAGTTAGAGAGCTGGCTTCTTTTCTGTTGTTCTCCTGTAAGTGGTCCACGGATGGCAATGTGGCATATTGGCAGTGTTCAATGCTCACCTCCTTGCAGTCAGCCAGGCTTTTGTTTTCAGGGGACTTTCTAGCCCACAATGCATTGTAGAAAATGAAGTTGTGATAATCTGGGGGGAAAATAAATAAATAAATAAAAGGGAAAAACAAGCAAACAGTTAAATTTATTCAGGGCTGATGACAGGGCTGAATTGGCGCTTGCCTTGAGCAATGTAGTGGAAGCATCTGCATTACTCTAGCTGAGGGCAGCATTCTCTTCTCCCTGCCATGAAGAGTTGCTGTGCAGTGAAGTAAAAAAGAATATGAAGTACTAGGGATCAAATGGGGTTCTATAATCGCTTCTTAACCACATTTTGATGTTATTGTTTGTATTTAGTGTTATGAATGGCTGTGTGAGTGCTGTGAAATAGATGCGGTTTATGTCCTGAGGAGCTTTATAATGAAAGCTGTATGATGGAGAGTTGTATAGTAAGAGATGCAATTCATGTTTCTTTTGCACCTAGTTTCCTATAAATTGTGCTAACTAGAGGAACTATTAGTTCCTGAATTTGACTTTTGCAGCCTTAAAAATGCTTTAATGGAGATCTCTTATGTTTCCTATTATTCTCACAAAGGCACTAACTCACTTCATATCTCTGTATTCCCCCTTTCCTTCTCCAGGTGTTTCCTGACTCTTAGTTCTCCTGTCTTTGCCCACTTTGGTCTCCAGTTCCCATTTTTTCCAAACCTGCTGCCATGTTCATTATGCCTGTCCACCTTGGATTCTTCACTTACGGGCTTCCCAGAGCAACCTGTGCTGCTAATGAAGTGTCTTTAACCTTTGTAAGACATTCCCCTAACGTTTGCAATCTTCTGTGCATTTCTTCTCTCAGCGAAAGCCAAGTCCAAATGTGGTGCCACCTTCTTCCCCTGTGCCAGTGGAATCCACTGCATCATTGGCCGCTTCAGGTGCAACGGCTTTGAGGACTGTCCTGATGGCAGCGATGAGGAAAACTGCAGTAAGTATCCGTCTTCTTCCCAGTGAAGGCATTTTGTTTTCGTTCAGCTAATCGGAGACAGGAAGCACTAGTTAGTATTTATTTTGAGTCAGATAACCTGCATGATCTGTGCCTTTTTTTTTTCCTCTCACAGAATCACTCAGTAGCATCAAACATTGATAGTGTTAATAACAGGCAAATCTGGCTCAACAGGAAATGTAAACCTTAGTACTCTTCTCAGAAGAGTCTCTTCAACCTTAGTGTTGTCTGATGCAGGCACTGCCTCCTCCAGCTTGTTACAGGGCATGTTTTCATGGCTGTTGGTTCAGCATCACAGGTGACAGTTCTGCAAAAGAACGATCATTTCTGCAGCAAGCAGTTCACGAGTAGTGGTAGAGTGACACCCAACTTCTTCGCAAGCCACTGCATTTCAAAATGGCAGGATGGCCTAACTAAGGCAGGCAAGCTTTTACCTGCTTTTGTTTCAGTTTTGGTTGTTTCCAGTTTTCACTCATGCATACACAAACACCGCATCTTTTCCATGTGTACATTCTCCATCTTTTCCTCATTTGCTGTGTTTATGTATTTATTTATTTTGCCAAGCAAAGTGAGTGATTTCTTCAGTGGAGTTTTTCTTCTGACTGATTTTAAGATGTGTCATTTTTGAGCCAGTCATTGCTATCTCCTGTTCTGCTGGCTGGTCAGCACCACTCTCAAAATCTTTTATTGCTGTCAGTGATAGAAAATCTCATGTAGCATTTACAACGCAAAACCAGGCCTTGTTTAAAAAGGATCCAATCGACAACAGTGATTTTTTAATAAGGTCCAGCTTCGTTTTGTTTTGTATGTAATGTCTGCATGTTATATTAAGACTTGATTGTAATTTTGAAATTAGATTTGAGCTGCATGTTTACTTTGAACAGGTTCTCTGTATTTCAATGTAAAGCGCATTTGTCACATATTACAAATGAGACTTAAAATTGTTTATTTGCTTATTTCTGGTCACTGGGGAAGATTCTTTGTTCATTGGTGCATTTAGGCTTCTCTGTCTGTATGTGTTCTCAAACAACAAAAAAAGCCAGGAAAGGGTTATTTAGTGAAACAGGATCTTTAAGGGAGAGGCAGGTTCTCAAAATCAGAAATGCCTGCCAGTGCATGAGTTTGAGCCCCTGAGCTGTTCAGCATCTTGCAGCAAAGTCACGGCAGAGATATCATTTGAAGTATGACTTGACACGGACTAAAACCCTGTTGTGTGGCTGCATAGATCTGTTGTATCTGTAAGTCTGGCAGGGATTTATCTAGCAGTAAGGAAAGGTTATGTTCGATCCAGCAGCCCTCCTGCTATTACCGGGAGCTGTTAAAAGCCCTGATGTTGCGTGGGTCTGTAGGCGGAAGCCTGCAGCAAATAGTCCTCCTTCTCTTGTTGGAGCAGGCTGGGCTTTTCCTTTTAATATCATGTAAAGGTCAGGAGGAGGACAACAGACACCAGCTTTCAAAGATAACAAAAGGGGAGATCTTTACAGAGATCTATCACTGTCTGCTTCTAGGAGGACTTGCATTTCTTGTTTGTGTGCCTCCCCCACATGTTGTGGTCTCTATGGCAGCATGAACAACCTTTAAAGGTGCCATCTGTTGCTGGGCGAGACTCTGCTTTGGCTCTTGGGAGGGCTGTGGTGGGGTGATAGCACCTCAGCAGAGGATGAAGTTTGTGTAAGAAGATTGAAGGCTAAGATTTTATGGTCTTTGGGTTATACTTAAACAAATGGGCTAGAAAGAGGTTTTGATGAATGTACTTTGAATATCCTTGAGGTAGTGGGCTGACAAATGGCAGGTTTCACTTTAAAGCACACCACCTTGGAGCTAGTTACGAATTCCTTAATTTCCCCTGTGTGTGGCCTGTAGCTCTAACAAGGCCTTAGGGCTGATAATGGGCTACTGATCTTCCTTTTCCTCTGTGCTATTGAAGTGCATGTGTAGTATTTTCCAGCACATCTGAGTGTCTAGTCTCAGCTTTGCTTGTGGAGAAGCAGTGCTGTAGGTCCTAAAGTGACCTGCAGAATCAACATGCTATGCAAGTATGCAGCAGTTCCAGACCAAAAGAGATTTTGCATGTTCGTAGTAAATGTGCTTTTGGGGAGCTGGAGGAATTGCCCAGATGTAGGGAGTATTTGTAATGTATATTGGGATACTGCAGATTGTTATACTTGTTTAAAGTGTGTTTTCTGTTGTTGCTTTTTTTTTTTTTTTTTTTTTTTTTTTTTTTGGAAAGACTCTTTAAGGGCAGCTCTTACTTAAAAGAATAAAAAAATAGGAAGCCAGTGAGTATTTGGGACTGTAATCCCCTTTGTTATTGTGGTGGAGAATCACTTTGAAGCAGACAAGGCATCTAAACAGCTTTTTAAGATGTTCAGTTGGAATGCTGCATTCAGTTTGAGTCACCTCATTATCAAAAATTGGCAGGAGTTCAGAGAAGAGTGACAGAAATTATTAAGGGACAGAGAGATCGATTCATGAGAAGATATAAATTATGCATATCTCAGCCAATGCGTGACTACGTAAGAAGATAAGGCTGTATGTGAAGGGTGCAGACATCGTTGAGGGGGGGATTATGTAGTTATGTATGCTGAAGTATAGCTAAGAGTAGAGGGATGAAATCGGGGATGAGAAAGCAAGATGAATATCAAGGAAATCTCCTTAGCAGTGAGACACATTGAATCTGTGATGTAATCTCCTAGAAATGGAGAAAACGGTACTTCCTGAGGCTTTTATATGAGACTATATGTAGCAGCAAATATGCTGTAGGATGCTATGTTTAGAGGGAGTGAAGAGTGCTCTTCCCAAATGAGTCTACTTAAATACTGTTCTGCTTTTGCTGGGAGTGCATTTATCTAACTCACAGGGATGTATTTTGTGAAAGGGTTTTCTGAGTGCACTTTAGCTGTAAAAATGAATTTCAAGTTCAAACACTGAGAATTTGAGAAGTGCCAACATTGCCATGGTTTCAATTTAAAAAAATATGGGTGGGGATGGGCAAGGTGTTAAAAACAGAACTGCAGGAGGTAGATTAAACACTGCTGCAGTTCTGAGCTTGGATTGTTGGCTTATAAAACTTGAGCTAAACTGACTTGGTCATAGTGGGAGCAATAGGCAGTGTTTTTGGTATGGAGGGTAGCACTGCCTACAACTTTGAGGTGGGCAAAAGCTGAGCATCTAGCAGCAATTGTGATGAAGGTTGTCATGAAAGAGAGCAGAAGGATTACTGCGACTGAGAGTAGATAAATCTCTGCTAATACTAGCGAATCTTGCATGATTTAGAGATCTCATCTCTGCCTGCTTAAAGAGGCAAGGTATGTTTGATTGCCAAGTTACTCCCACATATTCAGTGAAGTGACCAGCTGTTGAGTTGTGACCTGTTGTCATTAACTACTGAAAGGCTATTTCACTGCCTAAGAGAATATGTAATTAAAGATCTCACTTTCTCTTTTCACAGCAGCCAATCCCTTGCTCTGCTCTACTGCCCGATTCCACTGTAAAAATGGGCTTTGCATTGATAAAAGCTTTGTGTGCGACAGTCAAAATAACTGTCAAGACAACAGTGATGAAGAAAGCTGTGAAAGTCCTCAAGGTAGGAACAGACCCTTTTTCTATTAATTAGCATTTATACCAACATTAATACATTACAGGTGTAGAAGATACGTTTCTGTTGTTGCCCGGTGTTGACTAGAACTGTGGTTTCCTTATCCTGCAGTTACTGAGAGCGAAACATGTTGTGTGTGCATGTGTGCATTTCAGTATCAGCGCTCAGAAGATTGGTATCTCTCTTAGATTAATTTAAAAAATCATTTTTGCTAGAAATGTTTGTGATCTGTGATCCAGTGCCCACTGAAGCCAAGAAGGGTCTAAGAGAGATAGGTTGGATCCAGAAAGATCAGTAATAAAGTTTAAATGTGAGGAAGTTTGGTGGGCTGTCAGTTTGCCAGTTGAGTAACTCTGGGTAGGCTTAAAGCCTTAAGCCCTCTTTGCACTATTACTTCCTGCAGGGTATGTTTCACTGTGTTACAAGTCTACAGTGAAAGGATATATTCTTAGCCTTCCCTGTTTCAGTATTAAGAAAACAATATGAAGTCAGGGAGGAAATTTTTATTACGGTTTGAAAATTGTGTGTGAGTCTTATGAGACTCTCAAAACACCATCTCAAAAATTATTTCTTTTTTCCTTTTTTCCTATTCTTTTTTTCCTTTGTAACTCAGTATCATGGTATTTTATAAAATGAGTGACTTGAGGTTGGCAAGCGATATCTGTCAGGCATCAGCTGCTAAACCTTTTCATGTCTGAGTTGCTACTGAGAGCCCAGAGCAGGAAAAGATGGAAGTCTCGTTGGATGTTTGCTGGGAAATTGCAGTGTGCTTGGGCCTATAGAGAACATAGCACGTGAAGAGAGAGATAAAGGATGGTATGAAAGAAGGTGAAATCTGAGAAATGAAGGAGAATGACTTCAATATTTAGCTGTTCTGATGATTTAGCCCTTCATGAAAGAGAAAGTAATTCTGAGCTCAACGTGGTGATAAATATTCTTGACAACTCATAAGGGAGGAGGGAAAACAAGCAGCGGCAATGTCAACAAAGAAGAGTTTACAGCAACGGTATGTGATGATGTGTTCTGTGTGGTTTTTCTGCTTAACCTATGAGCTCTTTCCTTTGGCTCAAGATGTGAAAGCTGAACGGGTCATCCTCTTACTTGCCAGGGCTGTGTCACGTGCTGGGAACATAAATCTGCCTGGATGAAGCCCCAGAGAGGGGCCTGGCCTGCTCTGCTGTTGCGGTTGTCTTGGGGAAGGAGAAGAAAAAGGATGTTTTGAGCGCCTAGTGCTCTGTATTGCTGCTGCAGTAGTGCTGCTGTGTTGAGGGGTGAATTGTTTTTCACTACAGGCCTAAGGCAGCCTAGTAAGATTAATGCATGTGGTAAGGTTTTTTGTTGGGTTTTTCTTCTTTTGGCATCTGAAGCTTAAAGCAGCAGTGTTCTTTTCCAAGGTTGGGATGTCTGCTTCCTCTGCAGATTAATTGGCTGGATTGCCTCCAGGTTGTTTGTTGTCATGACAGTCTGCTTTTGGAAGTGACTGTCAGGCTCAGGAGAAGAAAAGAGCTGTATTTCATGAAGCTGTTACTTTATCTTTGGTCCTTCTGGAGAAGTCAGATTATTATGGGGAGTTAAGCAGAGTAATTCTGCCTCTTTCTGTACATGAAAAAGCCCCAGACATGGAAAAAGGAACTCCCTTTTATTAGATTAAAGCAGAAAGGATTTGTTTGTATGAATATAAAAAAAAAAAAAAAGTCCATGTACAAAATTGGGAATAAGGGGTGAAATTCTGATTGTGTTGAGTGTGTGTGGTTGTCCTATGGCAGTTCAAGAGCTTCCCTGAATTGCCATGTCCTCATCTGTCAGTGTGTGATGCTTGTATACCTGTCTTTCAAAGTGAGGATTAAGCACTGTAATGTGTTCAGCTCCCCATCAGAATGTAAATTAAGATTCCCTCTGGAGTTTGCAGCTATGGGTATGTCAGTCCTGGCTCCCAAACACAGCGAATACTTTGTGTTAATTGAGATTTAGAGGCTACAGTGGACAGAGTCTTTCATTTCTCACAATTCTTTCTATAGCAGATCTAATTAGAATAATTACGATGAGTTTCGTGTTAACACAGCACCCAACAATCCTGGTCATTAACTAGAACTCAAGTGTTCTGGGTACTTAGGGACAGTGCAAAGCACATCTGTAGGGCATTGTAAAATCAAGATAGAGGATTTTCTTTCCACTAGCCATGTCATCATGTCAAGTGTAGTAGTTTTAATTCAGTGTAATTGAGTTCAGTCTGACACAGGAGATTGCCCTTGTGTGCTATTTCCCTACATAAAAAATTGTTGATTTAGCAATTACTAAGCTTCTGAACCTCTCCCTGTAGTATGGTATTGTCATTATCACCGTTTAACAGATGGGGGAGAAAAGGCACAGATCAGCTAAACAAAGTGATCCCAGAGTAACATCCTGGTTGGTAGGAGCAGAGCTTCATCTATGCTTGTCTGCTTCAGGGGAATGTTGTGAGACTTAATCAATGTTTGCAAACTGTTTTGAGATACTAAGATAACATGTGGAATAGAAGTGTGAATTATTAATTGGTACTTTGCTCTCCTTCTGCTCTTGGGTATACTGACAAGCTTTTTAAATTAACACCTCTTCCTACTCCTCCATGAACTTCAAAGGCCTCCTTTATCCTGCTGTCATTACTGGAAGGCTGCAGTAGCAAATTGGTTTGGTTTGTGTCAGATGCTCCTTCATGCATGAAAATCCTTTCATTCAAGAATGGTCACTGCAGACTAGGAAAAGAGAAAGTAACCCCCTTCTGCAAAATGTGTTGACCTGGATTTGACATGAGGCGTATCAATGACAAATAGTAGCTTTGCTGGAACACTGCATTTTGGAATGAACCTGAAGTCATGAGATTGTAAAGATTCGTTTTAGTCCTAAATAGGAGTAGGTATATTTGGGGATGAGGTAGGAGACAAATGCCACATGATTTACATACAAAAATGCGGGGAAGGTCCAATTTTCCAAGATCAAGTTGTTGCTCTTCTTTCTTGTACCACTTGTAATCCAGTGTTGAATGTCGTACAAAGGTTTGTATGTCACGAGGAAAGGGACAGTATAAAAACTTAGACCGTGACGGTCTAAAAGTGAGTCAAATAATTGGGAACTGTTCTTGTTCCCAGCAGTGATTATTTGTAGGCCCTGTAGGTGTTGTAGTAATCCTCCAAGCTCTTCCTTTAATCTATCCCTGACTGCGCTCTGGTCATCCTTGATTTCCAGAGCTGAAGTGGAATGGCCAGACTTTTCTAGTCTGTTATATTTATCCAGGTAACCACTTGGGATTAGGACCGTATGGAGGATGTAATTGCATGCATTATCCACGCTGTTGCATATATATAACTCATGCAGAATTGCTCTTTCTAGGGATTTGTTCTAGTTCTGTTTGCTGGATCTTAATCCAGGAAAGTCCCTCCTGCTCATCTGCTTTTTTCCTCTGATTGCCTGGGGTCTCTCCCACATGTTAACTGATGGTGGTAACCTTTCCAAGCAGGAAGATTGGCCTTCCAGTCATAGGGGGATTTCCTGCTCTAACAGCAGCCTGCTGAACTGCAAGGGAATATTTTTCAACAGCTGTATAAGTTTGTTTGTTTGTTTTTCCACCTCTAGGACTGTACTTAATTTATTCCCTTAATTGCTTTTTATCTACATGTATTTTCACAGCGTTTCTTCCTTCAGCTTCTCCTCCATTTTGTGCTTTTTAGTCTTTACTAATTCTACCACCAACAAAAGCATACTGGCTGTTCTAATTCAAACTCCTTTTCCTTTCATGGCCCTTCTTTTCTTTCCCACTAAGGTTGCTAAAATCCTTTATTAGCTTTAACCACGTTGCCTAGGAAAAGAGTTTTATTGCTGCAAGTCTACATTCACGCTGGCCGAGCTGGCTTCAGAAATGTTGCTCTAGTTGTCGCCCTGAAGTTGTTAGTAAACAGTACCACTGCTGTCAAGTTATACATTACAGGTTTTGCAAGTGTCCCGAAGCTGATTCATGTTCTATATTTCTACTGTGAATTTGGGTAAAAGCCTTATTTGCACATATGGGTACTTCCTTTTTCATGTTTGCATAGTTTTCATTGAATTTTTATTAGGATTTTGATATCCCGCAGCATTCTAAAACAAATTTAGAAGCGTTCATGGCTGTCAGATGATTATATAAATTGCTTGTATGAAAACGGGCAGCATATTGAATCACTGAAAAATCTGACCCTGTGTCAAACAAACTGACAGCCAAATGGTGCAGACATAATCTAAATTTCAGTGAAATATCACAGTACCTGACTTATAAAGCACAAAGATCTCCCAGAATGTCCCACTCCATGTGGAGCTTACAGCCAGCCCTTTGCATGTGGCAAACTGGGATTCTGGAATTCCCAAGTGCTCTGATATCACTTATACTTCACTAAGCCTTGTAGTCTGATCCTGGCTGCGCATGTTTCCTTGTATCAAGTCTCTCTTTGACTCATTATTGACTCAGTCTGTAAGCTGAAGCTCCACTGGCAATTATTGTGCATCAGCTTAGCCCAGTTCAGCCTACAGCTGGAATTTAATACTCAGAGGCAGACTGAACACAAACAGAAGCTCAAGAAAGGATACAAATAAAATGCCACTGAATGTTTTATTAAAAAGAGGCTATGCCTGGGCTCTCTAATAGCTTTGTTTTCTTAACGCTTTCTAGATGGAGGTGTTTCTGTCAACTATGAATTGCTTCTTTCCTCCATTCCTGTTCTCTGATCAAGCTCAGGATTCTTTCCCTATTTTGACTTCATAAATTGTGTTTGATAGGGTTTTTATCAGGAGGCAAATCTATGCATCTGTATAGAGACTAAAAGTTAAGATGGACAGCTGGTACAAGTATGTACGCAACTTTAACGAAGTGGTAGACAACAGTGACTTCAGGTCTCCAAATTAAAAAGAAATTTGCTAAAAAGAGTGTTGGTGCATCTGGGGGATGTCCTGACTCATCACCAATCTCCTGTTCACCCTGCTTTGGTAGGCTGAAGCTAAAATGCTAGACAAGGTACTGTGTCACTCTGGGCTCACCATGTTATAAAGACAGTAAGGATGGGCACCTGGTCTTGAGTCTGAAGCTTGTACGATGCCTGTTCTGTAAGCAGGGATTACCTGAAGATGCTGTATCAGCCCTCCCTAAAGGCACAGTTCACTCTAATGATGTAGGAGCCATTTTTACAGTAGTGCATTATTGGACCCCTGCTGTAATCTGGTGGTTGGTTTTTTTTGGTTGGTTGGCTTTTGTGGGTTTTTTTCTCTTTTGTTGGTGTGTCTGTAGTTGGGGTTCCCAAACTAGTTATAAAAATATGAGTTAGAAGCCAGCCTTAGTTCAGCTGCTGTGCTTTCAGCTAGGGGAGCTGGAAGTTGATACTGGAAATAGCACATTTTTTGTCACCTGTGCAGAAACGGAATAAGAGCTCTTAACAGCTGTGTCTAGATATTCTTGCCTTCACTTCAACACGTGCCTAATTAGCAGTGCTGGATAAAGGTGACATGAATACCCATTTTCTTTGCCCATGCTTCAAAATTTCAAACGTAGGTGATAAAATGCTACGCCAGACAAAGACAAGTTTAAAATAAAGGACTTTTCTTCCCCCTCCCCAAATTTTCTTTAGGCTGATTAAATTCTTTCTTGAGCTCTCATTTGTAGAAAATCAATTTTTTCCAAATACTTTTTCCACGGGGTTATAACAGTATGTGGGCGGTTGAAGTATACCATGTATTTTGGCAATAGCATGCAGTGTCCATCCTGGCTGCTGATGCATTAACTTTTCCAAGTTGCCAGTGTCATTTAACCATGTAGTAGGCTCCTGCTGCAGAACAGTAGCCTCCCTCTTTTTGCTGGCAGTGGAAAGAATTAAAATGAAAGGCACAGATGTTGATTTCTGACTTACTGTAGAAATGAATCAACTCCAGGTGGCCAAGTGCTTTTTCTATAGTTACTGTGGAAAATTATAACATTCGTATTTAAAATGAAACTTTAATACCTATTTCAGTACCAGAGGAAACAGTTTTGATGGAGTGTTCTTTCTTTATGGTTGGGAAAGAGTTATTGTGATCACAAACATAGGTAGTAAAGAGTCACAGCAAAGGTTACCTGGTTTAAGTGTTGAAGAGGAGTTGTCACTAGCAGAGTGACAGCTGGCTTGGCCATCTCTTCTGTTTCTGGTCCTAACTCTCATTCATCAGATCCAGCCACATCAATCTTCAACTCTGTTTCCATGCCTGGCCAAGATCCTGTTGGCATGACTTTCCCATTGGAGCTGATCCTCAACACGGCAGTGTCAGTCAGGGGCAGAACTTGGACTGTGGTCTTCTAGCATTAATCACTGCTCAGGCATAATCTTTCAGCCTAAATCTAGCTGTGAGAACTACCTGTGTTAGCAGTGGCAGCAGAAAGTCTTACATTGATTTAACCTCCATAGCCTTCACAAATCTTAGTCTACAGTTCTCATGTCTATCTGTCTGCTAGTTAGAAATTATTTTCTAATAGCAGAGATTTGGGCAGCTTGCTTCTTTCAGAAGTTTCTGCGGGAAATTGAGAGGAGAGTACTAGACTTTACTCACTCTTTAGGAGTTGGGTTGTTCTTTTTATCGGCGTAATATTAGATGGAAGAATTTTGTTGCTTATGCCTTTGTGAGTGAAGGAGGAACATCCCAGAATCCTCAGTGTGAGGTTTAGTTTTTTATTTATTTGCTTTATTTTCTTGAAGCTGTTGCTGTGAGGTTGGTGGGTGTGGCTCCTGAAACAATGGGAAACTAGTTTTGCACGTGGTTAAAATCTATATCTTTTCATAGCTTCACTTATACCTGGGAATAATTTGTGACATGTGAGTTCTATCAAAGCTCGTGTGTGTGTTCTAACTCGAGCTTAAAGCCACAAGCAAGGCAGAATGACCAGGTGTAACAGTTAGTGTCTGTATTCAGATGTTATAGCAGTTTAATACCTAATCAATTATGTAATTGACCCAAATCAGTATAATTTCATATAGACAGTCCCTGAGAGCAGGGTTACCAAGGTCTGTTGAAAAGTTTTACTGGCACATCTGCTCAGCAAGAATATATGCTCCAGGTCAGCCAGATGTTTCTGTGGCTAGAAGCTGTGCTGCTGCACTGCACTTGTCTCCTAGGAGCACAATGGGAAATGCAGAATTGCTCTCAAACACAGAAGATCCCGTGTGGTGGGGACTTGGGTAGATCTGGCAAGTTTATCTGCTTTCTTGGGAAGTCCTTGTTTAGTCTAATTGGGTTTTCTTTAAGTGGCTTTGCTTATCTGAGACAGCCACAATTTTACCATGACGTTCAGAAGATACTATTTCATATATTGAAGGGAAATAACAATGTGAGAAGCTGTGTGTGCTTGGGGGATATCTCACAGTTGTGGTGGTATTAAAATCAGTGCGGTAACAACATCTATCTGTCTTCGTGTCCACTTGTCCACTCCTAAGTGCCAGTCCCAGTCAGGTCAGTAGGAGAGTTATCTTTCTGCAGCTGAAGGAATTGTATCTTTTGCAGGTCTCACTTCAGCTGCTGTGCCAGTCTGCTGTTTTCACAATGGAACAAAATAGCTTCAGGGTGATGTTTAAAACCCAAGGAAGTTGCCAGCCAGGGTTCCAGAGAAAGGTATTTCATGCTGCCTGATCTAAAACCAGCAAATGAAACTTGATAAGCAAATGGATTACCACCAAAAAAAAAATAAAAAAATAAAAAATTGTTGCCAGACTTGAGATTAAACCAAGATTGATCCTCAGCCAAGCATTTCACTACCTGTAAATCTGTGAAGGATGAAGCTGTTGAATTCGTAGCTTTCCCTTCTTTGCTGCTCTTGCATTAAAACTCATGTCGCAGAGCCTGATCAACATTCTTTGGAAGGCTGAGCACCACAGCAAATTCTCTTCTGCTTACTGAAAGTTGTGAAGTGGTGAGAGACATCTAGACAGTCTTCAGTCTGTGTTGCTCCCCCAAGCTTGCCAAATTTACGCACGATCCCATCTCACATTACCAGATATTCTGTGCTAATTTGCTGTAAAAGATTACGTTAAAAATCCATATTTATGAGGGATGTTAAAAACATAAAGCAATTACATGGTTTTCAATTACATAAACATCAACATGCAATGGGAATTAGAAGCTGAATAATTAATTTTCTGTTTATTTGTAATATAGAGTTTATGCAAACAGTAAAACCTGAAGAACTATCTGGGGGGGGGGAACATGGAGGGTACAGTGAAGTAGTGCCATAAAGTTCAGTCTCCAAACTAATTTTTAGCATCCCTGTTCCAATCCAGTTCAGACGTCTAGGTAGAAATTGGCTGCCAGGGAAAGTGGCAGCATGCTAGGTGGGGAGCACTGGATACAGAAGTCCTGTTTGTACCTGCAATTAGGTTGTATTTCCACAAACCTGGCTGAAGTTTGGGAAAACGGGCTGCACATTCTCATGTCCTGAACACAGAAGCAGAAGCAATGATAGCTGCTTGGATTATTCCTCCTTGTTGACTTGGTAAATGGCCTTGGGCATTTTGGGTTAACTTCTGTCGGATGCCTTATCTCTGTCTTACAGATGAAGAATACCAAACTTCTCGCTTTTGAATGCTTTATGAAGGCTTATGTAGGAATGTGAGGGTCTGAACATTGGTGCAGAATTACGTCCTCTCAGGCTTCAAAGCAGAATCTTCAAGGCTTGCTCTCTACTTTACCTTTGTTTATTTTAATAACATTACTGCACCACAGTAAATGCAGCTATTACCAAGTACTTCTTAAGTGGAAATAATCTGGAGAATCCAGTGTTTTTAAGTGTTACATAATGCATTACCCTGTACTAAAACCTCAGGTATTTAAACAAGCATGTTCCATTTGTCGAGCTGCTTATTCTTAGGTCCTCATTTCTCGTTCTCCTTGCTGGGAAGCACCAAGCTCGCTTTAGTGATGGTTGTCCAGGAAAACACTTCTAGACTTTTTGAGACAGATTTTCATGGCAGATGGTGCTTGTGATTTACCCTCCACAAGAGAAGACTTAAAGTTTGCTTTCAGAGGACAAATTAAGCTGAGAGTTTTCTTCAAGAAGAGTTTTCTTAGCTAAGATTTGAACCATAATATCAGTTAATTTTGAAGTACCTCGTAGCTGAAACTTTGCCAACATTTGCATTCCAGAGTCCAACATCTTGTTCCTTTGTTGAGCTTGCAACACCAGTGTGGTTGAATCACTGAGTGTTTGCACAAGCCACTGCTAGGCTCTCTCTTGTCTTCCAGCATGCCTTTTTCACCACCTTTAGATATACAAATCCCAGTAAGCTGATGATTAGCTGGTGACTGTGCAAAATCAGATTCTAGTCATGACCGATAATTGCAAGAAAATATTCAGGGAGTACATTCCTGGCCAAGCTGGCTATAATTTAAGACTTTGAACATGAAGAAGTGATGGCTGGAGGCGCCTGAGGAAACGCACTGAGGTGTTACAACAACTTCCATACTGAAGAAGGAGCACAGCATGAGGTCTCTATGCGCTGTATGGCATGTTTGAAGTGGGAACCAAGCAACACCAGGAAGATACAGGAATGCTTTTGGTCTGTACCTTTCCTACTGCTATATCAGTAAAGTATGTCACTCCAGTCTTTCCAGAAAGCCCAGTGTATAGCTCCATTTGGATGGAATCACACAGAATCACAGAATTGTAGGGGTTGGAAGGGACCTCTAGAGATCATCGAGTCCAACCGCCCTGCCAAAGCAGGATCCCTACACCACGTCACACAGGTAGGCATCCAGGTGGGTCTTGAATATCTCCAGAGAAGGAGACTCCACCACCTCCCTGGGCAGCCTGGGAGCAAAAAACACATGGAACATGTGTTTGTGCTTTTTCATACATCATTTGAGACAGCACATTTGCACTTCCCTCTGGTAAACTATCATGTTCTTTTCCTCAGTTGTTCTTGTTAGCTCACCTTTCCGTCTCTGGTTGTTGTGTCATGCATTCTTCCTGTGCTTAGTTTTGGCTTTTGTAGAGGTACTGAATGAGAAGTCTAAGCTAATTTAAGACTTCAGTCATATGTGCAGTTAAAATGGTACAAGATGATGATTTCCTATTCAGGTGAACCTCAGTTGTTTATGTGTTTTAGTGCCACCTTGGAGGAATGGGCAGTGGTCTGGGCTGTGCAAATACACAAGCACATAAAAACCAACCACCTAACAACACCACGCAGAAAACAATACCCAAACATGAGATAAATCATTCTCTGTGAGAATGCTGGATGAAGGTTCCTTTATTTCATGCAGCTCTCTGATATCGGCCAGTATTCATAGCAAAGAAGTATGTATCTTGTTTATAACTTCAGGAGGTTTAATGCTGCACATATTTAATGGTGTCTGGAAGTCACAGTCAGGTGAGAGTAAGAGTTTCTACCCCAGTTGTGCTAAAGCTGTTAGAGCAGGAATTGTCTTCCCACCTATTTTACCGCATGATTTGTACTGCGTATGTTTTATTGCCTTGATTTATAGCATATGTCTTGAGTTTCTCTGACACAGGTAGCAATTCCGTGTGTGCGGTTTGCTGGGTGGGAGCAGCCCCTGATGCTTTTGCCATTAGATCTGTGTTTTGGCAACAGTGTTTTCCTGTTGGACACCAGAATGGAGTGCATGCAGTGGGAGGGGGAGTTGTGGAAGAAGTTGCTGCATTAAACATCTG
Organism: Coturnix japonica; assembly: GCF_054131305.1. Classification (NCBI taxonomy): domain Eukaryota; kingdom Metazoa; phylum Chordata; class Aves; order Galliformes; family Phasianidae; genus Coturnix; species Coturnix japonica. The sequence goes on along the minus strand of NC_140667.1, from coordinate 7,009,378 downwards.
TTGGAGGGGAAAGTTTCCACAGGAACTGGGTTAATAATCCTCTTCTTGGGTGTAAGCTGCAGATGACAGGTTGGTTATCCTCCTACATGCAAAAAACACATGGCAGCAGAGCGTCACAGCAGCTGGTGTACAAAGTGGGAGCTGCATTAGCTGAAGTTGCCCACTCTCGTATAAGGGGAATGGGTCAATGAGAGCGGAAGGCAGCTTGTGCTGCAGTAACCCTGCATCCTTCATCACTGCAATCCATCCACAATTGCTGTGCTGGAGAAAAATCTGTCCTGGCTTTGACTACAAGTCTTTGTCATTTGGGGCAGGGTGGAGTTCTCTGCACCATTCTTCCCTAAGCTTTTCCACCTCCAGAGTTGATTACATCTGTGGGGAACAGCAACAAAGAAAGTCAGCCTTTTTCACTTCCTTGCTCATCCAGGAGCTTCAGTGCTGCCTCTCTGAAGTAGTTACATTAATCATATGGCAGCCGCCTCTGGAATTGCAATCCCAACGTGTTCTCTCTCCTTTTGGCTGTTTGAAGGGATTGCTTTAGCTTTTTGCTCTTCCTCTTTTTTTCTTTTCATACCTTTGCCCATTATACTTGCGTGTGGCAAGAGAACCAGAATGGTGAGGTTGCTGAGCACCTCTGTCCTTTCCATAGAATCATATTATAGGATCATAAAATGGCTTCGTTTGGAAGGGACTAAAGAGCCCATCCAGTTCCAACCCCTGCTGTGGGCAGGGCTGCCATCGCTAGATGAGGCTGATCAGAGCCCATCCAACCTGACCTTGAATGCCTCTAGGGATTGGTATTAAGAGAAGGGGATGTTTCTCCTATCTGCTTTGGCTGTTTCTCAATGAGAAAGGCAAAAACTACAACAGTGGATTTTTTACAAAGTGCCTGTTTAGATGTGCAAAGTAACATCCGTCTTAGTAGATTCTGTGCTCTGAGGCATATTTGAAAACATCATCCTTTTATGTAAAAACAATTTTTTAAAAAAGGAGATGTGTTTTCTACAATGCTTTTTTATTTAATGCAGGCAGAACTCTGCTTGCGAGAATACTGATTTGAGCAGATACCGCACAGAGTTTTGTTTTGCTTCCCTCCTTGTTAGAGGCTTCAAAGATGATGTCCAATGGTTGCCAAGTTGGTTTGCCCTGTGAAGCATTGCTTTGCCAGGCTTTGTGCAGTGTGGGCTTCAAGGCTGCAGGCAGCAAGGATTTTACTGTTGATGGATGATTATTTTATCTGCAGTTCTCACAATAAGTTTCCCTGTTCTGACTTCAGCTCTCAAGCTAAGTTAAACTCTTCCAGTTTTACATTTGCTAATTGGTTTCTGGGCTTCTACTAGCCTTGAGTGCTGGTCGCTTATTGCAGATGCAGAATGATTTTAACCTTTACCCTTGTTTCTGTTTTGTATGCAGGACAGACTCTCTGGTTCTTAGGTTTCCTTGGAACCTGAATCAGGGAGTGGGTTTCTCTCTGCTCTTGTGGTTGAAGTGTGATGTTGAGATTAAAGAGAGCTCTGTGCCACACTGATATGCATCTGCTCTTTCTGTAAACTGCGCTGTGAACCTTGTGTTAACACCTTTCTGTAGGCAGTGTTCATGACCATCTCGTGGACTTGTTGCAGGGGCTTGCTAAATAACTCTTGCAAGATTCTGCTTATCCTGAGATATAATCAGGTAGTGCTGGGGATGTCTTCTGGCTTGATAATTTTTAAGTGGTGAGATCAAGCTGAATTCAGGAACATTCTGTTATTAGGGAGCCATTACGCTCTTGCTGTTTGCCTTCATCTTTAAGCATGGATCTTACCATTAATATTTTGTGTACAGTTCACACTGTCCCAATCTCATCCTGCCCTCTGCTTTTAATATTTTGTTGGTTTTTTTTTTCTTTTTCCAAGTCTCATGTGTTTGCATAGGTGCATCATTTCAGAGGAATACAGAAGGGATACAGATGTTATGACTTCATTTATTTATTACACTGTTCAGGCTTTTTGATCTCTGGAACTCAAAACAACATTCAAATAAGGTTTCTCTTTCTTTTTTCTTTTTTGGCACTAGTTCCCCTCCATGTGAATGGATCTGATTTAGGGTGGTTCTCACAGGGCTGGGGACTGATAAATCATGTGAATCCAACCTTTAGTCCAGGTGACTTTACCTTTTCTGTCCCTTAGCTGGAGCCCTCTTTGGCAACATGCACAGTGATGCTGAGGGGAGCAGGGTCCATACCCTTGTCACCCAGCAGTGGCTGAATTGCTCCAGTGCCAGACACTGTGAGTGAGGGCACTGGCTCTGCAGCGAACCCAGCAAGTATTCGGCAGTATCTGTTTTCTTGGGTGCTTTCAGGCTGTATAAAAGTGGAACGTGTTTTACTTACCAGATTGTGCATGAGGGATCCAGAAAGCAGATCTGACTAGGAGGAAACCTTCCTTTGGAGGGCAGGAGAAGAGGAGGATAACATTTGCGTGGGGGGGGTTGTTGTTGATTGATTTTTATTTTTATTTTTATTTTTCTTACTTCTTTTTTTTTTTTTCTGCTTTGAAACTGTGCCTGTCACAGCTTATAAAACACTTGGATCCGTCTGCCTGCTGACTTGTCTGTTTCCGTTTCAAACCTGGATGTTATCATTGACGTAATTTTATAAATACTGTTAAAAAAGAAAAACAACATTGAAAAAGTGTATTACAACTTGAGGGACCTCGTTCTTCAGTGCGTTATAAATATCACTTTCTCTGGCAGTTCCTTTTGCAGAGCAGTTTATTTGCAGCTTCAAAGTATTTATACTGCTTAAGAACAGTGCTAAGTATCTTAATTAGCTTGGAAAATGTTCTGGGCTTTTTTGTTCTTCAATATATTTTAAAGATATTTTCCTTGGTGAGACTTCAAAGTGCCACTTCTGCAATTCCTTTGACTATGCAAGTGAGCTGTCATATTCTCCAGAACTGAAGCTACCTGCTGGCATTTGTTTTGCTTTCAGGCCATCTCATCAGATCCCATTTTTGCAGATAGTCCCACAAGCTACGTTTGAAAGTGTCAAGAAGACTTGGTGCCACTTTGCCGAGCCTTTTATAGCAAGGAAAATGGAGGAGGCTGAAGGGAATGCTGCTTGCTTTAGCAGATTGGCATGTTAATGGGCTGTGTGCAGCCCCCATACGCTGCCCAGAGCCTGGGGTGGGCACAGACCTGTCCTCACAACCCAGAGCTGTGCCTATCCCTGCAGCTCTCAGCTCTGTGTTTCATTGCTTCATCTCTGTGCAGCTGGTGAGCAGCTGATAGATTTTAACAAATGTGTAATTATTGACACTATATACTGGAATGTTAAGCAGAAGCTTCTGAAGCTGTGGGTGTGTGGGCATGAGAAGTTAGCAGAGAGAGTTCAGCCAGGTAGGTAAGGAGAACTCTTTGGCAAAACACTGAATTCCCTGAGAGTCTTTGCCTTGTTTCTTACTCGCCTGAGCTTCTCTTAAAACTTGCTGTTGTTGCTGCTTGTTAGAAAGGTATTTTTCCATTCAGAAAGGGAAGAACCTTCTAATGCGATGGTGAGACTGTGTTCCCATAGAAGTAGGCGTGTAACTTGCTGAATTCCTATTTCTGCTGTTTACAGTAGTGTTGGTTTTTTCCCTTCCCATTCTTTCTCTCTTCACACCATCACATGTACCTCAGAAGACTCATCTGCCCTAATCGTATGTTTGACTCACAAGACCCAGCAAGCTAATAGCCTGAGAGCAAATTACTGTGGCAACTGCATTCGCAGATATCATGAACAGCTTCTTTAAAGCAGCGTTTGATTACTTGAGGTGCAGGTTTCAAAACACTATAGCAGCTTCAGTAATTACTTGGCTTAAGCAATGAAGTTCTGCAGATACATTTCGTTTTTCACAACGCTCATTTTCCTTTCCAGAAAATGGACAAGAAGGCTGTATTAAAAAGTAATTAAATGTGCAACCCAAGCAAGACATAGAAAATTCAAAATGTAATGCTAATGTGGTTTTTTCATTTTGCAGATGATTGTTGCCCACTCGCAGACGTGCCAGTGTGCACATCATTAGCACTGACAAAGAGCTGACGGTTAACTTTGACATTCTTGGTTTCCAGGAGTTTATCTCACAATCTCATTATGTAAATGCATTATTATTGTTATTATTTTAACTTGAGCAGTTGCCATGAGAATAAGCGTCTGTCTAAAGCACTGCATGGGATGCATCGTGCAGAAGCTAGGCAGAACTACCTGTTCTGTTGAAAGAGAGTCGTGTTGCTTTGATTTATAATTAATCTTTAAGACTCCAAGACACCTTGACAGTATAAAACAAACAAATCTGACTGTCTGACAGTGGTGTTTGCCAGTTGAGGCGGTGTCCCACATTGCATTGTATGCGCAGCACTGTATGCGTTGTCCTGAGGGTTGGCGGATTGCTGCCTTAATTGCTAGTTTTCCTGAAGAAAAGGTGTTGTGTGAAGCTGTGCTTCTGGAGAAAATGCGTGGAGAGGAATTTGCTTCCCAAGAACTTGCAGCTTTGACTGGTCTAAGGAAAAGTAGTAAAACCTCAGTACCTCAATGCCCAGAGCTCTCCTGCAGGGTCTTCTCTCTTCAGGTAGGTAGCCTACCAAAAAGGAAGAGGGGATTCATTACTACCAAGTGGTTGTTTTTTCTCCCCTGGCTGCTCCAAAAGCAGTGCCTCTTATTTTATTGTGTTGGCCAACAACTTCAGAGGTGGGTGATGGTGTTATGGCAGCATGGTGCCAAAATTACCTCTTGTGAATGCTTTTGGATGCTTTGGTGATAATGTACGCAGACTGAGCCCATCCTTCTGGGAAAATAAATTCCTTCTAGCCTTTCACAATGAGGAAGGGGACTGAATAGGCAGGTGGTTCAAGACTATACTTCAAGACTTGTTAGTTAATGTGTTTTTAACCTTAAAAAGATTGTTGTTTAGAGCATGAGTTATGAGTTCGCAGTGGACGATGTTCTATGTTAACAATAGCAATCTTGATTTTTTTTAAAGAAACAAACTCACCACCAACAAAAATCCAGTACCATTAAGTGGGATGGTTGCTGTGTATGAGAGGTAAGGATTTTGTCAGAGAGTTTTGTGTGTCAGTGAAGAACTTTCTTCCATGTGTCTGTTATGCCATGAAAATGGAAAGTAGGACTTTTTAGCACTAGAAGTCTTGTAGTTTTGTTTGTTTGTTTGTTTGTTTGTTTGTTTTTTCAGAGTATTTGGTAAGTTACACGTAAGTGGAATTGACTATTTTTTAAAACAGAAATCCTTTCATTTTCATGTATGTATGTAACTCTGCAGTGCAAGGAGAAGGCTCAAAGCTTACAGCATGGTGCAGTACCTCAGTGATTACTCCATATGATCTCTGCAGTGCCTTTATGGCAGTGTGGTTTGAATGCTACTCTGCTGGTACCGGTGCAATAGCTAATCATTGAATTACAGAACCATTAAGGTTGAAAAAGTCCTCTAAGGTCATCTTTTCCAGCCACTGTTGTGTTTTAAATGTAAAGAAATCTTTTGGTTCTGTTTTGGCTAGGTGTTTCTGGTGTGTTGTAGTCACACTGTGTGTGACTGTATGTGGTGATGTCACACTGTGTGTGACTGTGCTATTAATCTTTAATATCTTTGTGCGGTGCAGGGTCACACTGACTATACTTATGGTTTCTGTTTTGCTACCAATGATATCACGTCAATGGTGAGCTTGGTTTGTGTTTAAAATAGTACAGCAAAGGGAAGGTCATTTTTCTTTAGGCCACATGTAGAAAACTCTGGAATAATGGGTTTGATTTCCTATCAGAATAACTTGCCATCTCCTCTGTCACTCCAGAGGATGTTTTCCCTTCTGGTTCCCATTACTATAATCAGATGCATTCAGGGCATTCTGTTTCTGTCTATTAATATGTAACCACGTGATTGATTCTTGCATGCCAAGTAGACACTTTTTCCAAAGGAAGCACATACTTTACATGAGTTTTCAGAGCAACTATGTAAAAAGTGCGTATGAGAGGCACGATAATGTGTAGCATGAACACTGACTAGTCTTTTAGACTTCTTTCTGTGCTCTGCCTCCTTGTATACCTCCATAGCTTTGTGGCACTGAATCATTGGTTCCCCTACTACAGTGCTTTCTCAGATGTTCAAAGCACTGGCTGTTTAAATTGCCAAGAGATGTTTCTGTAGCATGTGGATTTTCTATTGATTAGGATTTAGTGGGAGGCTGGCTTGCCTTTTTGAATGGATCTCTTGTGTCAAGGAAAGCTGCTGACTAAGGATGTTTGTAGACATTGTTAATGATCCGGAGAATGCACTCCTAAATATTTTTAGGGCTTTTTGTGTGTTTTTCTGATGGGTGTGGGGCAGGTGGGATGGAGGTGAAATTGTATCAGGTTATCATTCAGCTTGTTGTCAGTTGTCAGTAGTTGTTTGACACTATTAGTTCCTTGCACGCGTTGGCGTTACTGCATACAAATTTGGTAGCTCTGATTGTGTGTACCCTCTCTTTCTTTCCTTTCCAGATGGAAAGGGGTAATATCGTCTCTGAACTACAGCAGAATTGCTAAAAGTAGTTGGTAGTTTAAAAAACAAACACACATACACAAAAGACATAGACAAAAAAAAAAACAAAAACCACAAAAATAAACCCTTCAAGGCACAAAAATCCTCTGCTTTCCAGCCTAAAGAATTAATTTATATTCCCCTGGATGAGATATGAATGTTAAATGCTTTCCTTTAACCCATCTTTTCCCAGGTTGGTCTGAGTCTGTGATTCCAGAATCATCCATTTAGAGTCGGTCTGTGTGCTGTTGGGGCAGCCAGCAGCACCCACACAACCAGGTTTGTTGGCTGTAACACTCCATTTAGTCAGCTGAAGGAGGCCAGGTGATTGCTCTCCAACCCTGTCTGTGGTGTCTTCAGACCTAGTCACTTGCTAGTTTTCAATGAATTTCCTCACTATAGTGAGTTTTATTCCAAACTAGCACTTTGTGTAATATGGCAAATGTGATTTTGGTTTCATATTACTGCCTGCATTGCTGAGAGCTGCACTGGGAATACTGCTGCTCTGCTAGATCTGTCTAGTCTGGAAAGGGTATCGAAGCTGTGTAGGTGAGCAGGTATTCCCTGCATGTTTCATTTACTGCTATACTGATCTCAAGTTGTCCATCTTTCTTAAAAACAAGAACCTTCCTAACCCTCAGAGATGTAAAGAACAATGATGTAATGCCAGTTCCTTGTCCCTAATTCTCCTGTCTGTTATGGTTTCTGCATTTGTCATGGTTTGTGTTTTAGACCAGTGACAAAGTAGATGAGAACATCTCTGCTTCTTCTGCCAGTGCAGCCATTTGCTCTGTTGATGTACAGAACTGTCACTGGTGTGTTTCCTGCTCATCTGCCTCTGTACTGATATGGTAATGATCCTCCATGGTAGAGCAGGCTCTTTGTGGCAGGAAGCATTCCTTAGGAGTAAAGTGGAGCTTGGGCCAATAAAGGCTTCTTCCAAAGCAGGCACAGAGCCAGTTGTGAGGTTCAGCACTTGCCCACCTGGCAGTGGGGCTTGGAGTGCTTATTGGCTGTGTCTGGGGAGGTCTGTCTTGGTGCTCAGCACCTCAGCATTGATAAAAGAGGATCCACACTGTTAGCAACCAATTTTGCAAGAAAGATGACATTTTTATTTTTAAAAATAGTTTCCTGATATTGTAGCTAGAGTATAAATATAGAGGTGAACTGTCAGTAGGCTTCTTGGTGTAGCTCTAATTGTCACCACGGATCATAAAGGTATAGATCAAAGAAAGCGTCATTGCGACTTGGGCCATCCTAATCAAAAGACAGAGAAATTGAATGCAGAATGCAGTTCCTTGATTATCCGTGATCTTACTATGAGACTTACAGCAAGTTTCTGCCTTGATACTTCTTTTTTCCTTTTTCTCCCCAGTTTTGTAAAACAGGAGTAGTGCTGCTTCATCTCCCAAGGACGTACTTGGATTTCACATCAACTTTTTATTGATCGTTCACTTAAGACTTTTTCCTAGGTCACAAGAGCTACAGAAGTCTAATTAGTATGGATTTTGAACACTCTGCTGAGAAACCAAAACCAGTGTATCCTAGGGTTTACTCACATTTGCTTGGTGCTCATCTCTAGCTATTTGTTGAGGGATAAATATATATCCCAGGTTTATTAATGTCTCTGAATCCATGTGTTGCTGTACTTATTCAGTGTTTGTCGAGTGACAGAAGTCAGCAAAAGCAAGAGTGATGTTTGCACTGTCCACCAAAGTTGCAAGCAAAGCACAGACCTACCAACCCGCTGACACTTCTAAACTTTTCTTAGATAAGGGACAGAGAAGAATTCTTCCAGAAAGCAATGTGCGCATCCACAGCTCTGAAGTGGGTAGGGCAGTACAAGCTGTACTAATGCTCAGCTGTATGCAGCTCAGTTGTATACAGCTGTGGGAAGCTGTTGTTGTGTTGCAGCAATATGAGCACTTCTGTTTTCTACCATAGCAAAATCCAGCCTTTATCAACTACTAGAGTGTTTTGATCATTGTTCTCTTTAAGGAGGGGGCCTCTCTCTCAAAGTTGATAGATTTCTGTGTTGCAAGTCTTCAGCTGACTTTCACTTAATCTTTGGAAGACTGTGACTGTGCTTCTTTACATGCACATATCACCTGCGTGATCTATTGAAACGGAGCTGTGTTTTTAGATGTAACATCAGTGCATTTGCACTCCTTTCCTAACTGCTAGAAAAAAAATGACAGGTGATAAACATACTGTATATGTCTCATCATGTGCTCTTAAAAGATTTATTATTTGAATTACAGTGTTTTCAAAAGCGAGCATAAATTATTTTTAATACTATACTGATATGTTAGTAGAAAACAGGTTTGTTCATTGCCGTTCATAGATATACTGACTATCTTTTACTGCTTGTAACCATCATGACTGACTTATTTTTGCCTGCATACATGCAAAATAGTTTTGTCTTTGTCCATAAGAGCTCTTAAAAGCTTTAGGAGAGGAGGGGACTCATTTATGCAATTTTAAGCTTGAAAGAGTAGCTGTAATTTCAAGTAATAAAAAATAGTGGAAAAAAAGAAATGCAGCTCTGTTGCAGGTAGGCAGACAACTCTGTACTGACCAAGACAAAATCTCCTAGGCACGCTGTTCTGCTAACATTGTTTGCACCCTAATGTGATATCCTCATCTTGCAGTGAGTTACCTGTTTACTGAAAGATTATATCTCTGTCGGCTTTAGTGGCATGTTCTGTAGTATCTACACAAGCTGCAAAGCAAGAAATTACTATCCAAATAGACTAAGACTTCTCAGAAATGAGAAAAGTGTGTATTTTTTATCTTAAATGAATGATAGTAATATCTTGCATTGAAATCTGGATGTGTTCGTGCCAGTGGTTTTAAAACGACCATCAAATGCATTTTGCTGTCTGAGCATTAATGTCTGGGCTTCTAGTATCCAGAAAGGCAGGAAGATTCTGTCACAGGTTGACTCTGACACTGTTGATGAAGTGAATTAACTACAAGTTGGGAATTCATGTGTCCTCAGGGTATACACTTGGAAAGGCTAAGTTTTAATGCATGCAGCTTCCCTGGGTGCCTACAGCAGGGTATGTTGGAGTGTGATGATGTTTCATCCAGTGGGATCCAACTGTATGCGTTAGAGTTTGATTCTAATCCTGCTTCTGCTAGTAGATCATTTCACTGGGAGCATGAAACTTGCCTGTGTGGAGTTTCCCAAAAGACAGCATTTTGTGTAGCAAAGTTCCGATAAAGAGAATTGCTGTTAACTGCTGCATGTGTGAGAGGGGGTCTGTCTTTATTTGGAATCACTGGCATCACTCAGCTCTTTGAAGTGGAGAAAAAGATGTAGTTCCCTTTCTGATCAATACAGTCTGATGCTAACCTTTTTATCTTTGTTTTTGGCATTACTTATTTATCCCTTGTTAATCCCCTTGAGAAATCAGGAGACGGTTTTGTACAGAAGACCCAATTCACCTTTGAGTTCCTGGAAGCTGACATGTTAGAGTTGTATGGGAACAAAAAAGGTGGAGGCAAGGATATTTGTTAAGTATATATCTATATTCTGATCTCAGAATACTGCCTTTGATCTCTGGTTTTTATTCTAATCTAGTAAATGTATTTATACCTTTTCACTTAATATCCTACAGTTCGGTAAATGTAAGTATCAGAATATCAGAACATAACTTAGTCACTCTTGCTTCCACTGTGCAAGTGTGTAACAACAAAGGGAAGTTTATCAGTTATCTCATTATTTTTTGCTTTAGCTGGTGGGAGATTTATCAGTTCCTCTGTCTGAAGAGGCTGAAGAGCTTAGGTATCCTTGTGCTAATCTTGGCGTATAGTTTTAATGAGTCTAGATGTTTTTATTCGTAGTTTTCATCATGGTCTTTCGGTTTTTCTGTTGAATTGATTTTTGCTTTTGTTTTGTTTGTTCATTCTAAGGTTGGTGTGTGTTAGGGAGGCAGACTAAAGCTCTTTGAAAGATTGCCTTTATTAATTAAATCCACCGTGCTTCTTGAAGAGAAGAATACCTGTTAGCTGAAATAACAGGATGCACTAGCAGTATTTTTGCAGTATCCAGGGCATCTCTTCATAGAAGTCAGTGATGTAGAAAAAGAGAAATTTTAGTTGTAAATTAGTGTGCTGGTACCTTAACCACCTCACAGTAAATCATTTCTTTCTTACATCTAATCTAAATGCCCACGTTTTTAGTGTAAAGCTGTTACCCCCTGTCCTGTCACTACATACGCTTTTAAGAAGTCCCTCTCCAACTTTTAGCCCTCCTTTAGATATTGAAAGGCTGCAGTGAAGTCCCCTTGGAAGCTTCTGTACTTCTCTAGGCTAAACAAAGTTGCTCTCTCAACCTTTTTTCATAGGAAAAGTGCTCCAGCCCTCTGATAGGAGGTCTTGTCTTTCCTGATCCCATCTCTTCAGCCCGTCTCTGGTCTGCTGATAATGATCATGTTCATGCAGTTTATGTATTAGCCAGCCTGTTTCCCTTACGGCAAAACACCCCTTGGAACACGGGCCTTGAAGTTTGGGGAGGGTAATGCAAAGATCGTGGAGGTCCCAGGGATCAGACTCATTGCTTGCTGTTGTGATGTTGGAGGCTGTGTGTCTGAGAAGTTATTCCTGCTTCACTGTCAATTTAGCTCCACAAAGATCAGCTCCTGTTTCCTAATTACGTTTCTAATCTATGTGTGTTTTGTTCTGCCACCTACAAAAGTTTGAGTCTGAAAGGATACTTTGCAGCAATTAGAATGAAAAGGCTTTTTCTGTTCTGAAGGCAGTTCTGAAGTTTATATGCCTCTGTAAATACTGAAGAGCATTAGTATATAAAACACATCATGTAAAACATTTGAGATATGCAGTTCATTGATGTGAATTCCATATTCAGTGCAACTTACTGTTTCTGTTCAAGTCCGCAAGTTACCCAAATTTGTGATCAGTGATTCATTATTAAATAAATGTGATGGAGGACAGCTCCAAAAGTAATGCCTACCCCCGCCCCTTTCTTTTTTTTTAAATTATGTTGGCCCATGATGTAGGAAGCCAGTGTTGGTGGTAAGGCAGTAGAGGTTGAACCTTCTGACCAGTATTTATTCAGTTTTGTTGCTGTGTGAAGGATGGCAGCAGAGGGGTTGATCATCACTGTCTAAAATTTATAGCTAATGGTGATGACTATGTTGAAAAACGTTGTTTTGTAGCTGTTAATTTACTCTATCACTTAGTGTTACTGTGCTCTTTCTATCTGTTGTAGTTTCCATGGAAATAAATAGGAGGCTTTACTTTCAGAGTGACCTGTGTACAATCTCTACCACTTTAAATTGTAAGCTCAAAGAAGAGGCCAGACAATGGAAAATTCAGCATACCAGGCCAGAACACTGTATGAGGTGAAGGGGTCACTACCTTAGAGTATGATTTTCTAAACAGAGAAGGCCAAGTGAGAATAGAGATTGGAACAGTTATTAAAATGTATAGTAGTCAATGAACAATAAGGTGGTTATCTACTGCTGTATTTCTGCATGGTGGACACACTTTCAAATGGCTGTGATTTAATGTAGAGAGATTTGCATGAATTCATTTCAGTGACTGTAGAGGCATGGAAAAAGAAGGAGAAACAATTAAAAAAAAAAGATTTCATTAATGCTGAACTTAATGGTTTTCTTTGTAAGCAGACTCACAGTGTTCCTCAGTACCCCACAATTTTCCTTGTACCTTAGTTAAATTAGAAGAGCTGCATGCAATAACACCCCTTTATTTTGAGGGAGAAAAAGGACCTTGGTACTGCCTTTCTTCGATCACTGTTTTCATGGGCTAGGGAAATTGTATGCCACATGGAGAAGAACTGGGTGAATCTTTTCCTCTTTCTTCCAAAATTAAACATTGATCAAGATAGAAACAAGCCTTGGGCATTGCAAAAATGGAGCCTAATGTGAAGGTAAATGGAACTGTGTCAGTTCTTGTGTGTGAAGACTTGTCTAGTAATTCATTGCTGTTGGAATGGTAAGTTAAAGTCATTGCACATCTATATACCTCACCTTAAATATTTGGTTGGCAGCTCTTGGATCACTTGATAACAGCAGGAAGGAAAGAAGCTGCTTCCCTTCCATGATCTGGATTGATTTTTACCAGTGTCTCTCTGTTCTCATACCCATGTCCAATCTGGGAACTATTGGCTAACCTCTAGGCTACAAAATTGGTACCACATTTTGATGGAGGCTGTCTTACTACTTACTGTATCTTAATAAAGTTACAGTCGCAGAAATCTGAAAAAATGAGATGTCTGTCTCATTTTGAGCCTCAGCAGATCTTTGCAGTTCAGTGTGAATTATATTGGAACATGAAACTCTTAGCAAATACTGATCAGTGTGACAGTATTTATTATGAGAACTTGCCAACTGAGATTTGTTGTTGTTGCTGTTGTTTTCAAAAAAGAAAACAAATTAAAGAAATGCACAAGTAGTTGAAATTGCTTTGTAGATGTCACTGAGATGAATTCTCCAGGACTCATTGCCTTAGGGGAATCAATATTAGGACTGTCAAAATGTTAAGGACCTTAGCTCAGTGTAATGTGCTCCATTTGAAATGGATAGCAGGTCATCCAGTATTGCTGTAATGAATATTGTGTAAATGAGATTAAAATCAGTATCAGATTAGTGGCTAATTGGAGGCCCCTGATTAGAGTGAATTTATCTTCGGGGACTAAGAAGGAATTCTCGCAGCCGCTTCTGCTATAGAAACTCTTGTCTTTGTTCTTTCCCCTGTTTGCTTCCATGCTTTTCTCCTGTGCCTGAACTTGTGAGCTCTCACAGTGTATACAGAGCATGGCGTGATACAATTAAAGAGCATTCCTTGGAGAAGATTATTTTAAAATTGCTAATCTCTGTTAGGAAAGATTAACCTGAAACCAGATAAGTTGCTTAAAATGTAAAGCTGACAAAGAGTAGATGTTACAAAACTCAAATCTTCCTATCTAAGACTTGGTGAAATAGACTTATATTTGTACTGTTCTTTATCAAGCCCCAGTTCTGTCTTAATCGTTCGCACAGCCTTGCCTTTATTGTTCTCCATTCCTTGCATTCAGATTGCAGTACAGCTGGCTGACAGATGAGGGGGAATTGCGTTTGTTTTTCTTTTGAACAAATTGTATTAATTAAAATGCCTCCCACCAGGCTTGCAGTTTGCTGTAAGCAGCACATATCATTAGCTTTTAAAAACCAACAGGATCATAAACTTAAGACTTACTTTTAGCTTAAATGCTTTCCAATTTGAAATGCATAGCATAACCCTGAGGCAGAACAGTTAAGCTTGGACAGCAGCTCTGGGTGTCCCACAGAAGAGCGCAGGTTTTTTGATGCTGTACTAACTAGAACGGGGACAAAGTTGCTTTATAGCCTGCAGAGCAGGTTAATTGTTTGACCAGAGCAAACAAAATAGAGAACTCAGAAGGAGCATGCTGTCAAGGCTGTGTTATATGCATGTGCCTTTGTTACTGGAACGTGTTTTCTTCCTGCCAAAATGCTCTTAAGTAATAAATAGTGGACTTCTAATGTGTATGTCTATATTTTCTGTTTTCTACTTTTCAGCCTGGATTAGAATGCCTTTCTAAACAAAGGAAAGCACTTGTTTGCATCTGCCTAGGACAGCTTTTAATTTTTCTATACCATGCAGTCTGGGATAGGGCTTATTGACTTGACCTCTTGAACTGTTAAAAATGCACAGTATACAATGGAAGAATGAATAGCAGCTTGCCTCTGCTGGAAAAGAAAGCATTTACTTGTAGTATTTAAAATGTTTATCATGCACCACAAGCCCCAGCATTGAATCTATTGCCATGGCAGATGCCTGCGCTTTGTGCAAGCATTCACAAAGTAAATAGAGGAGATAAAAATTGCCTGTTGGGCTTCAGGTTGAGGGATGTTTCTCTTAGTTTAGAAAGAGTTAGCCTCGGGTTGTGCAACGCAGGAATTTCTTTTTCAGCCAGCCCTGTTATAAAAAACACAGTGCAATATAATGGATCATTAAATAAAGATATACAGTTCATTAAGTGAAATACTTCATATCCAGTTAGCAGAGAAACAGTGAGCAGCTAGTAAGCAAATGAAGAGTTATGTGTAGAAACTATGCCAAAGGCACAGACAGAAAGTTGGTTGCTGATCTGTCCCCTGTTGTTTAGTCCGAACAGCTGATAGTGGTGGAGACAAGAGAATAAGAAGGATGCGTGTCTGAAAAGTCTTTGCCATTGAGGTGCGGCAAGTAGTTGTTTAAAAACATTAATATATTAAAAATCTCCATAGGTTAATGGAGGTGAAGTGCTCTGCTTCCTTTTGGGCTTCACACCTCTGTCTGATCGGACTGCTCCCAGCAGGAGTTTGTTTACCAGAGCCTCCCAAAGGTAGAGGGCCGACAGGCACAAACAGGATTGAGTTCCACCTGAAATTGAGCATTTGCATCCGCTTGCCTCAGAAAGACCCAGGATAAGCTGATTTTCCTTTCATCCGCTGTCGCAGTCAAATCTTTGTCCAAGGGTATGAAACACCTTGCTGCCCTCATCCTAAGGTGATTAAAACTGCAGTGCTTTAGAACAGTTGGCAGTATGGCTTCAGGCAAAAAATTCCATCAGTTTTCTCCTTCGTGGGAGAGGATTTGAGGGTCGTTGGGCAGAAGGCCGTATGCTGCAAAGGTGGCTTGGAGGAGGCAGCGCTATATTCTGTTCTCTGCCTTAGGTGCACCCTTATGTATTTACATGGTGCACTGTATAGAAAAGGAAGAAACAAGAGTTTGGAATTGGCATCTCCCTCTTTCCAGGTGAACCTCTTGTTGCTAGGCCACAGTCTGCTGCCCAGGTAGGCTCTGTAGCTGGATTTGAACTCACTTGAGCAGATAAGATCACACAACCCCAATGTTTTGCTATCAGATGCTGGTGAAAGAGAATAGAAAAAATCTGCTTCCCTGTTAAATGTCATAATGCTGCAGTTCTGTTACAGAATTAGGATGCAGTGAAGAACATGTAAAATATTTGTTCTGTACGCGGAGAGTCAAACTAAAAGTCCTTGTGTAAGATGCAGTATTAAAAAGAGCGTGCAGCACACAAGTTGTCATTGATTTCCCCTTCATCTCTACAGATTGTTACTTCTGACCTGGTTTAATTATTGTCCTGGGTACGGTCACCTGCTACTTGTTCTTGAAGCGTTGTGGTTTAACTACCAAGTGCACAAAAGCCTTCCTTTACTGAAGTTTGGCAAAAATTATGCAGTTCTGAGTCTGCAAAACCTTATCTATTGAGTGACATCCCACAGGAGAGGTAGAAAGTGTCAGATGTTGTATGTTCTATGGTTTTGGGGTGGTTTTTTTTTTGGTCTATTAGAGTAGGTTTATAAAGATAGTCAGGAACATCTGTAGTTTTTAAATGCGAGATGAATATATTTTGAAATACTTTCTCAGTTGCTTTCTGCTTTTCATGGAATACTTTGGTTTTGGAGACCAGGATTCTGGTTCTGGGCATCTGATACAGAGCTTTGTGAGATTCTTGGTACCAGGCATTGCTGCAGAAAAAGAATGGATGCTCACATAGATTTTTTTCTTTTACAGAGGATTAGAAATCAGTGGTGTAGGTTTCAGGTTTCTGACAGCCAGTCTAGAAGTCCCTTTAGGACATATGTGAGGAGAGATGTCATGCTGTGTGTGGTTTTGGTCCCTTTCAAGCCCCTGATGTGAACAGAAAGGTCTACGTAGACTCCATTTGAGTGACAATCCTCATTCAGAATTTTTGATGGGAAACATCTTCTGTAGGGCTGCTGCATGCCAGAAGACACTTCTGTCCCTTACTTGCCTCCGTTCTCTCTTCTGGCTTGAAGTTATTCCCTCAATTCGCTCTTCTTTTTCCTCTCTGCTGCAGTACCTGCCATCCCCTCCAAGAGCTTCGGCTGTTCTGCTTGGTGTGACTGGACCCCTGGCTCTGGTTGGTTAGAATACAGAGGCAGAGAAGATCTCAGTCAAAACTGAGAGTGCTTCAAGACTTCTGTCATTGAGCCGACTCTTAAGTGACAAAGCTAACTCTGAACAAGCCATTTCCCTGCCATTGTCCTGTTTGTATATTTCCATCAGGTGTTCAGATGTTGTAGATCTCGGGTGTATTTGAATTAACCATGTTAGACCAGTAGTTCTTTGGGAGCAGTGCATTGCTGAGAATGATATTTAAACTGTGCCTATGGGGACAAATTCCTGTGTCCATTGACTTGCCAAACTGAGGATTTTCCATTAGACTGAGGTCATCCCACTAACCTTCGCTGGTCTCAAGGGGAAACAAGCTCATTTTAAACCGCAGCAGTAATTAAATCTGCATACCTACTTGACCGATTTGATATTTAATTAAAGTGGAAGTACTATGGTGGGTAGTTGAGATAAATGACAGTAAACATTTGCTGGGCTGACATCTGATTTTTCTTTTTTTTTTTTTCCTGAAGTTTTCAAAATGAATCTTAGTCCAGTATTTAGTTATGCAAGGGGAAATCATTAGAAAACAAGTGCTGGCTTGGAATGTTCCTAATATGTATTTTGCAGATTCCGAATAGGGGCACAGAAGTCTCATTAGACAAAAGATGCAGAGTATATAAAAGTTGGAAGCATTTCACATCCAGTCATTGGTTTTGTTTTTGTGTGTGTGTCTGTGTAACACCATTGGTAACCGTTAGCAGAATGATAAAAAAAAAAGAAAAAGAAAAAAAAAAAAAAAACTCAAGAAAATATTGGGCTTGCTTACAAAGAACTCTGCCGTTTTAAAAGTTGTAAAGTGCTTAACTAGAGGCAGTCTATAAAAGCATGCTTGGGTATTTAAGTTTTATATTGCTTTTTTCATCACACATGGTAGACAAGTAGGAGACTTTCATCATTGAATTGCAAATTATCTGACAAACAAATCCCTGCTTTTTGACACTGTAGCAGGGTCCAGTTTATTCAGAACCTCCTGGTTAATAACGCACACATGGTTCACAGGTTCAACAGTGCTTAGGCTACAGAGACAGAACAAATACCGTATTCATTTGCTTTCTGGTGAGGGATCACTAACTGTAGCTCTTAATGATGCTTACCGAAAGTGCTTTTTTGGCGTTCTTGGGCTCTTGACTTTCAATGCTTTTCTTTTTAATTACCATTTTAATTACTCCCCACACACCCTGGGAGCTCATTATGTGCTGTAGGCTCAGGAGTTTTAAATCATGGAATTCCTTTTGGCCATTAAGGTTCCACCTTCCTTATATTGACAGCTCTCGCAATATAGTCACCGTAGTGTGCATGTCTTCCTGACTTGACAAAAACACCTTTGTCTCTTGCTGTAGTCAGGGTCCACAGCTGCTCTGACCATGTGTCCTGTCATACAACGTATTTGCTCAAGACTTTATCACTATTGACACATGCTGTAAGAGGAAGCTTCTCACTGTCTGGGATCTGATTTTTGTTGAAACAAGGTGCTGAGGCATTCTGGATTTACTTGCTATTATCAGGTTTCTGGGGGCTTTCTGGTGAGATCCTTATTACCATCATACTGTATCTGAGGTGTTCCTTTTCAACCTTTTGCTTTTTGGAGACACTAGTTTTCACACTTGAGAACTGAAAGAGAAGTTATCAGTAATGATTAATTCCATTCCTGTCAGGATAGCCCCACAGTATAGATATTTGCCACCATTTCACTGCGGACCGATTGTTTACCCTGTTGGAGCAACAGGAATTTTTGCAGAATTGAAAAACTGATAAAATTACTTTATTCTCTTTACGTAATGATGCCTTGCTTATGGGGCTGTTGCTAAGCCATGCTTTTCAGAGCAATTTGCTTTCTGATGGAGACAGCGTGCCTTCTGCTATTGAGCTCATCCTCTTCTGGCTCCTGTAGTGAAGTCTTGAAAGATGATAACAGAAAATTTACCCATGGAGTTAGGTAAATGGCTTACAGAGGCTGTGGAGGAGTAAGGAACAAGTGCTTTGTTTGCAGACTTGCCTTGTCCTTTTGAAAATCTCCTGACAGGTTAGACATTCACAAGCTGTTTTTTGACAGAAGAAAAAGCTTAAATTTTATCAAACCCAGCCCGACTGATGTTTCAGAATAAGGCTGGGGAAAGTAAGCAAAGTAGATGGGTTGACTTTGTTGTTGTTTGTTTTTCCTTAGTGAAATAGTTTAGTTATTTTAGTTATTATAAAAGTCGATACTGATACTCTATGTTGAATGTGTGCTCCCAGACAATTATTTCTCAAGGCAAAGTTAAAAATCTTCAATAAATTATTTTGCAAAGCAAAGTTGAGATTTGGCTTTCCTATTTGATTCTTTCTCTTCCCTGACCTCCCAAGGGAAGAAATATTTGATGCCTTTTTCAGATTCCCTTGTTGTACTGGGCATCCAAAA
Source organism: Coturnix japonica (assembly GCF_054131305.1). Classification (NCBI taxonomy): domain Eukaryota; kingdom Metazoa; phylum Chordata; class Aves; order Galliformes; family Phasianidae; genus Coturnix; species Coturnix japonica. The sequence continues at coordinate 6,990,457 of NC_140667.1, read as the reverse complement.
TGATTAGTTGCCCTTGAAATATGAAGCCTAATATTTGAACCACAGTCAAAAAAAAATCCAGCTTTGAGCTGATATAAACTATCCATGGCACTGACGGGACAGCTCATGGCACAGGGAGTGGATTGTGGAGGATGGCAAGTGGCAGTGGGCAGGTTGAATGTTCTTTGAGCAGTACGCAACTAAGAAGCATACGGTAAATATGTATTAGGGCAGCAGGCTCTTACTTTAAATGATGAAGTTTACAGTACTCCATACTACATTATGTTACTAAAAGCAATTAGAAGAGTGTTTTGGTGTATGGCACCATCAGAGGTAAAAGCACCATGCTTACAAGAATGGCTTGGTTTGAAAAATTTTAATTTTCAATTAAGCTTGAAAGGACAAAGTGCAAAATTAACTAACTTGCAATTAATTTCAGTAGTAATTATGTAAAAAATTCCAGGCATACAGAAGATGAGACGTGTGGCATAATTAGTTGTGGAGTTTTTTTTGCTGCTGTAATTACAGTGATGAATATGCATGAGGCTGTTTGGGGAAGGGAAGCGCAGCAAGCAATTGTATTTAATTAAACTTTTAGCTGGCTTAGTTATGGAGGCGGTTCTTTGTTTTAATCCCTTCAGAACTGCTGTGAAACTCCTGAGGCAGGGTGGTTGCACCCCACAGTGTTTAAAGAAAACCTTCTTAGGATCTCGTTTTTCCATGCAGAGGTCTCCAAGGTCATTTGTCACTCCATGAATCATAGATAATCACTATGTCCCGCTTCTCCAAATCTTGAAACTTGAGTGAAAAGCCTGATCAAAGCAAGCTGCGTTTTTATTGTTTGGGTATTTAAACAGTTCAAAGGGAATGATGTAGAGTTGCACAGGTGAGTGTGAGTTCAAGGAACAATTGTGACTGCTGTGCTGAGGAATGCTGAGGTCCGAGTCAGGCCCTTAGCCTTTAGAGATCCTTTTGCTGGGTCCTTATCTGCAGAAATAGAAATTAGCTGAAAGATTAAAGGCGAAGGAGAAGGGCATCACAAGGAGCAACTGTGTGTGTGGTTTGTATTTGCACTATCTTCTATATATTGGATGGTCCCACTTAGTCTAGGATCTGGTGTGATTTGTTATTTTTTAATTTTCTTCCTAGTTTGTGTTTAGTCAGGTTTGTGATCTGACATGTAGACGTGCTAAATCAGTCTGCCTTGAGTGTATGGATGCTTTCCGTTGCATGATAGCAAGGTACTGGGGAGGACAGTACCAAGTAGCTGAAAGAATAATCAAGTTGACTTTTAAAGCAAAGCAATAAAGCCGCCTCTTTTGTGGTAGCAAAGATAAACTAAGTGTCGTTAAAATTGTGTATGGAGAGAAGAGTGTATCTGATGAATACTGAGAAGTCCCAGTTCTCATCATGATTGACAGTGTTTAATTCTGCAACTGTAGGTGGGTTGGTTAAGCAGTTGGAACTTTGCTTTTTACGTAAAGGGTATGTTTACCTATCTTGCCGCATTACTGTAACGCTTTTGTGATTTCTACGTAAATCAGATTATTCTGAAAGAAGAGCAGTATAAAAGAAGTAGTGTAATTATCTTCATAGCACTATAAAGGAGATGTTGCAAATGTTTTTGTTTCTTACTGCTGGAAATTATAATGTATGTTCCAGCTATTACAAAAGATACTTCTGAGAAGCTTCTTCCAGACGATGTGGTTGTTCCCTAGAACGCAATTCTATACAATCACTCAGCTTTTGTTTAAATATAGTAATGCAACATTATTTCACCTATTCACCCTCCTATCTGTGAAATGTATTGTTAAATTTGTCCCGTATCAATTCCCTTTTAGTCTTGTTGCCTTTAGTTGCTGTCTGCCCAGGAGTCTAAAAATGAGTCACTGAGCTTAATTTTTATTACCCTTGGCTATTATAAATACTTCAGTCATGTCTCCTCTTAATCATCTTTTCTCAAGGCCGAATAAATCCTACATTTTTTTCCTCTCTCTTGATATTTAAACCCTATTTCTCCATTCATCATCTTTGTTTCTGATGCTGTACTGTCACCAACCTAATTCTGTCTGTCTTCAAGTAAGCTGGCCAAAATAGGATGCTACAGTTCAAACGTGGTTTCCTTGGGGTTTTTTAGAATCATGCAACAATACACTTAATATCCTTTGCTTGTGATAAGCCAGTTTTCTATTAACCTTCTTTACCACTGCTGTACATTAGACCAAGAATCTGTCAATATAAGTTCATTTTCATGTGACACATTAGCTAATTCAGGGCCTTTTAAACTATGCTTAGCTGTACTAATCATTATTATTTGCCTCCAGTCTTTCCATGCAAAATGTGACCTATAACTATAGCTACCAAAAACCTCTTTGTTCGTCCTTGCATAAAATAATTATCTAGACATAGTGATGAATAATTATAAGTCTTGCCTCTTAGTGCAAATTTTGAAATACATTTTTCTGTCTCGTGTTGTACACAAATGCTTTTCATATCTAGAATTGCACAATTCAGTGTGACTAGCTCAGTCAGTCAGCCAGGGTCAGAGGGAAAATAAATGTTTCTACAGTCTCTGTGGAGACAAAAGGCAAGACTTCATCTTCAGCGAGAACAAATCTGGCACTCTCGCATTCATTAGGCTGCGCTTGTCAGTGCTGAATAAACAATCTTTCATCAAATGCAGCAATTTTTTTCATTCTGTAATTAAAGATTATTTTTTTTTTGGCTTAATTTATTTATGTGAAAACTTGCTGAAGTGAGACCAAAATTTTTATAGTGCATATTTCACAAAGAGGAATGAAGGTTCTGGATGAAGTCCCAGGTACTATAGTATCTTGATTTACTGTCTGCAATGTTATGCTGAATGCATCCACAATGGAAAGATATCCAAGCCTTCTCTAAACATGGAAGGAAGACATGAGCTCCTTCTTCCTTTGTTAATGAGTGGTTAGCCTGTAAGACTTGTGCGATTTATAGATTTGTCAGTGAACTTCTGCTGAACTTGGCAGTCAAATGAGGTCATACAACAACAACAACAACAGGTTCTTTAAATGAGGAGATCTATGTCCACTGGTAGAGATATTTCTTTTTTTTTTTTTTTTTCCAGTTATTTTTCTGCTTTTGTGAAGACAGCTTTAGCAAAACTGGTCACTTGGAGAGATAACCTGAATTTGGGTCCTGTGCGGGGTGTTTTGGGATCTTTAGTTGGCAGGGGTAGAAGTTCTGTTGGTTTATGGACTACAGGCCAGCATATACATTCAGGACTATCAAAAGTCACAGGGGACCTCTAAATAAACGTCTTGAATGTTGTTGGCTGAAGCATAGCCAGCTTTATCTACCTTGGTCTCCGTCTGTCATGCTCTTAAAAGTCTCCAGAGCTGAAGGTGTGAAGTCCCATAAGGAGAGCTCTATTGCAGTATGTCATTGTCTTTGCCTTGGAAAGTTGCCTCTGGCACCAGAGCTACAGACATAGTTTAGGAAGTTGATAAAATGTTGTGTGGCTTTGCCTTCTAGGGTGTGGTTCATTTTCAACCTGATTTTTTAGTGGGTTGAAATCTGTAGGATTTTTTGTATTTTTCAGAAAATGAACAAAAACAAAAATAAAAAGCCAAACAATCCAACTTTGGGAAACTCCCCTAAAGGAATAAAGGAATGTCAGAAAGCCAGCAGAACAGTCAGGGCAAGAAGAAATCAAAGTGAGAACAAGGCATGGAGGAACGTGGTTGTCTTACAGCTACTACAGCTCAAACACGGAGATAGCAGCTCTAATCAGTTGGATGTATGAAGTAAAGATGTGATCTCTCCTTCATTTGCAATGTTTTCCTGCAGCATCTGAAAACATCGAGTTCATTTTGTTCGTCAGAGCAGGTATTTTGATTCCCTTTCATTTCAAATCCAAAACATGATGCTTCTGTATTAAAAATGTTAAAAGCTTAATTATAACGCTTACTTGAACAAGCCTGAACAACCTTTCTTGGTAGATAGTGTCTTCTGGACATCCGATCATTCATGTTGTTCTCAATTTCAGTGTTCAAACTCCTGGTCTGTTTTGGTTTGTTTGAGCGTTTCCCTGAGTGTGATCAGCAGAGACACCCTGCTGAAGCTGAGTAGCATTTGGGGCTGCATTTTTCACTGTCAGTTAACACCCTGTTCCCCCGCTGACACCTCGTCTGTCCCAGACCATTTCTGCAGTTTTCAGCTCATTCTGAATTTTTATCTTCTTCAGTAGGGCACTTATAGCATTGCCTAAGACAAACAGCATAAGCCTGTTCTCTTCACATGCTTGCTGAGTAAGTATCAGATCCAGAGCAGCCCTCTGGGCTCTCTAAGAAGCTTTCTGTTGTGTAGTCAACTCCTAGTAACTGCGGCCTTTGAACGGTCCCCTCCAACTCCCTGCATTCAGTGTCATATTTTCTGATCAAGCGTGATTCTAGCAGAGAATGAAAAACACAACTTTATCTTCTTCCTGGTGTTAACGCCTTTCAGATGCTCCCTAACAATATCCCATTTGTACACTTGCTTTCAAAGACAGCTTATTTTCTGTCTTCTTTCAGCCTTGCTTTGCATGCTTCTTTCTGTGTATTTTTTTCTTCATTTTAGTTTTTTCTTCGCTTTTTTTAAATTATTTTTTTCCTCTGATTTCACTTTCCTGTGATGGGGAAAGCTAAACCAGACAGTGCAGTAACCACTGTGTATTATTTATCCTTTCTGATATTAAACATTTGAAGTTTGATTTATGACCAACCAGCACGTCTGCTGAGCCCCTGTACCTTGATCATAGTGAAGTTTCTGAGGCCACAGTTTGACATGATTTCGGTGCTGTATGCTGAGTTTATAACACCTGTAGCTGAAAGGAAATGTTGGTCATTGAACAATTGTAATGTAAGTCAGAATAACTTCAAGAATCAAACCTTCTCATGATGTGCCTTCACATGGGTGGATTTCCTGCTAGTTTCTTCTGTTGCAACCCAGAAGCATTCAGTGGAGGGTGATGGATAGGTGTGCCTGGATGATGTGTAATATACCTGTTGGGATGGGAACCGAGTGACATAGCAGCTCTTGTCTGCCTCTGCTTTTGTTTTGTTTTGTTTTTACTCAAAGTCACAGCATGGAATATCCCAAGTTAGAACAAACCCACAAAAGTTGTCCCTTAGTCTGTACACAGAACTAGGGCTGCCCCATCCTAGATGCAGAATCCAGCACTTGCTTTTCTTTGTGCAGATGGTGACCAACCTCTCAGTGCAGTGAGAGGGCTGGGTGAGGCCTCGACAGCTCCTGGCAAGGGTTTCTGAATTATTAGGACACTGTCTCCAAAGAATGATGTTTTGTGGACTGCATGTCTGTCAACATTTCTTCCTTCTCACAGTTCCAGAAAACGATAGGGTTCATTACAGTAAGACATGAAGCAGTACACGGGCTTCACGCTGGCACTTTTTCACAAAGCAGATCCCTTAAAATAGTCCTTGAAGGATTAGACTGAATTTAAAAGCTGATTAAAAACTTACTTTTCAGTATATCTAAATCAAACTTATGCTAGAAGTCTTCCTTGCCAAGTACAGCTGACTCTGCAGGCTCCATAAACCCTGCGCCGCATGTCTTCAAGCCTTATTATCCTTCTCACATGCCAGCTGTCCATAGCACTAATACAGCATCTAGGAAGAAATTAATGGGCACATTCTCACTGGGCAGTGTGCATCTTTTTTCACCCACCTCCAGAATAAATACTGTAGAATGTGCTTCATCCATCTGTCCTGTGCGTCATCCCACATCCAGCTTTTTCCAGGCATTCTATTGAAATAACGTGCATATTTTTGCTGACCTGATGATTTAGAATCATCCAAGATAGTAGTATTGGTTCTGCAACAGAGTGTAACTTAATTATCATGTATTCCTTAATAGTAGGCAATAAAACACAAATGTTTCATCTTCTGGTTTTCACTGGTTGAATTTTTGTTTGAGATGTCTTTTTTCCCCCTTCTAGATGTTAAAATGATTCCAGTGTTAGCTCAGCATTTTATGGAAGTTTAGATTCTAAACTCTTGGGGTCAGACTGCAGTAGGAAAGGCAAGGTCACCTGTGGCCTTTGATAAATGTATTTTTCTTCGTACTTTTGACTTGAAACTGCTTATGACCTTTGAGAATTAATCTCAGTAGCGCGTGCTGTCCTACTGGCAGGGAGCAGAGATCTCACGCAAGATGGCTCTTACCTACCTCAGACTTTTGTTATGCCAATTAATCTTTACAGAAGACAGAACTGTGCATTTGTGCATAAATTTTCCAGTGTTCCCAAAGATACCTGGTAGAAAATTCACTTGTTAAGTCTTTGTTTAGTTAAAGAAGTGAAGATGAGTCTGTTGTTGGAGACTGAGTCCCCTTGTGTCTTGCTGGTTGAATTTCACAATGATACTAACTTTTCCATTAAAACACTCTTTCTCTCAATTATGTTACATGGTTTTATGATTTGCTTTGTTTGTTTGTTTTTAATGCATTTAAAATGACACTTTCTATAGAAGTTTTAGACCATAGTTCTGGATCTTCCCTCAAGAATCCAGCTATAGATTAACAATTTATTGATTACTTTTCATCTTAACTTTCAAGACCGTACAGTACTGCTTATTAATTGTATGCAGTAATCAGAATCTGGACTTTTCCAGCAGTTTGAGAGTAGTTTGTGACTTGAACAAGGCAAGACTGGAATATCTCCTGGGAGACTGAGGAAAAGGAGCAGGCTGTGGTACAAGATGAGTGGCTCTCACCTCTAATTTGGATGCACTGCTTGTAGCAGGGCTCAAATTCAGGATGCTTTTGGTTGTCATGGCTCTTGAGGAGAACACCAAGAGCACCTTTGTCCTATGAAGAGAATATGGTTTCTCTTTTGAAACGCTTTCTTGCTTTGTTTGATTATCTTGGGCTACCATTACCTTGTATTTTGGAAGAGCTGCTGCTATGTGAGATTCTCCTTTTACTGAACAGGAGTGACTGGGTGGTTGGGAGGGGGGCAGCAATAGTGGGAGATACCCTAGAGATATCCATACATCAGGTTCTTGCTGAGTGGCCTCTTTCTGTCATGAAATATTATGAGAAGTATACATTAATAAACTTCTTGCCGGTTTGGTTGATGGTGACAGCCCATTTTCAAAAGAGGAAAAAGAAACGAAGTAACTAAACCCCTCCATCTAGAGAAGATAACTTTATTAGAACAGTGTTCATTCTTTTTGTGATCTGTCCCCCTGCTTTTGTTCAGCTTCTGTTCTGACTGTGTGTTAATAATCAAGTTACACTAGGCTTTTGGACTATCTTATGTCCAGAAAGTGCTGCTTAGATCAGTATCAGAACATCCTCCTTGGCTTCTGTCTGGATGCCAGGCCCGGACCTTTTATTTTCATGTTCAATGGCAGAGGTTGGCTTTGCAGGTTTTTACATTGCTCTCAAGTTAATTTTAGAAGTTTAGTTGCCATGGGTACTACTAAGTAGTTCTCACTTCTCTGTTTATTTGCTCAGTTTGCTGCTTTGCTTTTTGTTTTTTTTCTTCTTTTTATTTTAATGTTTAAACTGCAATGTGTGAAGTGCGTGGAATAATTAGCCAACCCAGCAGAAGATAAAAAGGAGGCCATGTGAGAGGTGAAGCTCTTGATCTTCAGTCTGATGACTCAGCTGCTCTTTCACCAACTGCAGACTTGAAAGCTCTGCTTGTGTACTGTGTGGTCAGGATGTGGGGTTTAAGTCTGGAGAGGCCCAGGTAATGTGCTCATTTAGATGTACTGAATGAGATGTGCTGAGTCTGCTACTAGTTCTGCTGACTAATACTGTCTGAAGGCTTATCGGTACTTTGCTGGCCAATTGTATGTGAGTCCATATTTATATATGTGTGTTCTCTGCCTTAATGTGTGGCCTTTGATTCTGTTAAACAGCGGCAGTGATCATCTTGCTCAGAGCTTCTGCAGTGCATGATACAGGGAAGTCTTTCATTCATAGGCAGTGAAGGTCACAAATGTCTTTTCAGCATTCTGAAAGAATAGGCAAAGTTACATACAGTGCTATTTAGACTTCTGATTAATATTGAAATCTTTATGCTTTTGTGGAAAATGTAGTTCTTGTCAATAAAGAAGGGCCTGGGAGAAGGTCCTTAGCATGCTTCTTCAGACCAAGAACTATGGGATAGTCTGCAGTGATTGATCTAGAGAACACAAAGAGCACTTCTGCACATAGCTTGTATCCTCTCTGAAAGGGACAGCAGTGCAGAGATTCAGTGATATCTAGATTTTGCATAAACTTGTAACCACTGTCTCTCCAACATTTCTCAGACATCACTGTATAGATTGCATGTGGGCATAGCAGGGCAAGGAGCCAGGAAGACTTAAAGAAAGTGACCCAGTGGGCAACTTCTAGAGCTGTGGTAAGAGCCACCATCTGCCCTGTTTTGCCTCAAGTGATGTGCTGGCTGCTCTGCTTCTAGTCCATGTATATTAGGAATGCTGAGGTGCACGTGGTGAAATGGACTGAGACCTTTCCAAGCCGGGATACCTGTACACATCAGTGTTGCCTTAATGTGAAGCCATCACTCCTGTAGACATATATGTAAAAAGCAAGGGATTTAATTCTGCTGCTTTCCTTGAAATCTTCTACACTTGCCAAGCACCTGATAGGTACCTGATTGTACCCTATTGTTTTGGCCGGTTCCCATAGCTAAGGTCTGTTTAGTGCGTGTAACACTTGTATTAGCAACTCTCTTTTCTGTGCATGAAACAGGAAAAAAAAACAGCAGGGCAGAAATGCTCGTTGAATGCAGTGGGAAACAAATCCTGGCTGTGAGTGTCTTAGGCGAATATGAAGCTGCTTGGGGGTGGGAGAACAAGTGATACACTAGCATGAAGCTCCATGAAGGAGCTGTGCTGTCTGGGTTAGATATTGTTTGTAGCTCGGAAGAGGGCAGGAGGTGTGCAGGGGAACAAAGATAACAGGATTAGAAAGGTCATCACTTGAATAAAGAAAGTTTTTAAAGTCCAGGGCACAAATCTACATAAGGCTTGTTGTAATGGCATGTGACATCATCAAAGATGAGATCTGTAAGGGGTTTGAAGACTTAGCTTGGATGCCCTGGGTGCTACTGTGGCATGGAAGGTAAGTGTAGCATGGAGGCTCTGCCCGTCTGTATGTGATTTTTGCCATCTTTAACCTTCCTGCTGCAGAGCTGCTCTTTAACCAGTTGGAATTTAAATGTGTTGTTACAGTAGCGTCTTTGTTGGAGATGGACCGTGACTGGTGTTCATTAAGGCTACGGGTATCTGCTCAGATTATGTATTTCAGAAGCTTTTTCTCTGATGAACTGTGAAAAGTCAGGCTCGAGTAGAGGATTGCAAAAGATAAAATAATAGACCCACATCCCACTGTCTGGCAGACCTAATGCTGTTAATGCAGCTACTCTCAGATCTTTTAAAAACTTGGAGACAGCAAATTTGTTCACAGTCAATAAGATGGTCTTCTGAGCGCAGCCCGTTATGTTTCCTTTATCAGTCTTTTCCTAAATTATTCACAAAGCTTTTTACACTCCAGAAATCTCCGGTCTGTGGATTCAGCATTTCCCAGGTAATAAGGTTTAATAGGCATAAGTGGCATTGATAAACTGTTTATACGTGGTGTGATTAAAAAATGTAGATTTTCTGAAGGGGGAAGAATAAATGCACCGCGAATTTAAACCTAATTGGTCTTCTTGCTCAACTTTTGTTGCAAATTTATAGTTAATAGGAAAGCAAGGAAAACTCTTTAAACCTACCTGGATGATACCGGCTACTTCTGGGAGCAGATGGCTGAATTACCAAGAGATTCAGTTCAGCGCCTTCCGTGATGTGTAAACATTTGCTGGAAGTTACTGGAGCAGAACGAAAGAGTCGCAGCTTTTTCTTTCCGAAGCAGTATTGAATGTCTGGTGAAGGTTTTTCAGGTGGTGTTTTATCTCACCTTTTCTCTATTAAGAAGTGCACAAAATGTGTACAGTTCATTTAAGCAGTGTCAGCTTCCTACCCTTCCTTTCTGCACCCCTGCGTGCTCACACGGTTCTAGGGCAAACTGGAGTGACATCTTTGGAAGCAGTTATTTGCACCTCTGTTTTTCTCTTTCTGCAAAGCCTTCTCTTCAAATTTGAAGATATTGACAACATAAAGTAATAAGGGGAAAGGGAGCGTATGTGGCTTTTCTTTTACTCAGCAAGTTATAGAAGCTTCTCTAGAAGAACTTATTGCATCCTCCTGTACTCTTGCAGTAGATGGATGTACATCTCTGATGTGTGATGCTTTTTTGCATGCGTGTTGCATTATCAGTAGGTTGTTCATTTCAACAGGATTAGATAGAGGAAGAAAAAACATCCTCCAAAAGTCTCTTACAGTCAAAACCGTCTTGTAGTTTGGCTTCTTTTAGCTGTCATATAAAGCAGTTTTAGTTCTGGGGTGTTGTTTTGGAAGACCATTAAGGAAAGTTCATTTCTTTTCTTTGAATGGCAAGTGTTTTCTCTAGGGCTACAAGCCAAGCACAGCTGTCAGGCTCAGGTAATGTTACTTTAGTCTTTAGCAGTTTTACAGTTAGTGACTATTAGCAAAAGAAGATGAGACAGAGATTCATCTTTCCTGGTTTAAACTGAACCATAAGGGAAGTGGAATACCACTGGTCTTCATTTGTGAGCATCTTTAGCTAAAGGACTTTAGGATTTTGCATTTATGGCCAGAGAGCCCACCTATAAGGCAAGAATACGTATGTTGGTTTGGTGGAAGAACATTTCAATAGTGCACTCTGTAGGTATTAGGGGTAATTCCAAAACTCCTAAATAGTACGTTAACTGCAAACTTGCTCCAAATCTTTGTAAGATGGGTGGGCTACTGTTGTGTGAGAAGGCTATGAAGCTAGATAAAACAAATGGTCAGGTTTCCCCCTCCCTTCCCAGTACTGTCTGATAAGCTGCTATCAGATTCTTTCTCCTCTTTAAAAGGTCTGATTTTTGGCAAAATGTTTTTGGATCTGTGGAGGCTTTTCATGCAGGACCTAAAAAGGACCTGTCCCAAACAGACAGATAACCCTAAGTGTTTTCAAAAGAAGTTGACATATAATTAACTGCTCTCATTTTTTTCTTCTTTTTTAATAAGATGGAGATTAATAAAGAGAAGAGACCATGCTGCTGTAGAATAGTCCCTTGGTAACTAATTATGTCTCATCAGGTCTACAAAGGCATTCAGTTCTCAGTCTTATGCCCATGCGCTGTAACTGGTGACCAAGATGAGTGGAAGTCTTGTGATATTTTACTGGAGTGTCATAACATTTTTACTTCCCTTGCCCCAAAGATTCACAGGCAATAGAATTAACCCAAGGGTCAGTCCTTGCATATAAACTTGTTGATGTTTTTGTAGAAATGATCTACTTGTCACTCCACTCCCAGCGCTGGCCCTTGTCTGTGTTATGTCACAAGAATTCATTATTCAGCAGTTGAAGTTAGGCAGCGTGTTAGCAAAACCGTAGTAATGCATGATGAGCTTTAATTAAGCTTCCTAATGCATATAAATTCATTTCCTCCCTTCTGCTCTGACTTAGATTCTTCATGCAGACTTTGTTCACTTTGCTAAGTGTGCCAGAGACCTGGCGCTGACAGGTAACAACAATTTCTGCTTTCTCTCCATTGTGGGGAAATAAATTCATGGGGGATCCTCACTGATGTGTGACATAGACATGAAAACTGGGATTATTCCGTGGTGAAATGGGGCTCACAGGTGGCCTGCAAAGCAGCTCTCTGGTCTGCGGTTGTAGTGGTATCGACAGGAGAACGTGCCTATGTAAGAGCAGTAGTTTTCTTTATGGTCAGTAACAGGACTGATAGTCATGTTTTCTTAGTTCTACTACAGTCTTTCCTACCTTTCTCTTCCTTCTTACTAAACCGTCTGATTAAAATTGAGATGTTTAAAGGATTAGCCAATTTCAGTTGTATTATCTCACCTAGCTGATACAGAAGTTATTTTTAGTGATACTGTCAAGTGTGGCTTTGTGTTTCACCATGAAAGTAAAGTACTGAAAAGAAACATTGCAAGAAATACCCAAAGGATCTCGATTCACAAATGGTGCTTGAGGAAAGCCCTTCTATTTTGTCAGATACATTTTGCGTACACCTCATTATTTTGTTCCCAGAGACACTTCTAAGTGGCTCAGTTGCAATTCTGAGTGACCGAGACCTGTTTTCAGCTGGTAAGTGGGAAGGGAAAAATCATATGTTAAGGTTTACTGTCCCAGCCTTCTGCTGTAGGGAATGAAAAATTGGGATAGATGGTCCTCTTATAATTGTGTGTATTTTAGAGGGTCAAAGAGACGGGAGTTTTTGTTTGCTTTTACTCAGCCTCATGTTTTTGCTTGAGATAGATTAATGTTTTGTGTCAGAAGAGTGTTTTTATTTTTGTGGCCGTAAGGAGTTACGGCCTCCACAGGAATGGAAATTCTCTAAAAAGAGAAGGCAATTCTTGGACGCTGTTGGACTTTGTCAGCAGGGTGCTGATGTGGAGTCAGGGGAACATGGTTCCCAGCCCTGGCCCTGACCTGAAGCATGGCAGTCACATCAGTGTGTGCCTTATTTTGTTTCTTTAAGCCACTTTTCTTTGCATTTTGCCTCTTTCTTTGTTGTTTGTTTTTTCCTCATAAGGTTTGCATGCAGTTCAAGATCCATGTAGATGTTATGCAGAGATATAATTCCATTACCTTTTTGTTTCTCTGGACCCCAAGCCTGGGTAGGGATTCCTCCTTCTGTGTCAGGCTTCGAACAAATCCTGTATATCTTCTTTTAGAATACTTGGTGACTTTGCTGATTGCCTCCTGTGCCTCCTGCACATGAAAAAATGACTGTGTGCTATGTGAAGTATCTCTTCAGATCTGCTCTTCTTCTCTCATCACCAGTCTTCCCCGTAATGCTGCCATTTGCAGCTGTGTTCCTGCTTCCTTCTGCTCAATTACCATTTTCAGCCATTCCACTGTCCATTTCCAAGTCGAATTGAAGCTCAGCTACGTGATTTGTCATGCCCTCAGCCCTACTTACATTTGACTTTTCCTCATTTTGTTATAACCGAACTCATTTACCCATTTGTTTGTTTCTTGTTGCCTTTCCCTTCCTAGACCTCCTTGCTATTAAACTTCCACATCTTTTACTGGTATCACATTTTACCAGGCTTATAGCAGTGGTTTTATCTGCAGTTCCAACACCCTTTTTTCTTTTAAATTACTTCCAGCAGGAGATCTGTTGATTGCAAACGTCCAAATAATCTCTTACTGTGCAGCTATTTGTGTTTTTTTAACTTGTTTTGGACTGCTGGATTTCTGGAGCAGAGGATGTAGTTGTTACCCTTTTTTTTCATAAGCTCTAAGTAAACATCAGCTGTACCACACTTTATAAAAAACCTAATCTTTTCTTTAATGATATTTCTGTTTCTAGTATGCTTTGCCAGATATTGCTACAGAACTATGCTTATGCCTCAGAAAGGGGTGTTTTAACCTGTGGAAAAAGTAATTTGAGTGAAAAGTGTGATTGAGTGAACCTCACGATAACGCACATGCTTCACCAGAGTGTATTTTCCTGCTCTTCAGCATTCTCTCTCCCCCATAGTTTGTCTGAGACATATACAACAGGTGAGAATAGGCTCAGAGATGGTCAGCTAATTTCTGTTTTGCGTGCACGTATCTTTAATATGCTAAGAAACTTGCTTTGTCACACAGCATGCCAGCAGAAAGCACAGCGTGTGTCCAGGAACAGAACTGTAATATGAAATGAATCTCAGGCTTCCTTCTCCTTTTGTCTTGCAGAGGCAGGCAGCGGCCAAGATTACGTGACCTCAGAAAATCAGCTGCTCTACTACCCCAGTATTACCTACGCCATCATTGGTAGCTCTGTCATTTTTGTGCTCGTGGTGGCCTTTCTTGCTTTAGTTCTGCATCACCAAAGAAAACGCAACAATCTCATGACCTTACCAGTGCATCGCCTGCAGCACCCTGTGCTGCTGTCCCGGCTGGTGGTCCTTGATCACCCACACCACTGCAGCGTCACCTACAACGTCAACAATGGGATCCAGTACATGTCCAACCAGACCTACCACAGGCCAGTGGATCTAGACTCGCCTCCATCCTATTCAGAGGCTGTGCTGGACCAAAGGTACGTATAGCAGCTAAACCTGCTCTCACCAAAGTTTCATGCTGGTTGCAGCTGTGTGCATCTGTGTTTCTGCTCCCTGTTTATTCTTATTATGCTTTTGATGTCACCATCAAAACTGTGTTGCTATTCTGTCAAGTTCACTTGCTTTTATTACCATTAAAGGCGTGTAAGGCAAGCTTAAGTCACAATCTTAGCATGTGCAGTTGCAGAAGCAGGAAAATGCAAAGAAACGTATAACTTCTCTCATGATATCCCGTGCCAGCCTGGAGTCAACACGTGAAAACTGAATTTGGATTTTTTGCCCAAAGCTAGCTGGGTCATAGGACAAATGCCCTGGAGATGAGTGATAAATAAGTATATAATGTAAAGATGTCTGCATTTCTTGCATCAAGTAACTGAATAGACCTTCTGCTCTATGCCACTTCTCTTTTTACTCAAAGAAGAAAAGAGAAGAGCTCTGGAATGGAAAGCTCTGTTCTTTTTTCTTTAGTAGCTGAAAGTGCTTTGAAGCTTTGCGGGTATGTTGATTTTGTATTGGTGACACTGGTTTTATTTGTAGATCATTAACCTTTGTTTTAACCTCTGCCTGTAAACTCTTTCCAAATAAAATTGCTAGACTGACATCCTTTGTACATAAAAAGGGCATAGTGGGAACTTTGATGATCCAGTTTGTTCACTGTCACCCTGTCACCATTCTTTAGTACAATCTCTGGGATCTAGGAATGATAATGTAATCTTTTACATTCCTATTCTCTGCTGATTTGGCAGCAGCTTACTTGTCTTAATGCTGACATTCATAATAGTGATATCTTTTCATTACTACCGACAACTGGATGAACAGCAGTACAGATTGTAATTGCTTCTCACCTGGGCCAGTGCAAACCATCTGCAATTTCAGAATTGATTGCTCCCAATATCTGATATCAATCTGCTAAACCCTTTCATCCTTCTACTTTGTTTTACCATTAGAATCAAAAAACAGTTTTACTGAATCAAGTACCTTATCCTTTCTGTGCCTACTTTGCATACCACATGCCAGAGCTGTGCTAAAAAAATGCTTGTGAAGAATTCAGTTCATTATGTATTTGTAGACCATAAGCCATTAATCTTTGTCACTTAGCAGAGGTTTCTTCAGAGCTTTGTGTTCGGATCTACAGATGCAAATCTGATGCTTACCTTACATCTTTTATAGTGCTTTTTCAGGTTGTGTAAAAGTTACTCAAGAAAAATTCTTAACTTCTTTGAGGGCGAGCCAAGTGTTGTTTGGCAGTGCGTGTCCATGAAAATCATTGTGGAGTGCTAAGCAGGAAGTAGTAAGTTCTGTTGCTTCCTGACCAGAAACCTCAGTACCTGGTGGTGCTTTGGAGGTTTTGGAATAACGTGAATAACATGGGAAGGTCTGTTTAAGATCATCTGGCAGGTGTGATTGAGGAAGTGCCAAGAAAAACTGCTCATTTTATTCTTTATTGGAAAAAATCTTATGTGCGTTTTCCCATGCCATTATTTTCAATAACCTCTTGCTATGTTATGTTTCTTGCAGCAGACCACCTTGGTTTGACCTTCCACCACCTCCTTACTGTTCTGAATCTGAATCCCCTAACCAGCCAGATCTCCCTCCTTACCGGTCTCGGACAGGAAGCGTGGTGAGCACAGACACCCCCACGGCTGGAAGCCCTCAGGGCACCGACAGCAGTTGGACAAGAGATGTCCATGAGAGCATGGATGGCCACAGAACCCTTCTTGAGAGGACAGCAGATCCAAGTGATTCTTTGGTCAACCATGTTGATGAAAGAGAAGCGTAACTGCTCCAGTGTTTGGGATGGCAGGAAGAGATTTACTTTTTCTGGGCCGGGTGGGTTAATTTGCTGTTGCTGTAAGGTTCAGGCAGACGTGTGTGCGAATGATGACTTGACTTGGGTCCACATTAATTTTTTAAATCTGCATTTTGTGCTCATCTAAGACAGAGATGTGAGAGCTGAAAGTGGAGTTGCATCAGTTCCT
Source organism: Coturnix japonica (assembly GCF_054131305.1). Classification (NCBI taxonomy): domain Eukaryota; kingdom Metazoa; phylum Chordata; class Aves; order Galliformes; family Phasianidae; genus Coturnix; species Coturnix japonica. The sequence continues at coordinate 6,974,313 of NC_140667.1, read as the reverse complement.
GACAGTATTCCTGCAAGCAGGTTCCAGTTCAGACCAGCAAGAGAAAAAGTGCTATGCTGAAGAACTGCTGCACCATATTTCTCAGAATATATACTGTATATGAATGTATATATGTGCATGTGTAATATATACAAACGTTGCACACAAAAGCTATGCCAGGTCTCTCGTTTCTAGACTGCTTCCAGTCCACTGTGAACTGTTCCTTCCCACTACCTGGTGCCAGGTGGTGGTCATCGGAGCATGAAAAAGCAGTCCTTCAGGAGGAAAACAGCCCAGTGCTAAGTCCACTGGCAGCACTCGAATTGCAGAAGATGCTGTAGATGGCCCTTCTCTTCCTTGCCAAGAACTTTCTCCTTGTGAATGTAATTTTCAGTTTTAGCTTCTGATGATGCAGCAGCTCTCTAACTGAACGAACAAGTGTTCTTTGTTCTTACTCCTCCGCCTCGATGCTATTGTTGAGGCCAGATCTGCATGGATTTTCTCAGGAAAACCACAGAGGTTGGCTCATCTGTCAAACTTCAGGCTGACCACAGAGGCAGTGAGGCTCAACACACCAGTGCAAGACTTCAAACGTGGCAAAACGGCATCGCTCTATATGTTTCTTCTTAAGATAAGAAATAAGAGTTAAGAAATAACAAGCAAACAAAACCAAAACTTTTCCATCTTCATCTTCAGCAGCACAACCAGCCTGGAGCTAACACCCATCATGGAAAACTTCTGTTTCAATGACTGGTTAGTTAATTTCTGAAACAACTGAACGTGGGGTAAGGTTTAGGGCTTGTCTGCAAATGGATATGTGTGAATACACAATTTTAATAACGTGTGTATGTGTAAACATCGTGAACTGTGTAGGCTTAGTTCTGTTTGTACCTGTAGGACTTCAAAATCTTGATGTTTTTCTTTGGAGATTCTCATTGCTTTTCCTTAATTGTTTGCCATTATTCATATTCATTTGGTTCAGATTCTAGTTTCTTCAGATAAACAGAATTACTTTTATCTATTTTGAGTTTTTCTCTCTTAATTTAATTGTCATTAAATAGGCTTTGCTGTTTGATGGAAAAGCGGAGAACTACTGCTTTTCCAAACCCTCTGGTTTTTTCCTCCCTATTTAAGGTAACATCTTTCCCCTAAAGGTTAGATGCTCAGGACTCAAGAATTCCTGAGTGTGGGTGCAGGTAGTGGAGTGATTAAAGTTCAGACTCAGTTCCAACACATAAAACTGATTTCACTTTGTGTTTGTTTTTGTTTGTTTGTTTTATTTCCATGTCTGGAGTAGTCTGTCATGGCAATGTGGGAGGCAGGCACCAGATGGGTTTAAGAGCAGCAGTCCTTCCAGGGCTGAGATGACACAGTGGGGACACTGTGAAACTGTAGTGCTGATGGTCTTGGCTTTGTTTGGAAATAAATTAACAGCAGCTTTTCCTTATGGGCTTAGGCAGCCTGTCCTGAAGTGCACTGAAGATGATCCTACTTGGTCCTCGTAAAGCAACATGCAAGCCTCAGTCAGATTCCATTCTCGGTGGGAGCTCAAGCAGTATAGTTACACTGTCCTGCATGAAGTAGGACTTGGCTAATTAATCAGTCCTTGCAAATTTCTAGGCAGACTGTTGTCATTGTCACTTAAATAGTTGCTCTATGTTTTATATGGAAGTCAGACTTGAGTATAGCTGACTTGACAGCATATGTGGGCACAGGAATGAGCACCAAACCCTGCTGTACCACTTGTTGCCTTTGTTAAGGGTTCTGCTCAGCCTTCTATAAGCAAACAATACACTATCAGGATTAGCCTTATTTTATTAGACTTGAGAATTTGCTACTGCAGAGTTTACAGTGGTTTCATTAGACTTTCATTTTTTTCCTGTTTAAGTAGCCTAAAGCTGCATTAGTGAGACTAATCATCGTGTCCTGTGTAACTTAAGTGGCACACATCCCTCTTGCAAGCCTTCTGTGGGAGACTATTTCACATTTCTTCTGACACATGGTATATGCAAACCAAACGTGTTTGCCTTTGGATTCTAAAAAATAATTATCTACATAGCTAAGAAGTAGGAAAGGAGTGGAAATAGCCTGCTGCTTCTGTCTGTGTCAGTCACTGTCATTTATGTACATATATATGTATATATAGAAGATATACTTTCAGGTTGTATATATTCGTGTAACTTTTGCATTAAGATAATCCATTTGGACTTCATAAAAGTAGGGGAAAAAAAAGAAGAAGCATTCTAAATGGTGTGAAATTTTCCCTTCCAGCTAAGGGTGTATTTATCTTTGTACAGGAATCTTTCCGTTTTTAAGAATTCAAGTTTTAAAAGGAGATTGTGCCTTTCTGACTGTGTGTTGATTTGGGGAGGCTATTGTTACATATCACTGTCTAGAGAACCAAAAAGAGAAACAAGACTTGTCTTCCTCTTTGTTGTTAGTTTTGGGGACCACTTTGAGGAGTAGTACAGGGATTCAGTATCTCGTTCCAAAAAGGCATGCTAAAACTTTAAGGAAGGTTTTCATCTTACTCCAGTTTTCTGGTACCTGTAACAGATTTGCTAGCTGGTTTCTTTGGAAATTGCTGTAGTATCATACTGAAACTGTTTATAATGTGTCACTTCTGGTAGTGTTAGTACAGCACTGTGCTGCATTATTTAGTGGAATCTTTGGAGAAACGTGGTAGCAACAACTGCACTGATTGAATTAAATATTTCATTGGAAATCCTGTAGTTCCTTCATCTTCGTCTTGTAGGGTTGAAGCTGAACGCTCATGAAGTGCCGTGTAGTGGGACTTCTGTAGCTGGTGAAGTTGGAATTAATCATTCTATTGTTTGAGATTGCTCTTAACCTTTTAATTTGAGGTGCGTCCTCCAGGAGCTTTCCTTTATATTTAATGTTTAAATAAATTAATGTTCTTTCAAAGGCCTATTTCTTACACAAGTAAAACAGATTTCTTCGGAGCCAAATCCTGATTCCTGATCTGTATTCAGCGGTGACCACGGTAATGAGTAGTTCCACTAAGAGAGGGGGATTAATTAATAAATTTGATATCAGTAAACCAATTGGAAGAAATGATTGCTTGAGGTAAATAAAGGAATTGGGTTTAGGCTGTTGGAGATGAGATTTGGGTTATTTTTTTTAAAGATGGTTTATTTAAGTTTCAGAAGTTGTGATTATCTGTAACCTCCGCAGAAGTCAGAGTGCTGTGTATTTTAAAATGAAGCCATTAGCGAATCTGCTCGATAATAATGTGAAGTTCCTTGTATGGCAAATTACAATTTAGCTCTCTGGTATTGCGCTAATGGAAAACCGGCAGTAATGTTTTTAAAAGAGAGCCTGTGAATAATTTCCTCTGCTCTTGCCTACAGTGGCATACATGACAACGCTGTGACTGCATTGCGATTTTTAAGTGACTTTGCATTGGCTCTTCCTCTCCTTTTAAGTCAAATCAGTTTTATTTACACCACTTCACTTTGATGCAGCTAATGGGGGCCTTGTGATAGATTTAGAAGTTGGGTGGAGGAAAAGAGACGATGACTCTCATTTTAATTAATGCTGCAGCTTGTTAATCTCGTGCTTTACTTTTTAGACATCTTAGAAAAGACAAATGGTTTTAGTAGATAAGGGAAACTATTAATGATGAAAAGGATAGAGGGACACTGATTCTGGATTCAGTTTTTAATGAATATTTAAAATTGTCTAAATGAAGGAAGAATTTAATGCTGTATTTTTAAAAGTGGTGATCAAATGGCAAGTACTGTTCTTAACTGTTGCTCATCAGAAGCTATTTTGCATACAGTGCCTGGAACTGAAATTGTGATCAAGTGCTCTTCTTGCAGTTCATACGAGACCCAAAATATGTTATATTAGTGCAAGGCTTGTGGACTTAAATATGTAACTGCAGAAAGAATTTCAGTACCATGCTGGATTCTGCTTGGAATGTATTCCAATGCAAAACTGTGGCCTTTGTTTGTCCCTTTTGTTACCAGTTTGAGGGGTTTTTTCTGCTTGAAATTAAGACATGTGAGAGCTTTAAGGGAAGCTGTATGTTGAAACCCAACCTTGTCTTAAACTTTTGTAAACTGGATATCCTCAAAAATGTATTCTGTATTCCTGAATAAAGTTGGTGTTTTAATACTGCTCCTAAGTGAACATGTCCCGTACCTTGTGAAGCCTCTTCTGTTTACAACCTCTGTTGTGAGGCTTCATCCATCTGCTCCTGTATATGACGTTTTGTTAATCATGGTGAATTTTAAACGCTGTTTTTAAAAAGGAAGTGATACCGGAAACCCACATGTGTATATACGTATAAAAATATGCTGACATATATGTCTTTTATTTATACTAATGAAAATTGATTTCTTTCTCATCTTCTCGTTTAGCTTGTGCTGTCAAAGATAGGCAGCTGAAGCAGCCCTGTTGCATTGCCCTCTGCTCTGTAGCAAAGCTCTCAAGACCTTGGCAGAGGTCGGTGCTCAGCTTGCTGAGCTACAAGGGCCTTCACCATTGCCTTCTACCTCCCTCTTTCCACCTTCCTCATTTCCATCCCTCACATCCCCAGCACAGCATCCCCTTACATCTCCATCTCCTCCACCAACGTGCCAGATGCGTGAGCCAGGATGGCACTGAGACGTTCTGCAGAGGATGCGTGTCTGGCTGCAGTCTGGTGGCAGGGAGCTCCCATGGCTCATTCCTGATGCCGACTTTGCCATCATCATGGGAACGCTCAGCCCCACTGGCTCCCCACTTGACATCTGGATCATTGCCGCTCTTCCTGTGGAGGTATGTGGTGAGACAGCCTTTTCAAAGGGCTAGTGTTGAGAAAAACCCTTCATGTTATGAAGTTATTTTAACAGACTAGGAAAAATAGGTCCAAATATTACATCTGAATATTTCTGTCTATGAAGCCACGTAGAGGAACACGTATTTCATTTCCATGACTCATCTCCACTCACTACCTTGGCAAAGGCATGTCCGTTCTATCTTTCATTATCCCTGTTAATTAAGTCACATACCCTCACCAAAATGCTCAGACAGTAATCTTTGTTTGGCACTGGCAGACTGCCCCAAAATAAAGAACTGTGGATTCAGAATTCACTGCAGCACCACAAGGGAGAGGGATCTGTTGATGCTGCCACAATTGCATCCTCTGCAGGAGGGTTGGAGGAAGGGGGGGTGAAGGGGGAAGCTCAGAGCTGATTCACTCAGTCATGTCCCAGCAAGAGCTACGCTCCAGAAACGTTGATTCAGAAGACAGCCGCTTATGAAAACAAATAGCACGCTCTCCAGCTAAGCTCCCTGATTAATCGTTTTTATTCTCTCTGCTTCCAATTTGTTTAAAGACCTTAATTTTTACACCTGAAAAATTAAATATGCAGTTTATTTCAGCGGTGATTTCACGGCGTCTTTTCTTGCTGATTTGCAGCAGTCTTCTAGTCTTTCAGCCTCAATTATGTATTGGTGAGAGAGCTAAGAGGCTTTTCACCTTTTGGGGAGCTATAGTCCAAAATGAAATGTTGTTATTACTTGAAGTAAAGGCATCTTCGTGTGGAAATTCACAGCTCTTCAAGCGTACTTTTCTTACCCAAGTTGAGAGTATGCATATTGCATAAAGCCCTTTGGAAAAGTGCTGTATTGATCTCTAGGGACTTAAATTTTCTGTTTATCCACAAAACAGTGTGAATAACTAAACTGAAATGTGGTGCTCTGCTTCCCAGAATCCCAGCGGTACTGCTTACAGCCACGTTGAGGGAAGTGCTGCAGAGAGCAGGCAGTGCAGTTTTGTGGCACATCCGGCCCTTAGTGTTTCTGTGGAAATGTGCCCAAAGTGGTTCAGTGTTACAGTTGCTTTGGTAAATGGATACTGTGCAGAAGACTTCTTAAACTGAGAATTGATTTGGGACCATCAATTCCTGTACTCTTCCCAACAAGCGCTATCCAGGTATGTACTTTTTTCAATAGTTCTCATCTAAGGTTAATTTATACCGGTCATCTTAAAGTAAAAAAATTTATTTAAAAAAAAAAAAAAAGAAGAAGAAAATTAAAAAAAGAAGCATCTCATTCCTTGTTATCACAGCCTGCAACTCCTTCAGATTTAAACCATGTTCGTTCCTCAGTACAAAAACACAAGAGACTTCATCTGTGTAAGAACAGTAGGGGTAATAGTCAGTTTGATCCCAAACAGCTCTTTTCTAGAACAGCATTCTGTCAGTGTCAGCTTGATGGAATGAGTGAGTGGTCTATCACAGTTATTTGGAATGCTTTCTGTTTCCTTGACATGCTAGTCATGTCACAGCACAGTGATGAAGAAGTATGATGTTGTTTTTGACAGTAGATTTTTCTTCTCATTTGTTTGTGACAGGGTTATCTTAGAAAATGCTATTTGCTCAACAATGCATTCAAATAGCTCTTGCTTGAGCAGGTTTGGAGTAGGAGAAGGAATATAAGGTTTGTTAGTTGAAACAGGCTTAACCTATGGAAGTCTTACAGTTCCGTGCTAGTAACTGTTAGGAAGGAGGAGAGACCTAAATTTTTCACATCAGAGATTATATTATCTGTTGCCACTATTGAATATGTGATGAGAGACCCAGAATTTACTGCTCAGTCCTTTCCAGAGAGGAGCAATGTTCTTCATACGGCCTTTGCTGTATATCACGGTCACTTGTAGCATCATGGATCTGCTTACTGAGGATATTATGATCCAAGTCACAAGGAATTATCTGGGTACATCTGAGGTGATTTCTTCGCAATGGAGAAGGCTGCTTTTCTAGTGTGCTGTTCTATGTGGAAGGATTTTTTCCCCCTACTTTTGATGAAAACTGGTGCTTCCAACTTGGTTTGTTTCTATATTCTACCCGTTGAACCTGAAGAAAATAATATTTAAATGCTGCACAGTAAATGTGTTTGCGAACTTAGGAAACGTCATTGATAATTGGCTGTTCCTTTGCTGGTTTCTGTTTACCCAAATGTGATGCAAAGGCAAAAGCTGTATTTATTGTTATCCCTTGGTAGGCTGTGCAGAGCAGAGGAGTTAGCAGAACCAATGAATTATCCAGAGTGGATTTAGAGAATGCTCTGCTTCAGAGGTAATGGAGCTGGCTTTAATACCTGCTTTCAAGGTGTTGCATTAGATATGCTGGTTCAGGCATGGATTATGTAGATAATGCCATAACTGAGCGTCTGCAGAAATAAAAGAACACGCCCGCCTGAGAGATGCAGCAGATGTTCATTAGTGAAGCCAGTCTCCAGAAGCTGCCAGGCCAGGCTTGGAAGTTCCTGCGCCGTGAGCCCCAGTGGGCCTGGTGCTGAGACTGCAGTCACAGCTAAAAGGAATGGCTGATGGGGTTTCTGAAGCACAAGTTGGTCTATCTGGTATCTGACACCTGAAGTATGTGAATGTGGAATGATAGTTACCTTCCTTCGGGAAGATAGATAGAAATCATTTGCTTTGTTGAGGTTGTGTTTCTCAACCACTGTGGTTACTCTTAAGAGCTAGTTCTTCTTCCTTTTTCTTCACTGCAGGGGCAGGAGGAAGATTTGCACTGCTTTGTGAGTGAGAACACCTGAAACACAGATAGATACCAAGATTAGTTTTAGGAATGACAGAACTGTCATCTTCCAAGATGCAGCCTCCTGACCATTGGGACGTGCTGTCTTACCCATCTATTTATAATCTGCTGAATCCATTCAATTTTGCTTGCACATTTAAGGAAAAGACAAAGGAGAGTCTGCACCTGCAGGTAACTCTTTCAAGTTCTCTTCTTTTAGTGTTTAAATTAGGGCAGCAGTAGAAGTAAAGATTTGAATTCCATATTTTCTTCTAACCTCTAGGTGCTTGTTTGCATTATTTATGTTTGCAGACTTAGTGAATTCTGTATAGCTCAGTGTGTGGAGGCTTCTGCTCTACAGTAAGTTTCCATTTAATCTCAAGCAGGTATTTCTGTAGATTTCCACAGGTTAACAAATATGCGGCCTGTGAATGACTCCCAGAAAGGAGCCAAGGTGTATTGAAAGTGGTTGCCGTAAGTAACGCTGGTGTAAAGATGCAGCTTGTCAGTTCAGTGTGTCTTCACACTGGGGGTAGGGTAAGGATGTGGGGGCTGTAGGAACACCTTGCCAGATAACTGACACTCTGATTTTTTGCTTTACACAGTCAGGAACAGAGCTGGGAGAGGTAGGAACAAGGAGCGTCATTTTCAACCTGAACATATAAGTAGCCCATAGTGATATGGGAAACTACAGAGAGGAGAGAGAGCAACCTGGCTGCCTTTTACGCTGACATTTTAAAAATGATCTCATGATAGTGCTTTGAAGGTGATTTGGTTATATTACCTAAGAAAAAGAAGAAAGCCCCCACTTTCTTTCCTCAGTACTAGTATTGAGAATGAGAACACTAACGTGGGGGAGAGTGGTTTGAAATGATTTCTGGATGTTTTTTTCTTCCTTTGAAAATATAGGCAACGTTAATTATGGAAAGGCATCGGTATCTGATCTGAAGCAGGCGCTTTCATCTCACCTCTTGCTTTTAAAATCACTGTGCTCTTATCTCTGCTCAGAAGAAGGGGTGTGGAGGGAGAGCCCTGGTGCTCTTGTGGCCTAGATGAATGGGATACCTTGCGAGAGCAAGGCCATTAAAGACTGCCAGTAAGAAACTATTAAGAGTTTAGGAGCTAATTTCCCATGGTCGTGGTGACCACAGGAAGAAAGAAATCCGTGGTCTGCAAAAGACAAAGAAAAACCTTAAAAATTTAATGAGGTCAACTACTGTTATACCGTACTAAATATGCTCAGCTTTGAAGGCAGTGGAGGCAGACAGGATCTAGGAGATGTGATGGGTGTTTCCCCTAATGTCCACTGACAGCCTCAATCGTACATTAACCCTTCCTTTTGTTAAACAAGCCTAAGTTGCAATTATTAATCATTATTAAGGGCCTACCCCTATGCTGACAGCAGTTTTTGTATAAATCTGATGAAGTAACCGGAGGAGCTCTGTTCTTAGCATAGAAAAGCTTGGCTCACAGCAGTGTGAGCTTTGGGCAGGTGCCTCACATGGGGAAGAGGCATGGAGGTGTCACACCTTAATGCAAGGTCTTATGGGGGCAAGTATCTGGCTGGGGTGATGGGAAGGAAGTGCTGCTGGTCGCAGCATGGCAGAAATGGCCTTCACATTTGGTTTTTCCTTGGGGGCATGTGGTGAGACCCTGGGTGGCCCGGGAGCTGCCGCGGGCATTGGTGTGTCAAGGAGGGCCCTGTGGAGCAGCCAGCTGTGAGGCTCCATGCTTAGTCTGTGGTATGCCATGTGATACCAGCAGCTTGAGATGTTGGCCTTGATGTCTGAATTACTTGAGGATTTCACACGGTTTTGAAGAAGGGGGGGGGAATAAGATTATGTCACGTTAAGGCTGTGACATCAGCTAAGAAAAGCTTGGAGCTCACTGTTAAGCATGAAATGTCATCAGGAACCGAGTGCATTCCTGATGTGTTCTCTCTGGAGAGTGGCTGACTTGCTGCCATCAGCTGAGAGGTGCCTGCAAAGGGCCACTGAGCGGCAGGGAGGGCTTTTCCCCACTGCTTTTGACTTCTAGGGAGATGTCATGAGGTCTGTCTGCCCTGGTTTCTGTTTAGTCTGAGAGCTTACATTTCTTGTCCTACTGGCACCCCTGGATCGTGTAGTGCTGCCCTTTTGTGAGGAGCTTTGTTAATGCAGTGATTTTTTTGTAGTAAGTGGCCTGTGCAGATAGAAGTAATAGTGTACTTCTCTGTAAGAAGACTGGATTCATGCAAATTCTCAGTCTATTAGTTACGATGTGTTTATGTTTTTCAAGTGTCTTGTTGTATCCAGTAGGAAATTACAGCTTTGGCTGTGGTCTGGTGAGTCTAGGAGTCACAACCTAAGGAAGAACCTTTCAAATCCAGGATTTAAAACAATAAAACATCCGAGATGGTTACTGCCGAGTTAATGGCCCGGTGAAGAAACAAATCACCGTGTGCCACTTCATGCTTCTCATCTGCCTGATCTCTTCTTTTTCCCAGCAGTCACGCTGCCCTCATCTCACACACTAATCAAATGCAATCCAATATAATCAAATGAAATGCAATAGTCTCCTTTTCCTTCTCAGGCTAGGCTTATTTTTAATCCCGTGCTACAGAACAAGGGGGCACGCAGAAATGAAGCTGAATTCATTGCTCTCCCTCTGGGTCAACAAGAAATGACTCCGATCTTTTCCTAGATCAATGAGTTGCTATCGTGTCCCGACAACTTTGCATTCCCTGGGAGTGATGTGAAAAATGAACCTCTGTCTTCTGTGTGGCACCGGCACTGTGGCTGAAAAACGCTCCCCTTATTAAGCTTGCTTATTTTATGGCAACATGTATTTTTCTGTATCAGCTGTGTGATGGCCCTCTCATTAATCAAACATGGGCTGGCCTGTGATCTGCTAACTGTGAGCAATCTCTCTTAGATTTTACCCCAGTGAAGGGGGGACGGAAGGGGATGGTTCTTCTGGGGTGGTGTCCGTTAACAACATGTTTCTTTGCTGAGTGCTGAGCGCTCAGATAAATAAGTGAGCTGATGGAGGATTAGCCTGGCTGTTTAACAGCCTGTCTTTGAAATGCGGGAAGCATTTACTCTTGTTCCTCTGCAAGAAGACTAGTGATTCTCAGATAAAGGGAAAAGAGAAGGGAAAAGAATCAAGAAATTGGCTCTTGCTCATTTTTAGACCAGTTTCTGAAAAACGCTGCAGAAAACCATCATTTTCCAATTGATTACGTTGATTCCAAAACTTCTAATTTTTGAATGTTGAATGCCCTGCTAAATACACGCTGCTCAAGTGAGACTGCTAATGAAACAAACAGATGGTGATCTGAATAGAGTAAAAGGACATAATAAAGATGTGCTTTGAAATAGCCAGACAGAGCAAATTGCAAGGGAGATTGGGGAAAAGAAAGTGATGAAAAACTGAGAACAAACCATTACCGGTATTCATGTTATTCACCAAGTGGATCGGCGTGCAAGTGGGAAGGTGTTTGATTATCTTCCATTATATGATCTTCACAAAAAGCCAAAAGAGCCATTTTTTTCTCTGCTGAGAATGTTGGGGGTGATAGACTGGAAATCAGAGTCCTGATGAAGCACAGGGGCCAGGCAGTGCCTGTGTATCTCATTGCTGCCTTGAGGGCCATGTGTGTCAGCAGTGACATTTGTTTGCTTTCTATTTTGAGCATCACCTGAGGGGAGGAAAGAAAAACAAAGCAAAAATTCCCACCCTAATTTTGTTTGCTTCTTTCCCAAACTAACACAACTTGAAATGCGCTAGAGGTTCTGGGAAGCCTGGGGCATATGCTAAAATTGTGACCCTCTGAATATCGGGCTGTGTTGTAGCAAGCAGAATATCCTTCTCCTCCAGTCAAGAAAAGACTGGCTGCTGGGCTGCCCTCCTTGTTCACTGCTCTGCTCCTACTCCTTCTGCAGCTTTGCTGGGCCACCTGTGCTCTGTGCTAGCAGGCCGGCTAATGCTTCACCTTGGTCTTTCAGTCAAGATTTATAGGCCGCTGTGAAGTAGAGTGACAGGAAGAAATGATTTATTTACTTTGGATCTGAAGTAAAAACAAATAGTGGGATGTATCCTAAAACAGCCGGCTACTGCAAGACGTGGCGGTGGGAAGCCCATGAGAATGCTATTGCTGCTCATCCCAGGGGTCGTGCTGCAGCCATGGAGCATCCCCTTTATACCACTTTCCCCATCCCAGATCATTGCAGCCTATTTGGCTGACCCATACCGTGGTGCTGGAAGCACTTAATTAGCTGATGAGCACTTTGAGCAGCTAAAAGTTATTCACTTTGGACTGAGATTAAAATCTTTAGGATGGAAAGTGAGGAAGTGACACCTTTGTGTCAGGCCTAGTTCCTGAAGCTGGGAGGAAAGAAATGAGTTTTAGAAGTAGACTTAGCAATAGATTAACCCATGCCCTCATCGGCACTCGACTACACAGAAGTAACAGGCAAATCAATATCCAAGGCACGCACATCTCCAAAGCCTTGGTATTTCAGCATCTGACGTTCTGATATTTCCAGTAAAAATTAATTGTTCTCTGCTGTCGGCTGCAGAGTCTCCACTGCTCCCTCATTAGCACACAGCCAAATGCTTCTGTCTTCTGTCTTGCAGGATTGGGAATCTGTTTGATTTGCTCGGTTTTTGTTTGCTGTGAACAAAACCGTTCCTTGTTTCTGTGATTGTACCCCAAAGGGCAGAAGGCAGCAAAGCTGCGCTCAGCATCTCCGTGCTCATCAAAGGACTGTTCTGCAGCCTGTCTGTGGGCCTTGCGCCTTCCTTTGCTGTGTGGTGAATTCCCAGGCTTTCTCCTGCACCCTTTTCTCTAATCATTAAAACTGTTACTATCGTGTCTCCCACAGCAGAAATAAATAGGAGCCACGGATGCCCTGATGGCCCAGCTTGCTGTGGCTCATTTTGTGCCAAAACAATTGTGGCAGCTGCTCAGTCTCACAGAGAAATGTCAGTATTAGATTGTGCCTTCTGCTGGGTTTATAGAATAATAAATATGTGACTTAAGAGCAAATTCCTCTTGTGCAGATACATGTGAAGTCTTCAGCACGTGCACCCACCACTGTCTCTCTGGAGTGAACTGTTGCCGTGTCCAGCGCAGGAAGGACGATATAATGCAAGAGTTCTGTGGTGCTTCTACAATCCCTTTATTGCAATATCCGTAAATATACCATACATACAATCAGGTAAGGAGTACAGTCATCAAGCAACCTGTTTTCTGCTAGTCTAGAAGGCCATTCTTGTATTAGACCTTTGGACAGGTCAGCACACACTCCTGTTCTTACGTGCTCCTTGCACACAGTGCGACTGATTTCAGTCCTGTCCTTTCTGGCGTTTGCCCAAGGTGGTGTTCCACAAACAAACCCCAGCTGCTGACCTGACTCTTGTTGTGCTTTGATCCTTAAGATTAATATAATGCATTGTTTTTCCTTTATGTTACTTCACTGTGCTTTGATTGTACATTGTTTTTTCTTTTATGTTAGTTTATTATGCTTAACTATTTTAATTAAGAAACCAGCTGTCCCTCAGAATAGCTGTATTTCCCAATTTCTTTGTTCAAATCAACGGGGCAACAACTAAGGCAGTTATTGGTGGAGCAGGCAGTGAGGGTTCTGTCTTTGCCTTTGGGATTGCCATTGTATTTTTGTTGAGTTATCATTGATCACCAGGTACTCCGTCTGTGGAACTGGGTTGAAGGGCTGATCTTTTCAGCTCATGATATGGCTTAAGAGACAACACAGGAATCCATAGAGGACCTGAGGGAGACAGAACACATACGTACTTTCTTCCCCATCTTAATAAAGGTACAGGCCCTTTCCAATGCAGGCTAAGCTGATCTTTAAACAGTACTTTCAGACAGGGGACTTGTAACGTTTGCTGCTTAAAGCGTTTCTTAATCACAGGGAATCCATGATCATCACAGTTTAAAAATTTTAAGCAAATACTGTATTGTCGAGTTTCTCTTGAGGGGAGATCATATTCTCCCTTTTTTGTTTAAGTAACATTGTTTTCAGGCTTGCATGCAAGTGTTCCACAATACTTTGGCCCTGGGGATTATGTGGAATGCCAAGTGCATGTGACACAGATCATTGTTGTAAAAACGGCTTTACCCATTCTGATTTATAGCCAGGTCCTTGGTCTGTTTATACGATTCTTGGCAGTTCCGTTGTCGCAGAACAGACCAATGTCTGCATACACGAGTTGCCTTTTCACCAGGTAGTGCAGAGGCACAAACGTATTTAGAAAACATATAAACCACAACGCACACATATTTCAGTTCTCCAAACTCCAAAGCATGTGACATCCCTCTGCCGCACGTCATTAGGATGTAACCCCTGAGGGTTAACCCGTGAAGGGACACTGTTACCGAGCCTTCGGTGATCCACACAAGCTCTGAGAAAGTCTGTTGCTCGTGAGCACCTCCAATCAATCTGCTTCATTAGGCAGCAAGCGGTTTGATGCAAAAAGGAGTTAGACACAACTGCCATCTGAAATCATGTGGTCGTTACATTAAAACTGTAGTTTGATGCTAATCTATCAGCAGCCTCATCTCCTTCTGTTATGGTTCCTGGGAGGACAAAATGTGATCGCACATGCATAATAAATACATTTGACGTCCTACTCTGTGGATTGGCCCTTATGAAAAGCAACACGTTTAGTGAAGTTTTATCATCAGTTTTGATAGATACATTTTCTGTGCACATTACAATTCCGACTGCATATTGTGAGTCCGATACTATGTTCAAATCCCTTTCTGGAAATGCCTGTAGAGCCATGTGAATAGCTTCCAGTTTAGCCTTGTGAGTCCATGCATATCCTGATCTTCTAATATATTTCTAGATGTCTCCTTCCCTCCACTAGACCACTCCCTGTCCTGTTTTTTGATGAACTGTCAACAAAGACTGTTAGTGCATCTTTGATGGGCATCTCTAAAACTGTACGTTAGAGGTGGGTCCTCACTGGAGTGTAACAGCTTATGAGTGTAGACTCAATTTCTCCTAAAAAAAATTGGCCACTGAACATTGAGTGGATCTACTGTTATTATGCAGTTGATCCCATTGCTCCCTATTAAGAGACATGTGAATGATATCAGGATCAGTCTTTGTCTTTCAGATCCTTCTGCGTTTAACAGTGCCTGACTATTGGGGAGCTACCAAACCCCTACTCCAGATACTAAAGCTGCAACTGGGGCCAAAGGTCACTGTAAGAGCCATTAGTTTTTATTTATAATCTTAATGTTGGCTCCTGTATCTATTAGGTCTGTCATGTGCTTATCATTCACTGTTACCAATAATGTGGGTCGATTCTGTGATAGTGTCATTGTCCAGTGTACTGTATTGTCTGAAATGCTTCCAGATGCACCTGTTTCTCAGGGCCAGTTAATGACTTTGGATACTCAGTAAGGAAGCAGTTGAGCAATACACGAGCCCTTGGATAAGTGGTAGAAACCTTGTGGTCAAGTCACTATGACCATTACCGTCCCAGTAGAGTCCAAATCAGTCACTTCCAGGAGTAAAAACAAACCTGCTGTAGTTGTACTGGATCTTCCCAGGATCAATCCCATTGTTCCATTAGGGAGGAGACCAAATACCACAGTGTCAAGTGTGTAGACCTTCCCTAATTCCTGTAAATTTACTTGTGAGGTAATTGTAAGGTTGACTCCTGTGCTCCCTGCTGTGGCTGCTGCTAAGTCCACGATGGTACCTTTCCCTTGGGGTTCATCAGATAAGCAGGTTTGCACTCTGTCTCTGGTGGATTTTTTGGGGTGTAGGACCTCCTGCCTGTCTGATTTCCTGAAAGAGGTCTGCCACTCTTTTCATATTTAGATTTACACTGATTAGCCCAGTGATATCCTTTCTCACAGGTTGGATCAATTTCCAGATATCTTTTTTGGGCAGTTTTTTTTTATAATATCCATAATCTCTGAAGTTAAAACATACTTTATTTTTGACACATGGTTGTTGCTGCTGTATTGCAGCAGCCAACACAGTTGTCTTATTAGGTTCTGTACCAATATTCTGGCATGCTTTAACATATTTACCTACTGCTGTGACTTTTACTCAGAAGAATGAGAACTGCCTGGCAATCTGAATTGGCATTTTCACATGCCAGTTGTAAAAGAAATATTCCTGCAGCCTCTGGGTTATCACTTTACCTAGAAATGGGAGCTTGAAATCTGTGAACCAGTGACATGAAGTGTCTTGTATTTTTGCAAAAGGTTCCCACCAGGCTTCTGAGTCAGGGACCCCTTTCCATGCCTTTAAAGCTAGATCTGTAGCTTGAGAGAATAACCTCTGCTCCTGCCTAGCCTGCTGTCAAGTGTTGTGTGAGTGTTGTTGCCTGTTCATTAGAGAAATTCCAAGTCATATATATGCCTTAATAGGGTCTCGATCATTCAAATTTTGTACAGCTTCTGTATCACTTAGTCAGAATGTTCTATTTGCCTAACAGCATATTGTGCTGACATCAGGGCTGTTTTTATCAACAGTTTCTAATTCCAGGGAGTCATGAGATATCCATTCCCCACTGATTCTAATATCCCTAATGCGAAGTGCTTCTTAAGCCTGTTTTCCTTTATATAGTTTTCTATCTCTTTAAGTATAATGATATTCTTCGTGCTGTGGAGGTTGCCATTCTCTGTATATTGCAGGAGAAGCACTAAAATCTCCTACTGCAATAGACTCCTGTGTGCGTTTCTGAATTGTGGAGGAAAAGGCCTGTGTTCCCCCAGGATCTCTGTCTGGGGGTGGTATTGGGAGCCATGTTGGAGGTAACGTTTCTATCCTAAGCCTTGATTATGATGGTAGCAGAGGGGCTAGAGGAAGACTGTAAGGTTTTAATTTTTCTGATACTTTATTGGGTGGTATTTCTGTCTACATCTTGATTTCCTTCTGTTCAGATTCACACTCTTTTTCTTGCATGGTAGGTTTTTTTTTGCAAAGGCTTAAGAGCAATGTATAGTATATTCCATGTTAGCAAATCCTTCTCGGGTATGGAGAACCCTAACTCCCTTCTGGTAGTAAAATGTTCTCCTACCCTTTTCCATATATCAATACATGTTCCTTCTAATGGAAACAAATTACAATGATCTTTTTCCATTACCAGCGGTTGCTGAAATAGTCCTTCCCATAGCTTAAAATTGGCAGCTTGTGAGATCGGCTTCAAAATTTGTACATATAAGTGCTATTGTTTAGTCATAGCCTGACTCATAGTAGACTGCTCTGGGAATTTTCCTGCTGAGATACTGGAAGTCCCCTGATTCACTCCTTATTTTATAAGTCCAGACTTACCCTCCGTCGAGCTGTCTGTCATCTGTCACCCCGAGGTCGAAGACTGAGCTCCTCGTACAGGGCACCAATTGCCTTATCCAGTGCAGGAAGGATGATACGATGCGAGAGTTCTTTGATGCTTCTACCGCTCCATTATTACAGTGTCCATGTATATACCATATGTACAATCAGGTAAGGAATACAGTCATCAAGCAGCCTGTTTTCTGCTAGTCTAGAAGGCTGTTCTTATATTAGACCTTGGGACAGGTCAGCACACACTCCTGTTCTTACGTGCTCCTTGCACGCAGTGTGACGGCTTTCAGTCCTGTCTCTTCTGGCGTTTGCCCAAGGTGGTGTTCCACCCACTCTTCCACAACCAAACCCCAGGTGCTGACCTGACCCTTGTTGTGCTTTGATCCTTAAGATTAATATCATGCATTGTTTTTCTTTTATGTTAGTTTGTTTTGCTTAACTATTTTAATTAAGAAACCAGCTGTCTCTCAGCGCTACTACAAACCGAGGCAATAACAGCCATCAGTAAGGCTCTGCGTTACTAGAGGGTATGTAAAAGCTTATACTGTATGCCATGATCTTGAGGACAAAAGGTGGGTTGTCAAGCACTGGGCATATTTAAATGTCTAGTAGCCATCAACTAGTTTTACTAATGAGTGTTGCTACCTTTTGGGAAACGGTAGGTTATAATCACAATATTGGATAAATATGAATTTTGCCTTTAAAATTCTTCTGGTTCGCCACCTCTGAGAGTTGTGAAACCTCCAGGTAATGTGATGTGAGGCTTTATTTGGTTTTATTGTCTGCGCTTTCCTAGAGGTTTGTATGTGGTGCATTGGCTTTTGACCTCTTTAACCTCACTTAAACTAGCCTTGCGTAGACTAACTTTTTTGTGGCTTTCTAGGGCCTTTGCAAAGGGATGGGGCCAGCCAGAAGGACTCCAGCACAGCTAGGAGCTATCCTCCTTTCCAGAGGTGTTCTGCATTGCTGCCTGAGGACGTGTAGCAACTCTCCAGGACATCAGGTGAGAAGGAGCCTCTGCAATGCAGAGAAGAGTGCATCTAACTGAGGTAAAAGGTTGGAGGGTTACTACACACATGGCTGAGGCAAGCAGAGTAAATCACTCAGTTTCTGCGCATTCTTGGTCCTTCTCCATGAAACTGTCTAATATCTCCACCTTTGACAAGAGTTGTTTGTTGGCAGTTATATGAAACTAGGGTTAAACATGATAGTTCCGATTTGTAAACCCTGTTGTGTTTTTGGAAAGTTTGGAAAAGAAACAGTTCGGGTTGCATCCCAGTGCTAACTTGTGGGATGCTGCAGTGAGTTTAGTGTCAAAGTAGAGAGAGCGTTGTTAATCGGGTGGGTATGACTAGTGGTATTTCACAGGGCCTTTTAAGCAGCCTCGGGTGCTGCAAGAGGAGACATGAGAGAGAACTTCAAACATGTAAATGGCTGCTGAAAAAGAGGGAGAGGATCATTTGTTCTTGCACCATGTGGATGGGTTGAGTAGTAGTTGGCTAAGAATTCAGATCTAGGCTGGACTGTAGGAAACGTGCCTTTGTAAAGAAGAAAAACCATTTAAAAAAAAAAATAAAAATAGAAGGGCACAGGCGTGGGAAATGTTTAGTTCCAGCTCAGAGCTGTCAGAAGTGATGTATCGGCCTCCTACTGCAATGGGGCTATGGTGGCCATCCCCACAGCTTTCTGCAAGTTGTGATATGGAGAGATCACGCTCATTCATTGACCCTGTCCTTGTGGTTCATTTGCTGTGGAGTCGTACGTGGAGCAACTTTTGTGCTTTTTTGCTGTTGTCTCTGAACTTTGCTTTACTTCGTGCCTTTTGGCTTATGGTGTGGAAAAATGAGAACTCTCTAAGCAAACTCACAGTAACTCTGAGCAGTTTCTAGGCTGTGACGTGCAGGCAGCTGTTTATTTATAAGGGAAGTTATGCAGACATGGTAAGGAGTTGGCCGTTGACCCTCACATAGTGTTGTAATAAACGGCGATGGAGGAAGGATAGGAAAAAAATCAAAGCGTCTTTACTTCAAAGGCAGAGAGAGAAGCTGCAATTAACATGGTCAGATGTGGGAAATTCAGCAGGGGAGATCCAGTACCAGAGTTTGCACTGATGTCCCCCCATCCAGACCCTATCAATCTTACTAGGGAATTTGACAGATGAGGAAAGTCAAAGAGCAGCCGAGGGATTCTGAAATCAAAGGACTTTGAAAGCTGGATCAGAGAATGGAGCTCTATTTTCCCATCTGCTTTGAATTTATTGTTGCTAATGAGGAAGCAGCCTCTGGTCTGAGTGAACATGTTGGACCAGGGGGGTCATTTGACGTTTCCATCACATTCAAAAGTGGTATCAAGGGACTTCTTCTCCAAGTTAACCTTTTCACTACCAAGCCCACACAAATGAGCAGTTCAGAGACAGTGAAAGGGGAAAACATGTTGACTTCTTTCAAGTTGGCCAAAGATGCTGTTCGGATTCCCAAACCATAGGGTTCTGCTTGGCTGTGTATCTGTTTCTTCTGCTTTGTTGATGGTGTTCGCCACAGTTGGTCTTTTTCCTGTGGTGCCAGAGCAGCTGTGAAACTAAGACCTGCAGGTACTTTTGCTCTGTAATATGCTGTTAATGTATAAAGCTGGAACTGGTTCAGGCAGCCATGCACGTTCACGTGCGTCCCCTTCAGTTGGATGCTGTCCCTATAAGCAGAGGGTATGTGTCAAGGGCAGACCTCTCTCCGCTGGCCTCCTTGCTGTGTTTTCTAAGCAGCAGAGATTGCACAGCATTTGAGCATAGAAGCAATTGAGAAAGTAGGCTGATGTGAGGCTAGGCTTGGAGCTCTTACAGGAGGCCATTTGCAACCCATCAGAGTTGATCTTGAAATCAATTGTTTTGCATACCACACACTGACCTACCTCCCTATCTCATATTCCCTAAAACTTTTATGTGTTTCCTGACCTTTGCTGTCCACTCATGTTGGTGCCATCATGTTTGGTCTTCTCTGGTTTGTTCTGATAAAGATGAACATAACATCCAGAGCCTAGAGCTGCATGGAAGTGCTTTTGAAGGCTGTGATCCTGCCTAGGTCTGAGCCAGTTGTTGCTCCAGGCCACAACTCACCTGCAGGGCAGGATCACTCGTGGATGTTCAGAGTCAGACTGAGGGTGCAAGGCAAAGTGTTGGTGAGAGCTGAGTCTCTGACTCAGATATGAGGAGCTTGTCTGTGCAGGCCAAGAAGCTTCTGTTGCAGCAGGAGCTCAGTGGCTCGCACTGCAAACTCCATCTCTTCTTTCGAGTACTGCAGAGCGCTGACCTTGATAAAATGTTAAAATAGATGATGGTTGCAAAAATTAGTTCAGGGCTTGAGTTTGGAAACTCATGTGAATCCTTTTCTAGCAGAACATTTTAAGATAGCATGCAATGATACAGATCAGCCCCAGCAATTCAGAAGGGGACATGTTATGGTCTTACCTCTGCATTTCCAGCTGGACAGGTCCTGTCTGAATGAGGTGTGTCAGAGTCAGGCTCTTGCCTTGAATTTTGAGACAAAAGAGGCTTCCCAGGTTTTTTGATTCTCTCTGGCTCCCTCTTCTGAAAACACTGTGGAATAATTTTTATGACAATTAAATTTAGTTTTCTTTATCTTAGAAAAGGAATCTTTGGGTACTGCTGCTTCTGCTTCAGTTGTTTTCCTTACAATGCACTGCTGCAGTGATGTGCTTATCAAGCATACAAATAGAGGCCCTTAGCTGCTCTCTGCAGCAATTGCCGAGGGAAGTGGGTGGTGGTGGAGGGTAGCTGAGACTTCCGCTTCTGACAGCACACAGGTGGATGTGTGTGAGCTTACAAAGCTGAACAAGTAGGGCTGAGTAGCTTCTGCTGGTCAGCAGTGCCACAGTAGTGTCTGTGCAAGTGCTCTTGGCATGGTGCAAGTGTAGAGTGAGACAAGATAAACTTTCTGTTGCTGCTTTTTTAGTGCATGTGAGCAGGCTGGAAGCACAAGGCAAGGAGGAGTTGCCAGGTATGCAGTAGCTTGCTGAACTGTCGTGGGCCAACTGTGGCTGAGCCCAGAGGTTTTAATGAGTTTGAAACCATAGAATATAAGCACTCTTTAAGGATCCATTCACAACCGGTCTCAGTTTGCAGACAAACTAAGGCACATGACAGTGTGTCTGCTGTGCCTTTTCCTTCTTACTGTTCCTTTGAACAGACTTTGCTGTTCCTGAGCTGTTTCATTTCCGATTGTCTCCATTGTTGTTAAGCTGTGTTGTTTTAGGAAGATCCAAGTTAAGTGGTGCCACGCTGGTTCCCTTACCTGCACTGCTGAGGCTAGTTCAGTGAGTTGTGATCATGTGGGAGTCAGCAAACAGAATGGGGTCCCAGAGTGGATGCGGCACCGTGGTCATTAGTTACTGTGATATTTCAGATGTTTTCAAGTGAAGTGTAGGAAATTAAAGAGACAATGAGTTTTCAAGGACATTTTCTTTATTAGGAATGTTTAAACTCAGAAACATACAATGTCGATAACATAACAGGATTAAAGCTTGTTGCATCAGAATCAGCACAATTTTGTTGCCTACCAGCAGCAGGAGCACAAAAGCCCTTATGCAGCAGTTAATGCTCTTAGGAGGAGGCCCTCCTGCTTACTGCCCATGAATTGCAAATACTGACCCACAGTTTGAGGCACTGTCTGTCCTCCGATACTGCTCTGACTGCTGCTGTGCCCAGCTCGCTGCAGGCTGGCTGCCCATGGGATCAGATGTGTGTTCTGTGTGGCATTATAGGCCTCTTACCTCTGGTGAGATGGGCCAGGCTAGAATTAAAGTGGTTTTTTTTATGTGTTTGCTTATTTGTTTGGGTTTTGTTTGGGTGTGTGTGTGTTGATTTATAGGTATCAGTCCTCCAAGGCAAGGTTTTGCTAGGCCTAATTTTGTTCATGTTAGTTAGCAGCACACTGCTGAGTATTGCAACAGCAGTGTGGCACATGCAGATCTCCCCCAGCCACTCTTCCTATAGCTGGGCTGGCTGCTAATGTCTTCAGTTGCATTGCTCACAAAGAGTGTAGCAAAACTGATCCTTCCCCTCCCTCCTTAGCTTTTTCCTTTACTGCTACTAGTGCCAAATTAAAGGAAAGCTGTAGTAATCAGAGCAGCATTGGTGCTTTCATTCCCTTCCTGCTGAGAGCCCCGTGCTGTCTGCAGTAATGTCACAGACGTGCAAAGCTGGGATTAACATCAAAGGATCCCTGGCCCATGTACCAGCAGCAGGACTGCCCTCAGAGCTTGCTCTGGTGCCGCAGTGTACTAGTGAGGCACGTGGGAAGCTGTGGAGGTGGCTTGTGTTTGCTTCTATTTCATTTTCAGAAGAGTGCAGTAGGTCCGCGTGCTAATGCAATAGCTGCATGCAATGGTGGGCTACAGGAGGAAAGGATCTGTGCTGCAGTGCACTCAGGGGCTCCTGGTGGAGCACTTGAGAGAGGAGGAAGAGAGGCAGAAGTAATGCGAGTGGCTGCTTTAGGGTTTTAAAAGAGCTTGTGACGTTTCCTGCCCAAGTTGATGCACAGTAGATCTCAAGGGGAGGTGATGGACCTGTAAACCTCTCTGTGGGCCAGCCATAATAAAGGACATCTGAACGTAACTGGTTAATTGCTGGCATTTCTCTGTCGAGTCTGAGAATTCCAAACATCATAAATGCAGTAATAAAAGTGGGTTAATAAGGCAATAAATGGCAATCACACAGTCCCTGGTTAACTTCATCTAAAAAAGAATGTGTCCTTTTACTTCACCTAGGATGGCTGAAGCCTTATTTCGTCCCTTCCTTGCCGCTTGCAATTGCTTCACCTCAGGTTTATATGAGCAATACATCACTTGGTCACTGAGACTCTGCTGGCACCTGCAGGCTCCGCAGACCCTTCCCAAGGGCCTGCCAATGCTCTGCTGCCCTCCAGGACATGGTTGTCCTGCAGCAAATCCCACAGTAGATGACTGTAAACTGGGCAGCAGAGACCCAGTTGTGCAGATAAAGCTGGTGTCTGGGAGCTCTTCTGGATCACCCGGACTCAGTGCACACAGAGGCACCAGAGCCCTTCCATCATTCTGCAGCCTGCACACATGGCAGGCACTAGTAATGGGGGAATTCAAATACATGTCACTTCTTTCCTGTACCCAGCAAATTCATTTCCCCAGTCACAGAGAAGCAAGGATAATGATCAGATGCTGCTGCAGGAGGGTAGAAGTGCAGAACGGCATTCAGAGGTATCATCTTGATGTTGCTTCTTACTGAAAGCAGGTGCCAGCTTACCTGGAAGAAAAATAAGGGCTCTTCGGAAACAAATGAACCAGTGCACTTTCACTGTGGTCTCCATTCACAGCTTCCTTCTGAAGCCTTTCATATGAATGAAGGGGAAGGATGAACTTTTAAAGTGGGTCAGGGAGAGGTGAAGACTTTCTCTCAGCTATAAGCCCCAGCAGGACATGGCTCCTCGGAAGAGCGTTGTAATAACGATTTAGGTTTAAGTTCAGGAGCTAAAGCCGGTTGTATTTTAAAAGCTGTGTGGTGCTGTGCTTGTAAGGAACTGGAGAGAGTGATAAATTTTGCAAAACACTCTTTGCTTTGTAGGCAGCAGAAAATAAGTTCTGTTTTAGAGAGCACAGTACTCTGGCACTGACATCTTTTTTCTTGTCACTATTCTCAACAGACTTGTACGGCCCATACAATTCAAGAGACTTAATACCAAGCAGATTGATTAATTATCCCATCTCCCTTAACAATAGGTGTAACTGCTTTCTACCTGCTAGGCAGAAGACACAGAGGTGAAGGGAGATGCCCAAGAGTCACGGCAGAGATGAACCCACAGCTGAGTCTGCATTTCCAGATCTTTCACTGCCACCAAGGCTACTTGCAGTTGCCCTGGGGTCCCATCACAGCCCCTAGCACTGTATGAAGGCCAGGCCCAGCACTGCACAGGGCTGATGTGGCGGGGGCACTGCCACTGCCTCACTAGGCCCCTGTTTCTGCCCCCAGAGGGCTGTGGAAGGTGTTCAGGTCTCTAGATAGAACCAGGCTGAGCTGCAGAGCTGCACCTGCCATCTGGACAGCCCTGTGCCAAGTGATGCTCCCCCAAACCCTGCTAATGAGAAGAGCTGCTTGTGCTTAGCAATAAATATCATTAGTAACCAGGATATTTATTTTGTATGCAGTGATCATCCCCAGAGCTTTTTCGCTCTCTCTAGAGGATTACCAATAAATTGAATTCTTCACCTGCAAGTCGAGATCATTTTCAGTCACTAGCAGACTTCATTGCTCTTTACATTGCTTCAACGGGGGCATTAAGAGTGTCTGTATTTTTTATTTTTATTTTTTTTTTGAATGTTGGTACTTTCCATTTATTATTATTGAATTCTTGAAATAGGATGATGTCTTTCCACTGCCAGAGTGCAGTCTGCTCTGGAGTGGAGGATGACAGCGCAGTATGATACAGAATGATTTAGGAAAAGGAAATGCAGAGGAAGAAAATTTATCCAGAAGTGTCACTGAAGATACTTATCTAGTGGGAAATTGTCCTGGGATCCCCTCAGATCCTACAGACAGGAGGAGCTCTGAAGACAGGGTTAGCATGCGTGTGTCAGAAGTACCTGGAATTCCACACAATGTACTCCCTGCTGTTACCGTAAAGCCATCAGTAGGAAACTGTAAGACTCAAGTCAGTGTTAGAAAGCAGGCTCTCATTAATATCAGCGCTGGATGTGTGGGGATACTCTTATCATGTGTGTCTTCCATGGTAAGGTCTTCAGTTTATATTCATTCAGGGGCCTTCCCAGGGGTACGAACGTTCCACACAAGGACTGGTCAAGCCTTCCTTATCTATTCAGTTCAATACAAAGGCTTGTGGAACCTCCCTTACCTGTTAATACAAAGACACAGACCCTCCCCGTTATCTAAACAAACTACAAGGTTATCCGTTAGGGGACTTAGCAAGCTGCAACTTGTATCATTACCTCTGAACCACCTCTCTCTGAGCTGTCTCTGAGTATGGTCTGGCCATTACCCTGCATAGATCTGTCACGCTTATCTAGCAAAAGATAAAAGACCACTGTCAAGCAACTAGAAAGCCTGAAATCTGATCCCAGAATAATGAAACTATCTTGTTGGTGCATTACAGACAACAGAGGGGATTGTTCTTGTTGTAGATCAGAGAAGCAGCATCCTGTTTGTGGCTCCAAGGACAAGGTCTCTGCCTCTGGGAACCAGCAGCTCAAACTGGGTGCAAGCTGAGACAGCAGGGAGAATTACAGGTGTATCTTGGTTTACATTTATTGCTTAGGTTTTCTTTCTTTCTTTTGTCTTTTTCCCCCATTGGAAGCGTGAGGAGAGCTTTTAATTTCCTTGCCTGAGGACAAGGCAGAGCTGTGCATGACTTTCATTTCATTTTGAGGGTCTCTTCTTCTCTGGAAGCTGTGTTACCACGCCCACAAGGGCAGCTTTGAACGTGTCTATTTTAGTGCCTTTCATACCGGCTAAGAACTTCTGAGTTGGCACCAAAGGGAGAAATTGGGTCACTGGAAAGCAATGTGTGGATATTGTAAATAAGATTGCTTACAGGGCTGATGTTGTAGATGAGAGTGATAGCGATGTTTGAAGTTACCATCTGTGCGGAGGCAGAGGAAAGCATCCTGAGAGACAGATGGTCAAGTACACTGTCATGCTGTCCTTTTCAGAGAAGGGAAAAAAATGAAAGTTGAACTGGCTTGAAATGCACTTTTCAACTTTGTGTTACGCAGAGTGCTCTGTCACGGCTTTGTGTTTCGTTTCGGTCTGATCTGCTGATGATTTATTTGTCAGCAGACACAACTTTACAAAAGAGGATCAGCTGCGTGTTGACATCCGAGTCAAATGGTCCATGACTTTCTGCCGTTCTGGCGTAGCTTAGCACGAGCCAATACTGACTGTTGTTTGGGGATCTTCCCCCAACCCCCAAGTAATCAAAAGTAAGGTCATGTCTCTTTATAGGCAGATAAATGAGGTAAGTGTAGAAACAGGCTTGGGATTGAGGCTCTGAAGCCTAAATCTCTCAGAGCGCTCAGCAACCAGAGGACTTCTGAGCGCGTACTGTAAATCTGCAGTGAACTTTTTATCCAGGCTGAGCGCTGCTGCTACGCAGAGGGCAGCCTTGCTGCTTGGCGAGCCTTGCTGACTTATGTAGTGCTTTGTTTGCAAGCAACAATGGAATTTGCCTTAAGACTTAAGTGTACAGAGTGGGGGTTTAGGCACTTCTGGAGCTACAGGCATTGATGCAGTTGTAAAGATGTCAGCATTTCCAATTAGCCCGGTTCCCTTTCTGTGCTAAGGCCGGGCTCTGGTATATTTCAGCCTTCTGATTTAGGTTTCTTATCTCATTCTTACAGCATAGTCTGGAGTGTCAAAGCAAATTTGATGTTTATTTCTTTGTAGGGAACTAGAAAACCCATTGCAAGGTCCAGATTTTCAGTGTAAAGTTTCTCTCCCGCATTTTATTTGCATGGCTGAGTTGTAACCCTCTAAATTATAAACAGAAGCACTGGCAGACTCTAGCTAACAGCTCTAATGGATGCTATTATATTTCTGCTGCTAGCTGGCACTGAAGCTTCACTATCTCATCAGCATAAAGGGATGCTGTCAACTTGAAAAATCGTGTCTTCCTTGGAGGGGGAAAAAAGCTATACCTACTATTGTTCCAAGCCTTTACGGCAGCAGTACATACACGAGAATAAGGAGGGGAATGAGATTCTAGTTAGCTGTCTCTGTTTAGTTGGTTTGCTTTGTGTATTTGACAGCGCTTTGTGGTGAGTCTGTGGCGCTGGTGTGCTTTAGCACCTCCCCTCCAAGCAGGAGATGGCTCTGCTGGGTGTGTGCAGGAAGAAAGCTTACTTTTGTCCCCGGCCTCGTGTTAACGACAGCAGCAAAAGTGATGTGAAAAAGGAACAGGAAAACGTGCATACGTACAGAGAACAGACTGCAGCTATACAGGATGCCATTGTGCTTTGTGCTGTTTAAAACTGGTTTGCCACGTGCTTGGGAAGGAAGGAGCTTTTCCCCACAGCTCCTCATCTTGCTTCCTTCTCCAGGCTTGATTTTTACAGCACTCAGTTCGCTGCCATTTAACAACAGAAAGGCCGGTTTTGAAACGGTCCAGGTTGCCAGCGTCCTTTCAATACAGCACCGACCCCCGCTTTGCTGCGCGGTTAAATGGCTGTCGGGGCTGCTGCAGGTTCCCAGTTCCAAGTGCTTTGCCTGCGGGACCGGAGATGGGAGAGCAAGAGGAGACCAAGCTCGCCATCTCGTGGGGAAGAGTGGGAATACATGCGGCTGGGAAAGTTTTGTTTCACTCCTTCCTTTCGTTCCCTCTTCTTTGTGAAATTCTGAGACTGTAGGAGAATCAGCTTCTTAAATATTTAAAATGGCAAGCTCGGGTTCGGCGACTGCCAACCCTGTGCATATCTATATATTTTTGAGTGTAACTCAAGAAGCTGATGGAACAAATTGTGTATAGTATATACACAATATAGATACAATATAGATTTCTCAGTAAAAGACATTTGCTTAGAGATAACTTGGTTCCACGTTGCTTGATGTGAGTTGTCACTCCACAACCAGGGTTGTGCGTAGGAGGTGTTTTTAGCCCCACTTCATAGTGAGGGCTCGGGTTTTTCAGGAAGGAGCAGTTGAGATGATTCACATAGTGTGACAGCTCTGTTCTTCAGTAATGCCCCCAACTAGACTTCTCCAGAGGGAACAACTGTGCTGACTCCCATTCAAGGGAAATGCAAACAGTATGTGAAGAATGGCCACTACAGCGGTGAAACAAAATAGAGCTTACTCTGCTTAACTGTTGTTAAGTGGAGGGCAATTTCACTGCTGCTTGTAAATGAGAGGGGAGAGAAAGGGTAAGATGGGAGAAAACTAAGCTAAAGAGGAAAGAGTCGGCACAGGAGCAATCTGGTAATAAAGTTATGCTGAATACATTTCGGCTTATCTGCCAAATAGCAGCAGTGTGTGGAGGAAGGATAAAAATCTGGTGTTAAGAGAGCAATCTCATTGTACAAAAGATCACGATTGTCTGCAAAAACAGCCATACTGTTCTGTGTTGCAGTCTCTGTAAGCAAGACACTAAGTACGATTAATGAAGTACTCTCCCTGGTTGGGTAATGATAGTTCTACTCAGCTTCTCTTGTTTTATATGTCTTTTTCTGAGTGTTAAGTCTCAGCTCTAGTGGCATAGGTGATAAGAGCCAATAGGAAAACGAATGACACTTCAGGCAAAGATTTGAAGGCGATCTCTCTTATAGCCTCCTAGCTCTTCAGCTGGAGTACCAAGGAACTTGAGATGTACCACTTGAAATCATCAGATGTTTGCCACGCTTATGATGCAGTGGGCAGCCTCCTTTATTAAATCTCCACGAGTACTGTCTGCAGATAGGGCATCTCTGACACTGGGGCAATCTCTTCTGAGACTCTTCTGCACAACAACTGTGTAGTTGCTTAATGGTTTTGTATTGAGAGCTCTTTGTGCCTATCAGTTCTTTACATTAGGCCTTACAACACTTTGACTTTAACATTAAGATTTTCCTCAGCACTGCTATAAATGCTTCATCTCAATATTCATCTTTGCATTGGTTCTTACATTCTAAAATAAACCATATGATGTAGTTGAGATTTTTAAGGCTAGGCTGTTGTAGTGGTAATGCTAAGTCAGGACCTGAAGCAATGATTGAGCACCTGGTGGGAAGGCAGGGCCAACCCAGGGAAGCTCAGGTGCATGAAATGCAATATACCTGAGTGTCTGGAAGGCGTGGAGCCAGGATCCATCTCTTGCAGGAGCTCCCTGCTTTCCTGAGGCCTTTCCAAGGTAAGCAGCTCTTTTCCTTCATTTCTCTATCTGTGGCTGCTGTATTTGGGCTCTTTCTCATTTTCTGTAGCCAAAGACTTTGCCACCCTGCTGTTACCATCCCTTTATAGCATTATAGCTGTAAAGGCAGCAAAGCTTCCTCAAACTGGAGAAGTTGCCTTAGCTTGAACCTTGTCAATCAGATTTTTGAATCTTCTCCCTTCTATTTAAGTATAAAATTTGCCAGCTTATTACAATAACGCAAGTGTTACAATCTTCAGTCTAAGGGAACTTTAGCAAATGACAGGTCATACGTCTCAGCTTGCTGCACAAGCTGTGTTACCACAGTATCTTTTAAAAGCACAGGCTTTCTCTCCATCTAAATTCCAGGCTGCATAGAGATGGCTAAAACTAATTAACAAACCCAAGTGATTTTACATTTGCAAAAACAAGAGACAGTATTTTCCGTTCTATGAAAGTTTGGATTATGCTGTAAGGAATATTTCTATTTTAGCGCTTTATGCAAACTCAGAGATACAAGTCTGAATGTTCTTTATTTCCTGCACTTCCACATATTCAGTGCATGTGTATCTGAAGTTTTAGGTCAGAGTCCTCCAGTGTAATATTGCACAGAGCTGGTACCTGTGAAATAGGTGCCCTGAATTGTTACTAAGATGGAAAGAGGATGGTTTAAAAGCTGAATCCATTTGAAAAAGAAATGAAGGGTTGCTTTTCAGCAGCAGAAGTGAACATTCATTATACCAAGCTAGAAACTATGCACCATCACAAAGAGGCTGAGGTAACCCAGGACAACATCTTTTATTCAGAAAAAAGGACTCACAAAATTAATTAGCAGTTCGTTTTTTAATTAGATAAAGATTTATACAAACATCAGAACACCTTGGGGAAGCATAGGCACCAATCACTGTAGAAAGGCAGCACAAAGACCATCAGATCTTAACTTTCCTAGTCTGCATTTTCTGCGAAGCCTGAAGTCTAATAAACACGAACATTAATTATATGAACTCCTTTTTTCTTTTCAAACAGAAGGAGGAAATTGTTTGCCGCTAAAGATGTTCAGACTAGTCATTTTGTAAATGGTGCTGTGAAGCTGAGATCAGAAGGGAATGTGTTGTAGCATAATCGCCCCATTTCAAAGCATTATCCTGTAATAACAATCTGCAGCATGGCTGTGCTTCATTGAGAAGGAGAGAGCGCTACATCTAGCATGCACCTCAGTACACACACATTATAGGGAGAAGTACCCTCCTTGTCTGTTAATGCTGGAAGGCAGCCCATTAACCAGCTTGAGCCTTTTAGATCCAATTTCTGGGCAGGGAGATAGCTGCAGCCAACGACATGAGTGCTATTTGCCATTTCCAATTACAACCCTTGTGATTAAACCAAGCTCTGAGCTCTTTAACCCTTTTCTGAAATAGAGACCTGTTTTTTTCCAACAACATTATGAAAACATTTTCTGGGACCAGGCCAAAGGAATGTTTACATGTTAGCATTTGAAAAGCTATTTTATTAACTCAAAAAACAAATTTTTTTTGTTTAGTTAATGCATAAAACATATGATAGTAAGTTGCAACTTAGATCTGTGGGCGCAGAATACCTGCCTTCCTGGCTGCTGGAATTCACATTGCTGGGTATTCATTTGTTTGCAACAGCAGAAAGTTGGTCCCGGATTCTTCCTAGACCTTCTAACATGGTGTCCAGGGTTTCTTTACTCAGTTCCACAGTCATTGCAGAAATAACAGGACTATTTCTACATAAGGCAGCATCTTCCTGAATCTGGAAACAGAAATGCAGCCGTTAGGCGTTTGAAAAACCCTTTCACAGGTTTTTCTACTACCACTAGGAAAGCTGGTGCTTGATGGAGAGATAAAGAAAAATATTTTAAATTTGGCATCCAGTTTCAAACTGAAGGCCCAAAACACGTTTCCTCGATGCATGCCTGACCAGCAAAGTACACGTCCATTGACAGAGTGCAATTAATCACAGACAGCCACAAGGGGAAATTCAGAAGAGACTAATTGCAGGAAGCTGCATTCGTATCAGAAGCATCTTAGCAGGTAGCCAGCACGATACTTAATCTCATCCCAAATGCAACCTAATGCAGGCATTAGGTTTTTCTCTTCTAAAACCCACCTACGCTGTTCTTAGTGATTCTGGGAATGGTGAATTCCATTGAATTGCAGCAGAATTGCCAGGTCACAGCCTGAACCAATGGTTGAGCGCCAGGTGAGAAGATGTGGCTAAGTCAGGGAGCTGAGGTGCAAGCAATGCACGCAAGTGACTAGAAGGGGTAGACTCTGGATCTGCCACTCCTCGCCCTTATCTAAGTATTAGCAGCTGAAGGAGCAGGATCTCTCTGGACAGAGATCTTGGGCTGTCACTGGTCATCAAAAGGGGTGAGCAATTCTTCTTTGTCATATTCTATTGCTCAATAGCACTTGTATACCAGTAGAGGGCACTGTCATTGCCTTCTTTTACTGCACAAGAATATAAGCATTAAGTTTGGTTGTACTCCCCAGATGATAGATGTGGACAGTGAAGGAAGTTATTAATCAGAAGTTATCTTCCCAACTAATACAGTCATTTAGTCATTACTGAGTTACTTTCAACTAAAACCCAGTGGCTTCTCTGTAATGATTTTCTTTCTTTCTTTCTACAGAGAATGATGGTGAACAGGGTCAAATATGCTGCCTTGTCTTATCCTCATGTAAAGAAATCTCTCCTTCACAACTAAGAGAGACAGCTTTCATCAGAGGCATTGTTCCCATGCTCCGTGGTTTCAAAGATCATCTCTGAGAAAGCCTGTTACTAGCACCAAACTCTTGTCTAAACCATTTTGTGCTGCCACTGGTAAGTCAGGTGTTGGAGCTGGTCATTTTGATCCTGTTCAGGTACTGACGTTACCTTTAACTGTAGCAGGCAAGTAGGAACTGCCATTCTGTTGATGGTGTCTGAAGATGTCTTGATGTCTACCCTCCAGTCCATGTCAACCAGCCGAGGCAGGGAGACTGGGGGATCAAAAGACAGGAATCAATTAGACCTGATAGCATATGATGATGACACCAGACCAAGAACCTGTGACTGCATACATGCTTTCCATAGATAGAATCCTGCTGGCCCTGTGAAAATGTACAACCTTAGTTCTACTAACTGGCTTCATATCATTTTTATTTATGTATTACCAGTCAATGGAAGCCTTTGCATGATGCTGGAAGAACAAACAGGATTCTCCATCTTCACAAGCAAGGATGGTAGCAAGACAAGCGTAGCTAAATTCATGAAGCAGGTGAGTGAAAGGGAGCAGTAAGGTATTTTCACCTCTTTCTATCTACTCTGTTGCATGCAAAACTCAGCCATTTTGGCATGAGTTACTATGGGACCTACTATGCTTATCACTCTGTTCTGTAACTCACAAGAAAGCACTTTGGAATCTTCTTATAATCACACAGTATGAAATGTTACTTCAAGCACCTCAGCCTGTGAACCAAAACAGGTTGAGGTTCTCCCATCAAATCCCTGTCACCAACAAGCTGTCTGCAAATGATCTTTGAAACCCCCCCCCAAGCACTGTGTTTTTTAACAGTGCCTCCAAGAGATACTACAATGAGCATCTGAAGAACAGTCAAGTAAAACTGACAGGTATTCATGTGGGCAGCATGCAGACAGCTATCCTCCCCTTGTCCAAACAAAAGCTTTCCTACTTTCATAAAGAAAATTTACTTTTAATTCAGAAAAGGAATCTGCTGATTTTCCAATCAGATTTGCAGGTGTTGCCTCACAAACTACAAACCAGAGGAAAGCCTAATTACTTACTTAACTAACTAATTTACAACAGCTGATCTAAGGGTAGGAATTGAGCACCCTCTGCTGCTCAGAGATAAGGCCTGATTTACCACCAAAATTCAGGAATTTGGAAAATGAGTGTAAGGTAAATGTCTTGTTTAAAATATATATTAAGGAAGCAAGTTGTAAAGTGCAGTTCAACAGAGCATGCTTATCGTACCCACTTGGAACTGCTTTGTTTAGAGATACAGAACACCTGTTGTATCTTATTCAACTCAATTGTATGGAAAAAGCTGAGCTATGCTTCCTATGTTCAAAAGTGCAGTGCCCTATTTCCTAAGAAAGGCAGTAAATTCTCACTAAGAGAAAATCTACACTGAGGACATGGAAACACTGATAAACTCTTCCAGTTTGAAACAGGCTTTGCTGCGAACAGATGCTACTTTTGTCAGAACTGTATGAGAACAAACAGTTTCCAGAGGCATAAGGAAACATTGTTCCAATGTATGTCAGCTCAGGCTTTTGGGAAGAGTCTGAAGGAAATACAAGACCGACTCCACAAAACATTTGTTGAGAGGCAACAGCTTATTCTCCAACCTAATTTAAAATCTCAGCTGTAGCATTCAATAGGCTTGAAGGTCTGTGCAAAGCCTTAGCAAATAACTGCTGATAACCATATTTGATATCTATTTAAGAGTGCCAGAAGTGGATGAAAAAGTGAAGATAACTACTACAGAGTGCTATGGAAAGAGCTGTCCCAACAGGTAACTGCAACCTGTCTGGATCCTGCCTATCTTAAGGTGCCTAGCCTTCTCCCCAAGCATTTATCCAGTCTGACTGCTAATCTTAATTCTGATTCCTGGCACTTGGAGATATTTCTCTGTGTGGGGAATGGCTCTTCCTCCTCCTGTCAGCAAGACTGTGGGGGATAGTGCAAAATTGGCTGTCTTGCCTTTTGCATTTGGAACAAATTTCAGTTTATGGTCCATCAGGGCAAGCATTTGGCAACATTCACAACAACCTAAAATGCATCTGGTTAGTGTTGTTTGTTAACTGCAAAGATTGATTGCTGGTGGCTTAGGAAAGATAGAAAAGCATCCGCATTTTCATATTATCATAGAACAATCAGTTGGAATGTTGTCTTTAAATCACTGCTTTGGCTCCTACGTAACATACGTTGGATATTTCATGAATGTAACACTAAAAGAACCCCTAATATCTTAGAAAGCAGTCTCGTGCCAAAGGAACTAGAACAGTATAAAAACAAGCAACTCAGAGCAAAACTCCTCAGTGGCTCCAAGAGCCACACACAGCCTTGCTTCTGGGTTTTGAAGATCTATTGATTACAGCACATTGGCATGTCACACTTGTGCTTATTTCCTCTAATGTGTGATGGTGTTAAGGGTACAGGAAAAAACTAGCAATGCTGCAACAGTGTTTAGCTTAAGCATGGCTGTTCTTACTGTTATTAGCATTTTGCAGTAGTTTCTTCCACTTCCCTATTTTTCTGCCCTTTATGTAGTCCATTAAGATTTTTGAGGGACAGCTGTTTGCCAAGTCCTTGTCATACTGTTGGCCTCTTGGGTATTACCTTCACTGCAAGCTAAGAGAATGGCCAAGAAAATCTGTGCAAGCATTCATGCATCAGCTCTCATTTGCAAGGCCCTAATGTCCTACAGCTGTCAATATAAAAACCCATACAACAAAAGCAACTCATAGGGAAAAAACAAAATGCTATAGCGGTGTGGAACACTTCACTGGAATGTAACTCTTTGTCTGCTGCTGTTATCAGAAACTTCACTGCTAAATTACATCACGCTTTGAAAAAGTGAGGAAAAAGCGAAGCCGAATATGTGCTGTGTGCTTTTTGGAGCATGGAAGAGTTAGATGTATGCGGGTATTCCTCAGTACTACACACTGCACAGTTGTTGAACATGGTCATCACTTAGAGGCTTGAATGGGGGAGTCAGAGTGCTTCAAGTCCAGAAGTCTGACACTGCAATGTAGCAACAGACTGAGCATGAAATGAAGTTGTTCAATGACTGGAAAGGATTTAGCACAGTAGCATGAATATGATTGAAAGCTAGTTGGCCTTTGCTAAGCTGTAGGATGCTGCTATCGTACAGCTTCTTCTAAGGCAAACAGAGGTTTGTCTGTGCTACACTGTCACAAGACAGGCTGTAAGGTACTGCTCTAACCTTCAAGCGCTATCAGATGGTCTGAGGAACATTATGTAATTACACACTTACTCTGACTTGCTTGTGCCTCGTTTCTCCAAGCAGCGCTGTGAAAAGGGAAACAAACAGAATCAGCAACACTTGAAAAGGGAAGGAAGAAAAATAAAACAGGAAAGTGCTCAGGGTGACTTATCCCAGCCTGTGAGCTGACACCCATACCAAAACATACACCCACACTTTACATTTCCCACCGAAAGCGAACAGCAGGGGCCGAGCACTCACACATTCTCCAATATTATCTTAGTTAAAAGGTTCTTCAGGTTTTGGTGGAAGTTCTCCGGAAACAGAGCGAGGATGTCCTCGGCCGCCGTCAAGCCGCGGAACACGACGTGCCGGGTGAGACCGTGCAGGGCGGACACCAGCTGTGGGATAGAAGAGGGGAAAGGGCTCCGCAGGGCTCGGCAGCATCACGGCGGGGCTCTCCCAGCAGCACAGCCCAGCAGCCCCGGGGACAGGTCGTACCTGCACGGCTTCCTCGGGGCTGGAGGCGACGGCGGGGCAGGCGCGTTGAGCCAGCGGGTTGAGACGGCCGGGCGGGCAGGAGAAGCACTCCTGGCACAGCTGCCGCACTGCGTCCTTCGAAGGTGCCTGTCGGCGAGCAAAGCGGGAGGTGCTGAGCCCGGCAGGAGGCACAGCCCCGCTGAACCGAGCACCTCGTTCCTCCGGCGGCCTCTCACCTTCAGCAGGCTCTGCAGGGCGACAAAATCCTCCGCCCGCATCCCCACCGCCATATTTGTGCCGACAGCTGGGGGTGGAGCCGGGGCGGGGCGGCGGGGCACAACCGGGGGCTGTAGTGCCGCTGTGCGGCCGATGTCGGGGTTTGCAACCTGAAACACGCGTGGAAAAAGGAGAGGTTATTTTGATGGAGTTTCCAGCATCCTTTGACACAACAGACGTGCGAAGTGAGGCTGAATTCTGAAGCTCCAGCCCCGTGCTTCTAAAGCAAGCTGCTGTACACGGTGCTGGAGCTAAAATGCAGGGAGAGAGTTTGCTTCAACTTAGCGTCCCTCCTTCACGTGGGCCTGCAGACTCGCACAGCTCTGTAACCACAGCACCCAAAAGGAATAGATGGTGTGATGTGTTTTCATCGGTGCTGTCAGTGTAATTGAGAGTGAATCCAGGCACAGGAGTTCAAGCGTGCTGCAGTGTAAAGATGCACAAAGATGGCACTGAAAGGCAGCTGCAGCCTTCAAGTCCCGTCCCCTTGGCTGGCTGCAGGCCACTCTCACCCGGAGCTCACGGTGCCTGCTCTGTGCTGACAGAGAAACCCTGTGTGACAGCAGTGGTGTTATAGAGCTCCAGAGCTCAGCTGTGCCACATACTGCTCAGCTCATGGGGATGAGGGGTCCTGACTCTGTTCTTCAGTCACCAGTGAGTGGTGGTGTTGCAGTCTGCTCTGCAGCATACACAAGATAAGATGTGCACTGTGTGAATGGCTGTGAGCTGGGCTTGAAATACCATGCCTCAGGTATATGCCTCACGTGTAAGCATGGCCTGTGACTGCAGTGAGAAAGCTGGGATAAAAGCCCTGAACAGCCGATTTGTCTGTCTCTGATGTGACCAATTCTTTACTGTCAATGCAAAGCCCTGTGTTGGATGTGGAGTTTAGCAGTAAATAAAGATATTTTCAGGCAGAGTGGAAGGCAGAAAGATTGATTGTGGCGTTGCTGCAGCGATATAGATCATTACCTCAGTAAATATGTGTGTGTTTTACACACTGTATAAGATGTTCAAATCCTCTTTGTGAGGCAGAAATCATCTCTTCTTTATCTTGTGTTATTCTCAGCACATCTGGTACCAGGACACCCATGTAATTGATGGGCTTTCCCATCACCTCTTCTGTAGAAACAGCCTTTGTTTTCATTTGCATTATTCTCCTGTAAGTAGAATAATCCATGGTATGAAATGCAAATGTGCTGTAATTTTCATTGAGCTCCTCCAACTCAGGAATATTCTATATCTAACTCAGGATATTCTATGATTCTACATTGGATATATTGCCACAAAGGTGTCTGAGAATTAAGACAGACCCTCCCTGCTGGCAATCCTGCTGCAGAAACAGATGTATTCTATAGAGGGAGAGAGATTTGGAGCTGTAATTTCTCAGGACAGTCCAGCAAGATTTGTTACCGCTCGACTGTGAAAATCATAAGCTTGGTGCTTAGGTAATAGATATACAAAGCTACATGTGTCTTCTTTGGTGAAAAGTTGTGAGATTTATAGATAGAATGCATTAGGCAAGCATTAAATCTGGTTGTCTTTGTGAAGCAAAACAGTTTAAAGTATGGAAAAGTTTTACAAATAAGCGTACTTGACATCAACCTTTGAATGCGTGTTGCTTTAAAAGCCTTTGCAGGTATGAAGATGTGGATCTGGTATTTAGCATTTGGAAATGTATTTCTTCTTAATGCAATTTAGAGACATCAATTGGTCCGCATCACTTAGGAGAAAATCTATGGTAATCACTGCATCCGACAGATAATCCTTACCTTAAGGACTTGTCAACATTAGCCTCTTTTTCTCTTACAATATCCAACATCTATTTGTGTTGGTGAAACCAGCTGCTTCTGTGAGGGTGATAGCAGTGTAGGACCATTTGTTGGCATTAGCAATATTGGTCTGACTCTGCATGGCTTTGAACACTGCACATTGCCAGCATCTGTTGGTTCTTGCAGTGCCTATGAGAGGTACAGCCAGCATACAATTAGAGCCTTTCATGTTGCACTGATGTGGCATTTGTCCTCATCTCTACTTAGCAGATAGCTGTCATCCTGATAGGGTTCTTTTTTTATTTTTGGGGAATGGAACCAAACCACATGGGTAGTGCTCAGGCTTGTACTTTTCAGTGTCTGCCCTTTATCGTCTTTCAGATGACAGTATCCTTTATCCCCTGACCTTCCAGCCGGAGCAGCTAGTGCCTTTCCAGTTTGAGTTACTGATGATTGAGACTCTTCAGATGGGACTGCTAATAAGCGGACGAAACTACAGCTGACTGATGTGATCTGTGAAGCTCTTTGCTAACAGATACTATCTGTGTGCTAAGTAAGTCTGTGGACACTTGTCTGTATTAAAATTGGAAACTGGGTAGCCTAACACCATTGTGAAGAAGGTGCTAAATTAGTCTTTCATCTAAGGGGCTAAAGGAAGTTGAATATTTCCCATCAGAAATCATTTGGCCTAAGCGTACTATCAAGCTTTCACAAGTTTCTCTATCCAAGATCTCATGCAAACTTAACGACCATTCACTAATTCCCACAAAATTTCTGGGAGAAAATTTCATGCCATGTATCTCAAATCAGTGGAGCTGTGGGTTTTTTGTTTTTTGGGCTTTTTTTGTTGTTGTTGTTTTTTGGTTTTTGTTTGTTGGTTGGTTTTTTGTTTTTTGTTTTTTTCTGAAGCTAATTAAAGCATGGTTTGAATCATTTTTCTTGAGGTATTTGCAACTCTGACACTGTGGCAGAGTTAGTAGTGGTAAGACAGGAAGAACAAATCAGCAGGGACAAAAGTGAGACTTTTAATCTCTCTTTTAAAAGCCAAAAAACCAAACAAACCACGGAGCTGGCAAAGGATAAATGTAAAGTTTAAAATTCATGGAAAGGGATATTTCTACCTCTCTATTCTCATATTAAAGTATGTTATTCTCTTGGTCTACCTCAGCATGAGTTGACTATGCTGAGGTTATGCCATGAAGCAGCAGCCAGCAGCAGAGGCCATTTCCCAGCCTCTGCCTTGCCATTTCCGCATGGCTCCTGCCACACCGTGCAAGTAACATTACGGAGCAGAATATAGGTTGGGAAAAGCTCAAACCTACTGAAGCTCATTGGCTAACTGTGACTGACAGCAGCTGTCCAGAAGGGCTTCTTCAAGACTGGTAAGTAAAATAGCAAACCTCAGACGTGCACTTTTCTGTTGCCTGACCTGTTTCTTCCAAAGTAGTTCTTACCTTCAGTAAATAGGATGATCAGTTATTGGAAAACATTAATAGTGGGTGAGCAAGTTTTTGTGTAGATGACCCCAGGCTGTCCAGATCACCTCTGGCCAGTTCTGTCTTTAAGTAAAACACAAAGGGCCTACTATGAGCGTTCCGTGAAGCCAGTATCAACAAACTGACTTTAGAAGCATTTAATCAGTTTAATTCACTGCATTCATTCCAAAGTCTTGTTGCTGCACAGACCTTTTTAGTCAGCTGCAGGAGAAACCAAGGTCAAAGTAATGCTATTTATAATCTCTGCTTAATTGTTTCTTTCCTTCTGCTTTTCTACAGTCTAAACCCAACTTGATCACTATCCCTTGTGCTGCCTGCCTTAACCACTGGGTGCCAGTACCTCTCAGCAAGGAGGTTCTTACGCATAGCTTATCCGCTTGAGATGGGTCTGCTGCCTGCATATCAGCAAAGCCTTATGAAGAAACCAGTGCAGTTCTCCAGATCCAAATATAGACTGTAAGTGCACAATGCATGGAACTGTTAAGTCTTGTGACAGGAATCAGTTTTAAATTTGCCTGGGCACTGTACAGAATGCACCTGTACCAAAGGAAGAGGTGAGTGTTCAGCTACTTCATCTAGCTGTGGTTGTACTCAGCTTGCACTTGCAATAAACACAGGCTATTAAGTGTCACTGTGGGCAGTGGCAGAGAGAGTGGGCCTCACACTCTTGCATGCTTTAAGAAATTGCATGCATTCATTCACCATGCAGCTAGTCTTACGGTTCAGGCTGTCTGCAGCCGTAAAGCTGTGATTTTGATTGCATATTTTATGTGCGAATAAGTGACAGAAGTGTCACCATTACTTTGAACTGCACTTCATTAAGTACAGGGATTTGTGGCCCATTGTCAAGGAGTCATTCAGCTCATTTTGTTTCTCTTGCTGCCTTTTACTGATTTGAATTGAGAATTATAATGAGGTGATTTATGTCTTACTATTTGGAATTGTCTTTTCATTGCATTCAAATACCAGGTAGTTCAAAGTTGATCAACAATTAGAAATGATCAATAAAATCATAATGTTTTGTGTTTTTTCAGTAGTACCTAAGAAAGCTGCTTCTTTCTCTTATTGTTTTGAGTGGATGAAAACTCAGAGAAGATGAGGTAAGCTCCATGCAGTCAGAAAAGTCTCTGTAGAAATGCTCCTAAACAGAAATCCAGAACTGCTAATACTAAGAAGCACGAATAGATATGATATCCCCTTGTCTTGTGCTCAAGCTCTACCTAATTGCAACCACATGCTTAAAGTAATAAGGCATGTCAAGGTAATGTTTTTAAAATGTCTTTGTCTATGTTATTAATACCATCGTGGACTATTAAAATTAAAGGGCTCTCATAAAGATAATTCATTTTTCATTATTTATCTGCTGTTACCATCATTCGCTTTCTTGGGTGTGGGTAGTGAATCATCAGAAGGGTGTTTTGTATCTGTATATTAGATGTTCCACCTCTGTCTTTTTATAAATAGCACAGATGTATTTGTGCCTCTAGAATTTCAGGACATGAAGCAGCCTCTACCAGATCAGACTACACAAGGAATTTCCCTGCAGGCAGCCTATCTTCTGCCAGTTCTTATGTTGTTCTAAAAAAACTTGTAGCAATGAACGTAGTGTGTGGATTAATGAATTATGTGGACTGCTGGCCCACTGTATCATGGAAATTCCTCAATAAAGTGACCTTGGGTGGCACTGAGCTTCTTGAACCTGCTATGGCTGCCCTGTTGTACCTACAGCCTGTGTGTGTGTGTAAGCACCTGTTTGCATGTGTACTTACACTAGCAATAAAGGCTGAATAAGGACAATGTCTGTATGAAATAATATGGCTGGAGACAGCTATCGCCGTTGTTTAGATGTTAGCATTATCTGAAGGGGAGTTTTTTGTTTGTTTTTTGTTGGTTTGTCATGATTGTGTTATTTTTTCAATGTAGTTTGTGTGTGTGTGTATGTGTAATTGTTATATGTACTGTAATGAAGTTTGGTTTTTTGTAAACATTTATATTTTCAAAAGGAATTAAAGTAAAGCTGGTTTTGTTTCTCAAGTTCTCTCTGCTAGAGCATGCAGTGGGAAGAAGTTTGTATTGTGTAATAAATCAGTTAGTTGTTTCATGTGAATGCGTGTCCTTTTTTTTATGTGAGGGAGCAGTCATCTCAGTATCTCACGTGTGTCACCATAGCGTTCTTTTGGCTACCGCATAACATTTGATCCAATCATTCCTAAAGTAGCAGGTGGAAACAAAGGAAAAGGATGAGGTACTGAGAGAGAAACTTTGCTGGTTCAACTAATGTTTTTTTTTTTTGTTTTTGTTTTTGTTTTTTTTGTTTTGTTTTTAAGGGGGGAAAGAAGGGTGAGTAGAAAAAGCCGCTGGAATCGTTAAGGCCGGGGACGTTTTTCGGAAGGGCGTCGTGAGACGCAAAGCGAGCCGTTTGAATGAGGCACAGTGATGTCACTTATTAATGTACGTCACAACGAGGTTTCAAGAAGCGCATTACAGACTTGAATGGAAAGTGCAATTCGGATCCTTAGATCAGATCTGCAGTCCACGTGTCGAGCTGTCAATTCCCCCGGCCGGCGCTAACGAGGGAACTACCGCCAGGTGCCGCGGGGCCGCGGCCGCCCGGGCTCAGCTGCGCCTCGTTGGCGGCCGGGGGCGGGTTCCGGCCCGAGCGGCTCTTAAGCTCCTCCCGAGGCCGCAGGGAGCCATCAGACGGCTCCGGGATCTCATAGAGTGCGGACGTCGGCGTGGGCTCCGCTTCTTCGTCAGGTTTGGGCTCTGCTGGGGCTGCGGAGCACCGCGATGGGCTGCTTTTGAAACGGGTCCTTGGGTTTGGGATTTTTCTTGTAACGTTCTCTTTGTGTTGTGCCGTTTTGTTTCAGGTTGCGGTGGGACGTTTCCCGGTGAAGATGAGCCCGATCCGGGGAGCCGTTCAGGTAGGAACGGGACCGCGGACGCGACGAGCTCCGGGAAGCCGTTCGGGGCCGTCCGGCCGCAGCGGGAGGCCGCCGGGCTCTCGCCGCGCTCCGTCCGGGGTCGGCGCGGAGCTCCCCCGGCTTCTCGGAGCCGGGTTAACGTCGTCGCCCGGCTGCCGTCCCGTTTTCGGAGCGGGCCGCCGCTCCGTTCTCCGAGTCGTAGCGGGGTCCCGGGGCGCTTTCAGCCCCCTCCGGGCTTTTTATCGAGGGCTTCGGGTTCTCTCGATGTCATCGGTAGGAGCGAGCGGGACGGGGCCGTATTGTTCCAGCCTCGGGGCGGCTGGGAAGGCGAGGCAACGCAAAGCGCTGCTGAAACAAGTTTTCTTCTCTTTCAGGCCGAGCTTCTCGTCAGCCCGAAGCGGCGAGCGTTCAGAAGCCGCTAGGTAAGCTCTTTGTTCTGGGGTTTCTTGTCAGGCCGCCTTTCGGCCTTTTTAGATTCACTCCCTGCCCTTTATTTGTGTCTTCAGGAGCGCGATCTCTTTCCCATCAGGGAGACGCGGCGGCACGGCTCGCACGACCGGACCGCCGTTGAGGATCACCGTGTTCTTTTCCGGAACTCCCTGAGCTCTGCCTAAGGATGAAGGAAGAAGCAGGGGAGCCCCGGGGCGCCTCACCCCAGTCGAGGCGCTGCCGGAGCTCGTATTCCCGGTCTACGAAGGGCTCGCGGGCGATACGGTGAAGTTCGGGATTAGACCGGGAAGACGTAAGGCAGTAAGTATCTTCTATTGGAGCACCACATCCAAAGGGCTTCCGAACAGATCCCAGGGCGTGGAGTCAACCACCTCCCTTGGGAGCCTATTCCAGCGTTGAACTGTCCTTTGCGTAAAGTAGCTGTTTTTTGTCTTCCAGCCTAAAGGTACCTGGTGGCAAGCGGAGGTCTTTTTTTGGGAGGTCTTTTTTTGTCATCTCTTCACCAGTGAGAAGAGACTAGTCAGTAGCCCTGCCCTCACGGTAAGCACCTCAGAGATAGCAGAAGAGAGCAATAAGGGTAACCCCTTAGCGTCTTTCTCCCTGGATCGTAATGAGCTAAGCCCAGGCGTGCCGAGGAAGCCGGCAGAAGCGAGTATGGAAGAGCTTGGCGTCCCGTCGTTTTCGGTCTTTGTTCCAGGCCAGGCGGGCGAGGACGGAAGGACAGCGCGAGTGAGAGCAGCCTTGAGGGAGGGCGAGAAGGACAGGCGGCGTGACAGCGGCCGGTAGGCGTCCCCTTCCTTTGGCGGCACGGTGTCGGGACAGCACGTTCCGGATGTCACGTTTTGCTGCTTTTATTCCAGGCTGAGCGCTGCAGCGGAGCATTCGGCAGCGAGGACGAGCGAACCCCGCGGCCCGGCTGTGGCAGCATCCCCTC
This sequence comes from Coturnix japonica, assembly GCF_054131305.1. NCBI lineage: Eukaryota > Metazoa > Chordata > Aves > Galliformes > Phasianidae > Coturnix > Coturnix japonica. The sequence goes on along the minus strand of NC_140667.1, from coordinate 6,931,281 downwards.
AGCAGCAGTTTGAGGAGCAGAGTCGGCACGGTCTGGATGCGTCTGCGTGGAGTCAGGTGGGTGTCTTTGAGTCGTTCGGGGTGTGTTGCCTTTGGCTGTCAGGGGATTATGTGGTTTGTTGGTTTTTTGGTTTTTTTTTTTTGGAGCGTGATGGTTTGGCTTTAAGTTGGTTTTATTTTAAGTTAGTGTAGTTGGTTTTTTAGTAATGTGTTGGTTTTTGGTAGTTGGTTTGTTAAAGCTCTTTTTTGTGGTTTTTCTTAGTTTTTTAGTAAGTTGTTGGTTTTTGTAGTTTTTTAGTAGTTGGTTTTTTAGTAATTTGTTGGTCTTTGTTAGCAATTGGTTTTCTGTGGTAGGTTTTTTTAGTAAGTTTGTGTAGTTTTGGTTTTTTAAATTAAGTTCTTGGTGTTTTTTGTAGTTGGTTTTTGGTTCTTGGTGGTTTTTGTAGTTGGTTTTTGGTTCTTGGTGGTTTTTGTAGTTGGTTTTTGGTTCTTGGTGGTTTTTGTAGTTGGTTTTTGGTTCTTGGTGGTTTTTGTAGTTGGTTTTTGGTTCTTGGTGGTTTTTTGTAGTTGGTTTTTGGTTCTTGGTGGTTTTTCTTAGTTGGTTTAGTTTTTTCTTGTTTTTTTTGTGACTTTTTATAGTTTGTTTTTTATAAAGTTTAAGTTTTTTTGAAATTTATTTTTATTTTCTAAGTTTTTCTTGTTTTTTTTCTGGGGGAGAACACAACTCAGGCTGAGTCTAGTCTCAGTCTGAGTTGTGTTCTCCCCCTTGTAATGGTGCTGGAGGCCGGATTTTGCACTATCTCTAAAGAGATATATTTTTTTTTTTGGCGGGAGGGTGGGCATGTCAGTTGCATTTTTTTTGGGGGCCCCTCCCTCGGCCCTCCCCCCCGGGGCCCCTCCCCTTGCCCCCTTGGGGCCCCTCCCTTGGCCCTCCCCTGCCCCCTTAGCCCTCCCTTGGCCCTCCCCTGCCCCCTTAGCCCTCCCTTGGCCCTCCCCTGCCCCCTTAGCCCTCCCTTGGCCCTCCCCTGCCCCCTTAGCCCTCCCTTGGCCCTCCCCTGCCCCCTTAGCCCTCCCTTGGCCCTCCCCTGCCCCCTTTGAGACTCCCTCCACCCCCCTGAGTGTGGTGGGAGGCTAAGTCCCCCTGTCCCCCTTGGGGCTCCTCCTGAGAGGGGCTGTGATGGGGTAAGCCCATCCATGGTGAAGGGGTCTTCCGTGGGACTTGGAGTGGCTCCTGGGTGGTGATGACTCCTTGGTGGTGGTGGTCTTGGTCCTGCAGGAATGAGCTGGAGAGAAGAGAAGCTGGGTTCTGTATCCTGCTGAAGAAGATGACTTTATTACAAGCATCAGGTAAGATCTCTTTGGAATGGCTCTGGCCTTATACCTTAGGTGGTACAGGGAATTTCCTGGTTACTAAGGTTTGGGGAAGTGGCTGGAGGTGAGCTAGACTGAGCTGCTCGCCGCATATGTTGGTCCTGTGTGTGCTATGGGTGGTTTTCACTATCAATGCTCTAAGTAGGCTGAGTGATTATGAAGGAGGGAAGCTGCTATTATGCTCTCTAGGGCTTTATTGTCATTTCTTCTTGGCAAGAAAAAACATAACCAAATGGGGAAATAAATGGAAATGCTGGTAAAAGCTGTTCTGAGAGCTCTCTGAGGACAACTGATTTATATATATATATATAAAAAATTAAGCTATCTCTTTGGGCAGATACAGTACACTCTACTTGGTATGTAAGAGTGTGCCCCCTGTACAATGTGCCGAATTGCTAGATGGGGGACTTAAAAAGATCTGGATTTAAATAGTGAAAAGCTAGCTCTCCCTCAATTGCTTGTCTCCTGCTTCATCTTCTCACTAGAGCAAGACTGTGAAGGATGCCTTCAGGATAAAATTCTATTATTATTTCAATGCCTACCTCTAAAATACTGGTAACTAAGTGAGTGATAATTCCTTTTTGCAGAATTATTGGCTCCTGAAGGCTCTTTGGTGGGATTATTTCTGATGTGAGTGCTACTGTTCTGCGTTGCCTGTGGGATCTGAGATGCCTGAGACTATCTGCCCTGTAGGGGAAGGACTAGGCTTAGCTCACTTGAGGGTTTGTGGTGGAGTGGATACCTGTCTGTCTCTAACTTAAAACAGTAATTCCTTACATACCTCACAAAGATGTGGGTGTGCGGTCTCTTTCTGTGTGTTGGCCTCGCTCGTTTGCCGCTGAAGGTTTTCATCTTGGGGAATGTGAAGAGGAAGAGGGATGATCCCTGAAGTGATTGGCTCTTTGGCACTGCATGCCCTGTAAAAGACAAAGTGAGACTTCAATCAATAACAAATATTTTTACAAGTTACCTATGGCATAGGTACTGTGCAGCAGACTTGCTTTGTGCAGTGTAATGGCTGACTGTGTTGCCAGTGTTTGTGTTGTTGTAGCTGTATTTCCAGATAGAATTGTTTCTTGAGCTCAGTATGGCTCAGTGACTGCCTTGTTTTACAATAAATAAAGAAAAAAAAAACCAAACTTGTTTTATTTTTTTGTTTTAAAAAAGAGCTCACTGAGAACAATCTCTGCTTTCTCACTAGGTAAACTGAGCTAGTGCTTCAATGCGTGACCCTTTAAGTCCAACATTGAAGTTAGTGCCTGTGAACCTTTGTCACATGCTGAGAGTTAACTTTAACTATACAAACTTAACAATAGAAATGCATCATGCTCTGCATTGTGTGCTTTAACAAAAGTAATAGAACTGCACTGTGGTTCTGCCATACATGAATATACTACACACAAGCATTTCTATCTCTATGAGAGTATGTAATTATTAATTGGTTTCACTTGCAATTAGCTAAGGATCTATTGGTGCTGCCACTAAAGTGAAACTTGTGGGTAATTCAAGGGAGAAATTTAATGAAGCAGCATTGTATGTAACTCAAACACTAGTGACTAAACTGCAGCACAGTTTTGATGGGTTACAGGGTAATTTTACTCACTAATTCCTTATTATGGTGGTAGGCAATTGTGGTGTTGCTCTCTGAGATAAACAGAATGGGGTGTTATTTTAAATAGGGATGTCTAAAAAGTATATTACTGAGAGAAACTTTATGGATAAGCAAACTCACTAATTAAATGTCTTTTTGTTTATAGAAAGCCAACCTGGTTGGAATGGACATGCGACTCCTACTTCTATGTGAGATTGCCCTGACTTCAACTGTGCAAGATGAGAGCTGCATCCAAGCACTTTGTTAAGTGGGTCAGCCCTGGGCTGTGACTGCTGCCTCGAGGAAGCCTGTTCTGATATCTCAGCCTTCCTTAGAGTGAGCTTTTTCTTCATCTCCAACCTGTACCTCCTTTGACCTAAGAAACAGAAAAGCTGCCTGGGAAAAGGAGACCCCACCTTGCAAATGCTCCCTTTCAGCTAAGTTGAATGGAAGGAGTTTGAGCCCTTCTTTGGATGCTGCCTCAGAACATTATTGTTGTCTTTTAATTATGTTCTGTTAATATAACAGCCATTTATTGACTTAATGTATTAGACAGCTGAGGTTAATGGATGTATTGTTCTAATAGTGGAATGGAATAAAACCTGTTGAATTACCCTGAACTTGAACAGTTTTACAATCTGTATCATTTCACTGATCACATTTTCTACATACTAACAATATTATTATGCATAATGGCTGAACAACAACTTTGGGTTGCAGCTATACAAGCCTAAAACTGCCAAAAAAAACCCCAAACACACACACAAAAAATAACACTGACACACCACCTTTCACACTCCTCTGGGGGGTCATAATATGTTTCTTAAGTGCCTGCATTCATAGAAACCAGTCCTTGCACTGTCTTCCCTTCCAAACAGAGCTACCTGCTCTCCCTACCCAGTCACTTTAACTAGAGGCCCAGACTGTACAATTGTATCCCTCAGCCAGCAAAGACAAAAAGGGACTTCCTTTCTCTTTTTTAATTTTATGATAAATCAGAAACAAAAGCCCTCATCCCTTAGTGTGCGGGAGCTAAGCAAGAACAAATGGCATTAGACAGTGAGCAGCTTTAAAAATCTAACCTAACTTTTGTCCTATAATTGTATATGTGGAGTAATAAACCTTCATCAGACAGCGAGAAAAAAAACCTTTTCCACTATCTATGCTCACCTGTGGTAATTACATCCACACTAATCTCACTTCCACACCAATCTAGGTAACTGAGCAGAGAAGTAAAGCCTTTACCCCCATACCCATGCAATTAATGTCAGACTAAGAGGATTTTTTTTTCTTTAAAATTAGAAAAAAACAAAACAAAAAACAAAAAAACACATTACAAGGACAATAGGAGGAGTTAAGCTACTTTACCTGCATTAGGCTTCCTCTGCAGTTTGTAGGTTCTTAAGGACTCAATGCACAAAAAAAAAAAAAAAAAAAAAAAAAAAAAAGCCAGCAGAAGAAGGAGAAAAAAAGTAAGGGAAGAGCAATGCTTTAGAATTCATCTTTGTAACTGCACCGGTCTGCTGCAGAGAACATGACCCTAGAAGAAGAATGCTCATCTGTCTCCAAAGATTATATTGGCTCACACAATAACTCTGCAGAGGAGGAATCTCCCAAAAGAGATCCTTCCTCGGTGGGGGTCAGCCTTTCAATGAAGCTTAAGAGAGGCGGAGCTGAATCCAGCTGAATTCAGCTTGGCTGAATCCTCTTCACCTGCTCTCCCAAGCCTGACCCCATCTCTTCTTCCAGGTGCTCTCTGGCTGGTTGGGGCCCTGACTCAGCAGTTCCCTTACAGTCATGCAAATATTACTGCTTACAGTATAAGCTATTTAGACTGAGACACACTGTCTTTTCAAATTTTATTAGATGTGCCCCAGACTTTCCAGGTCACCAGTCTCAAGACTTCCCAAAATAGCACCATCAGTCACAGAGTGTTGTTTTATGTTTAGTCACACTAAAGCAATATGTTAACCTCTGTCAAGTCATTTTGAAGGTGTATGTAATTTATTTTGTTCCTAGCTGAGGCATTAAAATAAAACCTCTTCACAAATCTTCATTCAACAAGTCTTACTTTGGTTTTCTTGTCTTTTTTCTTTTTCTTTTTATTTTTGGCTTATTTTGTATGTGTGTGTGTTTTGTTCTGGCTCTTTCACACCCCCCACCCCTTTTTTTATTTTTTTTTAAATTTTTTTTAATAATAAACTTTTATGATTTTTATAAGATGTTGAAATTGTCTTGTTTGCAGACATCAGATAGAACTGCTTCCCTGAGGGAAGATAAATTGCTTATCCTTCTTGAACACTACAATAATGCAACAATAGTAATGTACAGCTGGAAATAGTACAAGAATGGTGGAAAAATATAGCCAGAGATTATAGAAAAAAACTCACCAATTCAGAGGCCTTCGGTCTAGATGGAAAATGTTGAAGCTCGTCACACAAACACCACGAAGGAGCCATCTCCAAAAGAGATGCTGCCTTAGTGGTGGTCAGCCCTTAAATGAAATCTAGGACAGGTGGAGTCGAGCTGAATTGCCTCCACCCACGTTCCCACAGCTGACCCGACAATTGCCTCGGGTGCTTAATCACAGGTTCGGTCTGTGATTACCAGTTTCCTATGCACTTCTCAATAAGTTTCCCCAGACATGAAATCCTATAAACTTGTCTAGCTTTGCAAAAGCACACAAGAATGGGTCAAACAAATTCATAGATAGAAAACCTATTTCACCAGTTGGTACTGCCTCTCCTAACAAAAAAAGTTGAGGGAATCGGGTTAATTTATTTCAGAGGAAAAAAGGCCTCATTGCAGGCTTCTAGCACTTGCGAGGAGATTATAAACATGAGAGGGACTTGCCTTTTACGTGGTCTGTGTGTGTGTAATGCTACGTGATACAAAGCACAACAGTAAGAGCGGCACAACAAAGTCCTGGGCTGCAACAAACGACAGCGAGCCCAAACGCGGGAGCTGCCACAGATGCAGAAGCAAAGAAAAAAAGCCGCTTACCTTCAGAAAACCTCTACAGAACCACGATCACAAGTAAGATGCTCTCACCTCCACCGCCGACCCTAAAATGAGATCTGCGAGGCGGTGGATCCTGGCTCCACCCCTTCCCGTCACTAATCTGTATTGGGTACACCTGAGCTCCCCTGGGTTGGCCCTGCCTTCCCACCAGGTGTTCAATCACGGCTTCCAGCTGAGCCAATTTTTTTTTTTTCTTCCTTTTTTTTTTTTTTTTCTCTTTTCTTTTTCATTTCTTTTCTTTTTTCTTTTCTTTTTTTTTTTTTTTAAACAATCACCGTGTATGACTGCATACACACTGTAAGCCGTTCCTAAGTTAAGAGCGGAGCACTGACGTGGTGTCACGGAGTTCTCTTTACAGCTCGCTCCGTGACAGAGGGAACAAACGCAGGGAGACAAGGAACAAAGGCACCTCCCTTCTCGAACTGCGCGGTGCGGCGCGGCAAGGGAATGATTTGAGAACGAAAGGCAGTTTAATAAACCCAATATCACTAAACAATAACGAGAGAGCTTCAACAAGGAGAAAACCGAGTCCCAATCTCACCGGCGGGATGTCGGAGGGGGGAAGTTCCGACCGCGCCGTCTCCTCGCGGGGAACCGAGCGATAAAAAACCCCGTCCCCGTCCCGACCTCCCCCCCGTTGACCCCACCCCCCGGCCCAATGAAGGCGGTCCGCATAAAAAAAAAAAAGAAATGTCCCCTTAACTCCCGTTATCCCACACTGTGCTCTGATGTCGAATAGCAACATCAACCAAATTACGAAACCCTAACGTGTGGTTTTTGATCTGGACTGCTTTAACTGCTACCTATTACTTACTCTAACAGAGACAAATGACAAGAAGCGCGGATCTGTTCTATCTGGCAGTACCTAAAAGTGAACTGGCTTGTATAACGACTAGAGCAAATCTCAAACCTACATTTGATTGCTCAGTTTCTTTCCAGTGAAGTGGCTGAGTGTCTGTGAATGGTTGCTGATGCTGCGGTGAGTTGGCCGCGGCTAAAGGACGCGCTCCCGTCTGGCCGTTCTCTCGGTGCCCCTCTTCATCGAGAGCTAAAGGTGGAAATCTCTGACACCGAAAGAACGGGGAGACAGATCGCTTTATGATTCTGTCCTGAGAAAAACAGACTCGGCTTGTGAACATAATATTTGCTGACAAAATAAACAATTACTGATTTGAGTAGTAGGAAATAATAATTAAAAACATAATAATATTTTTTGGGTAACACTTTTCTTCTCCCTATTTCCTGGGCTGCAGTTCTCACAAAGGACCTCCTTATTATCGTAAGCTATGGGTCGGGGGTTGTGCTGATACCCTTCTGTGACAGAGTAGACAGTGAAGGACTATGTCGTGTTTTCTCTCCACTGTTCCTTCCCTAATTTTGTTTCTCAAGTTCTCTCAGCTAAAACATACAGTAGAAAGAAATTTGTATTGTTAAATAAATCAATGAGTTGTTAAAGGGGAACGCGAGTCTGTTTTCACGGGGAGGGGAGAAAGCCCTGCTAGAAACGTATCTGAAATCCCAGTCGCTGAAAGCATCCGGTGTTTGCAAACCATTTCCCGGCTGTGTCGGGATGAAGTTTGGGCACTACCGAATCAGTACGGGTCCTGTTTTACTGACATTGTCAGTTTCTGGGGGGAAATACACGCACGCCCTGCGTGGAGGCTGTGGAACAAAGATGCCGTCTCGGTACCGCTGGGATATTCACTTGTTCCGCACGAGCAGCATCGTCCATCACACTCATTTCAGGCTGTAGCTTTATTCCAGCTTAATTGTTGCATAAGCACAGATTTAGAGAACTTAAAACCTTACGGTATTGCTTAAGCTTCATGCAGATGTGATACATATGTAATATGTATAATATGTATAATATGTATAATGTGTATAATATATACAATATGTATAATGTGTATAATATATAATATGTATAATACGTATAATATATATAATATGTATAATATGTATAATACGTATAATAAATATAATATGTATAATATATACAATATCTATAATATGTATAATGTGTATAATATATACAATATGTATAATGTGTATAATATATAATATGTATAATACGTATAATATATATAATATGTATAATATGCCCCAAACTGTCTTTCCTAAGCTCCGAGTAACAACTAAACTACACAGCAGCTCAGGAAGACCACTCTATCAGCACATCTGTGACGTGAGGGAGCAGTTATCTCAGTATCTCACGTGCGTCACCGTAGTGTTCTTTTGGTTACTGCGTAACATTTGATCCAAAGATTCTTAAAGTAGCCGGACGAAACAAATTAAAAAGACGAGGCAGTGAGATATAAACGTTGCCGGAGCGAGAAGAGAGATAGCAATGGGCACGGCGCTCCGCTTTCGGGGCAAAACAGACGGGCCACACGGGGCCAAGCTCGGCCGGGAGCCGCCCTATAGCGCCGTGCCGCGGCCGCTTGCGGGACGACGGGCCGAGTCCTGCGGCGTTCCCGGCGGCTGCCGTGTCACGTCCCACGAGCGGGGCCCGTGTGCTCCGGAGTTCCTTTCGCACCCCGCTGCTAGAAGTGAGAAACAGCAAAAGATCGTCGGAAACAACTTGCGACAGGTTAAAGGAACCGGCCCCGCGCCGTTCCGTCTCACCCTCCTTTTTCCTGCTCCGTTGTGTGTCCCCTGTACGCTGCCGTCCCTTTGGGGTGTACCCGATTCGGCGGCCGCTCGTCCGTGGGCGGCGGTCCTTTGGATGAAGTGACTCCTCTCGGGTGCATTATCTGGGTGCGGGTCGCCCGCTCCGCCGTGGCGCGTCTCCGTCTCCGACCTTCACGATCCCCCCGCTCCGTGTCACTCTTGTCGTATCCCCGTCCGGTTCTGCCGGCGGAGAAACGCCGCCAAACTAAGCGTAGGGAAACGGGTAGCCGACTCTGTATGAGTGATAAACAAGCTTCCGCTTTATTGCCCGAAAAGCCATAATTTGACAGCAGACAGATGAGGGTGCTTGAAAAACACACTCGCTAATTGGAGGAAAACTACCGCAGTAACAAACCTAAAACCCCCCTTCAAAGCTGCGAGCCGTTCATTCTTTTCCTAGAGGTGTCCTCGGTTCTCACGCTGTGTTTCCTGCTCCGCAGCCGCTGCTCTGTGAAGTCCTTATCTCGATCCGTAGCTGCTGCTCTGTACAATCCTGCTTGTACCGCAACGCGGTTCTTTCTGTCCTTTCTTACATTCCTTTTCACCGGCAGCTCCGCTCACAAAATAATCCAGATCCCGGGTCACAGGCTGTTACTCGGTGCTATTCCTAATTCGTGAATGATGACACGGTTTGATCAAATTGCCGTACAAACGGAAACATTGTAAAACAGAAAAACATTTATATCACATACGGACATCTGAGAAAATATCTCAACATTGATTTAAATAAATAAATAAGTAAATAAATAAAAACCACTTATACTGTAACCCTGACTTTTAGCAAAAACATAAATCTGTTTCTTTGTATTTTAAGTGACATTAAAGCCAACTTTCCTGCGCTCTCACCCAGAGTGGAACGCATTTGAATCGATGTAAAACATGTTTACATTTAATGACATAATTCCTTATCGTCTCCACAAGATTCTCTGCTAGAATCAAGACACTAAGTGAAGCTTCGGGTCCCTCATATTGCCCAGGTGAGGGCCAAAATGTCATAATTTACCATAAAAAATTTCTATTACATTGAGACTTTAAATACAGTGAATTGGAAATTCGTGTTGTCCCTGGAAAACCATTAAAAGAGAGATCCCGGGAGAAGTGAAAGTTGACCCAATTCTCCGATGCTGTGGGATATACGCCCCCGTGCGGCTCTCCAGTCCCGGCTTCCAGGCTCGTGCGGCAATCGGAACACAAGTGGCTGCTTAACGGGCAGGAGCCCTAATACCAACATAAGGGAATGGGCAGCGGCAGCGGCCGAGCTGCCTGGAAGTGTGCGAGGTGAATATATCCAATAGTTTCCGGGTCTGCGCAGGGCCGGTTATCTGATGCGCTGTTCAAACTGAGAGACTTGTTTCTCTGTTGGAAATAGCTCAGAGAAAGCTGGCAATACATGAAGGTACTATCCCTAAGGAAACGAGATGGAATAAGGTACCTTTATTTCAAACAAGGAAAATTAAGTGAAGAATCAGAATTCCCATTGTAAAATTGCCATTACTTTGGTTTTATTCTCGGTGACAGTCATCTATTTTACTGCTTACTTAGTACCGTGCCATTTAAAAGAACTATTGGACAAATGCTCTCTTGTGGTGCAGGAGAAATGTTGCCATTTTCACTCATCTAAAAGACAGGTTGTGAGTGTATCTGAAGAACAGCTTAGTTAGTCCACAGAAAAATATCACATTGAACAAAATGCAGCCACTTGTGAGCTTTGTTACCAGCATTTAACCACAGGAGAAAAAAAAACTAAAGAAAAAACAATGCATAAGATAATACATGTATGTGAAAAAAGAGTGACCTGTGATGCTAGAAATCGCTGCAGGCTTCCCCAGTTCTTCATAGGTATGTGACAAAGTGCTTCCCTCCAGACATTTTTATTCTGCCTTTATTTATTTACTCTTAAAGGGAAATTGAGCTGTACTGTATACATACATAGAACAATAAGGCCAAGTGGTACACAGGTGAACCGGACGACATATCATTTTTCACCATGAAGGCTAATTACAAACATCAAGTTTGGTATTTTATGAAATACGCTGAAAAATGTTCTACTGTTTTGTCGGCCTCCAGCAGAGAGTTACTTCTCCAGAGAAAACAAGATTTTCAAGGCTTTTACTCTAGCAACAAAATGAAAAACATGAAGGAATGCAATTTTATTGTGGAACACCAAATACATGATCTTCACACGCTGTTTCCTTTGATTTTCCTCATTCTCATGCCTTGCAGAATCAAACTCCAAAGCCTGTTAGGATATAAACCAGGTATGTCTAATAAAGTGAAGTGCATGCAGCCCCAGCATAACACGGCCCTGTGTCCATCTGGGCACGTGCCCCTCTGTCAGCTCGCTCTCTTCCCTTCTAAATCATTAATTGTCTCCTGTCCTCTTCAGAGTATTTTACAGGTTTTGACTTGGGTTCAGAGATTTTAAGTTAACCACCTGGAATTGAAGCCTTCTTCACCTGCCTGTTCTGCCACCTGATCAATCGTCTAATTTTCTGTTTCATGTACAGTGTTACTTTACCAATGTCCTTTACAACATATAACAGCCATCGGTACATTTACATCGTGATGTTTTCCTTGTGTGTGACTGGCTGGAATGCTCAGCTTCACTTGTTTCAAAGCAGTCGTGTAACACTGGTTGTCCAGGAATGATACTGGGTAGACAATATTAGTTACAATTATTTCTACATCACCCTGCTCTACCGGGATGGCCTGGTATTTCAGGGATCTTTGGGGTGACAGCCAGTGTCCCCCTTTTGCCTCCAATACAGTAAACTCTGTATGAGATATTAAAACCGGTATCCTTTGGCTTCAGATAAAAGCGCATTAATACATACAGTCTTGTGAAATTTCCTACAAAATTCTAAACACTGTGACTTGTTTTCTTATAGGCTTTTATTTTCAAATGACAGCATTTTCCTGAAGGTGCACATTTAGCAGGTACTGAAAAGTAACAAGAATACCTGTGCATCACAATATTCATTGTTGCTTCCCTAATAGAAATAGATCTTTCTAGGGCGGTTCACTGTTTTCTTGATGTTACTGTCTTGTGGCCATTTTTCCACTATGAGTCAGGATTACATTTAATATTGGGCCTAATGTCTACTTAATTGTCATTTTGGTTTGGAATACATGCAACAGCTTTCTTTTTACACAGTATAATTTTTGTAACATTTGCATATTTTCATTCTTTCTCCTCTACATCTTAGATACAGAAATGCTATGTTTAAATAGCAAGCTTCATTTATATCTAAAGCAAATAGAAGCTTAAGAGCATATAGATACGGGCTAACAAATACCTGATACACTTGGTTTTAAGGTAGTTCTTTCTACAGCTATAAGGACTCATTTATTTGGAAAAAAGTGGGGGCACAGATGATCGCAGAGATTATAATGCGTATAATTCAGGTTTCTATAATATTCTCATTTGTGCTTTTAAATTGTACCGAAGCTTAATCCTTCTTTGGTTAGTTGGGCTTCATTAATTCTGGATCCACTGTATATACAGCACATACAAAACAAACAAACAAACAAACAAACAACAACAACAACAAAACCCAAATAATTAAAAACCCCACAAAAAGACCTCTTACCCTTACTCTTTGCATCAAAACCATCCCATAACTTCTATGAGGAAAACAACTCATCATTCAAAGGGAATGATTTCTTACCAGGGTTTTCTTACTGCCATGTTCGCACCAATTAACAGCAGAGGGGCTGCCACTACTTCATCTTCTGAGTCTTACACACTCCTTAACACAGAAATACATGTCCAACAGACAAAAAAAAACACTGACTACAGCATTCTTAGTGACCTGTGGGTTCAAGCCAGTTTCATAAGAGCCCAGTTTCATAAGAGAGTCCTGCTGTTAAAGTATCATAACCAATACGAGAGTTTGCAGAGAGAGAGAGAAATAGATTCACTTCTAAGAATGTACTGGGGGGGGGGGGGGGGGGGGGGGAAAGATGGGAAGGGAAGGGGGGAAAATTGCTTAACTTATTTAAGGAACCATAGCCAGAAAAGTGTGGATTAATCCAAATACAGTTCACAGATCAGGCCCTTCAAATAACTGCCACAAGAGAGGACAAGAACCAGATAACTGCCAGCTGTTCAGCTTTGGCAAACAAGCACGGAATCATAAAATCACCAAGGCTGGAAAAGACCTTAAAGATCATCCAGCCCAACCGTTCACCTATTACCAATAGCTCCCACTAAACCACATCCCTCAGCCCAACATCCAATTGATCCTGGAAGCAGATCCCTCAGTCACAAACTGGCACAAACTCACAGTCAGAGGCAAGTTCTGGCCTTCCTGCTAAGGACCTTCACCACCTCAAGTGCCCACGACGGTTCCTCCTCGGTATATTCCAGCTCAGTTTTTGCACTCCCCACAGTTCACTCACAGCAGCTCTTTATCCTTCCATGGCCCTTCCCAAATTCATGATTTACGCAGCTCAAAGCAGACGGAGAAACTACCGTTCTGAAGGTGTCTGAAACACCCTCAAATCACATGTCTTTGAAGGCTTAACAGCAGACAACAAGGCTGGTTTTTTTCCTCCTGTCTTTTCCTGTATACAAAGTAACTCGGCCTTAGGGAAAGCTGCTGATGTAGCAACTGTCCTGGCACATAAGCTAGACTTAAGGGAAAAAAAAGCAGCTTCAGTAGTTGAGCAGTGTAGCTTAAGACTTAAACAGCAAGCTGAAAGTAAAGGTGTTACATGCACCTTATTCTTCAAAATATTTTCTAACAAAAAGGATGCTACTTATTATCTAGAATTGAACTACTTCTGTGCTGTATCATTAGCTCCACTGAAGGATAAAACCTCTTCTGGTATGATTTCTCTAATGCATTTAAATAACTAAAACATTATTCAGACTTTCAAAAAGACATAATAAAAAACAGACAAAAAACAATCTACACATTTACACCATGTATGTGTGTGGCATGATAAGAGGAAAAAGAAAAGTTGACCAATTTTTTTAAAAAATGTATATAAAAACACATAGATTATATATATGTGTGTATATATACACACATACATACAATCTATATATATATACATATACATATCAGAGCACTATAATTAAGTTTCATTACTTATAACAACTCTCTACATTCTTGAGAATATATTCCACTTCAGTCCTTGGGTCGTATCTTTACCACCTTTGATTTCTGTTCACACAGGTTCCAAGCAGCAGCACGCTGTCTTCAGCAAGAACAGCACGCAACTATAGTTGCTTAGGAGAGACAACTCTACAGGCCAATCCAATAGCAGCCTCTCACCAGAGACGAGAGGTTGGTAGGGAGTTAGTTCTCACTGAGTGATTCCTCAGTCAGTTCTATTCAAACAAGCTTGGATTGAGCTAAACAGATTAATAACCAGCTTTTAGAACAAGAATTTGATTTGTCCTTCCTCAGCCTGAGCAGATGTCTAAATCTACACTGTTCCTTTAAAGACTTCAAACGTCAGAATTTCCTCAAGCCTTTCGCACAAACACATCCACAACACATAAAACTCAATGCTACTGCCCCTCACCCACCTCTATACTCCTGAAAAATATGTATATAAAGACATATTCTGTCTAAAAGTTGAAGCTATTTTCTTAGCATGGAGTAACTACTACAGAAATTACTAAGGCAAGGAAAAAAAAAAAAAAACCAGGCAGGAACAGTTTGTGTCTCAGTGCTTCATGTACTCATTAAGAAAAAAAAGTGCATGTACTCAAGAATATGAAAAAAGCCTTCAGTGCTAGCATTTCAAACTAAGCATTTCAAACCTGATGTTGAAATTGGTTATCTCAGCAGTTTCCATCTTTCTTGGTTTCGTGGTGCTGTTTAGGGTCTTTATCCCTGAGGTGTTAACATTGATTTTCACTCAGTATCGTCCTTTCAATCTTTCCACCTTCATCAATGACAAAAAGGCACTTAGTTCAGCAGCGTTTATTTACTTACACCTGTAAATTACAGCAACTGTACTTACTGTTGTAGGTCTGCAGAGGTTGGAATTCCCTTATGCATCAGCTGCTTCCAGTAAAATCTCTTAGCTTAAGAAACAGAGATAGAATATATCCTTGTGCTTCCCCGCTGCATTTTAAAATGCATCTAACAAGCTAAACATTTAAATCCTTTTCTTGTTTTTAGCTAACAAGATACATCCGTGGGATTCATTTCTTCCATTGAACTCAGTGAGGCTGAGTGACCTAAAGCATTAATATGGAAAGTGGTCTAAAAGTCAAATACTGGATGATAATAAATAAAAATCATAAAAGCATTTCAGCGGGGAAACAGCTACGTGTTCTTTCAGAAAAGAAATTTAATAATAATTAAAAATAATTATAAATAATAACCTGTGACACAGTACCTGAAGAGACCTTTTCCTCACAATGTCACACAACGATTCTCTCACCAACTCTGACCTCATCTGCCAACATCACTCAGAAATCATTCTTTTTTTCTTTTACATTAAGTTCAAAAATTCAACTTGCATTTTCTTGACAAGATTACAATATTGGATCTCTTCCCTGCATACACTGATACTTCACACATTGATTAGGGCCAGCTAGCTGCAAAATCTGCAATAAGATAACATTCAAAGGGAAAGAACCAATGAAGCACCAGCAGGGAGAACCACATTAAGAATTGGTGGGGAATCAGGCACATAACCACCCCTGAGCACATCCCATTCATCCCATAAACTCGAAAAAAATGTCAAGCATTTGGCAGAACACTGAAAAAGTGCAATGGAAGAAGAACTCAGCAAAAACGTTCCTGAAAGTGAGGCAACTTAACTGGCAGAAAACCTTAATCAGAGCCAGCTTGACAGAGAACGAGGGCAGATTATGGGAAGAGCTGGGCCGTATCAGTAACCACTACACCCCAAATAAAGGCCACCAAAACCCGCAGCTGACAAAAAAGGATCTTACCTATGCATGGAGGAAAGAAACAAATGGCAGCTGGCAATCCAACCACTAAGAAGCAGCTTCATGCAAACAGCTATGGAATGTAATACCAAAATTCAAAGAAGGCAAGAGATTAAAGGCAGATATCATTATAAAAACCAAGCAAACAGATTTTATTCTCAAAGGACCATGGCAACAATAAGGAGCTAACAAGCAAAACACACATGACAACTGAGTTTACTACAAACAAATTGACAGTTAACAAAAATAACTTCTTGCTCTCTCCTGCCACCCAGGTCCCTGTGCCTCTTCTTTCATCTGCAGCAGCTCCTGAAACATAAGCAGGGTTACCATTAGTCATGCAGAGCAACAAGCCCACCCACATGAAGGAAAAGGGAAACACTACATTGCAAAGGAACTCAACACCCGACCGCCTGGATAAGAAAGGACTTACAAACACAACCACAAATTCATGACGGCAAAAACTGCTTTGAGCAACCCTTCTCACCTCTCTGACTCACAGTGGTCATCCAGCTGGTGTCGCAGGGGATCACGGAGGCGGGCAGACTGGGCAAATGGAGCTGGGCACACAAAAAGCAGTGGCCAAAGGAGTCTGCTTCCCTGCTTACAGGGGACCCTCATCCACTGCCTCCATTGCAAAGGGCCCGGGACTACAGGGCACACTCGCTCCCTGAATTACAGGGCAGGCCCCATCCCTACGGCCGAGGGAGGCTCCTTCTCTCCCAGTCCGGCACCCCGCTAACGGGGCGGTCAACCTACACAGGCTGCCAGCAGAGCACTAGCGCTCACACACCCAGAGCCTGATTACAGGCGGGTGGACGACACCCCTGGAGCCACAGAGCCCGGTTTTCCCCCCAGCGGCGGGAACAACTCTCGGAAGCCAGGCAGCGGGGCAAAACAGCTAAAGACCGCAGTCAGAATCCCAGACCCGATTATTCCAGGGAGGGCGCAAGCCCAACCCCACATCTCGCAGCCCCGTGCCTCTGAAAGGCCGGGGCCGCATTCCCGCCTGAGTACAGGGGGTCTCTCAGAAAGCATCTCACCAAGCACAGGGGGCACGCACAGCCCTGCCTACAGGACGGCGCCCCACACCTCACCATCATCAGGAAGCCCCGTGGAGCACGCAGCTCCCACCAACGCCTGAGCTACAGGCGGGCCCGCCCGGCAGCACAACATCACAACATCACCACGTCTTTAGCACCACAGGGAACAAAACCTCGACCCACCGAGCGGGGAGGTGACACCGCACAAAAGCAGAACCTCAACCTGCACCCTCTGACGGGACAGGGAGGGGTCATCCCCACCAGCTGGACGACTAAAGCAGCCGGCTGCAACGCCGCAGCCTCCCCACACCTGATTACAGGCGGGGCGGGCCACTTGGGGGTCAGGGGGCTTCGTGACTTGGGACTCACACTAGGACAGGCTCAAGCCCTGGCTACAGGGCAGCCTCAGCCACTGAACTATCGTGTGGCTCTGATCTGTACTAAGTAAAAGGGAGGAAGACAGGACACTCGCTGCACTCGTGGGACTAAGAGGGAACACCCCTTTTTTTGGCATGCACCAAAATCCTCCATTCCCCCCTAGGAAGTCAAAGCTAAGCTGCAGCCATCTTTGTGGGGGCCTAAAGGGAAAGCTCACTTGCTCAGTCACTCCACAAACTCAGTCAAGGAAAGGGAAAGGAACACACACACACACGTGACTTTCCAGAAAGGAAGGACAACATGGTGCAGCCGACTACTGGGAATAAACCCGCAACCACGAGCAACACACAAGAGCCTGTGACCTGTTTCTAGGCTGCACGGAGGCCACGGACCTCAACGTGCCAAGGGGCTTCCCAGCTATAGACAAGGGCCAAACGCCCTGACGTACACCCCGAGTACGGGGCCGTCGCATTGACGGGCCACCTCCAGGCAACAATGCCGAGGGGCAACGGGAGGAAGAGGGGCAGGGAAGCGGCACTACCCTGATTACAGGGAGGCCGCGGGGTCCGGCGGGCTCCGTTTCCCACTCAGGTGCGGAGAGGTGGCTCTCGCCCTCCGTTACAGGGGGCCACGCTCCCCAGGCAGCCAAGGAGCAGCGAGGCAAAAGGCCAACTACAGCAAAAGACCGGAGCCCTGCTTACAGGGAGGTCGCCCAGCACAAAGCCGGCCTGGACACACAAGCCGCCGGCAACGTTCAATTCAAATGTGACTATGCCCCTGCTAACAGGGAGGTGCTTTGCCCAGAATGCCTTTCTCTTTCCCCCCTGCATTTGCAGGCTTCTGCTTCCTCTTCTTCCTCCTCTTCTTCCTCTTCCTCCTCTTCTTCTTCTTCCTCCTCTTCTTCCTCTTCCTCCTCTTCTTCTTCTTCCTCCTGTTCTTCCTCTTCTTCCTATTCCTCCTCAAACCGCGTCTTCTTTCTCCGGCAGCAGATCCTGAAATAAGTGGCACGACACCTTTAGACCCGAGCAGCAGCAAACCCATCACCTGAAGGAAGCGGGGAAACCCAAAGTACCAAAGAAACGCGGCACAAGACTGCCCAGCCAAGGGGGAAAGTCCGTGCATCGCACCCCTCCCCAGTCCGTTCCAGCCAAAACTACTTAGAGCTGCTTTTCTCACCTCACTGGCACGCTGCAAAGGCTCCAGCCGGTGTCGCAGGGGATCACGGAGGCGGGCAGACTGGGCAAATGGAGCTGGGCACACAAAAAGCAGTGGCCAAAGGAGTCTGCTTCCCTGCTTACAGGGGACCCTCATCCACTGCCTCCATTGCAAAGGGCCCGGGACTACAGGGCACACTCGCTCCCTGAATTACAGGGCAGGCCCCATCCCTACGGCCGAGGGAGGCTCCTTCTCTCCCAGTCCGGCACCCCGCTAACGGGGCGGTCAACCTACACAGGCTGCCAGCAGAGCACTAGCGCTCACACACCCAGAGCCTGATTACAGGCGGGTGGACGACACCCCTGGAGCCACAGAGCCCGGTTTTCCCCCCAGCGGCGGGAACAACTCTCGGAAGCCAGGCAGCGGGGCAAAACAGCTAAAGACCGCAGTCAGAATCCCAGACCCGATTATTCCAGGGAGGGCGCAAGCCCAACCCCACATCTCGCAGCCCCGTGCCTCTGAAAGGCCGGGGCCGCATTCCCGCCTGAGTACAGGGGGTCTCTCAGAAAGCATCTCACCAAGCACAGGGGGCACGCACAGCCCTGCCTACAGGACGGCGCCCCACACCTCACCATCATCAGGAAGCCCCGTGGAGCACGCAGCTCCCACCAACGCCTGAGCTACAGGCGGGCCCGCCCGGCAGCACAACATCACAACATCACCACGTCTTTAGCACCACAGGGAACAAAACCTCGACCCACCGAGCGGGGAGGTGACACCGCACAAAAGCAGAACCTCAACCTGCACCCTCTGACGGGACAGGGAGGGGTCATCCCCACCAGCTGGACGACTAAAGCAGCCGGCTGCAACGCCGCAGCCTCCCCACACCTGATTACAGGCGGGGCGGGCCACTTGGGGGTCAGGGGGCTTCGTGACTTGGGACTCACACTAGGACAGGCTCAAGCCCTGGCTACAGGGCAGCCTCAGCCACTGAACTATCGTGTGGCTCTGATCTGTACTAAGTAAAAGGGAGGAAGACAGGACACTCGCTGCACTCGTGGGACTAAGAGGGAACACCCCTTTTTTTGGCATGCACCAAAATCCTCCATTCCCCCCTAGGAAGTCAAAGCTAAGCTGCAGCCATCTTTGTGGGGGCCTAAAGGGAAAGCTCACTTGCTCAGTCACTCCACAAACTCAGTCAAGGAAAGGGAAAGGAACACACACACACACGTGACTTTCCAGAAAGGAAGGACAACATGGTGCAGCCGACTACTGGGAATAAACCCGCAACCACGAGCAACACACAAGAGCCTGTGACCTGTTTCTAGGCTGCACGGAGGCCACGGACCTCAACGTGCCAAGGGGCTTCCCAGCTATAGACAAGGGCCAAACGCCCTGACGTACACCCCGAGTACGGGGCCGTCGCATTGACGGGCCACCTCCAGGCAACGATGCCGAGGGGCAACGGGAGGAAGAGGGGCAGGGAAGCGGCACTACCCTGATTACAGGGAGGCCGCGGGGTCCGGCGGGCTCCGTTTCCCACTCAGGTGCGGAGAGGTGGCTCTCGCCCTCCGTTACAGGGGGCCACGCTCCCCAGGCAGCCAAGGAGCAGCGAGGCAAAAGGCCAACTACAGCAAAAGACCGGAGCCCTGCTTACAGGGAGGTCGCCCAGCACAAAGCCGGCCTGGACACACAAGCCGCCGGCAACGTTCAATTCAAATGTGACTATGCCCCTGCTAACAGGGAGGTGCTTTGCCCAGAATGCCTTTCTCTTTCCCCCCTGCATTTGCAGGCTTCTGCTTCCTCTTCTTCCTCCTCTTCTTCCTCTTCCTCCTCTTCTTCTTCTTCCTCCTCTTCTTCCTCTTCCTCCTCTTCTTCTTCTTCCTCCTGTTCTTCCTCTTCTTCCTATTCCTCCTCAAACCGCGTCTTCTTTCTCCGGCAGCAGATCCTGAAATAAGTGGCACGACACCTTTAGACCCGAGCAGCAGCAAACCCATCACCTGAAGGAAGCGGGGAAACCCAAAGTACCAAAGAAACGCGGCACAAGACTGCCCAGCCAAGGGGGAAAGTCCGTGCATCGCACCCCTCCCCAGTCCGTTCCAGCCAAAACTACTTAGAGCTGCTTTTCTCACCTCACTGGCACGCTGCAAAGGCTCCAGCCGGTGTCGCAGGGGATCACGGAGGCGGGCAGACTGGGCAAATGGAGCTGGGCACACAAAAAGCAGTGGCCAAAGGAGTCTGCTTCCCTGCTTACAGGGGACCCTCATCCACTGCCTCCATTGCAAAGGGCCCGGGACTACAGGGCACACTCGCTCCCTGAATTACAGGGCAGGCCCCATCCCTACGGCCGAGGGAGGCTCCTTCTCTCCCAGTCCGGCACCCCGCTAACGGGGCGGTCAACCTACACAGGCTGCCAGCAGAGCACTAGCGCTCACACACCCAGAGCCTGATTACAGGCGGGTGGACGACACCCCTGGAGCCACAGAGCCCGGTTTTCCCCCCAGCGGCGGGAACAACTCTCGGAAGCCAGGCAGCGGGGCAAAACAGCTAAAGACCGCAGTCAGAATCCCAGACCCGATTATTCCAGGGAGGGCGCAAGCCCAACCCCACATCTCGCAGCCCCGTGCCTCTGAAAGGCCGGGGCCGCATTCCCGCCTGAGTACAGGGGGTCTCTCAGAAAGCATCTCACCAAGCACAGGGGGCACGCACAGCCCTGCCTACAGGACGGCGCCCCACACCTCACCATCATCAGGAAGCCCCGTGGAGCACGCAGCTCCCACCAACGCCTGAGCTACAGGCGGGCCCGCCCGGCAGCACAACATCACAACATCACCACGTCTTTAGCACCACAGGGAACAAAACCTCGACCCACCGAGCGGGGAGGTGACACCGCACAAAAGCAGAACCTCAACCTGCACCCTCTGACGGGACAGGGAAAGGTCATCCCCACCAGCTGGACGACTAAAGCAGCCGGCTGCAACGCCGCAGCCTCCCCACACCTGATTACAGGCGGGGCGGGCCACTTGGGGGTCAGGGGGCTTCGTGACTTGGGACTCACACTAGGACAGGCTCAAGCCCTGGCTACAGGGCAGCCTCAGCCACTGAACTATCGTGTGGCTCTGATCTGTACTAAGTAAAAGGGAGGAAGACAGGACACTCGCTGCACTCGTGGGACTAAGAGGGAACACCCCTTTTTTTGGCATGCACCAAAATCCTCCATTCCCCCCTAGGAAGTCAAAGCTAAGCTGCAGCCATCTTTGTGGGGGCCTAAAGGGAAAGCTCACTTGCTCAGTCACTCCACAAACTCAGTCAAGGAAAGGGAAAGGAACACACACACACACGTGACTTTCCAGAAAGGAAGGACAACATGGTGCAGCCGACTACTGGGAATAAACCCGCAACCACGAGCAACACACAAGAGCCTGTGACCTGTTTCTAGGCTGCACGGAGGCCACGGACCTCAACGTGCCAAGGGGCTTCCCAGCTATAGACAAGGGCCAAACGCCCTGACGTACACCCCGAGTACGGGGCCGTCGCATTGACGGGCCACCTCCAGGCAACGATGCCGAGGGGCAACGGGAGGAAGAGGGGCAGGGAAGCGGCACTACCCTGATTACAGGGAGGCCGCGGGGTCCGGCGGGCTCCGTTTCCCACTCAGGTGCGGAGAGGTGGCTCTCGCCCTCCGTTACAGGGGGCCACGCTCCCCAGGCAGCCAAGGAGCAGCGAGGCAAAAGGCCAACTACAGCAAAAGACCGGAGCCCTGCTTACAGGGAGGTCGCCCAGCACAAAGCCGGCCTGGACACACAAGCCGCCGGCAACGTTCAATTCAAATGTGACTATGCCCCTGCTAACAGGGAGGTGCTTTGCCCAGAATGCCTTTCTCTTTCCCCCCTGCATTTGCAGGCTTCTGCTTCCTCTTCTTCCTCCTCTTCTTCCTCTTCCTCCTCTTCTTCTTCTTCCTCCTCTTCTTCCTCTTCCTCCTCTTCTTCTTCTTCCTCCTCTTCTTCCTCTTCTTCCTATTCCTCCTCAAACCGCGTCTTCTTTCTCCGGCAGCAGATCCTGAAATAAGTGGCACGACACCTTTAGACCCGAGCAGCAGCAAACCCATCACCTGAAGGAAGCGGGGAAACCCAAAGTACCAAAGAAACGCGGCACAAGACTGCCCAGCCAAGGGGGAAAGTCCGTGCATCGCACCCCTCCCCAGTCCGTTCCAGCCAAAACTACTTAGAGCTGCTTTTCTCACCTCACTGGCACGCTGCAAAGGCTCCAGCCGGTGTCGCAGGGGATCACGGAGGCGGGCAGACTGGGCAAATGGAGCTGGGCACACAAAAAGCAGTGGCCAAAGGAGTCTGCTTCCCTGCTTACAGGGGACCCTCATCCACTGCCTCCATTGCAAAGGGCCCGGGACTACAGGGCACACTCGCTCCCTGAATTACAGGGCAGGCCCCATCCCTACGGCCGAGGGAGGCTCCTTCTCTCCCAGTCCGGCACCCCGCTAACGGGGCGGTCAACCTACACAGGCTGCCAGCAGAGCACTAGCGCTCACACACCCAGAGCCTGATTACAGGCGGGTGGACGACACCCCTGGAGCCACAGAGCCCGGTTTTCCCCCCAGCGGCGGGAACAACTCTCGGAAGCCAGGCAGCGGGGCAAAACAGCTAAAGACCGCAGTCAGAATCCCAGACCCGATTATTCCAGGGAGGGCGCAAGCCCAACCCCACATCTCGCAGCCCCGTGCCTCTGAAAGGCCGGGGCCGCATTCCCGCCTGAGTACAGGGGGTCTCTCAGAAAGCATCTCACCAAGCACAGGGGGCACGCACAGCCCTGCCTACAGGACGGCGCCCCACACCTCACCATCATCAGGAAGCCCCGTGGAGCACGCAGCTCCCACCAACGCCTGAGCTACAGGCGGGCCCGCCCGGCAGCACAACATCACAACATCACCACGTCTTTAGCACCACAGGGAACAAAACCTCGACCCACCGAGCGGGGAGGTGACACCGCACAAAAGCAGAACCTCAACCTGCACCCTCTGACGGGACAGGGAGGGGTCATCCCCACCAGCTGGACGACTAAAGCAGCCGGCTGCAACGCCGCAGCCTCCCCACACCTGATTACAGGCGGGGCGGGCCACTTGGGGGTCAGGGGGCTTCGTGACTTGGGACTCACACTAGGACAGGCTCAAGCCCTGGCTACAGGGCAGCCTCAGCCACTGAACTATCGTGTGGCTCTGATCTGTACTAAGTAAAAGGGAGGAAGACAGGACACTCGCTGCACTCGTGGGACTAAGAGGGAACACCCCTTTTTTTGGCATGCACCAAAATCCTCCATTCCCCCCTAGGAAGTCAAAGCTAAGCTGCAGCCATCTTTGTGGGGGCCTAAAGGGAAAGCTCACTTGCTCAGTCACTCCACAAACTCAGTCAAGGAAAGGGAAAGGAACACACACACACACGTGACTTTCCAGAAAGGAAGGACAACATGGTGCAGCCGACTACTGGGAATAAACCCGCAACCACGAGCAACACACAAGAGCCTGTGACCTGTTTCTAGGCTGCACGGAGGCCACGGACCTCAACGTGCCAAGGGGCTTCCCAGCTATAGACAAGGGCCAAACGCCCTGACGTACACCCCGAGTACGGGGCCGTCGCATTGACGGGCCACCTCCAGGCAACGATGCCGAGGGGCAACGGGAGGAAGAGGGGCAGGGAAGCGGCACTACCCTGATTACAGGGAGGCCGCGGGGTCCGGCGGGCTCCGTTTCCCACTCAGGTGCGGAGAGGTGGCTCTCGCCCTCCGTTACAGGGGGCCACGCTCCCCAGGCAGCCAAGGAGCAGCAAGGCAAAAGGCCAACTACAGCAAAAGACCGGAGCCCTGCTTACAGGGAGGTCGCCCAGCACAAAGCCAGCCTGGACACACAAGCCGCCAGCAACGTTCAATTCAAATGTGACTATGCCCCTGCTAACAGGGAGGTGCTTTGCCCAGAATGCCTTTCTCTTTCCCCCCTGCATTTGCAGGCTTCTGCTTCCTCTTCTTCCTCCTCTTCTTCCTCTTCCTCCTCTTCTTCTTCTTCCTCCTGTTCTTCCTCTTCTTCCTATTCCTCCTCAAACCGCGTCTTCTTTCTCCGGCAGCAGATCCTGAAATAAGTGGCACGACACCTTTAGACCCGAGCAGCAGCAAACCCACCACCTGAAGGAAGCGGGGAAACCCAAAGTACCAAAGAAACGCGGCACAAGACTGCCCAGCCAAGGGGGAAAGTCCGTGCATCGCACCCCTCCCCAGTCCGTTCCAGCCAAAACTATTTAGAGCTGCTTTTCTCACCTCACTGGCACGCTGCAAAGGCTCCAGCCGGCGTCGCAGGGGATCACGGAGGCGGGCAGACTGGGCAAATGGAGCTGGGCACACAAAAAGCAGCAGCCGAAGGAGTCTGCTTCCCTGCTTACAGGGGACCCTCATCCACTGCCTCCATTGCAAAGGGCCCGGGACTACAGGGCACGCTCGCTCCCTGAATTACAGGGCAGCCCCCATCCCTACGGCCGAGGGAGGCTCCTTCTCTCCCAGTCTGGCACCCCGCTAACGGGGCGGTCAACCTACACAGGCTGCCAGCAGAGCACTAGCGCTCACACACCCAGAGCCTGATTACAGGCGGGTGGACGACACCCCTGGAGCCACAGAGCCCGGTTTTCCCCCCAGCGGCGGGAACAACTCTCGGAAGCCAGGCAGCGGGGCAAAACAGCTAAAGACCGCAGTCAGAATCCCAGACCCGATTATTCCAGGGAGGGCGCAAGCCCAACCCCACATCTCGCAGCCCCGTGCCTCTGAAAGGCCGGGGCCGCATTCCCGCCTGAGTACAGGGGGTCTCTCAGAAAGCATCTCACCAAGCACAGGGGGCACACACAGCCCTGCCTACAGGACGGCGCCCCAAACCTCACCATCATCAGGAAGCCCCGTGGAGCACGCAGCTCCCACCAACGCCTGAGCTACAGGCGGGCCCGCCCGGCAGCACAACATCACAACATCACCACGTCTTTAGCACCACAGGGAACAAAACCTCGACCCACCGAGCGGGGAGGTGACACCGCACAAAAGCAGAACCTCAACCTGCACCCTCTGACGGGACAGGGAGGGGTCATCCCCACCAGCTGGACGACTAAAGCAGCCGGCTGCAATGCCGCAGCCTCCCCACACCTGATTACAGGCGGGGCGGGCCACTTGGGGGTCAGGGGACTTCGTGACTTGGGACTCACACTAGGACAGGCTCAAGCCCTGGCTACAGGGCAGCCTCAGCCACTGAACTATCGTGTGGCTCTGATCTGTACTAAGTAAAAGGGAGGAAGACAGGACACTCGCTGCACTCGTGGGACTAAGAGGGAACACCCCTGTTTTTGGCATGCACCAAAATCCTCCATTCCCCCCTAGGAAGTCAAAGCTAAGCTGCAGCCATCTTTGTGGGGGCCTAAAGGGAAAGCTCACTTGCTCAGTCACTCCACAAACTCAGTCAAGGAAAGGGAAAGGAACACACACACACACGTGACTTTCCAGAAAGGAAGGACAACATGGTGCAGCCGACTACTGGGAATAAACCCGCAACCACGAGCAACACACAAGAGCCTGTGACCTGTTTCTAGGCTGCACGGAGGCCACGGACCTCAACGTGCCAAGGGGCTTCCCAGCCATAGACAAGGGCCAAACGCCCTGACGTACACCCCGAGTACGGGGCCGTCGCATTGACGGGCCACCTCCAGGCAACGATGCCGAGGGGCAACGGGAGGAAGAGGGGCAGGGAAGCGGCACTACCCTGATTACAGGGAGGCCGCGGGGTCCGGCGGGCTCCGTTTCCCACTCAGGTGCGGAGAGGTGGCTCTCGCCCTCCGTTACAGGGGGCCACGCTCCCCAGGCAGCCAAGGAGCAGCGAGGCAAAAGGCCAACTACAGCAAAAGACCGGAGCCCTGCTTACAGGGAGGTCGCCCAGCACAAAGCCGGCCTGGACACACAAGCCGCCGGCAACGTTCAATTCAAATGTGACTATGCCCCTGCTAACAGGGAGGTGCTTTGCCCAGAATGCCTTTCTCTTTCCCCCCTGCATTTGCAGGCTTCTGCTTCCTCTTCTTCCTCCTCTTCTTCCTCTTCCTCCTCTTCTTCTTCTTCCTCCTCTTCTTCCTCTTCTTCCTATTCCTCCTCAAACCGCGTCTTCTTTCTCCGGCAGCAGATCCTGAAATAAGTGGCACGACACCTTTAGACCCGAGCAGCAGCAAACCCACCACCTGAAGGAAGCGGGGAAACCCAAAGTACCAAAGAAACGCGGCACAAGACTGCCCAGCCAAGGGGGAAAGTCCGTGCATCGCACCCCTCCCCAGTCCGTTCCAGCCAAAACTATTTAGAGCTGCTTTTCTCACCTCACTGGCACGCTGCAAAGGCTCCAGCCGGCGTCGCAGGGGATCACGGAGGCGGGCAGACTGGGCAAATGGAGCTGGGCACACAAAAAGCAGCAGCCGAAGGAGTCTGCTTCCCTGCTTACAGGGGACCCTCATCCACTGCCTCCATTGCAAAGGGCCCGGGACTACAGGGCACGCTCGCTCCCTGAATTACAGGGCAGCCCCCATCCCTACGGCCGAGGGAGGCTCCTTCTCTCCCAGTCTGGCACCCCGCTAACGGGGCGGTCAACCTACACAGGCTGCCAGCAGAGCACTAGCGCTCACACACCCAGAGCCTGATTACAGGCGGGTGGACGACACCCCTGGAGCCACAGAGCCCGGTTTTCCCCCCAGCGGCGGGAACAACTCTCGGAAGCCAGGCAGCGGGGCAAAACAGCTAAAGACCGCAGTCAGAATCCCAGACCCGATTATTCCAGGGAGGGCGCAAGCCCAACCCCACATCTCGCAGCCCCGTGCCTCTGAAAGGCCGGGGCCGCATTCCCGCCTGAGTACAGGGGGTCTCTCAGAAAGCATCTCACCAAGCACAGGGGGCACGCACAGCCCTGCCTACAGGACGGCGCCCCAAACCTCACCATCATCAGGAAGCCCCGTGGAGCACGCAGCTCCCACCAACGCCTGAGCTACAGGCGGGCCCGCCCGGCAGCACAACATCACAACATCACCACGTCTTTAGCACCACAGGGAACAAAACCTCGACCCACCGAGCGGGGAGGTGACACCGCACAAAAGCAGAACCTCAACCTGCACCCTCTGACGGGACAGGGAGGGGTCATCCCCACCAGCTGGACGACTAAAGCAGCCGGCTGCAACGCCGCAGCCTCCCCACACCTGATTACAGGCGGGGCGGGCCACTTGGGGGTCAGGGGACTTCGTGACTTGGGACTCACACTAGGACAGGCTCAAGCCCTGGCTACAGGGCAGCCTCAGCCACTGAACTATCGTGTGGCTCTGATCTGTACTAAGTAAAAGGGAGGAAGACAGGACACTCGCTGCACTCGTGGGACTAAGAGGGAACACCCCTGTTTTTGGCATGCACCAAAATCCTCCATTCCCCCCTAGGAAGTCAAAGCTAAGCTGCAGCCATCTTTGTGGGGGCCTAAAGGGAAAGCTCACTTGCTCAGTCACTCCACAAACTCAGTCAAGGAAAGGGAAAGGAACACACACACACACGTGACTTTCCAGAAAGGAAGGACAACATGGTGCAGCCGACTACTGGGAATAAACCCGCAACCACGAGCAACACACAAGAGCCTGTGACCTGTTTCTAGGCTGCACGGAGGCCACGGACCTCAACGTGCCAAGGGGCTTCCCAGCCATAGACAAGGGCCAAACGCCCTGACGTACACCCCGAGTACGGGGCCGTCGCATTGACGGGCCACCTCCAGGCAACGATGCCGAGGGGCAACGGGAGGAAGAGGGGCAGGGAAGCGGCACTACCCTGATTACAGGGAGGCCGCGGGGTCCGGCGGGCTCCGTTTCCCACTCAGGTGCGGAGAGGTGGCTCTCGCCCTCCGTTACAGGGGGCCACGCTCCCCAGGCAGCCAAGGAGCAGCGAGGCAAAAGGCCAACTACAGCAAAAGACCGGAGCCCTGCTTACAGGGAGGTCGCCCAGCACAAAGCCGGCCTGGACACACAAGCCGCCGGCAACGTTCAATTCAAATGTGACTATGCCCCTGCTAACAGGGAGGTGCTTTGCCCAGAATGCCTTTCTCTTTCCCCCCTGCATCTGCACGCTTCAGTTTCCTCTTCTTGTTCGCTCCTGCCTCCAGGTCTTCCTCACCACCTCTTCTTTCTTCTCCAGCAGATCCTGAAACTTTAGGAGGGTCACCATTAGTCATGCGGAGACTGACAAAGCAATGGAATTCGGCATGTGACCATCCAGCTAAGGAAGGCTTCGCATCCCCCCCTTGCACTGTTTTTATTGGAAGGACAGCAAACCTGAATACAGGAATTGTTCTGTGCTATGTCAATCATTGTGCCATCTTGGCTCTTCTGAATTGTGATAGTGCCCCTTTTCCAGTCAGAGGTCTCATGTTTCTCTCCTTGTCTGTTTGAATTGAGATTCACATTCACACAAATTCACCTTATTTCTCATTTAGCAGTTCATAATAACATACCAGCATGAAATTACAAGGAAGATTTATTGCTTGTTGCATCTATTACCATGGGTTGTCTTAAAGTACTATACAAAATTTGACATTCAAGCATCAAGTTTTCTCTGAGCATCCACCCTCTCCCTCCTTTAGAGCTTTTTAAACACATTTATCTTCTTATACCCACGATCACCACTTTAGTGCTTCTTTTCATCACCACTGTATGTCTCATGTCCTCCCCTATTCCTACCACCTCATTACTTAGGACGCCAAAAAAAAAAAAAAAAAAAAGTTTGTTTCAACACGGCAATAGCAGTTGATATTGCTTTATTATTGCTGCTCACTGTTGCTTCGAAGTATCCGTTCCTCCGTCCTTCCTCTTCAAGTGCTTTCAGAGGTCGCTCCCTCGGAGCCCGCCCAGACGCCCCAGCCCCGGCTCCGTCCGCCCACCCGCCATCAGAGCCCATGAGACGGTCCCGGACCCAGCTCCTTCCACTCACCGGCCATAGGAGCCCTCGGGGCAGCTCCAGCCCAGGCCGCCCGACATCGGAGCCCGCGTAGCTGCTCTGGCTCCGGCTGCCCTCCTTCGGAGCCCACGCGGCAGCGGTAGCGGCGGCTGCCGCAGTCCCGGCCCCGACCCACCTTTGCCCGGCCCCGGCCCCGCTGCCTCCCAGCCCCGCCTCACCTCGGCTCTGTAGACCGCTTGCCGCCCGTGCCTCCTCCTCCGCCGCCTGTCCCTCACAGCACCCAGCGCCTTCCCACACTCTGAGGAGAACGCCTCACGCACCTGCCCGCGCGGGCACCTTTTATAGCTGTCCCTAAGCGCCAACCAATCAGAACCCAGAACGCCTCAGTCGCTTCCCGCCGCTGTTCTTCCCGCCTCTTTCTCTCCCCCCTCAGCGTTCCCGCCCTTCCCAGCTGAGGCACCAGCCCGCGCTCACCTGTGGGTCCCGTTGCCGCCCGCCCCTCAGTGCGGAGCAGCCCCACAGCTCTTGTCACTCACAGCCCGGCACCCGGCAGAGCTGGCTGCGGGGAAACCAGTCCTTTAATCTCAGTATTCCTTCTAACAGTCAGTTGTGCTTTAGGTGCTCATTCCTGATGTGAATGCATCCGCAAATATAATTAAAATAAATATATATTGTAATGGAGTTCTTCACCATCACACCTCCCCCCTCTGCCCCCACAGCAGAAACCCCTGAGCTCAGAGATACTGTTACTAAGGGAAAAGGGCACCTGGCAGATGAAGGACGTTATTTATTTGTTTTGTAGAGAGGCTTGTGTCTTGTAACTTCTTCACACAGCCTGCTGGGAAATGCTCACCCAATCTCTGTGCTTTGCACTGCTCTTCTGCTACGTTCCTTTCATTCTCTGCTTGGCTACTTTCTTTCTCATTGTAGCAATGGTACAAAATGGTACAAAAATGTACATTGTACAACGGTACAAAAAAACCAAACTGGGGCCCACAGTCAATTCTGAAACTCAAAGGACGCTGTAAGTAACATTCAAAACCTGTTCTGTGAACAATGAAGTTAAATGCTGACTTGGACTAAAAAGTTTAAAAATGTGTTAATAGATTTTTAAAATGTCACTGAAATCAAAGCATCTGAATTTTTCATCTCTTTTGTACATATACAAGTGACAGCTATACCTGCAGAGCAAGAAACTCTGACAAGTAGCATAGACATCTTCTGCTTCTAACCACAGCAAACCATGAAGCTGACACCAGGTTCCCAGAATGGATTTTTTTCCAGATAATTTGAGTTCTCTCACGCACATTGCTCATCTTCAAACACAGTCCCTCCATGATGACGTGTGCATTTAGAGGGGCCCACACAACACCTGCTTTACATTTCCCAAATGCTTCCCAGTGCTTTGTTGTACATTTCACACACAACTCAAGAGACTCAAAACAAAACTGTGATACAGGAGGAGTCAGAGACTGAGAGCATCAGCAACACCAGATAAGCTTTGGAAGTAGCAGAACATAAATTTCTATAGATGATCCTACACAGACCTATATTATAAAAGAAAAAATAATAATTCCCTGGGAATTCTCTGTCTTATGTGACTGAAAATTCATTCATGATTCCAAAGCAATCAATTTGAGCATGCAAAATTAAACAGGAGAATTTATAACTCTTGGAAAGGGAATACACTCTGCCTGCATCTAGCCTCAGCACGTAGCAGCGTTAAGCACTGAGTGGTTCTAACAGTGACATATCAAGGAGAAGAAATACTTTTCTGTGTGCTGTAGACAACTAGGAGAAGATTTCTTGCTATTTTCAGATGAGGCTGATATATTGGCAGTTCCAAAAAGGTCTGGACTTCTTTTATCTTCAGGGTTAAAACAGAATCAGTTCATGGAGTTGTGAACCCACGGGCTTGTTCATTCCTTATAAAAAAATACATTAAGAAAAATCACAGATGGCTCTTGCCTAAGGGTGCTGCTGAAAGCTGTAGTTCAAGTCTTGTCCAACTCATTTTTCTTACTTTGCTATTTGTACTTATATCTCTCCACCTTGTACTTCTACCATTCACATCTGGCTGCGGAATTTCTTTACCTTCCCCACCCTTCATCTTTAAATATATTTTAATATATTAATATAAAATAGCTTTATATAGTATATGTAAGTATTATATTATATAAAATAACTTTAAATATATTTTAATTCTTCATTTATTTATTTAGAGTCTATTCAGTGTGTGCTTTGCTGACTTCATGACCTCATAGTAAACACCTCTGGGGACAAACATTTTAAGATAAGGCCATTATGTAGATATTAACTCCAAAATAAAAGGAAATGGTCTTAGGAAGTGAAGAATCAAGGAAGGAATGATACATTGAGATGGTACCACATCCCTTTGGAGCACTTTGAGAACCCATTTTCTCCAGCAACCTTCAGCAATCCCCAGCAGCAGCTGTTAAAAACAAAGACATTTCACCCAATCTATCCATATATCAACTGCCACTCATTAAAAAAGCCCTACCTCTTATTAAACAAGTTTTAAATGGCATGCAATCGTATCTGCTATCCCACCAAGAATTAGGAATCAACACACATGGAGAATATCTTTATTCTTTCAAGCTTAAAGCCAAAAATTTCTACGCAAATATTAAACTAGTACAAAACATCTAAAACCAAAGAGAATTATTTTTTATATTATCTGTCAAATCATTTAGATGACAATATGGCAACAATGAGAAATAAGTTACCAAATCAGAGAAGACAGGGCTAAATTAGCAGATTTGCCTGCCATCACTAGAAGTTGAATTGTTTCACAACCAAAACCAACCAAACTAAGATACCAACTTCCTTCTCAGTGCTTATTGGCTCTCCGCTCCTAAACATTCTAGAAAGTCATTTTAAGTTAGACTTACTTAAACTAGAGTCTATGTAAATAATGAACAATTGGCCCAGAAAACACCACGTTTCACTTACACAAGCATAATTCAGAAAGGATGCAGCTGAAGTAAATGAAATTAATCCTCTGAAAATTCAAGGTAAGATCATTTAGACTACAGCAATATATCAGTATTACTACTCATTGACTTCATAATACATTGAACATTATTCAACTTTCAGTCTTTTACATTTTAATTGCACTTGCAGGATCTGGGATAAACACCTCCCAAATTCCTCTAAGACCACGCGTTCAGCTAGACAGACAGAGTAACCTCCTTTTTCTGCCTCTTCAGCCTTTACCAGGAGACAGGCACACGTTGCTTTCACATCTTCCCAAGAAATAGATACAGCTGGTTCCCTGACATGGAAAAAGAAACCAGTGTAAAATATATTCATTTAAAATACAGAAAATAATCTAAAAAGCCAACTGTCAAACTCTTATCTAAGAGTTGGAATGCACAGGGCTGATTCAGATCAGCAGAATAGTGGCACTGTTACTGTAAGACACAACCCTGTAGAAATCTCAGTTTTGTACTGAATAGCTTTTACTTCCAATGGTTTGCTCCTGAGTTTTTCTAATTCATCACATGGAACACTGTGTTCACACTACAGAGTCGATCTACACAAATGCTGACCAGTAAGCACAGCATGGGAAGGTTATACAGTAAGCCACTTTCTTTTTAAGCAAGCAATGGTCAGATGCTACATCACATAAAAAGAGATATGTTAAAAAGTCTTAGTCAGAACAGAGGAGGTACTAACTGTATAGGATTACTGCTATTAAAAGAAGTAAATCAAGTATCTCGAGGGCTCCCTGAATGGCACCTTACCAATATTTCTTTGAAAAAACCTCTTGAAACTACCAGTTGTTAACACCATAACTCCTTCTGCTACATTAATAGCTACACTCACTTTATTGGCACCATCTATCCAATCAATATATTACCTACAGCAGAAAATATTTTACAACAGAATTATCATAAGAATTTCAAGGCAGTGGCTAATGCAAAGAAAACACTGTATGCAAACTGAGAATTCGAAGCCAGGAGTAAATATCACTAAAATCAATTAAAAGGTGGTTTTCTAATTAGAATTGTTATTAACAGGTATTTCTATTAAGCCAATGACTAAAAACAACCAATCAAAAAATTCAACTGCATTAATATAATATTAGGATAATATGGCCCTCTTGAAAACATTACAAGCAAAATTGTACAGAGCATGATTTAGTAGAGGGTTGTTAGAGTTAGGATAGTATGGTTAGGTTGTGGTTGGACTTGATGATCTTGAAGGTCTTTTCCAACCTTAACAGTTCTATGATTCTATGAATAACAGCTAACTGAAACATTAATGAAGTCAGATTGATGTATTATCTATTCTATTTCCAAATATTCACCTGTCTTTCTCCAATTTTGGTAAAATTCCAAATGTTGTTGTCAAAAACGAGTTATTTTCATCATTGTTTCCAATGTCCATGTAGTTTAGCATGGTCAGCTGGCTTTTTTTATCTGGACTTTCTTCATAATTTTTGCAACCAATGCATTTGCAAATTGAGGAACACACAATCTTAGCCTGGTAAATATAGAATACTTAGAATAAAAATGTATAAAACTTGGATCAAGCGTACAACTGAGCAACCACTAGAGTTAAATCTCCAGGACTTATTCTAAACGCACGCATCTCGGATACTCCCAGAGTGAGGCCATAGGTATTAGTGTAAGGAAGTAAGTCTGTTCCTGGCAGGAATTCTTTTTGAGAATGATGATTCTGTTCTGTATACTGGACACATCAACCCTTAAGGTTGTGGTTTGTGCAAAGACTGAGTTGTTTGAAATCCATTTCTCTTTTCATCCGGAGCACAGCACTGGCTGAGAACTCACAATACTGAACATTTTAACTAATAACTTCAGCTAGAATTAATTATTTGAAGTCATGACAAGCCATGACAAGAGAGAGACTGCTTCCCTTATGTTCAAAAAAAAAGTTATGATGCACTAATCAAAGAGATAAGTAATTCTTTTTAGAGACTACTGTTTACAGAATGCAATCAATGTTAATGTGATAACCACTGACAGGAAAATCCGACAGACCCACCTCAAAGCACTCACAATAATTTTTGAGACATCCTGAACGCTTGCAGTTACATCCTTTGTTATGGTGAGGTTTAATGTCTCCCAGTTTGCTTTGTCCAATCTTTGGTAGAAAAGCTTCTGGATTTCTATCAAGGCAGACCTAAAACAAAAAGTGTTACATTAGGAGACATTCAAGGACTGTTTTATAGCATCTGAATTAACAACTGGCAATTCAAAGATTGCAGAACACTGAGCTGAGTGGGATCCACCATGACTTTATGGAATATTCCAAATGATCCACCCATCTGTTACTCTTTTGGGGCTGTTTTTTACCCTCACAGTAAAGACTTTTACTAATATCCAGTTTAAATCTAACCTCTTCCAGTTTTAAACCATTTCCCCTCATCCTGTCACTACATGCCCTTCTAAAAAGTCCCTCCCCAGCTTTCCTGTCAGCCCTTTTCAGGTCCTGGAAGACCACTATATAAGGCTCCACAGACCTCCTCTTTTCCAAGATGAAGAGCCCCAGCTCTCCTCTCTCAGCCTTTCCTCATATGGGAGGTGCTCCAACCCTGTGAACATCTTCGTATTCCCCTGGACTTGCTCCAACAGCTTCATGTCCTTCTTCCTTTGGAGGACCCAGAACCAGAAGCAGTACTCCAGGGTCTTACGAGAGCAGAGTAGAGGAGCAGAATCACCTCCCACAACCTGCTGCTCATACTTCTCTGATGAGACCCAGGATACTATTGGCCTTCTGGGTGGCAAGCACACATTGCCGGTTCATGTTGAGTCTTTCATCAACCAGCATCATTGTACAGTCACAATAATGAAAAGACAGTAGTTGTAAATACCCAAAAGGACATTTACAGGAAAAAGTCACCCTTATGGAAGCCATCAGTCTGCTGGGAACCACTGAGGCAATCTCCACCAAGGAGCAATATCCAAGAGATGCTGCCTTAGTGGTGGTCAGCCCTTAAATGGGGTCTAGAGGAGATGGAGTCAAGCTCCACCCCTTCCAGGAGCACAGCTAAATTACTCTCCCCTGTGCTCCCACAGCTGACCCAACACTTACCTCAGCTGATTAATCAGAGGTTCAGGCTGTGATTACCAATTTCCCATACAATCATCAACCTAATTCTGACTTTGGGACACAAATTTTCCCTTAAGTGGAAATATTTTCTGAGATTAAATTTGGAGTTGCACATTTTGTCTCAAGAATGAAAAACATTCCATTAATACACCACGAATTATAATCAAAAGTATCAGAGGCTCCTTAAAAGTAAATTAAAAAAGAAAAATGTTATTTTTTTATGTAAGAAAAATATAGTAGCAGCAGTTGGTGGTATTTTGTATGAAAATAGTATATTTCAAAGACTTTAAGTAGAGAAAAACGATACAAGTGCATTTTACATATACAAAGCTCATACTGATATATATATAGTATTATATATATACACATATATATTTTACCTTAATGGCTTTAAATCGCTCAGTTTCGTGAAGTGGATTGTTGTAACAATTATTGCAATTGCAGTTGTTGCAAAAGTCACCGCTGGCAAAGCATTCACAATATCTACAATCAACATATAAACACAACTTACTAAACAGAAAGATTAACTGCTTTTAAATGTTATTCCTCTTCGAGACAGAATTTATAGTTCCTATCCCTCCCCTGTTATTTAATCATACCCAAATATACACAAAGACCTTCTTTCACTCATTCATTTTCACAAAATACACCCACTCCATAAATGAAACAAATTTTAACAATCACATACACATATCTGTGCATTTTACATATGCATGTAAATACATAAGACTTGGCACAATAGTTATGTAGATTGCTGTTGTACAGAAGTGAGATAGAGAAATGATATTTCAATATACAGTGTTTTCATTCTATAAATGATTTTCTAGACAATTCTGAACAATGCCTTCTAGCTGCTCTTTATATTTTCCATGGTTTGAATTATGTTAATCATCCACAACTACACTTTGAATTGTGGATTTATGTGATACTAGTTGACATAAACTGCTGATTTTTAACTGAAGATCAGACAAGCAATTTTTGCCCCCTATGGCTTGCTCATCACATTTACTGTATGTTCATTCTTTCAAATACACACTGCTATTAATATTTATTAAATATTAATCAGCTGTTACTTACAATTTAAGACACTGAGATTTTGTGCAGTTACATGGTTTCTTAGACTTTGTAATCCCTGAACCAAAAGGTGGGCTACGCAGATTGAAAGAGGAATAAGAAAAAAGTTTGCAAATAAAAAATTGGTCTATACTTTCTAAACTTTGATACATTCCCCCCCACACCCCCCCCCCACCCCAATTGCAGTGCTGTTTTAACAACTGTGGGGTCAAAAAACAAGTGACAAAAAGAGAAGACAATCTCCTGCAATCCACCAGTTGTCACTACTAGGGGCAGAGCAACCACTCAGAGCCCAGTAGTTGCTGTGCAACTGCAAAGCACTCTCATCTGTCACACCAGGTTTGCATCTGTCTTGTATTTAAAAATGATCTGTAATTAAAGTTTATTAGAAGAATCCCATTTGTGTTAGAAAAATGAGCTAAACACACATTAATTATATTTTAAAACTAATCAACTCAGAAAATTAAATGTTTTTCAGACACATTTACAGCATGGTTGCATTGATCCTAAGAAATCCTGGCAGCCTTGACCACCAGTAAGTGAATAATGGCTACCATGATACATACACAGATCACTCTTACAAAGTTGCATGAGGAGAAGCTATTAAATGCAAAGATGTCTAAGAGTCTTTGCTGGTATAAAATTCAAACTTCATAATGGACGAAGTGTTGCAAGCATCTTACCCTGAAGTCATTTTCACTTGCAGATTCGATTCTGGTTGGAAAGCTGAAGTGCTAGCTACTGATTGTAAGTATTCACTGTCAAACTGTTCAAGATAAAATACATACAGCTTGCTTATATTACATTCTAAAAAGAGACTCCTGTGAATTAAAAAAGTAATACAAAGAAAACGTTCTGAAGATGATTTGTTTGCCACATACGGTGATAAAACTCATGGAAGCACAAAGATGTGAAAAATGCATTTCCTCTTTGAAACTGCTCAGTATGTCAGGATACCGGTTTCTCCCAGTGCAAAGGATCAAGAACAGCTGCCAGTGCTGCAGTATTTGCACACTGTTTCCAGTGTACTGATATCTCTACATTTAATGGCAGTAATCAACTAAAACTGGCTAGTGACTTGCTGATGTACGTTATGTTCAGTTGCAATACGGCATCTCATTGGTTGAGGACTAAAAAATTTAACAGAATGTATTGGCTTACAGTCCACCAAAACAGAATGCAGATCTATTTTCTCTCCACACATATAATAGCCTAGAAAAATAGGCACAAGAAAGTGCTGCGAGTGCTTATAAATGACAGTTATTTTAACTGGTGATTGGTTAAGCTGCAGATAAGAAAGAAGAAAATATATTAAAGTAAGAGAATAAATCTAGGGAACAGGCTGGGGGAAAATCAGAGAGAGAACTGCAATCCTGTCTACATCTCACTTTCTGCAAGTTGTTCTGGAACCTTAAGTTTTACCAAGTGCAGAGGATTGGGAATAGACAGCTTATGATTTAGCACACCAACATGTCCAGATACCATCATCTATACGCTGACTGAGTTTTTGCAGCTAGAAGCTGCATCCAAATCGATAAATGTCAACATAACTTCTAATGATTTCTAATTAGTTGCATGGATAATTCCATGCAATTTTGAGTTGATTAAAAAAAAAAAAAATGCAGAAATCCCAATTTTTGTTCACAGGAAAGTCTCCCAAACATTTTCCTTGTTTTATCTAATGAGACGCCTTTGCTTTTAGCTCTCCTTATTACCACGTTGCTTACCATTTTAAATCTTAGTTCTTTGTACACCCCAAACATAGATTTAGCAATTAAGTCATCAGTAAGTTATTTTAGCAAATAATTACATAGAACTAAAAGTCCATAGAAAACCTTTTAAATCCTTCCTGCAGAATGATACCAAAGTCTCAAAATCAGCGACAAAAGAAGAAAGCTATACATTAGAATGAGCGAGTATTTTTAGTGATCATTTCTTAAACGAGACACTCTTAATACTGTGCACTTGAAACATGCACAGATACTGCAAGGTAAGAGAATCATACGTATGAATCCACAGGGTGCTCAAAGGGTTTCATTTTGGGCAGGAGCAGGGGCTTTAGCAGCTGTAGATGGCTCTCAGCAAAGGCAGTTGATTTGTTAAGTGATGGGGAACAACTTTGTAGGAGTCAAATATGGATGAGGGCAAAAATAAGAATTTTTATTATTTGAGTCCAAGCAGAAACAGAAATTTCCAGTTCCAGATTTCAACGATTTCTATTAAAGTGATTTTACTGTAATAACTGTGTCCTTTTATACTGTTGTACTACAGTATAATTCTCACATGTCTGTCAGGGTTACATTCTAGAGTCCAAACTTGTTTACAAAAAAAAAATATAAATAATAGTCATTAATCACTATATATTTTTTTCTGTTCATTGTTTGACTCCTGTTAACAAATGAGCCATCACTTGCCCAGCAAAGAAGGTTCTATAACAACTATTTTATTTCATTAATGACAGTCATCCCAGCAACAGCTGTTAGATAAGCTTGCATCAAAGATGGACTGTTAGTACAGGTAATGTCTGATTTTCACCTAAGCATCAATTTAGGCAATGCCTGTTGTTTTCTGTTGTTGCTCTTTTTTATTTTTTTTTCTAGGTCATAACTTAAAGAACTGAGAATAGATCAAAAGGCAAACCAGATAAAAGAGACTGCTTGTTTCTTTGTTGACAGAAAGTGGCAAGCTGGGAGGTTGTCTAAGGATCAAGAAAAAAAAAATGGCAATAAGCTCTCAAAGGAAGGAGAGGAAAAAAATAAGAGGTCAAAAAAAGGTATTTTCTAGATTGGCCATCTGATTCAGAGCTGGCAGAGAAACAGAACAAGCAACCATGAGATACAAACACTACTGACTTTTTTATGCATTTGCAAGGGGTAAAAGCAGAGAAGGGGCAAAGTTAATCACCTGATCGCAGACAGGAGAGACAAGTACACAAATTTGTATATTTAGACCAGCTCTTTGCTCAGATAGTATTTTAGAACACTGAAGATCAAAAGTATTCCCCTCAGAAGCCTGAGAGTCTCAATATCTTATGATGCAGACTAATAATTAAGTTGGATTCTTTGCTGGGCAGCACCACTAAAGCAGATTTAAAAAATTGCACGTTCTTTTTTCACCTTCTCCCCCTTCCTCACTTCTCCTCTGCCATTCGTTCCCTAAACACAAATGCCCCTTCAGATGTACTTCTCACATACTTTTAGGGGGGAAAAGAACAGAGCAACATGAATGTACTTGAACAAACCCCACTCTCCAGTTACCTTCTCCCAGGATTCAATGAGCTTTCCAACATTTATTATTTTGCAAGTTCCCCCATAACTGATTCTCTTCATAACGCTCTTTTCTACACCCCTTATGTTTGGCTCACTCCCCTCCAACCATTATCTCTGCTTCTATGTCTCTTTGCACTTCTGACATTTAACTTTGCTCACAGTCACTGTTCTTCACTCTCAGTTTGCATTCCTGCACATTTCCTGTGCATTCACCTTTTCCTCCCTGTTATCACAAATTGGAGCCATCTTTCCTTGAATCAGAATCTCAGAAATTCTCCAAAGTATAATGCAGTAAATTGAGTATCTCTGTTAAGGTTTTCTTCTCAGAACAAAGGGCCACAGAAACAACAATAACAGTTTGCCAGAGATGGAAGTCTTCAAGCTTGCTTCTGAAGTAAGACTTGTCTGTTCTAACCCACAGCATGTACATTTGCAACTAAGAATAAAGAGTAACTAGAGTAATGGATGTGCTTGTTTAAGTAATGTAGTCCATGTGTTATTTGTTTTGTATTTCAGATGTATCAGCAAATAAATGTTAGAACTGCTGAGAAATCTGTATGAAGGCTATTAATCATTCAGGATGTGGATTATGTCCCATGCAAGTAATAGCCACTAGGTTTTTGGCTATACAGTTTAGGATGCCAATAGACCTAAAGCACAGAATCTTATAACCTACAAGCTAGATTTACACTGCTGTTCTGAAAAGGCTACAGGTCTAGGACAAATTTATGTTGGCAGAGGTCAGGACTAAGTTTGGGATAGGCAGAAATCACTAAAGTTGGCTTCTAAAAAAAAGTGGCAGCTTCCATAAGAGACTTAAGGTACACATAAGACTGTAAAGTCTTAATAGCATAGTAGAGATAGTGAAGCATCATAAGGACAAAATGGTTTACGGAAGACTTGAAATGTGTTACATCTCATTATCCATGGGAAAAATCAGTCAGTATTCAGGAGAAATTCAAATATGTGCACACATCTACAAAAAGAAGTATAAACATTCTTACCACCACCATTTAGCAGCACTTATTCTGCAGATGGCTGAAGTCCACATGAAAATGCTTTATAAACAGGAAACATATAGAAATCAGACAGCACTGTTCAAGTTATGGCCCAGAACTCAATAAGACTGGAGCTGTAATTTAATTCCAGCTGTTGAATTCTGCTTTAATCACATTCTGGTCAATCTATAGAAACACTAAGATGTGTAAAAGAATCTTTTCACCTTTTCAGGAAGCACTTATATTAAGCAGAACATGTTAGAGTAAATAGCATTACAGATATAAGTAATGAGACAAAAATCCTTCTTTACAGTCTGGGGGCTGGAAATAACACAATTAAAATTGGCAAAAGGTAATACTACAGACAAAATTATCTGCTGATTTTTAGTTTTTTTGTTTGCTTTCTGATTTTGTTTTGTTGTTATTTTGTTTATATATATATATATTTTTTTTTAATCTTGGGAAAGTAAGAATAAATGAATTCTTCTCACTGCCTTTTTTATATACATTACCCCTCAATTTCACATAAGGTTATTTCAAGATGTTAGTAACTTGACTCTGTTAAAAACTAAACCCCAAATTTTACTTTGTCAACACTTAGGAAAAAGAAGTATTTAGAAATAATTTTAGTTTAAAAAAAGAAAAAGAGTCAATTTTATTCAAATATCTTCACATGCCAAGATGATGTTATTAGTCCTCCAATTGTTTGTGCTCCATATATCATTTAAAAATGGCTTATAGAGGAATGTCACTATGGAGAACACAAGGTTTTCTGTGACAAGTTCCAAAATAAACACCAAAGTCAGGATTTGCAGTCAACTAAGCCTACAAAGCTCAGATATTTAAGATGCTAATCCTTCATGAAGTTTGTACGATCAGGAAAGAAATCGAATTGGTCTAGAGAAAAATAAATCATATGAACTTTCCAAAGACTCTGGTAGTATTCTTTCCCCATTCAAAGGAAAGCATTTCCAACTTGCTATGCATCAGTAGTCAAGTGCTAACTCTTTTCTTCCATTTGGATGACAGTGTAAACAGCTGTGACTGCTGTTTCTCCTGTTCAATCAGCCTTTCTTCATGAATTCCTTTTATTTACCTGCACCGTACAGGTGGCTGATCTGTTTCAGTTACACAAGCTGCTTACAGTAATCATACGCAGTCTCAGCACACAGGCAGGCTGACTTCCAATGAAGTGTTTTCGTCTCTGCCTTCACAGAGCTTTGTCCCCCACATCACTGTTAATCCACCTACATAACATTTAGACAACAGATGAATCACTAGATCTAGTCACCCTATGGTTGATAGCAGCTTCCATGCACAGCTATAAATGCCCCCTAACTGGTGAAGAGAGTTCACGCTGTTTCATACTGATGCCTTTGGGCTAAGTTATAACCTACGAAGACCAAGACAAAA
Organism: Coturnix japonica; assembly: GCF_054131305.1. Taxonomy (NCBI): domain Eukaryota; kingdom Metazoa; phylum Chordata; class Aves; order Galliformes; family Phasianidae; genus Coturnix; species Coturnix japonica. Next base: position 6,889,289 of record NC_140667.1, on the reverse strand, counting down.
GTCATCCAGACACAAGCTGCACTGACTAGGAATCTGTAACCACTCAAGCATCCAAGCACAGGCTACCCCAGGCAGCAGTTTTAGGAGCTAATGAAATGCCTTGCCTTTCTCCTAGTCACCTGTTTTGCAGGCAGGTAGAAAAGCCAGCAGGGAAGAAAAACATTCTTCCACTTGCATACACCTATCACCAAGCAAGCAGCTATAGCAAAGGGAGCAGTGAGGGATGAAAATGAAGAGAAAGTCCTATTTTCTGTATTTTATGAAGTTGTACTATGTTTAAGGAAGATATATGCATATGTGTGTACATATGTATCAGAATGGCAGTTCTGCCTTACTGTAACTAAATATAATGAAGTTCTGGAAATACCCTACTGCTTCTGTCAAGAGACTTCCTGGGCAATCCAGGCAATCTTTCTTGTCTTTCACTGCCCATGACAGAGCCCGTGCAGTTCACAGCCTTGCTTCACTAGCACCTGGCTATCAGACAGCCTGTACAACTAAAGCAGCCCAGCCGACATGAATCATATACTGCAGTGGGTTCTGGACACCCCTCCTACTCAAAGAAAGGTTCACACAAAGGAGGCAACCAGATTTCTCCTGTTCTTCCCCCTCTGGAATAGGCCACAGTCTTCTCCTACAATTAATTTTAAAAAGCGTTTCGATGTTTAAGATGGGACTATTGCTTGTTGAAATTCAACAAACAATAGACACCCCGCAAACTTCTGAACAACACAAGCACTTTAAAGCTTAGCTAGAAATAAGCATTTGAGCAACAAACCAGGAATTTATAGAAAGGAACATAAATGTCTGTGGAAAACATGGTAATGTTACTGCTAGAGGTGATTAAAAGGGAAAAGAGCTAGGTATAAGAGAGCAGATAACTAAGCAGGTTCTCCAAGACTGACTCATTCTCATGGTAGGTTTTTTCTGCGAACTAGCAGTCAGGGCAGAAAATAGCAAAGTAGTAATGTCTGTATGCTACTCTTAAAGCTACTTGAAAAATAATTCTCTGTAGAAATGGATAGGCCTGTAAGGATCAGGTTTAATCCAGATTGACATCTTCCTCCCTTCAAAAGCAGATTTCAGTACACTTTAATACAGTGGTGAACAGCAACGGCTATACTGATAATTTTTGTCTTTTGACAGATACAAATATACCTGACATCATCCACTCTTAAACACTGGTTTAGTAGAAATTCCATTGACTACTTAAGCTAACACCAGTTAAGTCCTACTTGCAGGCAAAGGGAGACATTTCTACATAGCTAGAATGAAATTCAGTCCTGACTATACAAAACAACAGTTCATATTTTGACTAACAATTCTGATAAGACTCAGAATAGATCTTGAGCACCTCAGAGCACTGGTCCAAGAAACAATTTGTTAGGCTGCTCATCTTCCATGGCTCTGCTGCTATTTTCAAAGTGGGAGCCTGAAATTAGAAGGTGTTGCCACCCAAATAAAGTCTCAAAGGCAGAACTCCAGTATTAACAACCTACAATTATCCTTTTAACAGTAAACAGGCCAGAAAAAAAAGTCCATGTGCTGCCTTAGAAGAAGCACAGAGAATTCATCAGATCAGAAAATGACAACTAAAAACATTATTTGTTTCTGCACTACTAAACATCTCTTTTACTACTATGTCACTGAAGGTAGCATTGCTGGAGAAGCCACTTCACACCTGCAGAAATATCTTTGTTGATGGTAAGGGCATGTAAAAGCATAAAGTAATTTATTGCTCTAGTCTCCTCACAGAATCTGTATCTAGCTGTAGGCACTTCCACCTACAGACTGACATAAAAAAGATCCCTCTGTATACATGCTGTCCTCCTCCACTGGGCAGGAGTAATGGGTGAGGGGAATTCTGTAGTTACAATTCTGCTTAACTGGAAGACAGACATTCCCATAAAATTGTGTGTGGGAGCATTTCACAGTGAAACCAAAACACTATTAAAAGTAAATCCAACGAAGTACTTCTCACACAGTGCTGTTGTATGAAAAGATTAGTGTATTTTATTATATATACACAAACTGCCAGACACCAACACGACTGCAGTGCTGGGTTGCCACCAGCAAGCTAGCCCTCTGACAGTACACGGGATCCTCTTTCTGAGCCTGCAGACCATGTCTGACCTACCCACAACAGACACGATAGAGCAACACAGTATTATTTTGCAAGTTTTATCCTCAATGCAGCAAAATACTGATAGTTTGTTATCTGCCTCACACGCTGCTCCATTTGATGAAGTTGAAATGCTTGATGTTTAATACAATTGATTTTCCACCCACTAGGAGCAATAGTTATACACCAAAATCATCACTGGTCTCCCAGCTCCTACTTTTTTTGGATCACATTTGATTGCTGCATACTGAGCCATGTTGAAAAGTGGCAAAGCAAAGGGGAAAACACAGCAAAGAAAATAATCCGCCCTTTCAAATAACTATCAAGAGAGCAAAGCGTTGGTGACAAAACAAAGCCTCTTAAGGGTAAAGTTATGTTGATTGTTTTGGACGCAAGCATCTTTGAGCTGAACTGCATTCCCATTTCATACCAAAATGAAAACAAAAACTTGCATAATTACAACTGATGTTCATGTCAGTGAAGGGGAGTTAAAGCTTGGTGCTTCGTTTAAGTCCAGCTACTGCTTATCTATCATTTCTGGTCAAGCTATTCCAGAAGATACACACTTCCACTAATCTCCAGAGTGCCTTGATGTCTCAAGCATTTAGAGCTACTCCCACTCATATTTTCTCTGTGACTTTGAAGACATACAGATTAATATTTGCTGTAAAGATTTAATGATCGTTATTTACAAACTATAGTACCATTAAGACACTACTTTCTTAAGACAATTTAAGAGAACGCCTACTATGTACGTTGTGCAAGCGCTCAGCTATTGATTAAGCTAAACTCACCACGAGCCAGTCTCACAAATTCCACTTGAGATGCCATTACAAATATAAAAGTACTAAAGTAGCTACAAATGAATACAGATGTTAACATTATAGTGATCTTTCCAAAGGCATCATGCAAAGTGACATACTCAGAGTGAGTAAACACCACACATTATCTAAATGAGTACATATCACTGCTTCACCTTGCCAAACCAATTATAACCTCAGTTTCTACTGTTCCAGAGTTTCACAATGTTATTTGTGCACAGAGATGTTGACATTTTTCCACAAGGAAAGCTTGTGCTCCCACTACACACTGGACACATTAGCAAAGATGTATTCCCGGACTGGGCATAAGGAGGTAAAAAGTCAGACTTTTTACAATATTACCAATACTTAATGAAAACTGTTTTCATTTATAGCAAACTTTTGAGATCTCTATTAATAACTGGACAAAGTTAACTGACCTACTAACCAATTGATTTTTGTTGGCTTTGAGTAACTACAAAAAGCTTTGCCAACTTAAGTTCTCCCTCGTTAATTTTCATCTTGAATGTAGAAGATTTTCCTTGTCCTTCTGAAAGACTCCTCCCCTCAAACTGGAAGTGCAGCTCTCGTAAGAACATATATAATCAGCATATTACCTTTTATTTGGTCAAGCAACACAAGCCAGTAAATAGAAATATTGCTTAGCATGTGCAGGTGAATGCTGGTAAATAGGAGAGATATAACTCCATTAGGACAAGAATTACTGTATTATTCAAATTGTTCTGTGCAGGGGAGACACAGATGTCTAGGAAAAATCCCTTGTGTTACCAAGAAACATTCTTACCACTGAGCAGAAAAATTTAATGTTTTAAAAAAAAAAACTTAATAAGTTGAACAGATAGCCAGGAATGGGATCACCTTCCCTCCAATGAGCTGACATGGGTAAATGCATTGTGGTTTTCTTGCTAAAAATAAATAAAAGATTTCTTATGACTAAGAGATGTTTCCTTCTTGAAGAAAAAAGGAAAATACACCCTAAATAATCATCCCAGAATGCTGAAGTCTGCACCAAAGCCACTAGAATCATTAACCAGCTGCCTGACTGCAACACCAATAATTTTAACATAAAAAACTCAAGTATGCTTACACACTACTATTATGAAGCACCTGTAGCTCGTTCCTCTCATCTCATTTAACCACTAATGCACATTTAGGTTTTCTCCACCCGGGATTGCACTGGATTTGCTCATATACTTACAAAAGAAAATACCTGAAACAATACAGAGAAAAATCAAAACAATTGAATTTGTTCAGAGAGTCCCTTACATTCCAAGTCAGAAGGGCCTAATTTTGATTCAGAATTTTCAATCCAAACAAAGCAAACACATCTACAGAAGATGAGAGGTCTCACTGTCAAAAACAAAACAAAGAAACTTCCTTGAGCCCTGTGGCAATGCTTAGACAACTACTGCTGCACTATGAATGCTATGCCGAACTACTACTCACATGAACATGACTATGCGTGCTGCCCATTGCTAACGGTTTATCATAACAGGGTCTATAAAACAGGTACAGATTCACCCCTTCTTTTTCTAAGCTTTCCAGATATAGTAAGTAAAATAATAATAGTAATAATAATTTTTTCCGTCAAGTTGGATGAAACCAGTGATGGACTGTGCAGCAAAACTTCCACATTATTCTGCCTTACAGAGCTTTAATTCAGCACAAATTTCTGGAAACTACTACACCGCTGGTGCTTTGCACAGTGCATAGCATTGTGCCTGTTACAAGGGTCATTAGGGTGTGGTAACACGCTCATTTATTTAACTGGCTACAAGCACTCTACAGACAACCTAACTTCATTTCCACACAACAAGCATACAGAAATAACATTCATATCCAGTACAAAAAACAAAACAAAACATCAGCTTCATTCTAGTGCTTAGCCAGGAGTCAACTGATTTTAGTGCGTGTTTCACATACCCTAGCGCATTTAGTCATGAAATTAAATCAGAAATTACAATTTTTACATATAAAAACTATATTCTCTGACCCAGAAACTGAACTCAGTGCAACACTGAAGTTGTACCAGTTCACGTGTGATCAGATTACGCATAAAAAATGCTGCTCAGAATAAGTATTTTGTGTGAATTAAAATAAAGACTAAAATAAAGAGATTCTGCAGTTCTACACCATATTAAATGGATTTAGACAACACCAGAACAAAACATGCACTAGTTTCTGGAATGGAGAACTTCTATCCTAGAGATCTTACGTCTGAGAGCAAGAGTATCATCCAATCTGTTATCTTCCCCATGCCAAGATCACCAAAACCAGATCTCTCCACCATGCTAGCAAAAGCTACAAACAAAGGCAATCTTTCAGCCTGACAGCAGTTCTTCCATTAGTCTATGCAAGGAACTAGGTCAAAGAAGCCCCAGGGCCTCTCTGATCTACATAAACAAGTCCATAAAGGAGTAATTCTGCAAGTGCAAAATAACAGCCAATTAACTGTCTCTTTACAAGACATACCCTCGCAGTGGAAAATAATGTCCAAGTTACTTCTTAGTTCAAGAAACATCCTGTTGGTGCAGTGAGCAAATTTAGGGAGGAGGGAAAAAGACTCCACAAAAGATATCTCAATGGATTCAAGAAGACAGCCCCGGGCTACCCTTCGCTGCCAGCTGCAGCATTAGCCAAGCATTTTACCCACTAGGGACTGGAAGGAGACCAAACTAATCTTTCAGAATTGTCACAGTCCTATTACAGTTTAGTTGCAATGCACCACATGGAATTTTCAACAGCATCTTCCTTGCACTTGGAAGGTTCTCTAACCCACCATCAAAGTCTCAGGCCAACCAGTAATCCCCAGCTATCTTTTCTTACGACAGGATATAAGGAATTGGAAATGTGTATCAAACAGTTTCTCAGAGAAGTAGAGAATGACATTTATTCGGGATGCAACATAGAATTTACTAGCTTAGTTGTTTTTAGTAGCAGGAGCACATATATACTGGGAAAACAAGAAAAAGATACCACGTGGCACAGGTGAAGCAACAATTCTCTTAGAAGACAGCATCCACTAGCAATTCAGTCCAAATAAATGCCTGAAAACACAACTACAGTTCTGGTTTTAAAGGACATTTACGGAAATGATACAGAGATGCTCACACACCTAACCAATTTTCTCTAGGAGCACTATATGCAGGATAGCTGTATTAATAAACAAATTCTTTACAGCCCCCACTGAAATATTTAGGAAATAATATCACTGAAGCTAATTCTGCCTTATTAAATGTACTGTTTCCAGAATGAGTTGCTCAGTTTTCCCTATGCTTTCAGATTTTCACAATGTTTTGAAAAGCTGGTCTTCAAAAGATTTCTTGTACACAGCTTTATGTCCAGGGTTACTTACAAGAGCATAGCAATGTGTTAAGAGAAGCAATTCTGAAAACAACGGGGTTTCTCCAAAGACAAAACCATTGCTTTTATGTAAGAAAATTTCACATACATTCTATAATGCAAAGACATAAGTACTCAGTTCAGCAACTCTATAAAAATCAAAGAAAGTCTTTTGAGAAGTTTTGTGAGGTTTTTTTTAGGGGTTGTTGATAAATAGTTATTTCTGTAACAGCATAATTATTAAGCACATTAGCTGACCAAATAATTTTTTTTTCTACGAGGTAGCCTTGCATTCCAGAAAATAAAACTACTATAGAAACTCTCATAATTTTGGAGACATAACTGCACATCACAGAGGAAGATGAGCCAATGAGACTCACGCCACGCTTGTACCCGTATCTATCCAAACCCCTTGCCTTTTTGACAAAGTTCATATCCCCAGAAGTTCTCGGTTGCACAACTGCTTTCTCTAGCAAGACTATACCAGTCTGCTCCCTTTAAGCAACTTTGATGGCTCTCCCTAGTGAGAACCAACTTAAGTTAGGTTTACCCATGAATCTTCTACACTACAACACTGGGAAAACAAGAAACTAACAATAGAGAATGCATCTGGCAATGTCATCTTCACCTTGAACAGCTATATAACTCTAGAGGTTGCTCTTCTAAAACTGGAGTATTTTCTTTACATTCCTTTCCTAATAACTTTGCTGTTTACCCGCAGGCAACACAGCATCACAGTCAACATTACTGTAGTACCTTTTGGTTTTATAGCCATCTTAGTAGCATAATATTGCAAAATTACCAATCAGCTTGGCATAAAATATGCTGCTTTATCAGAGTATCTATTTTTTGCCCAAGCATTATTTTGTGTAAGCGTTAAAGTTAGCTTCATGCCCTGAAAGTAGTTCTACAACGAGCCCAGAGCACAGTGCACTCTCACTCAAGATAATAAGATTAATAATGCCCTAAGAGTCCCATCGGATACATAATCTTCCAGTCACAAGAAAACTCATCTTAACATGCAGCTTACAACATCAGACATGCCACAAACAGCAATCGTATGCCAGGATGAAATAAATGCAGGGCTTCCCTATCCTTCCTCACAGTGTTAGTTAACACAGAACCTGCTTCAGTTTGGGAACAAGGCATAGAGCTGAGGGAACAATCACAGATCAAAGACTGGATATTCTGAGAACTCTACATATTTTTTAATTGAACTCCAGCACCATTTTTGGACACGTAGGAAATAACTGCTCTGTTTTCTTCATTCTTCCCTCCCTCCAGTACAATGTACCTCTTTTTCCACCATATTTTCCTCATTCCAAAACCGCCACACTCTCCGTACTTGCAGCAGAAATACTGTTTTCAAGTTCTCAAGTTAATACATTCAAGAGATTCTCTCCTATTCTCCACATGAGCAGGGCCTAGTACAAGGGACTCTACGCTTGGACAATCCCTGGCTTCTACTAAACCACGCAATTTAAAGAATTAATGGGAAAACTACCTTACATATCAGCTCAGTTAAACAAGTGAGCGAGAGAAATACCAGTTTAATCAATCTAGTCTGGCCACACAGAGGAGTATATTGAGATTATTTTCTAATACAAGAGGTGGAGTGTGGGAAGAATAAAAAACACGCAGTTTTGATAGGCAATATCAAGAGGTAGGTGGTATTTGTAGGCTACCCACAGAGAAGAAAGTGAGATATTTTAAAATGGAGGTTACTGCAGACATGACATGAGAAAGATTAAAACAAAGCGATCAATTTCTAAATCTACAGGACTTCAGAGTCATTAAGTTCCCTAGCCATTCAAGAAATGAATTTCTCCTTTCCACTACTGTGGACACAGGCATAAGTGAGTTACCATTAATGCCTTCTGGCATTGCATTTTCAGGTGCAATTTGAGTGGTAACTCAAAACATACAGAAACATTACGTGCCACAATAAGTTCCCACATACCTGCTGATTGCAAACAAGGGCAGGGATTTACATAGTATAGTACATACTGTAGCAAAAGGAGACATCTTATAAGATAATTTTAGTCTTACAATACGAACCATAGGAACTAATGTAGCAATCCTTAGGATTCATGAAATAAAAACTATAATAAACAAAAATAGCAACAAATTACTCACTTTGGTTGCTTCAGTTCCCACTTCTTTCATGCTTCTTATCTGCAGGTACATATCACAAAACAGCTCATATCAGCAAGTCCAGCATGTTCTGTAACAGGATTCAAGAGGTAAATTGGTCATAAGGCCTTGTTAGAGTTAGGGTAGTATGGTTAAGCTCTGGTTGCACTTGCTGATCTTTAAGGTCTTTTCCAACCTGAGCTATTCTATGCTTCTATGAGATCATGCTCACCTGGGACTCTAATCAAAGAAACCTGCTGAGCTTTGCAGAAGTCTCTTGCTTTATGCATTTGAGCTGAAATGAGTATTTATTCTTAGTTTTCTAGCTTTGTAGTTGTAAATACAAATTTTTACTCTTTTCCTTATCTGATCTTAGCATAAAAGAAATATGAAGTATAAAGTCAAGTCTAATACACTTCTTAATTACCTTAAAAAAAAAAAAAACAACCAAAAAAAAGTACTTTTTTTTTTTTTTTTGAGATAAGTCAAAGCTTATAAAAACAAGTGGTTTGGGGTTTTTTTTTCTTTGTCTTTTTAGCATTACAACCTTTAATGGTAAATGCTGGCAACGACGTTCGATTCTACCCAGCAAACACAGAAACACACTCAAACTCTCTTGATTCAACTCAAACAGATGAAGCTTGACAAATTCAATAGACTTTGTTCCTGGTTGTAACTCTTCTGAAGTAATGCCTGAACTTTTTTTGCAGCTAATAACTCAATAGACTGTCTGTTTAGACTTTCCATGCTCTTACAACAGATTAAACAATCAGCATCGAGGAGCTCAAAACTCCAGTTCTGCACTTGCAAAACCAATGCCAGGGAGTGGCTATTATACTTCAAAGACTTTATTGACTTCAAATGATTAAGCCAAGCATGACTGACAAAGCTTTACTGACCACTTCTATTTATAACATAGCACCATTCCATACACATTCATAGTTACGTGTGGTTCATGCATGAAGCAGTGCTTTACTGCTTTATAAGACTTGGGGGCTTTTACAGTAAGGGGGAGTTATCCTTTCATATGTATTCATAATGCCTCTTAGAAATTTCTCAGACATTCTTAGTCTTGGGAGTGGGGAGCAACAGAACTTTGTTGCTGAAAAGATGCAATTTGCTTTTAACTTTCTTCATTTGGATTAACATGTACTGCCATCATGTGGGCAGAAATAATAATAAACGATATTTAGTGAAATTCTTACCTCAAAAGCCTCACTGTCATTTTATAACAGTTCTCCTCGATGCCTGTACTTGCACTAGCTCAGGATAATTGAAACTGCAGGCAAATCAAAAACTATATATATATATATATATGCATATAGTTTATATTTCAGATACCAGATAATAGAAAAAGTGGCAGTGCTCAGTAACAGGTGGAGATACTCCAAAGCTAATCAGCAACTGGGCAGTATGCTGATTCCTACAAATAGCAATTAGCCCAGCTTCAACACCTGGCTTTACACTCTTAACTATATGTCTGGATAAGTCACCGTGGGCTGAATATCAGAGGGGCCGGATAAAAAGAGAGCAAATAAACTAGAGGTTAAGGAGCAGCAGTGTAAGCACATAGTTTATATGCAACTGCTAACGTTTCCAGTTTTTTAACCCATGCACAGGAGTTGAGAAATCTGTCAGTTTAATCAGCTACTTTCTACTTTTTGTGCCTGATATTGTACAGTGGAAATAATACCAGTATGGTATTGTACAGTTGAAATAATACAAGTATAACGTACAGACGGAATAGTACAAATATAGTCAGAAATAAAGAGCCAAAGGATAACTAAGAAAAAAAACTCACCAACTCTGAGGCCTTCAAGACAGGTACTCACGGATGTCAAGGCTCACCAAAGAACTACACAAAGAAGAGATCTGCAGAAAGAGATGCTACCTTACTGGTGGTCAGCCCTTAAATGGGATCTAGGAGAGGTGGAGTCGAGCTCTATACCTTAAGCATAAAGCAGAATTACCTTCACCTGTGCTCCCACAGCTGACTCATCAGATGGTTAATCAGAGGTTCAGGCTGTGATCAACAGTTTCCCTTACAGCTATCTACAGGGTCACCCTCATCCCCAGACATTATGTATTTACCTCTTTGCATCAAGAACTCAAACTGTTGCACTGTTGCAAGACATCCAGAGAATAAAGGATGAAGAGAATAACTACCCACAAGCACAACTTCTGAGCCCTATCACTGAGATAAAAAAGGAAGCTGAAAGGTCAAATTGTCTGTGTTTGAATGGACTGATGCTGTTTAAAACATGTTTAAGACTTGTACAGTTTTTAAAGTTATACAAACATGAGCATTGCTCATGTCCCAGGCTCTACACTAAAGAAAGAACATCCCTAAATTCCAGGAATTATCCTTAAAATAGTAGCAGTTTTCAAGTTTGATCACAACACACAAAAAAAAAAGTAGACAGGTCTGGAATCAATATATTAAATATAGCTCATCAAAAATAGCACTTAAATCTTCTCTAGGGTACTAAAATGTCAAAGTTAAGGCTGAGTTTGCCAGCTTCATAGACATATCTGCATAGCCATTATAAGCTGTTTTTCAGGCTTGGTCACATGGAACCAATTAGTGGCATCTGCCTTCACAATGAGTATCATTGTGCTCTTGTGACCAGGAAGTCTAAAGGTGTCCTGGGATGCATTTAGAAGAGCACGGCCAACAGCTCAAGGGAAGTGATCCTGCCCCCCCAAACTCTGCCTTGATGAGGCCACATCTGGAATACTGTGTGCAGTTCTGGGCTTACCATTTCAGAAAAGACAGGGATCTCCTAGACAGTGTCCAGCAGAGGGTGACATGGATGGTAAAGGGCCTGGAGCATCTCCTGCACAAGTAAAGGCTGCAGGACATGGGTCTGTTCAGTTTAGAGAAGACTGAGAGGGGATCTGATCAGTTTATAAATCTCTGAAGTGCTGGAGGCAGTTGGATGAGATCAGACTGCTTTCAGTGGTGTGTAGTGATAGGACATGGAGAAATGGCCAAAAACTGGAATAGATGAAGTTCTTTACATTGAAGATGACAGAATACTGGAACAGGATGCCCAGAGTGATTGTGGAATCTCCTTTTCTAAAGATATTCAAGACCTGATTTCCTACCAATGTGAGCTACTGTAGGGAACCTGCTTTAGCAGGTGGGTTGGACTCAGTGATCTGTAGAGGTCCCTTCCAGCCCCTGCAATTCTGTGTTCTCTTGTAGATTCCATGAGAAGCATTATTTTCAAAGTCACCTACATAGATTAGTAATAAACAAAAATGGGCCGCTTATCGTAAAAGTGTAACAAGAAAATACAATAAGGATAGAAAGAGCAACAGGAGTACTTACACTTTAACAATTACATCAAATAATGTGACGAATCATCTATCTCCAGTATGTCATATTGTTTCACAGCATTCTCACCACTAAGACCAATGGCCCAATCCTGACAGAAAATTCAGGACTCCTTCATAGGTGGATCAAGCACATGCACAATACAGTGAAAAGAAATGGAAATAAAGAGCACAGCATTTATTTCATCTATTCCCTTCAGAATCACCTTGTATCAACGCATTTCATCAGCACCCTCATATTCTCCAGTTGAAAATATCTTGATGAAACTTGTACAAACTAAAGCAACATTGTAGGGAGACTAAAATATGTTGCTAGTTTACCACTCCTTGTATAATTTCTATAGCACAACAGTTTAAGAAACTCTTCTGACTTACAGCTCAAGCTGTAGGTAAACACATACTGCGTTCTCACACCAAAAGACTTTTAACCAATGTTACTAAATTATTTAAAACTGCTAACTATAGCTCCCCACTGAAACACTACAGAAAATTATTTCGCAGTTTCAATGAGATTCATTCTTTCAAGTTACTTTCAAGAAGAGTGCATGACCAGATAGGTTGTTAGCTATTCAGCAATCACCAAAAACACTATAAGTGATCTCTTGCACTCTACTGTACCATTTATGTCACTAAGCCTGCATGGAAATACAGGCTCCCTAGTGAGCTATGGATCAGAACAAAAAGTGCTACCCCCTCAAAAGAACTCACACAAGAAGCAACAAATGTTCAGCATTCCTGAGAGAACTAGTAACTAGAACAGATACGTTGCAAAGAAAATGTAACTATACAGATCCTTTTTCTACATTGATAACTTTACATGAAACAGCAAACAGTCTGCAAGAGATCAGGAGGCTTGACTTCAGTATCTTACCTTACATTCTACTTAGCAATGTAGCTTAGATTGTAATGATGCTATTAAGAGTCATTATAAGCGTTCATTTATTTCAGAATCAGACCACAACACGCAACAGTGGCGGGATAAAATTCTGATGCTAGCTAATCAATACAGATAACATTTACCCTTATTCTCCATAACACACCATCTAAGTCACCATTCCTGTCCCTTGACCCGCCTAGGTCTGGGCCTGTATTTCAGACAGCACTGCTCAGAGCTGTCTGGCCAGCTCTAGTTAATGTGCTAAAAAACAGGAAGAAGCAAGAGGATTCATTGCAGCCACGGGAACTACAAAAGCAGTTCAGCTAAAGCACTAGCTACAGCACTGTATAAATTGGGCTGAGGCTACACCTTTTCCATGGCCCACAGCTAAGTCAACTAACAGGAAATTTTTCCATGCTTTCTGGAAAGCAAGGAGTTAATGCTTTATGATCTTTACATACCTTAGCTCTGAGCCACAGAGTTTAAAAGCATGCCAAGTGACCGCTTCCATAAGACTCAGAGCCTTAAGCAGAACGCTTCACTTCTTCTCCAGCCATTTATGAAGTTGCATCATAGGGCATCCTAAGAGACAGAATTCAGACTGAATGCTGGGTTAAATAACATTCACCAAACTCACACTGTGACTAGCATTGTGATAAATACAGGTAGATTTGATAACCTAATTGTTCAAAAAGCATAAAATCAGACGTTGTTATTCTTAGCACACATTCTAGGGACATTTCAAAGATCAGTAGGTGTTCCCAGGTCTGAAACTTTCTGCAGTAAAACTAATCCTCTGATACCTTAGTTAGACAGATCCTGGAGCTGCAGTAGTTCTTGAAAATACATTAAGAGTTGCTAAGATACAGAAGCAGGGCTGTTAATGAAATATAAACCTGTTCTCCACTCTCAATTTCTCCACAGTCCTGTACTTAACACCCTCTTAATCCCAACCAATTTGAGTCTAATTGATTAATATGTTTCCTGGTGTGACAGATGAAAATCACATATGCTTATGTTTCAAACAATTAGTAACTATTAAGAAATATACTGAGCTGCATACACATGAGAATGAAACAAAACACTATGAGGAAGCCATTTGTTCCAATATTTTTTCAAGTCTCTGCCTGAACGATAAGGTTAATTCTAAGAGAACATGTCATGCCATGTCTTCATAAATCAGATTTATGTGACTGCAGACAACAAATAACATTTGAAAATACGCCATTTATTTTTTACTGTTATTTATTTATTGCTGTTGTTACTGCTAGAAGTCAAGATGTAAGGATGGTTAACAAAACGTGTCAAACTCCACTGTGAAGAATTTGAACATCTATGATAAATACAGATGCATGGAAAAATTACTTATAAGCCAGAGATTTGGCCAAAGCCTTAATACCTGTACGTACCACTAGAGGGTGTGCAAGGCTATTCCATTCTATCCACTCTGTCTTACTATTCTAACAAGGTTCTGAATTCGTCTGTAACGCTGTTAATGAAAACTTAAAGCTTGCACTCCAAAACAATTAGCTTGCTCTTATTCATATGGATAGAGCTAGCTCAAAACCAGGCACAAAGTCGATTTTGACTTCCTGATAAAAATAACCAATGTGGAATTAAGTTTTGCTGGTGGCCGGTTTTGTGTGTTTGGGCTTTTGTACTGTTTCTCAGTGAAGGAGGTATCCAAGGTGTAATATTTGAGTCAGCACAATCTTTTGCTCTGCTCAGAATTTCCTCCTTTCTTCCGTGAGGAACCGTATCAAGCATCCATGAGGTACCTGATAAGAGTGTGAGCTATTTATTCATATTCACACACTCACTGATTTCTTCAGAAACTTCTGATAAATTTTAAAAGAAAGATTCCCTCCTGCAGAAGTTATGTTTTCCCCTACTGAGTCGCTGTTATTTAAGTATCTACTGATTAATTCATTTTACAGCTTCATATCTTTACACAGTGTAGATCTGTAGCTTTTCAAACCCCTTCTATTCCTCAAATCCTTTTTGAAGTCAGCATATTTATTTCACTATTATGCTAATACCTACTCGTTTAAGCAGCCTCAATGAAAAAAAAAGCACACAAACAGAAGCAATTACATATTTGATTGCCTTACCAGTCTTATTTGTAAATCATTGGTCCTGCCAGGTTTTTTTAAGATAATTTTATCAACTTGTCCTTAGACATCTCAGCTGATCCTTTAAATGATAACTGTTCCCATGACTGTAAAGGATAATTCTAATGAAACCACTTAAAATATTTTTAAGTACAAAAAATATATATATATATTTTTCTTCTTTCATGTCTGATGTATTTCAGAGCCCTAATATTACCATCTTTGTTACTCCTGCCAGTGAAAACAGCTTATCATAATTCAGAAGTTGTAACCATTTATTTTGCAGCCTGTTACAGATGCTTTTAAGTCAACTGACAAGTATTTTAGGTTTGTTTTTTGTTTTTTTTTTTTTTTATAATAGTTGCAGATCCTGGGCAATTAATTTCTCTAATCACATTCACCCTTTCATGCAGCTGTACACAAACCTCTTAGTTAAAAATACTTACTTTGTGTTTGAATAGCAAAATATTGCTCTCACTCCATTGTTTTGCCAGGCACTGTTATGTGACATAAACCACAAAGAGGAGGAGTGATGTCTTTTCTAGGTACTTAAACTCACAGTACCTTAAGCCTCCATCCATTGTGAGTCACTGTTTAAAACCCTTACAGAATGGCATCACAGGCTTCCCTTTCTACCTCATTGGTCAAATACAACTTCTAGGTGCTCTCCAGCCTACTTCACTCTCTCCTCAAATCCTTCTGGTCAGAATGGGCAACAAGTCTCACCTCACACACATAGTAACTGTTGCATTAATTATAAAGACAATGTAAAAAACTTACTGATGGCAGCCTCGACACTTAGGGCAGTTTCACTTGAGTACTTCTGTCTCAAGTGACATCTTCCATCTTGCTGGCAAATTCATTTATCCCGGAATGAGTTTAGAAACAGCATCTGCACATATTGACAATAATAACTTATTCGTCTGCATGTTAGGGCAGTTGTTTAATGAGATGCATATCTGAAATAAGTGTTTTCATTTTCTTGCTTTTAAGTACTTATCGTGCAGTGAGTGTCAGCAAAAGCGCACCCATTCTTTTCAGTGATTGCAGTGTGATTTGTATTATCAATTACCTCTTGAACAGAGAGAAAAACAGAAGTTGTTAACATGTCAGAATGGCACAATGAGCTCCAGGAAGAAATTTCCAGAAAAATATGAATACAACATGTTTAAAACTACTAAATAACACATTACATACAGAAACAAACAAACTGGTTGCACTTAAAAATATATTCATCTTATTAGGATTATTTAATTTTATGATAATATTATTTCCTTGAAAATCTATGTCCAGAGTATCACTTCTGAAGACTGCAAGACCATGGCAAAGTGAATTCCTTACAAACCATGAACTAATTGTGCCTACTGGGAGAAGTCTGTACTTCAGGGAAAAAAGTAAAGAAGTGAAATGTAGAATCTGAGTATTCAAAGGTGCACCAAATTAATGATCAATGTGAAACTAACTGAAGCATTTAAAATACTGCAATAAATAGAGATCCCAAAAAATCATCAGGTAAATCAAGGCAATTTTTTCAGTTTGGTTGGAAATGCAGATTAGATACTGACAGATCAACACAAAAACAACAGCATAAAAGAGCACGGAAAGTGAAGCAGTGCATCGAGATGGTGGACAAAGGAATTAGTTATATGGCAGTAACCACAATCAAATGGAACAACATGTCCTTGCTTGAGTCACAGTTTTGCTTGTACTCTCTCAGAACAATTACTGTTTTATAAGCACAGGGATTAACATAGGAGCTTCAGGGTTATATGTGCTTAATTGAGCTGATATATAGCTTGCACTATAACGTTTCTTCATGGTAAAACGAACAATACTTCCAAATTTGGTTTTGCATCACAATGCCTTTCTCTCTCACAACCATCTGGATGTGGAGTAAATATTTATACATGAATGATGAATCTCTGAAAAACTGAAAAACAGATTTATCAAGGAAATTATTGCAGTTGATTGTAGCGCTGTTCACAGAAGTTACACAAATGTAAATTACTACTTAAAAAATGAAAATAAAAGAATTTTTGATGTAGGTTTTTGTTTTTTCTTTTTTCAGATTAACTTACTACTACTGTCAAATTTCTTTTATAGCTAAGTGGCATGGAAAAATAAATGTGATGGTTATGATCAATTATGAAGTGACTAGTAGACAGCAGCTCACAGAAAATAAACTGCCTGATGAACTTTTGGCATTTCTCAATAAACTTTGCTCTCTACACGTATAAAAGGAGCAGGGTTGGGTATGAACGACATCAGCTTGAACAGCCTATCACCTTTTGATACTAATACTTCGGTGGGTTTTTCCCCCCATCCCTGTAGTAGGGCTTAAACTTTACTTCCGATAAACTTCATTCAATGAACTTATTTGATTCCTGCACTAACTGCAAATATTCAGTGTACATCTATGAAGTATAGGTGAGCTTAATGCTACCACCCACCACCACCTTAATGAGGTCAGACATACAGTAATTATCCACTCTGAAGAGCATGGTCTTGGGATGATTTAATGATATTTGAAGGGTGCCATGACATAGATACTGAAAAATTAAAAAGCAGCCCATCGCTTCCCCTTTGTCCCAGACTTGCAAGTGATTGTGATTACTAATAGCATGTTTATCATTTCTAAAATTCAAATGTGCTTTGAATTCAATATAAGACATAAAAAGTTACTGAAATTTTTTAAAATTGAGACCCAGAGACTGGTGAACGTTTTGTCTTATAACTATTTGATACCCTAGAGCCGTTCTGCATTAATCTCTAGAGATTTTAACTTCCTTACAGTAAACAACATAGAGCAATAACTCCTATTACGATTTTAAACAAACTATGGAATCTTTTTCTTCTACCCAAAACAAACAAGTTTTCAAACTTTTAATGTCCTGATTATCTAAATTATGATTGTGAATATCATTATGGAACACTGCACCATATGATTTCAGAGCCTTGGAATTCAAGCAAAAACTTGAAAGCAGAATGCTAAGACTTCAGAGAACTCTGTTAGCATTTTCCTGTTTTTCATTCATGTTTGAAAAGATCAGTAGTATCTAACAGTACATCTTGAGAGCAAGATGTGCCTCTGAAATATTTTCGTAAATATAATGTGATTTTCACATTCTTATAGACAGCAATCTCACTAGCATCAAAATCTAGGATATAAGATGTGAAATATTTATATGTAAGTGGTGGGTTGACCCAAGCCAAACACCCACACAGTTGCTTACTCACTCCTCTCTCCTACAAGATGTGGAGAAAATAGCACAAAGGCTCAAACTTATGGATATAGATAACGACAGTTTAATAGGTGAAATACAAGCTGTGCACACAAGCAAAGCATAAAAAGGAATTAATTCACTTCCTCTTATTGGCAGGCAGATGTTTAACCACTTCTTGGAAAGCAGAGTTTTAACAGAGAAAGCTGTTACTGGAAAAGGCAAACACTACTGTTCTCCGAACTTTCATTGCTGAATACAAAGCCACGTGTGTTAATTTAGTAAGTGATTTAACAAAATAACACCTTAATTAAGAAAGAAATTTCCACAATACATATGTAGTGTTGACAAATGTTGTAGTTTTTAGTATCTCAGAAAACTCCTAACAAGCATAGAATAATCTGTGATATGTTTCCAATTCATTTTTTGATGACTCATTTAAAATGAGAAACATACATCTCCAAGGTGAAAACTATTCTGTACTACTTCAAACAATAAAAGAGTCCAAATTAACCTCAAATTATGGCAAGCTCAAGTTGGCATATAAATTTGTATTTTTATTCACTGGCTAAACACATAGCAAAATCTCATTAATAGTTTGTGGAATTCATGCCTTGGTTCCTAGTTATGTCTTTGGGCTCAAAAACTAATCTGTAAAGTTGGACAAATTCAGAGCTAGATCCACATACATTCTGTATAGATGGGGAAAAGCAGAGAGAAAAGGGTCATGTTTTTGGCCAGATTTCATTTGCAGATGGCTATGTATTGATTAGTTCTTCAGTGCAGCACTAGATAAAGTATTCTGAAGAAAAGATTTCAGGTATAACTCTAGCATCTTCAGATTGCATTGTAGCAACACATGTACATCTCACCAAATATCAATGACTTA
This sequence comes from Coturnix japonica, assembly GCF_054131305.1. Lineage (NCBI taxonomy): Eukaryota > Metazoa > Chordata > Aves > Galliformes > Phasianidae > Coturnix > Coturnix japonica. The sequence goes on along the minus strand of NC_140667.1, from coordinate 6,870,434 downwards.
AAAACAAACAAGCACAGTAGGTATACATCAATTAAGAATTACATCCAAAAACTGAACGAGAGCATGATTTTTATTGAATCAAACAAATAGTATAATTTTGGATACTTGGAGCCTTCTGTAGGATGCTGTAGAGATTATAGATTAAGGGCTCACAGCAGTCAAAAAAATAAATGGTCAAAAAACATGCAAAAGAAAATTTACCTCCTTTCCATTCAAAAACACAGGAAAAACCTCAGTGCCATATTATCTCAAAAAGTAGTTGCTAACTTAGGGAAATTATGAGTGATCATATAATTTATAATATTATAACACTTCGAGTTCAAGCACTTTTCCCAAAGCTATGCCTAGTAGAGCCAGAAGGAGGCAGAAGTTGAACATAATTTCTCTACCAAACTGTACTAGAAGCATTTATGACTACTTCACAAACAGGCTGTGAATAACAAATATTAAAGAGCTTTGTGGGCTCCTAGCTAGTATATTATGGGCTCCTAGCTAGTTGTGTTTTCCTATGAAACTGTAATCTGTCCGCAGGATTCACTATATTATCTGTAACCACTGGGCTACACTACTGCTTTCCCAGCAGCTAAGGCACAATATTAAGTGAACTTCTTCATCTCTTGAAAGCCTTGGAGCTCACAGCACAAAGCAAGCTGCAGATAACAAACCCAAATGCCTGAGCAGGCTAGAAAGAGTATAAGCACACCTTTCATCGTAGGAGGCTATTGAAGATGCTTAACGGATCTAATCTCCCACCACGAGTTGTGCTAATGAGTTGCTCAAGTACAATTGTTTTTTCCTTCAAATTATTGCCAATTGTTTAGAGGCTTTTAAAGGTAACTAAAAAATGCCAACCTCACCCTAATGCAGGCTGAACGACAAGCTCAGGAAGCTTTAATCCCCTCATCCCCTTCACATCCAACACTTGGGGCAGACACCCAACCACGTGGCAACACCTTACACTGAAAACTGCGCTCTGCACTACATGGGAAGCAGAGCTTTGCCTGCAGTCATTTATCAGTGTGCTCTGCCCACAACCAAGCTAAGAGCGTTTAGTAACAGAATAACACTAAGGCAGAGCTCTGCATCCCAGTTCTCTGCATTTCTCGTCCCCTGCCTAGGAGGCACCAACACAGCGCTCTCTCTGCTCTCACCACACGATCGACGCAGCTTAAAATAAAGGCCGAGAGTCACACCAAAGCAAAGCAACAAGCACACACCGCAAAGAAAAGCGAATCTACGTTTAAATGCTCCACGCCAGGGCAGTACCACACACGGAGAGCAACGCAGAGACGAAGGTCCCGACCATGCTTCGCCTTCCAGCTGCTACAACAACCACAAAGTCTTCAGACCCCCCCGCCTTCCATGGAGCCCGGCCCCGGCTTTCCCTGCCCGCGGAGGGCCGCACCTCAGGGCCGGGCGGCTCAGTGGGGGGTAGGGGGAGATGGTCGGCGCGAGACCATGTTGCTGCTGCAGATGGTGCTGCATCTGCCGAGTTAACGGCAACGGTGATTTTACTGTTACATGTTGTAAGCAACGCACAGTGAACAAGCCCAACTCCCTTAACCTCTCTTTGTTGGAGAGCTGCTCCAGCCCTCCGATCATTTCTGCAGCCCTCCTCTGGACACTCGCTAACAGATCCACATCCTTCCTGTGCTAAGAGTCCCAGGCATGGACACAGCACTCCAGAGGAAACCTCATAAGGACAGAAAAGAGAGGGATAATCCTCTCCCTCTCTCTCTGCTGCCACCCCCCTTGTTAATACAACCCAGAACACTATTGGCCTTCCAAGCTACAACAATGTATTGCTGACTCAAGCCCAGCTTTTCACCCAGCAGATCCCCCTCTCCACCCTCTAAATCCTCTTTAAGGAGTTCTTCTACCAGCCTGTACACATACCTAGGATTACCCTGTATAGTAGTAATTACAGAGTAATTGGAAAACCAAACAGTATATAAGAAAAGACTCACCAATGCTGAAGCTTCCAGCCAGAACAAATCCACAGCAGTGTTGTGGACCATCACAAAAACACCACAAAACAGCAAACTCCAGAAAACAATGCAACCCTAGCGGTGGTCAGCCCTTAAATGGGATCCAGGAGAAGTGGAGTCAAGCTCCACCCCTTCCAGGAGCACAGCTTACCTTCACCTGTGCTCCTGCAGCTGACTCATCTCTTGCCTCAGCTCGTTAATCAGAGGTTCAAACTGTGATCAACAGTTTCCCTTACAGTACCCAAAGTGAAAAGCTAATTCTTTAGCGAAGGCATTGCATGCAGATGAAGGACTCCTGCACACTTGCATGTTCTGCTCCAGCTTGTGTCCTAGTGAGTTGTTAGCGTATTTCAGATTACAAGGCTGATTTGTGCTCAGCTGGTGATCCCTTTCAACTTCCAAGATCTGTTGTGAAAAAGAATAGGTCTAACCCTAGCTCATTGCTCTCAGTGGTGAATTTGTGCAATTGGTTTATGCGACCTAAGTGCTGTACTTTTGTTTTGCTAAGAGAGGCTTAGGGTGCACTTTACAGCTAGACACAAGCTTAAGGTATATGTATGGGAAATTAGTAATTACTGCCTAAACCTTTGATTAATCGGCTGAGGCAAGTGTTGGGGCAGTTGTGGGAGCACAGGTGAGAGTAATTTAGCTGTGCTCCCAGAGGGGGTGGAGCTTGACTCCACCTCCTCTAGGCCCCCTATTTAAGGGCTGACCACCAGTAAGGCAGCATTTCTTGGAGATTGCTCCTTTGTGGAGATTGTCTCAGTGGTTCTCAGCAGACTGAAGGTTTCCATATGGGTGAGTTTTTCTTATAAATATCCTTTTGGGTATTTACAGCTAACATCTTACCATTATTGTCTCTGTAGAGGTATGGAAGAAAAGAATAGTCTAGACAAGATTATATAGGGAGCTAGGGGAAGAGCCAAGAATCTTTTCCAACTGGTCTCCAGTGGACTCATCTGCAGAGTCTTCTCTTTCTGTAAGTAGAAAATCATTGTGTTGAATGCTGAAATTACAGTAAGCTCCAATATATGAATATTCTAACTCATTTTCACTTATTTCTGTATATATGGGTGTTACTAATGAGTGCCAGCAAGACAAATGTTTGTTAGCCATCTATCAGAGTCTTTTGTGCATTTGTTCTACACATGGCAATATCAATTACTACATACTAAAGCTTAAAGTTGTTGAGATTTCATCATGCAAGCATTGTATGACTTAGCAGTTTTTGCAGGTAGGCAGGCTGGTAGCTTGTAAGATAGCAGCATCTTTTATTTTGCATACACCAGAGACTAATGGTTTTTTTTTCTTAATGAGAAAAACAGGCTGAAGTGATACAGCCAGACACTGGTATTTATTATGGTTTTCTCCAGCTTCATACTAACAAAAAGAGAAGGGGAGGGGGGAATACTATGAAATTACTAAACTGTTTCTTTTGTAAGAAAGCCAGTTAGTTATAGATTTCAAATGCAGTTTCCCCAGTGATGTGTCTGTGGGAGTTATTGGTGTTAAGCACTCCAGAATAACTAGTTATTTGACAAAGTTCTCTAAAGGGAACAAACTGTAAATGACATGATGGCTTAGGTTACAAGGGACTTCAGAGGTCATGTGTAAGAGCCTACAAGTAAGAAGGGGATGGACTCTTTAGCAGGGCTTATACTGATGGGTCAAGGGTAAATGGTTTGGGATTGATTCTGGAAAATGTTTTTTCCAATAAGGGTAGCAAGATATTGGAATGGGTTGCCTGGGAATGTGGAGAATGCCCTGTCCTTTGAGAAATTTGAGGTCAGGCTGGATGGGGCTCTGAGCACTGTAATCTAGCTGTAGGTGCCTCTGCCACAACAGCCAGTTCCTTCAGACCCTTGGGTGCGTGTTGTCTGGTCCCATACACTTGTACTCATTTAGTCTCATGAGGTGGTCTGTGACTTGCTCTGCTTTTAGAGAGAGAGGCATTTTGCTTCCCTAACCCCCACCTAGAGGTTCAGGGATGTGAGAGGTGTGAGAAGCCTGACTGGCAGTGAAGTCTGAGGCAAAGCACTTGTTGCGTATCTCGGCCTTCTCCATGTCAATTATAACCAGTTCTCCTTTTCCATTTATCAGAGGGGGTGCACTCTCCTTTGCTTATCTCCTGTGACCGGTGTACCTGTAGAACCCTTTCTTGTTCCTTTTCAGATCCCTTGCTAAATTTAGTCCCATCTGTGCCTTGGCTTTCCTGATCCCATATCTGCATATTTAGATGGCATTCCTGTTTTCTTCTCAGGCTGCATGTCTCTGCTTCCACTCCCTCTGCATTTTCTTTTTCCTCAGTTTGACCAGCAGGTCCTTGCTCAGCCGTACTCGTTTCCTGCCTCTTCTGCTTAATTTCTTATACAGAGTCCCTTAAGAGAGCTGAATGATTACCTAAACATGAATTATTGAGTGATTCTAAAAAGTGGTGTTTCAAGCAGAAGCTGGTAATAAGAAAAATGTTGACAGGACAACTGATGAGGGGTGCATAAAGCAGCATTACAGTCTGCTGAGTGAGACACATCAGAATGCGACATTTTACTGTCTTTGGTGCTGTGGTTTGAAGTGTTTAGCTTGACTCTGATGCTAGCAATTAGAAACATGCTGTTTGTTGTTAAAAAGAACCAAGTACTGTATTCTGCTTTGGTTTTCAACATGTACCCACCATCATGGTCACAAACTTCTTTAAACATTTGTGGGGTTTTTTTCCATCATGATATTTTTTTAACTATTTTTTCATGTTACCTGCAAAGTTACAACTGATTCAAGTTACACCACCTTCTGTTGATTTGCTCTGTCTTGTTCTAGACTACACGAGTGTCAAGTTCCCAATGTTTAATTTGGTTTTTGATCAGAAAAGGAGTTTCCCCTGCAAGCAAACCAATATTTTAAATGTTATAAGGGTTGTGTATTGCCTTTGGGGGTAGGTGTGCTTTTTTGGTTCAGCTACAGGCAAAGGCTTGTGAACGGGAACTGCTGAGTTGTGGCCTTGAACCACTGATTGAGCACCTGGGGAAAGGACCCAGTCAGCCCTGAGAGCACAGGTGACAGCATTTGAGCTGTGTGAGCGGAAGGGGTGGAGCCTGGCTGCACTTCTTAGACCTCGTTTAAGGGCTGACTGCCACTGGGGAAAAGTATTTTCTTGCAGATTCCTCCTTCGTGAAGCTTTCCTCTGTGAACCTAGAGTCTTCTGATATGGGTGAGTAATCTTCTTCCCTTTTGTTATAGCACTTTTCTATTGTATCAACCCTATCATTTAATCTCTGGTGAAACACCATTTCCCATCATATTAATCTGTCCAATTGCTATAGGCCTGCCCTAGGATTAGAGTGCAGGTAAAGATGGCCAAGCAGGCACTTCTCAGTTTTGATTCTTCTGGGCTGGGGTGAGGCTTAACTAAGGCTCATGTTGGGTACATGTTTTTTTGTTTTTTTTGTTTGTTTGTTTTGGCTGCTTAGTAAAGTTTTGGCACATTAAATTAATTTGGGAAAATAAGTAAATCTAACCCTGAATTAGAAAGCTGAATATTGCTTCATTCTTCCAATAAAAATGAATGTATGTTGGTGCTATGTTAGTCCTAACTACCCATCAAAGTTATTGCTAGAGGCTACTCTATGGTTAACTCAAACACAGATCTGGAAAATTCTGCTCAGCAGCATTTAACTCATTATTGAGATACTGTTAAACTGACACAGAAGGATGAGTACTCTTAAGCTTTATATTCTCAGGCAGAAGCCTGGTAGAAGTTTGTCACCTATGTTTTAGTGAAGCACTTCCATTACTGTGGCTGTTCTTGCTGGAGGTCAGCAAGCTCTGTGCGTTTTGGTCACCTTCATCTGTTACTAAGTTGCTTCTGTACTTTTTGGCTTGAGTGCTTTCACAAACCTATTCTCAAGGAAGGAGCAAAGGGATATCTTTTTAAATGACTTGTATGCTACTTAATGTTTACATCTTGTCTCTGTGTTTTGTAGTTCATGTACAGTGTGTTAATTGATTACCTCAGTGTGCTGGTGTGACTCTAAGGAGTCACCAGGGAAAATCCCCTTGAATCGAGATATCTTGGAATGTGGCTCAACATGTAAAAGATCTTCCAGAAATAATTTCTCAGCAGTCCCTGATGTTCCTGATTCTCAGTATTGCTGTAAAATTTGGGCAAAGAAGGAAGCAGAACTGCTAATCAGAGCATGCCTTTCTAATTAACTGTTTTCCAGGTTCTCTTTAATTCCTTCCCAGTTGAGCACTTGGCAGTAATCTCAGCGCTAGGAAAAAAAGTGTTTTTTTCAATTAGCGGTTATATTTTGAGGGAATATAAAAGGAGGGAGAGGACTCTGCAAGCTGAAGTTTTCTTCTAGGAGTTGAATGAGACAAAAATAAGTCATGCTGTTGTGGGTGAAGGAAAATAAAAATTGCAATCTTGGATACCAGAATGCATAAAGAGGAATGTAGCTTGCTTGATATAAATGTTGAGGCATACAAAATATATTTATGTCACCTTTCTGTTATTTTCAGCACTGGAAAAGCATCCGTTGGACTCCTCTGGTGCTGCAGTTAATGATGTGGTCCAGTTGCAAAGAATTCAAAGAGAAACATGGGGGTATAATAAGAGGTCTCAAATATGACCAGGCAGGTAAGAAGAGAAGACTTCAGGTCACTCGGGGTAATCCTTAAATATGGAGAAAGTAGAATTGGGCTACCATAAGCATCCTGAAGTATGCAGGATGAAAGAGATAGTCTTTCCTAAAAAGACTAGACAGAAATAATAGTCTTATGTGTTAGAATGTTGTGACATTAATCTACAGGAAGATAGATGCAGGTTAAACAATGGTAAAAAGCTTTCTTAACAGGATAATAAGATGCTGGTGTTTCTGTCTTTGGAGGTCTTTAAAAAGATGTTAGACAAACACCTGTCATGCATGATACAGGTACAGATATTCCTGTCTAGGGCAGGGGTACGGACCGGATTTCTTGGCGAGGTATTTTCTTTGCCTGTTTTTTGTGACTCTGTAGTGAGCCTGCTCTCGCTTATGCATGTTTGGATCAGTTCCATTCATCCAGCCTGAGATTCACATTCCAGGGTGGGACTTTGGGGGTGCTGGGGGGAAGCTTGGTGATCCTTCTTTGGTGAAGATTTCTCCTGTGGTCTTGATTTTTCTGATATGGGTGAGCAGTCTTCTTCCCTTATAGCACCTCTCTACTGGGCCAGTCCTTTCATCGTTGTGCTTTTCCTGTTAAAAATAGGAAAATCTGTTGAATTGCTGTTCTATTCTTAATGTTAGTATTATGTTAATGCAGAGCATCTAAATGACTTTAACAAGTGGTGTTAATCTGGCATTTATATGTGGGTTAACCACACTGATGTTTTAATTAATTGACAAAAATGATACGAAGTGCTCTGTCAAACTAGAAAAGAGAACTCATAGGGATAGATGCAAAGCCTTGCAGGATTAACCTTGTTCCTTCCATGTTCATTTGCACACATTTCTATGATTTTTTCAGTTTTTTGATGAAGTGGATTGGCTTTCTTGTGGCAGGGATGGAGTGAGCACATTTCCTGTGGTGGTCCAGCTTTACAGACTGCCCCTTTATGAAAGGGTGCAAACTTGTCTAATCTCAGTTGGTTGGTATTAGGCAATACAGCAACTTAATCTTCTCCCGATTGCTTCTCTTCGTGTCTTAAGATATCACAATGTGACTGCATTATCTGAGCACCCGATGTCTTTGATACAATGAAAGCAGTATCAGAAGCACATACCGAACCCTTGTGCTTTCCCTCTTCTTGTTGTGAAGAAGCTATTAGGTTCACCTTATCCCAGGTGGATGCTGCAGGACAGGGTAGTCAGTGTGAAAGCACAGCTTCTCTGTTGTGTAAGCTACATTGTTGGCATCTGCTTTGTCCTGCACTTGCCAAGTTGGCCTGTACAATGCAAAGAGCAAATGTGTTGAACAACCAGCTAGTACAAGGTGAGAGTGTGAAATCACAGAGCAGAGTCACTGCCTCTTTGAACATTAAAAACAATATAAAATTATATGGAAAAGTTGGTGGCCATGCCCTGTGGCTGGGGGTGGTTTGAACTTGACAATCCTCGGGGTCCCTTCCAACTGCCATGGTTTTGTAATGTTGCTGTCAATATTCCACATCATAACATCACGTGCAGTATGGATCATTGAAACATTCATGCTCCAGTTCTGTGGAATAACAATGTCCCGAATATTCGGTTTTCTTCTGAGAGAGAGAGTCCCAGAGGACTTAGCAGCCAGAAATAAGGCACGAGAGGAGGACATACATAATCTTGCTCCCAGGCTGTAGTTCTCGGACTCTTGGAGAGTGGGAAGCATTCCAGCCATGTCACCTAGAGTTCACAGTAAGGCTCTCGGGTTTTGGGGACTCCCTGTTTTGTTCGATTTACTAGCCTTAGTCATACTGTATTACATTGTGTTGTCTTGTATTCTGATATCATATTTAGTAAAATAAGTTTTCATCCTTGGATTGCTGCCACTGTTCTCTTTTTCTCATTCCCCTTTTCCCTTCCCTTTTGGGCTGGGGGGCCCTATGATGTGGCTCCCCCTGCCAAGAGCACAGGTAAATCTAGGTAACCCATGGCACCAACTCAGGTCATTCTTTGAAAGACAGTTCATTTTGGTGATGCTGGTTATTCTTTTTTAAACAGTGCTACAGCTGAGTATGAAGAGGGACATCTGGCCTCAGGAAATGATGGCTTCCAGTGGGGGTGGCTTGCTGCAGGTAAGGATCAGGTGAGGCTGTCGACTAAGCCTATCTGCTGGGTTAAATCATTGTCTTCAGAAGTAAGAGAGTGGAAGCTGGAGCTTTTCTTATTAGATTTACATTCACCCCTGCCAGGTGGAGTACATGTTGATGAATATTATGAAAAGTTTTGTTGTTTTTTCCCCCAGGTTCATGCTTAAGCTTCACAGTCTTGGAAGTCTGGAGCATAAACAGTGGGTGAACTCCAAGAGGACAGCATTGCAGCAGACAGCATAGAACAAAGCTGTAAGTGTTGCGGTAGCTGGTATCGGGATTGCGTCCTGTTCTCTGCAAGCCACAGTGTTGTGGGAAGCTGTGGAGGAAATGCTCAAATGTATTTTAAGAGAGGGGAGCAGGTATCTCCTAGAAGCGTATCTGAGCTGATTAAAATGGGCTCTTAAGAGCGGATATCTTCAGGAGGTGGCACTGATGTTCAGTGTAGCTGAATGGTGAGAAATAGGGGACCATATGTTATCTCTTATGTCTGAAAATAAGGAATACAAGTACTTGCAAGGCCTGTGTCCTATGTGGAAGGTTATTATAAATACACTGAAGAATATGCAAGCCTATTGGCAGATCACTGCTGTGGTACAAGCTCTATCCAGACCTAGTGCTCAAGCACAGTTAGAACTTGATTTCCTGTTACCAGGAGTTTCATACTCTGTTTGCTCATCAGCCTCACAAGTTAGGGCTGCTGTAGAAGCCCCAATTACTCCCCTGTCCTCTGCCTCCTCAATGTCTCCGGCAAGTCCAGTGACAGCTAGTGAGGAAGATGCAGTGAAGGAGGCTGCAGGGTGTGCAGAGCAGCAAGAAGCTCCTGAGAGTGAAAGTGACTCAGATGATGGTGGGAATGAGAAAATGCTAGAGGAAGATATTAAAACATTAACTGAGAAGCTGCAAGACTTAGAACTATGTATGAAGGAGCCATCGGTCTCTGAATGTTTCACCAGTGTCTTTACAGCCCCTGCCTATGCCGCTTCCTCCCTGCGTAGCAGTCCTCCACCTTCGCGCTGATCTGCGGTTATTAGAGATGTGATATTGGTAGGACAGTGGCAAGCTGTGTTTTGGCTCAATCAGCAGGAAGCTGCTCGGTGGGAAGTGCATGATTTGAAATTGTTACAACAGGCTCTTAAGACTAACTGGCTATGGGATAAAATCTGAAGCTTCTAAGCAAATCATTCAATGTATTTTCACTGAGGATGTTCAAATGCCACTAGATGCTTGTTATCTTGAGCGGTTGTTACTAACGCCATCAGAATACTTGTTTGGTCAGGAATGGACGGAAGGGCTTTAAACAAATCAGTCAAGGAGGGGACCCTCGCCGCTGCTCCTCGGTGCCGGAAACGGGCCCTGCCAGGATTCGATCCGCGGTGCCGATCTCCCCCCAGGCAGGGGAGAAGGGAAATCGCACCCCCTCCCTTCGCTCCGGCCCCGACGTCAGCTGCGCCCTCCGGGTGCCGCTCCGGCCCCGTCGCTGCCGATGCCGCTGCCGCCTTCCACCCCGCCCACGTCGTTTGCCCCGACGCTGTCTCTCCCCGCCCCGCCTGCATCGCCTATTGCTGCGTCCCTGCAGCCTGCTCATAACTTTGCTAAAGACAAGGATGGACCGGCAGCTCGAACTTTCCACCAAAAATGGGGGGTTAAACATACTACAGGCATTGCTCAATCTCCCACTGGACAAGCTATCGCTGAGCGCATTTATCAAACTTTGAAATCCATTCTTGTTATTAAACAGAAAAGGGGGAATATGGGAGATGCACCATGAGAAAAATTATGTAAGGCTTTGCTTGTGCTGTGTTTTTTGAATCGTGATCATACAGATAAAGCTCATGTGGTTTGTTATTTAGGAGCCTCCCCAGTGCTCAAGGAATGGCCTATGGTTAATGTTTGGAATATGGGCACAGGACTTAGTGGTAGGGGACCGTCCCAGACAACTTGGGGTTGTGAATATACTCGTATTTTCACACGGACTGGCCCTATGTGGGTTCCAGTATGATATATTTAGCCTCATCTCGAGGCAGAAAATAGCATCCAGCCTTTATAGTAACTGGAATTATGTGTTTCTTACCTAGTGGTATTGCTTTGCAACTTGCTGTGTTATAGATAATATTAGTAATGATTGACATAGCGTGTGATTTTTTTCTGTGTTACCAATGCTTTCACAAGAATTAGAGTTTTAGGCATAATCCAGTTGGTTGTGTGCTTCTTCTATTTTAGTAGCAGTTCAAATGGGTACTGCATCAAGAATTACTACCTACAGATGATTTTTGTAACATTATTAAATCAACAAGAAAACGTTTACCAATTAAATAAAAAAGGGAGCTAAGGATAAGGCAGGTAATAATGGGAGTAAGTGACTATAGGTGTAAATAACTTTCTGTGAGTAGTTTTTTTTTTTTTTACAGTTATCTAATATAGTGGTTTGTTCTATTTTGTGAGCAGGTGTTCCACTTGGGCTCTGTATCATGCACAGGCCATGCAGATGTGGAATCCAAGTGGGGGGAAAAAAATCCCTGCAGTCCTTGACAAGAATAAAAACTGGAGAGGATCAGTGATGGCTGAGAAAGGCCAAGTGCACTTTGAAGCAGGGGATGCCCTGCTCGCACTGCCTATCGCATCCACCATTGTCGTGTTCCTTTTCTCTCCTTTTGGTGGTTTGCTAAAATAAATGCCTGTATGAGTGTGTGTGTGTGTGTATATATATATATATATATATATACTTAAAAAATTATGACCTTACATGTAACCTTATGTTTAGTGTGTTATCAATCAAGGCTCTGATTCAGTGATGATGTTTATGTTATTAAGATAACTATTGCTATTATTTTATAGTGTGGTAATTTCTTGCTAATAAACAAAAAAAGGGGGAGTTATAAGGAAGGAAGAAAAGCTGAAAAAGGAAACTTGTGAATGTAGGATAGTTTTTAAGAAACTATTTGGATCATTCATACCTGAGTCCAAACAAGGACCCAGCTGGCATAAGAGTGCTGGAAGGAAACTCATGCTGCATAGAAGCTGAACTGAAGATCACGCTGGAAGAAGCGCTTCACTGAAGAAAGCAACCCTGTGTGCAGACATGCTTTTCTGTGGAGGAAAGAATGGGTCCAAGATGGAATGTATTTGGAGATCTTTTTAGAGGTTTTGTGGGATGGATTCAGAATCTGCTAAAATTAGGGTTAGTTTTATTTTGTTTCTCTGTGTTTTTGTTTCTGTTCCATTTTTGTTGCAGTGTATACAAAAAAATGATACAGGATACTATAAACTGTGCATTTTCTATTAATAAAGAAGGGGGAGACATGGGCAAGTAACTGTAAGCAAGTAAGCAAAGAGTTTATCAGATTCTTTAGCAAACCTTATTACTGTGAAAACCTGGAAGACCAGACTGTGAGACAAAGAGCAAGCAATGTCTGTTTGCTTCTAAGAGTGGACAGGAGGTTCCACTGATATGTTTTGTTAATCGTGTTGCTCTTAAGAAACCTTTCATCCTTTATCACTGTTGGTTGGGAGAAGCTGGGGCTAATTAACTGGTTAGAGAAACTGTTAGAGGAACAGGAATGTCTTGTTTGTTAGTAAATGGTATATAAGACTTATGTTAAATACAATAAAGACACACGGTTCTGATGCTACAAGAAACTAAGAGGGCTCTCTAACTCAACTGAGCACTGACAAATTTTACACTGAAAGATGGTAGCTGGAGAGTGCATATAATAAAGAAGTTTTAATGATTAGTATGGTGATACAGTGGATCAGGCTACCCAGAAAAGCGGAGGTTGCATTTTTATTGAAAGTGTTTGAAGCTGGTTTTAACAGGATGACTCCATCTAGTAAAAAATGTGCCTGCCCATGTCAGGGAATTGGACTGCATAATCATAAAGGGTCCCTCCTACCCAAACAATTCTATGCTAATATCCTAGTGATAGAATATATTTAGATAGCTATAAATACATCATTAAATCACACTAAAAATGTAGCATTTTTAAGTTACTTTCAGTTATATTTTTAACAATAGAAGTAATAAGGGAGTCTGCAAAAATATACATCTATTTTCAATATCAGAAAGACTTGTATTAGATGTGTCTCTCTTTTTCACACGGTCAGCTGTGTATTTTGCCGGTACTGGCAGATGACTCATTTACTTAGCATAATCAGAAGAGAATGGAAGGGTAGGAATACATTCCCCTTTAAGAGCTTGTACAAAAAAGATGTAAATTCTGAAAAAAGTTGTAATCAAGATATAGTTTCCTGGCTTTATTTCCTTAAATATAAACAGTTGTGTTATGTGGCAAAATCGCACAAGTCTGATATCTACTTAACCTCTCTGCTTCTCAAGATTGTCAAGCACGCATAGCAAATGAGTACTTAATGTTTAATTTCTTGCCATAAGGTCATGAGAACTTTGTGTGATACTCTTAGTGAGCAGTTCTCCCAATCCAGCTTATGAATGTCCCAAACATAAAGAATATAGAGCATGTGGTCCTACTCGAGACACAACCTGCAAGTCAAGGTCAAGAATTCCTCCACCGTTACTTACATCTCATACAACTGTTCAGCAATATCTGAAGCGTATGTGGCTGAGAGAAATCAACCAACCTCCCGTCACTTATTTGTTTGTGCTGCTCTCTTGATTCTGAATATAGATGCCTGTACTTTTTATGTTGTTCAGCTAAACTAAATGCAAACACCGACAACTTCTAAATCTCAGAAGTACAAATGATTTGCACCTATATCTTTAGTTAATGGTTCTTCTTCTGTGTGCCCGTGATATTAAAGGTTTTCCTCTGAACATTTTGTTTTGTGCGGTCCACATTATGAAACTTCAGTTAAACGAGTGGAAGGCTGTTTCTGTCCTAATGGTACAATGCTGTTTGACTACGGTGTGGATGTCTGTGTAAATACCTGTGGTGAATTTTATTTCTTCAGTTGAGTACTTACTTGTTTCCTCTTTGTTTTGTTCTGATGCATACAGCATTGATCTGACCGTATGCGGTATTCATACAACATGTAGTGAAGATGTCTACTGTTATGTGAGTAGTAACAGAAATTTATTTTGATATTTTCACAGGCTGTGTTGGTTTGGATACGATACCAAGAGAGGTATGCTGCCGTTTGCTTTTGTATTCTAAGGCAAGGTTGGGTAGGGGGAGAAGAAAGTTGTCCTAATTATGCGATCACTCACTTTTTCTTTTTTTTTTTTAATGACAGTTTGGAGAAAAGTTAGCGGCAGACCGTCAGGACTGCATTTGCCTGGAAGGTGGAAGTGGCATCGTATGCGAACCTCACAGATGTCCCGAACAAAATAAGAGGACTCGTTCTGGGAAAGGCTTCTATGAAGTCACTGAAGTCAAGTCTGAAGATCCCTGCTTGCAGTGAGTTAATGCTTTTGTTTCTAGACTTCATTTATTCTTTAGGGACAGAAAGGAAAATAATTAGTTAAGCATCAGAGACACGTAGTAGGGAGCCAAGAAATGTTTTCTTATATCTGTGTGTCCAGTGTTAAATAAAATGTATTTTAATATTGCTGTGACACAACACATTTTCTGTTCCAGGGTTCAACATAACTGCACCTACAGTTCTTCAGCTTAGAATCAATTTTTTTTTATTTTTTGTTTTTTTATTTGTTTCAAATAACAATCAGCTGGATAGCAGAGTTCTCTGTGGCTGTGTGGTTTTCATTATGCAACAGTTACCTACAATGTTGGAGACAAAGAGAGAATAGTGTAACATTTACTCATGATTTCATTCCAAAGAATTGTGATACTTTTCGTACACTTGGTAATTAGGTGCTAGAAAAAAGAAATGAATGCAGTTCCTCATCCAGTGTATAGTGCCTGGATTCACTAGGAAAAATGCATCCTCCATGTGCCCTTTGTTTCTTTGGGGAGGGTTTGGAATATTTCCCAGCAAGGAAATGTTGCTTAAATGGGGACTCTGAGAAATACTTTTTCCTTTTCCTTCCTGTAATTTAATGTGCTTTACTTTTGTGGGGTTTTTTTTGTTGTTTGTTTTGTTTGTTTGTTTAATTTTTATTTTTATTTTTATTTCCTCCTTTCCAGTATGCAACACAAGTTTGAGCACAACTAAACCCCCCAAGTTTACGCTGGGATTTGAAGTTTATTCTTATATTCCCGGTGATGAGTGCTGTCCCGTGTACCAGTGTGGTAAGTCCTTTGGAAATACATTTAAATGATTAGCTTTATATATAATGTAATTTAGTTTTAGATTTAATGAGACTGCATGCAGTACCCTAATGAAAGAAGTCAGATTCCATGAATCGGTTACTGCTAACTGTGGTTACTACTATTATGTTAATACAACTGTGAAATTAGAGTTCATGTTGCTCAAGTGTTTTTTGTGCTGGTAGGTGCCTGTAGAGACAGCTACAGAATTAACTGAGATAGCGGTCTCAGCTTTAACTGAGCAAAATGTCCTCGCTAATGTATCTAGAAGAAGACAGATTGATGATAATTGATACAGAGAACTTCTTGTTTCTGTTACATTGACATTCTCGGTTAGGAACTGAACTACCTATATTGGGTTAAATCTTCCTCCCTTGCTGCACGCTCAGTATTTGTTCTTGCACTTTATGTACACCACATCTGCTACCAGAAATGCAGAATAACCAAAGTATTTGAACGTGAGCATTGTTATTCGCTGTTGAAGAAATGATTGTGACTAGAGCAAAGGCTTTTTTTCACCAGTGTAACTGCCTAACTCCTTTCTTATTAGCAGTTCCCAAGAAGGTTTGTGTACATTACAATGCTGAGTTCTTGGTAAGTGAATCTTTCATCAGTCTTCTAAAAATGCCTAAAAGGCCATTCGGCAGACTTAAACAGAAGTGCTATGAGGAAGTTTATCCAGTAGAAGCAATATTTTAGAAATCTTTGATTTTTTTTTTCAGGGATTTATGAACTCAACACTGTTTAAATATTTTCTGAAAAGGTTTATGTGAGTAGAGAGTTGTTTTTAAATGTCAGTACCAGAGAGCGATTTGGTTTTAGGGTGAAGCGTTTATGCATTTTAGAAAGTCAGTCTGTGTTTACTGTCAGCTCTTCATTTCAAGTTTAATGCATTCAGAAATGAAAAGATTTGTAAAGAAGGAATATTCTGAGCAGATGTAGATCCCTAGTAATTTCTTTAAGGTCTAGTAAATATTTACTTACGTATGTTTATATGACTCCTTTGCTTTTAATATCCGAATTTATCTTTGTTATGTAGGACTTCAATCAAGACATGTGAAGTTTAATTCAGTATTATTTGTCTTCATAAATAGCTAGACAAATATATATTTCCAGTTATGTTCACAGTGGATTCTTATTCCATTGCTTGGTTTTGAGGTTTTTGGGGAATTAAAAAATGTCTGTCACATGTCATATCTCATTAATATGTGGACCTTTGTTTCTTTAAATTGATAGCCTAATTCCTCAGTTTTCATTGATAAGTGTCACGATCACTTTTGCACTCACTAAGTTAACTCCAGCACTCAACTGAATGTCATCTCCTGTCAACATATTCCATGCAAAGCATATTGTGAACCAGTAAGTGACTAATGTTAAACTACAGAACTAGCAAACAAATATAATACCCGTGTCCATGACAGATGCTATGGTCAATGAGTTACATATGTTATGTATGGGGGGCAGAAAGCGAGAACCTGGCTACGGTGTGGACACCAACTGTCCCTGAGCCGTCTATTTTGTGTAGTTTGATAGTATAACCAACAGTTCACCTCGGGAGGAGTAGCTAATAAATGTCTGTAGTAATGCATTTAATGGAATTATACTTAGGTTTTTGGCATGCTTACCACCATCTTTAGTTTATTCCATCTGTAGCCTGCTTTTTTTTTTTTTTTTTACTTCTTTTTGGAGTAGTGTAACCCATAAAAGCACCATTCTAGAGTATGCTTTGAGGCATAACCAATTATTGGGTTAGTGTGTTTTCACTTATTTATCCACAATGCATCTATTGGTGCTGTCATTTTTATCTAATTTTAATATCTAGGGATATGAACAGCAACACGTAGAGGGTGAGTGTTGTGGAAAATGAGTGCAGACTAAGTGTATTATACATACATCTCACAGTTCCAGTCTCATTCTGAACGTAAATATGCTCTACATGTTACCTCTCTACCAAACTGTGCATCTGAAATGTCAGCAACCTGAAGCAAAGACAATCTACAGTATTTTGGTATGAGGGAAGCATTAATGAAATCAATTTTTCTTCTAGGCTTTTTCTGGAATGATAAGCCTGTAATATCATGGAAAAGTTTTTGTGTTGTTTATTAAGTTACTTATATGTTGATGATTATAAGCTTGAAATTTTCTCCGTTATGTAGTTTCTGTGCACTGAAGAATGTTAGAAACACCTGCACGTGAAACAATGTTACTGCCGCTATTTAGCTTTCCCTAGGCAAAATCCACGGGCGCCGATGATTTTGTTTGTATTGTTAATGTGCTTTAAGTGCTCCGGGCACTTTCTTTTTCTAGGGAAGTCCCACGAGATTCTCTCCGCTTGTGGCAAACTGCAATGTATGTAAAATTATGTATTCAAAATTGCTCTTAACCTAAAAATAATTGACTGAGAAACAATATGAAAGTCATTTTCAGAGGAGAGGAACGTTTCTCTGAGTTTCCTTCACCTCTTTCTATCACATTTTGTATTTCACTTGCAGCCTGGAGAGTTCATTAACGATCCTTACAACAACTGCACCATTTATTGAGATGTACACATCTCAAGAACCAGCTTATCTCTTCCACATCTGAAATTACATGTCCTGCATTCAAAGAGGAGAACTGCTAAACTGTAAGTAGAGATGGAAAACAAACCACCTAGGTAATGCATTAATTGCTTCAGTTTAGTTCAATCACCTAATAGAATGATATCTCATTGACTCTGATGATCATCTCCAAAGTTTCTCTGTCCCACCGGTGCGGATTTCTGCTTCACCTACAGACCCACAGAGCATGTTAAATAAGATATTTGACAGAGAGTTTATGATTCTTCCGTCAACTCTCTTGGTAGCCAAAAAACCGGTCAGAATTCAGATGAAAGTACTTGTCAATTACTTTGTGAGAGGTCGTGCCTAAGAAAGAACCACGGTTTTTTTTGAATGTCACAGAAATACAAGCTGACCGGTCAGTAGGCAGTAGTGCCATGTACTATACAAATAGAGAAAAGTCTCTGAGAAAAAAAATATATATATATATATTTTTTTTGGAGTGATGGTTTGATGGTTACTGTAGACTTCCTTCAAAACTTCACCTGTATTTCCACAGTCCCCTGTAAAAATTGATCGATTTCAAGTCTGTTATAGACCATGATGTTTGTTTATTCTGATAAGTGCTAGAGTTTTAGCTAGTAATTTCCTGCCATTGAATATTTGCTCTCCTCTATTATTGACCTACAAATGTCTTTAACACGGGAAAGGAAAGTAATACTATTTTTCCTGTCTTTTATTTTGTTCTTTTAGGGAACTGTTACATTCTTATGTAACGGTTGTTGCAAAGCCTATAGGTATGTTGCTGTATCTGAAATAACAGCACAGAAAATGAATTTGCTTCTTCAATCAGACCATTCTATCACGCAGAGACTGATACATTTGTATTTAAACAGATGCACCTGTGCTTATGTTTGTTACTCTAAGCATTCAGCACCCAATCTGTCTGGGAGGGCTTAAACTGAAGCAGAAAGAGCTCTCGAGACCATTTTTTCATTGCCCTAGCAGAGCCAAGTGTACTGAACTTCAGGGACAAAATGGAGCTATTTCACTAAAAGCATTTTCTGATCTTTCCCTTCAGGCGTACCTCTTGATAGCACCACGCCATGCTCTGTCCGTGAGAGAAAAGACTTTATTGTCTATAAGAACTGCCGTTCTCTGAAGAGAGTTGTCCTGACTGAATGTGAAGGAACACGTGCAACTTCTTCTCTGTAAGTAAACTGACCGGATGCTGAGATTTGAATTCTGCCACTGACCTTGTTTATGTAAAAGGAACAAAAAATTGATGGACTACAGAGTAGCAGAAGACTTAAAACTACCAGCTCCCAAACTCCTAGGCGCAAAATCATTAAATCTCTGACTCAGAAATTGGTTCAGTTTAATACAAAGCAGAAAAGGGTAGTGTATTGCATTGGAATTAAGACAGCTATGGCAAGTTCTGTCTGTGTTAAGAGATGACTCGTCTTTCATTTATGTTAGACTGTCTTGGATAGAAGTCACTGTAAGAGAATATGAATTATTTCCTTTAACATGAATGAGACCCGAGAGAAACCGATCTTGATGTTCATAAGCTGATGAGCTGCCTCTCAGCAGTTAGCATATGAACTTAAACATTGACATATAAAATGAAATAGATACATATGTTTTAATGAAAGTTTCAAATACGCATAACTTTTATAAGGTAAAGATGTGAGAAAACAAATGCCTTAGTAGTAGTGTAGGTAGAGTGATTTCATTGTGTTATACCCTGAAAATCTACAAGAAAGTGGCTAGTGTGACACATGATAACGAGCTATTAGAGCACATTAGAATAATATAATTCTAAATCCCCATATTGTCACTTGCTGGCTGTTGCTGCATATTCCGTTGGGCACCTTACATGAAAGAAAACCGGCCTTTACTCTGAGATTGAACCCCAGTTAACCGGAGGGGTTTACTAACATTTTCAAATACCTCATAGTCTTAGAGTCTTGCTGGAGCTGCCTGTGCCTGCAAGCATAAGAAAAAGATGGCTCTTGATGCAGTTTATGGGCCGATACTGACAGATTCTGCATGTTAGCATTGGTATTTAGGAAGGTGATGTACAGAGTGCTGCAGAAAAGTCCCTATTGTGAGATAGCAACAGAATGAGCTGCAGGTTCTTGTTTCTGTTAACGCTGCTTGTTTTGGAATACACCCTAGGATTCATCTGATACAACTGTAGCTCTTGTAGCCGATAGGTCTGATGTTATTGTAAGTGGCATTGTAGACACAAGGCTCTGTAGTTTTCTTTCTCAGCTCAGGGCTGCATTTGCCCTTAGTCATTTGATCCAGCATGTTTAACACCTGTCTGTGCTGGGACGATGAGAGGAATATTAGGAAACTGAACTCCTAGAACTCACTGCATTTCTTCAATAGGACCTACACTTAATATTTTTTACTAGAAAAATATTTTTTTACAAGAAAAAACCATGGCACTGCAGGGTGTAATGGTCCCTCCTAGTAATGGGCAAACTCCTTCTAGTTACAGGAGTTAGAAGATCCTGTGTAAACAGTATCCCTGCAGATTTTGGTTTTGCCACTGCAGGGCAGTGTAAGGCTAGGAATATAAAACGACTTCAGAGGCATTATAAAGCCTGCTGCCTACAACAGGGAGTTTGTATTTTATCAGGTGAAGAGTTTTACTTCTGAAAATAGCAGATGCTGATATTTCAACACTAGACTTGTACACTTTTAGTAAGCATTAAAATAAATTCTTCTGGTAGGAATTTATACATATGCAC
Organism: Coturnix japonica; assembly: GCF_054131305.1. Taxonomy (NCBI): domain Eukaryota; kingdom Metazoa; phylum Chordata; class Aves; order Galliformes; family Phasianidae; genus Coturnix; species Coturnix japonica. Next base: position 6,850,202 of record NC_140667.1, on the reverse strand, counting down.
AACACGGTGATATAAAAACCTGCATTATCAACAAAACAGCATGTGACTTAGCTACCGCTGGCTGGAAACCTATATCTGAGAATGGCTGTTGTCCTATTTTCTCCTGCAGTAAGTACCATTTTTCCTTAAGATGCTCTTTTGAAATTTTTCACTGAGAGGGCTTTGAGGCCCAGGCCCAGGCTGCCCAGAGAAGCTGTGGATGCCCCATCCCTGGAGGCGCTCGCAGCCAGGCTGGATGGGGTCCCGAGCAGCCCGATCGGGTGATCAGCAGCCGTGCCTATGCAGGGAGTTGGAACTGGGTGATCTTTGAGGTCCCTTCCAACACAAGCCATTTTGGCATTCTATGACTCTGTGATTTTTAATTCCTTGAACTATTCCGGTTTTTATAAATGAGTCACAATCAGAAGAAATAGCCTCTCTTCTTTCCTCCCTGATACATTTTGTAGAGCAAGAGTAAGTGCTTTAAGTTCTCCAAAGATAATGTTCAGCGAAATATCAGTGTGTGATCGATTGAATGCTGAATTTGTATTACAGTCAACCTATCCGGAAGTTCTGCTGCCAAATCTTGCGTCAGCAATTGCATACCTCACCCAGCTTCCCATTTACATAGTAACCAGCAAGGTGGCTAACAATAAAGAAAAGCTCAGCTAATGTCAAATACGGGTAAAGCTATGTGAAGTAAATTAGTTTTGCATATGCAAAATACCAGGAAATAGAATTACCACCAACTTTGTGCATAACATTTCAGCAGTTGTTAGGTGTTTTAAAGAGATTTGATCCCTTTAACAGATTTTTTAAATATACACCTGTTTTTAAAGTTTACTATCCCCTTTACTGCCCGCCGTTGTCGGAGGAAACGTAGCACTTCCATCAGAAGGATGCTCTGGTCACTTAATATATGAAAAATGAATGTTAAGTGTTAATAATAAAGCAATAGAAAAAAATGTTAAAGATTGAATCTGAAGTTAGCCGTTGCTATATAGATTCCTTTTTATTTTTTTTTTCCCTGTATCACAACACTTGTTCATGAATTGTCTGCCCTGCTTTAAATATTTCAACAGATTCCTGAAGGTGGCTTGAAGAACTGCGTATCCCAAATATCTCAACCTAGAAGCCAGTCTCTCTGATAGCTACAAGATATTTTGAGACTTCAGGTTATAAAGAGCCAAAGGGAATGAGAAGCAGGGGGTCTGGCAGGTGACTGCGTCTAAGTCAGATAACAGACTAATGCCAGGAAATGAAGCGCTGGAAATCACTGCCGACGGTGACTGGAGTTTCTCACCATGTCGTCGAACGTGTGAGAAATAGCACAGGTCAGCAAAGTGACAAGGGACTATCGCATCAAGGATGGACGTGTACGATCTGCTCACCGCTGTCCAGTAGCGCACCGCTGTGCTGCGCAGCGCTCGAATGCCACTCCGGTGACTTTCCAGCGAAGAGCAAACAATATCTTTAATGTGTTAATTATGTTGCCTGCATAATTTACAGATATTTATATAATGAAATTATACGATATATATATATGTATATATGAAGACAGGTTTTAATTACAACTGCAATGTATTTTGTTTTTGTATTGTACTGACAACTTCAGCTCTACTGAGGTGTAACAAGCGTGATGCCTCGTCAACATTACCCCATCTCACCTTCCTTGCAATTGGATCCTTTACACTGAATTCTTATTCTTTTTCTGTTTTATTGTTGTTTTGGTTGTTTTTTTGGTTTTTTTTTTTTTTTGGTTGGTTTGTCGTGATTCTGTTCTTTTTTTAATGTAGTTTTGTTTTGTGTGTGTGTGTAAATTTTATATATACTGAAGTTAAGGTTGTTTTTGTATAAACATTTAAACTTTAAGAAGGAATAAAAGAAAAGCTAATTTTGTTTCTCAAACTCTCTCTTCTAAAACATGCTGTAGAAAGAAATTTGTGTTAAATAAAACAGTTAGCTGTTAAATGCAAACGCGTGTCTGTTTTCATGGGGAGGGGAGAAAGCCCTGCTGAAAACGTATCTGAAATCCCACTCGCTGAGAGCATCCGGCGTTTGCAATCGGTTTCCCGTTTTCCTGTGTCGGGTTGAAGTTTGGGCACTACCGAATCAGCACGAGTCCCGTTTTATTGACATTTTCAGTTTCTGGAGGGAAATACACGCACGCCCTGCGTGGCGGCTGTGGAACAAAGATGCTGTCTCCGTACCGCTGGGATATTCACTTGTTACGCACGAGCAGCATCGTCCATCACACTCACTTCAGGCTGTAGCTTTTTTCCTGCTTAATTGTTGCATAAGTACAGATCTAGAGAACTCAAAACGTTACGGTCTTGCTTAAGCTTCATGCAGATGTAAGTGATATTTTACTATAATATGCCCCAAATTGTCTTTCCTGAGCTCCGAGTAAGAAATAAATTACACAGCAGCTCTGGAAGACCACTCTATCAGCACATCTGTGACGTGAGGGAGCAGTCATCTCAGTATTTCACGTGCCTCACCATAGCGTTCTTTTGGCTACCGCATAACACTTGATCCAAGCATTCCTAAAGTAGTGGGCGGAAACAAATTAAAAAGACGAGGTAGTGAGAGAGAAACTTTGACGGAGCGAGAGTGCGCGGACCCGGCCAGGGAGGTTGTGGATGCCCCGTCCTTGGAGGTGTTCAAGACCAGGTTGGACGGGGCCCTGGGCAACCTGATCTAGTAAAGGTGTATGTTTGGTGGCCCTGCCAGGCAGGGGGTTGGAACTACATGATCCTTCTCAGCCGAGTTCACAAAGCGCGGATCGCTCAAGCCGGGCGGGGCGCGGAAGCCGTACGCCTGCTCCCACTTCGTCCACCTCCGCCGAGCACCCCCGTTCGCTCAGGCCGTTCGTTTAGAGCTGTGACAGAGCGCTCTGACGGCACTGCTTTATACAGTATATTAACTCACAAGTCCCACCCTGAAACGTAGCCGAGCAGACGGCCGGTTTGATCTAAGTAACAGGTAGTTCGGCAGTAGCTTTGCAACGTATGGCGCGCCCTCAGCGGGATCCGACGTAAAATATACGTGTGTCAGCGTGCAATAAAAACATTCACAGTTCTACCGTCGTAAGAACTGAAAATGAGCGGAGTCCAACTTTCAGGAGTTTAAATTAAGAACGAAATGTCACGAAAAGTGAATTTGATGACAGAAGTGTGTACAGAGTCCATGTGTCTTTAACTGGAGGTAACTGACATGTCACCACAAGCATTGCAGTTGTTGTTTGTGACACACGAGCGTAATCCCAAGCGACACCGTACGGAACAGCTGGCAAAGCTGCGCTTCAGATTGTACCTGACAGGAATTTTCTCCGGCACATCACCGACCCACCGGGGAATCCGTCACATCCCCGCTCCCATGTTTCCACTGCTGCCTTCAGCCACATCTTCTGTGTCAGATACCAAGTATTTACTGTTTCAACAAATCTTTGTTTATTTTCTTTTTTCTTTTTTCTTTTTCAAGTGCAATTCGGATCCTTAGATCAGATCTGCAGTCCGCGTGTCGAGCTGTCAATTCCCCCGGCCGGCGCTAACGAGGGAACTACCGCCAGGTGCCGCGGGGCCGCGGCCGCCCGGGCTCAGCTGCGCCTCGTTGGCGGCCGGGGGCGGGTTCCGGCCCGAACGCCTCTTAAGCTCCTCCCGAGGCCGCAGGGAGCCATCAGACGGCTCCGGGATCTCATAGAGTGCGGACGTCGGCGTGGGCTCCGCTCCTTCGTCAGGTTTGGGCTCTGCTGGGGCTGCGGAGCACCGCGATGGGCTGCTTTTGAAACGGGTCCTTGGGTTTGGGATTTGTCTTGTAACGTTCTCTTTGTGTTGTGCCGTTTTGTTTCAGGTTGCGGTGGGACGTTTCCCGGTGAAGATGAGCCCGATCCGGTGAGCCGTTCAGGTAGGAACGGGACCGCGGACGCGGCGAGCTCCGGGAAGCCGTTCGGGGCCGTCCGCCCGCAGCGGGAGCCCGCCGGGCTCTCGCCGCGCTCCGTCCGGGGTCGGCGCGGAGCTCCCCCGGCTTCTCGGAGCCGGGTTAACGTTGTCGCCCGGCTGCCGTCCCGTTTTCGGAGCGGGCCGCCGCTCCGTTCTCCGAGTCGTAGCGGGGTCCCGGGGCGCTTTCAGCCCCCTCCGGGCTTTTTATCGAGGGCTTCGGGTTCTCTCGATGTCATCGGTAGGAGCGAGCGGGACGGGGCCGTATTGTTCCAGCCTCGGGGCGGCTGGGAAGGCGAGGGTGCAGCAACGCAAAGCGCTGCTGAAACAAGTTTTCTTCTCTTTCAGGCCTAGCTTCTCGTCAGCCCGAAGCGGCGAGCGTTCAGAAGCCGCTAGGTAAGCTCTTTGTTGTGGAGTCCCTTGTCAGGCCGCCTTTCGGCCTTTTTAGTTTCACCCCCTGCCCTTTATTTGTAACTTGAGGAGCGCGATCTCTTTCCCATCAGGGAGACGCGGCGGCACGGCTCGCACGACCGGACCGCCGTTGAGGATCACCGTGTTCTTTTCCGGAACTCCTTGGGCTCTGCCTGAGGATGAAGGAAGAAGCAGGGGAGCCCCGGGGCGCCTCACCCCAGTCGAGGCGCTGCCGGAGCTCGTATTCCCGGTCTGGGAAGGGCTCGCGGGCGATACGGTGAAGTTCGGGATTAGACCGGGAAGACGCAAGGCAGTAAGTATCTTCTATTGGAGCACCACATCCAAAGGGCTTCCGAACAGATCCCAGGGCGTGGAGTCAACCACCTCCCTTGGGAGCCTATTCCAGCGTTGAACTGTCCTTTGCGTAAAGCAGCGTTTTTTGTCTTCCAGCCTAAAGGTACCTCGTGGCAAGCGGAGGTCTTTTTTTGGGACGGTTTTTTCTGTCATCTCGTCACCAGTGAGAAGAGACTAGTCAGTAGCCCTGCCCTCACGGTAAGCACCTCAGAGATAGCAGAAGAGAGCAATAAGGGTAACCCCTTAGCGTCTTTCTCCCTGGATCGTAATGAGCTAAGCCCAGGCGTGCCGAGGAAGCCGGCAGAAGCGAGCATGGAAGAGCTTGGCGTCCCGTCGTTTTCTGTCTTTGTTCCAGGCCAGGCGGGCGAGGACGGAAGGACAGCGCGAGTGAGAGCAGCCTTGAGGGAGGGCGAGAAGGACAGGCGGCGTGACAGCGGCCGGTAGGCGTCCCCTTCCTTTGGCGGCACGGTGTCGGGACAGCACGTTCCGGATGTCACGTTTTGCTGCTTTTATTCCAGGTTGAGCGCTGCAGCGGAGCATTCGGCAGCGAGGACGAGCGAGCCCCGCGGCCCGGCTGTGGCAGCATCCCCTCAGCAGCAGTTTGAGGAGCAGAGTCGGCACGGTCTGGATGCGTCTGCGTGGAGTCAGGTGGGTGTCTTTGAGTCGTTCGGGGTGTGTTGCCTTTGGCTGTCAGGGGATGATGTGGTTTGTTGGTTTTTTGTTTTTGTTTTTTTTGGAGCGTGATGGTTTGGCTTTAAGTTGGTTTTATTTTAAGTTAGTGTAGTTGGTTTCTGTAGTTGGTTTTTTAGTAATGTGTTGGTTTTTCGTAGTTGGTTTCTTAAAGCTCTTTTTTGTGGTTTTTCTTAGTTTTTTAGTAAGTTGTTGGTTTTTGTGGTTTTTTAGTAGTTGGTTTTTTAATTTGTTGGTTTTTGTTAGCAATTGGTTTTCTGTAGTAGGTTTTTTTTAGTAAGTTTGTTTTGTAGTTTTGGTTTTTTAAATTAAGTTCTTGGTGGTTTTTGTAGTTGGTTTTTGGTTCTTGGTGGTTTTGTAGTTGGTTTTTGGTTCTTGGTGGTTTTGTAGTTGGTTTTTGGTTCTTGGTGGTTTTGTAGTTGGTTTTTGGTTCTTGGTGGTTTTCTAGTTGGTTTTTGGTTCTTGGTTTTTCTTGTTTTAGGTTTTTTTTTGTGGTTTTTCTTAGTTGTTTTAGGTTTTTTTTTGTGGTTTTTCTTAGTTGTTTTAGGTTTTTTTTTGTGGTTTTTCTTAGTTGTTTTAGGTTTTTTTTGTGGTTTTTCTTAGTTGTTTTAGGTTTTTCTTGTTTTTTTTTGTGACTTTTTATAGTTTGTTTTTTATAAAGTTTAAGTTTTTTGAAATTTATTTTTATTTTCTAAGTTTTTCTTGTTTTTTTTCTGGGGGAGAACACAACTCAGGCTGAGTCTAGACTCAGCCTGAGTTGTGTTCTCCCCCTTGTAATGGTGCTGGAGGCCGGGTTTTGCACTATCTCTAAAGAGATATATTTTTTTTTTTGGCGGGAGGGTGGGCATGTCAGTGGCATTTTTTTGGGGGCCCCGCTTGGGGGCCCCTCCCCTTGCCCCCTTGGGGCCCCTCCCTCCACCCTCCCCTGCCCCCTTGGGGCCCCTCCCTCCACCCTCCCCTGCCCCCTTGGGGCCCCTCCCTCCACCCTCCCCTGCCCCCTTGGGGCCCCTCCCTCCACCCTCCCCTGCCCCCTTGGGGCCCCTCCCTCCACCCTCCCCTGCCCCCTTGGGGCCCCTCCCTCCACCCTCCCCTGCCCCCTTGGGGCCCCTCCCTCCACCCTCCCCTGCCCCCTTGGGGCCCCTCCCTCCACCCTCCCCTGCCCCCTTGGGGCCCCTCCCTCCACCCTCCCCTGCCCCCTTGGGGCCCCTCCCTCCACCCTCCCCTGCCCCCTTGGGGCCCCTCCCTCCACCCTCCCCTGCCCCCTTGGGGCCCCTCCCTCCACCCTCCCCTGCCCCCTTGGGGCCCCTCCCTCCACCCTCCCCTGCCCCCTCTGGGACTCCCTCCGCCCCCCTGAGTGTGGTGGGAGGCTAAGTCCCCCTGTTCCCCTTGGGGCTCCCCCTGAGTGGGGCTGTGATGGGGTAGCCCCTCCATGGTAAAGGGGTCTTCTGTGGGACTTGGAGTGGCTCCTGGATGGTGATGACTCCTTGGTGGTGGTGGTCTTGGTCCTGCAGGAATGAGCTGGAGAGAGGAGAAGCTGGGTTCTGTATCCTGCTGAAGAAGATGACTTTATTACAAGCATCAGGTAAGATCTCTTTGGAATGGCTCTGGACTTATACCTTATGGGGTACAGGAAATTTCCTGGTTACTAAGGTTTGGGAAGTGGCTGGAGGTGAGCTAGACTGAGCTGCTTGCCACATATGTTGGTCCTGTGTGTGCTATGGGTGGTTTTCACTATCAACACTCTAAGTAGGCTGAGTGATTATGAAGGAGGGAAGCTGCTATTATGTTCTCTAGGGCTTTATTGTCATTTCCTCTTAGCAAGAAAAAGTATAACCACATGGGGAAATAAATGGAAATGCTGGTGAAAGCTGTTCTGAGAGCTCTCTGAGGACAACTGATTTATATATATAAAAAAAATTAAGCTATCTCTTTGGGCAGATACAGTACACTCTACTTGGTATGTAAGAGTGTGCCCCCTGTACAATGTGCCCAATTGCTAGATGGGGGACTTAAAAAGATCTGGATTTAAATAGTGAAAAGCTAGCTCTCCCTCAATTGCTTGTCTCCTGCTTCATCTTCTCACTAGAGCAAAACTGTGAAGGATGCCTTCAGGATAAAATTCTATTATTATTTCAATGCCTACCTCTAAAATACTGGTAACTAAGTGAGTGATAATTCCTTTTTGCAGAATTATTGGCTCCTGAAGGCTCTTTGGGATTATTTCTGATGGGAGCGCTACTGTTCTGCGTTGCCTGTGGGATCTGAGATGCCTGAGACTATCTGCCCTGTAGGGGAAGGACTAGGCTTAGCTCACTTGAGGGTTTGTGGTGGAGTGGATACCTGTCTGTCTCTAACTTAAAACAGTAATTCCTTACATACCTCACAAAGATGTGGGTGTGCGGTCTCTTTCTGTGCGTGGGCCTCGCTTGTTTGCTGCTGAAGGTTTTCATCTTGAGGAATGTGAAGAGGAAGAGGGATGATCCCTGAAGTGATTGGCTCTTTGGCACTGCATGCTCTGTAAAAGACAAAGTGAGACTTCAATCAATAACAAATATTTTTACAAGTTACCTATGGCATAGGTACTGTGCAGCAGACTTGCTTTGTGCAGTGTCATGGCTGACTGTGTTGCCAGTGTTTGTGTTGTTGTAGCTGTATTTCCAGATAGAATTGTTTCTTGAGCTCAGTATGGCTCAGTGACTGCCTTGTTTTACAATAAATAAAGAAAAAAAAAACCAAACTTGTTTTATTTTTTTGTTTTAAAAAAGAGCTCACTGAGAACAATCTCTGCTTTCTCACTAGGTAAACTGAGCTAGTGCTTCAACGTGTGACCCTTTAAGTCCAACATTGAAGTTAGTGCCTGTGAACCTTTGTCACATGCTGAGAGTTAACTTTAACTATACAAACTTAACTATAGAAATGCATCATGCTCTGCATTGTGTGCTTTAACAAAACTAAGAGAACTGCACTGTGGTTCTGCCATACATGAATATACTACACACAAGCATTTCTATCTCTATGCGAGTATACAATTATTAATTGGTTTCACTTCCAATTAGTTAAGGATCTATTGGTGCTGCCACTAAAGTGAAACTTGTGGGTAATTCAAGGGAGAAATTTAATGAAGCAGCATCATATGTAACTGAAACACTAGTGACTAAACTGCAGCACAGTTTTGATGAGTTACAGGGTAATTTTACTCACTAATTCCTTATTATGGTGGTAGGCAATTGTGGTGTTGCTCTCTGATATAAACAGAATGGGGTGCTATTTTAAATAGGGATGTCTAAAATGTATATTACTGAGAGAAACTTTATGGATAAGCAAATCCACTAATTAAATGTCTTTTTGTTTATAGAAAGCCAACCTGGTTGAAATGGACATGCGACTCCTACATCTACGTGAGATTGCCCTGACTTCAACTGTTCAAGGTGAGAGCTGCATCCAAGCACTTTGTGAAGTGGGTCAGCCCTGGGCTGTGACTGCTGCCTCAAGGAAGCCTGTTCTGATATCTCAGCCTTCCTTAGAGTGAGCTTTTACTTCATCTCCAGCCTGTGCTTCTTCTGACCTAACAAACAGAAAAGCTGCCTGGGAAAAGAAGCTGAGCCCACCTTGCAAGTGCTCCCTTTCAGCTAAGTTGAATGGAAGGAGTTTGAGCCCTTCTTTGGATGCTGCCTGAGAGCATTATTGTTGTCTTTAAATTATGTTCTGTTAATATAACAGCCATTTATTGACTTAATGTATTAGACAGCTGAGGTTAATGGATGTACTGTTGTATTGTTCTAATAGTGGAATGGAATAAAACCTGTTGAATTACCCTGAACTTGAACAGTTTTACAATCTGTATCATTTCACTGATCACATTTTCTACATACTAATAATATTATTATGCATAATGGCTGAACAACAACTTTGTGTTGCAGCTATACAAGCCAAAAACTGCCAAAAAAAAAAACACCCAAAACAAACACACACACACAAAAAAAAACCAAAACACTGAAACACCACCTTTCACACTCCTCTGGGGGGTCATAATATATTTCCTGAGTGCCTGCATTCATAGAAACCGGTCCTTGCACTGTCTTCCCTTCCAAACAGAGCTACCTGCTCTCCCTACCCAGTCACTTTGACTAGAGGGCCAGACTGTACAATTGTATCCCTCAGCCAGCAAAGACAAAAAGGGACTTCCTTTCTCTTTTTTAATTTTATGATAAATCAGAAACAAAAGCCCTCATCCCTTAGTGTGTGGGAGCTAAGCAAGAACAAATGGCATTAGACAGTGAGCAGCTTTAAAAATCTAACCTAACTTTTGTCCTATAATTGTGTATGTGGAGTAATAAACCTTCACCAGACAGCTAGAAAAAAAACCTTTTCCACTATTTATTCTCACCTGTGGTAATTACATCCACACTAATCTCCCTTCCACACCAATCTAGGTTACTGAGCAGAGAAGTAAAGCCTTTACCCCCATACCTATGCAATTAATGTCAAACTAAGGGGATTTTTTTTCTTTAAAAATAGAAGGGAAAAAAAAACAAAACAAAACAAACAGAAAAAAAAACCACATTACAAGGACAATAGGAGGTCTTAAACTACTTTACCTGCATTAGGCTTCCTCTGCACTTTGTAGGTTCTTAAGGACTCAATGCACAAAAAAAAAAAAAAAAAAAAAAAAGCCAGCAGAAGAAGGAGAAAAAAAGTAAGGGAGCAGCAATGCTTTAGAATTCATCTTTGTAACTGCACCGGTCTGCTGCAGAGAACATGACCCTAGAAGAAGAATGCTCATCTGTCTCCAAAGATTATATAGGCACACACAGTAACTCTGCAGAGGAGGAATCTCCCAAAAGAGATCCTTCCTCGGTGGGGGTCAGCCTTTCAATGAGGCTTAAGAGAGGCAGAGCTGAATCCAGCTGAATTCAGCTTGGCTGAATCCTCTTCACCTGCGCCCCCGAGCCTGACCCGATTTCTTCTTCCAGGTGCTCTCTGGCTGGTTGGGGCCCTGACTCAGCAGTTCCCTTACAGTCATGCAAATGTTACTGCTTACAGTATAAGCTATTTAGACTGAGACACACTGTCCTTTTTAATTTTATTAGATGTGCCCCAGACTTTCCAGGTCACCAGTCTCAAGACTTCTCAAAATAGCACCATCAGTCACAGAATGTTGTTTTATGTTTAGTCACACTAAAGCAATATGTTAACCTCTGTCAAGTCATTTTGAAGGTGTATGTAATTTATTTTGTTCCTAGCTGAGGCATTAAAATAAAACCTCTTCACTAATCTTCATTCAACAAGTCTTACTTTGGTTTTCCTGTCTTTTTTCTTTTTCTTTTTATTTTTTTTTGGCTTATTTTGTATGTGTGTGTGTTTTGTTCTGGCTCTTTCCCACCCCCCACCCCTTTTTTTATTTTTTATTTTTATTTTTTTTTAATAATAAACTTTTATGGTTTTTATAAGATGTTGAAATTGTCTTGTTTACAGACATCAGACAGAACTGCTTCCCTGAGGGAAGATAAATTGCTCATCCTTCTCGAACAATACAATAATGCAACAATAGTAATGTACAGCTGGAAATAGTACAAGAATGGTGGAAAAAAGGTAGCCAGAGATTATAGAAAAAAACTCACCAAGTCAGAGGCCTTCGGTCTAGATGGAAAATGTTGAAGCTCGTCACACAAACACCACGAAGGAGCCATCTCCAAAAGAGATGCTGCCTTAGTGGTGGTCAGCCCTTAAATGAAATCTAGGACAGGTGGAGTCGAGCTGAATTGCCTCCACCCACGTTCCCACAGCTGACCCGACAATTGCCTCGGGTGCTTAATCACAGGTTCGGTCTGTGATTACCAGTTTTCTATGCACTTCTCAATAAGTTTCCCCAGACATGAAATCCCATAAACTCGCCTAGCTTTGCAAAAACACACAAGAATGGGTCGAACAAATTCTTAGATAGAAAACCTATTTCACCAGTTGGTACTGCCTCTCCTAACAAAAAAAGTTGAGGGAACCGGGTTAATTTATTTCAGAGGAAAAAAGGCCTCATTGCAGGCTTCTAGCACTTGCGAGGAGATTATAAACATGAGAGGGACTTGCCTTTTATGTGGTCTGTGTGTGTAATGCTACGTGATACAAAGCACAGCAGTAAGAGCGGCACAACAAAGTCCTGGGCTGCAACAAACGACAGCGAGCCCAAACGCGGGAGCTGCTACAGCTGCTGATGCAAAGAAAAAAAGCCGCTTACCTTCAGAAAACCTCTACTGGGCCACGATCACAAATAAGATGCTCTCACCTCCACCGCCGACCCTAAAATGAGATCTGCGAGGCGGTGGATCCTGGCTCCACCCCTTCCCGTCACTAATGTGTATTGCGTACACCTGAGCTGCCCTGGGTTGGCCCTGCCTTCCCACCAGGTGTTCAATCACGGCTTCCAGCTGAGCCTTTCTTTTTTTTAATTTTTTTTTTTTTTTTTTTTTTAAACAAACACAGTGTATAATGGCACACACACTGTAAGCCGTTCCTAAGTGAAGAGCGAAGCACTGATGTGGTGTCACGGAGTTCTCTCAACAGCTCGCTCCGTGACAGCGGGAACAAACGCAGGGAGACAAGGAACAAAGGCACCTCCCTTCTCGAACTGCGCGGTGCGGCGCGGCCCGGACACGCGCGCTCCGGGAGAGGGGAAGGGAATGATCTGAGAACGAACGGCAGTTCAATAAACCCAATATCACTAAACAATAACGAGAGAGTTTCAACAAGGACACAACCGAGTCCCAGTCTCACCGGCGGGATGTCGGAGAAGGAAAGTTCCGACCGCGCCGTCTCCTCGTGGGGAACTGGGCGAATAAAAAACCCCGTCCCCGTCCCGACCTCCCCTCCGGTGCAGCCCCACCCCCCGTGCCCAATGAAGGCGGTCAGCAGAAAAGAGAAAAAAATACGTGTCCCCTTAACTCCCGTTATCCCACACGGTGCTCTGATGTGGAATAGCAACATCAACCAAATTACAAAACCGTAACGTGTAGTTTTTGATCTGGAGCGCCCTTGAAAACACTTCTCTTTCAGCTTAGGAAAACTATCCATTGTACAAGTGATGTGTCGTTACCTCTGATGATCACGTCGCTGCATTCACGTACTGTTTAATACTCTTCTTGTCACTAATGCTCTCACAAACAAGTAATAAAATACAGAGCGCTTACTTGCCTTGAAGTTAAACACCGCAAATGCTAGGATATACCTACACGAGGGATTTAATATCGCATAGGTCACGTTACTGATGCGCAGCAGAAAGTAATCAGTTACTGTGGAAGTCATATTCTCTGGCTTCGTTGTGAAACGGGTTCCAGGTTACATGGAAGTATATAAGTGTACACGGCTGCTGAACACTCACCTTCTTCTTGATGTATTCTCTTATAAAAATTGATTCTCTCGGCAATGGCTAATAATTCTTATTTCCAGGCTGTCATTTTTGTACCACTTCAGTCAAACTCAAAATATTATTGTAAACGAAGTTAGAAGAATTAAAACCTGTGTCTTTAACTGCTACCTATTACTTACTCTAACAGAGACAGATGACAAGAAGCGTGAATCTGTTCAATCTGGCAGTACTTAAAAGTGAACTAGCTTCCATCACGACTAGAACAAGTCTTAAAGCAACGTTTGATCGCTCCGTTTCTTTCCAAAGAAGTGGCTGAGTGTCTGTGAATGGTTTCTGATGCTGCGGTGAGTTGGCCGCGGATACAGGACGCGCTCCCGTCTGGCCGTTCTCTCGGTGCCTCTCTTCATCGCGAACTAAAAGTAAAAAGCACTGATACCAAAAGAACGGGGAGACAGATCGCTTACTGATTCTGTCCTGAGAAAACCAGGCTCGGCTAGGGAACATTACTTTGCTGTCAATTAAAAGAAACAAATACTGATTTGAGTAGTGGGAAATAAGAATGGAAAAATATATATATATATTCTTTGGGAAAACGCTTTTGTTCTCCCTGATTCCTGGGCTGCAGTTCTCACGAAGGACCTCCTTATTATCTTAAGTTATGGGGCGTGTGTTGTGCTCATACTGACAGATTATGTCGTGTTTTCTCCCCACCGTTCCTTCCCTCTCCCTCCTTTTTCCCCGTCCCTTTGGGGAGTACCCGATTCGGCGGACGCTCGTCGGTGGGCGGCGGTCCCTTTGGTGAAGTGACTCCTCTCGGGTGAATTGTCTGTGTCCGTCTCCGACCTGCACGATCCCCCCGCTCCTTTTCACTCGCGTCGTATCCCCGTCCGGTTCTGCCGGAGGAGAAACGCCGCCAAACTAAGCGCGGGGAAGCGGGTAGCCGACTCGGCATGAGTGATAAACAACCTTCCGATTTATTGCTCAAAAAGACACACTTTGAAAGCAGACGGACGAGGGTGATTGAAAATCACACACGCTAATTGGAGGAAAGCTACCGCAATAACAATCCTAAAACCCCTCGTCAAAGATGCGAGCCGTTCATTCTTTTCCTAGAGGTGTCCTCGGTTCTCACGCTGTTTATCCCGCTCCGCGGTCGCTGCTCTGAGAAATCCTTCTCTCGATCCGTAGCTGCTGTTCTGTAAAATCCTGCTTGAACCGCAACGCGGTTCTTTCAGAACTTTCTTACATTCCTTTTCACCGGCAGCTCCGCTAACAAAATAATCTAGGTCCTGGGTCACAGACTGTTAATCGGTGCTATTCCTAATTCGTGAATGAAGACACGGTTTGATATTTTCCTGGTCGGAATCCATGCGCGAAAATCATACTCTCAGTGTAGTCAGAGTCTACAGGTAACTGGAAGAAATCGTGATATTAAGATACAATGCTAATTCCGGTTAACTTATTCCGTTAACTTATTATGTTTCCAGATGTCAAGTCACAACCTTTACTCCAGACAGAATTCAGCTGCAGACCCTAAGAGCCGTGAACAAATTGCTTCCTCGGTGATTCAGTTCAATCTTCAGTAGATAACGCTGTCCAGATTCATGTTCTATATGTACGGACTTCAACCGAATGACTCTTTTGGCTACATCGCAGCATGTATCCCAAGATCTCCGGGTTACTCAAAACAAATTATGTTTATTTATTTTCTCCGTTATTACATCAAAGTCAAAAGTTCATACTTTCAACTCATCGAAGGTACGCTGAGAACATTTGACTAAAAATGTCAATAAAACCACTTTTGAAATAAAATATAAATCTGGATATACTAAAATAACAGCGCTCATGCCTTGAAAGGAAAATCATTAGGTTGCCTGATGAAAAGTCAAACGCTTCTCACGAGAGCAACCGACATTCTGACCGTAGCCCAGAACATACCAGGTTTTCTCATCGCCGTAACTGGCACCTGAAATTCCTTCTGTCACATTTGTTCACGTTAACCGGGAGGCAAATTTGGGTCAGACAGCATATTGATCTCAGTTGTACTGCAAGAAAAAAATATATTTTGTCTAGATGATGGGTAATAAGAAGTTCAGCTCAGTCCCAATATATTCACTTATGAGAAAGCAAGTGAAATCACCACCTATTAGAAACTGAGCCGAGTGCTGAGCTTCTCTCCATACATTTCAAAAGCGGTAGGCATTACAAAAATAACTCAGGCTGTATGGGAAATTAGTAATCACGGTCTGAACCTCCGATTAATCGGGTGAGGCAAGTGTCAACTGTCAGCTGAGGGAGGACAGGTGAGAGTAATTTAGCTGTTCTCCCAGAAGGGGTTCGAGCTTGACTCCACCTCCTCTAGATCTCATTTAAGGTCTGACCGCCGCTAAGGCAGCATCTCTTGGAGATCGCTCCCTGGTGGATATTGTCTCTGCCTTTCCCGGTGAGGGTGTCCATAATGATGAGTTTCACCTCGTAAGTAACCTTTTGAGCATCTGTCACCGTCTTTGTTACCATCTCTGTATCGGGGATTTTTCATCTGTTTGCTGTTACCGCGTAAGGAACTCTCTGTTCCTCTAAGCTTTGTCATCTATGCATGAGTATTATTTAATGGTAACCTCTGTTATCTTAATGCTAACTGAGGTACAAATGTCCTTTTAGATAACTGAGTGGTAAAGGGTAGTCTTTATTTTGTCAGACCATGCTATATCTCTGTTATGTGTTATGATTTAAATGCAGTGTGGATGAAAGTGAATTGTATTGCCTTAAAGACAGAATTATTTTTAAAAACAGTAACATTTATGTCATGTATGAACATCTGTAAAAGTATCTCAAAATTGATAAGAAAAGACACTCCACTTAACCTGTAACCCAAACTTATAACAAAAATAAAAATCTGTTCCTTTTTATTTTTTATTTTGAGGGACATTAAATACAAGTTTCCTGCACTCTCACCCAGAGCAAAATGCGTTTGAATTGATGTAAAACATGTTTACATTAAATGACATACTTCCTTATCTGCATGAGATTCTCTGCTACAATCCAGAATCTAAATGAAGCTTTGGGTCCCTCATATCACCCTTGGCGTGGGCCGTAATGTCATCTTTCACTGTCACAATTTTCTATTCCATTGAGACTTCTAATACAGTGAGTTGGAAATTCGTGTAGTCCTTGAAAAACTAATAAAAGAGAGTCCTTGGGAAAAATGGAAGCTGGCCAAATTCTGTGATGCTGTGAGATATATGTCCTTGTGCGGCTCTCCAGTCCTAGCTTCCAGGCTTCTGTGACAATCTGTACTTAAGTGGCTGCTTAATGGGCAGAAACCCTAAAACTCAAATAAGGTAATGGGCAGTGGCAGCGGCTGACCTGCCTGGAAGTGTGCAAGGTGAATATGTTGAATACTTTCCAGGTCTGTGCAGGACCGGTTATCTGATACCCTTTTCACATTGAGAGACCCATTTCTCTGTTGGAAAAATCTGAGAAGGCTGGGAATACATTAAGGTACTATCCAAAATTAAACAAGATGGAATACTTTTATTTCAAAAAAGGAAAATTAAGTGCAGAATCATAACTTACATTTTAAAATTTCAATTCAATGCAATGTGCATTCATTTTGTAATATATATACACAGGAAGAAACAAGAAAACAGAATTTCATTACATTAATTAATATGCTAGCAAAGGCCACAGACTCATGTTACAATTTTGCTCAAAATAAAAAAAAAAAAAGGGACCACTGAGAATCTCCAGCGATGTCTTATTTTTGGCCGATATCGGGGACACAAAATTTGTCTGTGCGCTGTGGTGAAACTTCTTGCTTCCAGTTACTAAAGCCCTTCTATGGTGTCGTGAGGATACCCAGTTAATTAACTGCACGTGGCAACACTGGGACAGTTTAGCCCTTACTGTTACTTTTATTAATATTATAATGATTCTGTCCATAGCAAAAGATGCCCGTCAGCATTTGCAACCATCCGACAGAGAAAATTAACTTTGTCATACCTTAAAAACAATATATGCAATGTATAATATAATCACATTTTCTATGTAAAGATAAAATGCTTTCAGGCTGTGACTTGTGAAACCATTATAAGAAATGAGCGTGCCTTTCTGAGTGTGCCTAACTTCTCTTTCCGTTACATTAATTTTGTTATTCACAGTACAATGCAAACAGAAATTCTAACTGCGGAACACCTGTCGTAACATTTAAAAAGGGCTCCGATGCCTTTTTAGGCCATGGCTTTTGGCGACCGCACGAATTCGGAGCCCTTTATCCAGTTATAGAAGGTGCTCACGGCACCTCTTGTAACGCTTTGTACAAATTAAGTTGTATATTCATAAACCTAACATTCCAAATAATCAAAGCCCAACCAGAATGCGTGACACTAGGAAATTATATATTTACTAATTTATACTGTATTGTAGTCTGCTGTGTGTTTAATTTGGCGATTTTTTCCCGTCTTGGGCCTCTCAGCTTTTCCTTTTTCACCGTTTATAACATTTCATATTTGTTTCCTTAGTTCACTTCTCTGTAGCCCATCCGCATTTTCCACCAGTCAATAATTTAGTTCCCACCCTCGTGAGTGAAGCTTCATTATGCTTCTCATTAGGAGGAGTCTGTATTAACTTCACACTAGGTTACAGATTCATGGAATACCTTCTGAAATTCTTAATGAAATAATTCACTCAAACAAACTAAAAACAGAGGGAAACGAGCTAATTTTCAAATAAAGGAAGGCATCGGCACACACACTTTCTGATCTACATCCATACAAATAAAATTTAAAAAGGCAATTTTTGCAGTTTCTGCAGAGTACTCTATGTACATAGAATTGCAATGAAGAAAGGTTATTTTCAAGCATATAAGCAAAACACATTTTTTTTTTTCCTCTGAGCTGTGCCTAAATAACCTCTATTAGATCACTCAAATGATTGTGAAACTTGTGCATCCCTTTGGAAACAGCTTATTAAAATTGCGGGAACAATCAAAACACGACAGCAATAATACTGACAAATGCACAGCTTCATCTCAACCGCGTGGCACTTAAAACACATACCTATTATTCATACAGTCTATTCTCTTCTGCATCTTCAAACACCATTCTTCTCTTTATCTTTTTTCCTCTTTTTAGCAAAGTTTGCTGTTCGTAGAGGCAATTTGAAGGTCTGTTGCTTTGGTTTTATTCCTGGTGACGGTCGTATATTTTACTGCTTACTTAGTACCATGCAATTTAAAACAACTGTTGAACAAATGGTCTCTTGCGGCGCAAGAGAACTTTTGCCATTTTTACTCTTCTAAACACACAGGTTGTGGATGTTTCTGAAGAACAGCTTAGTTAGTCCCCAGAAAAATATCGCATTTTACAAAAACCAGTCCTTTATGAACTTTGTAACCAGCATATAACCACATGAGGAAAAAAACAAAAACAAAAAACAAAACCAATTCATAAAATAGGACATGAATCAAAAGACCCCTAAGCTATCAGAAGAAAGAGTGAACTATGATGCTGGAAATCACCAGAGGCTTCCCCAGTTCTGCATAGGTAGGTTACAAAGTGCTTCACTCGAGACATTTTTATTCTGCCATCATTATTATAAAGGGAAATTATTGTATATTAATGTAAATTATTGTAATGTTATCTTGTATATTATTATAAAGGGAAATTTAGATGTACCGTATACATACATGTAATAGTAAGGCCAAGTGATGAACAGGTGAACTGGACTACAAATCATTTTTCAAAATGAAAGCTAATTACAAACACAACGTTTGTTATTTTATTACATAGGTTGAATAACGTTCTACCATTTTGTCAGCCTCCAGCAGAGTTACTTCTCCGGTGAAAACATGATTTTCAGGGTTTTACTCTAACAACGGCATCAAAAAAAAAAAAAAAAAAGAAAAAAAAGAAGGAATACAATTTCAATGCAAATAATCAAATATATGATCTTTAATCGCTGTTTCCTTTGATTTTCATCATTCTCATGTATTATGGAATCAAACTCTATAGCCTGTTAGGATATAAAGCAGGTATGTTTAATAAAGAGAAGTATACGCAGCCCCGGCATAACACTGCCCTGTGTCCATCTGGGCACGTGCCCCTCTGCCAGCTCACTCTCTTCCCTTCTAAATCATTAATTGGACTCCCGTCCTCTTCAGAATATGTTACGGGTTTTGACTTGAGTTCTGACATTTTAAGTTAACTGTCTGGAACTGAAGCCTTCTTAAACTGCCTGTTCTGCCACCTGATGTATTGTCTTATTCTCTGTTTCCTGTACACTGCTACTTTTCTGAAGTCCTTTACAACGTATAATAGCCATTGGTAGATTGACGTTGTGATGTTTTCCTTGTGTGTGAGAAATCCTTGCTCTTTTCAAATAGCAATGTGAGTGTGTGGTACCCCAAATACATATTTAGCATCTGTACATTTAATTAAGGCTCTCGTACAGGCACTTATTTCAGCCTTTGGAGAGGAAGTCCCCACACCTGACGGCTGTGCTCCGATTCCCCGGTCAGTAGTAGCTACCGTATATCCTGCTTTACAGCCTCCTTGTCTCACAAAACTGCAGCTGTCGGTAAACTGGGTGTCTTCTGCATCTTCTAAGTGTTCATCCTTCAGGTCCGACTGACCGGCTGAAATGCGCAGCTTGAGTTGTTTCAAAGCGGTCATGTAATACTGGTTCTCCCGGAGTTCTGCTAAGGAAAGATACTGGGTACACAGTATTAGTTACAATTAATACTACATCACCCTGCTCTACCGGGATGGCCTGGTATTTTGGGGATCTTTGGGGTGAGAGCCATTGTCCCCTTTTGTCATCAATACAGTACACACTGTCTGAGATATTAAAACTGGTATCCTTTGGCCCAGTGTAGATTTTTGGGCATCTCAAATATTGAGCACCGGTGCAGCCACTGCACTCAGGCACTCTGGCCAACACTTACTCACTTAAAACTATTTGAAGTCTACCATCAGTCCGTAGCTGTGTATCCACGGTCGACACCCTCCTGTCATTCCTTGAAACATACGGAGTTCCTTGGCAGTCTGCGACTCAGGGGTTTAGCAGATGGTTCTTTCCTGGCAGTCCTTATGGTTCAAAGTCCAGCTGTAAAATAAAGACCAGCTGCAGGCTGCGGCGGTGACCTTCTTTAAGCTGCAACAACTAGTAAATTAGCTATTTCTGTCAAGCTTTGCAGTTGTTGTTCTGTTACTGTATTCTTCCTACTGGCCTTGCTTAATTCAGTTAGCAGCAGTCAATCATCCTTGCAATTGTATCATATAGAGGTCTCCGCTGCATTAACACTACTCAAAACAATAAAAAACAAACAGATGAACAAAACCACAAACTACAGCAACGACATGTACACATACCACCCCTAGGAGCAGTGTTTGACCAAAATAGTTGCATGCATCCCGTATAAAGCAGTTAGACAAAGCCGTGCCTGAGAGATTTTATTATATTATCAGTACCGAGTACTGCAAAGGAATAATACTGTTATTAGAAAGCTGTGTATTAAATAGGATTTTGTCATCATCTGTGTTTCCCTACAAACAAATTTTAAAGTTGCACAACTCCAATGAATCCTTTTCCATACATTCTTCACAGTATCCGCTCATAAATGAGTCGGTATATTTTTCCTTAGCTACGTAAAACCTTGATTACTGAAGACTGCATAAAAAGATATCCGACTGAAAACATTCGCAGGAACTCCGTGTAGCTTGAGGCAAGAGTGTATATACATAACAGCTAAACATTCCTTTCTGTCTGTGTAATAAGTTCTAAAGGAAGGCTTGCAACAAACAGTGTTTTACTAGAACAAGATCACTGCGAATAAAGAAATAAGGAAGAGGTTTAAAACTGAAGCTCACATTTTCTCTTCCACATTTACTGCTGTTGAGATCATTTCTAGAGGTCAGTTTTGTAAAGTAAAAAGCTGAATGGAGAAAGGATTCGGTACCTCAGCCTTTCCTCTGTTCCGTGTCACGAGGGCCACACCTCAATCAGTAACAGCTGCATTTTACTCAATCTTCCTTTTCTGTCCCTTCACAGGGGTCACAGCTTCTTCCCTGACAGGGATGCCTGCTAAACAACTAGCACAAATTGTGACACAAACTGCTGCATTTGTCTGGGAGCTGTGCTGTACGCTGCGTTTATTTACAGGCCCAAATGAAGCGCCAAATGAAAGGCTGCACCAAATGAAAGGCTGCTCGACCCTCCTGAATGCAGGCCAAGCTGCGCTGAAGGCTGCAAGCGCCTCGGTGTCAATGGCAGCTAACCAAACTGTTAGAAGCTCTTAGAGATTTTGGCCCAAACACTTCTGGTTCCCCATTACCTTGATCTTATCTAGAATTAAGGCTGAAGAGTTACAGAAACTTCCTTGACAATTTAATCTATAGCTTACCTGTTTAGAGAAGAAAATACGTGTTCTGCATGTGCCATTAAAAAATATTAGCTATATATAGGCTTCTTGCCCAATGCAACCTGCTTTTCCTCTGTTAAGCGGAGTGCACCTTCATGACACAGAGCATCTTTAAGACAATACCGTGTGAATACATTGCTATCCTTTATGCTCAACTAGTATCACTCTCCTGTCACTTAATCTGCAAACTACAAAATTGAACAGTTTCCCCACTAGCAATACCAGTTCTCCCAAGAGGACGTAATAATCATAATCGTGAATTTTCAAAGCCACAGCTATATGAAATCCACATAAATGATGGGGTTTTGTCTGTTTGTTTGTTTTTCAAAAAAAAAAAAAAAAAAAAAAAAAAAAAAAAAAAAAAAGAGAGAGAGAGAGAGAGAGAGAATAATTATAACAAACACTCTGACCTTCGTTGCTCAGGGGGATTACAAACCAAACTAAAACAAGGGGCTGGCAAAATCGTGGTACTTCACGGTCTTAATTTAATAAAACAATAGTAGAATCCAATTGAGCAGCATTATATTCAAAAGCCTTTGTCAGACTGGAAAATCGTGCGCTGGCTACCAAGTGTTTGGAAAGATACTAAAATGTAACTCTGTGTTAAAAACTGTCAAGATGCAATGTAACAGCCAGCTGGATGAAGTAGGAGAACGTAAAGCAATGGACCCAGGACAGCGCAGCTGGGTTTGGGTTAGGCGCCGAGAGAAATTTCAGACAACATTTATTCTTATTTTTAATATTCAAATAAATTGCCATGGGGAGATCACTTAATTAAGATGAGCTGTACAGAAGTCATCTCATTTCCATTTATATTCCGTCCCATATTTAATATACGTTCCCAGAGATACTGCACTATGCTGAGTTACTTTAATCACTGTCCTTTCCTATTGTATTCAGGACTGTTTAAGTCTATAACTGTCATGTAGATCAGCTTAACTTCAGCCCACATAACTTTTAGAATTTTCAAATACCTTAACCTGTAACCTATTTCTAAAAGGTTTGTTTGGATGTATTCTAGTTCTATTCGTCGCCTACTTACCGCAGAGATACTCTTTGCGAAGGGCATGCCCCAGACTTATTTCAGCTAAAAAACAGAAAAACTGACCTCAGAGCTGTAGTAAAGATAGTTGATTCAAATGACCCCTACCTGAGCTCAGGTAAAAGAATGTTATGAAAAAAAAAAAAAAAAAAAAAGCACAGGAAAAGACTGTACTAACCCTTTTTCACCTACAGTTTGATACTGAAGAACAGCAATGATTTATCCTTGTAGTTTCACCCTATCATTCTTCCTATTTGTTTCTTCCTCTTCTCAAGATATCTGAAATCTGAAAAAATAGATAAATAGAACCATCAGAATGTGACTCTTATTCTGAAGAATGATTTTCTATGCTGGTTAGACCACAAGAATATTATTGGGAAGACAAACTCATCCATTGCTAGGGTTATAGAATCATTTGAGTCAGAAGGAACCTTTAAACATTGTCTAGTTGAGCTCCCCTGCGATGAACAGGTATGCCTACAGCTAGATGAGGTTACTCGGTCCAGCCTGACCTCAAAAGGTCTCCGGGAACGGGCTGTATCTCTGGACAACCTATTCCAGTGCATCACCACCCTTATTTTAAAAACATCTTTTTCTAATATCCAGTCTGTATCTCCCTTCTGTTAGTTTGAAACTATTTCCCCTTCTTCTGTCACAACAGACCCTGCCAGAGAGTCTATCACCTTATTTCTCAGCACCCCATTTTAGCAGCCTTTCACTACCTATCAAATCACCTTGGAGCTCTCTTTTCTCCAGGCTTAACAGCCCCAGCTCCCTTAGCCTGTCCTTGTTGTAGAGGTCTTTATCCTTAAAGTGTTTCTGAGGCCCTTCTCTGGATGTGTTTCAACAGTTTCTTGGCTTTCTCGTACTGAGGATTCCACATCTGGATGTGATGTCTCATCAGTGGAGAGCAGAGGGGCAGGACCACCTCCCTTGCCCTACTGGTTGTGCTTCTTTCCATGCAGCCCAGGACACAATTCCCTTTCTGGGCTGTAAGGGCACACTGCTGGCTCACATCCAGCTTGCTGTGCGGCAGTACACCCCAAATCCTTTTCCACGGGGCCGTGCGCGATACTTTTGTCCCCTGGCACGTATTGATAGTGAGAGCTGGTGTGACCACAGTTAAAACTTCGCGCTTGACTCGGTTGATCCTCAAGAGGTTCACCCGGTCCAGTTGCTCGACCCAATTTATGCCCTGAAATAGAGTTGCTGGGGTACTCGCCTTTAAAGAGGTTTTCGGTAAATACGAAGTGTACAAAGTGTCACAATTTGTGCTCCCCCTAAGACCTCTTAAATCACTGACAAGAAGATCAGGCATCTCAAAGCCACAGTGCTATTATCTTCTGTGCAACACAAGTACATCCTCAGGTGAATCTTGAAAGAACGATAAAGACAGTTGGCAAACGATAGAATATATTCTTTTAAGCATAACAAATAGTGATTTAGAAACACAGTATAATCCTTTTAGATCCTTCTTTGTCACTTTTCTGTGAACTGTCTGGCTTGCGAGACACAACTAGCAATGAAGGCGATATAATCAGGCTTCTTACAGTTGGCAGTTTTGCGGGAACCCTTTCTGTTACTGTAAACAACTCACCAGAGTAAAATAATTTTTTAACGTGCCTTTTTACATCGTCCTTGCACAGAGCTATTTGAAGAACTTTCAAAGTATACCTCCAACTTTAATATGCCACAGAAATAGATACCACATGCTAACACCCTTCCATTAACGGTTATCTCACAGCCGCTTCAGCAGTCAAAATATGCTTCCTGAAATAATAAGGTCAAAACAATATTGGTACACCTTCCTTAAAAATACAGGCGAGTCCTTCTAACTTTAACCTCATCCATTCAAGGTCACGAAAACCATAGATCAACATTCCAGCCAGGACAAGCGAAGGGAAGCTTGTAAATTCTCTGTTCCTGCAAGGACGTCACAGCAGATTGTGGACAGTAGTACAGAACTGCTAATCAACCTTTGGAAGAAAGAACGTCTAAATGTATCGGTTTCTTTGGAGATGTTCTGGTGGCTTAATTGTGAGAAATCCAACTAACAGAAAAACTTCACAGTCTCGGATTTCAAAAACTATCCTCTCCATATACATATAAAAATACAGAGCATTTCCATTTGAATAAAGCTCGGTATTAGCATATACGGTCCTCACCCTGGAAATTAGGCTGACAAGGGATTATAGATTGCTATTCCAAGAGAAGAATCAAACAGTAACTCTATGTAATATATTCCTAATTGCAATCAACCGTAACATCCTCTCAATGAAGCAATTGTGTAAACAAGGATTTTTCCTATTATCAACCCACATATACTATAACAGTGGGTATTACTAACTCCAGAACACAGATACTGCCTTATAAATACACAAAACATTTTCTACGAATAATCTTACATCAATCAGCTATCCATGGGATGTTTATTTATATTCATCACTGTCATTCTTAGTCATGACATTAGACCACGACGGGCTCAGAATCGGTCCTCTTGGCCACCCATCTCTGTTTGCGAGCACCACATGTTGCCTTGCTTCTACTACTCATACCTGTTCTTGCAGGATGTGCGCTGGATCTCTAAGAGACACAAAGAATACCACCAAGGAGATTTCTGTGAATAAACATCTCTACCACAGGCTACTCGGGAGCACCGCATTCATTCAGTTCTGAAATTCTGAATACATGAGAACAATATAATCCCATCTATCCCATGACTGGATTAACATAGTTCTTAAAAAATATTAAAAAAACAACTAAAAAAATTGGAATAAAAAAGACTGAAAAAACTGCCATCTGATGAAATGAAAGGATTATTCTATATATAGTCGTGATAACATTTTTGCTTTTCTTAAATTAGTCTCTTGACATGGGGCATGATTTCACTTCCCTACATATTTCTTAGAACTGGCACACTGTTAAAATACTTTCGGATAGAAAAGCATACTGAAAAAGAGGACTGAAAAATAAGTAGGAGTCAGGTCTCAATTGAGCAAATGTTAACAAATGTTTTGGTAGATAACCCCTCAGTTTAATTACAGAACGAGTTGCATTTAACTATCCTTCTGGATTGCAAATGAAGAGTTCCTTAAAAGATATATGTAATTTGAATATATAACATATATGTATAGCTAACAATCTTACAGATATGATTTTTCAGTAAACAGCTGCTGGTAATACACGCTGTTTACAAAAGTAGAACAATAGTCATTTGTATTCCTGACACAAGGGAGATGTGTGATTACTATGAAATGTGTTTTCCTTTTTTGAATGGAACAACAAATCAGATTATTCTAGTTAATACTCTGAAACCAAGTAAAAAAATGCATTATTATATTAAATCCAAAAATGGAAGGCCCTGAACAGCTATCTGAGCCTTTATGATATAAAGGAACTGCACTCAGTTGTTTTATGTTTGCAGTCTTTCTTTCCAGGAACCTGTGGATAATTTATCAAAGGGATCCACAAACAAAAAGTAATTATAAAGAGGAAACATATCATATGTATAACTAAATCTTCCACTAGCAAGGCCTTAATGAGCATTCAAAAACAGGCAGAGGCTGGAATCCATCAGTACTATAGCCTTGCCTTGGCTCAGATAAAACAGTTTTTACAGAAATAAGTTAGAGAAGCAATGATAAATAATAATAATAATAATAATAATAATAATAACAATAAAAAAAAAAACCAACCAAGAAAAACCCCAATTCTCTCCTCTCAAATGGAAACCAATGGCGTACTTCTCTGAACGGGTTAAGAATGGTACTGATGTGGAGACTTTCAAGCTGTGTGCTAGGGATTATAAAGCAGCTTTGTTTCGATGCTGGTAGGGAACCGTTCTGATATAAATCATGTGGGTCTCTAGAGAAAACCGACTGTTACGTTCCAACACAAAGGCATAGGCAATAGCCACTCTGAAGAGAATGTGACATTATGCAGAGTAGAAGAAGAGTAATACTGCTTATATATGAGTTCAAGTATAATTTCTCTTCCTATTTTAATCTTCAATACTTGCGGATATTAGAAATAACACAGCAAACACTGCAAGCTTACTGCTACCGAATGTACACAATACTTAGACACTGAAGAGCCATATATAAGTTACTAAGGGTGAAGCTATGGGTTCACATCGGCTGACAGACGCACCTCTCGTACATGCATCGGTACAATTAATTTTTTTGGCGCCAAACAAGAAGCATGGGTTAGATCAGTTAGTTCTCATCCTGCTACATTGTGTAAGCATGTACCTACAGCGCATTTTTCTAATTTTCTCCTGAAGAAATCTCATACTTTCTTAATGTCCTAAAACTTAACTGAATGGCTTACAGTGCTAATCATGTTTAACTGAATGGGAGGACAAAACCACTGAAAACACTGCATCCATTTAGCTCTGACCATGTATGTTTCTAGGAAGAGGGAAGATTAAGGAGTTACATTTTGAGAAGAGGTATTAATCAATTGGGCTTTTCCGCTTTCAATTTCAATGAGGCAGCATTCTATCTTTATACTTTCATTTCCATCCTATGAATTAATCATAAAGGGTTATCAATACAAATACTCTCAACGTTTTTTTAGTTTAGATATTAATACATTATCCATCACTACGGTCAGTTAAGAAGAAATGACCTCTGCATTTTTTTTCTGCATTATTCTAGTAGCTTACCAACATTTAAAACAGATTTTGGATTGTCTTCTGTTAATGTGTTGTTAGCAACACAGCACTGAAGCTGTAAGCTCATATCTATGGTGGTTTTCAGCGTTGTCCCTTTTGCTTTATTTTCTAGATTGGTTAAGCATTGTAATTGCAGATATGATATGAACTTAAAATACTAATATATGTTCAGTAAACTATGCAATAACAATGATTGTTTTATTTATTGTATTTCAAACTAGGAGCTCGCAGAAGAAATGGGCACTGAAATAATTCGCTGGTTGTATGATAAAATATTCCAAGCTACTTTTATGTCAGAATATGTTTGAATAGGTCTGCAAGAACTGGGCACGCCGTAACACATTTCTCAGTTCTTCAGATGACCTAAAGTCTACCCTCAGAATACAGAAACGCTTCCTTTCCTAAGAACACTTTGGAATTAAAGAAGCCGTGCACATTAAGCACGGAGCAGTTTCTGAGAAATGTAGACCGATGAGCATTCTCAACAGGCAGATGATAACACAGCAGTGAATTTCAATTTACTAATCACAGAAGTGTTTGCAAACCTCACCCATGCTACAAAATAAACACATAGTGACAGACTGTCTACTCTATTGGCTACAAAACATAAGGCAAAGGATGAGAGGTTAGAGCAGATTGCAGATTAGTATACGAAAGCCTGACCTGATTCCGGTAAGATCTCTTAAAAAGGAAACGGAGTTGCAGTGGCAGGTGTGGGTAGTAAGGTTACAGTGGCGAAGCACTGGATCGCTTTCTGCAGAAACACAAAGAACTGTTAGTCCGGCAGTCTTGGAATCTCACGAATAGATTGTATTCAAAAGTAATTATAGATTTCATTCTCATTAGTGCTGTCCATTAACTCTACTTCTGCATGATACTAGAGCTCCTTATATTGTAGCGTTTCACAGGCTAACTCTGGGTAAGACCCAAACAGTGCCAACAGTTCTTCCAAAGACAGCAAACGCTATTGTCAGCAGTTTTTGTTGAAGTAACGACAGGCACAAAAACCTATTTTTACTATGCAGGTGAAAAATCTCCTTCTAAAACAAAAGCAAACTGCAGGACAACTGAAAACAAATCAAATGGAGGGAAATCCTTTTTTTCATGGTTAGCTGCCCAATACCAACTAAAGCATTAAACCTGTATATAAATGGAGAAACAATTTTTAAAAAAGATCATTGGGTATTTTTGCCTAGATTGTTATCCAAAGCTGATTCCTTTGCCAAATGATCATGTTTCTATAATTGCACATACACTGTCACATGCACTTACGCACAGAAAACATAGTATGATGATTTTTTTGCCTAATAATTCGCATCGTTACAGTGAAGTTTGATGAATAAAAGGCGCTTGCAAATCTTTGAATGAAAGACATCATATGAATATTATCCAACAGCACTTCCATTATTGGTATTATTATAAATAATAATATAAAAACACAGTTGTTGCCAGTTCTGACTATTCTGATAGAAAAAATAATAGTTCAGATAATCAGAGAGAAAAACAATTAAAAAAAAAAAAAGGAGAAAAACACCATTTTCCAATCCTGAGCACTGCATTTTTCTATTGCAAAACTTTTGGATGTAAATACTATCAGACTTCTTTCTTTACTGATAATTACAGAAGATAGAGATCAGCTGTGAAACTTATGCCTATTGAGTTGCTTTTATACTGATAAAGACTATGCTTACTGTTTCTACTGTCTGACTTCCTTGCGGCAGCGCCTGAAAAGAGATCAGAGAACGAGCTGGAAGGGGAAGCAGAACCACTAAGTCCCATATCACACCTCGTTCTTTTCATTTTAGAAAAGATGGATAAGGAAGTTGGCAGTGCACTCTATATCTGTAGCTATATCAAACAGCACCGTCCATCTCATACAACTGATCCAGCAATAGCAGTCAGAAAAAAAAAATAAAAAGCTTAAGTATTAAATTTATGCGTCAGTGTCACAATGATGAGTGAAAAAATATGTTCCTTATCTCAGTACAGATTGCCTTGTCAACAGTGTCTCAGACAGATAAGGACTTCACGCTTTGATTTCCATTCTAGCATAGAATGAAAACCCCTATATTACTGATATAGAAGAATAAATTGTTATAGAAATAGAAGAAAAAAATATTACTGATATAGAAGAAAGTGGAAATATTTTTTCTCACCCTTTTTATTCCCCTTCTTACCACACTGTACTTCTGTTGAAAACAGCAGAGCTAACGTACAATGCTCAAAGCTACCAAAGGTAGCCAGGGAACAGCAAAGGGAGGAACAGAGAGAAAAGGAAAGGGAATACACTAAGATTTTTCCTTCACTGTGCAATCAGATCGATACCAATACTTGCAGCTAGAAAGGAAGAAACAGTTATTTTTGGAAACAAGAGAGAGAAAAGCACTTTTTGGCACACAGCGGAATGAACATCTGAGATGTGTTGTGAAAAGATGCACTACAAAGTTATGGAGACTGACACTATGAGCAAGTTCAAGAAAAAGTGGGAAGATTAAAAAAAAACTTATGTCTAAAACACTCAAAAAATATTACCTATCTTCATACCATATATTTATGAAGATATTAAAAGGATAACAGATTTACCTTTAAACATCCATAATACGTCAGTGAAGGATGCTGGGGAACAGAACACAGGAACAGGCAGGTTTCAAGCCCAGTGTCCTTTTCTAATGGTAGGAAGAAATTATTGGCCTGGAAGGACCTGGAATCTCTTCTGTTCTTAAGCTCTTCTTTGTGGGCCTGAAACAGTTCATAACTCTAATCATGTATTATGAAATAAATGCTTACAATGGCTATGAGGAAAAGCTATTCAATCAGATATTCCCAATACCGAATAAATATCTGTGTGTTTTTTTGTTTTAAAATTAACTCTATTGAATCCATATCTATCAGTGCATGTATTCCATGTTTTTTTATTGTCCAAGAGCAAAATAACAACAGAATAAGATACTAATTTATTTCATTCCATCTGGGATCTTGAAATTACTTAAAACACAAACAAAACAACCATTTTAATACTTCTATTTTACTATGCAAAAGTGGTCCCAGGCAGGTTAAATCACAGAAATAAATGAACCATATCATGAATGTTTATTAAAGGGGATTTTTTCACAGAAGCTAGTTAAAAAGCAGTGCTGTGTTTTCCACTTACGTACCAAAAATCCATAACATTTCCTCCTTAATGAAGCTGAACAGGCTTATTGTCAGTTGCTGTTTCACATCCAGCTTGCTAAGGACTGTTTGCTTGGCAGTCTCCGAATCTGGGTACCTTACAGGTACTGGCTAGTATTTGTTCTCCATCCTAAATCAGAATCCATAAGACAAACACTAAAGCAATTCAGAAAAGTGCAAGAGACCACACAGATGCCAGTAGACACCTTGGATATTATGTTTATAAATGCTTAGTGCAAAAATATGTTACACATAAATTATGGTAAAAAAGTCAGGTGAGCTTTGAAAGATTAGCCACCTACATGCCAGAAAGATTTACACCTGGTGTCTTGAACATTAAAATTCAAGAGAAAAAAAAAAACACACTACAGGATGCCAAACCTGAAATAGGGCACTGAAACATAATAACGCAGCAGCAGATTTGTTCTTACTTTGTAGCTTCATTCTTGCAGTGACGTCTAGGAAAATGATAGGCCCTAGCAGTTCTAGAAACTGTATGTAGCAACCCAAGGCTCTGGTAGGACAAGGCCCCCAAAAACCTTTATTTTCTCTCTGTTTCCATGTTCTTTAAAGAAACGAAGTTCAGGCATCAGCTCAGAAATACTGCAATGACTGGTAAGCTATGATTGTAGGCGAACCTTCACCATGCAGTTAGCATGGTGCCCGTATCTAATCAGAGCATCAAAGTTGCAAAAGGCACAAACAACAATCCTGGGAGCACTACTTAAATATTATCACCATACTTCCTGTAAGCCCTCTTTCCTAGAACAGCCTCAAACTTATTAAATAATCCTCCCACTAGAGCATATAAGGAGATACAGCAAGGTGTTTGGACTTAACAGGTCCCTATCATAATGGGTTCCTACATCTGATACAGCAAGGCCACAAAGTAAGGAGTATGTTCTGGACACCCTAAATAAAGAGAGACAAAACAAAAGGAGAGACCCTAAATAAAGAGAGACAAAACAAAAGGATAGATAGGCATGATTCCTCATTCCCTGCATATTTCAGGCAGCAGGGTTGCTTGTTTCTTCCTGAATGCAGTTTGCAGTTAACTCTAAATACATCAGTGCAGTCACTCGTGGTCTAGAGTATTTATTTGTAAGAACTGAAAGTCAGCAGTTCACCCTGACTTCTGACTCCATCTGATGAATTACCTTGTCTGCAGTGCCCGAGCTATAAATAAATGCAACATCTGTTGGAATGCTAGGTCTAAAAGTCTAGCTGAATAAATCACTCTGCAGAAATTCCCAAAGCTACTAAGGCTCTTTCTACAGCTTCTGCCCTTTCTCCTCCCCTGCCACGCGTAGATCCATCCTTCTTCACATCTAGTGGGAATTGCTTTAGTACTGTTGCTTGCTTCATTTCAGTTTCTTTAAGGCCTGCCCTCCATGGGACAGGTGGTGGTGCTAAAGAGCTATTGTTCTGTTGTAAAGCAAAATAAATGAAGCCACAAATTCATCAGAAGGGCTATAGGCGCTGTTTTTAACCACTGTAAACTAAATTGGGACTATCTAGGATTATAATTGCGCTCAATATCTTTGGCAGCAGTAAACAAAATAAGAACAGATTTGGCAGACTCTTCTTGTCTTGTTTGGCTTTGCTATCTGATGTCTCCTTCCAGACGTCAAAGACATCTATTGGGTCTCAGTGGAAACTGCAATTTTTCTCTTGTAAGCTCATATTCCCCACAGTAAATTATGGTACTTAATCAGATTCATTGGCCATGTTTAGAGAGGGAAGAGCTACACAACTAGCCTTATCCCAAGTGTCAACTTCTATCAGGCACTGAAGCATCATACTTTGAAATCAAAATCTCCTGTCAATAGTTTAAAAAAATAAATTAATTAAAATTAAAAAAAAAAAAAGAGTCAAACAAAAAAACACATTTCCCCCCCCCCGAAATAATACTATATTCTGCTTCAATTAAAAAATAATAATAATTGACATGCTCTAAAATTAGTGTCAGAGTTACGCGTGGTATTAATATTAACCTGGAATTTTGAATTGGACACCAGACCTCTTGATAAGAAAATCATTCAGTTAAAAGTTCAAGGGGAAAAAAAAAGATTTGGACAATTAGCCTTCGGCTTATAATGCTTTGCTGAACAAACGAGTTGTCTTAAAATACAGACAGCTACCCAGGTATTACAAATCTATTCACTTTCTTTCTGAATGAAGGAAAAAT
The DNA here is from genome assembly GCF_054131305.1 of Coturnix japonica. Lineage (NCBI taxonomy): Eukaryota > Metazoa > Chordata > Aves > Galliformes > Phasianidae > Coturnix > Coturnix japonica. Next base: position 6,817,975 of record NC_140667.1, on the reverse strand, counting down.
GTAATGCTTCATAAGCTGGTTAATAACATACACTTCTTAGTGCCCCTCTGTACACGTTTAACCTTAAATCTGGTTTGAAATGTGGAATACAGGAGAAAATTGTCTCCGCTAGGTCAAGTTATGCTGTATTTGTCCTTATTTTTTTAATATGATCTGTAAGCTTCCTATCTCATCAAGCTGATCAGGACAGCAGGGGAATGTGGTCCAGTCTCTGAACTTTCTAAATTCCATAACCACTGACCCCCAAATCAGAAAGATTATTTCTGCATACGAATTAATACACTAGAATTCTCTCAGGATCACCACTAGCAGTTGTGATTATATACAGCAGCAGAGTACTCTACTGAAGCTAAGACCAATTTAAACACAGAGTTAAATCATATCAAACGGCTGATAGTAGAAGGTGCTATGGGATTCACAACAATGTTTGCCTGTAGATGAATCATGGCATGCAATCCTATATTTGAAGGTGAATATTTTTAATTAATCTGGCTTTAGCATTCCTGAGAAAGTAGAAAACTCATGAAAATTAGTTGAAAATACAATTAGCAGAAGTTACTTTTTAACATTTGTCCCCAATGAGTTATTTTCACTTTCATTAACAGGTTAAGAATGTAGATTACAAATACTGAAAAAATGTTAAAGAAAAAAAAGGTACTGACATCCAGTTTTCTACCAAAGTAGAAATCAAGAATTTGTTTTCTCATTAGGAACTGTAAATTGCATGCACATTTTTTCCTCATAACTGAGGAAGTTAATACATAACTTTGGCATACACTTCACACACCTATTCTGACAGTTAAACTTAAAAAAAAAAAAAAAAAAAAAAAAAGAGTGAAGAATTATTTATAGCTTAGCCTTCGGCAAGAGGAATTCTGGATGTTTTTTGAATCAAACTTTACATACTTCAGAAATAATAATAAAATAAAAAAGAAAGCCCTAAAGCTAGAGGGCAGAAAGAAAGGAAAGAGAAAGTCCCTTTTTCTATGAAAGTACTGTCATTTATGTTTGAGTTGGTCAGCTTTGTCACATTAACAACAGCTCATGAACTTTACATTGATGGCCTTTGATGCATTTCAACAACTGCAATGAATGCACCTTAATATTTCTGTGAAGCAGTAAGATAGTGTCCTCAAATTTAGAATGAGAAAATGAAATACTCACGCAAAAGGGATTTGTGACCCAGTTGTCAAGCATACTGAACCACTGAATCAGTCTGTAAGAAACACTTAAGTCACCCAAAACCAAACATTTAGATCACTTTAGCAATTGTAATTAGATTCTAGAAAAAAGTCTTCCCCAGGAAAACGTAATATTATCTATTTTAGTAACTACTGACATCACACAAGGGGATACTGCCCCAATCGAGTTACTTTCATTCATTCACTCCCTTAAAAATATATAGTTTATATACCATTTAATGTACATATGTATAAAACAGTCTAAGTATTGAAAACCAGTACTTAAAAAAAAAAAAGGGTATTTTTATTAATCAGTTATTCCTGTGATGTTCATGTGGCAGAATACAGGACTATGAAATAGGAAATGGAATGCAAAAGAATCAAAGCTTTTTTTTTTTTTAAAAAAAAAAAAGTTTACATTTTTAATAATTTAAAATTTTAGAGACATTGTGTGGTGTGACAAGGAGGTACCTGATAAAGTGCATGTAGTTAAGTTCTGCTTCCTTTCTACCACTTGAATGACACAAATGGAGCACATGCTCTGCCCTCAATATTTTAAGAACTTGGGGACACAATGCTTATCCTGTTCATATGCAAAAGAGACACAGACACTGAAAATTCTCTACAGATAAAGATAAGTGATTGCTCTCTTTTAAAAGTGGTACTGAAATGAAATGCTCTAAAATTCCCTTTCTGACAGTCTGTGTTAAAACAGTTTCTTCTTCTTGGTCCAGAAACACAGTCTGTTTATTACTGTGAAGATTACAACAGGGTAGGTGGTAATCCCTGCTGGACAGCCTGGTTTGAAAATAGCAAGCCATCTCCTTATTTCATGCTGTTTATGCTGGACCGATTTAGCCTATTTGCAAGCTTATGCACTAAGTTTAATCCTCAGAATTCTCAAAACACACAGTCCATAATAATCATATGCAATGCTGTGTGTTGGTTTTTTTTTCAAGTGCAACAGAAGAGATTATTCAAATCCTTACAATCTTCCTATAAAATACTGCAGAAATCAGACAGCACGTTCCACCACTGAAAAGATCAAACACTGCAAACAACAAGCTGTAGTTTCAAGAGATCTATTTTGCACATTCTTTCAGTCAAAGAGATAAGAAAAGGAATACAGTAATATCAAAAGGCAAAATGCCCATGCTAAACTTACGATTTTCTGCCAGCTGTCTGAAGTATCACCATCTCCAGTCAGGGGAACACCTAAATAGAGAAGCCATTAAGACTAGAGAGGACTAACTTGTCTGGGTAAAACTCATATGAGAAGCCAACAATTTGTGCACAATACTCACATCTTAAGGAGTTCTTTCCTTAGGCCACATTTAGATGATTGTGTCCAGTTCTGGGCTCCCCAATTAAAAAACAAACAAACAAACAAAAACAAACAATAGAGATCTCCCAGAAGGAATCCTCAAAGATGATAAAGGGCATGGAATATCTCCCACATGATGAAAGACTAGGTAATCTGGGTCTGTTCAGCCTGGGGAAAAAAAGACAGAGAGTGGATGTGGAAAATGTTTATAAATAAAAAGGAGATTTATAAAGGGAGATGGGATGCAAATGCATGAGGCCAGACTCTTCTTGGTGGTGCGTAGCTGTAGGACAAGGAGTTAATATTCTAAAACCTGAACATATTAAGTTCCGTACTGATATGAAGAATAACTTCTTTACAGTAATGGTGATGGAGAACTGGAACAGCCTGCCCAAAGAGGTTGTGAAATCTCCTCCTATGGAGATATTCAGGACCTGACTGGATGCCTACCTGTGCAACCTATTGTAGGGTACCTGCTTTAGCAGGACATTTGGACTCGATCTCTTGAGGTTCCTCCCGACCGTCATGATTCTGATATATTTATTTTGTGCACTGAAAAATGTCATAAGTTTGAAATTTCTGACTCTCAGTTACTTGATCACCTTTCCCAAAACAGTTACAGTTCCCTGAGATGGTTCCCTTGTTTACTTTTGAAATCAGGACAACAGTTTCTAGGCTTAGAAAGTGCTGCTCTTATAAAAAAGAACAAAGGCAAAAATAAAGAAAGAAGGATTTGTCTACTGGAATCTGTGTGGCAGTAATGCATGGATTGCAACAAAAGTTCCATACCAGTAGGCGTTTTTTTTCAATATACTTTCAAAAGGCCCTTGCAACACTGGGACCCGGAGTTCGAATCCCCCCTGTGGCGCAAGTGGTAGAAGTGCCGCTCTGCTACACAGAGGCTCGAATCCCGGGGGCTGGACTCGATGATCTCTAAGGTCCCTTCCAACCCGCACGAAACTATGAAACTATGAAAAGGCATATGTACAAGTTCCATCGTAAGGGCAATATGTTAAGATATAGAGGTAGAAAATTAGAAAGACAAAAGCCAAGCCTGATGTCAACCTGGACACTGTATTATATGAGAACAAAAACCTTTCTTTACAAATGTATTAACAGTAAGAAGAGGGCTATGAAGAATCTCCTCCCTTTATTGGATATGACAGGGAATGTGACCACTGAGGATAAGGAAAAATTCCCACCAAGAGTGTGAGAAGGTCATGCTGAAATCAATATAGCTAGGGTAGATAACATGCACCTTAAACACAGAGCGCTTGGTAACCACCCTTAACAAACCAAAACTCTTCTTTAATTGTGAACAAATAGTATTTCTCTCCAGACTTAGTAGTTCCTATTCAGTATTGCATGTTTTCAATACCTTATTCATTTCTTAATACACCTTAGAGGAATTTTGTTTCTATAAGGACTAATATGTCTTCTCAATAGTGGGAGAAATGGATAACAATTCTTGAATTCAGAAAGGTGGCAAAGCAAGAAAATTGTCACTCGGATAATTTAAGGGACAGTTAAAGATGTTAAGACCAAAGTACCTCCAGTTCTAACAATCCTTCTGAAGTACAATTCCTGACTGAAGCCCTCTCCCCTAAGTAGCAATTTATTCCTGCATTTCTGTAGCTGTTCTACAACATTCATAGATGATATCAGTCACTGGACCAAGTAAAATGGACAATATTAGGAACTCCAGTTTTCAAAATAGAAGAGGCTGAAACACCTGGGTAGGAAAACTTGAATGTTTTCCATTTTCCAGTTTTTAAAATTTTAGGAATGTAATGATAGAGAAGCAGTGTCCGTTCAATAGTTCTAGATGCAACTTTACTGCTATTTATCACCCTGGCAGGCAGAACTAGACAGCTTATTCTATGAAATGCAAGATTGTACACATAACGTAGCTATACAAAGCCTACTCATTGAAAGACAGGTGAACGTTGCCAAGAGATATAACTGTCAGTCAGAGTGTATTTCAAAAATTGTATATATTGAACACAGATGGGAGCTGAAGATTTGTGTTACTGCTGAGATTTGGGTCATGTCATTTAAAAGCAGTACAAATGTTTTGGTTTAATCTTTCTCTCCCTAGCATTAGCGAACACCTCTTTTACCACTGTTGCACAGGCTCAGTACAGCTATTCTGTTATGCATACAGGTCTTTTTCTGGCATATCTTAGAATATTCAGGAACATCCATACACTTAAGTATATTCTCAAATGTTGAACAGGACTTCCAACTGATGCATGATTCAAAAGTTACTCTTTTAAATTGTCTGTTTTCAGTGAACCCCTCATGTTCTGGGGTGTCAAGACACATTAAGATCTTGTACTTCTTAATTTAAACATACCAAACACATTGCAAATCTCATAAGTTTGCAGGACTATGCACAAGAAAATGTTTGTGCTATGTTAGATCCTTCCACTGCTACCTTAGAGTCTGCTGTCACAGACCAGTTGCCGTGGAAAACAAACTTTCCATCTAACCTGGTAAGATCTTTCTTATGTACTTACAATTGGCTAGATTTCTTGGCAATGCATTTTGATAATATATACTTCATAGTATAAAATAGAAAGGAAAAAAAATATAGACCATCTGTTCAAAGAATTTGCAATTTGAGAAGAAAAGAAAAAAGAGGCTGAAAGTCAAAACAAATTCTTATAGACCATGACACATCCCAGCAACAGAAGCTGCCAAGAGGACTTCAATTCCCATCAGTGATCAAGATCTCCTTAAACTCTACCAAAGAGTCATCATTTTAAAAAAAGTCACAATGCCTGAGTCCAAATTTATTGAGAATAACATGCTGTTATCCAAGGGCACTAAAAATTCCAGGAGTATAAAGCAATTGGTGCAGCTGTCCAAATACTAGTACAAACATGGAACATTACTATAAATTCACCAGAAAATCAGAAAGCCAAATGGACAAAAACAAAATTAATGCTCATTACTTAAGCACAATATTGAAGAACTCCTGCAATATATCATGCAGCGCTGTAAATCTGGAAGGAAGAGCAACACGTATTATACAAGCACTCATAGACCACCTGCTATTGCTCTCTGAAAAATTTCTGAGTATACAAACACCTACCTACCACAATTAACTGTTTTATTAGAAACAAAGTCACTAGGTTTTATTTAGTTTTGAACAGATCTTCTCCTCCTAAATTTAATTTTTGTAAGCCTACAAATACATATTAGAGAAAGTCACCAAGGCTTTTCTCTCGATAAATGTGATATATGACCCACGATAGAATTTTTTTGTTTACTTAACACAATTTTGTAATTAAAGAGATGCAAGACCATATGGTAGGCAGGATAAAGAGCTGCCTCATAAAAAATGGATTTAGATATTTCCATCACTTTAAATCTTATCAGTGACAAATATCAACATTGTAACATAATCTGTGTTGGTTTACTCTCCTATTACATTGAAAGGTTTGCTCTTTGCGATCCATGTTTTGTGAGCTGAAGAAATTGTAACTTTTTCTGTAGAATCCATCACAGTTTTACTGATGTTTAAGCTACTCACTGAAAAGACAATAGGCAATATCTGTATATGATCATATTAATAAAAGAAATTATTAAAAAAATAAACTATGGAAGATTGACTGAAGTGTGATAATCCTTCACATTTCAAATATTTAAGAGATTTCACCTTTTCCTCAAAATTTAGGCTTGTTACAAGTCAAATCCAACCAATTCTGAAACACATTATTACAGGCTACATTGAAACCTCTCACTGGACACTGTGCTGAGTCTTCCTCAGAGACTTAATTGTGGCTGCATCCACACTGCAAAAAGGGATGGAGTTACGCCAATCTTTTTCCCTTCAGCCATCTCCTGCACAGGGCCAACATTTCATTGCCTGGGGAGACAGTAGGAACACTTCAGCCTGGAGTCAGAGCATCAGCCAGCAAGTGAGCAATCAGAAACTTGGCACAAGGATTAGCTCAAACTCTTGCCACAGAGATGCCATAACAAATAGAGTTTTCTGCATGTTGCAGGCACGCATTCTGATCCAAAGTCTTCCTAAACATTCTCTAAAATATTGGTCCTTAACATAAAAAAAAACCTCCTGTCTTTGCACTTTCAATGAGTAATTCTCTTTGATCCTCAGAATAACACTTTGTCTCCCTTCTAGTAGTTACAGTTTTTCCTTGGTTACACACACAGGGAAGATTACTTCCAATTTGCAAAAGCAAGTAGTCTCAGCTGGAGTGTGGCATATCCTATTCTGTTCCATCTATGTCAAAACATTTTTTAATCCACCACTTCTCAGGTTCTAACTAAGTATGGGGTTTGCTTCTTCGGTAATTGCTTTCTTTTACTCTCCTTTTTTCCATTGTCCTCTGTAAAGAGATCAAAAGCAAATTCTCAGAATTTCCAAGTTGTGCAGCATCCCTTTGGTAGAGTGCTCTCAGAGTTACCACTCAGACTCTACACTTCTCCACATAAATCATTTATCTTTGTAATCCCTGTGTCTGCAGCAGCAACCAAAATAACTGCCACTCATCTGATGATCAGCAACTCTTTGTGAGTGTTTGGCCACCGTCTGAAGTTTCAAACACACACTATCTTTTGCTGATAATCTATAATTTAACAGTTCTGTATCCTAAATACCTCATATCATCTTCACTGTCTGGGAACTCAAGCTCCCAGTTCCTTTCCTTACGAGATTACAAATGAGAAACAGAGGATGACAGGAGAAAAATTCACACTTGAGGACAGTCTGACCTCTAAGAGCATGTAGAAATACATTAACTGACTTCTAACATGTAAATACTTACTACCCATTCCCTAATTAAAGGTTTCTGGTGGTACACATAGAAGTCAAATCCCATGTTGTCATCCAGTTCCAGCTTTTGTCCACGGCTCTTTGTGTGCCAAGCAGATGTCCACAAATGTCAGAACTTCAGAAGTTAATCACCATCCTATCTGAATGCCAGGAGCAAACCAGAAATGTCAGTAAAAGTGATAAATGTACTTCGTCTATCCAGCCAGTGTGACTGAAATGTGAAGTACGGATGCCAGAATCGTAACCAATTACACTTGACTCTTTAGAGTTCAGGACTTACTTGATGCAAGTCTGGAGCAAGAGTATAAAGAAATTTTGACAAATGCATTCCTAATTTAACAGCTCAGCGAGCTCTAACTAGCACAATTCTATTGATTTAGTTTAATTATAACAATTAATATTAGATGAGAATACAGTATAAAGCCATTAACAAAAATAATACGAATGATAAAGGAAAATTTGCCAATCAGTGCAGTGGGATCCAGACACCCCAAGCATACAGAACATACAGGATTTGTTTAGTAACAGCTACAGAAATTTTATGATAAAAGCTCTTCCTGACTGAAACATTAGAGTTCTTGCAAATCATTACAGCAAACAAGCAAAATGCAATTAACATTGTTTGCATTGTAGCATTTAATTATCTGAAAATCTTTTAGGAAAACCCTTCAGAAGCAACTACGTAACGCAAGAAGCCATCAGGGCTAAGCAAACAACTCTAACAGGTGGAAAAAAAACATAGATTCATTTGCAAATATTAATTATTCTGATAAAAATAGAAGATTCTGAGGATTAATTTTGGTAATTTATCTGTAATATGCAGAAACATAATTTTCCAACCAATATGAAATGGTAAACAGAGTAGAACAAGAAGCATTATTTTTCCAAAATGTGCATAATTTCAGCTCTGCCCATTTATGTCACTTTAATCACGTCACCAGAAAACACCTTAGGGTCTGAAGCGTGGCTCTTTCATGTTCAGTCAAGCACAAGACGGTGGCCTCATTCACACTTTCCTTGCCAGATTTTAGAGTTCCCATAGCTCCTAGTATCCAAATACTGTAACACACAAACTCCTTTAAAAAGATCAGATGTTCTGGAGTAAATTCATCTACTCAAGCAAATAAGTATCTTGACAGCCATGGAGTCAAATGGGTAGCAGTTTAAAACTGGACACCAGATAAATCATTCAGAATCATAATGTGTCTTTAATGTCTCTCTGTTGCAACATTATACACAAACAAATCAATGCCAGGCTCTATGATATTATCAAGTAAAAGAGCAAGTGCAAATCATGGGGGAGTCTAAAAGATCAAGTATATGAAGGAAGGATACAAAATGTTGTACAAAAAAGACTGGAACGTGAATAAAGCGTGCTTATATTCCAACAGCAAATATAGATATACTAATGTAAGTCATGTTCTCTCTGAAACTGTATTTTTAAACTGATCTTGTCCATTTGGTATAACTCATAGTCTATCCAAGCAAATGCACAGGCTAATCATCATCCTGCTTAGCTACTTTGCCTCATGAAAACTACAAAAGCAACAAGGAAGTCCCTCCTAAAGCCAACAGGTAACGATAATAAATTCACAGTATTACGAGAGACTGTCTAATATATTAATAATGTCTCTGAAAAATCTGGTCCCTTTAAATACCTGCATTTTAATCTGCTTATGAAGCACAGTTTTGTCCTCTATGAGTCATATACTAACAAGCACTCTGATTATTTGGAATAACAGAGATAGAATGAAAATACTTCAGAGGAAAGATCTAAAGCTTATTTTCCTTCTCCCACATACACATTTAGGAAGCTCTTAGGTAACCTGCTATGGTGGCCTTAAATTTTAATATTCTGTTATCAAAACATTTTCTTAAGTAGAGAGTCAACACAATGACAAAATATTATTGCAGTCTCCTTAAGCTCAGGAAAATGGTTCTATTTTTTGAATCTGCAAAAATAACTAAGTAAACACTGCTGGTTTTGTCACCGTGTCGGTACCTGAGATTTCAACAAGGGTGTCAACATCTCCTTAGGTGTCTGAAGTGTTAAATATTGAGGGCAAAGTTAATTATTCTTATTTTCATAATATCTCCAATACTTTCATTTTGCTGAAGATGAAATCCAGATTGGCTTTTTTCATCTTGACTTCTACAACATCCACCATCTTACTCTCACATCTTGACATGTTCCACTTTGTCTGTTCTCAATCCACTCACTAGTACGCAACTAAATTAATTTCTTGGCTGTGCCACCATGTCAGCGAGAGACTGCTCTCTTTTTCAGTCAAACAACTCCTGATCCAAAGAGAAGTTTTATACTGAATGTGCTTTGTGGCTTTTAGTACAGTATAGCCTGTGGTATGAATACGTGCTCTTCACTGATTTCCATGTCAATTCAAGCCAGCTGTCATGACTTATTAGTCCTATTTCATTATGAACTCTCACACTTTTTCTCATCCTCTAAACATGGGATAAATTCACTACAAAAAGAGCATAATGATTATTTCTATTCAAATTAATTTTTGATGCTACCTTTCTTCTGATGGCAAACAAGCCTGAATTACCATCTTCTGTGAGGGCCTCTGGGATGCTGGCATTTTACCCCCATGCCAAAAGTGATGGCACATCCAGTGCACCCAGAGGCAGATGCAAGAGACACATTCAGTATGCACTAAAAGGCATTTTCATGCATGCATATAAGAATTACTCACATGAGTGTTGGTCCATGTATGCAAATGTAACACATGCAAAATGATCCAAGACAGCCAGCATGTCTTCACCAAGGTCACGTCTGACCAGTCTTGTGGCCTTCTATGATGGAGTGGCACCTATGGACAAAGGGAAGGCACCTGATGTCATCTTCCTGGACTTCTGCAAGGCCTTTGACATGGCTCCCCACCACATCCTTATCTCTAAATTACAGCATTGGATTTGAAAGATGGACTATTAGGAGGATAAGGAATTGGTTGCTTGCAAAGTCACAGTCAGAGGGATATGGCCAATGGCTTCATGTTCAGGTGGAGGTCAGTAACAAGCTTTGTCTGCCAGGGGTCTGTCTTGGGTCCAGTACTCTTTAGCATCTTTGATAATGACACAAATGATGGGATTGAGTGCACCCTCAGCAAGTTTGCTGGTGACACTAAGTTGAGCAGAGCAGTTGATACAGCAAAGGGAAGAGATGCCATCCAGAAGGACCTCTGTATACTCAACAGGTTGTGAATCTAATAAAGTTCAACAAAGCAAAGTGCAAGGTTTTGCACTGGGCCACAGTAATCACGGGTACACATACAAAAATGGAAGAACTCCTTGAGAGTAGCCCTGCTGTGAAGGATTCTGGTGGATGAAAAACTGAACATAAGCCAGCAGTGTGTTCTTGCAGCTTGAAAGGCCAATGGTATTATGGGCTCCATCAGAAGAGGGGTGGCCAGCAGGGGCAGGGAGGTGACTGTCCCTCTCTGCTCTGCCCTCATGAAGCTGGAAAAGGCTGCCCAGAGAGGTTCTGGATGTTCTGTCCCTAGAAGTGTTTAAAACCCAGGGTAATATGACTTAGAACTTGATCTAGCAGCTGGCTACCTTGCCTGTGGCAAGTGTGTTGGAACCTGATGATCCTTGAGGTCCCAAGCCATTCTATGTTTTATATAAAAGTGTTCATTCTGTGAATACATTCTTTGTGCACAAGCTGAAACAGCACTAAAATCCCTCATCCTCTTCACAGTTCTCAGCAAGTGCCACAGTGCTAGAGCTGTTTACTGGACAGAATAGAAATAATTCACTGTTAAGCTCTTCTCCTCTACTCAGATCCATTTCTTCCCAGAATTCACTTATCACATATTTTCATCTTGTGCTTTCTGGAGCAGGAAATATGTTTTGACTTCCAAACCTCAAACCTGTTTGCCTTGAGACATTACAGAGTGCCAAAACACAGAATCTTAAGGATTTGTTGTACTACTGAGTAGACTTTATGCAACATTGTTATGTAAATGTCTTTCTGACAGTGTTCATCAAATACATGTTGATGCACAGAATCACTGCTTTGTGAACTGACATTTAGCCCTTTGAATGAAAAAACAACAAGTATGTATATAACCTTATATTCTAGCATTCCCCACACTTTAAAATCATTCAGAAACGTAAGGAGGAGGTTACTGGTTTGCTTTATGTCAGCTGAACCAAATGGTATCGAATCTCATAAACAGATTAACTCCACTTTTTCAGTCTTCAAGATGTTCACTGCTGACAGAGGATTGTAGTAACAGCTGAAATAAATAGAAAAATTAGGACTCCATCACGGTGCTGCTTCATATAATCATGATGGCAATTCTGGAAGTTTCCTTTATGATGACTTCTATTATTCATGAGTTGAATCATTTGGCAAGTAGAGCTGTATTTACCTCTGTCAAATATTTCACCAGACAAATAAAATAGTTAAAAGAAAAAAAAAGAAAAAAAAAGGGCATTCTGAACACAGAGTAAACAGATTCAATTAGCTGAAGAAAGGAAAAAAACTGCTGCACTAGTTTGGAGCAAATATCAAAGTATTATTGGTGATTTGCAATACAATTTCATAGGGTGCAGTCCAGTTACGTTACATGAACATTATGTGAACACTTAGGAACATTCCCCCTTCTTGCATCTTCATTTTGTTTGTTCTGAAGTAGGCATATGTCTGATCCTGCAATGATACAAGGAAGAGAACATAAAGCACGCACTTGCAAACTTGCTTCTACTGCTCACTCAGAACAAAAGAGCTGTGAGTCTCCAGGTGACAGTAAGCAACAAGAAGCCATCTTTGGGGTATTGTGAACATGCTATGCTACCAGTCTGTACCTCTCCCCTACATAGCTAGCAAGGTATAGAGCACCTCTCTCTTACTGAAATCAACTAAAGTCGACGGTACAGATCTTGAAAGAAATGCCAGGAAAAACTTTCCTTTGACTTTCTATCATTCATCTACTTTCTGTCATACAAGTGGAATTTTAAAGACAGGAAAAAAGCTCGTGATACAGTTCATCAGTTACCGTACTGTATCAAGGCTGTACTCTAAAAATATTTTCAACTATTTCTGATGTTCTTGCCATTGAAAATGACTTCTGCAAAACATCTTAGCCATCATTACCCACCAAATGAATAGGAAATAAAGAGTTAAAAGCAGCAGAGCTATATTTGCTGAGTATACCTAATTGCAAGAGGGAAAGAGAAATTGTCATTTTGCAGGCACAGAGATCACAGAAACTTCAGCAAAGTAGTACACTAAATGAAGATCGCACTTTTAACAAAGACAAATGGCTACATCCAGGTCATGTGAATAGGAAACTCTGTTACCACAAAAACAAGCATGTTGGGCAAAGTGCTCCCCAGCAGTAGAACTCACTTTGGATGCAAAGCATGTAGGCATTATAACAGCAGACAGACACAGTATTAGCTGGACATAAAGCTGAATTTAATTTTGCAAGCAAAGAAAGACATGCCATTTAATTCTGAGTTAATGCACTTTCTAATGCAGGTCTGCATCCATGTGATTTATGGAGTTACTGTGAACAACTTTTTTTTTACTTAAAAGTTAAGAATTCATTTTGCCACCACAGGCCTGGAATGGAGATCTGTGCCAGCTACATCTTTCCAGCTTATCTTCAATTCCCACAGTTCCTCCTCTTTCCAGTAAAAAAAAAACCAACAAAAACAAAACAAAACAACACTTGGCTTGGGGTGGGAACATCATTTTTCAATAAGGTCCTGTTTTCATGTAAAGACAGACTGTCTTTTAAATGCTCCAGTGTGAAATACTGAGGAAAGGTTAAAGTCTGCTAATCAAGACCACTTGACTTTTTAAAAACATGTCTAGTTTTATTTACAGCCACCTTCAGCTGTTTCATTTGTATCTTGTGTGATTTACTAAATCTTACGTCAATAAAATGCAGTATCCATCATTCTAGACTTTCTATAGCCTGTCTTCTGTACTTATTTTTGGAATGTTCCAGCTAGTTTTAGTCAACACATTTTATTTTTTGACATATTTGATCACTGACTACTTTTCATTTTACTGGGATCACTCACCCTGTTTTTAAATATTTTAATTATGGCTCTTTTCCTGTCTTTAAAGTAAAATTCCACTTGTATGACAAAAAGTAGATGAATGACAGAAAGTCAAAGGAATGTTTTTCCTAGCATTTCTTTCAAGATCTGAACCCATGACTTTAGTTGACTTCAGTAAGAGATAGGTGCTTTATACCTTGCTAGCTATGTAGGGGAGAGGTGCAGACTGGTAGCATAGCATGGCCCATGATACAAGACTTTCAGCGACACAGACCTTTAATCAAAAAGCAAGACAAAACCTCCTGCTGTTACCCCCGTTCTGACCAATGGCCTCACCCAGAATTTGAGGTTTGCGTTTTGGAGGGGAAAAAGGACTAACAAGTACAAACTACCAGCACTATTAATACTTCCGTCATACCAGTAGTTACACCCTTTAGACCTCAAGTAATACCAGTTGATTTCAGGGGGATTAATAGCACAAATAAAGCTGAATGCGAGCATAATGCAAATGGTTTGTAGAATCAGCGACTAATTAAAATTTGACCCAGATCTGTGGTATCTAGGTCAAATGAAATAATTCCTATCTGAAGGCAATCCGTTGACTGACACGTGTAAGCCTGTAGTATAATGGCACTGACTTGTAACATGGATGTTTACATTGACAAAACAGAGTTTGACTTAACATCTTAGGTTGGACACGAATAGCCAAAAAATCAAATTTAACATATTTGTATTTAAGTAGAGAAAGTTCCAGATGATACCTGCATGGAAATTCAAGAACAGAAGCCATGGCATACATACGTGGGGAATCTGGTTATAACTACAGACAAAAACATTTGCATAACTTCAGCCTACTACGTATAGCCATGATTCAAGTCCAGAGTCAAACAAGGCTCTTGATAGGGAATCACTGCCTATCCAGACACAGAGGAACTGATCAAAAGCATCTCTTTCTCTTACTGAGCTCTAAACTCAGCAAAAGCCCTGCTTTGCTCAAAAACAAAATCTACCCACTGCCACAGAATGACAAGAAGTGTAAGTATAGAGATATTTTAAGAATTTACATAGCTCCATTGATTTTAAGTACTGCTCCAGCACTCCAACAAAAAAAAAACAAAACACAAACAGGACTGTCTTTGTTGATAAAGGAATTCATTTATCATGGTAATTTGTCTTGTTTGATAAGTTATATATAAGTAGTATAAGTTATATATATGTAAAAACAGGAGTATACATACCCTGAGAGAATAGTATGGTGTAGAAAGCATGTTATTTTGCATAAAAGTACTAAGTAAATAAATCTTGCAGTTAAATATAAGTATTTCTTTGGAACCTGCTTATCTAAAACAAACACACACACAAATCAGTGGAAATGTACGATTTGGACCATCTTTGCCCTGTCAGACTCCGCAGATAAAACTGGAATGCATATGGCTGAGAACACCTGTTGTACCTATTGCGTAGCAGGAGATTGCCATGCAGCAAGGTCTGTTGTGACAAGAATAGATGAAATGGTTTCAGACTAAAAGAAGGGAGGATTTAGAGTTTATTTATTTATTCACTCAATGTTACTCAAACATGCTTACCCAGAAACATGGTGGATGCCTTGGAGACATTCAAGATCAGGCCGGAGGGGGCTCTGAGTGCCTGACTGAGCTGTAGATGTTCCTGTTCATTGCAGGGAGCTGAACTAGACAGCCTTTAAAAGGACCTTCCAACTCAAACCATTCTATGATTCTATGAATTACACTTCCTAAATGCTTAAACTTATGAGATACTTTTCATTATTAATTGAAGTGATTCAACATTAATATAGCTTAAAACACGGCTAAACCCCTGTTGGCAATGACATTAAGTTGTATTTATTTTCAGAATTATTGTCTTATTTTTCTTATTTTTTTTTTCTCTCCAACTTTGGGTCTTCATAAAATATATTCTTAGCACAGGGCTCAAACACAAATGAAATTTATTTGGTAATCCTGCATAATTCTTTTCCCAGCTTGCTACCTGCATGCATGTCCTTGTACTTCACAGCTGAATTAGTTTCTAGTGGAGTGGACTACAAAGAAAAACAGCTCAAAAATACAAACAATCAGTTCTGTGATACCTTTGTTTAGCATATACTTATTTTTCCCATAGACAGATTGCAATCACTTTGGAAAGGAACATTGCAAAATTTCTAAACTCCCAGTATATACCTCTATAATATATATACATATATACACAATATATACTCCTATTTTGAACATGCCTATTAAAATATTGTGGTGCTTATTTTAAGTCAAATGAATACATTCCAGATAGCTAAAAAGACCACCAAGTTACAAGGAAAACACAGATGTACTAATCTGATATAAGCATCAGTTACTGTTACAAGAACCCTTTTTTGAAGCCCCTTTTCCCTAGGTCACACTGTATGAAAAAACATCTTTGATGGGAAGCTAGACACAATCTGCCATGACTGTTTCAGTCTTGTTTCATAGTCTTTTTCCCCAACAAGGAATCTTCAGTACTTTGCCTTCCCCAAGTTACTTTCCATTTTGAGATTAAAGCAATGACTTTACTACTTCCTAATCACTTCCTAATGGAAAACCAAGTTCTTATTCTCAGCTATCAAACCTGAATACCATATGTCTGCAGAACAAAATACACTGTGTTGGAAGGGTTGTTGTTAATATTTGTGATCAATTTAGCCTTTTATTTCCATTTATAAATGAATTGTTAGAGGATCACAATTTCTCCAGATACATACATTACTAAACATTCCAATGAGTTCTCAGTCCAGAATTGATTTCAAGCAGCTTTCTCTCAGTATTTTCCTACTGCTGGTTTGTCATTCATCATCAAAATTGCATGAAATTGCTCTGTTTCATGGGATGGCAACAATTTAAATTAGAAGAAAATGAAAATTAATAGCAGAAATGATTCCTTGTATTCCCCACAGACATTAATATTTGGATTAATAACTCACAATAAAAAATGTATGAAACTTCATTATCCACCAAGAAGCTAAAGTTAATTGCAAACTCTGCTGCTGGTTCCCATTTTGTACAGACAGCTACTCCCTCTGGGCCTCATCTTTGGGGATTTTGATTAGAATGTGCATACGATATGAAAGTGATATTGGCTAATAAGTAAATAGCAGTTTGGGAATTAGGACTCAATCCTTTCAACTTGAAATCACTGTAGCTTTTTAATGCTCCCTTTGTACATACAACACATTTTTAACAAATCACAAAAGCAAACCAAAAAATGACAGAATATTTTGAAAAACATTTTGTCCCTTAAATTGTAGCTACTCCAAAAATAGGAATGCCATCCCTATGAGTATATACAACATGTATCAGGAAAGTGGCGTCTGTGAAATACTTAAAAAGTTCCAGGACACTGCATAATTGAACAACAACAACAAAATTACAACTATCTTTACTCTCGCATTATTACAAGGTCAGTATTTAAACACTTAATTAGAAATTAAAAAAATACCTACATTCTTTTATGTAGGAGACTCCACTGTACATCTATCCTGGTATTGAGACATATTTATACAACGGACTGGTCTTACATCAGAAAGCTGCAGTTCTTTTTAAAGTACATTTCTCTCTAAATGTAACATTCGTGAGCAGCTTCTGGGCTGAATACTACATGCCACATCTAACAAAACCCCAGTTATTTAGAAATTAAAATAAACACATTGCTAAATCCTTTGTCAAGTAGGTAAAGCACACATTTGTTAGATACTCATTTACCAAGCGTGGCTGACAAATATTCCAATCACTACCACTTCCCACTTATCAGAGAAATGTATTAATTGACTCACGATTCCTAAATGCTCAGAATGGACTTTGAAAAATTAATGTCTATAAAGAAGGTTGGATATTTTCAATTGCTTTTGACTGTCAGGATTTTGACTAGTTTTCAGTTCATAAATAATATAAACATTATCACACTTGTTTATAGCACATTTTTCCTTACATTTGAGATCATATGAAATTTAATCATGTATTTATCTACTCTGTTTTCTCACTGGGGTTTGATTTCTGTTTTTTAGATCTTTGAGTACAAGAATCAGTTTCAGATCATTTCAACAATGCAATTCAGAAGGCTTTGTGAGAAAGAGCAAGTAACATCTGTACCATTCCCTACTGTGGAATCCTTCTAGTAGAACGTAGCTAAAACTCGTGCACACTCTTGAAAATGCTCACAGAGCCCATTCAATAACTCTTTCTTTAAAGCAGGAAAAATAATTAAAAAATAAAAATAAAACAACACGCATTAGCTTCTCAAACTTTCCCTGCAGCCCTGAAGACATTCCAAGATGCACTATTCCACCACACTCTTAGCTACTTCACTAAAAGCCAATTATTAGAGTAAAAGTCTTTAAGATAGAGCAGGAATTAATATGTACCAAACTGCAGCTTCAAAACCGTGAAAACTTATCATGTTAAAGGAAATACAAGACCATTTGTTTTTTGAGAAATAACACTAAGGAAACCAAATTTCAAAATAGCTCTCTAAACAGAGCGCTGTTATGTTGAGCTGTGAGTGAATTAGCTGACCAGGCTCCTGCAGAGAAACTGACTTCTATTTGCTCATTACAGGAAATCCCTGACCCTGACTGCACTTATTCACTCACCTTAAAAACCACCAGGTGTTGACATCGTGGCATGCTATTTAAAATCACTTCAGTAGCAATAAATGCATTTCAGAGCCAGTTTCTGCACCAGCATAATTTCAAATGTAAATTTTTATTAACTATACTCTCAGGAAACATTAAATGGCAATTCAATGTAGCTATAAAATAAAGCAGTGAAAAATATTCCAACGCTGGCTGAAGAAAAAGGATACAGCGGTATTTGTCTGAACTTCAACCTAGAAAAAGCAAGCCTAGTTCCTACATACAAACCTAATGCTATGCATCTGACTCATGGCAGCTAAACACAATAGACCTTTACTTGCTGATGAGGTAATCCTGCTCCGTGCCAGTGTGCTACCTTGTCAGGCACTGTCCAGTCCAGTTTCTTCTCCAACCAGCTGACCTTCAGGAGTTGAGTCCTTTGGAGTCACTACCAATTACTGATGGCAGTTTTTTTAACACCTGCTCATGTACTCAAATAATATACTGTTTGCATTGTCCTCTGCTGACAGCAGCTATCCCCACAGCACAATTAATAGAACAGAAATATGAAAGTATTCAAGGCCAGACTGGATGGGCCTTCTGGCAGCTTGGTCTAGTTTAAGGCATCACTGACAATGGCAAGGGGGTTGAAACCAGGTGATCTCTACAGTCCTTTTCAACCCAAGCTGTTATGATTCTACAAACAATATAAGCTCAACATTGTCCTCAGCCCAGCATATGACTGTAAACTTTATGAAAGGCATTTCAGACTGTTACATGAAATTACAAACTGCCGTGCCATTCTCACTCTACATGGGAGAGTACTTCTGGGTGCAAGAAACATTCCAAGATCCCTCCTGCTTCACCCTGGAAATGAGCATGAGTGTGGCCAACAGTCAGTTCTCTTCCCATTCCCTCAGACATCTGCACCAAACACAGGTCAGCCAGATTTACCAACCAATACACTTCACTCTTCAGGCAATAGTGCATGGTTTTTGTGAAAGTACCTCTATCCACCTGAAGAAGATGTTCTTAAATATTTTGAATCATGTCAAAAGCACATATAGAATTAAAATAAAAAGTCTGATTTCCATTTGATATCTTACCGCTGTAAATGTCATAGTCTTAGTGTACTTAGACTACATACATAAGCTGGACAGTGTTTACAAAAAGTTATTTGCACCTCTCTGTAAACTTAGATTAGGAAAGTATGGAGATGAGCATATTGGACTAATATGACATATGAAAGAAGGGAGAAAGGAATGATTTTTTACTTAATAACCACATTATTAAACGTTAGATGACTTTAGAATCTTAATTTCACTTATTGTGGAACTTCTGATGGAACTTCTGAAAGACTTGCCATTATAAGGTATAACTGAGAATCAAAAAAAAAACCAACAACAACAACAACAAAAACAGTGCAACACATACTGCTAGCGAAGCTGAAAATGGAAGGGAACAGACAGCAAATGATTCTTGAGTGTGACTACAAATAGCACTATTTCCCTCTCATCAATCTGATGAAAAAGATTTAGTCAGTCTTTCCACTGACTAAAATGAGCATTAGGTCAGACTCAGCCTACGTGAGTACCAGTTCTGCCTCACAGAAAGGCAAAAACTTAGAGGGGATCTTACAGATTAGATATCTGCTCTTCCACAGAACAGAGAAACAAAAATAATTATAGACTAATGCTCACACACAAGGTGAAAGTAAAACAGAGTAAAAATTAATTACTACTTCTCTGACACAGAGTTTTTAAAACAATTAATACATCACATTGGAATTCCTCAACAATAATTCAGGGGTGGGGGTGGGGTGGGAAGAATCTTTTAAGGCTGTTTATAGACTCTTCTCTTGGGAAGATTCTCTGTTTTTACCATATATACCGGGACAAACAGACAGTAACTCTGTTCTTGTAATCAGACCACTTGCAAAGCTGGCAAAATCCCTAAACACCAACAAAAGTACTCTAAGCAGTCAACTACTGCCTCATTTCAGCTAACTAGGATTCTTTCATTTTAATCAGACATCGCCTTACTAACGCCTTCAAAAGTATCATGAATGTCAGGAAAAACAAGCAAACAAAAAAACACAACCAAAAAAAAGTTTTTCCTGACTTATTTTCCCTTTCTCGTAAAATTTAGACGTTTATCATTTTAATAGTTCTGTATGATACGATGCTGGATATAAGTGGGCACCTCTGCTCAATTTCATTAGCTGAATTATTCATCCTTTTCATACTTCTGCAAAATTACTACTGATGTTTCATAATGCAGTCGCCATTTCTGCAGGGGGCCTACTTCAATACAGCACCAGACATAACATGCTTGATATTTGAAACTCTTGTTTTCACAGCTTCTTAGCATCTTTTCACACTCCTTGTTTTTCAGTCTTAATCACTGTAAAGTAACTTCACTAGTGTTGAAAGATCAAGGAAGAGGTCTCATTAACCACTCCTGTGGTTCTTTTCTTTTTTCCCCTGAAGAAAGACACTCTAATTAAATACTTGTCTTAGATATTCTCAAGGCATTAGACTAGCCCAGACAGTCTGAGTGAAAATTAAACAGTGTGAGATCTGAGCAAAATGGCAACATCAGTCATTCCTGCCAGCTTCTGCCAGATGTACCTCTGGAGAGCTGATGTAAAGCTTTACTGGTCCCATCAGACATCTTCAGTATTACATACAAAATGCCTTCTACCTTTAAGCATGGCGACCAGATAAGTTCAAAGACATCTTTGTACTTCTGTAAGAATGTCTTTGAAGATTTATTTCTCTCAGGGAGGGCACTCCTTAAGGAAATTACAGCTAACACTTTTTAGCCCTTCATTACATGAGTGTGGAAGTTTTTTGGTAGGAGATCATAGAACCACCAAGGTTTAATAGATTTCCAAGATCACCTAATACACCCACCACCAATACTTCCCAACTTAATCACGTCCCTTACTACAACAACTGAACATTTCTTGAATACCTCCATGGACAGTGACTCCACAACTTCCCTGGGCAGCCTGTGCTAGCACCGGACCGATCTTTCAGAGAAGAAATTCCAATCAGAGAATATCCAACCTGAACATCGTCTGGCACAACTAGAGGCCATTACCTGTAGTACTATCATGAGTTATGTAGGAGAAGAGGCTGACCTGCATCTCACCACAATCTTCCTTCAGGGAGTTGTATAGAATGATAAGGTCACGCCTCAGCCTCCTCTTCTCCACACTAAACAACCTCAGTTCCCTCATCTGATCCCCATAAAGCTTGGGCTCCAGACCCCTCACAGCCTCATTGCCCTTTTCTGGACATGTTCCAGAGCCTCAACAATATAGTGAGGGGCCCAACACTGAACGCAGTACTCAATGTGCAGCCTTATCAGAACTGAGTACAGAGGGATGATCATTTCCCTGCTCCCGCTGGCAACACTACTACTTCTTATAAAAGCTAGGATGCCGTTGGCCTTCTTTGCTGCCTGGGCACACTGATCATCAGCCAACACCCTCGGACCCATTTCTTCCACCCATTCTCACAGCAATTCTGCCCCAAGTTCCTCACTAGCAAGAAAGTCACGCAATGATTTTTAGTTCGACCTCAGGCCCATTTCAGGATTTGAACAGGTGATCATATGGTGACAATAATGAGAAAATGGTAGTTGTAAATATCCAAAGGGTTATTTACAGGAAAAACTCACCCATATGAAAGCCTTCGGTCTGCTGGGAACCACTGAAGCAACCTCCAACAAGGAGCAATCTCCAAGAGATGCTGCTGCCTTAGTGGTGGTCAGCCCTCAAATGAGGTCTAGAGGAGGTGGAGTCAAGCTTCACCCCTTCTGGGAGCACAGCTAAATTACTCTCACCTGTGCTCCCACAACAGACCCAACACTTGCCCCAGCTCATTAATCAGAGGTTCAGGCTGTGATTACCAATTTCCCATACAGAGATCAATAGCTTTGCATGAAGGGAAGGAGGGATAAAGTCCTGACTGCACATACAGCCAGAGGTTAGCACTGTTACTTGTCTATAGCACAGCAGTTTCAGTCAAATAATTAATAACAAATAAGCTGAAAGATGGCTAAGTTTCTATACATTCTCCTTCTTCATACAGTACAAAACATTTCTCCTTCTGAAAGCTAAAGACAGAATACTTGTGACATTGAATAATCATGTGGAAATATGAATCAGGGAATACAGATACCCATTGCAGGGCATGTTTTTTGCTTGATTCTTTTTTTTTTTTCTAAATTAAAAAGGAAGATAGTAAATTTGTCAAAGATGCATTTTCCATCCACAGGGAACACACTTCTCTCAGGTGAAACCAAAAGGAACACCTCAGTTATCAGCAGTATTGGCGCTGTTACTGCTGTTTTAAGTGGTTTAGTGCAACAGCTCCCTGACAATGACCTGCGCCCTTAAAACTTGCATAAGAGAAGTAAAGATGCTGATAAGCTGCTATTATTTACCAATGAAAAAACAGACCACACGAAAAAGAGGCAAGAGGAATAGAAAGAGCAGAAAAAGGATAGAACAGGGAAATTAGAACCTGAATTTTCAACAAAACAACTGTCAAGACCCATCTAAAATTGACAGAAATATCTACTGTGTCCTAGCAGGAGTCTTTCTATTAGTCATGACTTTTTCATAGATAATAAATACTGTAAATCTTGCTAAGAGTCATGTTCACAGTAATTATATTTCTTAACTTTCTCTGAATAAATATCAAGACCCATATGCTCTCCCTCTTGGGAAAATCAAGACATGTTTTTTAGCAGAACAGTCAGTGTGGTTGACTGTACCACCAAACAAATATTTTCAGAAGTAAGGGAGGAGGTGAAAATTCGGGATTACAATTGCAGTAAATATCAAAAGGTAAAGAGTCAGAGAAATCTGCATGTGTTTAGTTTTGGATTTGCAGCTTTTGTAGGTTTTTTGTTAATTTGACTTTCAATCAAAGTGATGTTTTAAGAATTGATTGAAAGTTTGAATTATTGGCCCTTTTCCCAACAGCTTCTGTAGTAGACAGTCTTTAAAAGCCAGTTTGATTATAAATCTACAGCAGTGTGTGCAAGCCGTGAAGTGATTTTCACAGTATGCAAAATCTACTGTGCAGATTCATAAAACAAATCAGTTATATGAAGTTTTAATGGCATCATTTAGATCAAGTGATCTAATAACTATCAATTTCCAAAACACCTACAGATTTCACAATCACTTGTAAATTATGCATATATGTGTCCACATGTACATTATGTATTATGTACCTATATATATATAGTATTGCATAAGTAATCATTCAGAATGAAGTCCTTTAACTTTTTACTGTGCAATGTAATATTTTGCTTCTTCTCATCTACCATATGCAAACAGGATCCCCATTTTAATATATGATTTTAAAGCATGAATGCAAAGATATAAGCATGAGAGATGCTGTACGAACCCTGCAGTCAATTAAGCAAGCAGTTCATTTGAATACCTTCTTTTTATAACTTTTATCCTCAGATAACCTTGCCAGAAGACAAGAGTAATGTTTGCATGAATTACCATGAAATTGCTTTACATTCCAGTGGAGTTTTCATGTACTGGTTGTGCCCCTGTTACTGTAACATGGCGCAAGCAATTCAGAACAGACCCCTCTTATTTTTTTGGTTACTCTACTGTTTTTATTTACTCTCATCTCATCAAAGAAACAAACACTCCTTTAATTTACACAAAAATGCCTGAACTACTCTTCCTCACCAAAGTCCAACCTCAACAAGATCTGCTTGTGCTGTATATGCTCATAAAATTGTTTTCACTTTCTGAATACTCACATTTCTGACTCTTCTTTTCTGTCATATCTATGGAAAAGTTCACAGAACAAAGCAGAAACCTTCCATTAGAAAAACACTTCTTAGCCCACAGCATACAGCACTACCGAATCTCCTGCTGAGGCAGCATACTGAGCCACTCTTGCTCTTTGCCATTCCAAATTCCACCTGGTAAAGCTGGGCAGAAAAGATGTTTTAAAGAGACCTTTTTTGTGTGTGTATGTATTTACTAAAGTGTAAAACAACCAGCATTAAGACGAGGAAGAGTGAACAGAATAAAGACAAGGCTGTCAAGAATATATATACAGAGGCTGAATATCTTTAGGGTGGAAGTCAGGGACAGGAAAACACCCCTAAAGGAAGTCTAATCAGTCTTTGCTTTTATCCTGTGGGCTTTTTGATTTTTTCCTGTAAAAATATTAGACATAACCTTGTTTGTTTGTTTTTCAAATTCCTCCTAGCTCCCAGCTATTGCTTGTCCCTCTTATCATTAAGATAATTGTAGAGAGTGGAAATCAGAAGCATGCCTCCTTGAGTTTGTTATGCAACTAGCATGAGTGGCACTGCTGCAATATTAACACTACAGTTTTCCAATACTAACCCCTCGTACTGCAGGTGCTTTGTTGCAGCATAAATCCCAACAGAAATTACACAAAGGAAGAGAGGTATCACACAGTTTGTAGGCAGCATGTTTGCTGAAATACATCTATTTACCTACAATTTAAAAAGAAACAAAAAAGGAAATATCCAAACATACTGTGAGACAAAGAAGAAATGATTTAAACATTACTTTTTATTCTTATACATTCTTAGCTCTGTACACATAAGAAATCTCCCTTGCTTAACTGTGAATTTATGTATTATGAGAGGACAGCGCTCCCTGATAAAGAATCTTAATTGTTTTCTAAATGTCATAAACTGATATTAGACACTGAAAGAGCTGTATCACACAAGAAGAGCTGGAAATAAAGATCACCATAAGAAGCTTATTCCTGTTTTCTTCCCTAATATTCTCAAACAAGTCCATGAATAGGGTGCTTGCACTTGCCTGTTGTTTAGTCAGTCAATGGTAACAACACTGCAACCAGCTCTGTGAAATTCCGTTTGATCTTCAGTGGGACAGCACAGCATCAATAAAAAAAGAGAAGGCTCAGCCTCCTAAAAAACCTGTCTACAAAGGACATAAAAGAAAAAAAACTGCAGATGTTACTGTAGTGTGTTGTTAGTCAGATAGGATCGAAGTTGAGTAAGGAAAAAAATATAATAAACAATGGTCAAACAAACCTAACTGCCCATTGTTGATTCCTCTGCAAACTGAAGTAAATGCCTGTGTCTTTGTTTCCACAAAACACCTGAGGCTAAGTAACATTATGTTTCTGCTTTATTTCTTTCTATACAGCTTTGGAGTATCTCACACACATCATGCTTCCTAGAATAGTCATTATTTCATCAAATTTCAATAGAAACAAATTGCTTTTGCATTATTGAACTTAGTATACAAACAAGTACGGGTGCATGTATAGCTCTCAATGCTTGTTTTGAAACCCATCTATTTCTAGAGAACCTCAGATCTACTCAAATAATACCTTTTGTTTCCTCTTATCTAAATGCAAGTTCTCTCTCTTCAAAGTATCTAGAGTTCATTGTTCTTTATTTCCAAGTGCTGAATGCGCAAGACTGCACCTTCAACCAGCTGAAGCCCAGCTAACAGCAAAACCAGATAATCTGCCTTTCCTAGGTAGATTTATCTTAAAGTTGTTAAAATCTATTTCTGCCTTGCCAAGCAAGATCTTGCAGAATATTCAATTATTTGTTTCTACAGAGACTTTTTGATTCCTAATAAGCAACTGCAGTACTTTCAGACAAGCAGGTATGCAAATTGTGTTTCACACCACATACTGAAAGCATATCCATTCACCTAATGAATGGACTTTGAGTAACTAAAGGACTGCTATTCTTGTTATCTTTTAATTTAAAATTAACTTAGCAAAGGCTACTTACAAATGGGAGAATCAGCTGTTTCAGAGGCCTGTTTGTTTCTGACTTGCCGAAGGTATAACATCTAAACACAACCTATATCAGTTAAAATGAAGATCACACTTTCTTTCATGTTCGATGTAACTGAAAAAGATGAAACTGAAGTTCATTATTGGGCATCACTTTAAATAGTGTTTTAAAGTGACTGAAATTACTGCTTACTGTCTATACAAAATTTCTAAGCATTTTGTGGAACAAATAGAACTTGAGAACTTCCACGCATTTCCTGAAAATCAGTGGAAAAAAAAACAAACATCAGGCTTTTCAAAGTAGGACCAGATTTTTGGCTTCAGCAGTATCATGCATACCTAACAAAAGAAAAGTGAGAAGGACAAGCAAATTTTCTCCTGCTCTTAATTTCATATCTTAGAGAAGTATTAGATGGCCTCATAGGTCCATCTGCACTCCTTAACTTGTACAGATAAAAGTCCAGGATCTTACAGGAGAAGAAACTGTACATAAGCTGTAAATGAATAAAGATTGGTATTGGAAAAATGATAGAATTATAAAGATATTTACCTCTGGAAGAAAACGGTAATACCAAGAAAGCAATATCATGAAAATAAATTACTTGTATGTTGACTTTAGAGAATATATTCTGTAAGTTTGGATACTTAATAGCACTAAGACAGTACTACTTTCAACAGTCATGGAGTTTAGCTTGGAAATAACAAGTAATTTGTCAGTAGAACAGCAGGGGGAAACAGTGAGACATTTCTAAGCATTAAAACACTAATATTTGGTAGTAACCGAAGTTTCATCAGCTATAGGAACTGATAAGTTTAAACTCACCAAATAAAAACAATGAATAACTGAAAGCTTCAGTACACAGGCTGACAGCCAGAAAGGAAAGTTTGCAAATGAGAACTACCATTTACTAGAATATAGAAATCTTCAGCTTACAGTATGTATTTGCCTGATTTTCTTCCTGACTCAACATCGCAGTTTTAGGAATGTTTTAGGAATGTAAGTGTGTGACCTTTGAGTGATTATCATCTAGAACACTTAGCTTTCTAGAGCTCATAAATTACAGTTAAAAATAAATTTCAAAGCCACGTGATTCACTTCAGATCTCAAACTAGAAAAATTACACTAAGCATTCCCTAAAGAGCTGCCAGAGCTAGTTAGCTGAAGTTTATTTCAATTTCAGCTTCTCCATAACCATCTGTACTGAGTACTATCCATCTAAACAAATAAGTTCTTTGCTCACAGTCATGTATATGACAAACAACTGAACATACAAAACATGGCAAGAGGCCTTCTATACTAGAATTTTCTACAGAATCATACAATGGCTTCTGTTAGGAGGACACCGCACACACCACCAAGTTCAAGCTCCCTGCCACTGACAGAATTGCCAACCAATAGGTCAGACTCTGCAGGACCTGGCCTTCAATGCCTTGAGAGATGGGGCATTCACAGTTTCTCTGGGCAACCTGATCTAACACCTCACTATTCTCTGAATACAAGATTTCTTCCTGACATCTAAACTAAACTCTTTTAGTTTAAACCCATTACTTCCTGACCTATCACTTTGCACTAAATCAACTGTACTACTCATCTTGGTGTCATCTGCAGACTTGCGGATGGTACCCTCCATCCCAGTGTCTATATTGTTGATAAAGACATTGGAGAGCATTGGTCCCAAGATGGACCCCTAGAGGACACCATTCATGGCCTGCCAGCAGCACCAGCTGGACACTGAGCCATTAACAAGTTCCTTCAGGTTACGACCATTCAACCAATTATTTATCAACTGAATAGTCCAGCCTTCAAATCTCTCTCTCTCCAATTTAGAGATAATGATGTGGTGCTGGATCATACATATACATATTTTATAACTGACATAGAAAACTCTTAAGGTATGGAAGGTAGTGAAATATCCCCAAAAATAAATATATGAAGGGCTGAAGTGTTTATGCCTGGGTTAGTATGCATATATCTATATATCTATATATGGGTACATAAATATACATTTGTGCCTATTCGTGTTTGTATGCATGTGCATACAAAATGCTGTGTATGTGTCATTATGAAAAAAAAGATGCTGTCAAATCCAACTAAAGTGATAACAATACACAGATAGGAAAAAGAGAAGATAAATCATTATTTTCTAGAAAACTAGTCAGAACTAAACATAAATACAGTAATTATTACCAATCCATTTATGAAACTGATGAATCTCTTACAAATTAGAGGAAACTGTACTTCACTGGTGATGTTATAGCTCCCAAGTCTCTTCCCTGGCTACCTGTAGTGAAGGACTTATTAGCCAGAAAGTTTTGACCAGCCATCCTTAATTTCTGTATTCCAAATGCCACTGTCAATTCAGCATTGGTTTCAGGACCGATACCATTCTCAGTTCAGTTAATTCTGTTACATTCTGCTCTATCCTGTTTCTCTGCAGCTAAGTTCCAGTGTCTGAGAATGCAGCAACTATTTCTTGTACAATACATTTCTAACTATACCATAAAAGTGCTGTAGACAGAAATTTAGAATGGTATTCTGGTTAACTTTATTCTCTGTTTGATAAAACAGACCTTTCCTATTGCATCCTGAGTTCTGTAAATCAACCTCGATTAACAAAATTTATCCTAAACACTACAGAATTCCCAACCTTGGAGAACTGAATTTAGTATAAACACACACAGCATTTGCATGTGCGTATGTGTTACATTCCAACTAAAAGCATGAATAATCCAGTACAATTAAATATGCCAAGATGGAATATGGTGAGCAATTTCTGTTTCAAATGTTATCCATATAAATTCATACATGGCATATTAATTGTACAAATTCTTCTTTTTCGGTATTTGAAACATTTCTCTAGACTTCATGACCCAAAACTGTCTTCCTAAATTTAGCTGGAAGAGCTGCAAAAGCAAATGATAATGTATGTGTCACAATATTAAACACAAGCAGCCTTTTAAATGCAAATTTTTGGTTGCAATGCAAACACTAAAAAAAATAAATAAAATGCATGTGAAAACAGTCATGCAGTGATGGATTCTTTATCATTCAGAATATGCCATGTGATTTTTCTACACTGAAATTCCTGAGTGCAATTAGAGGAGACTCGTGGGCACAAGACAATTGCAAGCAGATCTGACAACTTGTGCTGACCTCTAGAAATTGTGCTGCTGTTGAACAGTCAAGCAGTTATAGTTTCTAAAATGCTCCTTAAAAAACTGTATACGAAACAATAATAACAACAAAAACCAACAGGATCACCCACGGATGATTAGAGTTACAACATTTAATTGCTTAATTACTCCCTTTGAATTTTTTTTACACATTAAACAATATATATACATATATATTGTATATTGTATATGTACATTGTACATATATATTATATATATATATATTATGAAAAGGTGTTCAATCCTCCAGCACTTAAGCCACTAAGAGACTGAGGCATATAAAGGTACGCTCACTGATCAGAAGTGACTGCATTACTACAGGAAAAAATGCCAACATTTGCCAGTAGAGGACTGCTAACTGACTGTGTGTATGCTCTTTTCCTGCTCACTTAAAAAGAAAACCTTCCTGACCTGGTGGAATGTTTTTATACAGCAGTGGAGCGTGTTACATGATGACAGATCAAACCTCCATGCTAGAGTTAGGATGTGTTAATTATGACTGAAAGAGATCAAAAAAGACCCTGAAACAATTCATAAGGTCCATTTTAAAATTAAGTTTCATCAAAAGGATGGCAAAAAATAATAGCGCTCAAAAATTCCTGAGGGAAAAGGGGGAATATCTTTATGTAAGAAGAATAGCTCAGTCACAACAGACTGGGAGGACACCAACATCAAGAGGACAACACCTAGAAAACCAGAAGCAGAAGAATTTTCTTAGCAATCTTCCTGTCAGCACTCTTTCTATGTGTGTTCACAGTTGAGAACCAAGCTCCCTTCATCCCACAAATACTGCAGTCTTCTTAAGAGACAGAGCAAAAAGAATTCAATGGATCAACCTCAGGCTGGCTAAATTCTTGGCAGATTAACTAAGTACCATTCAGGAAAAATAAGCATAATTTAACATCAAGATGCTGGGAGGAAGGGAGGGTGGAGTAAAGACTGGTAGAACTTTGTTACTGGAAAGATGGATTTGCATGCAGGCAAAACTTCTGCAGAATATAACTGCATGTTTGTGTTGGTATTTAAAGACACATCTTCAGTGAAGCACAGTGAAAGTTCATAGCATGATCTGGCCTTGAGCAGGACACTTAGGAGACTGATACCCAAAAATGTGCTCATCTATGGTCCAATTTCAATCCTATCTGTGAACATAGCCTAGTATAACTGCTTTGCAATACTTAGTGAAAAATCACACGCTCATAAGTAGACATATCAAGACTTTATGGAGCAAGGATAACTAAGATCACTACCAACTTTAAAAGAAGATACCTACAATCTAACTTTCTTAATTATCTGCACCTAGTCCTCAGTATTTAATTATTCAGAAAATTTATGCACTCTACCTAAAATCAGGTTTCAAATGAAATGAGGCAAGTTCTACCAATCGCTGTTTTCTCAATGAGAAAATAACACTCCAGTAACATCTGAGTTAACTGGAAAGAGAAACTCTTTAAAATCAGTATACTCCTCGAATATCTCCTTGGGATAAATCAAAGGATAGTATTTACCAAAAATAAGAATCTGATCCTCAGAATAACAAGAATGGATTTTAAGTGCCTGTTGATCATGTTAGGTAATCCAGTTCAAAACTGTGAAATCTAAAGACTCTGTTTATGTGCTTTCTAGCCTCTAGAATTTCAATTCAAAGCAAGTAACACCTGAACTTTTAGTTCTCCCATTTACATCAAGCTCTCAGTCTGGACCATTAAAATTCCCATGGCACCTTGAGAAGGCCAAATGGCAGTGGATTTTTTTGCAGTGAAAAAGGTATTCTGAGATTCACAGAGCTGTCCCACCTGCAGGACTCACCACAGTAGGGCTTCTCAGAGATTATCTATGAAAATCAGGTTCCAAAGGTGAAAAGGGAAAAAGAAAGCCAGCTTTACACCAAAGCACAAGATGCCAGATTATTCAGTAGATCCTGAGTAAAACCTTGGTTAATAACACAAAATATTTCAAAACAGCCTATGCTCTTTGCTCTACACCCAGATAAGATATTTAACAATATTCTGCCCACATAAACATTGGGAAAATATGAATATATTGTCTGGTTGAGTTGGTCTTTTTGCTTTTCCTGTCTACTTGCAAGTAAACCTTGTTATTATTTTGCATTTTTATGGCTGAAAAGCTACAGTTTTGAAATACCAAAATAAAGAACACATTTATCAGCATCTTGAATTTACATACGCTTACGTGAGTCTTCTCATCCCAGCACTCTGTAGGGAGTCTGCTGCTAACTTGTAAATGTGCCTGTTCAATTAAGTTTTAAAGAATGCCTTTGTATAGAGAAATAAATAAATGAAAGGAGCATGTCCCTGTCTGCTCTAAGTGCCTTTGTGATGGTGGCTAATAGCAGATGACTTGGAAGCACACACTGAATTTCCTGATAATCTAAAATCACTACACCAGTAGGTTTTCAAAGCAAGGCAGCTACTGGGTTCGTTCCATGTAAACTCAAAAGAACTGGGACTACTTAATTCAGTAACATTTTCAATGTATTTTACTGTTTTTGTTCTCATTCCTGTGCTTACACATGCACACAAACAAAAGAATTTGGCTAATTTAAAAAGATGTCCCTGACTTGTCTCCTTTCTGAAATGGAATTATATTCCTTGCTTTAACCTACTTATCATTTGCTAGACATCTCCCTCA
This sequence comes from Coturnix japonica, assembly GCF_054131305.1. Classification (NCBI taxonomy): domain Eukaryota; kingdom Metazoa; phylum Chordata; class Aves; order Galliformes; family Phasianidae; genus Coturnix; species Coturnix japonica. Next base: position 6,786,381 of record NC_140667.1, on the reverse strand, counting down.
TCTACCATATTTTACTTCTGAACCTGGGTAATCAATGCAAACACTGCAGGCATGTGAGAAATCGCTGAATAACAAATGACTAACAGTCTGGTCTGACAGATATATTCTTCTCAAACAATATTGCGTGCTTTCATTGAAAATACTGACTGAATCCTTATGTGTGCCATCCATCTCAAGTGGGTTTTAAGATGAGTGATGTCAAAGTATACTAACGGTAATTAACAGTTGCTTGGTTTGTTGGGTTGTTTTTTTTTGCCTACCTCAGTATGTTCAGCAGGTGACTTCTTTGAGCTGTATGACTTCTTTGATGCAATATGATCCTTTCCTTCAAAAGTTTAAGTAAACTGTAACCAAAGGACAAATCCACATTACTTTTAAGTATAATGCTAAGGTCAAAGGAGGCATATAGCACAGATAGATAGGGAAATAGCGCCAAACATATGAATCCCAGCATCAACACCCAATGGTTGTCAGAAACACTTCGAATGGTACTCATTGAAAATTAAAGTATGCTCTGTAACAATGAGATCCATTTCAATTTTTGGACTGATACAGGATAAAATTCCAAGTGCTTTTTTCCAGTCTGCAAGAAGAAAAAGCACATCAGAAAAATAAAAGGATAAAAAAAGGAATACTAATCAAAGATCCAGTGATGATTAAAATTGAAACATAGTAAAACTATTGAATTTTATGCCATTAATGTGTAGGATAAATGAGACTGAAGCAGTATAAAAATTAACCAGAAAGAAGGAAAACTTTAAAAGGAATGACATCCAGAATTTACTGGGCTCATCAGGAACAGCTAAGAGTTGTTTTGGTACTAAAATCATCATGCTTTTAAAACATTTCTTAGACAAAATATGTCCCCATGCAAGATCTATAGTCTGCAGCTGATGTATAAAGCAAATGCTCCCTGTACATTTAAAAAAAATACAGACTTCTATGGTTTCATTGTAATAACTTGAAGGTTATATGATAATATTAAGGAACAAGAGATAACAACTAACATAAGAACAACACAGAGCCACACAGCTTAACATAGATTTGAATGAAAATTCCAATCTACTAAATCAGCAAAGATTTTAATATTCAGAAAACAAGGTTCGTATTCTATTGTTACATGCACTGCAAGAGCACAATTTTTTTTTTAATTTATTTCTTTTTTTAGCATTTGATTAAGAATAAAGTTAATTTCATCAAATGAAACAAAGGAGCAGTTGGGAAATCTAGTTTGCAAGAAATTGCTTACATACACTGCATTTTTGACTGAGATTTGAATTTTTGTAGTAGAATAAATACAAATAAAACTGGATGGAAAGTATCTGCCAGGTGAATTTCTCGACTGCAACTGACATGCTACATAAACACCTGCTAATAAGACACCAAAAATGTCCACAGAACTTCAGCTGGAAAGCATAAAGAATTATTTCCCTTAGAGAAGGGACAATGAGTTAATATGATTCAAAAAGGTAAAAATATAACATTAACAATATTATTAGAACTCACAACAGTTAAGAAGTTAAGAAGATGAGATTAAAATTCAGGAGACCGAAGCTCACCTTTAAACCAAATCAGCTCCTCTCACTCTTGAGCTCTCAAAAAGAGATACTCAAAGAAATTTCCAGAACATCTGGCATCACACTTATAACTTGTGCTGCTGACATAGAGCTCTTCCCAAAACATGGTCGTAATGGGTATCTTTCTTTGAGCTCACCAGTTCTCTTTTTAGTAGCCTGTCTTTTGCAGCAGTCCTACAACAGTGCAAAGATTGAACTTTCACATGGACCAAAACTGAGCAGAGAAGAGTAGAAAAATATTAAGACTGACGGGGGTGAACTGGAGGGAAAGTATTTCTAGTTCATTAGCCCATCATCAGCCTAAGTCTCTCGAATTTAACTGAACCATACAAAATAACAGAACTCCATAAGCCAAAGCTTAGCTAACCATGTTGACTTAGTAGCCAAACCATAAAATCTTATTACTTTGGTTTTCTAACATGCAGACAGTGCTCTCATGGCTTCAAAAAAAGCAAGAGGCATTAAAGATTTTACAGACTACACAGCTCTTATATATTTCAGCAAACAATATTGACATCAGTGTCTTAAAAGGTCACACTGGCTAAGAAAGAAACAATGAATAAAGAATACCTCTGCAGAAAATAAAAACCACGGGATGTTTGTAGCAAGGGAGCAAGAAAAAAAGAAACCCTGCTGGTAGCACTGAAACTGGGCCATCTGGAGTTGAGTGCTGCATCGCCCTCCCAACCACTTGCTTGAGGCTTATAAACATCATAATCATAAAAGCATGCTTCTAGAGGGAATAGAAACTGCCCCAGGTAACCATGCCAATGTTAAACCATGATGATTTAGACCTCTAAAGTAAATAGGCCACAGCTATTACAAGCTGAAGAAATTAGGATAAGATAAGGTAATACTGGCAAGGTAATGTCTTTAACAATTTGTAAATGAAGAACAGTGGAGGCAGTCCTGTGGAGATTTTCAAGGACATAGAAAGAAATGTGCAACCTGAACAAAACTCTGCTTCTGTTCATGCTTTAGCAGGCAACATATTGCAGGACAGCCAGCAATATGGTATTTTTCATTCCTTAGCCTTGAGAGGATTTCACTACCAGCATTTTATTTTTTTTTTTCCCTCTAAAATTAAGCCTCCGTGAAGTGGTTTCTTGCTGCAAACAGTGAAAATAATCTTAGAGAATTCTAAGGATGGCAAACCAGCAGAAGAGTTCCAATTTCAGCAAGGCAAGTGGGTAAGGTAAAATCCCTTATGGAGTAGTACATTCTGACAGTTTCTCTCCAAATCTCATCCCAGGTCTGATCTGCTGTTCACTAATTACCTGTCTTGTTGCTCAGCCCCAGATGTTCCCTTCCTCAAAATCTCAGTTTGCTGCTTCTCTTTCCTGCTGTTTTAAAATAGTCTGTTCTCTGTGTTCAGGGTTAGCAGGATGCTTTTGCACTCTGTAAGAAGACAAGTAAGACTCAGGTAAGTCACTAGAAAAGAATCCAACAGTAAAAAAAAATGTGAAATACTGGCAAAAAAAGAAGAAAAAAAAAAAAAGCAAAGATAAAGTATTGCCTACTTAAGCTATCTTTCTAACCCTATTCCCTCTTTTAAACTACAATGAGCTACAAATAGAAATCTAGCTATTTTTTATTTAGAAATAAGTTCCCAAAGCCAGTAGCACTAAGAGAAAAGTGACTTCTTACATTCAACACACAGCCCAGTTAATTGGTAGAACTCAGTCATCCTCAAGGACAAACTTGCTTCTGATGCATTAGCTGAGTTTTGAGATTCCATTTGACACATCTGTGTGTCAACAACTATGACTGCAAATACAAAAATAACCCAGCAAGTCACTAATTGAACGTTTTCTGTGTAGAAATGTTATCTGCTTTAATTTACAACAGTGGAAAAAAGAAGGGAAAAATATCCCTGTGATGGAAAAATATACTTTCTCAGTAGTGCCATCTTTGTAAAAGAACGTACATGCCCTTGTTTCTATAACAACTTTAGGAGACAAAATCCTCTATTTCATATACATATATGTATCTATATATAGAGAGAGTCCATTTCAACCATACCTCGATCCTGTTTTATACTGCTGTAGCTCCCTTTATATTTTTCTGGAAACAGACTAAGGTTGAGATTAATTGGGACCATTATAGGCAAATACAGTAGATTATTTTATTTATTAACCTAATTACAGAAGAACCTTTTAGAAGGTCCACAGTAGCCTAAGCCTTCTCATCACTACTTATTACCAGAATAAATGGTCAATTTAATGTCACTAATACTATCTGAATAGTTTGATATTTATCCTTTGAAGAAGATATGAACAGATAAAGCAATCTTGTCAGAAACAAGATTGTAAAGAAAAATCTTACAGGAGAAACATGAATGTCTTAATGGTATGATGAAAAAAAAAATAAAATGAGAGTTTGACATTTTAATACCAAACTAAAACACTGCAGCGTTATCCAGATATTGGAATCCTGCCAGAGTAGCATAGTACATCACCTGCAATACAGGCAACTCCAGCTCAGTTATTGCTCCACCTAAACAAAAGTCAGACCATGACATCCCAAATATGCATTCATACACAGTCTCAGAAACACCTTCCTGAGCTCAAGAAGATTTATTTGACCTCTATCTTTACAGCCTGAAAAATAAATTCCTGTGCATTCTTTCAGCCATAAAGATGATTTCCTATTTTGTCAGATCCTTCTCCTAATTAAATTTCTAAACTCTGTTTTCTAAGTAAGCCACTCCAGATGTTCTACTTTGCCCATTTTTGGCACAGACAGACGTCACAGTTCTGGTTGTTCAAGCAATCCAAATATATTTCAGATAGCATTTCCTAACTAGACAACATGACTGCAGAGAAAAGTCATATAAAAAGTGACTCTACATGAAGAAAATGATAAAAATACCTTCTAGCAGAAAAGAGTAATAAGATGTGCAATTATATAGACAAAGCACGCTTAGTGATGACCTTTCTATATTCATATATTGCTCTGAAATTGCTCTGTGCCTGCTATTTATTTCCATGGAAAATACTACAGATACAAAGAGCACAATAAGGTTATTTGATAGAAAAAAATTTCAGCTACAAACCACTGTTTTTCAGCACCTACCACACTATTAACTAGGAATTTTCACCACTGATGAACAAGAGCCCACATGCCACATTCATATACATCTGCACCAGTGCAGATGAACTACTGTCTCTGATACCACTGCTGAAACACATCACTCACCCCTCACTGTGCTCACATCCAGTGCTTGGCCTCCATAAACATTTACCAAGCATCAGTGAATATCAACGGCTGCAATTTTTGACTCATGGAGGAATTCAGTGACATACCTTTGTTTCATCCGCACTTCCTTGTCAAATGTCCTTCTGTCAGAGTGCTCCTCTGCTGTCATCTGTGATACAGCAACAACATATAATGTAATGCTGTTGGGAAGGTACAGCCTTTACTGCCATACCACCAATGTCTGCCACTGATGTTGTGAACCAATAAAATAAGAGGCATTACATTTGGAGCAGCACTCATAGAATGGCATGATAGCCATTTAGTGTTGTCAGCCTTGAAATTTAGAAAACAAATAAATGTCAAATACTAAAAAGAATAGTTCAAAATACCTGCATCCGTAAAGCTGTGTATTGCAGTTAGATCAGCCAACATAATCCAGTCAGCTTTGGTACTTTTTATGGCTTAACTTACAAAATCTGGGCAAAATAGAATGCATTTAGAAATGTAGTTCAGTTATATCTTGTTAACTCTACAAACACTGATTTTATTAGAATTACTCTTAGCACACCTTCTATCACTACAAATCCTTGAGAACTGAAAGCTGTTATGAAGATGAATGTTAGAAAAAGCTGGACATCGTGGATTACTTACTCTGCAGGTGAGTTTTTCCCTAAACTACCTCATTTCTCAGTTCTACTGCATGCTAGATTGTTTTGAAGTTGGCATCCCACTAAGGCTGGAGGTTTGTTTGTAGCTAACTTCTAAAACAATGATCTAATCTCTTTTTCTGTTACATCTTGGCTTTCCCCTCCTCCCCTCTGTTGTTTTAGGTTTTGGTTTTGGTTGGTTCTTGTTTCTTTTTTATTAATGGGGGGGAGGATATATTTATGCATCCTACTAGATGGCAAAGAAAACAAATCACTTGAGCTTTACAGACAACTAGATACTGGTTTCCAGACTGAATGTCGCACTTAAGTAACTGTACTGTTTTCAAGAGCTGAATTAATTTTGGGCTTAGAGATAATTCTACATTCTGATGCTTTACTGCATCATATTTGCCATCATATCAGAAAAATAATTCAAAAATTATTATTGATATAGCTTCATTAGCAATGACTTGAAGTTTATGGCATACAATACGAAACACAAATGTCATCTAGGAACAGAAATCATTTGCTGAAAAGACTTCAGCATTGCAAAGTCTGCTGAGTCGCTTCTTCCATTCTATCTTAGGGCCTCAATTTCCTCACATAGAATTTTAAATCAAAAGTAAATGCACAGAAGGCAATGGAACAATATTATAGTAAAGCCTATCCAAGTGGAGAGAGAATTCAAGATCCTCAGTCTAACCTTTACAGCACCATAAGCATTTCTTTTTATATCTTAGAGAAAAAATAGCAGAGGTCATTAGGGATTTGGCCCTGTTCTAATAAGAATTGAACTCTAGCACATAAATACAGTGAGAAAAAAAGAGAGTTAATATATTTTCTTTTCCTTAAAACAAACAAACAAACAACAACAACAACAAAAACTTTAGTTGCTCACTAAAGAAGGCAGCCTATGCATCCACAGCTGCTTTTAGCATTCCAGGTGGTAAGAAGACAGTTACAGTTTGAGATTGGTAGGAAAAACCTCATGTTGGAGATTAAAATAATCAATCTGACCCCAGAACACTCACATGCTTTGCGCCAGATGTAGTGCTACAGTAGCTATACAGATAGTCTGTTCACGGACTTAACTCCGGTTCTCAGAGAGGCAGAGCAGCTCCCCAGCCATGCATGACAGTCTTCACTCAGACTTGCACAATACCTTTAAAATAGTTAGGTTGGCATATCTGGGTTCTATACTGTAACAAGAGAAAAGGCTGCACCTTCAAACATGGCTTCCAAGAAGAAAAAGATAACCTGCATCTTTTGAGGAGCCTCACGATGATAACAAGTAGCTTGAAATATTCTCCCATATTTTAAATAAAAAGATACCATTCTGTTTGCAGAGTCCAGTATAGCCCTATGTACTTCAAAGGAGTTAACTTCTCTTGTATGTTGATGGAAATGAAACCAGGATCTGTTCTGAGATATTCAGCGATTGCTATAGGAAACAAAGAAGTACCTACATCGTACACTGGAGTCAGAAAGGAAACAGGATACCAAGGGAACATGCAGCCTTGTGGCCTTACGCTGGCAATTTTGACTGTTAGACCTTCATGTTCTGATTGATATGGTCTAAGTGCAAGAATGTGCACTTAAAAATAAATGATGAAACTCAGTAAAGCTGCACTGGCTCACTCTGTATGTGTAAAAGTCATAAAAATACCATTAAAATGTATTGTTTAATATCCCAAGAAGCTTTTCCAATGCAATACTGTTTGATTGACTAGTATAGCAGAAAAGCACACAGATAGCCTGAGGAAAACAGGCTGGGAGTGGCATGTGCATGATTACACCATCAATTTCTTCCAGTTATTTTCCCTCTGGGTTTATTGCAGTTGTTTGTTATTTGTAAATGAATGGCAATATATTCCATCATTTAAAATTAAATCTGGTGAATGTTAGCACTCAGTTTAGAAGATGTATTGCAATGGTTGGATCTGCAGACTAAGAAAAATAACCTTATTGGTCTTAAACTATCCTGTAAAACACAAAAATAAGAACAAAAAAGAACAGAGATGTCACTCGTGAATAGTGCTCTTGTGGAATTAGTCATAAAGAGAACAGGAGGAAGAGTAAAGTATAGTTACAAGTGTTTTCATTTCAATGAATTGAAATCGAGACTTAGCGGCTCTTCCCCAATGCTGAAAGTGAAAAGTGGAAGTGAATTTCAGCCTATGTTAATGTTATTCAAACAAAAGGCTAATGTAACCGTATGGTTTCTTCACTCTTGTGTACACTTTTCTTTACCCACTGAAAACAATAACAAACAGTATTAGCTTTGTGTCCAGTTAAAAACTGATTCATTAAGAACATACAATGAGCATTTCCTTTTTCTCCTAAGCTCCTAATTTGCAGTGTGGTAACCATTCTGCACTAATTTCACCCACAGACAAATATTACATTAAACCACGATCTTAATAGCTGATCCACCTTAAGGCTTTCAATCACCTCGCAGCGCACTTTGTCTCTGATATTCTCACCAGCTCATGGTCCTTAGTAATGAAAAAATTTGAGATACCCTGAGTTTGCAGTCTAAGACCCAATACTTTACTGTTTTGATAAACACTGCAATTTTGCCAGATGTTTATAAGATTTCTTTTGTTCCTCTAGAGCACATGGACATGATGAGATATAAACTTAACAAAAATACATTTTTACGGCCAGAAAAAAAGTCTCTATAACGTATACCTTTACACACTAATAAAACATATATGAGTTTACAGACAGACTATGAATATAAATTGCAAATTGAGTGAATATAGTTAAAGTGGTTCAGAGGCGTGAAAGGAGTTCACAGTTCTCAGTTCCTCTTGCTGCCCTTCATCCTTCTCTTGCTTCTACAAATGACATTATTCTCTTGGTGAGTTTACCATTCACTTGGAATGTGGATGCATTTATCTATCCGAACCATTTAGACAACAAGCCTCCTGTACCACCTTCTATGCCACTGGTCTCTGTTGATACATACCACAACTTACAAACTCACCAAGCAGGCAGATAACACATAAGGTTTAGCACATTTAGCACATCTGTGGTGCATTCAATCTGACAGTGGCAATGCTGAAGAGATTTTAACAGAAACTGAATCAGATGCAAAATCTATATTAAACGTATAATTTCTACTGTTTCCTCTATAGTATTTTATATGTGCATTTCTTAAAGCTAAACAGAAAGTTATCGCTTTAGAACTGAAAAACTCGATTTTATATGCTCATATATTTTCTCAGATCAATTATTTGGAATTCAGAGTCATATAATAAAGAAAACCTACCTCTCCCAAACAAATGGAATTTGTTATTCATACTTTCAAGCCACAGTCATTAATTCTCAGTGTGAATGAAGCATAGTTTAGAGCGAGAAAACATTCAGCATATGTTTTGTCCAATATTTTTTGCCCTAAGATGAAGCAGACCTACATTTGTGCAATTTCTCACCTGCTCTTGGGTTGCTTCAGCTCTACCATCTGTGGGGAAGAAAGCTGCTTTATCAACAAATATTGAGCTTCATTCTCTGGAAAAAAAGAGGAATTCAATGAATGGCTTTATGAATAGGCTGTCTGAATTATTCATTACACAAGCATTTACTTTTGCTTGGTTAAACACACAAAAAGAATGCTCATTTACAATCATATGTTCTAGTTCTCTCCAAAATGAAAATTCATTCTGAGAAATAATGGCCAAATTAGTTAATTTTCATATGTACTAATACTCGTTTATTCCACAGTATCAGCTCTAGCTCATGCACTTTATTTTAAAAACCATTATTTCATAGATGAATTAATTATTGAAAGATTAATTCCTTTTTTAAATGATCCTCATTGTTTTTCTAAGCTTTTCAAGAAATATGACAGCAACTTTCATTTTAAAACAAAGGATTTTAGAAAAGACTTTGTTTTGTTTTTTAATTTGATGCATCTGAACAAACCAGTCAATCAAATTTACATTCCCTAAGGGGAAAAAAAACCTTCATACTGTGGGCAAAAGAAATCTCAAAAATAATTTCCAAACAAGCAAACGCCTACTTTAAATTTAAAGTTCACAGTGAAAATTTCAGCCCAAAAGAAGAAAACTCAGAAACTTCTTATGAAGAGAGAGTTCGTTTGGAGAAGAGGCCAACCTCAAATGATAACCAAATGGAGGGCTCTCTCTCAACAGGCTTACCAGTTTATTCTGCTGTGTAATAACAAGGCATAAATATAGATGGGATATGAGTTTACTCAAGAAAGGCCACAGATATCAATAGCTAATTTTATGCACCTTAAATGTTCCACAGAAACGTACCAAATAATGCATTTAATAACAATGACATATTTATCTCATTGGATACTGTGGGAGAACAAGCAGGCAAAGACAGGTAGTGAGAATCAGATTGCACCACAGGAAACACTTGAAACAGCAGTAAGAATGTATGAATGTATGATGAATGTAACAATAATTACATAATAAATCTCTAAAAAAAAAAAAAAAAAGAAAAAAGAAAAAAAGAATAAATATCTCTGGAGAAGAAAATAGTTTCATTTCTATTGAAAGGATACAAATACATGCAAAGCTTCAAAAATGTTTTGGATGAATATTTTTTTGGATTTGGTGAATTAAAAATTCATTTCTATCACTCTAAATAGAAAATAAAGCTGGATAGACAAGTGTTTCTCTCAAAATAAGTCAAGGTAGAAGGCTGCCTTAGAATTTTTCACAATTTTAAGTGACAATACCTAAAAACCAGTACCTAAGTGCACACACACAACAAGCTAACTGTTGGAAATAAGCACAGTCTGCAAAACCTCCAGTCTGCCCTGAAGTCAATATCAAGCACCCTACTGCCTACCCTCCTCAGGCATACCTGTACGTTACTGAGAACTCTAGAATGATAAGCTGAATTAAAACCTCTATAAGAAGTTTCATCTTCAAAGTAGACCACCCACCATTACAGGCAATCATAATTATTAACAATGATGATGCTGTATGCAGCAGGTAGGAGCAGGGTAATGTAAGGAGAGCAAAGGTGGCTTATATACTATAGAACAAATAGAAATATATTAACTGAAAATTCAAGTCATATGGGAGTGTAAAGCTGCCAAATTAAAATTAGCATTAACATACAATAGCAGGCAAAGGCAGAACCTCCAAACATTTAAGTCTGTAAATATAGCAGTGAATAAAAGTTCATTTCAGCCAGCTATTTCTTCTTACTCAGAAACTTCCCTGAACCCCCCCCCCCCAAAAGCTGCTATGCACAATCTGTCATATGAAAAGCAGTAGAATAGTAGACATATCAGAAAGCTTGATTTTTTTAATACTGTATTTAAAAAATAAAAAGTAAGAGTTATTAGAAAATGCTGACACAAGTTAGATAGAGGTGGGAGGATGAGAAAGATGATTAACGAAGAGATTTAAAACAAGCTGTATATGAGATGGCCTAAATTTCCTTACTGCTCAATTTTATGGCTGCCTTTTTCATTCAACTATAGCCATTTTAATTTGATAACTCTTATATAAACAAGTTTCTTCATCCAGTAGATATCACTGAGAGATAAAGGAACTTCACTAGTACGAGTGACTGAAACGAGCCTATGTTGTTGTTTCTGACCTTAGTGCTAGTTGGCATCATGTTTAAAAAGAAACCCCAAAACACAGAACTCCCGGCATGAAAACCAAGATGTATTGCTAAGAGACCTCAGCTGAAGCAGATTCCTGGGAAGCTGCCACGAGGAGAATGGTACCGGGAGAACTGGTGTGTTGTTTTTGTTTTTTTTTAAATGGAAAACTTTTTAAAAGCAAATCTGAGTGTAAAGAAAGATTGGAAAATTTGGAAGAAGGCCCACTTGGCTCAGCAAGGAGCTTCTTGATAAAAACACTAGAACATAAATAGAAACAGTTAGAAACGGGTGAGGTGCAAAATTAGAGTATAAATGAATTGTTTGGGTACTTAGGAAGAAAACATCAAGAAGGCTAAAACTCAGCTGGAGCTAAACGTGTCAACAGATACTAGAAGTAACAAGAAGGGAGTCTACAGGTACACCAGTTACAAAAGGAAGCTGGAGAAAATGAAGGTGTGTTGCTGGGTGAAGGAGACCAGAATGACCACAAATGAGGCAGGACAGTTTCAAATAGCCAAATTTTCTGCTTTCAAGACAGCTGAGACTCAACCTACACCTCCAGAGGAATTAGCATGTGATGAGGCAACAAGTTAAAGGCTCCCTAAAGAATTTGCTTGCATTCACATCTATGAAACTGAATGGGATTTCAGTAAGGGCACTGAAAGGGTTGGCTGAAAAATCTTTCTTTGTTTACTGACAGTAACATTTCTGCCAGGTTCTCAAAAACTGAGAAAATCTACAGCACGCATAACGATATTAACAACATGGACAGAAACTGGAGAAAAGGATTCCAAACCACCTTTTCAGAAATTATTGCAAAAGATTGGTTTAGAAAAAGAGATGTACCCCTCAGATAAACAGTAAGATAGTCTGGAAATAGGATAGCTTGTGTGAAGGTAGCAGCTGTAATAATGATGTGCAGATCGGATCAGATGCAGTAGATGACTCATTTCTTTGGCCTTCTATGGTGTCTAGCATGCATAGTTAATTCATTCTCCAGCACCCGCCTGCTAAAAATGTCTCTTTTAGTGTGCCCTCCAGGAACAGAGAAGATTTAGGATATTTTGCACTAATTTCTGTGGCTTTAAGGTACAGAAATGTAACTTTTTTGATAGGAGAAGAAAGAAAGAGCCTTCCTGAAAAAAACAGTTATATCAGTACAGAAGAGTAGCAATTCAGACTTGTCACTTTGCTCCCAGTGAATCTGGACAACGTGTAGAAATAACCATTCACCACACCTATCTTTTGTTTTATTTTTATAAAAACATACTGGGTTTAAAACAATGGGTTTATGCAACAAGGTTTTGTTAGTTGAAGCATTACAGAGGTGGCCAATGTGAGCAGAGTCCAGCTGCTTCATGTCAGACCAGAGCCAGTTTTAGCTGGCTCCAATGGGACCTGCTGCTGGCCAGAGCAGAGGCACAATCAATGCTAAGTGTGCCCTGGGAGAACAGATTTAAGGAAGCGAAAATCTGTTGTGAAACAGCAGCTGGGAGAGAGGGGAGAGAAATGGAAGAGAAACAGCCCTGCAGACTGCAAGGTCAGTACAGGAGGAGTTCCAGATGGAGCAGCAGAATCCCATAAAGGATCATTTTGGGAAGGATTGCGTTCCACGGGAGGGACCATGTGTGAAGCCAGGGTAGAAGGAGTAAAGGAGATGAAATATGGGCTGATCATAGCCCCAGCACCCTGTTCCACTGCAACGCTTCTAGGGGGAGGAGTCAGAAGAAGATGGATGGGGAGTGAAGGAAATTTTAGTTTGCTTTTAGTTTCTCACTGCTCTAGTTTGTTAGTAATAGGCAATAAATTACATTAATCTCCCTACACCAAGTCTGTTTTGCTTATGACAGTAATTGCTGAGCAATCTCCCTGTCCTTATCTCAACCCTTGAGCCTTTTTCCATCATATTTTCTCCCTTTCTTCTTTAGAGGAGGGGGAGAAAGAGAGAAGCTGCAGCAGTTCTGCTCTCCATCAAGGTGAAACCAGCACATAATCACGTTAAAAACAAAGTTAATAGTAATTACTTTCACCTTCCCTTATAAATGAAAGTTTGATTATGAACAGGTAAGACTTTATAGAATCTTTCTGACAGCGAAGCAATCCATGAGCAATCACACCCACTTGACTGTGTCAGTGTGTAATACAAGACATATTGAGTTTTCATAAAATAAACATTTGCAAAATGTACACTGCATATTATTTATGCATTTGTTCTCTGAAACACACTGTAATGCTAAATGTAGCAGCGTGAACATATGAGCTAGCCTTCCTACAGCCAGATTCAGCTGCCTTTAGGGAACACTGCATCTGGATCTCTCATGAAGTACTGCAAATGACCAAGAGCAGTAAGCTTTCTACTCTAAAAAACAGATCATCTCCTGCTTTGTTTCAGGAGTTACCATTATGCTACAGCAGACTTCAGAGATGTCTCCGCAACTGTTGGCAAGCAATCATTTATTTCTCCCCTCAAACTGTATAAAGAACTATATAAAGAACAATACAGCTGCAAGTTGAGGCGAGCAAGATTCACTAACTCCCTAAATAGCAGCTGCTTCATTTTCTGTTGGAAAAAATAAGTGCATCTACTCGAGTGAGAGTGTAAGAAGCCTGGACTGAATGAAATAAGTATCACCATGAGAAATGAATCTTGCAGCATAACCTGGGCAAGAATGAAGTGAAATTGCTAAATGAGGATTGCTTGCAATCAGCGAACTAGTTTTATTCTGACTGCTGATGAGGAATCATGTCTTGGGGATAAAAAAAAGTGATGCGTCATGCCAATAATATCATTGCCACTATAGCTACAATGCCCAGTGACATTTACTTAGCTGGATATCCACTCAGGCTAGAGTATAGGATACCTATAGCACTAGAGAGCTCCAGAAAGTATGTAGATAAGGTGGGATCACACACTTTTTCAGAGTACCCTGTTCTCTCCATTAACTATACAAATAATAAAACAGTGAAATACGGTTAGATATCTAACTAAGATGGATAACATTTACAGTTATTGTCATCTACCCTAAATGATACTTTTCATAATGTAAAGAGTAAATAAAAATGTCACCTCAAAATTGAAGGGAGGGTGGGTAGTGTACAGAATATGCAGAAACATTCTCAACAGGTCTATTTACACCAAATATTATAGCCATAGCGGCTTGTTTTAATACAAACACAAATGGTATCAAATCCACTTAGCTCTGTTCTACTCAACAGAATTTCTGATGAATTGTAACAACTTCTTACTAAACAAGGAAGGAAAGATTTGTCCTGTAAATCATCTTGTTACCCTTCTCTGCACGCCTACCCCCAACTCTTTTCCAGTGAAGATACTGGTTTCCAGTATCATCAAGACACTGGTTCCAAAGATGCTGGTTGTCTGTAATCTTAAGCAATTTAATGGAGCTTAAAACCACAAACCAGCAGATTTATTATTTTTTCCTCAAACTGAGATGGTAGAATTAATGGAGCACATTGAAGTATTCGAGGACATGGACAAATACACCTCAACTACATAGATACAATAAGCACTGATGTCAACAGCTCTGTATTAATTATGGGAAAGAAAATCTAAGCAAGATCATGCAACGGGTTCAAAAACACCTTTTGGCAGATACTAGAAAAGATTCGGGAAGAAGTAATAACAGAAGAAAATTAAGGCAACATCTTCCTCTCCATCTGTCTACATTTCTGTCCCCCAGAGCGTACTACATTACCACAAACACTTAAAGTATGATCTCAGGAACCACATACAACTTATTCTTGAATCTTGAAGGAGGGTCATACTCAAGAGAATAAGACAAAAATTCATCCAAGAATTACACTGATAATTAGAAGTGATAGATATTCACCAAGAAAGACACTGAAGAGAAGGGCAAGTGCTTAAAGATGGAATTCTAGAGCATAGCAGTATTAGTAAAATATAACCTGTACATTTCTTATTCAATTCCCAAGAGAAATAACTGTTTTCATTATTATCTTAGTCTTACTGGTCTGTCCTTGAATTGACTGGAAAACATTCATTCCAAAAATATCACATGGACATGATATATTATTTATGAAATGTAGCAGTCCCAATTTATATTAAATTGTTATTTATTATATTATTGGGTATATATATATATATATACATATATATATATATATATGTGTGTGTGTGTGTGTGTGTGTGTAAATATTATTATATATTATTATATATTTTATTGTTATTTATATTAAATCTCCTTACAGTACTTTGAGAAAAACAAACTGATCAGCATCTGGTCTATATTCTATATCAAAAGCTTTGATTTTTTGGTTGCTATTTCAAACTATTCTTTTTTTTTAGATTATTTACATATTTTTATGTTATTATATATTGTTATTTGCACTTCAGGTGTTTGCAGCAATGTCTACATCTTCACTCAGCATTTTTTCTGATCAGCTTAAGAAAAGCCACCTATGAAAAAACAGTTATTATTGTTAAATCATGCAGTATAGGCAAAAAAAAAAAAAAAAAAGGAGAAAGTGTAACCCTTCCCTTGCAGTTGCTATATACTCACATCCCACTGCCAGCTGCCCCAGTATTTATCTAATGGTGCTGTAGTAGATGCAGCCAGGTGTCCTCCAGGTGCTGTGGGCAGACTGACATACCTCATTCATCACAGAGTAGCCATACATCTCTCACTCCTGCTGCAGGTTGCTGAAACCATCCATTAAGTCTACTATTAACACAATATTAGATCGCTGAAATTCCACCCTTTGTTCCTACTCTCAGGGTAGCAGCACAAATATGTTGCTTCAAGTGTATCATTCGAACGTGAGCTTGGGATTGATTCTACCTCACAAGGCATTCAAAACACGTTTCTGGGCAGCTTGAATGAATGACATATCTAAGTTGTGATTAGACAGCTACTGCAATGCATTCCATTTCATGTAGCCTTTAAAAAGCAATAATTAAAAAATGTTCTATGATTGATTTAGCCTTTTAGTTGGCACTGTCAGGAAGCTGGTATGAAATTTAATGAATGGGAACAAATTGTGAAATAAGATAATTCTGTTATGATGGCTCATCTGAGATTAAAAAGTAATAAGAGTGTGCAGTATATGCAAATTCTGCTAACAACCTTCTGAAGGTGTCCAGAGGAGCTCCACCAAAGGTTAAGTAACATTGCCATTTTCACACCTGTATTTGCGTGGCACATCTCATCTTCCAGCAAATATGATCCTGGCTGTGGAATGAAAATCACCTCAGATTTTCTTGTAAACATAGTTAATGAAGGATATGTAGACTACGCGTTTGATCCTCTAGCAGACATTATTAATTCCAGGCAGGAGACCACAGCATGCTTTCTTGGATAGTGTAATTGCCAATCAAATCCTTGTATTTGTTCCATAGTTTTGACAATTAATTTAGCAGAATTTGTTGTTGATTTTTGTTTATCTCTGGTTCTTTTTTTCAGATCATCCTTATAAACCCTCAGAGAAAAGCTCAATTTTGACTCAAAAACTCTACATTTTTATTCTGCATCTTTAGGAGAAGAATATCAAACTATATTATTTTGCTCATTGTGTTTTAACTTATCTGTAGGACAAGACAAGCAAGTAAAACAAGCAAATTAAATAACAAAAATTCTCTCTTTACCATTTTGGGGTACTGTATGATGTTAAAATGCCTTGTGTCATTTTGCTAAAGACAAACAAATTAATGATTAAAAAAAAATAGGAGTAGGTAACAGATCTGTATCCACACACTCTGATCGTAACAGAGAACAATTCCCCCACTGCAGTCCAAAGAAATCCCGAATTCAGTAACATTGTTTAAAAGGAATATTACATTGATTTGACACTGCCAACATATAATAGATCAGAAAGAGTAAAAGAGAGATGACATCATCTACTCTGAGCTATTTTAAGGCCATTATTACAACTAGACTTCAGAAATGGCCTCTAGACAAAAACTTAGTCTGCAGACCTAGAATTATTTTCACTTTTTCCTAAGAAAAGCATTCTTCAATGTCTGTAATGGTAAATTTTCTCCTTGAATAAGTTTTCCTGACAGTGTGAAACGCTGCAGAATATAACAACCATGTCAAGGATGCACCAAAAACAATCATGCAAGGGGGAAATATTGAAAACTGCCTATGCTTCATTGTCTGAACAGGTTGCTGTGAAAGCAGACCTAATATCACTTGCAGTTCAGAGACCTCCTAAGAACATAGAAATAAAAGGTTACCTCTTTTTAGTCTTGATCTCATTTTTGTTTGCTTTTCAAGAAGGCACTTGTATATTGAGTCATGGAAAATAGCAGGTAATGTGAGATCTCATTGATGTGATTGAGAATTTTTAATATTTGAGTTCTGCAGAATTATGGACTTTTGTAGATATAGGGATTAAACAGGGTTAACAACGTGAATACTGTGCAAAACAAGCATCTGCACTGTTTCTACAAATGACTGATGAATTTTAAAACATGGGGTTTCTAATTCAGTACAGAGTATTATTACCAAGAACAGTAAACATCAGCAAGACATACTTCTAAAACTCCTAGATGTACAGTAAACCAATAATGATGAACAACCAGCAAGTACAACCAATGCAAGGTCTAATGAGAGACCAAGTTCTTTTCTCATCAGGTAGCCTTGAAAATGCATTTGAAACAGAACATTTCAATAGTGCATGAAAACTGAAAGTAACTGATGATAAACATCAGCAACATCCATGTAAAAAACAAATCTGTATATATTTCCAAAGCTGGGAAGCGTACCAGCTTTGAGTTGCTCAGAAAGACAAGTATATCCAAAATTACTCACACTAACAAAGTAGCAAGAGATACGTGAGGAAAGGGTAGTCCTGCTCTGTTTCAGAATTGCAGATTCCATTGCTCGGCACGTCACTTTTAAAGTCACTTCTATGCTTGGCTTGACATTCAAGAATTGGTTTAAGTATATTCTCCCAGTACAAAAATAGAATCCTATTTGCTATCTCACAGAGGTCTCATGAATGTGCTAAATAGGTCTAACTTAGGATTTGCCTAGCTGGATGGGTGCAGACAGCTGTGTGTGCATTCTGCCCCAGCCAAAATGTGCCAGAAACTAAGCCAGCTCCAGTACAAAAACAACAGAGCCACATTATCAAGGCTCTGATCTGGAATTAATATATCTATCTCTCAACATGGACTAAAGCTGAAATAAACCTTCTGATTATTTGATGTCTAAATATGTTTTGTACTGGCAAACAAAGTAGAAAAGCATACTGCAGAAACATTTCATTAAGTGGTGAAAGGGTCTATTTAACTATAAATCTTTAAAAGAAAATCCAAAATGGCAGTTATTATTTTCTCTTAATAAAAAGGTTAGGACCTGTACCAGTTTCTTTAGAAAATAGGCATTCTTGTTTTGGCAATCATAAAGTACCACCACTAGTTCAGAAAGGCCTACAGAGCATCATAAGTCTTATGGCTTGGCTATGTCTTGAAAGCTCTTCAAGACAACGTGAATGTAGCATGAGCTAAATTTGGTTTAAGTTCATGTTTCTGTTCATTGAAGAGCAGTTTCTCAGACCAGAATTTCAATGGAACCAATTGCTTCCATAGGGCAACCAACCCTTCTTCAATGAAGAAAAGTGCCTAAAACCCCTGTTCCTGCCCTTAAAAGCAAATGGAAAACCCCCATGGAGAAAAAGCTGATTTTTCAGGAACAGTAACTGCAGTGCTTGCTAATTTTAATAGAAGTGACAGGGCTTGTAAAATCCTTTTTTCCAACATTTGCCATATGATCTGAAAATCTTCAAGCATTCTCTTGGGGATTCTAGTTCTGTGCTAAAAACACTTAGTTAATTTCAGCAACATTTCACTCTGATACATGTATTTCTTCTATTTTCCAGAGGGATAAAGCTTCTTCTCGGTTGCTGCAATAGTTTCAAATGAGATGTATCTGAGCCGCAGTAGTACCTCAATGGTAGAAAAAAAATAAAATAAAAATCAATTCTCATTTCTAGAATGCTTCAGAAAATACAGAAAAAATAAAGAGAAGGAATAAATTGGTTCTAATAGAGGCTGATGCTTTTTCAGCAAAATGAAACTTTTCAACACTCAACAAGGAAACAAATGTGAAAGGAACTAAAAAGACCAAAAGGGGTCTTTTTCTATCTAGAAAGAGTATTCAGTATTCACAATAGCAACATCATCATATTATGTACCTCTAATTTTCTGTTCCGAACGCCATTATTTCAGAAAAAACATTAACCCCTTCCTAACATGCCAATTACTTGTACTTTATTTTACATGCTGTTCTTGAACATATACACATACAACTTGCAAAAAATTATAGCCCCATGCAATAAATAATAGCAAGAAGTTATGCTGTCAAAAATTAATAAATAAATAAATAAAATAAGACAATCATGAAAACATAGAAAATAAATACAAACCAAGCAGTGCCTATACTATAAAAGCAGTATCATCACATCATCTTAAAGCCATCTTGCTTTTTCAGTTGGGAGGGTGGGGGTGTTAATCTTGGGGGAATTAAGAAAAGAAAGCTTAGGAGACAATTGAGTGAGGGGAAAACAAAGGAAGAAAAAAAAAGGAAAAATAAGGAAAATAACTGAAGATAAACTGGGCCAAATATGACTTTGCTGGACTACTATTTGACTTCCATTCTGCATGGAAGAGAAAGCATCACAGGTGTTTTTTTGTTTTGTAAATCCAATTGTTGCAACAAGACTACAGTGATTGTTAAAAGAAAGCAAGAGCTCAGAAATAGCTCAGAATAGTTCAGAAATATCTTTTCTTCAATAATAAAGCGACTGATCATTGTTCTGAAACGATAGGCCTTCCCTTTATTAATAGATAACTCACTCAGCCTAGAAACGAGTGTAGGGTTTTCCTAATCCTGTAAAAATAAGCAAATGGGTAAAAAGATTTAGCTTGTCAATCATATGCTGTAGGAAAGGTGAATATAATTGTTAGTGTTATACTCTAGGAAATATATTACTTTCCAGTTTGCTGTACTTTGCTTAGACTGTTTTTCCAGTGCTCTGACTCAACTGTCTGCAAACATTCAATTATACCCTGCAGCTATTTCTAGAGAAATAAATGAGGTCAGCCTTCATTGGCAGAAACTTGAAATCATATAAAATGTTTTTGGCCTTCGTTACTTGCAATCAACTGTTTGAGTACAAATAAAAACTCAGCCCAGCATGAGAAGCAAGAATATGAGGTTCACTACTCTGTTCACGTTAGACTGCAGATGTAGTATTCTAAAAACATAAAGGGTTAAATGTAACAAAGATACTCTGTATTCAAAACATAAATCAAAGAATGTTTCCTATAAGTTAGGCTTTTGAGATTGGAGTGACCTACAGTGCATCAGGTATACACTATTTCACTTGTGCCATAAATAGTAAATTGCCTCAATAAGAAGCGTGAATTATGTAGCTAGTTACAACACACCCTCTTTATATACAACACATAGTGCATGCTATAAGTATGTTAAGAACTGTTTCTTACGAAGAGTTCACAGTAACATAAACAATTTGACTTCTATTTAAAAATTACCTTCTAAACTATCACAGTTTTCTTTAACATATTTATGATTATTCACTGAAAAAAATTGGTCACTAAGTCTTAGCTCACAACTTACCCATGATTTTTGGAGGAAATTTTCAGTGGCTTACATTCAGGCTGTTTTATACAGAAAGATCAGGAAACTTCTCTGTCATGCTTCCACCTGATTGGCAATATAAATGTTTGTAAGTAGAAACATAGCACGTCAGCAGCCAGGTATCTGTGATAAGTAAATGATAGCACTCTGACTGCGATGCCTCACCTCTTTGAAGACATGTGCTCTGAGGCCTCACAAGAAACAGATCATGATATTCCATTTATGTGATTTTCAGCCAGAATCACACAGTTTGACCACTACAGTGGAATACAGTAATAGGTATATAGGTGGCATTATTACTCCAGTTTGCACCAGCAGTTCTTTTTAGACATAGCACTGCACTAATATAAGAATGACTTTCTGAACCTTCAGTGTTCAGTAACAGTATTGTTATCCATAGATTGGCACTTCACTCATAAATAAGTCATAAAGCAAATCTCTTCTACCTCAGTCATGCTTCCCACTTAATTTTCTTTTAAATACAGGAAAAGTGTTCTGCTTGCCTTTTTAGGTTTCCAGCCTGTGCTGGGTTCAGTTTCAAGCTTTCACTGATGTCAAAGCAAAGAACATAATAATAAAAAAAAAAAAAAAAAAAAAAAGCCATGCTAGTCTCATACAAACCACAAGAACACAGGACATACTGCTTTCCACACTGTCAATATGTCAAGGCTTCATAACATTTTAAAACTCTCAAACCAGACTCCATGCAGAAGAATATAACTTATTTTCTCTTTTTCTTGGTTACAGAGTTCAGAATGCATTTGAAGAACATACATCTATCCTCTTCAACCCTGGTTCAACGCAGTCAGAGTCTTATTTATAAAGATACACAAAAAAATGTAGGAAACATTGCTTCCTATATTGTGATTATAGTTGAAATATCTGCAATTGTAGCAGAGCAGGTCTAAAATTTGGACTATTATTACACAGTTCCAGCTTCAATTAGCCCAAAATATGGTACCTCGCAGTTTACAGTACATGGTGTTTTATGGCAAAGAATTGTCAAGAAAAGAACAAAGAACTTAGGAACTGAAAAGAAAGACAGATGGTACAGGTACACTCCAGCAAATCCCGTCCCAAAAATCACGCCACGTACCGCATAACAAACACCATAGGAACTCATGCGCAGTGGAACAACTGGTGCAGTTCTTAGTTTACTGAAAAGCTTTGCAGATGT
The DNA here is from genome assembly GCF_054131305.1 of Coturnix japonica. NCBI lineage: Eukaryota > Metazoa > Chordata > Aves > Galliformes > Phasianidae > Coturnix > Coturnix japonica. The sequence goes on along the minus strand of NC_140667.1, from coordinate 6,764,539 downwards.
TGGAACAACATGGAAGACACAGGCCTTAAAAAGACAAACAGAATTTGGGGACCCACGAACTTATGGGGGTGATTCCCGCGATGTATCTTTAAAATTTAGTCACATTTATGTATAAGGGTATTTTCAGTTTTCCCTTTTTAAACTTAAGAGTGGGAAAAACACACAAAAAAATCTCTTACAAAGTATTTTGGATCATCATTTCAATGCTACTTATTTTCCAGGATCAAAATATCTGCTGCTGTAGTCTAAGAAACGGTAGTGTTATTTCAGAACTGCATTGAAAGAATACTTTCCATGTTTTAGATGGCACTGCGGTCATTATAATTAATTGTTGAGTAAGATCACAAAGATTACTTCTACTCATTACTCAAGAGGAGAGAGGTCAATATTTGCCTGGGGTTATCACGCTGTTGGGTTCTGAACACTGTGATATTCTCCTGTGGCTTCTATGAAAAACAAACAAGACAGATTTGATTTGTAAGTTAAAACATACCCAGCTACAACCTTAAAATAATACATTCTTGCTTGCTCATTATCGTGGTTGTGGGGTTTTTTTGTTGTTTGTTTGGTTTTGGTTTTTTTTTTTTTTTGTTTTGTTTGTTTTGTTTTCATTTGAAAAAATGAAATTGTTGGTCTTGCAAAACTAGCCAGAGTATATAGAGAGCTAAACTGAGCAGTGCTCCAGTGCTTACAGGTCAGATGATATAATCTTTCTTCTTCCACGTGAGGCTTTAGGGAAGAACTTCCTTCATTACAATGTATCACACAAATTATGTGGAAGGGAGGTGGGCTACAGAAGCTGCTATTTACTCCCATTAACATAGTTCTCCTCTGCATAGGCTGGAACAATGAGACTAATAAGAGAATCACACTGAATAGGACCTGACTTTGTTTTAAGACAAAAATTTCTTTCCTGTTCAAAGTGATTTCCACCTTAAAGCCTTCAGTTCCTGACGAACTACAGAAAAGCTATTCAGAAGTTTGCATTAGAGAATATTAAGAAATTAGTTCAAAAAGCAGAAGTAATTGTTGTGGAATAATAATGAATGTTTGTACTTAGGAAAAATGGAAGGCACCCACTAAGAAGTACATGCTATTTATATCCTTTAAAATAATGCTAGATCTAGTAGTTTACAAGCCAATAAGAAGATTGTTTGAGCCTCATACAATAACCAGCAACCTCACACCATACACATCTCTGCTTTTGAATGCTTCTCCATCTATTTAGATCAGGATATCAGCCTGGAAGCTTTTTTTTCTTTCTTCAGTAATGAGTTAGTAATCCACAGGGACTTATGTGAGATACCTGAATCCCCAATGTTTCTATCCATTAGAAATGGTTCTCCTACCACCTCCGGCCTTCATGCCAAAGAATAAATATAATGTGCTAGTCACACTGCATTAATGAATTAGTTCAAAAGACATGTTGCATATTCAAAAACCGGCATTGAAATGAACTTTCCCTTGTTAATTCAGAAATAATGAATTCAAGCGTACACTATGCAGAGGTACACCTTGTAGTTGACAGTCCTGCTGTACCCCCAGCTGAATGCACAGTACCTTTACTCCTCTAATATTCTACAGAAAATAAGCTAAAACTTCACATTGTGTTTCAGAAAAGCTTCCTAAGCTCCTAAAATATTATTCTCTCTCAAACAACAATAATAATTAGTCTCTGGAACAATCTAAATTTGCTATTAGAACTTCTCCAAAACTTCATGCCATGCTATATACATCGGCACTCTATGCATCATGTTTAATTAGCAAGAAATCTAAGAAAGATCACAAAGAACACATTAACTTTAAATTGCTTTCAGGGGTAATTAGAAAGCATGTCAGCTTATATTATAATATTTTAAAAGGAAACTCTAATTCACTTTTGCAAATGAAAAATAACAAATCCAATGAAAGAATGAACTTTCAGTAATGTTAGACAGATAGAAAAGATTTAAAAATAAAATAAATCACTTAGCCAGAAAATTAAAACGCTTCAGTCCCTCTAAGGAATCTCACAGATCATCTAGTTCCAAATATTCCACCATGGTGCAGGGTTGCCATCCTGGCAGGAGTCTGGAGAGCCAGGAAGTGCAGGCCCTGCAGTCATTAATGAGAGATGCAGGTACCCTGCTAGGAGTGCCAGATCAGGCAGTGAGAAAGCCCTGCTGGTAACATAGGAGTTTCTCTCTCCATCTGTATTCCAGGCAGGATGAACAATTTGACACCTCAAGTCAAAGTGGCACCTACTGGCTGCCAGGAAGGTGGCACTGTTGATTTCACACCACAAAATCATCAAAGAACAAAGTGCTTGGTTCATACCCACCAAATAGGGCAGACAGCAAGGGGAATGTGCTAACTGTGGGACAGAACTTGAACTAGAACAGACATGGAAAAAAAGACATTTTCTAGACCAAATTATTCTCGTCAGTTTTAGAAGAGCCCACCTGCAGCAATCTTTGTTACCCAGGCTGTTTGGTCACCTCCACCAGCCCCTGTCCTGCTGAGGTCCTCCCCAGTCCAAGCACAAAGAATCATATAGCCATTTGAGTAGGAAGGAGCCCTTGAAGTTCATCTAGTCCAGTGCCCTTGCAATGAACAGGGACACCTACAGCTCCGTGTTCAAAGCCCCGTCCAGGCTGACACTGAATGTCACCAGGGACAGAGCATCCACCACCGCTGTGAACAGCTGGATTCTGTGAACAACAGCTCTGTCACAGATAAGAAAACAAACATGTTCCACAAGGATTAACTGGAGAAATGTTGCTCTCAAATTTCTTATTATGTACATACAGGCTGCATGAAGTAATGAAGAAAGGACCTTTATCTTTCCTCTACTTCTTCTCCAAACTCATACACAATGGAGAGGAAAACCTACTTCAAAAAGGACCTTGGCATTTCAGAGTGCAGCAGAGACTCCAGCCTGTTGCCTTTAACACAGAGTCACCACTGGTACCTGTTTACAAACTATGTTTAAGACTGGAAAGGGAGCAGGTTTAGGAAAAAGCCACCAGATGATAGTTTACCTCCATTCACTTCTCCTTCTACCGAGAGGGGTGTGCTTTGGGTAAGATTCAGTCTTCTAGTTTGGGTCTGAAGTAAAACAAGAGAGTACTGTCCCTTCAATTACTTCTAAGTCAGTAAAAGCTCAGGATCACTGGAGCTGAAAACTAATTTTACTGAGGACTTCTGTCCCATTGGTTAATAAAAGCCATGAAGTTGCACATTAATCTTATTTCTGTAACTGCATCACTGATTACCAGGTCTGCCTGCACAAAGGCAGAATGTATTAAACTGTCCCTGGCATTTTTCGCAGAGGAGTATTTTGTGCTTGCTAATACACAGTGGGAAAACAAAAATAGTAAAGAAAAAAACCACAGCGCACACCTTCCTTTTATAATATCTGATATTTATCAGTGCATAAAAGTCACCTTAAAAATTCACACCCACTTCAGATAAAAACATATCCTGAGGTTAGTAGCAATGAAGAGTTTAAGTGAGGACAATTGCCACAAAAACTGTTTTTATAACATGCATCAACTACTTTCAGGTGCTTCAGCACACTCAGCAGATAGACTATAAGGAATCCAATTCTTGATTTTATTGCTTCTATACTCACTTCCCAATTAACATCAAATTCTTACCAATGATTTTGCACTGATAACTTGGAAAGCGTTAACTTCAGCAATGTTTACCAGATACTGACCTAGCTAAAATCAAGTTCTTATAGCTGAAAGGTAGTTTACAGTGCACTGCCAGACAAAAATAACAGACCTTATTAACTACCCCTTTTATAATCTCATCTTTGCCTGCATAGCAAATCTTGGAGGTTCTCCACAGCAAAGAGCATTTCACCCTCTTCCCCAAGATAATTACTTGGAAATGCTTTAGTGGGAGAGATATCACCATGAGAATGACTGTCCTCCTATTACCATCTTCACAGTTAAAGGGGGAATGCTGTCAACTGTGTGTCTGTTGCTATGTTCCAGTAGGTACAAAGACACAAAGAAGTCATACATCACAAAACCAATTCATATTCTTTTCTACCAGTATTACTTTTTGCTACTCAGATGAAATGAGCTCTTAGCAAAGTCCAAGAAACAGAGTGCTGAACGATTTGTGAAAAAAATGTGTATTTCCCATTGCATATCTTAGAAGCATGTATTTTCAAGCACTCTGAGACTGAAGTGGTAAGAGATCTAGCATTCTCCCATGAGGTCTCCACGGACATAAATAAACAAGATGATTTATTTCAGTTTGTAGTGAAAAATGTGGCTTGTCTGAATGATCCAATATCCTACATTAGGAGCACAGTGTTGTCACTTGTTTCCATTTGCTCTTCTGTAAAAAAGATACTATCTTACAATTGAAGCGTGTGCCACATCTGCACTTTAAAATGGCTTTAAATCACCACATGACAGTAATTCTGCAAAGCGGAACATCATAAATACTGTTTTCTACTCTTTTTCCCCATAAATATGGTCATCGTAATTGCAAACAGTAGTCAGAATGCAACCAAAATTGATAGAGGCTTCAGTATTACAAAATTGATTAAGATTTCATTAAAAATCACAACAGGTTAAAAAAAAAAAAAGCCCATTTTAGGAATGTACTAAGTGCTACAGATACAGAAACAAAGCTCTAGATAGTCATATAGAATCACTGAGTTAGAGAAGCTACATTCTGGGAAATATGAGCTTTCCTAGCTTCTATGAATGCTATATATTTAGCTACTGAAGAAAGATTTTCGAGAGTTTAAAGCCTAAAAATGACAGGCTAAGTAGTAGACTACGCAGAAGTTGCTGTTCTCTTTGGTGCTACAAAAGACAACCCAACAGAGTCCACAAGACTGTTACTTAGAAAAACAGTAATGTTCCAGTTAGAGTTTTTTGGGAAGTTGATTCAAACACTTGTTTCAATGAGCCTTGGGTACCACGAGTATTTTTGTTACAACCAGCCTCCACGCTTAGCACATCATTAATGAGAAATATAAAAAAAAAACAAACAACAAGCTACGAAACTATTTCATTGTAGTTCTGAAATCTTCTGTACAATCAGCGTGCTAAGTAATGGTAGGTTACTACTTAACAGCCAAAACCATGCAGTACTAGGACAAGAGCATTCTAATACTATTAATGTCTGCTTTGATAGACATTCTGATCATGCTTAATTTATCACAATATTAAAAGCAAACAGATGCTTTTCAAGCAACATTATTTGAAATAACACTAATCTATACTTTTGTTTTGATGTTTATACATAGGCATGGCATTATGTGGAGGAGAGTGAGAGATCAAAAACTGTTAGTTGTATTTATTTTGTGTAAGGAACACGCTGCAGGTTATTTTCCACTGGAGATAAGAACCTTCTTATCTAAAACCCAAAGACTATTGACCGGCGCTGTTCTCATCTCTACTCATAAAAAGCTCTCCTGCCTCGTTCCATACGTGGATGTTAAACAGATGCAGGATAACAAACACTGCAGGGCTACACAACAAGTTTGCCCCATCTTGAAATTATTTCATTTGCAGTTTTTGTGAATGACAAAAAAGTCATAATAAAGAATGAGCATTAATAGGCTGGATTGGAAAGTGTGGTATAGCAGATATATTTTGTACAATGCAAAAAGACCTTAGTAATCAGCAATAATCAGCAAAGTCAAACTTTGGAGTTGAAATTTGCATTGTTTTCACCTTTGTTTTAATATCTTGTACAACTGACAGTTGATTTCAACTTTGTCTTATTCTAGTGAAGTTTGTGTAGCGGCATATTATACAACCCAACAAAAGTCCACCCTAGATAGAAAACTGTTATCTTCCTATGTTCTACATATCGATCTTTCAGGAGTAGTAATTCTACTTATGCTTCAGAATGGAATAAGAATCTAATGGATCAGTTTCAAAGATGAAGAGAACTTTTACTTCTCTTTTATAAGCATTTATCCACCAATGTCAATTACACATAAAACTCAGGACTTAAATTGAAGACCCTTTATGCCTTACACCAATACATGATAAAACTTTGTAGAGCTTCATTAGAAATGGATATTCAGATGGGTAATTATTAAATGTAGTTCTTGCCACCAGTCATGCAGCTACTTCTGAAAACGCAATTCCCTGTAGCTCAAATCCAAGAAGTTCTCCACAAATTAATATAGATTTAGTATATAAACATCAGGCATGCACAACTGAATGGGGAAAGATTATAACCATCAATGAGGAAACAAATAAAAACAATAACCAGAATGTACTGCACACATGTCCCTATGCAATCTGCCTCCCCCATGGGATCAAATGGGTAAGAACTTAAAAACCAACAATTGGCAAAAATTAATTAAACCACTACTGACGGAAAGCTTGGAATGACAAACACTTGTCCACAAATCAGCCTGAAAAGAATTCTAATGACTCACAACCCAAAATTTCCACTGAACACAGCACTACCCATTTCTACGGCAGCAATCCTGTTTCTGTATTTTGTTTTTTCCACTCAAAAACTCATGAATATTACACTAGGAGCAACTAAGTGGCTGTTTTCTATTGAATTCAGAAGATTTAGGACTCAAGTCATATAGTATATTAAAATACAAATAAAGAGTCTAATTACAAAACTAAAGAAGTTAAGATTAACTGCATTATTATGGGTCCTGTAGATTTTGAATTCGATTCTATCTTTCATTTACACAGAAAACTCTAAACTTAACATGCAAAATAGCAGATGGAAAAGCAGAGCGCACATCCACAAAGAGCTTAACCTGCACAGAAGTTCCCAAAGTACAGATTTGCTTTTCCAAACAATATTTTCTGTTAGTCATACAGTTGAGGATCAGATTCTCAGCTTAGTGAGTATCATCTGTTGGCCTTATGATTTTTTATTTTTTTTTCCTGTATTTTAAAGCATTATTGTTGGACTGGTTACATCTACTTTATTAAATAATAACTACCCATACAAACAAATCCACAGAAGAATCAGTTGGTGCTGAGGGTCCAGTGTTCACACAAGTTATGCTGTATTAGGTATTACTTTGTTAAGCTTTGGTCTTGGTAATCTAGATGTTGATTGTACCTGCAGTTGGAAGGAAGGCATTAACTGTGCTCATGGGTGCTTCCTCCAGCCTATTTTCATTTCATATGAAGGTAGTTCATGCACACTGACACCACTCTGCAATGAGAACCAAAGCATAAGCAGGAAAAATCATGTGATTTAATTCAAAAGCATACTTTTGAGGCAAATGGAAATCTTCATGAAGATTCTGAAAGAGCAATATCCACTTTATAAGTTGTGGGGAATTATACATACATGGAAGTAAACTCATTTGAAACATGCATAGGTGAAGCCAAGGGTTTGGTGTGGGACTGCCTTGGAGGGAAGATGTAGAGATCAATTAGATCACAGCCTTGGAAACACCATCTGTTATTTTTTCCCCCTTGTCCTGGCTCACAAAGTACAGTGCAGCAAACTCAGTCTTTGCAAGTGACAACCATTATGCCTAAGATACATTGGATGACATTAACAGGATATTGCCAACACTGAAATTGTTGACACTCTGCTTACTGAAAGGTTTCTGGAAAGGATAAAAAGTTGTTCACTAATACACTGGCAGAGACAAGATAAACATAGCATTCATCTTTTCTCATGGAAAACTCTTCACAAGCTTGTTGCTATTTTCCAACCACAGAAGATTATCACAAAAGCTGTAAAGGAAAAAGCAAACTCTAGGCAAGAAGAATGACATCTTAATACTTCCTTGGAACAATTGAACTGCCATAGCAGAACGAGCCAATAATCCATCCAGTTCATTATTCTGCTTCCAAAAAAGGATAATTGCAGCTTCTGAGGATAGCTTAGGTTCCTCACAAACTGAAAAGTTCTTTGCAAGTGTGAAGAATAATTTTTAGCTTTGCTTCAGCCTGACCACTAAGTCCAAATGTAGCAAGTGCATGTGATCATGACAGGACAGCTGTTTCTAATTTCATTTATCATAATTACCAATACTGGTTTCATACTGTAGTGTGATTATGTCCCACAAACTTAACAGATAAAGTAAATATTTACAACACTCACCTCTGGAGAAGCAGGAACACTGCAAAAAGTCATCTTGCTTTTCAAGGTTTTGTTCTCTTCTTCATTTCCACATCTGCTGCTATTCAACCACTACAACACCTTTCAGCTCATGAGCATGGTGGCCAATAATCATGCCTTGGGAAGACTAAACAAAGTTGCATGGTCTTTGCTGACCAAAACAAACCATGCACAGCAAGTAATCATTTTAAATTCAAATAAAGCATTCAATAACATGGATCAAACCCCTCCATTCACATCCTAAAATTATCTTAACCTTAATACCCGTACGACCTTGCATATCTCACTCTTATTCCCTAAATCTCTTTACTCCCACATGTTATATTAGCAACTTCTTTTCCCTGAGCTCAAAATTAGAAAACAGATGTAAAAGAATTCAGAGATATTGGAAAGTAGTTTGTAGCTTTCCTTTTCTAGCCTTCATTGAAAATGCTACTGCGAAACACACACAGCATATACTGAAGTCAAGCAGAAAACACAGCGTGCATTGTCACCCCAACCATGCTGGATTTTGCCTGAATTAGGGTGCAATAATAGCTGTATCTATTTATTCTCTACAAATGAAACAGTATGACAATTCTTTTGAGGGCCTGCAGGGACTAGGCCAACACTGCTTGCCTTTGTGTCTAAAAATACATATTTGCTTACTCAGCCAGCTCCTACATTTATTTCCCTAAATGTATAAAATGTCTGTGGTGCTTCAGTACAGCAACGTGTGACCACGCTGTGTCTTAGGATGTATTCATCAAATTACAAAGGCACTGCAAGCAGACAGAGACCAAGCCAGGTCACCGCAGGCAGGGAAGTTACAGGAGAAAGTCATGGCTGAAGATAAATTTTAATAGGTTGCATTTAAAAATCAGGACTGGAACTTATTTTGTGTTTCCAGAATTTAAAATATGTCTCTCTTGGGGATTTTTGGCTGTATATGCTCATTTTCTTCTCTCAGCACCTGATCCAAACAAGAACACACAGATCCTTTGGCCAACAGACATCTTAAACCCTCAGGAAATAAAGAGCTTTTTATACCTCTTGACCATAATAACTCTTACTTTAATACCTTTGAATCTGATACAGTCATAGTGTGAGGTGTAGAATAAGGCTGTACGGAAAATAACTACCAGTGCAATAACCTTCTCATTAACCAAAAAGTATTTCTTTTTAGTTAATTTTAGATTAATAGATGTATCTAAACTAAATATCATGACTCTATGTTTCCAATGCAAATAATTTATAACAGTCCAAGTAAACTAGCCTAGCTGGAAGACCTGTGAAGAAGATAAACATCTCAGTATAAAATAAAAGAGCAGACATTGCTTAGGAGAGACAGATTGGAACGGATATATTTTCTCTCAATAATTCATACTTTATAACCACCAGGTTAAATGCCAAGCATACAAATGACCAGTCTATTGATAGATTCTTCTGCAGTATTAAAAATGAGGGGGAAAGAAAGTATTAGCTAAAATTAGAAGCAGCCAGGTAAATTATACTAAGACAGGTTTTAAAAGAGCACAGAGCAATTTAACTGCATCACTCCTGTACTTAATTTATGACAACGTGCAATTTACTGTGTTTCTCTGAAACAAGACACTAATGTGCGAGGGGTTTAAAAAGTACTAGTCCAAGCATTACAGAGTCATTCAATGACATTCAGGCAGCTAAATAACAACAAAAAGCTTTAATATGGCATCTTCATTAAGGAATATGTGGAAGAAACAACTAAACACTATAAAACAAAGTTTACAATCTTATTGCACACTCCACAGTTCTACCCAGAACTCTCCTTAAAGTGTCTTTCAGTAAACATTTCTTTGGACAGTTTTATTCATTTTAGGCAGCAGTTTAGTAATTTCTCCACCATGCGGCTATAGTTGACTTTTTAAGCGGTTCATAAGCTCAGATGTTACAGATTTACAAAAGTGATCCAATTCCAAAGGAACAATACTGACTGACACTAGGTCACCATTTGGCTTTTAACAGCGTTGTCTAATTTTTTAATGTTTTGTTTATAATGTGGCTGTTAAACATGCACATAGACTTCATTTAGTTTAGTATTTTAAGCACAAGGACACAAGACTAAGGAAGACAAAATATGTCTTGCTATGTTTGACAGTCATTAGTCTCCTCAGAAGTCAATTGGGTCAGATGTGTGATACCATAATAGTATTCCCTAAGACTAAACAGAGTTTAAAATCAAAGGTAAGAGAATATGATTGCCTTAAAACAGTTCAGTAAGAGAAACATTGTATGGTCTTGAACAATGCAAGATAGAACAGCTAGGAACTGCATTTCTATTTTAGCCATCCATCCTCACTGTAGTGTTTATAAGAACAAAGATTTGAACTCCTACCCTTCCGTCAACTTGTCCGTTCACAGTTCTGCAGCCTGCAAATGAACACAAGACAAATCTTGAATCAAAAGTACAAATCCTAATCCCACTGAGGGTAAACAGGACCAGCTTCCAGAAAACAGTGATGTCAGGAAAGGAAAAATTTCATTTGCTATATAAAAAAAAATTCATCTCTGCATGTGTGAAATTTCTATTGCGTTATGTGCTACATTCTTAAACAGGTGTTGCCTGGGGGTGCTTTTAAAGGAGTTTTCTATGAAAGACTTCCCTTTACTTAGTGTAGAAATTTCAGTGTTGTCATGTCCTACATACCTCAACATTCAGCCATAATATATCACACACATCCACAATGTAACATTATTCCACAGTTTTGCTCACATCCTTCTTTCCGCCACTCTAAGCAGAATCATCCTCTCTTCACAGAACAACTGCCAACATCAAGGCCGTACCGAGCTGCATGCCATCACTGATCACAGTGTCAGGGATAGGAAGACTTGGAATGTCTTTTTATGAGAAATTTTATGTAGAGCCCCAACATCAGTGATTACTTGTTTACCAAACTCTGTTATTTGAAACATTACTACTCCAATGAGAGACAAGACTACAACATTATATTGGAAAGGGCTTTCACAACTCCCCTTACAAGGGAAATATTTTTGAGGAATACATTTGGTGAATAACTAAGAAACCAGGCAAATTCTAACTAGATCATATAACATCTTACTAAAGTTAGAAATGTTTAGTCTTCTCCGAGAGGGCATCAATAAATTCAGTAATAGTTGCTACTAGAATTTCAGCTGCACTGGCTTGGTGTGAGAAGGAAACAGCTTTGCAAAATGCAAATCTGAATAGGATCAAGATTAGTCTTCTGACTACAGTCAAGGGGACATATAATTAATTCTTCCTTCCTCCAACAAAAGAACTTCTTCCAACTACATTAGCAGTTAGAAGTTTGTTCAGTCAGGTCGCAGAACTCTAATGTTGCAGATCCACAATCTTTCCAATGCTCTCACAGTCAGCATTAGAGATTTTCTATATGTTAATCTGTATTTTCCTTGCTGAAGTTTAAGCTCATTATTTTTTGTCCTATCAAAGATAAACACAGAGAAACAAAATTATGTTCTTTAAAAGCTTCATGTTAGGAGACCATTTCTGGTCATAAGTTTCTTTTTAAACCAAGAAATCCTTTCATTAAATTCATGCAGCGGGTGTTCTCTAGATCTCCCATCATGCTTGAGGTTTTAGAAAAGTGGTCCTGAGTTCTGCATTGAAATTCAGTAACCAGGGCTGTAATTTCTGGTATTATTACAAACAGAATTAGAACCAGCTAAAAGCAAAACAAAATAACAGTTGAAATTCATATTCAGTACTATATCACGAGAACTATAGTGACAGCTTTGCATCTAAAACAGTCGTAGAAAAACACAAATACAAAAGCTAAAACATATAATGATAGACCTAGCAGAGTTAACAAGCCAGTACAAAGATGCTTAAAGTGAAGTTAGAAATAATTACTAGTTACAAAAAGTCTTGTTGACAGCATTTAATGTTGATCTCTTGAATTATGAGAAGCATGCCTTGAGGGCAAAATGCATGTAATGCTTGAAAGTCAGGAGAATACTTCCAGCTGGCAGTTTAAATAGCACACTTCCATGCTGTGCTCTTTTTAACGTTGTTAGTAAGCAACTTCTTGACGAAATCACATTGCAGTCAATGTGCTTATGCAGGGATTTGTATACTTCCAAGTCAGTTGGAAGAGCAGGAAGCATAGAGCTGACCATGTGGTTGGGCTTAATGCCAATGACAGACATAGCTTTAAGTATAAATTTAAAGTATATACCCTTGGAAAGAATTAAGATTTTTAAAAAGTATACTCAATTTGAATACAGCAGCAATTAAAATGTGGCCAAGATTACTCATGAATACCTGAGAAACAGCAGTTTCAGAACATGATGGTACATAGAAAAGACGGAAACTTTGGGTTCAACCATTTGCAAAGTTAGATTCATTGATCTTGACATGATAGTTTATCCATGGCTCTGTTGAATGCCACGATATAATGTAATACATGCAGAGGACAGTAATAACGGTTCCAATCACAATAATTTAGCTGAGAAGCGAACAGATTTGACCCTTCAGAGCAGGAAACAATCTTTCTTGTTTTCCAGATAGTGTAAGACCTGGTACAAAAACACCCTTGCATAACAGGACACGTGTAAATGCAGTCCTCTCTGATCTTCATGTAAAAGATACCTCAGTTTAAACAGCATGATGACCATAGTACATCATATAGGGATTTTCCCAAGTTTTTGATGGGTGCCAGCATCTGATTTTTTTCATAAGTAAGGAAAGGGAAGGAAAGGAAACACAGCAGTATGAGGCCAAAGTTCATAAACTTATTTTCAGTATGCTTCAACCACAAACTTCCTGCTGAAACCTAAACGGCAGCCTGCTAGGGCATGTTAATGATACTATTCTTCACAAAGTTTTGACAGCCTTTTTAGAGCATCTTTTGTCTATGCAAGTAGTATGTTTAGGTCTCACAGACTCTAAGTGTTATCTTCAGTTAATTCTGCAGTTGCTGTTAAGCTCGACTGTATTTCATAGCTCTTTCTTATGGGCACTATTTTCACACCACAGAGTATCAAGTTAAGAATCACGCATTCTATGGAAATCTGACAATAGTTTGTTGAATGTAAACCTTGATCTCAGGGCAAAAATGAAGAAAAAGGGTCAATTTAGTCAATTAAATTTAGGTATATTACCAGATCCTTCTACCAGAGACTCTCTGTTGCACACCACTCAACAGGTATGCCAGTGCTTCTTAAGTCTACATCTCCTCATCACTGACTAAGCCACACCACCCTAAAGGCTTAACATGTAACACTGACTAACAAGTGCTGCCTTGGTTTTGGAGAGGCTGCCTGCAGCACTGCAATTACTTTGAGCTGTATGATATTTTGAGGAAATTCTTCAGGAATTTGAACTAGCTGTTGGACTCAAAGGAGTAAAAAACCCAAAAAGCATGTCTTCAGAGCTGGGAAAAACAAACAAACAAAAAAGAGCCCAAAGAAAATAGAATCATATTTAAAAATCCATGTGTAGAACTGCTATTAAAGATTTCCATTCTTTCATTTTGTTTTTATCTTCTGCTGAAGATTAAACGTGCATGTGGGCAATTTTCTTTTTCCTTTATATGTTGCAACAAGAAAAGTGGCCACCCTTCACAATTCTATAAGACTATCAAAATCTTCCAGTGGTAAGATACTTATCTTTCTGTAGCCTGTTAGTCCCTTCTTGCTCTCTTATTCTCACTAAGAATATTTCTCTTAAGATAAAGTCACACAGAGGTATTAAAGCCTATGTAGGTTTTACATCATACTGTCTACATCCACAGATGGAAAAATATTAAGCAGGTAGTTTACTAGATGATAGGAAGGAACTCCATTTTCCTGAGCATTCTGTAATCTGTTATGATTTTCTTTCTCATAAGTTTATTCTTCCACAACTCTTTCCCTGATATTCCTTTGAGAGCATCATGCAGTTATGGTAACAAGAAAATATTTACTGGTCAGAAATTAGTATAAACCATATTATTTTGATATGATAAATATCTATCCAATGACTCTTCTCATTTTTTTGTTGAATATCAAAGTGTATGGGTTTCAGTTTGACTTTTCCTGTCAAATAAGGTGTAGGGCATTTTGTTAAATGAATGCTAAGGGAGAGAATGAACGCTACTCAAAAATCAATCTGAAGTGACTCAGCTGAATGATGAGCTGCAGACATTTTATTCTTACAAAAAAATGCTGTGAATTAGGAAAGAAAACTAGGTCATTATTTGGAAGAGTATTTTGGAAGAGTATGAAAATCTACAGTAAGCTGAACACTGAAGCTTAATTTGCATTACTGTTGTTATAATTAACGATATTATTGTGACATAGGTCTCCAGAAAGAACAATGATAAAATTTACCTCCTTCCTCTGTCAGCATGAAGGTATTCCTGCTTATATTTTCTTAACAAATGCATTAATATCACTGCATCTACAATAAGTAGAAAACCATATTTATTCCCAAAGCACTCTTATTCTTAGTTATTGTTACAGTGTAAAATTGAGAAAACATCTAGATTTACATTCCCTAAAAAAAAAAAAAAGGAAATTATTATCTAGATATTACCTCATTTGTTCTTAAACACCCTCAGACTGGTAAAACTGAGGACATCTGTGTCGTAACTGTATAAAAAATAAGGTTCAGTGCAAAACACTTCAAGTTTCAGACAGTATACAGACAGCGACACGTACATACAGAGTAATGGGATATGGATTTAATGCAGTGGTAGCTCCTTATTCAAAGTCATTTTTGTGTAGCATGTGCTTAAATTCTGCTTGGTAGAAAATTTTTAATACTCATGTGAGGCAGGAAAACAGACTTCCAACAACTACCTCCGTAGATTAAAAGGAAAACAGACTCAAGCAGGAGACAGCACCATCCTTCCAAGCAACACTCTTATAAAGAGAGAAACTTTATTTATTCTGATACTGGAAGCAGTTTTTCCTGTTTATTTACCTCCCCTACTCAGCATCCAGTACACCTGCAAACACTACTTCCTCCAGCTGCTGTTTAATGTCACCCAGCTATCACCCTGTTATTTTTTGTTTGGTTTGTATGGGTTTTTTTAATGCTTCTCTCAATGAAGTTTATGCTAAAGCTGCTTTCACTGAGTTCAGGTACAGACTACTATCTGATTATCAAATAATTAGTTTTAATATCTAAATGCACTGCATTTTACTAGGACAACATAATGGGTGTTTTCTTGTTAACCTACATATGTGGAGAAAAATAACTTTTCTGGATTGGTAGATTACAGATGTTAGCAGAAAACTGCTCCTTTTCACTAGTAGGGAATCAATTGTAGCCCTAGGAAATTTAGTGCAAGTATACTCATGAAAGATCGACAAGTTTCAGAATAGTCTCCAGCCTCACAGAGCAGTATCTAGTCACTGCCAGGTCACCATGTCCCTTAAGTGAGCTCCATTCAGTATGCAGTTTCTGAGCTAGGGAAAAGTTTCAACAAATTCCTGTAACAAATGTGTTTTTTTTCAGCTCCTAGCAGGACAGATATCCCCCTAGGAAAGCTTGATGCCTCTGGCAGGAGGAATGAGCTACAAAGTTCCACTGGGAAAGTAAATCATCCACCTTGAAACATATCATGAGTGGATCCCTCCAAATTCAAACTATACCTTTACGTAATAACAACCTTCTTAATATTGGTCAGACCTTGTAGCCTTCAGAACAAAGACAGGTTAGACTGTTCCCAGCTGCCACACTTGCAGCACTACAGGTAAACTAAATGTTCAGACTTCTGAGTCATACTGACCTTCTAATGGTAAAGCTGTGAACATTAACACCCTATTTAATTAACATTTTCCACAGTTTTATTGATCATTCTCTCATGCAGTCAAGGAAAGAAAAGAATTATTAAAAATAATAAAAATACCTACAGAAGGTCTTTTTTAATAACAGTGTGCTGACACAATATGGCTGTCCACAACAGCCGCCTGGTTTGCTTGCACATTTATGACCTCTGAGTCATTAAATTTTAAGAGGCTTACTTAGAAGAAGACATCTCTTACCTACCTCTGTTGTAATAGCAGACTCTTTCACAACATGGGTATTTATAAAAGAGAAATGCATACCTGAGAGAGATAACAGTGAGCTGTACTATCATACACCCACTTTTTATCCATTAATTATTTAGCATATCCACAATGAGGATAAACATTTAGACCCACTGGGTGCCCACAATGTGCATGGGAAGTAATAACAGTAACTTGTCATCTGCATACCTTGCTCTGGAAAATTATCCACATAATAAAATATTTATTTCTCCGTATAGACATAAAGAAATAGAAATAATGATGTTTGCAAAATGATCTATTGGGGACAAGCACAATCAAAATATCAAAATGCAGTACCACAGCACAACCAATAAAATCCTGCATAAAAGTTGGCAATATATAACACGTAACATTTAAGCTTATTTGTGCATTAGGGACTGAAGTGTAAGTCTTAAGCTCTTGGTTTCACAGCTTTCCATGCAGATATTTTGCACCTGTCAACATGCTACCTCAGTTGGCAAACTAACAAAGTACCCGAACCTCCAAGGGATGCTGCTGTGGGAAATATAGCCTCGCTGACAACAAAAACAGTTCAGAATGGTTGAAGTGAAATGAGAGCTGAGATATTGTCTTAGAGTAGACTTAAGTTACAATCATGAGAAATAAAAACTTTTTGTGGAAACAACACCAGAGGTAAGTCAAGTAGGCTGATACAAATAAGTGCATTCTACAGTTACACAACAGATAAAAGATAGGCTTCATAAACACTGTAAGTGCATTTATGATTCACTAACCCCTAACAGAGTTAATTACCATCTCTACTTTCCAAAGTAAACAGCTATCTCCTAATGAATCATGCCACAAGTGAACTAAAATAGTATTTAAAATTAAACTGACAAAATATCTATTCTTAGACCTGCTGTTCTTGATTTAAACTACAAGTTACATGTATCTTTCAAGCAGGCTTTACTTCTGATGCCAGAGTTTTCTTGAGTGAACAAAGCACTTGTGATGGAAATGATGTATAACTTAAAAACTCTTCATCTTTGGATACACATAGCTCAGTTTCTCAGATTCCACATAAATCAAAACAGAAGGGGTCATTCTCAAAGATGTTAAGGGTCTGGCTAAACTCAGAAAGTTGTGGTCAGCAGTGCAGAGTCTAATGGAAGTCTGTAGCCATAGGTATTCACCATGGGTAGGTACTGAATCTGTTCTTGTTTAACATCTTATCAGTGACCCAGATGAAAGGATAAGAGAGCAAATTTGGCAAGTTTGCTGATGACACAATGTCAGGACTGGCTGACACACTGGAAGTCTGTGCTGCCATTAAGAGAGACCTGGACAGGCTGGAGAGTTGAGTGGAGAAGCGTAGAATCTTACACATGGGAATAAATAGCCACGCACATCAGTACAGGTTAGGTTTAGCTCCTGCAGAGGACTTGGGTGTCCTGGTGGACAGCAGGCTGCCCACAAGCCAGCAGCGTGCCCTCACAGCAAGGAAGGCCCATATCTTAGGGTGCATTAAAAAGAGGGCGGCCAGCAGGTCAAGGGAGACGATCCTCCCCCTGAACTCTGGCCTGTTGCAGCCACATCTGGAATGCTGTGTCCAGTTCTGGGCACCCCAGCTGAGGACAGGAAACCACTGGAGAAAGTCCAGCCAAGGGCTACAAAGATTGTTAGAAACCTGGAGCACCTCACTTATGAGGAGGAACTGGGTTCATTCAGCCTGGAGAAGAGAAGACAGAGGGGATCTTACCAATGCTTACAAATATCTTAATGAGGCCAGACTCTTTTTAAACATGCTCAGCAGCAGAACAAGGGCCATCAAACACAATCTGGGACACAGGAAGTTCCATGAGAACTTGAGAAAGAACTTCTTGACTTTGAGGGTGAGGGCGACGCAACTTCTATAAAACAAGCTGCCCAAAGAGGCTGTGGGTTCTCCTTCTCTGGAGATACTCAGAAAACACCAGGAAGCTTCTGTCTGCAACCTGCTCTAGGGAATACAATTTAGCAGAGGGGTTGGACTGACTTTCCAGAGGTCCTTTACAAAAATTACAATTCTGTGAAAATCAAATATGAATAGCATTTGATCAAACTCATTATGGAATTATTTGTCACAAAAACTGAAGAGCATATTTTCCTACCACACAGTCCCAGAAAAGGCAATAGTAACCCAGAAAAAAATTTACCCATCCTTTCTCCAAGTAATCTGTAACGTTTGTAGAGAGATTAATCTCTCCAGAAAGATGTGTGCTAACTGCCAGCACTTAAACTCCTTTCTCCAAAGTGGACTATTTGTTTAAAGTAGATGCTGCAAAACAACATGTCTCAGACTGATTGCAGAATCACATCCTACCCTGTCTTTGCAAACTTTTTAGAGATCTTCAGCCTTATGGGTGCTAATATCAAAGGCAAATATATTTTTCTGTAATGAAAAAGAAAAAAAAATTAGAGAAATCATCATATTTCTGCCTTTCAAAAATAAAAGTAATATTTCATAGCCACACAAAGAGTTTTCCATCACACCTTTACATCTCACTCCTCTTTAACTTGTTTTCCTCTTAATATTTTTCTTACTGCAAGGAGAATTCATAAATTCAGTTTCCACATCATGTTATTTGCCAGATAAAGAACAACAGGAACAGAAAGGGCAAAAAAAGAAGTTCATCAGTATCCCTCATGCTCTACGCAGGTCAGGTTTGGAAAAGTAATTCATGCAATACTATTGGAAGTTAGTGATGAAAAGACATGGTTAATTTTCCAATTGCTATATTGTTGTACATTGTGTTCCATTTATTGCATTTAGGGAGCACATGCCTGAGCTTTGTATATATGTATGATCTACATACATTGTACATATAACACTCCAGTATACAGTGGAATATTATCATAGGTGAACATGGGATTCTATGTAGATATGCCTGACAGAAATCAGCCCAATGCAACCTAAAGGCTTTCTGTGGGAAAACAACAGAGGGAAAACAAACAAATAAACCCACTGCTTCACTTCCTCCTTCATATCTGGATCTATGTGGCAGACGGTTAAATTTTTTTCACCCTTTGCCAGTGAGAAAGAGTTTCTAACCAATTTACCCTTAGCAAATGGCATCCCCTTTCTCCTCAGAAGCAGTCCCCAAGGGTAGATGATGATTTATGCTCTGGGGAGTATAGACAGCATGCACAACAAAGTCATGGCAGCAGAGGCTAAGAATGTAACACAGCTTGGTAAGATAAGAGATAGATCTGCATACTCAGTTACTGCAAGTAAACTGCAGTTTGAGTCTAAGAAATGAAGATTCATGCAAGAACAGGGAAGCAAGAAACTCATTACTACAGCAAGTAATGATCTGTATCAGAGAATCTGTTCTTACAGAGGAAAGGAATGGGTCCAAGCCGTGAATACTTAATTACTCTTAGCACTTATATTAACAAGAGCTCAGTAAAAGTATGAAGCATCATTCTCCTTTGTGCTCTGTGATTTTTCTCTTCTTCAGTATGGACAGAAAGCACAACTATAGACTATGCAGTTAATTATAGTGTTGTCACTGCTAATTCAGCTATACTATCATGACCGGAGGGAGAACCACAAGGTAAAAGAGAAAAAAAAAGAGGACCTTTTCAAAGATGGCTAAACATCCATTGTGTTTAGGCCATCAACGTGGCAAAACTCAGGATTGTGCCTATATTAATTTTTTTAAACATTCCATTTTGTAGTTCAAGAACATCCTGGAGAATGAGATAGGTACATCACATAGTCCACAAAACAATTCTGAATTGGCAGCTGCAAATGGGTCATTTCCAGGATCACTATTTAGCATGTATATCTGTACTTGCATTGACAAATGATTTCCACCCAACAGGGCACAAGAAGGGTTTGGCACAATTTAGTATTTGTTAAGGGCAGAAATAAATTTTAAAATGACCTCTGCATTTAATGGACTAAAATATTCAATTTTAGTGTGGAGTCTGCGTTTATCTTACATTTTAATTGGTTCTAGAACATCTGCTTTGTTACAGCCTTTTTGAACTAATAAATTTCCATATATCATATCTAATCATCTTTATTTCAACAGACATTGTTTGTTTCTTAAAGAAAGCTTTTAAAATAGACATCTGTGCAATTCTACTCTTTCATGTCTTCCTCCCACCGCTCACAACTACTTCATCATAAAATTTAACAGCAACAAAGCCAATTAGATTCTAATAGATTCTTTTTAATGTATCAAGTGCTAAACCAAGTTCTTATTGAAATTACTGCGCTGCAAGGCTCTGTTTCAAATGCTGTTGCAAGAACACATGGTGACCCTGTCCCTCCACTACCTTTCTCTGTAGTTACTTTCAACAAAAGATCATCCAAAAGCAGTGAAAGTTAATGTGATAAAATGTAAAAGAAAAATCACATCAATCTGAAGTGTCTTACATAACGGTAAACGTTCTGTGTCTCAAGGAGTGGGTTGGAATAAAATGAAACTCTGAATATTATCATGGGGGTGGATAGAGAAAGAGACAGCTTACAGAAACTACTTCTTAGCCTGAGAAGTTCAGCTCAAGAAGGTTGATCTAGTTTACAGAGTCTGTGTACTAAATGCTACAAACATCACATAAACTACCTGTTCCAAAGAATCAGAGTACAAAACTTCATTAAGTAGCAGAAGGAAGACAAGCATACGTAAATTAAGATTAAAATATTACTGAATGATAGTGTTCATCAGAAAACTCTGTGTCATTATTTACAGCTCAGCTGAGGTCACAAATGCAAAGCATTGCTTCTAAGATGTGCGCCATTAACACCAATACCTGAAAGCACAAGGGTATAGGCTAAGTCACTGAGTATTTTAAACAGTCAGAAACTCTATGGAAGTATGGGATTTTTCTTATCATTTACTTTCAGAAAACTGAGTTACTCTTCATAACAGCTAATGGCACTCAGATTCCAGGTAACATCAGTTAGGCATTTAGTGTGAACTATTTTCTTTGGCTTTCAAATTACCCTCCACACCTTTCAAGCAATGGATAAGGCTAAAATAAACACCATCACAAACATGGAAAAATATGCAGAAAGTAGCTTATAGAGACTGCACTGCTGAGGCTGTAAATAAGAAATAGTGTGAATTCTGATCACAACTGTTGTATGTGTCCTATGACTTACTTATGATAAGTAAGTTTCTGTTTAATAGATGACCAACTAGTTCATAATAATTAATTTCAGCTACTGGTAACTTAAACCTATACAGTGAGTTTCTGAATGTTTTTTGTTAGCATAATCACAAAATCATAGCACAACACAAGATGCAAGGGACACCAACAGTCCTATCTCCTGCTCAAAACAAGGCAAGTTATGAGGTCAGACCAGGTTATTAAGGACTCCATCCACCAAGGGCTCTCAAAAACTCCAGGGACACAAACCACAAACCCTAAAATATTGCTCATTATGTGCATTACATCATATTTTCTTTCCTGACTGTTTGACTACTTAGTCAAGAGAGAAAATGTAAGCAGCTCCAGTGGGAATACATAAATACATACATCTACAAGGAGAGAGAAATAAATACTTCATGAAATTTATTCATTGTGTTTCTTTCTCCTATAATATTATTCAAGGAAAATAGCTATCTCCTTTACCCTGTAACACAGCTCAAGCTACATGGTGCCATTAACACCTGTTATTCAGCACTGATGAATTCACCTCCAGTTTCATGATAGAAATGCAGGCCTACCAGTGTAATAGAAAACTGATTCACAGTTACTCTCTAGAGAAGCATTCTAGCTAATTAAGAGTGTCTTTAGGTCAAGTATATTTGTACTTAGAATGGCACAGAAGCTTTAAAATGATTAGTTAAGTAGATTTGCTTATTGAAAAAACCCTTAACAGAGCTTTCATTATTCATTATTTCATTTGCTTCTCTACAGCCTCTTACATTGCATCTTTTGTTTAATTATCTCAAATCTCCATTAAAGTTATGGCTAACAATATTTGGTTTCTCTTCTTCCTATTCATCTGTCTCCAGGAAGACTATCACATATACAGGCTAGGTAAAGAGATTGGAAAGAAAAAGAGGGAGTCAAAGTTGTTTCTGGTAGAGAAGAAGCATTTCTCATGTACTGAGTAGAAGATAAGGCTGGCTGCTATCATCCTTAGCTTCTATGGGAATCCACTGCACAGATACTACACCATCATAAATTTTAATAGTATTAGTCTTCTCGATATTCCTTTAGTTCTGCAATAAAATTGCCAAAGCAATGTGTACAGCTTCCTAAATTATGCAATGTCTTTAATTAAATGAAAGCTGCCTTAGTATCCTTCATGGATATTGCAATATTCAATTTATATTTTTGTGGTCACTTATGGTTAATGTTCAAATGCTCTTCATTTGTATTACATTACTATTACTACAAAAGGATAAGTATGGGCCATTAACATGAATAACAGCCACTTAGGTACTATTAAAAACCATACGGGAGTACATTCTGATTGTAAAAGAAGCCCATAATATTTTAGAAATATACTGTTGTCTCTCACATTAGATTCATCTCCAGTGTCTTTTCTAATGAACTTAATTAACAAATATAATTTGTTCAACTGACAGCCCTCCCGGATGCTGAAAAACAATTACCACAGCTCTTAAAAACATTTGCAAGACAGTTTGCCAAAGCAGTAAAAAACAGGTGAGCTTATTAATTCTTTATGGTGGAGAATCATACCAAATAATGCAACTCTGACAGAAATGAATGCATTTGATTGGCTGCCTGAAAGAAAAACTTGAGGTACGTAGTTGACTTAATTTATAGTCTTCATTTGTTGCTTTTCAAGTAGCAAGGTCACTAAGATCCAAGCATACATTCTCTCAGGTATCGTTACCTTCAGAAACACAGACTAGGAGTAGGGTTCTGCAGACCCTACTTTCACTGAAGAGAAAGCCTTTAGACACTTCTCCCACATCTCCTAGGACACTTCCAGTTTACAGTACAACATAAGATTCACTTAAAGAACTCCTTCTTCACAGATCATTCTGTTTCCATCTTACTTCCCTAAAGGAGATCTCATTTTCTATTCTAAACCTAATTTAGGGAACAGCCTTATTAAAGGACCTAATTTGTCTCATACCTATGCAATAATAGTTCTCAACAAAGTAATGTTTCTGTATTTAAATAAAGATTTTCAAGACATGTAGTTTGAAGAATATTTTTTTAAAAAAAAAATAATATAACTTCTGTGAGGAAAAAAGAATAGAAAATGGGCCTACACAATTCTAATCCATCCAAAAATTAATAGGAAATTAAAGTTTGCCTTTTTGGAGCATGCAAACTATTTCTCAGCACTATGCTTAGGAGAACATAAGCTAAAAAATGTCTCAATGCTTACTGGGATTTAAGCACCTAAACCAAAATCAAGAACGCCTACTAGTACAGGTAAATGAATAACGCTATTAGTTTAGGGAAACAGCCTGTACTGACAAGGGTAGGATCTCTTTCTCCAGCTACCTGTGTTTATCCAGAATGCCAAAGCTAAACATGCATTCAACAACTTTGTAAATACCCTTTCAATGACAAACAACTGCTTTGTCGCATTAAAAATCATGATTTGATCTGCGTCCTTCAGTGCCGAATTGTCATATATAGAGTCAAAACGTCACTTTCTCTTATTAGATTTTTCTCCATTTCATTAGAAAAATCACTAGCTTAAAAACAACAAGCACAAAACAAACTCCCTATGTATGTTATACATGTATCATTTGGTAATCTGCAAGGAGAGAGGGTAAAGGCCAACCTTTAGAGAAGGCTAACTTTCCTCAAGTAACATCAGCTGTGCTATTAGTAGCACCAGACAGCACTACAGAATAATCTGCACAGCCTAAATCAGATCAGAAACGCAGAAAGTTACATGATGTTTGGACTGTTCTTCCCAACAAGTGTAAATATTTAGGAGGAAAATTGTTAATGAAAATTAGGGATCCCTTGAGCAAAGAGCTCATTGAGTACACGTCAAGGAAGTTGTCAGCATTTGCTTCTATCACATCAAGGAAACCAGAACTTTGTGCTTTTTGGAATTCACTATGATACAGCTCAATCATTTAGTTTGTTTAAGCCAACAAAATGTTCATCATCAAACTTCGGCTACTGAAGCTAGAAGAAAAACTTCATGGACTCTACAGATAATCAGGGAAAGACAGTCGAAGTGTTACATGTTCATGCATCACACTTATTACCACACTACACATATTGATCCTTCGTTTACTAAGGTAAATACCATATGGTGTGAACATCTCAATGTAAAGCTCAGCAAGGAATCCAATTAATAACATCTAACAGGAATATTTAGACTGTAGAGATAGATATCACATGTTCACTTTTTATATATTTGGGAACAGTGTTTATAACTTCAGAGCATTGCAGATGTCTAACCATTCGTTTCAAAACAAACTGATGTTTCAGTATTGAGCCAGTTATATACAAAGAAATCATGAATAAAGCAAACTATTCAAATAAAAAAGTACTGATTCTGCTTCTTGTTTGGAGAAAATCAACTTCTGACGTGAGTATGCTGACTTAGAGTTTATTGTTTAACATGGATTTCACATCAAATACAAAATAGATATATTGTAACTGAGACCAAAGTGTTACTCTCTCAAAGGACTCCTATGCAAAAAGCAAACAAAAAAATATTAGGGAGCAGATTAACAGCTAATGACTTCGTAATGACAATCAGCAATCCTATTAGCTTAATAGTCTCTAGTAGTAGAATACAACTGCAATGCACTCAAGAGCTGCAAACAGTGGAGGACAGGCTCTGCTTAAGCAAACTACTGCTGCCTGTCCTGAAGGCATGACTGCCTAAAAAACAAATCCAGAGCATTCTTTTAAGCTTGCATTAAAAATAAACAACAAGGAAGGTTACTACTACAAGTATATGAATAATTATTCCCATTATTTAGTTGTCCAAAAAGGGATGCTAAGGAGAAATTAAATTTACTCTAGGAAAACAAACAAATTAATAACCTTTTCTGAATGAAAACAAGCAGGAAAAAAATCTGTTAAGTCTGGCCCTCTCATTATACGTGAAGCATAATGTTGTATCTAAGAGATTTTGGATCAATGAGGGCTTAATTTTATTTAGATTAAACTCAACAACAAAGGGTTGGTGGTTTGGTTTATTTATGTTGCATGGGAGATAAGGCAGCAATGTAGGTGTTTGACTTTCAAAGATGTACACAGTTCCAACCGGGAAGGAATTCTGTACATTCAACACACAAATTACTCATGTGATCAAAGTATGCAATCTGCTTCTGAAATAAGTCAGACCAAAATTCATGCTTAGACTTGCACTACAGGTCGTCATTGATCAAACAATAAATGCTATCTTTGTTCTGCATACACATAACCTGCTTTCTCAGATCATTCTTGTTATCCACTTTTCCATCTGATTATTTTCAGACTAAGAAGTCCCTTTCCTTTCTTTCCCAATTCACATTCTCCATGCTGGAAGGAATAACTTCTGAACTTGCTATGCAAAGCCAAACATTCTCCATCTAAATATTTTCTACTTTGAGATCACAAGATGCTGACATGTTCTTTCATAAAAGAAAGTAGATCTGTTAATACCAGAGGAACTACCTTGCATTTTCCCTTGTGTTAAATAAAGGAGAATTCAGTCCATAGCCATTAAAACCCTGCAATTGTCACAGCTACAGAAACAAAGGGCTCTTACACTGAAAGCATAACGCTCCACAGTGTCATAGCTATAAAGACATAAGTTAAATTAAGGAGGATGAAACTACATCACAATCACTGCAGAAAGAGAAAACTGTATGTGTGTCAAATGTGTAAAGCAAACCTTCAGAGGTACAATGCTGGAGGTTGTCATGGCAACTTTTCTCCCTCCTTCCCACTGATTTTTGGCAAGCATTTTAGAATTTTAAGAGCATTTTTACTCCTTTCCCTCCAAGCCTTTTCTTCTCTTATCATAGCATGAATGATGATGCAAAAAATGAAGAGTATGCAAAGCATCAGTGTGCAGCCTCTTCAGATCAAAGATACATTTCACCTGTAGGTGTCTGGGGGATTCTGGTATCACAAGTGTAAAAGTGCACCTGGAAATATATTTTCTTTTCCAAGTTTTTCTATGATGAATTAGATCCCATGTGCATTTTCTATGGGAAAGAGTGGAGTGGAAAAGAAAAAGCCATGAATTTAACCCCGTCTGCAGAGTCTTATTGATATCCCCAAAATTCCAGTACTAATCAAGACAAAACAGATTCATTCTGGCAACTTGTGAAAGGCAGATACTTTATCCTAACACAACTAAATGCAAAGAAAACATACCTGTGTTTTCAACCCAGTGACCAGACTATACTTACCACCTTATAATAGATATAGCTAACAACCTCAAGGGGGTTAGCAAAGGAAGAGACACTTATAAGTAATCCTGGAATGAACTCCCTGCATGACAAGAAAGTTTCATCTGATCAGTGAAGACCACATACATACCTGTGATTTTTTTTGGGGGGTAACACAGCAAAATAAACATTACACTATCTATAACTCGACCAGCTTACCATGTTTAAAGTCCAATTCATAGGAACTTACCGACAAAAATGGTTCAACAAAATAATTCTCCTTCCAGGCTGCCCTCAGCATTCCCTCTTCCCAGACATAACCAGGTACAGGAATGGAATTCACCAGGTCTGACTAATTTTTTTATTCTACCACAGTTATTACCCATAGAAGGATGAGCCTCATTTTCAGTAGCAGAGTGACACAAAGTAGCAAAGGTTCACTTACTAAGATCAGTAGTTCTCAGACTCCAGTACTTCCCAAGGCTTACAGGTACAGAACACCCTGCTATCTCTACCTAACTGCTGCAGAATCAAAATGGGGACAAGTTCCCAGGTTCTACTACTGGAACAGCAAAAGCCCTTATTTAACACATTTCATTCCCATCAGATATTACCACATTTCATACCGGTAAAGCAGCTACTATGTTTGAACAGAGTCACAGCTCAGACTCTTCTTCCTTTTACACATTTAGTTTTTCCACAGGAAACATAAGTAGATCCTTTGATAGGCATTTCAGATTACAGACCAAAAGCAATGTAGGAACCAAAACATGTTCTCAGAGCGCTTGTACAACATGCTGCATGAGGTAAGTGCACATAAAAGTATGTGATTGCTGCCTGAAACATTTTTAAGCCTATCTTCATGTATGAAACATTATGAAAATCTCATCACAGTTCAGTATAACTGTCTGAAGTGCAGCTTACATCTAATCCAGAAGTTTTACCTCTTATATACCATCAGTAAACAGAAGATTTTGCATCAGGCACCATACATTAATATCCCAAGTAGTTTTGGAACACAATCTGAAGTTCCTTACTAAAAATGCATCAGTTACAACCAGTGAGATTGACAAGTTATCCAGCTGACAGGAAGTGAATGGAGTAAATCACTTCAAATAGCTGAGAAGCCTGTGAAGATTTCACTGGTTTATTAGTACAGGTTTCTGAGCACACCTTGACTGGCTGTTCTTCACAGCCCGTTATTGCTGTAAACTAGTTTCTTTCCTCAGGTGTACGCCTGTATGAGGGGGGATGGAAATTCCATGAGGGATCAGTATTTACACAAGCAGTCCACTCATATATATTTGCAGAGAGAAGTCTCACTCCTGCTGTAGATAATTTGGGTGCTAACAGTCACAGAGAGAAGTTTGAAACCTGCATACTTCTGTCATAAATATAAATAAATATTATTAAAAGTACAAAAATGGTAAAACCCATGCACAGTGCTCGCAAGAAAGAGACTTCAGTAGGTATAGCATAGCTATTTCTCTACCTACAGCAGAGAATTACATACAAGTAACATGCTCTTTAAAGGACCTTCAGCACCTACTGAACTGAACTGACTGCAGCAGGTCTTTCACTGGACACCCCTTATGTTTTTCTCACACTACTGATAGGAAGGGGCGTGAGTTTGTGCAATTATCTGTTTGCATCTGAATAAGGCCAGTGGAACTGAATTGTGCCTTTTTTGGTCCAGTACAAACTGAGAAGCATGCAATGACACGAGTATCTTTTACTGACTGTACCAACCCCTCCATTTCATCAGGAAAACAAGGATCTAATTTGTTGCGATACAGAAATACCGTGTCCAAAATGGAACCACTATGGAAAAGTACAAAACTAATTACAGCGGGACGCAAGAGGCCTGATTTTAATGCATACATCTGAGATGGAAAGAGATAATGGTTATGAACAACCTCACGACCACTTCCTGATTTCAGAGAAAATAAAAACAAGAGGCAACGACGAATTAAAGGACATCATTGAGGTAACAGGAGAACGCATATGATTTAACCTGTAAATAGAAATGAACAGCCTGTTTCATTACAAGCGCTGCAAATGGTGGCTTACAATAGGAACACAAAGGCTGGTGATGTCTGAATGTCTCTCCTAAAGGAGACATAAAACGGGCAAAATTTGCATTTCTTTCTATGCTTCATTCAAATCCTTAATGTCTCTTAAGTACACCTTGAGAACCAGAATCACAGCCAAACGCTAAGAATTCAATGTAAAGTTAACTATACAGTGTCCCGGCCCAAGAGAGCCCTGATTGAAGCCATTCAAACTCCAGCTCCCCACCATGCAGGTGGGGTTTTGCTCCGTTGCTAACTTTCCCTTCGGGTAGCGCGTTGCTTTGTAGTAGCAGCTCTGCAATCTCAGCAAGCAGCGGGAGCAGCCCGCACTTACAGACGTTTCACTAATCACACGCTCGAGTCCTCTACTGAATATACGTGCCCACTTCACATCAGTAAGTTGGGTCTTTAAATCGCTCTTAAGAGGGAGCAAACGGCTTCCTTCGAGAGCGCAGAGCTGTCACGACAGGTGACTCACGTTGGGCGGCATTAGTCATGTCATGGCAACTTACATAACCACAGGCAACTGACACAACACAAACCGACACATCACAACGCAGCCTGTCAGCAGCCATATCTATGAAGCTCCGCTTTTTAAAGAAAACGTAGGTAAGTATTGTGGGTTTAGAAACACCACTCGGGAGGAAAAAAAAAGAATAAAAGCCCACGCAGTGTGAAACGTTCTGTTGCAAGCTACGTTTGTACACAGCCACGTACTGTTCCCCGCTGTTTTCCAGAAGATTTGCCTTTAAGTAGAGCCTGTTAATCTCAGTGGATGGAATTCAGCTCCACTCCAAAGCGACTCGGTTCTTCACCTCAACAGCAGATCCGGGGGCACAAGCACAGCGCCTTCCTCCAGGCTTGCCCTCCAACCTGCGGGCAAGGCGCTTCCCGAGCCCCTCGATGTGCACCGAGGTGCGGCTGACGGACAAGCGAGCACCGACGGAGCGCGTCCATATGCAGCCGGGATGCACCCGCCCCATCAAAAGCCGGCCGGGCTGTTGCTCAGGTGAAGCAAACACGACGGCCACAGCAGGCAGTAGAAGCTGCACCAGGTGCACGAGGGCTGGAAATAGCCGCTTTTATCGTGCGCCCAGAAGGGGCTCTCCTCAGATCCTCTTACAGCTCAGTAGGCTAATAAGTGTGCTTAATCAAAAATGTACTTTGACAGCTTCACAATTCCTGCTCCTGAAACAGCATATCATTATTGCTATTTCAGGCAGCACCACCGAGTTCCAGGAACTCAGAAGCACGCAATTAGAAGGCAGACTGGTGAAGGCTATGTCCATGTCCTATGTTTGTCCTTAGGGACACACAGGGCTTTGCTGTGTTTCATTCCAAATCCGGTTTCTCCTATAGCCTCTCTGGAGAACTATTGTTAAGGGCTGATATCAAGTTAAAGACAGAACTGTGTGTAAATCCATGCATTCAAACGATAAACCAGAGCCCATCATGCTTACCTTGAGAGATTAAGCGTAAGTCTGGTTACACTTCCCAGAGGCAGAAAAGCACAAGCCTAAGAGTAAAGACACCAAGCCCATTTGGAAGGTATATACCCTCCACAAGTGTGGGGCAGAGCACAGTTCATCTCTAACACACACATCTCCATTCTCACTCACGGGGCTCTGCAGAAAATCAACAGGCTGTTGCAGGAGAGCAGGACATCGTGCTGAACTCCTATGGTACCGTTCCTATTTCATATGCAGTGATCCACCTACCTCAGAATATAACAGCTTAACCAGAATCCCAGTCAAGGCAGAGTATGAAGACAATCTAAACTGAGTCTGAAAGCTTACAGGACACTTCCGTTTCCTGCAAACAATTACGATACAGCCATTTCAGAACACAAAGACTTGACTACAGCCCAATTACCCAGAAGTTTAAAAAAGCAGAGTAGAGGGGAATAAGCCCCTCCTTGTCCCTGCCACCACTTCCCTGTTGATGCAGCCCAGGGTATTGCTGGCCTTCCAGCAGGATCCCCAAGTGCTTCTCCACAGGGCTGCTCTCAAGTTCTTCACCCAGTCTGTACCCATAGCCTTAAACCAAGTGCCACATCACACACTCAGCCTTGCTAAAAGTCATTACATTCTTGTGTGTTCACTTTTCAAGCCTGTCCAGGTCCTTCCTGATGGAATCCCTCCTTCTCTTGTGTCAGCTGCACCATCCAGCTTAGTGTCAGCCACAACTGACTGCGGGTACTTGCTGAGGGTACACCCAATCCCACTGTCTATATTGTTGATAAAGAAATTGAAGAGCACTATTTTCAAGGCAGACCCCTGGGGGACACCACTCATGACCAGTCTCCACCCAGATAAAGAGCCATTGACAACAACCCTCTGGCTATGACCAGCCCACCAATCCTTTAGCCACTGAATAGTCTGCATGTTGTCACCCCAACATAGAAGGCCCTGTTTGCATGCCCCAGCTCCTCCTTTCTTGCTTGGAAATTTATAGGTCTGGCAGCACTTTAATAATTGACATAATATATTCTTAACAGCAAAAGATACTCTCCCGTGTATTTACAAATGACATCCTGTGTTATTTCCACTTAGACAATGTCAAATAGTAACTCTCAGAATTTATGCCTGTTACATAAATAACAGTAGTTTTACTTACTAGCCACGTTAATTTGATTGCTTGAATTATGATAGTTTCTTTTTCAAATCAGTATAAATATGCTGTGCTGAATGTTCTGCAACACCCAAAGCACTGTGGTCACTGTTCATTTTGTCAAGAGGAAATGAATACATAGCTAGAAAAACTTCATCTTTGAATTCTTACCCTTAAGTCTATGCTAACGCCATACTTTACATAGGTAAGATACATACCATATTGCTCATTTTCCTTATCCCATCATCACGTACATAGGAAATATCTGGATGCAGTAAACCGGTATTTGACCACCTGCACATTTCCAACAGTGCTTACAAAGTTACACACTAACTTGAGCAAAAATAACCTGAAACAAAACTATGTCACCCTCACGTAAGCCTTCATCATTCTTTGTAACAATGAGAGAAACCCCTAAGGAAAATATTTCCCTTGTTTATTCTTTCATTTTGGCATTTGAACTTGCAGTAGGGAAGGGGAAAAAAAATCCGTGGCAACGAGATCAACCCAGCCTAAGGGCAATGTCTTTTTACTCATTGGGCTATATTTAGAACTGTCACTTGTTAAGAACACTGTCAGCTACAGCAAATTTACCGAAGAGGCTCTGCGTTATACACATGGCCTGAAGCACTCATACAGTAACATAAACGCGACTAAAATAAAAGGAAAGAGTGATTGAACAGCCTAATATTGGGTAATCTGAACCAGCTTCATACCATTTCTCACATTTTGCATTAATATGCTCTGTTGCTAAGGAACTCCCCTGCTATTCTTTTTTCCCTTAAACAACACGTTCTTGCTTAAAGTCGTGTGTGTACCAAAATATCACACTTCTGTGGTTAGAAAAATACTAATTTCAGCTGTTAACAAATCCAGTATTCCTACAATAACAAAGAAACACGTGGCTCATTAGTTGAGATGGCTTTTTTCTTCTATAGCAGAACCTAAGAAAGCTGAAATTAAAAACATAGCATTTTCAGCTTCATACATTGTACACAGACATATACAGCAGATTTGATCCACAACTGTACCCCTATCTCTTTTGTAGTAGGAGAGGTTTGAAACCTGTGTTCAAGCACATGCAATCTTCACTTAGATACTAGGTATTAAGCAATACACATTACTCCAAAAGTAATGCCACTTATTTCCACACAAACTACAGCAGGTATAAAAAAGGACAATAACACTGCTCAATAGAGCAAATCCTCAGCACCATTAGCTAAGCCAGCAATGAAAAAGAGCCTACGTGCTGCACTAGCAAAAATCTGCATGGCTGTCTGAAACATGCCTTATCTTTCAGTTCACACCAGCACCACCTCTGCTGAAATTCACCACCCACCACCTCACTGTGTTTACAACCACCCCTTAGTCTCCATAAATATTCAGCAAGCATCAGTTAATGTCAACGGGTGCCATTTTTCTACATGGAGAAACTCAGTGACATATCTTTGCTACATACACACTTCCATGACATCATTTTGTCAGAGGCTGTCACATGGCATCAAAATGTAATGAACTACTGGTGGCAAGGGTGAAGTTCTACTGCCACACCATCAACATCTGCCTCTAACACTCTGGGCCAACACAATAAAACAAGAGGCATTACTTTCAGAGCGGCCTTTATACATGGGTGTGCTAGTTAAAAGCAGAGAAAATACAACAGCAGTAAACAGGGAAAATGAAGCAAGGCATCTGCCTATATGCTTTACAAGATCAACTGTATGCTAGAGAGGCTTTACAGCAACCCCAGTTTCAGCATGACCAGAAGTTCTCCCAGCTATGCTAACCACAAGTTTGTACAAGCAGTGATTCTTCCTTGATGTTACCACACTAGGTTCTTGGGATGTGATGCAGATTGTGCCTTTGAGGATGTTTTCAAATAATCAAAAATTCATTTAAAAGTTTTCACAGAATAGAAAAGCTTTCCAAACAGTGGAATCCAATTTTCCAATCATTGTACCTACTAAAGTATACCAAGTTTCCTGTACACAAATCCAGCTACCTTGAATTCAAATAGAGAATTGCAGCTTTTAAAGTCCAGGATGACAGTAGGTTTTAACTGCTATAAAAGTACTCACCTGCTATCTTACTGTAATGCCTGAGGCTTATGATGTTAGTAATAAATAAGAAACTTTACCAATACCCGAGTAGATGCCACTGCATTCTTCTGTCCATGGTGTTCCTTAGTGGATGAGATTTTTCCTTTAATAATTGAAGATACTAAAAATTGAAATTATTCTGATTCAAGCGTGCTTAAGGCCTCAATGAGTGTCTGGTATTAAATCCAGCAGAGCACAGTGCCCATCTGGATTATTGAAGGCATTTGTCAAGCCACAAAACAGAAGCAGAAAAGAGAAAAGTCTGTAGTGTTTTAGTTTGGAACAGAAGATATTTTATGTGGGCTATATAAATACACACCTTGAAACACAAGCTCATGGGACGAGAAGAAAATACACCATAAAAATATAATTAAAACACAGTGTGGCTTTAGTTCATTTATCAAAACAAAGGCAGCTATCTCACTCACATGGAAAGTCCATAGAAAGGAACTAGACATTTACTGTTGCTTAAACTGATGAAGATAGAATAATTTAACATGTTTGCCAGTCACCTGTAATAACCATTGCTGAACAGAAAGTTTATCAGCTATTGAGCTTAGTGACTGAAAGTGCTGAGCAGTTCCTGACCTGTGTGTTAACAACCTTATGTCCTTTCTGGAGACGGTGATGCAATGGCGCATTCCCCAAATGAAATAACGCACTTGAGATAATTCCCTCAGAGGAAAGATTATGGCATTTTGAGCCCAATTCTGTATATTTCTGAAACCTCATGGAAAGAAACTCAAGAGCTTCTCTAAGCCTTAATCCTGTGCCCTACCACAGAATTTATCAGAGGCCAGTATATGAAATCACTAACATTTGGTCACTTTCTGGAACTTGTCATTGTCTCTTACACTGATGGGATCAGCTATCTTCAATATACATATTACCTCATATACAACTGAAATAGCCAAGCTAGACAGCATTAAGCTATAAATTGAAGGGCAGCAAATGCTTAATAGAGAAAGCTCAACATCTTACAGAAACATCCACATTAACTCAAAATGAACCAACTAGACTACCAAAAACTGGCCAGTGAGAGAGAAAATAACCCTTCCTTTTGTATGACCCTACTAACAAAGCTAATGCCACTTCTAGTACCCAGCTTTGCTCTATGAGATCTGATTTAGATAGTTAGGCATATTGACTTAATTAAGGCCCAGAACGTGCTATTTACAAATCAAACAGCAACAATTTGCCCAGATTACATTCCTTTGTTAGTCATACTACAAAGTATTTCAGGGCTTTTGTATGCACAACCAAACTTAAGTTAATCTCCATTAATTTCTTAAAGCAGATTATTTAATAGAGCTGTTAAATCCCTTTGCATATGTTTTCACTCAGAACTAGCTGACTACAAAAGTCAAACTGATGATGTAAATGACTGCACAGCATTTCAGCTCTTTCCAGAACATGCTGGGATAGAAATGAGTAAGCCTAATCAAATCCCAAATACTGCTGGAGTAGAAATATATGGTTTGATTTGTTTCATCTCCTGCTTTGTTCTCATTTTTCCCATGGATGACCAGATGTGCTAAGCACTTCATGAACTGTCCATTTTTGAGATGTATCTTAGACTTGATCTTTTGACAAGCAAAGCAACCTGAGGAAAGGACTTGGCTGTTCAGTAATCCATTTTAAAAAGCCTATTCTGTACTAGATGTACTTGGCATTTGGTGTTCAACTTCAGCATACTGAATTAGAGTTAACAGGGGCTGAAGATAACCAATTTACAGACTGCTATAACCTTATATTACAGAGACCCATAGAAGCAAAGTTCACTTGTAGGTGGGAAAGATTAGGCTTACTATTTATAAAACCATTCTTGCTTAAGCTATAGTATATCACATGGGTGTCATCAGCCCTGAAAGGAAACAACTTCACTATTTACCAGTTCTTTTAGTTATGCATAATTTATTGAAATACAAATCTGTTATATAAAATATTTCCCATCAAAAGGTTACTTTCAACATCTGCACAGAATAGACTACTAGCAGGAACTCTGTTCCTAGAGCATATTTCTAATTTAAGATAAAATAAACACCATTATTATACTGGCACTGTAAAAAGTAAGATCAGCAAATATTGTCCATTTAACACCTGCTATTAAGCTAGCTTTCCTTACAGAAAATCAAAGAAAACAACAAACATGAAGCAGTTCATACACCTGTTAAAATTAGTTGGTTCAGGGCAGGGCTCATATTTCCATTAATTACTCTCTATAAACATAAGCAACATTGATTAGAGACATTCTGCTGAATATTCTGTAACACTGGCACAATGGCATCTAAATGTTTTATCTTATCTTTATTACCTCAGGGTAATGAATTGTAATGTAAAGAGCTGATGAGTAATTAAACTCATCAACTGTGGATTTAGAGATATTTTTAGTATCACATGAAGGAAAATCCTCTCAAGAGTAGCAAGGATATATTTTCAGAGAACATATTATATTCCTTAACAGCTCTCTTGAGGGAGCACTCCATACTCAGTTTCTAAATGCTGAAATAAAGAAAGAACACTACTTCTATTCCCCCCCTCTACCCAAAGTCAGAAACTTCAGATGGGACATTTCTTCTTAAGTTTAAATCATTACCT
Source organism: Coturnix japonica (assembly GCF_054131305.1). NCBI lineage: Eukaryota > Metazoa > Chordata > Aves > Galliformes > Phasianidae > Coturnix > Coturnix japonica. Next base: position 6,728,770 of record NC_140667.1, on the reverse strand, counting down.
GTTTACTGAATTCCACTGAGATTCAGGAGGACTTTTATCCACACATCCTACATATATGCCATCAGATAATGATATTAAAATGGTCAAGCGCCTTCCTAAAACTTGTCTTACAGTTCATTTCATTTTTGGTTTGAATCTGGGGGGTTTTTGTTTGTTTTTGCTCCAAAACACCTCTTCCTGTCTATGTGGATAAACAACCTTCTATCAGGATGAACTTCTAGCCTAAATTCATTCAACGTTAGATTTATAAACTACTTGATATTTGAGCACTAAGGACATTGTCTTGAATATCGAAAGCAGCTTGGTTAAGCATGTTATAACAAGTGTGTTACAAAGAACACTGGAAATGTAAACCATAAGAAGTCAATAGGAAATGGTGGAAAGCAAACTGACACTGTGGGCTGCACAAAATATAAAGATCTGCAGCTACCGCAAATTGCTAAAATTGATTTATCACAATGGCAAACAAACCAACAACAACATCATATCCCTTTGGGTATCCTCACTGAACACAGCATTTAAAGAAAGGAGAAACCACTTCCCAGCCTATTAAGCAAGAATGTCAATGAACGTTTAGTTCTATATCCTGACCCTCCCACTAAATGGGCACAAAGCCCAGCCAGAGCTATACAGCTGAGCCAGGCTCATGTCTGCTGAGCACAGCTGGCACATAGCAACTGATTAATAGCCACTCAGCCCTGCCTCTGCAAGTTCCCCCCCTCCCCCTAACACACACCTGACAGCCACTAGAGTGATGTGGGGGAAGCTGAGCATTTCTGAGTGACAAGCATGGTGCTCAGACAGGGAGACTGTAGAGACAAATCATCACCCATACAGAAACTGGCAGTTCCTTTCAGTGCTTCTTGAACCTCATCATCATGTTCTTCAGCTTCTTCATCCAGCCTGATGCTGCCTTCATATTGCTCTGGGGCCTTTTGCTTCTCTCAGCTGCAGCCAACCAAATGTCTGCCAGAAAAACTACCAGTGAGAGCTGCTGCTCTCTGCACCTGATATGAATGATTAATAGTTTCAGACATTATCTACCTCAGGGCTGGAAATCCACCTGAAGTTCTAAGTAACCTACTGAGCATGCACTTCTTTCAAGCTATGTGTGTGTTTCAGATTCTACCTCAGAGCAAAAATGATTGCTCGGTGATTCAGCAATTCCACTGCAATTTCTGCACTTTGAAAGAAATTACAGCACATTGTGTTTTATTGGTGTGTTTCTTACTGTTCAGTAAGCATCCAAGCAAAAATGCCTTTCATCGACAGTGGGGTGCTCCTGAGAAGCTGGTGACATCTCCCAATTAGAGGGGGAGACTTAAAATAGATCTTTCCAATTACGCTGCTAAGTCAAGTATGTCCTGATTTCTTTCTGCCCTTTCAACATATGTAATCATACTTCTTCATCTCTTGCAAGAGACTTTAAAATCTACCTACAAAGAGATCTACATCAATACTAAATAATACTTAAACTGCAGCGCCATGTAATATTCATCTTCTATTCTGAAGCACACATACTGTATTTTCACTGCACTTCCATCATTACTTCTGCACTGATCTCTGCCAGATGTTCAGGCCATCATCCTGTTCTACCAGTCTTCCATTTGTTTTTGTTTATTCATGGTGAGGGTGCATGTAGTATTCATCTCAGTTCAAAACTGAATAATGAAATAAAGCACAGATCATGCCACAAAGAATTGATAAAAATATTCTACTGATTGTTGATATTGTCCAATACAATCAGTGTTAAAAAATCCCCTTACTTGGGAAAAGTTCCATCCTACTTCGTAAGAGATAAGTCCATTTCTGTGAGATGATTTCACCATATAAAGTCAGTGCATGACTATTAATTCGAGATTTTTGGTGATGTTTGAGAACCCACTCAAGTGTTCCCACTGCAAATCTAGGTATTTCCATCTCTCATGGCCTCACCATTTGACATGAAAACAAAGCTGACCTCCTAAACCTATCCAAACAAAAGCGTTGTTCTTCCCTAAAGAAAAATGTATTTTCCATTCTGCAGACAGTCAGTACTTCAAGCTGCAGGTTTTCATGAGGCTGAAATAACATGCTCTACTACACTGAAGTACTGAAAGATTGTTAATCCTTAAAAACAAAAGTACATCTTAGTACTATTACTGTACTCTAATGTTGTTCTTTCCATGCTACATATAAAAAAGCATAAGAAAGCGCATATGGATCAGTGGAGAAAGCAGATGAAGCATGAGAACAGAATCTATATTCCTCACCATTCTTGTTCTAGCTCATACAGTCGCTGTCCTCCTTCAGGCAAATCCCTTGAAATTCCTTGGATGCCTCTACTTTATCTAGGAAAGAATAAAAATACTTAACTGTCTAAAGCTTTTGCCCTAAATTGAAGGCTATGAGAGCTATTATGCCTGAATTCAAAGGAGATGAAAGCCAGTGGTAACTACAAGAGCCTGATCCAAATGCTGCCCAGTGGCAACCAGATGAAAATCACCAGAATTTCACTAATAGCCTTAGAGAACCTTTTGTGACTGTATAAATTGACAGACCCAAAGTGCTCAACTAATTAAGCAAGTTTACTGAACTAAGACTATAAATTGATAAGCTGAAATTGGCACATGCGTGTGCACAAGATAAGAGTTTAACAACTCTGAAGTTTCAGTGCAGTAGCTGCCTCTTCACATTCTTTCACCTACTTCTTTTCCTTCTCTGCAGTGTTCCCAGTTCCTCACACACCACCTGACTTGTAATATCCCATTTCAAGAGACAGTGTTGTGCATTCACGACTGATGTAAAACTACAGATAAGCTGAATAGTCAGCTGAAGAGATGGGATACTTGTTGCACCTCGGTCACAGAAAGGATCAAATAACACACGGACATGCAAATAGCTTGCAGACTGTAGGAGTTTGGGCTGGGTGCCATTGCACAACTGAATATTGCTCCATTTTATTCTAAAGAGCTTTCCTTGTTTAAACTAGCATAAGACCTATACACTTTGGTTTTTAAAAGGTCATCATCCCTTGTGATAAAAGCTGAAGTTCCATACAGTAAAAGCTTTAAAATAGAAAAGTGAAATAGTGTTTCTGCCAAGGTTTTATACCTACCTACTAAAAACATCACTAAAGAATTCCAGGAGTCAGTGTATAAATCATATTTTTCCTATAGCCCATATTATACTTACAGTTAGAAGCAAGAAAACCAACAAGGAGAGGCTGGGCTGTCTGGATATCCCTAAAAGTAATGCATGTAATTGTATGTAATATACATACAAGTTCACAACTCTGTTAACTACAGATTGACCAAAATAGGGACAGGTTTGTGGTTTTAATGGTGAAATGTGATCCCGACGCCAATGGCTTTTTTGCTATTTCTACAAAGAATTTTGTCTTCTTTTACTTCATCTTATTAGCAACTGCCTCATTATTTATGTGATTATAAACTAGGAGACTTCATTGTTCTCCTGTTTATATATAGCACAGTGGCTAATTGATTTTAGTTGCCCCGAGGAGATTAGGAAAATCATCTTATTACCTACATTCATGAGGATCTTATTGACTCATGTAGGGAAATAAATATATTTAACTCACATGGAACACCTGGGCAAGTTTATCTTGCCTTTACCAAATACAAATTTAAGAAATATTTCTGAAGAATGGAAGCCAGCAGGCTCAGACCAGTTCAAGGAAAAGCATAACCCTTTGCAGCACAGGAGATCCAACTGAACAGTCCGAATGTTTTCTTCCAGCATAACAGTCTATTACTTTATTAATAGGATTGCTGCATTGTACCTGAGAGTCAGTATGGTTACGCAGCTTCTAATCGATGATCTAGGAGACCAAAAGTAATTTCCTTCTCACCAAATTTAACTCGTGTTCTCTGTATCATTCATTCTCATTAGTAAGATGTACTAAAATCAGTACTTGTGCTGATCTTCCCTACTTGGAAAGGTTTGAGATTATTTCCTGCCCTTCTGGAGCCTGCAAGGGTGACTGGAATATAGTACAGATGAATCACATTAATAAAGACAGAGGTTCACACAAGCACAACAGAGAAACCATGCAATAAGTATTAACATGTCAAGATAGCATCCATAATGATATGGCATAAGGAACAAACAAATATTTCGATTCTACTCTTAATGGGGAAAAAAAAAAAAAAGTTAGAAAACTTCCATATCTTTCCTAACTTCCAACATTATCCTTTATCATTCCCTTAAGCTTTTATGGATTAGGGTGTTACACTGGAATGAAGTGAGAAGGCTATTAGGAAAAACAAAAGCAGGAGAAAAAAAAACAACTGTGGAAGGGGGTAAAAAGAAATGACATTAAGTTTAGAAAAAGAGTGGCAAACACTGCATATAGGTCATTGGTTGCTTTATTCTCTAAGCAACTCTACTCTTAATGGCCTGTGTAGATCACATGCCCCTTTAAGAAGTGAAATATATATTTTTTTAACATATTGCTTTCACAACTAATCACTTCCAGAAGGAAAAAATAGACCAAAATATGGAGAAAGCTTTGCAAACTACAACTATTTTTGCAAATCTTGTGAAGATAAAAGTAGCTCAAGAGGTCAGAGAGTCATCAGATCTGCTCATTCTTATTGCAAATATCAAGAACACAGTAGTCATTCCTTTTTCTGAAAATACAGAGATTATTTTTGGTTGTTCTGCAGTGACAGTTGGGACAATGGAGTGCTTATAACATATCCAAAGAAGCATATCCATATACACACACACAGGCTTCAAAGATTTGATCCAAAGCTCACTGAAATTGGTAGGAGATTTCTATTTATTCCAGTAGGCTTTGAATCAGGACAGCATTATTGGATTTCTCACATTTCAGTTTTATTGTAGCATTGGATGGATTTCAGTGCTTTACAAAAAAGGTCACTTCACCTACTGCAGGAAGCCAAATTAAGCAGAGATGGACCTGAAGATTTACAAAGACTTGCCCTCAAATTGTGGCATGCTTCATCTTTACTGAGTTTGCATTACACTGTAAAAAGAACAAAGATGGAATGAGGTACAAAAAACTGAACAATAATAGAAAAAGAGAACATACTAACAAAAGCACTTCCAGTAATATACAGTAGATCTGACCTTACCTGACTACATTTCTTAAATAGCTGTTCAATTTTACATGCTTGGGTAACCCCACAAAGCTTTGTTTTGTGATTTCAATTCTCATGCCCACCAACGTGTAATCTGGGTGGGCACACAGCATAATTCTGAGACTGGTTTGCCATACAGTACATACAAGTGAGCAAACAGCAGTTCTTCCAATTTGCAGACACTCTGACTATAATCAGTAACAATCAAAATATGTTATTACAACTCTTGAATTGAATACCCTTCCATAAAATAAATAGTCATGGTAGAGAAATGAAGTTCGGCATCCAAATTATTATCATCTTCATCTCGCGTAGCTAGGTATACCTGTGATATAACATTAACTCACTACTTGTCTTTGACAAGAATGCACCCCTTAATCTTTTTAAGCATCAAACATATACATTTCCACACATTTGAATTGTCACTTGTATAGTTCTTAGAAGGATCTTATAAATACAGAAGACATTTTTATAGAAATATTTTTAAATGGCAACATTTGAGATTCATTTAGCATTCATTCTCTTTCCTACTCCATCAAACACTGATGAGAATATATAACCAACTGTGTTAGTGTGCTTTAGATCAGTTATGGTTAAGAAGAGACACCATTAGAGCTGCCTTCTCATGCAAAGAAACTACCTGTTATATAAATATATATACACACACAGCCAGAAAAGCAAAATTCTCTTTCACTCCAAACAGACGACTCTTGCTTACAAAAAAAAACAACTCCCATGTGCTCCTCTGAAACTGCCAACTGAGTGAAGTAGCATAATTGCTTATAGACTATACGCTATTTGGTCCTGTACATCTTCTCTTACACAAGGTAAGAGATGTTATATGTAACTGTGTGAATGGTGTCGGTATTTGCAATGCCAAGTACACATGAATCAGGAGAGAAAAAATCCAGTCACAATTTTTTTTTCAAGCGTTTATGCCAGACAATGCTAGAAAAGGTCAGAATTAAGGACAGCTGCAACACTGAATACAGAAAGCTGTGAAGATGATCAAATAAGTGCAACAAGGACAGACAGTTTTCTGTAAGTAAAAATAACAGTACTTGCATAGCTTAAACACACATGGACACTTCAATTTGATTGATAATTCCTGACAGAGTCTGCTTGTAGCCCCCAGTGAGAGTGCAAATATACGAACTTCTACTATGTCAATAATAAAATAAAATGCACAACTAAAAGGGTAATACAAGGTTATTGTTCTACATGTTTTCAGGATCTCTATTTTGATATCTCCCATGCTTTGGGGTAGAAGTCCTGTGTCCTCCTTAAGGTGATTTGCCTTTATCAGACTTCTTACATTCAAGGTCTATAACAATCAGCCTCCCTGTGCACTCCTGAAAACTCACAAGAAACCATTCCTCAAAAGCCAGCTCTGACAGACTTCTCCATAAACACATCTTCCATTTAAATTACCTTTTGATGTGCAACTCTAATACAGTGATTTAGAAAACTTCTCCTGAGAAGGCTACATTTTTCTGCTCCCTACTTTTAAGCTGTGCTTTTTATTTTCCTTTTGTGCAAAGAAAAATGAATAAACTACATACCACTGTGCCAGCAAAACAGCCTGCTTTTATCACAACTTGCCTTATCTGTAGTGGTACAGATTTTCTGGTCATTTTACTGCAAGTACATGTAACAGGAAAATCAAGCTTTCAGTGTTACACAAAATGATGGCACTCTGTGCTTCCATTTAGATTACTTAAGTTTCTATTTCATACAGGAGATTTGTAAAACCATCACAGAAGCCTCTTCCACAGTTTAAGTATCATGATTTTATTTTACTTCCTTTTTAAACACTATAGAAGAAAAGTAAGCAAAGAAGAAAAACTGAAAGTGAAAATCCTGTTCACTACATTCTGTAGATCAACTCATTCTTGAAGAGCTCTGCTGGTAGTTTTCCATAAAATATGAAGATATGAGAAATTTGAACTGGAATAGAACTACTGGAATAAAGGCCCAATTGTATTTCTTTTGCACCTAAACATATTTGTTGGATTCCTTGGGCAAAAAAGACATCATTAACAAAAGAAAGAGGAACGGTGACTTGAGTAACACACAGAGTAGAGAAAATGAAGAGCACATACAGTAACAGTAGAGCACTAAATCTTGTGAAAAACATTGCACTGACAGACTAGAAAACAGAATTTTAGATAATGCCAGACTCGCATTATAATATACGATACAACACTCTATTGGGCATACTTTGATTCAGTTCAAATATTTACTAAGTTCACTTGATAAAAAGTGTGCCTTATCCTAGTGAAGTCAGTAGCAAAGTCACATGGCACTTGTCCTGCCGGATTTTGCACTCTGTTAACTAGGAAATCCTGTCACCCATCCTGCAGATTTGATCTTAGAGTTATAGTTCTGTGGTGAGCAGATTTCTACTTGTTAGGAGATAACTGAATATGCGTTTACTCTAAAATTTACATTACAACATAGTTGACTTATTACTCTCCTCTTATTTCTTTAATGTCATTACTATTATTTCTGTGGGTTATTTTTTTCCTGCAGTTGTTCTTCAGCCAATTTTTTTTCTACCTATTCAGTAACATTCCACATAATTGTTATGAAATCTTACTAACTAAATATAGGTTTAAAACATTCCCAAGCAAAACAGAAGCTCCAAGTCCAATTGTTACACTGTACATCAGCTGAAATAGAACACAAGAAAAGCTGGTTCAAGATTCTCTTGGCTTGGTTGAGGTTTTGGTCTGACTGCTTATTGCCTAAATTTCTGGATGTTTGCTAAGAAACATGGCTAGCATGTGCCCAGTTTCTATTTCCTGCTCTGCAACAAGCCTACATTATTACAATGGAAGTGTCATGCAGTTTTACATTCTTCTCTTTATATGCCACACATCCATCCTCTCTTGTTGCGATGGATTTGAAGCTGCCTTGTAATATGCATGAATGTTTCACATTGACCCGCTACTGGAAAGATGAATGTCTCAATAAATTCAGTAAGGTCCTGTCTGGAGAAGCAGGCAGGAAGAAAAAGACTGCTTCAAGACAGGCGTCTCTTTACACAGCATCGTTAAGAAACAAAAATCAAGACATTCAGCTTTAGCAAGCCTATAAGATTGAGCTTGAGTAATAGAAGAGTCTGCAGATAAACGATCCTGAAGTTGTGACACACATTTAGAACTGGTTACTTTTCTAGAAGTAGGTCTTCCTGGGAATTAGACTCAGGTACAGAATCCTAATTAGACTGTTAATAAAGGTTTACCTATCAAAGACAGCAATCTATCCATGCTAAGATTTATGGTCAGGTAGGCCTATACACAGAAAAACTTCTCCGAGTCTTTTCCACCTGAGAGCTCTTTCTAGCGTTAAAAGAAACATTACTTTGAGAAAGAGAACTTCTTGCCACACATTCTTTAGAGCTACCTAAACCTGTGCAGTGCCAAAACTTTAAGTGCTCTAGCAGACTAGTCAAGGGATGATAATAAACTGATTTATTTTTATGAATAGGAAATTATCTAGGAGAACATATGATCATTTATGAGTTATGGTGCCCAAGAGCATTCGATCTTCAAGGTTAAAAAAAAAAAAAAATCCCACTGGAAAAAGCCATATATAATACATTTTACAATGTGGGGATAAGGGCAAGCCATTAGAACTGTTGCTGTAAGAACACAAGTTGTCAGAAACTACTTGAACACAGCGGAGGGGGAAAAAAAAAAACAACAAAAAACAAAAAATGGAATCACTGCAACTCATAGTGGTTACCTCTAGATCTCTGGCAGGATTAAATGCCTTAGGACTGAAGCGTTAAGGTTACTCCTGTATCCAAACTAGATACCTTACATCGACTATAAGAAATTAAAAAGCTGAGGAAAAAAAAGAAAAACAAAATTACTCTAATTTCCCTACTAAGTTATAAAGAAATTCAGACGTGAACAAAGAATTGAAAATCATCCTAGTAATTGAGTCAAAATAAATAAATAAATAAATAAATGAAAATAAAAGAATAAGAACAAATTTTAGTAACTTTAAAAGCCATTTTTTGATTAAAAAGACAACTAACTCAACTGTGCTATAAAACTTCAGTCCATAGCTATACATCTTCTGTTCTTTTTCAGCTTGTATCAACCACACATACAAATCCAAAAGAAATATATGCCTTTGGTTGACTAGAACTCAAATGTATGAGCTGTAAGTCTAAATAATAGCCATAAATATAAAAAACATTAATCATCCTGACCTACAGTGAAGCCAACCTTCCACCCACAAAGAAGTGCTGCAGAGCCAATAAGTGCTGCATAATTTTACCTCTCCCAACAGATACTTGACATGTTTTCATTGCAACAGTTTTATTTAGTTACCAGTTGAAGAATCAGTTACACTAAAATTAAATGAAAAGGAACAGTGCTATTAACTATCACATAGATGTGGATCTAGATGAAAGTGAGAGTTTTCTTAGTGGAAGAGGCATAACCAATTCAAGCACTTGAAGGAAACGTGTTGATTAGCCACACTACATCAGTCAGCCACAACTGGCATTACCCACTAAATGCAGTTGTAATTGCTAAATGAAATTCTGGACATCAGTTTGCCCTGCTTTTCTGCTCTAACTTATATTTTCAAGATCTTTAAAGCACAGAATGTATGGGGTTTTTTTTTCAGAGCATGCAAAAGTCACATCAGACACAACATAAGTATCTTAAGAGCATATCACATGCACCCATTATCCATACAAAGCTTGAGACAAACCGTCAGTATACTATGCTCATGTTTGTCCTTGAAGGAGCTAGGTGCATCTTTTACAAGCAATTTTTCTCTACATATTTCAGAATTCCAGCAATCTGAACTCCAACATTCATTCTTGTCATTAATTTCTTCATTCTGCATAAAAGAACAATTCGTATAGGATTCTAAACTAGCAAATTTGCAGCCATTTAACTGTATCTACAAGCTATAACCTACAGCAGTAGTTCATTTCTCGCATGTACCACAGAATTGAATCAAAGAATCACTTAGGCTGGAAAAAATCCATAAGATTGTCACTACCAATCCCACCACTAACCCAAAGTCATATTCATACATCTCACATATCCATAAAGATGGTTACCACAACACCTCAGTAAGAGTGCATTAACACTCTGAGTATCTGGACATCTAACTCAAACCTGTCCTGGCATAACTTGAGATCCTTACCTCACCACCACAGAAGAGAGACTGACACCCACTTTGTTGCAATCTTCCCTCTCCCTTTTATTCTCCATATTGAACAGCTGAAGCTCCCTCAGCAACTCCTCAGTTACATCTAATTCTCCATCTATTGTCTGGGCACTCTAAGAATTCCAGCTGAACCAACATGTGACTGTCAGAAGTTTCTTCATTGAAAACAGAGCCACTATTAAACCTTAACATATTAAACTTTTTGAATGATAAAGCTATGGGAATAGTTGAAAAATATGAAGTATCTGCTATTGCCAAAGCCTTTTAAGACTACAATAAGTGTGTATTAGCCATTCAAGAACCATTATAAAGCACACAGCAATGCTGTGGAATTAATAGTCCAGGACTGTGCATAAATATTTAGAATAAGGTAGTGATGATGATAATAGTATCTTGTAAATGCAGAAGAAAAGATTAGCATCACATAATTAAATGTTGTGTGATGAAGTAACTGAAGTTGACAAAGATAATCCAAGTTAACATGGCTGTATTCTAACACCTTTAGAAATGAGCTAATTTTAAAATAAAAGATTTAGTGAACAAGTGGATGAATTACGTAACCCGTGTACTGGGGATCTTGCCAGAAATCACTTGTATTTAAGCTTACATTCAATAAAATATCTGGAAACAAATGGAACATGTTTTAAGTACAGTCTTAGAACAGTTTGCAATCCACTCTTAATTCATTCCAAAACATGACAGTGGGCTGAACATTAGTAGCTGAGAAAGCATTTCAGCAAGCAGTTACTATTACAACTCTGCTAACACCATCACTAGAACGTGACTTGTCTTCCAAAGAAAAAGAATATACAGTATAAATATATATAGATTTATTTAGCCATATCTTATAAAAGTTAAGTATTACTTTTCAGTTTTGGGTCATTAACTTCAATTAATAAAGCAGAACAAAAAAGTCATAGAATTTACCATAGTAAAGTAAAACTAGGTAAGGAATTGTGATAACTTTGAATTTTAATAATTTCATGTGTTTCATGTACTGAAACAAGCTAATGTATTTCAAGTAATTTAAGTAAGTTCTAAAGCAGCCTGATGAGCGGCCATAACTGTGAGCTATTATACAGTAATAAGAACAGTCAATGAGCCAGAGGAAACAATATACAGACTGACAATAATTATCTTAAAGACTTTCATATAATTTAAAGAAAATCTAAGACAGTATATTGTTTCGCTTTAAATAGGCATGATCTTGCTCAACCCTACTGTGACCATTTTTCAAGTAAAGCAATATACTATCAAGTTCTCACTATGAGCCTCATAGCAGTAGCTTTTTTTTTATCCAATATTACCATTTATATTTTAGTGTGACGTAATGGATTTTCAGCCAAGTGGAAAAGTTCAGTATCAATACAGACTCTAAAATTCAGTAAAGTGCCTGTTTATAACAGAAATAGCAACTATCCAAAACTTTTTGTTAAGAGCTCTGACAGATTCTCAGCCTTTGCTATCTTTTAACTTAAACACATTTTTTTTAATTTATTTTTTTATCAATGAAAAAATGAAACTACCTCAAAATTTAACGTGTTTCAGGACATATGTAATGAGATGATTCTATTTGAGATATTGGAAGAGACAGTGAGGTGAAGCTACTTGAACTCCTGCTTTTTATAAAGGGATTTCTTCATGGGTAGATGCCATCTCTCCTGAATATTTGGAATTAATCTTCAGTATGCAAGTCTCTCCTGAAAAGAAATGTCAGCCTCCAAACCCATAAACATTACTGTGCTTTACATCTCAATACTGCAAAGAGTTCTTCCTACATTCAGCATGTGTAGTATCATCTCATTTTGAAATCGTCTTAATGATGCCTCCTGTAGGGTACATAATATAATGAAGAGATTTAATGTCACATAGCACTTTATTTTTTTTAAGGCTTGGTGTATAAGACATTGTTATGAATTATCTGCAAAAATTGATGTCCTTTAAAGGTCTGTGTAGCTATGCATAAACTAAAGGAAAGAATTACAACTCCAGGGTTACAACAATATCTGTGTCCTCTATTATTCTGCTTTCATCTGAATTTTGAAGAAGAAAGCTGATGAACTTCAGATAGAATGCTGCTTCTTTAAAAGACTACTGAAAAAACTAACCAGTTACTGCAGTAAATTCTTTAGTGCTTACTGGTTTGTACTGCATAAAGTCTCCACTGGTTTAATAAACTTCACAATATCAAGATGAAGTTAAGAAGCAGTGAAATAACCACACAACAGTGGAGAACAGGCATTTGAACAGTCCATCAAGTACATAAGCAAGATTCAGTGACATGTCATTAGACAGCCTAGCAGTCTTTGCACCAAACATACAATATGGCAGAATTCCAAATGGAACCAACTCCTAAAGCTGATATCTTCCTTCTTGGTCTTCTGTCTCAAACTCATAACACAGTCTCAGCTATCGCAATAGGATATAAAACTAATAAAAACCTCACAAAACCTTTCAGGCCTCAATCATGCAAGGCTTGGAATATTGGTAGCTGCTTGTCACCAATACATTGACATGCACATGGAAGTGGATAAGAAGCCAGGGTAGGTGAAATACCTGTTGATGTAATGTCTGTAAAGCCTGCTCTTTACAAAAAGCCGTAATCACCGTAGCAGAAGATTTTCTATAAACTTTTTAAGGAGAGGAAAGAAAGTTTACTTTCACATACTTCTTCAGGTTGACTCCTCATAATTTGAAACAGTAGGAGTATGTGTCATTATCTGCTCCAATAAATCACACATGATCTGTAAAAGTATAATAATACATTACCAGTTCATTGTCATCTCAAGGTAATTGTGGGTGTGCATGGAAATGTGTTGTTGGCAGTAGTTGTTTCTGCATGCAACATTGGCATTTAGTGGTACAGTGGTTTGAAGAGTTTTCATTTTTCACTTAAGTGCTTATGTTTTGTATTAAAAAGAAGGATACTGAGATCAATAAATATTTGTTAAACCATCCTATTGCCCTGGCAGTTACTATTAAGCAGAACTGTTTTTCACCTGTAGAAAACTTGCAGGAGCGTCGCTGACCTAAAACACTAAGCAAATCTGAATATCTCCCATGATAGTATGCATTATACCTCGCCAATTCTTGCAGGCACACAACCATTTCAGATTTTATAGTGGTATCAGTTTTCCTTAGGCACTGTTCTAGACATTGGCTCGACCTACTTCCCCCATTAGGAACAAAAGCATTTCATGAAAAGCAAGAATTAAACCTGAACAGTTTCCTCATGAAGAGCAAAACTGAAGGAGTTTTTCCTATTTTACTGCTGTATAACAGCAAATGAGGGCCAGAATCTTTCCTAAGTGCAGAAGTTACTACCCATTTCCTTAAGACACTTTACAATGGAAGCTGGACACATCACTACAATATATTTTCTTCTGGGAAAAGAAGAACTGAAAGAAACATGTAGTGCACACTACACAGAACTTGAATTGAGTTCAAGATCATTGTAATCAAGTTACATTTGAATCGAACTGCACATCTGTTCCTGGGATTTGGGAACACAGGAAAGACTATATTGGTTGCAGCATATTTTCCCTAATTCTCTTGAAAACATCTCTATTTATTGGATTTACCACATTCCCAGAGCACTGAGACATTTTGTTTGATCCGACTTCCACTATCAGAAAAAGTTCTGAAACAGTTCACAAATGCAGTAACAGCTCTTTTTAGTAAAATTGCTGTATTGTGAACCAATAACTGAACTATCTACTGTTACCATTCTCACATATTGCATGACAAGAAGATTTTGATGGATTCTTATTGCAGCCTCTGGTGAAGTGATAAGGAGTTCTGTTATTTGAGACTGAAAGAGTATAAAAACGTATCTTAATATGTTTTCTGTAGACCACACCATAGTAGATCATCCCTAATACAGTTGAAATAGTCTATAGAATGCAACAAATAAAACATGGCACAATATTCCTCGATATTTCCCCCCCCCCTCCCCCCAGTTTCCGTAAGATTTTGTAGATAGCATTGACATGCCTCAGAATCTTCAAAACCTGACCAATTCCCCTGTTGCTTACTCCCCTTTTCTGGCTCCACAGAGCTGCATTTGCATAGCATGCATCATATCACTTTGATCTCTTTTACCTGCATCTAGTAAAAGAAAGATACTTAGATTTGCATATTCCAATTTATGTATTCAATCCCTTACTGTCCCTTGCTCAGTTTTATTCTTGCACAATAAGAACTTCACCTAGCTTCCACATTAAACAACATTTTAATACCTCTTTAATGTAAGCAAAGACTTTCTCTTCTGAAAGGTAAAACTTTCAGTATCTCAGAGTTGTTTTTTGTTTGGTTTGGTACATTTTCCAAAACATACCTGTACTACAGAAAATTATAACACTGAAAATGAAGTTATACATGTGCAGCTGCTCCCCTCGGGGTATGAAACCACTAAAAAGATTTTGTAGCTATAAATTATTCATTCAGGAATATAAGCTAGAGCATATCAAGCCAGGTTGTGCTTTCAGTAGCTGTAAGACTTTGCAGACGCCAGTAAGAAAGTAGCTCAAGAATACACTGTCAGATACCCATAGCAACCACCAGTAATACAGAAATCCTCAAATTATAAATACTACAGCAATTCTCTAGGAAAATAGGAAATTACGTTGTTAGAAGAATAGGCAGGGTATCTGGGAAAATAACCACCAACAAACAGAAATGAAGGAAAAGAGCTGGTAACTGTCTAATAGAAACAGACTTGCTGGTTAACATACACACATTCCTAGACTAAGAATGTAACCAGCAGATTCTTAACATTAAGAGGTGACAGGATGTTGCTATGTGAATCAAAATGCCTATTATTCTTAAGAATGCAACTGATTTTGTAAAACATTATGTGAGGCCGACATAACTGTAAAATAACTTTGAGAACTGGATCAAGAGGCTGTGAGACCCTTGGTCATCAAGAAGAACTGAACTGAAGGTTCAAGTCGCCATATAACTTTCCATAAACAAACAAGGCTCACAGTCACAGAAGAACAATTCTATCCATAGCCTTGAGGTTTCAAGGCTCCCAGTCAGGGGGTAACTAAGGGAAAACTATCTACTTTTTTCTTTTGATTGACCAGCTTCTTAATTTGACCACGCCTTCAAAATGCCACTGTCCCTAATAACATTATACAAGCATAGTCAAGAATATTACTCAGGACCAAAAGCTTTGGATAATATGTAAACATAAAATACTAACCAAGGATAACAATCAGCACAGAAGAACACATTGTGTAATTCCCTCACTCAGCATCAAAGCAGAACTATTGTGATCAAAATAGAAACGAATATATTTCCACTAGGAGTTAATGTGGAAATGTTTCTTACTAAGCCAGGATTCTTGAGGATCCATAAAATACGCACCTCAAACCCCGTGGATAAGAATAAAAGGATTGCGGTTCTATTGTTTCTGACTGCAGAATACTGTCATCATCTTCTGAAAGAAAGTAATCACAGGGATCTCTACAGGTTGAATTCTGATTTTGTAACAAGCATATCTAGAGAAACTCCATTGACTACTGCTGTGAACAGAAGTTACCTCAAAGCCTATTTAAAAACACTAGGATGCTAAGAAACCATGAAAGGATAGCGGTAGATTTGCCTCAATCATTTCAGTGTCTGGAACAAATGGAGCTAAGAATAAGGAATGGGTAGAATACACACTTAAGAAAATATTCCTATTCTATGAAAAGCAGTTGACACACTAGAAACTTTAAGTCTGCTGGAATCATTGGGACATCCATGGAGCACAAACTGGAGTTAAAGGTTCAATATGTGACACAGTTATTAACAGAACTACAGTACAGACACAATAAGTCTGATAGAAGTGGTGACCCAGTTCACCAGCATTCTTAAAATCAGAAATTGTTCCTCTATTTCAAACTTCTCTTGCATGCATGATTCCGAGAATGCAGTTTTCCTAATCTTAGGCAGAGATTTTCCACATTAATAGTATCACTATCAGGACGGTTTACATAGCAGATAAGTTTTCATGATTCAAGTACCTAGATTCTACTCGTTCATTTTGTATTAGCTAAAAATGTGCTGAGTTGCTTCAGGGAAAAAAAAGTAGGCTATGGTACAAAACACTTGCAAACTAAGCCTCAGGTTGTACAACTCAGTATTTGGACATTGAGTTTCAGCAGAATTTGATGGAGCAAAGCTCCATATTCACACAGCATTTGTGCATTAAACACTCACTAACAACTTACAAGAATATTTTACTGTTAGAAGTATTATCCCAACAGAAGCATTAGAAAGTACCAATATGTGAAAACATGTGGCTGAGTAATGACAGGTCAAGAAAATGAAAATAAAGGCACATTAAACCACATGCTATAAAATACAACTTACCTTGAATGCAGCATTGCTGTATAAAGAATTTATATATTCAAGTGAAAGATAAAAAAACATGTTTAAATAATAAAATGTAATGTTCACTCTGTCATTATTCAATTATTTTAAAGATCCAGTAGAATTACAGAAGAAGCAGCACATTTATACCTCTATATGACAAATTTCAGTGGCAAATACTGCTTTCACTAGCATTAGAAATAAATACAACATGTTAATTAACGGTATTTCACAATCCCCCATAAGATTAAGATTCATAAGATAAAGAAATCTTCTTATGAAGCATTGAAAGTGTAAAAATGTTCTTCATTAAACACATTTTTCCCTTGTTACTGTCAAGAAGATTAGTGCAGTGGAAAGGCGATACTGGAGTGGAATGGCAAAAGGGGCAAACAGGAAAGGAAGGCTCACCTATCTCTGAAGATCTAGGCTCATGTGGAAAACACCACAAGAGATGGACCCCCAACCAGAGGAGCCCTCCCCAGTGGCAGCCAGCCCTTAAATGAGGTCTAAGAGAGGTGCAGCCAAACTCCACCCCCTCCAGTCACTGTTGAATTGCCTTCACCTGTGCTCCCAGGGCTGACAGGGTCCTTTCCCCTGGTGATCAATCAGTGGTTCAGGCCGCAGCTTAGTAGCAGACTGATTAATACTTCCCTACTGAGACATTTTGGTTATTTCATTTAAAGTTGCACTTACTTAAGAACTAGATGTCCTAAATGTTCTGGGCATGTCAGAAAGACAGTGCCTCCCAAGATGGCAAAAGAAGTAAATTTGCTGACAGATTGTTCTGAATACATCCCAGGCAGCTAATAACTACCAGAATCTCAACAGGAGAATTCTGAGTGATTTCATTTAGAAAATTTATGACAACAACAAAACAAGTCAAGAAACTGAATTAATGCACTGAAACGGTAGTTGCACAATTTAATTCCTGCCAACAGGCACAAAATTGATAAGATCCATCATGCAAACGGAATCCTGAGGCACAATCAAGTTCCAGTACAGGATTATGTTCAGTCCACTATTTGATTAAGTTAATCCTGATCTCTAGAGCTGGCTTCTTTCACCAAGTCATTCCAGACCAATGAACAGCTGAGAAATAAAAAGCTTCTGAAAGTGGCAGTTATACACAGAACAGAACATTTTTCACTCAATGAAACCCACTGACTTCTGATTTATGCTTCTAACTGAACTGATTTAAGTTTTGTTCCATTTTCTTGTAATTAGTCAGGACAGCTTAAATTAATTATTAGCCTTATGTATGAAAGCAGTATCAGGAAGTTCCCTGCAGGCATCATACAAACATGATTTTTTTTTCTCCTTTTTTCCCTTTCTTTAAAGTCTGAACACTCTTTAGACTAACCTAAGTTACAATGCCATATGAATTGAAAGGCATTATTCAATTAGCTTCGCTGATAAAAATCTCAAAAAGATGCAAGCTCTGCTGTAAACACAGTGATTTTAAAACCTCCACACATAACACCACCTACTGATGCTGGGTGTTATGTAGGAGCCACCAGCTTGAAGCAGCCTTTGTTCTCCTTATTAGAAGGACAGAGTCTGTGCCTGAACCCAGCTCAGGGAAAGGTAAAAGCTTTCTTTTATCTATTCTGTGTCTATTTACATAAAGCTAAGCACAATCTAGTACACATCTAAATATAACTAAGTTCTCAGCTACTCAATCAAATTCCATCTGTGTAAATTAAGGTAAGATCTAGTTTTAATTGAATATCTGTTGTCTACACGGCTAGAATACATAGGCATTTCTCACGGACAAATGGAACGTTGAATATTCTTGGCACAGTGTTCATGGTTAAAGCAGTTAAATATGCTGACCTAATTTGTCATCAATGGTTACATCACTTTAAGACAACTGAGGACAAATCTCACTTCCCAGCACTACGGTTTCAATCTGTTCATAGTGAACACCAGCAGATAACAAGCACCATGCTGCATTCACAAGATGCACTGCCTGAAGAGCGGTATGCCTTGTTCTAGGAAAAATAAAAACACAGTAGCAAATTGCCAAATAATCGGTTGTAATAATTTAGATCTCTTTCAGTATGAAAAACACACAAATCAGATTATCCTCCCCTCTTGTTGTACACAGATACATTTCTTTTTTCCTACCCACTCAGTTTTGTTTCCTTCTAACTAGCCAGTCACAGTTCAAAGCACATTCAACTTCAGAGCAAATACCTGCTTTATACAGAGTGATTTTACTTGCCGGCTACAGCAAGCCTGTGTTGTAATACAATACAACTACTAAAGTACATGTCACAGTGCAGTTTACTTATTTTACTGTAACAATCACAGCCAGATAGATAATACATCAAAAAAGTACAGCCTCCAGGAATCAAACTGCAGATGAGATTGCTATAACTGGAGCAGCATGCTGCTGGTACACTCCAGAAGCTCACTTACATGCCACACTTGCAAATCAGTGGGAAGAGGAAGCACAGCTAGCTATAAAAATGTACTACTTCTAACAGAAGATGTTCCTGTACACATGGCTTCAAACATCCATTTTTCACTTTCACCTAGTATTGAGAGCTTGGTATTCCAGGCTGTGTAGCTTAAAAAAGCTGACCCCAGAAAAACAGTCATATTCAGTTTTGAATCTTAGCTTACTTGCACTCTCCTGAGCTGGCTTCCCATCTCCCAGATTTTGCTGTGCAAACTACGACCAGTCATGCCTGAAGTTGCACAGCTCTGCTCAGGCTGCATAACAATCATTAAGAACACATCCACTTACAGCCTGAAATACAAAAAAGTCTGTTTTACCAACAGGTCCTATGACATTTATCACCTCTACTCTTCTTCAAGGGAAGGATGGCTCACATGCTCCACTGTTTTCACAGGTGCTAGGCCACGGTCTTCCTGAGATCTTCCCCAGCAGCAGAATGAAAGTTTCACTCCCACACAAGCTTCAAGCAGTGCTCTTGCTGATTCCACACATAGGGAGGCATTCCTGAGAAGCTCACCTAGGAAGCACACTTTCCCATGAAAAACCTGAAGCAGTCTTCCTGGAAGTTATGCAAAGGATGTGCAAAACACGCACAGCACAGTACCCCCTTGCAGCCTTCTAAGCTAACATTAAAAGGAAAAGGTTGTTCTGTGCTAGCATCAACTTGTAACAAACATTTCCCCAAGACTTCCCTACTTGCAACAGTACCTACACAGCAATTTTGATATGCACAGCAAGAAGCAAAACCTTGACTATATATACACACACCATGTTCCACAGCAAGATGTGGGATTACATCAATAATGTTGATAAAGCTGGAGGTGTGAAATACATACAGCAGTCAATGCAGGCACTAAGTATATGCTCCCAAACACTCCCAGACACTAAGGACGCAGGCCTAAAGGCACTCAGGCATCATTCTTAAAGAAGGATGTTCAGATACAGGATGATGTCCTAATTCCTCAGATTTCCAGTTAGCAGTAAGGACCTATCATTTCAAAGCAATGAAAACAACAGCACATGACACATTATTTGATAATTCTTTCACATTTGCCCTAATTCAGACTTCCCTGAAAAGTATCTTCCTGTCTTACAAAACCTCTTATTCGCAGTTCAAACGGTCTTATTCTCACCTCACACTTTGCATCATATTTCACATTTATCACCATATATAATCAGATTTACAACTCTGCTGTCTTTAGAACAAATGCCCCGATACATATTAATATAGTCCACAATAAGGAAATAAGTACATGACTTAGCAAAAACAGGATGCAGTATTTTACCTGCTCCTGTCTGTCAGATGAGCTGTTATAACTGATGGCATGTACACTCCCAGCTACCCCAAGCAAAATCAAATGGTCTCACTAAAACACAGATTGAAGAATGAAAAGACAGAACATAGATGTAACAGTTATTAACTTGCACCACAGGAACTAATTGTCACCTAAGTGATATAGAGAAATGATATTAAAATAAACAGTGAGAAAACACCCACCACCACCAAATTCTCAGGGAACAATTACTGCATCTCTTATAAGGAAAAAAATATATACAGTAACAATGATATTGCTATGTGAAAGTAAAATAAACTGCTGCTGCTCAAGATGTTTTAATTCGCTTCTCCTGTACTTACCAGTAGAATATACACTGTGGAAAAAAAAGTGGAATGGCAGCTCTTCCATAGAAGAACAAAACAGCCCCTTACAGTATTTACACAGATTTATTAGACATACAAGCCCACATGCACCTTTACACAAGCACATCATTTGAATGTGTGAATAAAAACTGGGTAACAGCAAGTTAAACATAACCACATCATTTGAGGTAGTAATGAGGAGGTTCAGTAGCTCAAGCTGGAGTAGTTTTAATAAAGCAAACTGATTTCAACAGAGCTGAAACTGCTGATACTGGAGGCATCAGAATCCAGCATTATGGCATCTTCAAACCACTACTCTCAGGAAACCATCATTAGAAATCAATGGTATTAGAAAAATTAGCTTGAAATCAAAGTGAATATGTTTGAAAACAGAAAACATTGATAAAAAAATAAACAATAAACAAAAAATATCAAGCCATAAGCCTTCTTCTGGCTTAAAACATCCTCTGTATGAAGAAAATCCCAACTGTGCTTCTCAGTACTTGTTCTGCTCCCCACAATACTCCTCCCTCCCCCCGTTCAAAGGGGAGCACATTTGCACAATTCAAGTCTCCAACCTTCTGGCTGTAAACAATACAAAAAACAAGAAGAGCTGCCTAGCCGAGGAGAACTGCAGACAGTGCTTTCCCATATTTCAGGTGAAGGAGGTGCATGTGCCCAAGTGACATTGCTCCAGAAGGCATCGTTATCAAATGGTTTTAGATGAAATGCTAGCTCAGTGATAATACCAAGGCAAGTGCTCTGGTTTCATTCCTTCTTCAGCAGTTCCAAACATAAAAACGCACGCCTCAAAAGAACAGTAAACCTCAAGACTCCTATGAAATGCTGCTCCTGGTGTTTTAAGATGATTCAGATCATCTGAGTAGCATTTGTGGTGTCATAGAAAAGGTGCAGTATGGGACCAATGCAGCCTATCCATGAAAATAACGGAAGCAGCTTTTTTATAACTTTAATTCTGCATAACCAGAAGTAGTACCTTTATTTTCAACAAGCCATTACATTGGCCTTTTCTAAGGATACAAACATTAAAAAACAGGAAATTCAGATTCATTTATTTTTGATAACAGTGAAAGTCTCAATTTCTGCCTGATTTTTACCCCATATAGTCTAGTATGATCTCAACTCCATTCAGATCAAGTGACTACCACCAATTTACTGATAGTTTGGGAACGTGACCCTTAATTAAAAGAAAGTTTTAAAGTCTGTTTATTTTTCTTAACTAAAAAATGCTATGCTATCTAGCACAACATTTCAGCTTGTGAGAACATCACTTCCTTGTGCACGAGGGTTGAAATTCTCCCCATAAAGACAGACTGAGAACACTGACATTCACAGCAGGTATGAAAACTCAGCTCTACAACACTGACAGAAACAAACTGAAAGTTATCAGTGTGGTAAGCTTCACTGTAAAGAGGCACAGAGCCAAAAACCACGTATCCTTTAGAGATTGGTGTATAATACAGAAACATGAGAACAGCGTGTTCGCTCTCATTCCAGCAAACCGACAGAAATGCACTATGAGTGAGAATTAATAACTGCTACATCAAAAAAGGCAACCAAGATGTTAGCCATTTTATAGCTCCCTGTCATATGCCAAACCACATACAGACCAAGAAAAATAGCTATTGGAACTGGTAGGCAATTGTAAACAACATTCAGTGGGTAGCATCAGTTGTGATGCAATTTAACACTGGTCTCAAGTTGATTTCAAAACCACAAATATTTATTTATAGCTGGGTAAAAACATTGCAAACAGTTAAACAGTTTTATAATGAAAAACCTGTTGCGTTTTCTGGAGGTGATGTTGTGCATTTGGTTGTGAAGAATCCCACAATTTATTTCTAAGTGCCTAGAACAATTGTTGGGGTCTGTGTTGTGAACATCTAGATAAACCTGACACAGATGGAAAACCCCTGTTTTCAGTCATACAGATACAGTGCCACTGTGAGAAGGGAACTGGTCCTTCAAGGGCATCTAACTGCACCTAACAGGGAGATGGTCTGGGAGCCAGAAGTAATGTAACTTGGCCCAGTTTTGGTAGCATATTCCCCCAAATTCAGTCACACAGTTCCTGTTTCTTCATAATGCCTCAAAACTGCAAAGTGCTTATAAAGAATAGGTGGAAAAAAAAAATGCATTCTCTGATATACAATCATGCTTTTACCAAAGCATGAAGGAAATGCATAAATCTCACAAAAAATAATCAAAGCACATAAAAAACAAAGGAAGTTTGGGAGGCAAGAGAGAGGAATAAAGCACAGTAAGCAGTTGAAATTAAGGTGATAAACAACCACAAAACATTCTGTAAAGCTGGAAGTCAAAGCAAAGCACTTAATATTTTCCAATTCTATAACAAGTGGTTCCAACTCTACTGCAGTTTGCTTAATATTTACCAGAAGTTTTTACTACATTTTTCTCTTGTTCTATCCTTATATACTGCAATCTTTTTTCTTTACATTCAAGTCACTCTTCCAGCACTGCTCTCAGCTCCTTTCAGTTGCTGGAGTATTTATCCATCAGTTTTAAAAGGAGCTCAGAAACTTATAGAAGCTTTTTAAAATTGTATAAGTTACATTGCAACCAGTCACGTATTCTTTCATTCTTTGTACTACTTCACTAACCTTCTAACCAAGAATCTTTAAAGGTTTTCCCTCTTTTTGTTTAAATTAAAGACTTGTGTTTGAAACCCTTCAAAAGCACATTGTTTTTACTGCCTTTTATGGGATCCAAAAGAACACAGAACCAAGCTTGCCTGAGCTTTTACTGAGTTGGCAAGAAAAATTCCCTTTTATAGGAATATTTTGAGAATGACAACTCCAGGCCAATTCTTAGTATTATTACTATCTACAAGAGTGAGGCTCTAAACATTTCTGTGAATATGAGAGCTTTAGCTGAATTAACAGGGTATCTTTAAAGCATCTCTGATCAAATCTAGATGAAACCTGTACATTGCAATCTGTCCTTGATGCTGCTACAATGACTGCTTCCCCTGGCTGACACAGCATCTACAACAGTGACCTTGAGTGCTTACAATCCATCTTGATGTATATCAGCTGAAGACATCAGTGCCTCACGCACTGCAGAACAGTCGAGCTAAATACAGACAGGGCAAATTTTTGTGTTAAATAACCCACAACACTACTGAAAGCAGTGGGAACTGCACACTACCTGCCAGTCTAATTGCACGTGACTATTGAGGAAAATGAAGAAAGCAACAAACCTGTCTTAATGCATATTCAAACACAAACACCTGAAGTAGACTGTTCCACCAGCTGATTGCAGTACACCAGCAGTGGAACACCAGCAAGTAGGGAAAAGCACAGGCCTACCTTTCCTTGGGAAGAACAGCTTAATAATCACAGAAAGAAAAAAACAAAGGAGGAATGTGACTAATTCTCCACAGTTTCCTGATAACATCCTTCCCACAAGGACTAAATCTCACCATTATGGCCTTGCTCTGGGAAATGACTGACAGAGCACAGTATTTCAATTAATGACATAAACTATCTGCATTTAATATAGTCCATTAGCTGCAGGTTATGAAATAGCATTTCTTGTAGATTCTAAGATGATACCCTCTGCATTTATTACCAAAAGATAATAAGGATTAATCAAATAAAACACTTATTTCCAATTGACTTCAGTTGCTTAAACCAGATGACGAATAATGTAAGGCAGGCACACCACCTTCTTCCTCATAACAAACATGCAATAACAGTGTCTTAAGAAAACCAAGAACAACCAGGAGCCACTGTGTTCTAACACTGTTTTGAACGGTCTTCTGTGTCACCCCTCTGTTTCAGAATCACATGCATTTCAGAGCAAAGATGCATCACCAGCTGACCACAAGGACTTATTCATCTATCATGCACACACATTGCTTTCACATATCTAATAAACAGTGCTTTACAGGAAGTTCACAACAGTTTGACTGCCTTGTTCCTGACGTCACTCTTACTTACACTTTCAGCACCTACCACCCACTTCTTCCCCCTGCATTTTCTGAAGGATTGAGGAGCTCAGCATTCTGCTTTGAAAGCCAGTGACATGTTATTTCCTGCAACATTACAGCAGTGTGAAAAAAAAACAAAAACAACACACTCTTCATAATACAGCAAAGGACTGCTGTTATCAGAGGATGCACATTACAGAACAGATAATGGTCAATGTTCACTAGTGGGCAAAAAAATAATGCAAACTCCTGTTGCAGTAAGGAACTAAATAAAGAAATAGGGCATTAAAAATGTGATGGAAGACACAGTCCACATTTCTTAGTATAAATTAATGGTAATACACGGATCATTATTATTTAATAAAAAGTACCTTAAAGTGAAGCTCCTGGCTATAAGTCAACTCCATGATGCATGGAAACATGCAGTATCATACCAAATATATTTAAGCAGACATATATTTCACACCTACAAACTAAACCTACTTCCAACACTGAGAACTTAAGTACTGCATTCTTTAAATCAGAAAATCTTCTAGAGAACTAAGGAACAAAAAAAAAATACACTTACAACTAAGAAGTTCCTTACTAACAATAAAATATTGGATATTATGTCACCCTGTTATTGCTCTAGCAATTATGACAACATAATAACTGAATATTTCAGCTAAGCCAGAATAAAAATTGGACTCATAAGCAGGAGGTTGATTACTAAAGGAATGTTTCCAGTATGAACAATAGACCAAAGAAATTTACTCCAGTCTACACAGAGGGGGAGGTACTTCCCTAGTACCTAACCTTAATTAACAACCTTTAATCAAAGGTTGCATTTGCACCATCCACAAACTAAGCCTTACTCAAAAACACATATCTCATCTGTGAATCTCTGTTCACAGAGAAACCAGTAGTCAACTCATAAAATTTGATCATTTAATCGTATATAATGTAATTGCAAATGCTAACTTAGGATGACCGATAGTTTCTCCTATTTTCTCTCACCAAACCCAATGAAACTACATTAGCTACATTTCCACTGATAACACAGCAATGGCAATCAACTATGTTTTACCCTTTTTAAATGTGAAAAAGTTCCAGGGGAAACACATCAAATATTATAAACAGTGCCCATGAAGTTCAACAACTGCTCATTTAGCAAATCTATGTTAGAAGTACATATTTACAACACACAGAAGAATGTCAGTATGCAAGTTAGAAAGAAGTTCAGATATGTGCTGAAGGTGAAACACATTATGTTAAAACCTAATATAGAAGTCCAGTACAAATAATAAGATAATTCTTTTGAGACTGACTTCAAGATTTAAATTATTATAACTAGATGGGCATCAATATAAGACTCTGCTTTGTTCTGGACAGAATTTCACAGCTCTAGGCAAAATAATTCAGTAAATTTAGAATCTATCCATAATATTAATGAACTCAATATTTAAGCCATCTTGTACCATCAGTTCCTAAGTAGAACATAGTAGTGACTGATAACACTAATCAGAGCACACTAAAGCTTGATATTGCTTTTCATAATTAGAATGATTGTCAGTCATTTTAGACTAAGCATTTAAGGCTGAAGATTAAAAATATTGCAACACTGAAATACTCGAAGCTTCTTGAAAATCTTTTTCTCCTCGTTTCTCTACAGAAGCCATTCTGTGTTTTTCTCTTTGTGTCTATAGTCCTTACAAGAACAGCATCATAGAAAGAGAACCAGATCAAAGAGTTGACTAGAAACAAAAGCAGAAATAGGCCCCGTAGCAGGGAACCGAATTCATTTTTTATTTGGTCATAATTTCCCAGATAAGACATCATTTTAAAATTGCTTTTTGAGTCTATTTTTACACTTCAACTAATTTGCTTTGATATGTAGGTAAGTAAAAGATTTCCGCCCCCCCAAAAAGCTAGTAGTGATAATCTCATAAGTTTACAGAAAAATGCATCAAATCAGTGAGCTATAGAAAAAAAACAAAAAAACAAACAATGCTAGATAGCCAAGTCTCAAAACCAATGCTGTGTAAACTATTAATTTCTAGGAAATAAAGTCTCTATATGAACTCTGCATTTATAAAAGTAAATGGAAAAATTCTCCATGAGTAGCCTGAGTAATTCCTTGAAAATTTAACCACAGCATTTTAAATTAACGTTTTGTTCATTTCATAAAGTACTGCCTTTGCAATGACTGAAAACATAAAGTATTACTGAGTATATAAACCTCAAAACGTGTAGGTGTTTTGGAACAAGTGGTCTACTTAAAAGAGCGCAGCATTCAGCAAGCATGTACAAATATTTGTCAGTCATACAACAGGCTCCCTGAACTCTACTACTCTGAATATGCCCGCATAATTATGGCTTGTTTGTATGAAATTTGGTGTGTGAAAAAATGAAGAGGTTTGGTCTTCGATACTATAGCTGTGTCAGCTCAAGAAGCCTAGCCTAAACACTTCTTCACCCATGTGTGAGCAGACAGTAAACAGATTCAGAGCAGTGCAATGGCACTTTTTTCCTGTTGCTTCTACTGAAGTAGCAAGCTGCAAATGTCACCAGGCAGCTCTTCCAATTCACTTCCAATGGGACCTCTATCACAGCCTTTGCTTCCTCCAAGGACTGCATACTATTGACACTAACCACTACAGCAATGGCTTAACAGCACACAGTCACAGCATATAAACTACCCATTTGTAGGAAAACAGTTTCAAATGAGGGAAAGATTGTAATCCTTTACAATGTGAAGTGTCAGACATTAGAAACAGAAAGTATACTAAAGACTAGAGAGTATGAATACACTCCCAAAGGCAGCCACAAGCCTCTCTAATTAACATAAGTTTCTTAACATTGCTTGCTATCGACTAATAACAATAAAAAATTAACTTTGCTCATAGTATGCTGAGGTCATGAACTTCTCTACCACTATGCACAAATCCTGGACTTCAATTCTGGATACCCTTGGACTCAGTTTCTATGGTTTTCTGAGGAGAATAAGTGCTCATCAGAGAGAAAGGATCCAGAGAATGCTCAAAGCACTGCAGCACCCAGTACTGTGAATTCAGGCCCCAAACTAGCTGTCTCAACAGGTCAGGAGAATACTCAGATGTATCAGTATCAGCAAACACAGCTTAATAAAAGCAAGATACTGCAGAAGAAGTAAGACATAAGGATGCCAAACAGCCTCAAAATCAATCTAACCTGCAGATTGACATCCTGGCCTAGCCTCAGACCCTGTAACCAGAGCCTTGCCTGATGCCCCCAGCTGTGAGCTATACCTGAGCATCTCTGCTGGTTATGCCCTACTCAGATAAGTGCTGACTAAGCATCTGCCCTGCAGCTGTGTGATCACGACGAGCTCTTGGCTTCCAGTCCCCTGGGTAGAAGCCAGTACTGCCCTGCTCCCTAACACCTTTTTAAACAGCAAGTTGAGGTGTTAATTATGTGCAAGTATGAGATCAAAGGAAGTTTTTTCAGTTACAGAGCTGATGTCCAAAGTATTAGAAGTGGGACAGTAGACAGTGCTACAATCTAATTTCCTTGAACATAAAAGCAAACCTTTCAAACCTTTATTTCACATCAACTATCCTTTGCAGTTTCCTGTATTCAAGTTCTGCTGTGCAAGAAAAAACCTGAATGACATCCTGAAAAGCTATACCAGTAGGGGACAACAATAGGCAGAAAGTTCATTCACATTGCAGATGAGCCACACCAAGGAAATGTATTATGGGCTCCAACTGAAAATAAACCCTCACTGATAGAACAATAGTGAGAAACATCCCTATATCTACAGGGCAGGGCAAGTATAAATGACAGAGTATCGAGTGTGGAGAAGGAACTGTCCTTCAATTATACACAGCAGAGTAAAAAACAGAATGCTTTCATCCTATGTACGTGTTTGGATTTCTTTCCAAAATGTACTGTTAGGGGTTACTCACCCTAGCAAATGAAAATAAACAAGCAGTGAGGTGCTCAGGACATAAAGGAAATAAAGGACAGCCCCTTTTCAACAGCATAAACCAGTACCACAGCATGTAATCAACAAATGTACAATTAGCAGAATGGCACAATAAAGATGATATTTTACAGATTACATGTTATATATATATATATATAAAACATTAGATAACATTACATAACATTAGATTGGTACTGCTAAGAACAGGAAAAAAAAAATAATTCTTCAATTAAAGACTCTTTTGACCTATCTTACTGAATCTGCCCTTTCTTCTTCCCAATTGCAACACAAACAGTCCAGGAACATTCAAACAAACGTGAGGCCACTTTCTACACTTCATAGCAAACCACTGTAACGCTTTGGAAAGCTGCTTCACTATAGGTTTCATTTTGACCCTAAACAAATCACTTGGTCCAAAATTCATTTTGTAACTGAATTCCTAATGAAATGAATGGAAGTTGGGTGTCTAAAATTACATCTTGTGAACTCAAACCCCTCTGTCACAGAAGAACTAGCACACTGAGGGTTTTAGGGCCTCTCTGTCTGAAGGAGTGATACAGATTCACAGAATGGCTTGGGTTGGAGGGGACCCCAAGGATCATCGAGATCCAACCCACCTGCCACATACAGGGCCACCAACATCCACATCTGGTACTAGACCAGGTTCCAGATGCCAGTTACAGAACAAACTGAATTGCAGAACAAATAATTTAAAAACCATTTGGCACTCAGGAAGGATAACAATGGTAGAAGCACAGACTTAACACCTAGGCTAAAAACTTCATACTACCCTCTCTAGCTTCACACTCCACAGGTGCAACACGTACCTTCCCAGTTGTAAGATGAATTACATTCTGAATTCATTACAAAGCTGTGCCAATAGGCCCCTGTGCCTCTACCAAAGATGCATCTGCTGCTCCTGAGGTCACAGTGTATCTGTAATAGATATAATGCCTGAAGTACCTCTCTTGAGATTGCAGATTTAACCCATTAGCTGATTTGTTTTCAATATCAATACCACATGTGCATAAGAAAACATGTAACAAAAATAAGTTTTTACTTACCTTCTTTCCCTCTAATAGAGTATGTTACCAGTTTTTGACATATAATTTAAGATTTCTCTTCTTTCCTTCTTTACCCATAAGTATTTATTTTCCAAACAACCTGTTACAGAAAAAGGTCTCAAGAAACATTAAAATTGTACAGAAAAGGATTAAAAATAAAAATTCAACCATTTCGGAACATACTGGTTTAATGACTTTTCTTTCAGAATTAATGTCATCAGAGCTCTGAACACACAGAAAGCATGGCAGCAATAGGTTCATGTTTGTACCTGGTTGCCAAGTAGAACATATTTATGCACTTTTAACCCAGCATTAATGTCAACATTTTTTTCCACATTAGGTGATCTCTGTAGAAATGAAGGAAAATTCATTTCAAAACCAACTGCCAACTTTCCTACAGGCCTTTTTTTCAAGCAGAGGTGCACAAACACAGTAAGTCTCCAAACTAGAGACTTATTCACAACAGAATCAGAAACATTTTGTCACTAAGTTATAGCAACAGGAAAAGGGACACCCTGTCCAATGACTAAAAATGTTACAGGCTGCCAATTAGGTTTATTTTATGAGAATAAAAAAAAAGTAATTTATATGTTGGATATTATACATATACATATATATATATACACACACACATATGCATATATATATAACCTTACTTGTATTTGTAATTGTTTCATGCCAATTAATTGAAAAAACCAACAGGCCTGTATTCATAACAGGCCAACATGACAGTAGAAGTAATAAAGAATTGGTAAGAAACACCTAGAAGAAGCTAGTTACATAACCTCAAGCACCATGAATAGTTCATAATTAATTTGAAGACTATCAATTACCTCTGTAAAGCTTATGCAAAAAAGTCATGTACGTTCAGAATTAGTTTTAGGAGTCTGGTATCACCATCAGTACACATTTCCACAAATTACTTGGATATAGAATAGAGTTTCTGACATTTTTTTTGCTGTATCTCCACAGTGGATTTATCCAAATATGAAAAGTTAGTATTTCATATTCTTGGGCAGTTTAACAATGATTTCCCATAGCCTAAGTCGAGTGACTTTCATCACCTAAAAGCACACTTGACAGGAACTTTCCACATCAGGAGGTACAAGACAGTAATCATTTATTCAAGATTATGACCTGATCCAAGTTCTTTGAATATCAATATTATGCAAAATAAATAAATAAATATCATTTTCTTGCTCTATTGCTCCTTGAATAGTTATACTGATTGATAACATATTCAATTCTCATTACCATGAGAAGCTCATAACACCCATTAGTATCTCTAGACACCAAAAGCTCCGTTGTCACAAGTTAGATATAATCATGGTAACAGTGGGCTTTCTCATTCCCTTGAGCTCCCTAAATGATTCCACATGGCATGGGTGTCACATAAACAGGCTGTGCGCAACAGATTTATGTGAGCAGAAGAATCTCTTTCAAATACAAAAACCCAAAAACTACACCTTCCATCAAACAGAATTGGCCTCCTGCAGAATGGATCTGAGAAAGCTTAGCCAGACTCTAAAAAAAAAACTGTCTAGCGGGGTGACAGAACATTTGTTACAATACAAACTTCAGTAGATAGATTGAAGTTTTCAAGTAAACAATGTAGCATCACAAAACTTGATCACTGTAATAAGGGGGGAGGGGGAAAACGCATCTCTGACATCATGTCTTTAATTCAATACTTCAGCTGGCAAAACACTCCTTCAGAGCCTGGCCTTGGCACTTAAGACTGCTATAAAAAGATTAATATATATGTGTATGTGTGTGGGTATTTAATTAATGGCCAGTAGATAATTAAGTACCAGTATCAGAAATCTGATTGGATGCTGCTGTGATTTCATGAACTCTAATGGAGCCTCCTCCAAATTTTTTTTTCACCACTGCAAGTGAGCATGAAATATCAAAATCTCATTTTGCATTATTTTTAGCTAAAATGTATGTCAACGTGAAATCATTTGAACTACATTAATGGAACTAAAATGTTCCCCAGTGTAACACCATTCACATCAGTTACATCAGGAGTGCATTTCATCGTGATAGTCTAAAATGCAAAATGCCCAAGTGATTACAAAATTATTTTTCTGATAGTAGTTGGTATCCGGTAACACTGTAAAAACTCAGGCAAGGAGCAGTAGTAGCATTTTGGAGCAGTAACAGCTCAAATACAGGGTTTCTCTGGCACAAATTTCCATCTAAGTGATACTCAAGGGAAATTTTGGTCTCTTGTTAAGCACTTGGGTTCTTTGGGTTTTAGCATGGTAAGGGTAGGACTTTGGCTTTTTCATGCTGTGTTGTAACTCCATGGACTAATGTACAGGTAGATGAATAATCAAACAAAAAAGCCAGCCCAAGTGAAGGTATTTGCTTCCATTCTGAAATGCACAATCCTTTCTGTGATTCAGAATGGCCTGCCAAACTGATAGTACAATCTAATATTAGGCGATGCTAGCTCTGATTTATAATGACAGTTACAAGTACGTAGGCTTATACATTGCAGGAGGCAGAGCAGGCTCCACTGTTATTAGGACTGGTCTCCACAGTGCTGCAGTACGCAGTGCTGACACACCCAGAATGCTGCTTTGCTAAAAGGTCCTCCAGCAAGAATTTTCTTTCAAAGATTAGGGTATTGCTACGATCTCAGCATAATGTAGACAACACCACACTTGTTTTAAATTATAAGATTGTGTATTGGTAGCACAATACCTGCAAGGCTTGCTGGAGAAGCTGGGTAACGACTTACGCAGTTACCTCATGCTGAGCTCCACCTCCGAGTGAACGTATTCTAGGAGTTATTCAAAAAGCTTTCTTTCTTAGTTCTATTAGACATCAAAAAAATCCCCCTTATTAACCACCTTTCCTTTCAAACAGTCAATACCATAAATACATACTAATTACTTATCCTAAGTTTTTTATTTGCCAAATAATTACTCCCTTTCTTTCTACATTTTTGCTATGGTCACTCTCTGGTATTATATGGTTGCTGGTACTACACAGAACTACTAGCAAAGTAGCATACAACTGAACTCTTGTGTTCTTTACCTTATTAACAGTTAAAGCTGTTGAAGAAACACTTTCAGTTACAGATGTTCTCTGGACTTCACAGAACGCTCACCTTGCTGCTAATATTGCCCTCATAGGAAAAAAAAAAAGCATTTAATTCATTTACCCAGGTATATAAATGCAATATTTAATTCTGACAAACACCTATACATAAAATGTCTGAAGTGTTTGATTCAAAACATGGCTGAAATTCACATTATCATATTAAAAAGGAGCCTTGTTTAATGCTTCACAGCAGAAATAAGAGTTGAAGCATCCTCTACAATTTAAAATTATGAACTGGATATTTATGCACAAGTTTTAAATCAGGGCTCAGTACAGTGCAGTCTTCTCTGAGCTTATTTATATATTTACTATGACTTCTGCAGTGCAATAGTAGGCAAGCAGAGAAAGTTTTCCAAAATTTGATTCACAGAAAATCCATGACGGCCAAAAACTCAATCATTAAGTAAAATCCTTTGGCTATGGCTCTGTTCTGTATCACTGGATGCTGGAGACAGCAAACAATGCCTTTCTGGTAGATGATGCATATCATCACAGCTACCCAATTTGGACAGGTTTTATTTCTGCTTTTCAGCACCAGAACTATAAGTCACTGAATAGTTCTCTCCAGCAAACTCCCTCCTCACCTTTAAAGGAATATCACAAAACCACTGTAATTCAGTAGTGTTTGTAAGCACTCTTCTGTCTCACAACGTCCTGTCCCAGTCCTTAAAGTGCATATGCCAATTTGGTTCAAGTTTTATAATTTGGAATGTTTCACAGTGCCTCAAAAACAGCTCCAATTACCTCCCTAGGTAATTATGCGTCTGAAAAACACCTGTTCTGAATCTATTATTTATGTTAAATGCAGGAATATCTTAGCTATTTAATTCTGGAGTCTGGAATGTGCTGTAGGTCAGGTAATCTTTACCTACCTTAATCTCCTATAAAGGGCAGTGGACATTTTTGACACAAACATACAGCTGGTCAAAGAATAAGTGAAAAGAATTCATGGAATGTTCTCCCAAGGACTACAAAGGACCCAACACAATCATTTTGAATCCCTAAATTCCTGTTTCAGATCCAAAATTTTGCTTGAAAGGTGGAAGCTGTAACTGAGGGGGGAAAATGTAGCACCAATAACATGTTAACTGTTAGTAATTCTGAATTGCTAGTACTGTAACAACTGAGTATCCTATTACTTTTACTTCTTGTCCCTATACATTGAGTTACTTCAATACTGGCAAGTGCATGTACTAAACATTAACTCTCAAAGTTAAATTAACATGGCAAAAATATAAACATGGAGTTCATCTTAATTGAGAACATCACTAGAAAACACTGATTTCAAATAATTTTGATTATAAAATTTTACTTCACAATCCTTTTCCAGATCACAGATATTCATAATGAAAAGAGTATGGAATTAATGTAATGTTAGCCATTTTGCCATCAGCATCACATAAAGGAAAAACAAAATTAAAATAATCAAACCAGAAAAAAAAAAAGCCATAAAATATGATGCAGATCACTCTTCCAATGATTGTCATTGAACTATTACATTAGTAAACATTCACAGTATGAAGTCTCTTTCAATATAACTCCAGCATATAAAGTAGTGCAAAAAAGCATTCCAGTCATTTTGCCTTTGCAGTCAGACCAGGCTAAACAATTCTCTTACTTCATTTCTTTCATTATTAGACAACAAATGCTGCAATGCCTCCAAAGAGAGTTATAAAAATAAATCATTTCTGGAGGTTCAGCAGCCTTCTCAAAGAAAATTTCCAGTTAAAAACAAGCATTATAGGTTCCAAGAAAAAAAAAGAAAAAAAAATTAGATCTATCTTCTGTAGAATATCTTTATACAATAAATTTACCATTTGAAAAACAAAGACTATGGTATCCAATGATTCATGGTAGCTGCTATTAAAGCACTGATAAATAGATAAATGATTTCCAAAGTTCATTGCTTCTTACATAGTAAATACCTCTGAATGCCAACTTTTACCACAGAGCTGTTAGCAGTGATGTCGAACAGTTCATGCACTGACTTTAAAACTGACTTGGTTTCAATAAATTTTTCAGCCTCGTGTGCAAAACACTTGCATTCTAGAAAAAAATACAGTCTGAAGTTATATCAGATCTAGCAACCCCTTCCTCGAGTTATATCGCTTACTTGATATGTTCTACAAGTTTAACAATGCTTTTTTATTTGTGTTTAACCATTAAATGGCATACTACTGTATGCTGTGGACTCGTTTGCATATTTCATTATTTCCACCGCACTCTTTAATGCATAAATATATTTGGAGACATAAAATAAATATATTTGGAAATTACACATCAGTTTCCACAGAATTTGAATTTACACAGTTTTTCTTCTCTGACTCACTACTATTCCCCGTGTCCTGACTTTTTTTCTCCTTTACACAAAGAGATTCTTTAACTCCTTCTTCCATCTCCAAATACTCTGATTTATCCTCTGTGGATGAAGATGACGAGCTTCTAAATTTCTTCAGTAAATTTGTTGGGAGGTAAGGGCAACTGACTGCATTTTGCATCAGCTGCGTTTGTTCTTCATTCTCAGTCTCTCTGTGATAGAAATAGTTAAAATTGGAGACAATCACTGGCACTGGTAAAGCAATGGTTAACACTCCCGCGATGGCACACAGGGACCCAACTATTTTCCCACCCACAGTTATGGGTTTCATGTCCCCATAACCAACTGTAGTCATGGTCACCACAGCCCACCAAAAAGCATCTGGGATGCTCTGAAAATGGGTGGCAGGCTCATCAGCTTCTGCGAAGTAAACAGCACTGGAAAACAAAATTACTCCAATAAAAAGGAAAAAAATGAGGAGGCCGAGTTCCCTCATGCTTGCTCTGAGTGTGTGACCCAGGATCTGCAAACCCTTGGAGTGCCTGGAAAGCTTGAAGATGCGAAACACTCTGACCAGACGGATGATCCTCAGGATGGCAAAAGACATGGCCTGTTGACCATTACTGCCCTGCTCCTGAGCCAAGTCAGTGCCCAGAGTAATGAAATAAGGCAAGATGGAGACAATGTCTATGATGTTCATGATGTTCTTGAGGAAATGTGCTTTGCTCGGACATGCAAAGCAGCGCACTGTAAACTCAAAGGAGAACCAAATGATGCATACTGTCTCTACGATGAAAAAAGGGTCATTGAAGATGGTGTGCTCCCCAGCATCCAAGTGAAGTGACTCATTGGAAAGACCCTTCCCTGAGCTCAGGGACATTATGAATTCTTTGTCATCTCTGAACTCCGGCAAAGTCTCCAAACAAAAGATGACGATGGAGATCAAGATGACTAAGACGGAGACAATGGCGATGCCTCTGGCTGGACTGGAGCTCTCTGGGTACTCAAACAGTAGCCAGACCTGCCTCTTAAACTCATTCTCCGGCAAAGCTTTGTCCTCTTCCTCTTTGACAAACCCTTCATCTTCCCTAAACTTGAGCATGGCTTCCTCCCCAAGTTGGTAGAATTTCACCTCCTCACTGAAGATATCAAAGGGTACGTTGACTGGCCTCTTCAGCCGACCACCACTCTGGTAGTAGTACAGTATGGCATCAAAACTGGGCCGGTTCCTATCAAAGAAGTATTCATTTCTGAGAGGGTCAAAGTATCTGCCTCGCTTTGCTGGATCACCCAACAGTGTCTCTGGGAACTGAGCCAGTGTCTTCAGTTGTGTTTCAAACCGCAGTCCTGACACGTTGATTACCACACGCTCACAACACTCATACTCACTGTAGCGAATGGAGCTGTAACCCCCAGGGCCTCCACCATCATCAGGTGGCTGGTCTGAGTATGAAAACTCATCCTCCCCATAGTCAGCACTGTAGTAGACTTTTCCTTCTTCCTCATCGTCTTCATCCTCATCTTCATCCTCCTCTTCCTCCTCACTCACGTCTTTCAGTATTCTCTCTTCAGAACCACTGAGAGGAAGCAGCTCAGAACAGGGGAAAGAGGCTCCACACTCCCTGCTTCCCAAGTGGTGGCTCCTCTTTCTCCCTTTCTTCCATCTCTTACCACTCTGGCGGTTAGGCAGGCTGCTGCGAGATGCATTCCCACCATGTGAGGAAGAAGCACCTCGACTCTGTTCCTGGTGATAGTGGTGATATGGTCCACCTCCACCTGTTGCCCCCCCTTCTACTGCTGCAGTTGCTGCTGCTACAGCTGCAGCTGCTGCAGCTCTTGACTGTGCCAGCCGCTCTCTCTCTCTGGCCCGAGCTTGGGCTGCATATCCATAGGGCATATGGCTGTTGCAGCCAGAGCTATCTGCACTCACCATTGCAACCTCCATTTTGCAACAGCTTTTTTGTTGCTTAGTGCAAGAGCTTTCGTTTTATTTACAGTGCAACCTTAACTTTCACCATAGAAAGTTTAAAGCTATTTGCATTTGGAGGACAGTGCATTGGACCCAGAGCAGGGCAACATAGTTGCAACACTGAATCTGTATTTTGGGAAACCACAGATCTACATTTTCTTACTGTCTAAAACTCTTGTGGGGGGGGAGGGGAAGGGGGGAAATGAAAAAAAGGAAAAAAAGGGGAAAAAAACCACCTATAATTTTACTAATAAGAAAAGATGAAACTCTCAAACTAGACCAAGGAACAGCGGAGGCTTTATTCTTTCATCCACTGAACCCTTTTATTTTCATTTATTTCCCATATCTACCACTGATCTGATCAGATTCATGACTACATTCATGAAGACAAAAACATGCAAAACAAAGGGTACCTGCTCTCCATAGATGATTTTAGTTCATCATTGCAACCAAATGCAAATAGTCTCTTTCCTCACAATTTGTTCCTGGTAATGCTTTGGCCTAGCAATCTTATTATTGTTTAATATCATGATTTGGGGAGTTGAAACTAATTCCAGCCATCACTCTATTTACACAGTGAGGAGGTCTTTGCAAATCCTTTCTTCAGCCTGTCAACAATGTTTCAAACCTGGGAGCAGCACCCAGGGCGTCAGCAGCAGTGGTAAGAGGAGGAGGAGGAGATGAAGACTGAGAAATTGGTTCTGAGGTCCCCATAGGACATAAGGGAGTGGATGGGTCACCCTTTGGTTATGGTCATGCAGAAGAAGCACTTAACCTGAGGCACATGCACAAACACACAAAAATAAACAAAACAAAAAGGGAGAAGATTGGATTGTTTTCCTCAAAGGTCACACTGCTCAAATGAAACTGTGTCATCTATTACCACGGTATTCTAATCTTCCCCTTCCCACACTATTCACACTTCTACATTACACACACACCCACATCACATGCACAGAGAATGTGAACGACTCTGTTCATAAGGTTGTGGGTGGGTATGTCATATATATATAGACAGCTATACAAAATCCCCACCCATACAAGCACTTGCATCCATACACAAACGCATGCTTCTGAAACACACATAAACACCAATAAAATACTGCAAAACCCTATGCATTCAGAGATTTGACTGCATACGTAATAGGCACACCTACATATATCTACATGAAATATCATAAGAAAAGCATCTAAACAAAGAGCGTTTCATAGTATTGCTAAAAACAACAGACTTAAGAATGTTATGTTTTAATTGGTAACTGAATTTTCAACCCTAACAAACATCTCACTGAATTTAATTTGGAAACAGGCAGGTACAATGCTCACTCAAGTGAAAACACCGAGATATGGTGTGTCAAACTACTGCAGGTGCACTGAAGCAACATCTACATGCAGACACATACAAGAATTCACATACACACACCCCTCTGAAACAGAACCCTCATCTACAGCTGTATCTATTAATATATGAAAGAAGGTGAATACAGACAATTAAATGACCGCTATTTCTTTTTTAAATCATACCCATACGTCGTGCAAAAAAAGGGTCTTAGGATTGCTGCAATACTTACTGTTCATAGGCAGACAAATAGCAGTGCTGTTCTTGCCAGTGTAAGGATCTGGTGACAGCAGTCCTGAGCAGGGGGCTGCGCCAATTGACCCACGCCTGCAGGTGGGTGGGTAGGTCGGTCGGCACCACAGGTTGACGAGTTATTTTTCTCTCTGCTTTCCCTGTGCAACAAGAGAGCCGAGAACGAGCCAAGGAGGCAGCTTAAGCTGGGGGCACTCTGCACAACCGCAGCTTCTCACCCAGGCGTTTGCAAAAAGGCAATAAGCAACAGCCTTGTTCCAAAACGATAAAAGAACGAAAAAAAAAAGGGGGAGGAGGGGGAAGGGGAGGATGTGAGAGTGTTCGTGTGTGAGAGAGAAAAGGAATGAATGGATGAGCGTGATCACTAGGCTTCCCGAGCCCGGCTTCTGCTGTAGATTTGTAAAGCAACGTTAAGTAATCCGTGTACCAAGCCTATTTCCACTCACTGATGGGAGGACGAGTGTTGCTTCTTGCTGTTTCTCCCCGTCACATCCAAACAGCAGCAGCTACCTGCATCGTTCACTTGTTGTGCGGTTTGTTTTTTTGTTTTTTTGGTAACGCTTATAAAACCCATAAAAATAACAATAATTGATTAAAAAAATAAATTAAAAAAAAAAAAGGAAAACCACCCGAGGAAAAAGCAGCAGCTCACTCCCACCAGGCTCCCACCGCCCGATGTGCAAAGCTGCAGCAGCGAGCAACCTCAGGAGCTGCGCGGCCGTCCGCTGCGATGCCGCCGACGCGAGCCCTGTTGCTCCGCGGAGGCGCCGCCCGCCGAGCCTGCGCGCCGCCGGGAGCAGCCGTGGGGCCGCGGCCGCTCCATCGCATCGCTCCCGGCCCGCGGTCGGCCCCTCGCGGCCGAGCCTCGCACTGCTCCCGGCCCAGAGGCGGCTGTGGATGGGAGCGTTAATGACGGAGATTAATGCTCCAGCGCTGAATAATGCATCCAAAAATCTCCGTTCCCAAAGCAGTGCTGCAGGTTTTGGTTTCTGGTTGTCGTGGTTTCTTTGCTTTTTTTTTCCCTTTGGGTTTTTGTTTTCTGTTAGTTTTGTTTGCTTACGGGTTGTCAAGGTGGCTGTAAAGTGCAAAAACAAACACATATTGAGCATCTGAGAAAAAGCACTAAGCTGGCTCCACCTCTGTCCTCCTAATACCTTCAGAGAGCGATTCCCACTGCTCAGCAGCCATATGCTCTTGTCACCTAAGCCAATTTAACCATTTACCCCTAATCCTGTATATACAGAAGAGAAGGTCCCAGTTCATGAACAGGACTACTTCACATATTTGTAGACAAGATCTAAAATATCATTTTGACACTCTTGCTAAAGGATACATGTCTTTGCTCCCTCTACCCTCAGGCTGAAACACCTGCAGTGCGCAAACCAGATACTCCTTCCCCATCTGGAAAATCTACCTATGGACTGATACCATGAAAATGCAGCTTGGCTATATCTGATAGTACAGCTACAATTCCACTGCCTCAATAAAATGTGCAGATGCTTCTCCTTAGTGCAAGACAAACAAAAGAAAGACTTGGGACTTCAGTAAGAATGAAAGAAGAGCAGCACTCACTCCAACCACTTACCTTAAGGTGTTAGTACAGGGACACAAACTGAATGGTGCAGCAAGTGGGTGAGGCACGTTTGCCATTGCCCAGGCCTACTCCTTTTGCACAGCCCAGAGAAACCTAAAGGCTGTTCCCCTTCAGATCCCTCGTGGTAGAAGCCAGATTATTCATGTTATATCTGTCTCTACTGCCTGCTTCCATCAGCACTTGTACTCTTCATCTCATTCATGCTGGTAGGTTGACGTGCAACTGTATAAGGGAGACTTAAGGAACAACCAAATTAATATTAAAAGGTCCTAATGGCCTTGTCAGAAGTACTGTGAAATGCAAAAAAGACACTTTTATCTGTTTCAAAATCAAAACAATAACAACAATTTTATATATTTACAGATCAGTACTACAACTCACTTCATTCAGCTTTATATTTTCATAGTATTCAAAGAGAAGCTTTATTTAAAAGTTAATGCATCCCCCCTGCTTTTTTATATTCATAAGGGATACTATTATTGGTAGAACAAAGAGAGAATATGTACATGTCATTATTTCCAGTAGTACTGTAGTAAGAACATTATATAGCACAGAAAAGGACCTGTAAGGTACGCTATGCACTGTTGCTTATTGATGCATACAGTACAAGAAAAAAAAAAAAAAAACAAAAAAAAAAACCAAAAAAACCCAAAAAAACCCAAAAACCAACAAACCACACACAATAATTTAAGAGCACGTCCATACAAAGGGGACATGAGTTTTAAAAAGTTTATGGTGCTACGTCCAATATTAATTTATGCTATCTCTCCCAATCACTCCAATTCACACTGGCAGTCTGGCCTCAGTCCAACATCAATCTTCCTGCTGTAATCAAGAGTTCTGTGCAGAGATTAAGACTGTAGTACATCTCCATACTTAATGCACTTCTAGGCCATGAATTATCCTGTTCCCATTTTCGTTTGATTTTTTTTTTTACCCTTCCTGTTCCTCCTTATACTTGCTTCACTCTTCTGTTAGCCTCTCAAGATACCTCAGTGAACCTCCCATAAGATCATGAACTCCCTTCAAATCATGCAAAGCACTGCAGAAGTGGTCACAGGAAAACAAGCAAACAAAACAAAACAACCCACACACGCAAAAAAACCCTCAAGTAGAATAACTCTAGTTACTGCATGATTTCACACGTGATGATACATGGTTCAGAATATACCTTTTTCCCTTCCTCCTTCAGTTGACTACAGCACTGACTGCTGGAGACCCTCAGGTACCAAAGCAACAACAAATTCTTCTCTGTGCAGCCAAGTATTCCCTCCCAGTGCTTATACTGTTTTAGGGAGTTCTCATTTTATTCATAGTTCAGTAACCAAGATCAGTAAGACACACTTGTCAGAGGATCTGGCTCTAATACCATTCTTTTGAATATGACTGGCACCACATAATGAACTACTTAGAATAAAATACAGCCCATCCTCAGGTCAGCTCTCATACACAATATATGCGAACAGCACATCTGTTCATTACTCATAATGCAACGTGCTCATCAACGAAAGTTGACACTCCACAGAACAATAGGCTCTTTTATATTCTCCTAGGAAAGTATGCAAAACCTCTGTCATCTACCACTGAGTAAATGCCATGAATTAGCAGTAAATACCCCGATGATACTTATAATGTTTATATTTGGAGAATAATCTCTTGCATCAGAGTATAGATCTATTTAGAAACTAAGATAAAAATACCACGTATGGTTTATTTTTAGACTTGACAATTTCTCAGTTCACTCTGTGCAGGCAGGGACTCATATCAGAGAGATTCTTCAGATCAACAGTATGAGAAAAGAAAAAAAGGAAAGAAAGAAAAGGAAATGAAGAGGAAGCTTCTAAGCCAGGAACTGCCTGAGAATGGAGAGACCAGCCACACCACTGTTCATGCTGATATCCCCTTTTCCAGTGTAACTGGGATAGTTCACCCACTTCATTTTTTTCCCTAAAAATTTTCTTTATTTAGAACGTAATAATTTTGCAGCAGACAACACACCTCCTAACAGATATACTAAGTAGCACTCAGCAGTATAGATCTCAAGTTTGGATAATGTCATTGTAATTAATTCATGAAGAAAATGAATTAAATTCATACAGTTACTTAAATGACTGCATTGCTGGATTTGGCTCATTCCTGCATTCAGGAATCAGTGTATTATTCTCAATATGTGATTTTCAAACTATACTAACAATAAATGCAATAATTATGAATCCTTGGAATATTGGTTGGTAAACTCCACACAGCATGCATGGGGCATGGCAAGTTAATATCTCAATAGGTTTTTATCAGGGAAACTCTTGAAGAAAACTAAGTAGCAAGCTAATAATTAATGTAGCTTTGCACTTTGAAGTTAAGAATAACTTCCAGAAGATTCAGGAAGGAAAATGTTCAAGAGATGTCTGGATGAGGAGCTCTGAGATC
This sequence comes from Coturnix japonica, assembly GCF_054131305.1. Classification (NCBI taxonomy): domain Eukaryota; kingdom Metazoa; phylum Chordata; class Aves; order Galliformes; family Phasianidae; genus Coturnix; species Coturnix japonica. The sequence continues at coordinate 6,686,005 of NC_140667.1, read as the reverse complement.
TGGTTTGGTGGTTTGCTGTAGCTACAGCAATGGGAGGATGGTTGGACTAGATAGTCTCAAAGGTCCTTTCCAACCTTGTGATTCTATAATTCTGTGTGTAGAGCAACAGCTCAAAAATACTACTGTTGAAGTCAGGAATACTTACTAGCTAGATGTTCAAGAATCTCATTCTCTAGGAATGTGCAGTCTGTAAACAAAAGAATTTTAGATGTTCAAGATTGGTATGAAACACATTGCATATTTCTTGCAATTTTTAGATTAAAAAAAAAGTATTTCTGTGAACTCAGTGCTTTTAGCAGATAGATATTGCCCAGGTTCTCATAGCAAATACATTTTTCTAACTCTCACTTATGAAATTAACATGAACAAAAAGCATGTGCATGAAAGAAATGTAGAATCAAACTGAAAACAGCAGATACATCAATATATCTGCAACTGCTCAAACCTCCTCCCGTGATAAAGATACAGCAAGTTCCTCTGTGTTTTAAGAGACTGATTCTGATAAATCTGAATTCACGACATATCAGAACTATCCGAGAGTATGGATGTTATAGGCAAAATGTTTAATTCCTGTTTTTTTCCACAACCTTATGAAAACAAATACTGGAATGTTGGTGAACGTGAAAGCAAAAGGTCAGTGTGCTGGGACAAACAGCCACATAACAATATGGTTAAATATAGCTGTGTCCATTTATTGCCCGAAAAGCCATACTTTTTTTGCAGACAGATGAGGGTGTTACTGCAATAACAACCCTAAAACTCCCCTTCAAAGCCACAAGCCATTCATTCTTACCCTAGAGGTGTCCTTGGTTCTCATGCTGTTTATCCTTCTCTGCAGCCACTGCTCTGTGAAGTCCTTGTCTTGAACTACAGCTGCTGCTCTGTAAAATTCTTCTTGTATTACCACGCTGGAAGAACACATATTTTCTAACCAGTCTGGACAGACTTACATAATAGAGAGAACACGAGAAATTTTTAACAAGGAAGATCATGGTGAGAAAATGAGAATCTTTTCTATCTTATTTTGATGACTTCAAAATCAGATTCAGAGGGTAGGTAGCTACCTAGAAATTCTAGATGTCCTGTGTACTGACTCATGTGGGCAAGACCATAAAACAAACTGTTCCTAACTAAACTAGAAGTTTGTGAAAGCTCTTGGAGGTGTATAATGTTAACATAAAAAAAAAATGTTCCTGGCTTGACTAAACAGGCAGAATTAACTGACATTGGCAGGATGCAAGAACAGTTCTTACCATGCTACTTACAGAAGGATAATTAAAAAAAACCAACAAAACAAACAAAACACTAAGCCCTAAATTAAGAGAAATATGCAGTTTAGTACAACACATCTCCTTGTAACTATGTATAAAGACAGGAATACTTGTAATGTTATTAGGTGTGTCTGGGCATTGTTTAACTATTACTGAATACAAATAGAGAAAAGAGTTTTCAGATGGAGAGCAAAAACTATAGTTGTAGTTTATGAACACGATTAAACTTCATACAGTCCTGAAAACTGAATTAAACATAGTTCATTAAAAAATTTGCCACCATATCTGTGTCAAAATTCCATGTCAGAAATCAGGATGTGCTAATTCTAACCATAATGTTAACCTCAGCATGGAAGCCTAGGGTCAAAAGTCTAAATGAATGTGCAGCCAAATTCTGAGTAAAGTAAATGAATATAAGGGCCTAGCTAATTCAGACACTTTCAGTTTAAGACAGATTAATTTTTTTTTCCTATATTGAGATCAAAAACCTCACAGAACTGCTCAGGATTAAGACTATCCAGATAATTAGTTGAGACTATAGCCCTTAATAGCTGATAGATAATTTGCTCAGTGGGATACAGAGCTAAATGTATAAATCATTTAGGAACAGCTTAACACATTCCCCATGTGGATCTGTATAAATGACACATAAAACTATTAGACATTTGTCTCCTACCCGAATCCACAAAGGGGTCAAGTTGAAAATGGACTCTGTTTTTTCTCAACAAAATTCTCCAAACTTATTGGCTAAAAAGGCCTTCTGCTGAAGAATTCAGTTAGGTTTCTTACCTCAAGATGGGGCATAGACAAAAGAGCCTAATCGACCTTGGCTTTTAGATTACCTGCTTCAACTGAGTTTAGCAACGCTCTCCTCATGAATAACAGTACTAATTCTGACAAAGAATTATTGATGTATCAGTTATGAAAGCATCCCCTACACTAACTGTGCCCTGAACATTCACCCTACTTTTCTTCACCAACATCTAAATGTAGTATGAAATGGATTAATCAATGAATATTTAACACAGTCACTATGCTAACAACATAGCAGTTTCTATCCACAAGTAAAAATAACTTGAAGCTTGACAGAGGCTATTCTCTCAGAGATAACATGGTCTGTAGGCTATGCTGCCATTCCATTGTCTTTCTAGCCTTCTTAATATGCATTCCCTTGGGTAAAATAATTTTATATCATCATAGTTATGAAGTAAATAAATGGCAGTTACAGAAATAGGCTACCTTCTGATTAAGATGACCTCTACAAGGCAAACTCATGTTCAGCAACATTTTTTAGTAGCAAAAATCAAAGGAAATAATGTATAAAAATCTAGTACACTTCTTATGGGGACGGGATAGTTCTCTCTGCCATGCACTCCTCAAGGATCCACCTTCAAATGGATGGAAAATAGCAGAAAGTAACATCTTGCATTTATTTAATTTCCTCAGGTACTTGCTCTAATATAGAGAATGAATATCTAAAAATGAATTTAGTGTTGATCAAGGGGAAAATGCTTACCAAAATCACAATGTTTACTGATTTAACCACTACTGAGAATTTTCAAATGAAAAGTAGAAAAAATGACCTACAATAGCTGTTCTGATGAAGTGGCTGGATTAGGTATAATAGCTTTCAATGCAGTCCAAACAAAGGGATCTGAGCAATCTAAATCTGTGTGCATTATATCTGAATTTCAATTTGATACTCAGACCTTCTAGGTATAAAGCGATTCACATACAAAAGCTTTTAACTATTTCAAGAAATATCAAGCACATCTCCCTCTTTTCTGCCAAGTGGAATCAATACGTTTCTCATGGCTGTGTATGTGCAGATATATGGACATGCAAACGTGCTGCCCAGCCCACGGTTCTCTGAGGGTTTTCTTTGCGCATCCATGGAGTTATTAAATGACAGAACATGATACATGAATCACCTGTGGGAGGAAAATCATTACTTGAAAAGATACAGTATCATGTCTTAATCTTTTCTTCCACCCTACCCTCCCCCCTGTATGGCATGAATTCCAACTATGCCTTAAAAACAGAACATAAGAGTTTCACGGGGAGAATTTGTTTATCTTAAATTGTTAATTTGCATTAGCAATGGCAAAGGGAAAAACAAAGATCGGCTGAAAATCAACATCAAGTTGGCTAAGATAGTCCAATACAGACCTGGTATAACTGAAGATAGGAATTAATATTTCTAACATTCAGAAATTCTGTAGTTCCTGATGATATTTGTCTCTGAATACTGCCAAAACAAATCCTTTTCTTTATGCACAAATAAAGACAAGAACTTGTGCAAGAGTCCATTACCTATCTTTGTCTACGAAGACAGCTAAATCAGCATCCATCAACTTCATGGGGTTATTTTATCAAGTGTTTGTTCAGCAGAGTGGGAGTTGTAAATTTATGTTACTTTACATGGGAATGAATGTTTTACAAATTAAGGTTTTTTTCAAAGCAGTTCTGGAACATTCTTTGAATTAACAATGCACTACGTCAAACAGGGAAAAAAAAATCTGACACAAAAACATCTATTATCTATGGAAATCATAATTGGTTTTCCTATCTGCTTTCCTTCTTAAATTACTCCCAAAAAGCAAAGTAGATAATGGCAAAGTTCAGAGTAGCAACTATAATCTGACTACAGCAATCTCGATTCTGACAAATTAAAGACCCAGTACAAACATAAATACACTGTTTTTGTTTACAACTGACAGTAATGCTAACTTTTAAAATGTATCCATGCCATCACTTAATTTATTTCACTGAGACTTCCACACTGCATTTGTGCCATTTCAGCGTTTTCCACATACTGCACAAAGACTTTCATTCAACAAGATAAACAAGAGTATCACACTGAAAGGAATTTATACAACTAACATCTGGTTTTCTTTGGCCTATCTGGACACTACTTGCTGAACAGTGCCACAACTAGTTCAGAAAGAGCACAGAGCTGAGTATCTCTTGTTGTTTCCCATACAATGGGAATTTGTCTGTGATTATTTTTGTGTAGCTCTATGTAACTTATTCTTACCTTGCATTTCCATTTCCTGTCATTTCGGTTCAACTAGATGATCTTGTGGGTCCTTTCCAACCTTGTGATCCTATGATTCTGTCACAGCAGAATTATTTGCACAAGCTTAACCTAAGTATTTCAGTTTCCTTGGGACCATAACTTACAAAAATGGCACTTCATGGCTTTTTGTTCCAGCAGAGTTTAGATAACTACTTCAGATTTGATATTTAGCATTAGGACGTGTTGTCATTCAGCTGCATTTTTCTGTCTTCTGTAGGTTTTGCTAAGAAACCACTATTTAGTAAATCTTTGTTATTGACATTAAGCTCTCAACTTCGTTACTTCTTTTGGAAAGACACATTCGTGCTTCTAAAATGTGTCTGATTTCCAGCAACTTCCTTTATGTTTGAGCAACCGTTCGCTGGACCTTTACCACTCCTTTTTCCATTGTTTTTTTTTTTGAGCCAGCAAAAAGAAATAAAACAAGAAAAATGAAATAACTCCTACATTAGCATATAAGAACAGTAAGATGTGCAAACTAATTCTCAAGTTTTACCTTACCAAAAACTCCTGATGGTTCTTAGCAACACTGCATCTCACTGCTCTCAAAGAACTGGGAGATGTTTATCAGGCTATCAACTCACTAAGCATTCTCTAAAAACACAGTCATTGTATCTGTGAACTTCATGATGAAACAAAAACCAACAGTCCAACTGGCAGGATTTAGAAACACCTCCCAAATAAGGTGGTGAATGGCACATATCAGAAAATCCTGGGGGAAAAAAAAGCCACCTACTCTAGAAAAACATATGTGCCAATTTTTCCTCCTTGCCAAACAGGTTCCTTTTCTGCATAATTTTACACACTGGAACCATAGCTACTAAAATTCTATCAAAGATCAGAAAAGTAGTTTTCCTGTGGTTTCACTCATCAAAGGATTTCTCTTTCTAAGCTTCGTTGCTCAAAGATTGTGCATTTAACAGATCACTTATAATTAACCAGCCTTAGCTTCAGAATTCAGTTCATTATTCTCCTGCTCTCAGCAAAAACAGCCAACTACACAACCACATACCTTCTATAGAATCTGCAATGTGTTTGGTAAAAAGCAGGAGATAAAACTTCTAGTGCTTGTGTATGAGAAACTAGTAATGATCTGAACCTCTAATTTATCAGCTGAGTCAAGAGTTGGGTCAGCTGTGGGAGCACAGGTGAAGGTAATTCAGCTGAGCTCCTGGAAGGGGTGGAGCTTGTCTCCACCTCTCCTAGATCTCATTTAAGGGCTGACCACCAGTAAGGCAACATTTCCTTGAGATTGCTTCTTTGTGCAGATTGCCTCAGTATTTGTCAGACTAAAAGCTTCTATACTGGTGAGTTTTTCCTATAAATAACTTTTTGGATATTTGTCATTGTTCTTCTTGTATTATTATCTTCATTTTTTTTTTTTTTCAGCCTGGTACAGATGATTTCTAAGTTTACTTAGACCAAGAGCACAACCCTTTTGCTAATAAAGACATAAATAAATTTTATAATTAATATGTATAAAAAGTGATTCTTCTTCAGCCCATCCAGTGCTTGCAAGCCTGAAATGTCTTTTTTTTACCAAGAATTTGATTATTCTTCCATATTTGTTGGCTAAAATTCATTGATAATTCCAAATACTAGTAGAAAATTTCACACACCAACAGTGTTCTGCTGTACTGCTACTTGTACATAGCATTTGTATTGTAGTCCAAGGAATTAGGTCAAGACTCACAATGGTGAGGGAGACATAGAAATAATTAGACTATACCTGGAAAAAATAAGTTTCCAAAAGCATATGCCTGTGTAAGGTTTTATATGCTCTTGCCTACTTTTCTAACTATCCCTTGACCTAATGAAACTTGTTAATTTCCTCTAAAAAACTTAATATGCAGTATTCTGAACAGTAGAGTAGGTGTTTCAGTTTCAGCTGCTACCACACTACATCCACAAAAGAAAGGTGACCAATGTCATTTACCTGGATTTGAGCAAGGCCTTTGACATCATGCCCTACCACAACCTCATTTCCAAATTGGAGAGGTGTGGATTTGATAGGTGGGCCACTCAAAGGATAAGAAACTGATTGAAAGGCTGCAGACAGAGGGTGGTGGTCAATTGCTCTATGTCAAAGTGGAGGCTGGTAACGACCTGTGTCCCCCAGGGGTCTGTCTTGGGAGTGGTGCTCTTTAACATCTTTATCAATGACATCGATGATCAGGGGACTGGAGCACCTCCCCTATGAGGACAGGCTGAGAGGGAGCTGGGCTTGTTCAGCCTGGAGGACAGAAGGCTGTGGGGTGACCTCATTGCAGCCTTTCAGTACCTGAAGGGAACCTATATTGAAGAGGAGAGTAAACTCTTTGGAAGGGCAGATAATAGCAGGACAAGGGGAAATGGATTTAAGTTGAAAGAGGGTAGATTTAGAATGGATGTTAGGGGGAAGTTCTTTACTACGAGAGTGGTGAGGTCCTGGAACAGGCTGCCCAGGGAGGCTGTGGATGCCCCATCCTTGGAGGTGTTCAAGGCCAGGTTAGATGGAACCCTGGGCAGCCTGATCTCATAAATGTGGAAGTTTAGGGGCCCTGCCAGGCAGAGGAGTTGGAACTTCATGATCCTTGAGGTCCCTTCCAGCCCGGGTCATTCTGTGATCCACAGTGATGCTTTGATGTTTTGCTTTCCTCTTCTAGCTTTAGGCTATGTTATCCTTTTCTAGTTTGCTTTCTATTTATGGGACTATATAGTTCACAGCTACATTCTAAGCTAAGATCATAAGATGACGTATGCTCCTAGATATGGCCTGTAGAATAAAAATAAGGACAAAAATGTGTTCCCTAGGAGAGTATTTCTCATTCAATTTTAGAACAAGATGCAGCATTAGAGAAAGCCTTGCAGGAAATGTCACATGATCCATTACCATTTACTGATGAGTAATAAGCAGCGAGAGAAGCAGTGCAACAATGTGGTAAATCTTATAAAAGAAATCATAGGTCAAGATGTCACAAAAATAAATTCTGACAATTGTTATGGACAAAATGAAAATACAGCCTGAGTATGAAGAATGTTCTGGGTTAAAAAAAAATAAAAAATAAATAAAAAAAAGAAACAAAAAAAGAAACAGCGAGAGAGCTGTGATTCCAAAGGTGATGTGTTTAAGAACTCCAGGAAGAGGAAGAAGTTCATGCTGGACAAACTCTGTATGCATTACATGAGAAACCCTCTATGGGACAACTAGAACTGCAGGAAAAAAGAAACTAACAGAAATTTTGAGCCTGAGCCAAGCACAAATGAGCAGAAATTTGTTTAGTGAAGCACTCAGTGCAACCTGACAGCAACTGGCAATCCAATTACAATCAACACTAGCACAATCATAAGGCAACAGTATATCTTTGCCACAACTACAAGACCCATGTGTTATTTTAACCAACTCACCCAAAGATAATTGTTGCAGCAAGATGAACACAAGTATCTCCGAAGTTCTTTGCTTCCATATCCCTTATTCTCAGTTTCAGAGGAAGTAAGTCTCTAAGAGAAAGCTGGGTAGAGGCAGCACAGAACAAAGAGTTAGTTGAAATAAGCTAAGCCTGGCACCTTGACCAAGTAGCATGTTGGTTACTTTATACTGAATGACAGTCTAGCAAATGTGATGGACAAATGGGTTGGGGCTAAGAGAGGAGGATAATTTAAAAGCTTTGCTGAAAAGAATTCCTGTGTGTGTTGGGGTTTTTTTGGTTTTTATTTTGCATCCAAAGTGGAATTTTCTACAGATGAAATTATGGCATTTATGAAGTATGAAGAACACAAAATTTAAAATAGTTTTGCTATTTTTCTAAATAATAATGATGATCAGTACACGTCCAGCATAATCCCGTTCTTACCAGCAGCTGTACTTTAGAAGAAGGGACAAACATTCTCTCCAAAACATCAGGCTTACGTCACATTTTGCTTGCTTATTTTACCTTCAGAACAAGAAAACTTCAAAAGATGAGGCAAGGTATTACAGACAGAAACAGATGCCAGCAGAGGAACAGTCTGACAAAATGGTGCTTGACACAGTGGAATGGATGAAGCACCTCATTGTGTGTCACTGCATTCTCCCATGTGGAAAAACATTATACCAAGTGATACTAATTAATTCTTACTAAACATTTATGGAGTCAAACAGTGGATGTGAGTACAGTGAGGCACTGGGCAGTGCATTTCAGCAGTGGCAACACTGACATGAAAGACAAGCCGCACTCTGATCAGACATGCAGATTTTTTGAGTGTGGCATGTGTGCTCTTGTTCACCACTGCTGAAAATACAAATAATGGTATTGCCTGTGTGTTCTGTAACTGAGAATTTGCTCTGTCAAATAACGTTATTGTGCTTTCTGCATTTGTAGTAGTTTTCATGAAAATAAGTAGGAGGCATTACCTTTGGAGTGATGCAAGTAGGTAGAGGCTGAGATACACCCTGCTCTTATTTGTCACCCACTTTCTTCCTCCTCAATTTGCACTGTTTGCTAACTGAAGTCACCCCTTGCAGATAAACTGAAGTAAGGGTAAACATACAAAGTGGATGTGTAGTTTTTGCCTATAAAATACAATACTCATCTTTCAGAGGGTGCTGGCAAGGCAAGCACCTACAATAAGAGACTTAAGATAGCAATGTTTAATAATTTTCCCTCTGAGAATGAAAAGATACTTTGAACTCAAGAACTGTAAGCAGTGAAGGTTTTTGATGGTACTGTGTTTGTAGGGTGATTCTTCTAATTAATTATATGTCACCACCACTGCAATATGTCATCTCAAAATTTTATAAGTAGTTCTCTTACAGCATTATACAGAGGTTAAGATGTCCCACTTAATTTCATCCTATAGTGAGGGAATTCAGTTACAGAGACACACTGTGGTTTTCTGAGGTTACAAAAAACATGTAATGTGCAATGGGAACAGGACTTAGACTTTAACCTGGTATTAGTTTGTGACTGTGAGGACACAGAGTAAAATTAGAATAACAACTTACCTTAGTTTCTAACCTCTCTTATCTCTGGATTTTTAATTTCTAGGATTGACTTTATCCACAGAACACTTGGTAAAGATTTGCTTCATATCCCTAAGACGACAAAGAATTCAGAGAGAAACAGAGGTTCAAGTAATAGCTGTGCTCATTCATACCATGATTAACATTGCACAGTAAAAGTAAGCTACTGAATACACTGAAAGGTTTCTATAAAATAAAGAGCAAACAGAACTATGGATGTGTTTAAAGCTGAAATGAAAAAATAAAATTAGGGAAATACTTCAGCCTCTTCAGCTGAATCAGACTCTTCAGCCTCTGCCTGTTGCTTTACAAGGAGACTAGGAGAGGACATCTTAGTAAGTTCGCTGTGTGCCCTATGAAGTGTAATTCAATGTAGTATAAATCACTGAAGGACAATAGCCTATATTTGTTTTCTTGGAATAACAACAACAGGAACCATCTGGAGAACAGTCCAAGCAGACCGCAGCACAAGCCACAGAGATTTTCTCAGACAACTGCACTGCACATACATTCATTTACTTCTGAAGTACATCACTGGAAATTGGCTGCCTGCCTTTCAAAATGACGTCCTTTGGACTTCTAATTGGTCCTGGTAACTGCTGGTTGGAATGGGTGAAGAGAAACGGTTAAAAATATAACCAGCCATACCTTCTGCCACCCAGCATGGAAAGAGAAAGTGTAGACTAGTGGTCTGAGCTCTCCACGTATAACACATGAATCAGAACTGGCAGACAAGCAGATGGTATGTGATTTAAACAGTTCATTGCTCTCTTAACCTTACTTAATGATTAATTTGGCACTAATTGCATATTGTGTAAATAGAGCTCATCATTTAAGATTTGAGTTGCAAATGATTTGCCAAGTTCAAACTTCAATTTTAGCCAAATGTTACCTTCATCTTTATAAATGTATTCAGCAGTTACAAAGCCTGTCACTGAAAATCCAACAGAGAACATACCTATAGAGAATAAGATTTAAGTTTGAGAACACCCCACCTATCTACCCAAGTTTTCTGCTAATGGATATTTTCAGGGAAAAAAATAGCAGATATTATGTGTAATGATCAGAGTAAAAAAAAAAGATTACTGTGTATACAGTTGCTATTCTAACACTAATAAATGGTATTTTACAGCATGTGCCAAGCACCAGCCTACCAGAGACAGCTTTGAAAAATGAACTAAAATGGCACAGGCAATCCCACTTCATTGACACTGAGCTTGTAGCAATACAGCCTGGGGATTCATTGAATATCTAAGAAAAGGTACTGGAAATTCGTTTCACTTTTCCTCACTTCCTGTTGTTGTTGTGTTGTGGGTTTTTTTTTGTGTGTTTGTTTGTTCTTTTTTTTTGGTAGCAGTTCAAAGGAAGAGGAGACATTTACTATTACATGAACATATCACTAATGATGACTGGTTTATCACACACCACTTCTTCCAATTTATTTGATTCTTGCCTCCTTGTATCTTGATCTTAAGCTACCACTATGTTTACCATCATTAGCAACAAATACAATGCAAGCCTAGGGCAACAAAGATTTTTAAAATATTCCATCAAGGTTTTTACCTCATGAAATCTTCAGGATTATCCATGAATTGTGAGGAATGTGTGCATGCAGATGAAGCATCATCAGCCCTAATTTCTTCCAGGGCAATGAATAATCAGACCTGAAGTAGAAGAATAAAAGACCTGTTATTTCATCAACAACTGTGTGAAAGACAGAGCAAAGCTCATGTGATACCTCCTCCTCAACAGCAACATGAATCTTCACTGTTCTCAGAGTAGAGTCATAGAAACTTTTTGGATTCAGACAGAATTTTATCTTCAAGAAAAAAACAAACAAACAAAAAAAACCCAACAAAACAAACAAAAAAACCCAAACAACTATGCTTGCATATCCCAGTGTTTCAGATGAGTCCTAATAGAGCAAGGACACACAAGATTGCTCTTTTAGAAATAAGAGTTTCCACGTATATGTATAGAATCATAGAATTATGCAGGTTGAAAAGACCTCAAGGATCATCTGTAAATTTGGCAATAATCAATTTTCATAAAGCATGTTAAATGCTATTTTATTTTACATGTTTATAAATATGTAGCTGTTTGCCTTCGTTCCATATTACAGGAGGCAGTGACAAGCACTGCCATGACCAGCAGAGTAAGTCTGAAATTACTGTGGAAAAGCCATATATTGCAGATTGATTTGGAAAAATGCATAATAGCTACAGATAAGTACAGTATTTCTCTAAGCTGGCATGCTAAATTTCTAATTCAGAAATACATTATTTTGTTTTCAAAAATGACTTATTATAGCAATGCTGAATTTACTTTGATACCATGAAAGAAATGTAACCCACATAATGTTCACAAAATAATTTTGTTGTGCTTTCTAGATATGAGACAAAAGAATGTAAATGTGCAAAATATGGGTTTAGATTATAATTCAAAACATACTTTTTTTTTTCCCCCTGTGAGTAGAATAGCAAATTAGGTTATTTTCAAGGTGAGATAATTATTTATCCCCAGCAATTCAAGCAAAATAAAATCTGGTTTGCACACCACATAAACAAGGGTGCCACAAGGTCAAATAGGACAAAAACTACTTATACCTATTTCTGACTGCAGCATATGGTTGAGCTGTAGCCCTTAGGGGAACTTTTTTCAGCAGATTTTCTACACAAGCTTCAGAAGTTCTTTATGACATGCAGGAAACATGATCATCTTTAGAAACATGAAAATAAACATGTCTGCTTTGCCAATGATAGAAACCAAAAAGAGCTGGTCTGTAAAGATAAAGATAACAGCATGGTATGTTTGGGAAGACTCATGAACACTACCTGAAAACCAGCAAAAAAAAAAAAAAAAAAAAGTCAGTTTCAGTACATCAAGGCTATTTCCAAAGAATTCACTGAAATGTTCTATTTGAATTCTGTCATAAAAACAAACATTTATTTTAAGATACAGTAACTAAAAATGGTCAGTCTAACTGGTAAATACTAGGAAGTCATAATATTGGTAAGGCTTACATTCAGTAAGAAGAAACAGAAATCTTAATGGATTAACAATCAGTCCACTGATAACAGATACAGAATTCAAGCTTTTGAATCTGTCTCATGAGTCAAACTTCAGACTGATTAGATTCCACAACAAAGCAAATGTAAAAAGATTAAAAATTTCAGCAGAGAGGTGGGTAGCAGGGACAAATCCTTAGTAAAAACAACATTTAATCTTCTTTTTAAATAAAAACCGATTGCTTACTTTTCTTGTTTGTTGTGTTCATGGAATCACATAGAATCATAGAAACACAAGGTTGGAAAGGACCTACAAGATCATCTAATCTAGATGTCCTCCCACCAACATGGCTACCACAAAGCACTAAACCAGTTCTCATAGCTCCTCATCCAGATGCCTCTCGAACACTGCCAGGGATGGTGGGATGGTGATTTCACCACCTCTCTGGGCAGCCATTCCAGCACCTGACCACTCTCTGAGAAAAAAAAGTTCCTTCTTATGTCCAATCTAAACCTCTTCTGGTACAACCTGTGGCCATTTCCTTGGGTTCTGTTTGTTGCCTGGGAGAAGGGGCCAAACCCCTCCTCATCACAACCTCCCTTCAGGAATTTGTGGAGTGCAATGAGGTCTCCCCTGAGCCTCCTATTCTCCAGGCTTAACAATCCTTGCTCCTTGAGCCACCCCTCATAAGACTTGCGCTCCAGACCCCTGTTGCATTACAAAGAAATGAATACATCAAAAGACATGTCCCTTATGCTAGCTCTGATTCTCCACATCTTAATCCTCTATGCTCCCAGACATCACATATATTCTCTGAGCCCAGAAGCTACTGTTTGTTGGGATTTTTCCTTTGTTTTGAAAGAATCTCAAAATCACAGAATTGCAGAATGACCCGGGTTGGAAGGGACCTCAAGGATCATGTAGTTCCAACCCCCCTGCCTAGCAGGGCCACCAAACATACACCTTTACTAGATCAGGTTGCCCAGAGTCCTGTCCAAAATGTATATGATTATGACTATGGCTTTAGAGCCACAAAAGTGTCTATTTGTTTATGGTGGTGGGTAAGCATTTTAAAAGCTGGAAGAAGTCAAAATGAGCTACAAGCAAATGCTACTAAGAAAAGATCATGACTTCCAAACTGAGTACCAGTCAAGCCTTCTAGAGAGATGTACACAAGCTCTTTTTGGATTTTCTCTCTATGCAGATCTATGCATTTATATTTTTCTAGCATCAATCTTCATCTTCAAGAGGACTGAACTTCTAAATCACATGGGTGTCTAATTGCAGGTGTTACATTTTGCCTTTATTCATATGAATAATTATAATAGAAATTTTCTCTCATATACTTAGTCAAATAACTGAGAAATAAGACACAGATAGTAAGGATCACTCACATAGTATGACATTTACCCCATGAATCAATATCAGTACAAGACATAAGTAACTCTTAAATTCCACTACAACCTAAAATCAGGGCAACCTCTTATGTAAGGTAGTATTTTTGTCCTATATTTCTTTTTTAGACCAAAAAAATAAAAACTGTATCATACTCATCTATCCTCAGGATGGTCTGAATTCTTCAGGCTGTGTATGCAGTGATCAATTTACAAGTTAGGTCATAACATTAGTGCCATTTTCCACACCACTGATAAAAATTCCTGCACATTTCATTACCTGTAATTTAAATGTCTGCTTCATTACTTCACTTATGCTCTGGCTATTTTCTTTTAGAACTTCAACAACATACCAAAATTCTTAATATTTATCTGATTTATTCTCAGACTGTTCCTTAACTAAACACAGAAAGAAGTGACAAGTAAGGAAGTGATAGCTTTTTATATCTCCTGTTGACTTATTGGATCAAACAGGTACTATAAATACAAACTGCTAAATATTCATGGAATCATAGAATGGCTTGGCTTGAAAGGGACCATCAAGGTCCAACACTCCTGCCACAGTAAAGACTCATTAATGCTATGTTTTCTCTATTTCTATTGGCTTACTTCCAATAATAGTGTTCAAGAATTACTGTGTAATACCAAAAACTCACAATAATTCCTGATAACTTCTGATGAAACAACTACATTTTGAATTTCCACAGCTACAATAAAAAATGACCCATAGGGCTAAATTTTGAAAGCTCTCATTTCTGTGAAGACAGAATGAAACGAAAAGTCAGAATAGAATCAACCTGTAAATCACAGAATCTCAACCTGTAAATCAAAGAATCTCATTGTGACCTCCAATTCAGACATTCAGATGATGTCAGAGGACAGGGGGCTTTGAAAAATCAATGTACCTAAATAAGTTCATGCATCTAAATAAGTTCATGCATATGAGCAGTCCCATTGTATATGCCACTGTTAAATAAATTAAAAATAAAAAATAAAGATCTGACAAAAATCAAACTAACATTTTTCACCAATGTATTTATCTTCAGCTTCAATACCTTGAAGTTTACATATAATGAATATTTTCTTTTTGCAGCAAGTCAAGGTCAAAGAGATTGTCAGTACAGCCAGAACTGAACTACATTAAATGAAATGAAAATTGAACTGGCGGTACCATATTCATCCGGTGCTTCAGGCCTCCAACCTGCCCTCTTTTTAGTAACAGTCATAAACCTTTAATCTTACAAAACATTCCATTTGTAACCACAGGGCTGGCTGTGTCTTTAAGCATACAGATACAAGTGAAGCATGTTGCACATGATGTACACTGCCCTAGGAAGAGCTAAGGGGAGTATTGCGCATGACTTGGATATGGGTCTTTCTCTCTACTGCACTTGCTGACAGGGGCATAGGTTTAAAATGGACTATACTCGTAACAAATAATGACATTCTTGTAGGAAGCCAGCTGCTTACTTTTTCCCTCCATACTTGTAGACATACCCCACAGCAGCTATATCTACTTTGCAAAGTAAAGGTCTGAGACTTTTCTCAGGTTCAGACTGTTTAAGTGCTTTCATGTTTAACTGAATTGTATGCTAGTAAAAAACATTACAGATTTCTGCATAAGCAGAAACTTCAATCAAAACTCATGCTAAGCACTGTGAGAATAATCCATACCTGACCTGAAGTCTCACATCAGTACACATGGATGGAAAGCACACACATCACAGGACTTTTTACATTTAACTTTGCAGTACATCATCATTGCATGATCTCTTCCAGACCCCTGGGCTAGTGTTTATATATCAATAGGGGAAAATTTGGTGACAAAATATCTTTAATTACACTATGCTAATTTATATATATATATACATATATTACAGGGGGAAGGGAGGGTTAAAATATTCCAGTTACTCAACTCAACATTAAAATATTAGATGCTCATTGATTCTTCCTACATTAATATGTTCTTTTCTGAGAGAAAAACATCCTTGAGCCTGCAGGTAAAACCAAATCAAATTTTTAAAGTGTCAGAGCTCTGATAAAGCCCTTGTTCTTTAGCAACTACTAAATAATTAAGAGGTTGCAGCAGCAGTTTGAAATGACCCATGCCTGGTAATTTATTTTTTGTATCAAAACCATTAATGATGGGCAACCTGCCTTTCTGTGTCATTTGAGGACAAATTGTAAAGTTTTAGGCCATCTTGAGGAAAGGAGGAAGAAAAGACATTACATTAATATGAAAGTGAAAGAAAAATCTTTTTAGGTTAAAATTAGATTCTACAAGAATTAATTTCCATTTCATGCATCTGCCTTTATATTTTCCCAGTATGAGGAAAATGAAACTACTTTGTTCACATCAAACATGAGCAGGCCAAGTCAGAAGAAACAGCATGCTTTGGTTTATAACCCCATTTCATTTCAACTCTTTTCTTAGCAAATGCAGCCCAGCTCCTGTGAAACTGGTTAATTTCTATTCTTGATAAAGAAGGGACTTATTTTGACATATCTCTAAAAGCTCCATGAGATAGAAAGATGTGAGCCAGTAGGAGGGCAAGCAAGGATGGGGTTGATAAATCCATGAGCACAGAACTAACTGTAGGAGTTGAAAACTTCAAGAATAATCAGAGCTGCAAACCAGTATTCTGGTGTTTTAAAAATTCACTGTGGACTGCTTCTACCTGGTTATAAACTGTTGACTTCAGCTGTGTGCATCATCACGATACATCTACATTCAATTTGCTGTAGAATTCTGTGTGTAACAGGCACCTTCTTTTGTCCACCAGCGCAGTCATTCCATCATACAGGGCCACCAGACTGGTGAAGCAGTCTTCCCTTGGTGAGCTATCTTGGCTGTCTTGGAATACCTGCTCATCTTTCCTGTGCCTTAACATGTCTTCTAGGAGGATCTTTTCCAAGCCATTCCCAGGCAAAGATGTGAAGCTCACTTGCATGTAGTTCCCTGGATCCCCCTTCCTCCCTTTCTTGTAAATGGGAGTGATATTTCCCTCTTTTCCAGCCATGACAGACAGCTTTGCCTGACAGACATGGCTTTTCAAATACAATGGAGAGTGGTTGGAATTTGCTCCCCCGGTTCACACGTGGAGGTTCAGGGATATGAGAATCCTGGCTGCCAGAGAAAAGTGAGGCAATACTCATTGAATATCTCAGCCTTCTTTGTATCTGTTATAGCCAGTTCTCCTTTCTCATTTAGTAGAGAAGGTATGCTCTCTCTGGCCTGTCTCTTCTGACCTATGTACTTGTAGAATTCCTTCTTGTTCTTTTAAACATTCTTCACCAAGTTCAGTTCCATCTGCACATTGGCTTTCCTAACCCATCTCTGCAAGTCTGAACATTATCACTGTATTCTTCCCAGGTGACAAGCCCTTGCTTCCACTGCCTGTACTTGCCCTTCTTTTCCCTCAGTTTGACAGCAGGTCCTTGCTGAGCTATTCTAGTTCCCAGAAACTCTTACCTGCTTTCTAATTCTGAGCTTTCATGCTCTCAAATGGTATCCTTAAAGAGTAGCCAGCTCTGTTTTTCTTTTATTTTTAAGAACTTCTCAAGAGATCTTGTCCAACAACATCTTGATATTTTAACTATCTCCTCTGCACCGATGAGTTTCTCATTCAGCAACATTTCACCTCTGGTCAGTCTGTCCAATATTTGAACCAGAAAGTTATTGTCAACAGACTCCATGAGTCTTCTGGATTGATTATAGCTTGCTGTGTTGTCTTACCAGCTTGTATTGGGGTAGTTGAAATCCCCCATCAGGATGAGAGCCTATGAGTGTGAAACTTTTTGTAGATGATGAACCAGTGAATTTCCAGCAAGGTCATATATATTATTAAGATATCCTTTTTAGGATGGATGACTCCACACAAAGCTCCTCTGCTATTATTCATCTTTTCAGTCAATAAGATAAAGCCTTCCCTTTAAACAATATGATACAAGTAAAAATAATACACCAAAAATCCTGAACATCTAGTTAAGATATTAAAGAGGAAAAAGAAAATAAAATGAAAAAAAGCAAATAAGTTACCTGTATGGGAAATTGGTAATCACAGCCTGAACCTCTGATTAATCAGCTGGGGCAAGTGTCAGGTCAGCCATGGGAGCATAGGTGAGAGTTATTTAGCTGTGCTCCCGGAGGGAGTGGAGCTTGACTCCACCTCCTCTATACCTCATATAAGGGCTGACCACCACTAAGGCAGAATCTCTTGGAGACTGCTCCCTGGTGGATATTGTCTCAGCATTTCCCAGTGAAGGCATCCATATCGGTGAGTTTTTCCTTATAAATAACCTTTTTAAAATCAGTTAACACCTTTGTATCATTCCACCTTACAGTATCAAGAAAAGACTCACCAAAACTAATCTTTTTTTTTTTTTAATTCACAGAATGGAGTCAAACTTTTTCATTCTTAGGCTATTTATGTGGTTTGTTGTTTTTTTTTAATTTATTTTATTTTATTTTTAAGATGACACTAGACCCATAATCTATCCAAGTTTTCACAAGATTTTCATTTATTCTGAAATAGGATTTCTGTTATTAAAACTAGATGCATCTATGGAAGTAATTCTGAGCACTAGTGTAAGTCTCCTAACTACTATGGAAACTATTTTTCCTTCTTCATGATACAGCCATCTGTAAGAACATGATTCAAAGACTAGAAGAGGCAGACAGTATATTTGTATTAATTAATGCATCATGCTGTATCCTAAAGCCCACTGTTATATCCAGGCTGTTTATTTATTAGCATGTTTAGAAGCATTTACCTCTCAGCTCACACCATCTCTTAAGCATTCAGCTTTTCTGATAAGCACCCCCACTATAGTTATAGGAAGAAGACCTTCAACCTTATTCTTCTAGCTTACCAAAGCAGTTTTCTGGCCTACATCTATAATGGGAAAGGGTCAGCAATCATGCTGCATAGAGCTGCCTCTGCTATAGTCTATCAATACATAAGTCATCTCTAGTCCTAGAAATGTAAGCTGTGAGCCAACTATCCTGCCCGTGCTGGTGAGCTGCTAGTGAAAAGCAATGCTCTTCTTTCCCAATATTCATTTTATTAATGCACACGCTCCAGCTTAATTTCACCTGATTTATCTGACCGGTACCACATATACCATACACCTGAGGATATGCCAGTAAAAAAGCATTATTAACTTCCTCTCATGCTTTCCATTTTCTCATCACCATATCACTGCTAAAACATAACTATTTTGCAGCTGATACACTTATGCTGCTTCTTGTTAGTTGTTACACATTGACAAAACCCACTGCTGTCCCTGGCAGCCTACAAGAGGTTTCTGGATGAGGAACTATGGCTTCGTAGCTTGTGGTAACAATGGTAATGGGTGAACAGTTGGACTAGATGATCTTGTAGGTGCTTTCCAACTTGTGATTCTATGATACCCAACAGCATAAATTCTAGCAATTTGCCCCTGGCTGCATGACCTTGCAGTTTAATTTGTTTTGTTTCTATTGACAGGCCTCAAATTCGTCTTGTCAAGTTCCCTCATCTTTGAATAAAGTGATGCTTTCCAGCTTTAAGGCATCAATGAATATATCTGCTGGTCACAACAGGTAAAAATGGAAAGACACTGCCAAAGATGGATGCTTATGCTGATTATGGAGTCTCTCTTTCAGAACACTAGTTCTTATTGCATTAAAATTTTCATTCAAAAGTTGGGCAGACAGTGGCTTGATGGCAGCCCTGAGGAGAAGGCTTTCAGGATAGCAGCTGATGAAAGACTCAAGGTGAGCTAGCAATGAGCTAGCAGCTAGCAGCCCAGAAAACCTACTGTACTCTGGGTGGCTTTAGGAGAATCATGAGCAGCTGTTTAAGGGAGGTGCTTGTGCTCTTGTGAGACTCTACCTAAAGTATTGCATCCAATTCTGGGCCCCCACAAACAAGAATGGCATGGAGCTGTTGGAGCAGGTCCAGAGAAGGGTCTTGAAGATAATCAGAGGGCAGGAACACCTCCCCACGAGGAGAGGCTGAGAGAGCTGGGGCTTTTCAACCTGGAGAAGACAAGGCACTGGGGGTCCTCATAGCAGCCTTCCAGCACCTGAAGGGGCCCTACAGGAAAGCTGGGGAAGGACCTTTTACAAGGCTGTGTAATGACAGAACAAGGGGGAATAGCTTCAAGCTGCAAGAGAATAGATTTAGACTAGATATTAGGAAGAAATGCATTACACTGTGAGGGTGGTGAGACACTGGAACAGATTGCCCAGCAAAGCTGGGGATGCCCCCTCCCGGAAAACATTCAAGACCAGGCTGGATGGGGTTTTGAGCAGCCTAGTCTAGAGGGAGGTTAAAACTAGATGATTATAACGGTCCCTTCCAACATAAACCATTCCATGATTCTTTACTGTCTTGAATTTAAGCATCATCTTTGAAGCTAAACAGCACTTTACATGGCACAGTAAGAATATATTCATGGATATCTTTAAAATAAGATCTGCTGTAGTTCAAAAGAGTCAATGTGAACAAAATACATCAGCCTGCTCTATAACAATCTGTCATAATTATTGTTTTTCTTCCTCTCTTTATTGCTATTTTGTTTTATTCAGTTGCTTGATGAGTTCATATCTTTATATACTTTTAATTCAGACTTGCTGGTATACACTTGCATACAACCAATAAGTAAACAAAGTTTAAACATATATGTGGTTAAGAAAGACTATCGTAATGGAAAAATAATTAAAAATAAACAGAAATACTCACCAATATTGAAGGCTTGCAGTAAAAATCCACAAAAGAGCAACCTCCAGAGAAAGACCCTTCCTCAGTGGCATTCAGCCCTTAAATGGGATTTAAGGGAGGTGCAGTCCAGCTCCATCCCCTTTGTTAGCACAGCTGAATTGCCTTCACCTGTGCTCCCAGGGCTGACTCAGTGCTTGCAGCAGGTGGTTAATCAGAGGTGCAGGCAGTGATCAACAGTTTACCATACAATTTGTCTCAGGGCTTTTTTTAATACAGATGTTATGTACAGTATTCTCCAAATTCTGGACATCAGTCCAGATTTAAAATACTAATTATAGGATACTTTCTAGTAGTAGTTGCACATGTAATTATTTTTTATTTTTTTTTTACTGTTAAAGAGTGAGGTGTGTGTAGTTTCAAAGTATGCAATAGAGTTCTTTCATAATATTTTATGCTGAAAGGCAGTAATAATAAAGTTGTCATTTATGGAAATGGGAGATCTTCTCGTTAACTGCTGAGGTATCACTTGGTTATATGAGAAATCATTTTTAACTATGTTGAAGACTGACACTTTGCCTTACATGGAATCTTTTGGTTAGTGTGTGGCAAAACACTTCTGAAGTACAGTAAAGATAATATTTTTCTCACATGCATACAGATATTAAGAAATACTTAAAAATAGAACACATGTAAATAAAGACAGGTGTTTGCATCACTGATAATAACTCTTAGCTGTAGCATAGTGCAGCTCATTGTCGAGCAAAGGATATGATAAACTTGATCACTTAGACCTCTTAGCCATTTATTCTCACATGCTGTATTTCCTCACAACACAATTTACTTGAAAGGCAGAATCCAATTATTCCTTAACTAAGCAAATCCATGTCATTTTTTGAACTAGAATGGACCTGCACTCAAGTGGTTGAATGTTCTTTTTTATGAACAAAATAGAATTCTTTATGTGTTCTGGAATTAAATGCAGTATAAAGAATTGCAACTAATGGGAAATTACCTATCTCAGAACTAGGAGCACCAAGTATCAGGAGCAGATTTGCACCACTGTGCTAGAAACAACTTACTGTCTCTACACATAATAAATCTTCCCATCTGTGTCTCTAAGAGCTTCACTTTTTAAATAAGCAGCTGAAGTGAGAACCTTGAAAATCACACAAAGGTCAGATCAGTAAATATTTGGAAATTGACCTGACATCAGTGTGGGCCAGTGATTATGTTAAAATTCTGGATTGCATAGGTGCACTGGAAGGCAGCTGTAGTAGCATATTTGCAGGCAAAAGTGCACGTATGCTTCTGAAATTCTGTGGGTCTTAGCAACCAGTTGGCAGTATTTAACTTTTTATAATTTCTTACCTAATTATTTTATTTAATATTTATTCCATACCTTTCTAAAAGTTGTTTTCATTCCCGTGGGATACTGGATTGGTATCCGAATATCTGGTAGACAAAATTATTTATATGCCTAAAACACATGGACTCCCTTCCCCTCCTTTTCTTAGTTTTGTAGTACCCATGACAAATCCATCTTTAATTTTCTTATAAAGGGATCCCAAATCACATAGGGATCAGTCTCTCACAAGAGTGTACAACCTTTCACATTTCCTCTGTTTTATGCTAAAAGGGGGTGGGATGGAAGAAATTCATCTGATGAGGGAGGAAAAAAGCCATGACTCAAAATTCAGAACAGCTAAATAGGTCATTCAAGTCTTATAATAATCTCCAGTACGCAGGAGCAGGTGATGACATTGCTAGTCAGAAACAGAAATTGAGAATACAGGATGCTGGCATTTTTTTTCAGGCTTATCCATCTCATGAACACTGGATCATCTCTACTATATGTGATGCTCTAGGATCCACATTATCACATGTATGAAGGAAAATTATGCATGAGAATATGCAAGACACAGCTCCACAACCTTAAAATGTCTGCTTTCAAAGCCACCCAAATACAATGGCTTTAATATATTTAAAGTCTACTGAAAGTAATGAGTCCCTACTGTTACAACCTCCACTTTTCTGATCCCACTTTTGCTTTAGTTAATATTGAACTGGTATATTTCAAAAATCACTTTGGTTAGCCACTCAATTAATTCATTAAAAAGGTCACTCTTTTATAGCACCTTGTAACTTCGTGTACTCATAGAAGAATGGTAGCATGCTACTCACCTGAGGTCATAACGAAGTTGTCTATAATGGGTGAAGAGTTATGGACATATGGCAGGACTATCATTGATTGCAGAAGTAGATGCTGAGCCTTCTGTTGTTTGTTGATTTGTTTGTTTTTCAAAATGGTTTAAAATAACAGGTTGATAACTGAGACTCAAAGCTCACTGTCTCACCTCTCCTGCACTCTTTCAACTCAGTCAGTTAAAGACTTAAGCATTTTATAAGGCTACCAAAATAATAGCCTATTTAATTACCCACTGGCAATTAATGGACTGCAAGGAAAACCGCAGTTCTCACCTCTTCTTCCAGTACTGTGTATATGGTACTATCACAGCACAGTCTTTCCAGATTAGTTAGGAATCTACTATATAGCAGAAGCCCCTTTCAGTGCTCTGCCTTCTCATCACTACTGTGGGCATTTTATGTCTCCTAACTATGGAAATTGAAATATTAAACACAAACCTCTTTCTGGAGCTGTTCAATCATGCATGGCCAGCAACTGTGGATTCATATTATTTACAGTCATGATGGATTCTTATAGATAAAAAATTGTCAGGTTCTTTCTTAAGTATCTTTATAAAAAAGCCATTCAAATAGGAATTAGTATTCAGATAAAGGGTGAACACAAATGCATATTTTTCTAAAAATGACTGCTAATCTTCAGCATGCATTAAAAAAGGAGAAGTTATAGCAAAACACAATAGGAAATTGGACAAAATAAGCAAAACAGGAGGCTGCAAAATGATGGAGAGAACCAGTTCATACACTTTCCTGCAGACTTTTTTCCAAGCAAGGCACATAAGCAGCAGGAGGACTGAACTTCCCCTATTCATTTTGAGAGAAATTCTGAGTTTAAGATAACAGCAGGAATGATTACATTTAATGTTACACAGCCTAGAGAGAAAGCAAAGAGAAAGCATTTTTTTTTTTTTCTTGAGCACAGTTCTATATGTCTTTCATACACAGGGCCAAGTAAAATGGCCTGAAGTAATTAACGTCACTGCACTTAAAGACTATTGTATTATCACTCCTCAGGCTCCTTGGTGAGAGTTCCAGAACTTCTATTTGCCCAGAGGTTTTACCTGATAAAGAAAGGACTGAACATGGCAGGAGTCTGGCCAAGGGCCAGAAGCCTTAAAGAGTTGTTTAAGTTCTAAACACCATCATTTAGCTCTGCTTGCTGCAGAATACAATCTACTTTAGCTTTGAACTTTCAGAAGTGCATGAACTTTCACTCAAAGGCCACAAGATGGCACTACAACAAGCACAAAAAGCTTTTTATTTATCAGCAATTGTGATCTTGCCCATTCATATAATTAATGAAGCAATTGAGTAAGACTGTTTCTTCTTCAGGCATTACTACAGAGATTACAGTGGATTTGTTCTCGGTGACTTTTCTACTCCTACAAAGCCAAACAGGCAGCATTTAGACTATTCAGTTTCAAACAGCTGGTTATTACTGTGCTGAAGCAGACACAACATAGATCAACATTGTAAAAGGTGATCAGTGACGATAGGTAGCCAATTTAAAGATAATATTAATCACATTTAAGAAAGTCTGTTTTACAGGTTGATTCATTCAACTTGCCCTGCTTGTTGCCTGCCCTGTTCCTTCCTCGCACAACTCGGTTCAATGCTCCCTGCCAACTCTGGTGCTCTGTCTGGCATCCCACACTGCTCCAGTTCCACACAAGCATGACTTCATTGCTTGACATCTGCCATGGAGGTAGGAGAAAAGGGTCCTAAGATCCTAACAAGAGACTAAGTTGTTTCTATGGTTCTTAACAAGAAAAGAGAGACCCCAGGATCCTGAAGTGAATTAAAGGCAGTATATTCTGATGCTGCTCTGACCAAGACTCTGTTTAGAAGTTCCAGTAGTCAAGCAGCATTAATTTTCTGGCCTGAGAAAGCTTCCCACCTTCTGACATCATGTGAAATCAAGACTATTTATCAAATACTCTAAATACACGCCACCATAGCTTGGTGCAGCTCATGCTTTGAGCTACTTGACATGAAAGGTCCCTTCTATCTAATAGACCTTCCTAGCTACTTCTGGTCACTATAATATGCATCCCCTACACTATCTTCCTACGGTTTTCTTCCTGCTGCTTCTCAGAGACAGTATTTCTTGGATTCCTCTGTAGACTGGAGAAGGCATGAAAGGATGTTGAGCCTTCTGTTGTTTGTAGGTTTGTTTGTTTTTCAAAATGGTTTAAAATAACAGGTTGATAACTGAGATGCAAAGCTCACTGTCTCACCTCTCCTGCACACTTTCAGCTTTGTTACAGGCAGAGAAGCCAACAATGTAGCAGTTCTTTTCTCCTTCCTAGGAGGCTGCTTCACAGCCTGCTTTTTTTACACCTAGGTCTAATTCTGCATAAGAACAGTGTTATTCCTGTAACATGGTATGGGAGAAGACAGTGTCATATGAACAAAACAAAAAAACAAAGGCAGAATGAGAAGAAAGAGCTGCATCCTTTGCTGAGAAAACACTGATCTTGCTAACCTTCTTTACCTGATTGAACAGAACATAAAGATGGACAATGTAAACATACCTGCCAGCTTCTTATCACTCTTATTGAAATAAAGTCTATGGCCTTAATTATTATTATTTTCTGGGGGAAATTTAGGAATTTAGTCTGCTACAGAACCTTGTTTTCTATTCCATCACTCTGCTAATACAACCCAACAAGTAATATTTGTTTATTTGGGCTATACACTGGACTTACACCTCTAAAGCCTTTTCTGTAATAAACATTTGTTTCCTCATTAGAGATCTGGGATATTGCTTCCCATTGTACAGCTTTGCAAAATTCCTTTGCAAATCTTCAATCTGTAATGTTCATTACAATCAAACTCAATGAAAATCCCCCTGAGTCAGTTAAATAGGTATTTCTGCAGGTCACACAGCAATGCCATCACCCTTATATTCTAGGCAATAATGGATCCATACTCCAAAACAAAAATATTAAAAGATTGCTGAGAAAAAAAAATAAAAATCCTTCAAAAATAATAAATAAAACCAGTATGCCAAGAACCCTTAAAAGCAGCTAACACTCTACAGACACTTGGTGAGATAGGAAGTAAAATTCACAGCTGAGAATGGCAATGGTTCTATACATCCTCCTTGACTCTTCGACCTACTTTTCATAAATAACTTGACCTAGAAATTTCTGCAACTGCAAGACGAATATGGGCCAGACATCTCCAACCTAAGCCTAAGACTTTATTTAGCAACTCAAATAGAAAGAGTTTTTTCTCAATTATCCAGTGTCCTGAATCATTCTGCATAAACTTTAGTATGCTATCAGTGCACAAAGTTGGCAAGATTCAAATAAGCCTTACTGTATATCCTAGCCATCTAGTTTTAAAACAATCAGCAGGTGCTGCTGTTCTTTTATAAATAAAGTACAGTCCTGCCAAACTTGCTGTTTTTGAAGAAATGCATGCTTTCTGATTAAACATATATATGCTTTTAATGTTTATTTGTTATGCACACTAGCAAGAAAGAAAACCAAGAAGCCTCCTTGCTCATAAACTGCCAGGTATGCCTCTCAGCAAGCTGAGCCAAAGCAGCAAGGTAGCTCAGAGAGTTTTGCTTTCATTCACCCCAAATAATAATAAGAACTCATGATTCACAAGTAAATCCAGAGGGCTCTCTACTGCTCAGTGTGGAAGATGATAACACTTTCCATGGCTCCTTCTTTATAGGCACGCACACTGGCATAACCTCAACTAGAGCGTTACAGATCTGCACATCTCTGTGTGCTCTGCACAAGATCAACTGATAACAAATCATATCAGATAAAACCTCATGCCCCTGTTTCTGATTTCTTCAACTTACACCGTAGGAGAAACAGTTCTTCTATTTAGCTATCAACAGCTTGGCAACAAATCCATACAGACCCAAAAACCACTTCCATAATAAAAATGAAAGCCTTGCTGGCTATGTATTAGTGGCACATACGAGTAGAAAGGTATCATCCATCTGGTCCCTCCTCTGTCTTTTCAGCTCTTTTCTCATATGACTAATCTACTTTGTCAAGCCCATGAAAACATTTTCTTGTTCTTTTTGAGCAGAAAAATAAAAATAAATACCACTCTGACTCAGAAAGCTGAGTATAAGACAGTATTGCTTCAGGACAGCTACATGATCAAAACTGCTACTTTTATACATACACACAAGATCTAAAAGATCTTTTTATTAAAAAAGTAAAATACTCTGAAACAAATTGAGATGCTGAACATTAAAGAATGCAAAGAGGCTGAGCCTGTCAGGGAAAAAGAAAAAGAAAGAAAAAAGAAAAAAAAATAGCATTTGTAACAAATACACGATTTTTAAACATCATTCAGTGTTCAGGAGGATCAACACATTTACTAAGAGATCCCACTGGGGTTATCAGAGGATCTCATAGACAAAGCCAAGGTCTCACACTGGTTTTACAACAGCCTACAGCTAAACAATTTATGAATCCCAGCATTAAACAGGGTAAAAACGTGCAGCTGTTATATACTCAGAAACATGGTATAAAATGAGACACAACTATGTGAAAAAAAAAAACAAAACTATATGGCAGCAACATAAACACCTGCATTGTCCTTTGTACTGTTCTGTGTATATTAAACACAGTACAGAAGGATTAGTTTCTGTTGCTGCCAACTGCAAGGAGGATTTTTACATGACTTAGAAGGACTACTAGTTCACGTGGCTATTCAAGAAAAAGACCAACAACCTTTGCTACAAGCAATGGAAACTGACATTTCAAAAGCTGCACAAGTCTGCACTGCAGACTTGATTTGAAACAAGTCAATGCATTTTGCCATTTTGTTTATGTTCCTGAGGGTGAAATATTCTGTTTGCCTATGAGTGAATATTGCAATTCTTCTTTAATAAATAACTCGTTAGTTCATGATGATGTGTCTATCCAGCTATGTGCTTGGTAGGCACAAACTACTCCACAATTCTGTATCATCAGTGTTGAGTAATTAAACAATACTGCAGAACAATAGTGACTAACTACCTAATGCAATTACTATTAAACCCTATAACATTCTCTCCATCGACTTTAAGAATTATAAAAAACTCCAAAGGTACCTTGACAGGCAATGTAATGAGAGAATTCATCTACCACCAGTAGTAAGCAACAACAGAAGGGGAATAACATACACTCCAGTCAACTTACATAACAGTGAAATACATCTTTGTGTTGCTGTACTGTGAAATAACAACTCCACAAAGAGATTGCAAATTGCTTCTCAATCTGTGCTTCAGGAATCCGAGTACTTCAAGGATATTAATTAGTGAATAACTGGGAAGCAGCAAAAAAGGTCTTTTGCTTTAAATACAACAGGTAGACTGAATTTGCACCTGCACAGAGATTTGGACAGACATAAGAAAAGAGAGGGTACTCGGTTAAGAGTTGCCACATGCAAAAGAAAATTCATGCAAAAGGCTTGTTGGCAGTGAAATGCACATGTCCAAACTTAAAGAACCAGCTCTTCATTCTGTTCTGGATATTCAGTTCCTCCACAGTTTTAAGCATCCTTTAAAATGCCTCGAGGCACATTTTCAATAAGAAATAGCTTTCAGATAAAAAAGTAGTATTACAATTCCCCAGTAATGTATTTACTTGACAAGACCTAAAACATGTAATTATTACAATGAATTTAACAAACTGAAACCCAAGGTCTCTTGGCACATACACATATATATATTCTAATATATATATATATATATATTAGAAGCCAAATTTGTTCTGTTGCTGGAAAAAATTGCAAATTTTGACAGGACGGATTCGGATTACCCATAGTGGATAAGTATAAACATAAACCCACATTTACCAATAGCACTTTCACAGAAGCTGAAGCTTTCTTAGAGATATAATTCACATTCTTTAAAGCAAGGCAGTTTCAAAACCTCCAGCAACAAAACTGCTAGTATTACTACCACCTTTCTTGAAGAACAGAATTTCACTAGTTTAAGGAATATAAAAACCACAACATTCTCAGTTCTATATTAGATGCTTTTGCAAATAAGTAAACAAATAAATGAAATAGAAAACAATAGCAGAAGGTATCACATCACTTCTGGTTGGAGTGGTTAGAAATAGCAAAGCAAGTGCTGCACAGTTGACAATAGCTTGCAAGGTTACAACAGAAAACAGTCCAAGGGAATAATTCAAAGAATATTTATTTTAAATAGCAATGAAGAGAAGCCTTTTATATCCCTAAGATGCTACAAAGTCATTAAAATAGCCATGTTAATGTGATGCCTGCTATGACTTCTAAAAAACATGGAGAGTCTCAATCTCCAGGACTACCCACTGTCTGATGAACAAACATATTTAAGTGTAGCATCTTGCCCAACTTGAGAAACAACTCATCTTTCAAAACAGATACGGGAGCAATATAAAACCTCCTTAAGCAACAACTGCTCATCAAATTACCACTCCTCAAATGATGGATTGCAAATGAACTGATCTTAATTTCTAATTTCATACTCACCTAAAAAACACATTCATAGTCTTAAACAAGGAATTTATGGCTGGTTAATCAACCTTAGAATCGATGACTACAAAAACAAATGCTTTTGAAGTAAGTGACACAATGGAATCTCCCTGTTACAAGACTTTGTTTTGTATTTACAGTGTGGCTTCAGGAATCCTTCAGAGGAAATGTTATGTGAAGTCTTTCCTGTTAAACTCTCCCCGCATTACCAAGAAGTCCCATCACTTACATTGCTACAGCTGTTCATTTTGTTGGGAACAGGCTAATACAGATTAAAAGCAAAGCTATAGAAGAATGTTGGTTGTTTGGCTTTACTCTGCTTTTAGTAAGAATGATTTCTTGATTTCTGTAATACATGTTGCTACAACTGACGACTGGGCTAACCAGAATGAGTTAACTTGGAGGAGCAAGAAGACAGAGTGGCAGGGGCTAAGTTTGTACTTTGCTTATGAAACTGAGGCTTTAGTAAATGTGCATGTCTTCCTCAGCTCAGGAAGCAGATCATTACAAATGAGAGATTAAATATTTTCTGTGTTGCCCTCTTCAAATATAGTTTATTTGGTTTTATTTAATTTGCACAAATTAGTACTTAGAAAAGGCCAAATCCTCCATAGAGATTTAATTAATTTTAATCAGCTTTAGGCTGGCATCTATGAAATTATTGAGAGTCCTTCCTGAGAAGCATGACTCTATTGATTCTAAACAAAAGACTGCTAACCAACCATCACAGTTTGCTATTAGCAAAGACATAGGTTTCAACTTTCATGCCTTCCTTCTACATTTAATTGGACAGTGATTTGATTTAAATAGAACTATCATTAAAGAGTACATCTAGGGAACAACTGCAGACCACCTTCTAGTTTGGGTGTGAAATTCATTAACAAATTAAGGGTAAAAACTGGAACTGGTGGCCAGACTGCAGGACTGCAGGAAGGTATGAGAAACATAAACAGTTCACTTGAAAAAGCCATTCTGAAAAGCATCCTCTCTGCAGAACCACTAATAAGATGACAAGAATTTCTTTTCTTGATGAAATGTTTTTAAAGGTCTGTCCTTGCTTAGTTTTCTACTCTGAATGGATTTCAGTAAAAGTCAGACTGACCATAATAGAACAGTCATAACAAAGCAAGACTGGCTGTTCTGGGCAGGTGGTGGTAAATACAGTGTTCCTGTGAGTCATTCTCCCCAGAAGATATTGTATGTGAAGCTCCACAAAGTTATTTCTCTGTCATTATTCTGGTAAAGAGATGCACATCACTCACTTGGGAAAGCAGGAAAAGGGTAATGAACAGGCAACACCTCTCACAAAAAATCTTACTGCAATTCCAAGCTAGGGAGGGCATTCAAGTTAAGTTACACGGCTGCCAAGTGGAAATATTACCAGGTTCCCTGTAACATGAGAATACTTTATTTGAGATCATTGACTGAAGACAGAGACCTGGTATCTAATTATATCATTTTTATAGTCTCTTTCGACAATACAAATACCCCTTAACAAAATTAAAAACAATAAAATAAAATGGCCGTGTACCTTCAAAGAACAAGGACTACACATATTGGGACAGAAATCTGAACTTTGATGAGCAAGAGAGGTATTTTAGATGGTAAAGAAAAGTTGGGTCGCTCACAGTTTAATAAAACTCAGAATACTGGCCTTCACAGACTACTGATGAATAAACAAGAACATTATGTAGCCCACTGAGTAAAGCCTCTTGAACCTAATTCAGAACCAGTTAAGTTTGGTACACCAAAAAAAAAATAAAAATAAAAAAAATAAAAAAAAATCAGGGATATTCTTCTTAACCAAGAAATACTCTGGCAACATCTCTGCTATGAATTACCAGCTTGCACTCCAACATATCAGTTTGGGATTGACACAAAACAGTTAAAACACCCCGAAAAGAAAACTTTTACAAAAATAAAGCTCTCAGTCTATTTCCAAATTGTAGAATGGCTCAGCTATTTCTAAATGCCAGTGAATAAAATCCAGGGAAACTTATAAAGTGACATTGTGACAGTAACCTTCACCATCACTTCCTAAATCTGTTTTGGTTCTTTTTTCTCCTCTTAACAAGACATGATCTCACTGTCTGACTGAACACTAATCCCCTTTCACCAAGTACCAAGCTAATGCTTGCTCCATTAACACACGGCAAATCCTCGGGGTATACATTACACATGATTTAGTATAAAAAGATAAGCTTGGGGCTTTCTTCTCACTACAGCTATTACCAGGAAGGTGCAGTACTCTACAAGAATACAGGTGAGTTTTCATCGGATCTTGATCTGCAAATTCTTTTTCAAACTGCAAATACTGTATACAATGAATTTCTTTCAAAAATCAGGTTACCCTTTGCTCTTTTTTTACCCTTGTTTCTTTTTCTTTCTCCTAAAAGACAGGACACATTCTCTATACAGAAGCTTAGATAAAGTATTTCATTGAAACTGCTATGTTGCTCAGCTGCTATTATTCTGCAAAGATTGCTGATATACAATTTCAGTTGCTTAGGAAAATCAATAAATATACAGTCAGATCTACTTAATGACTTTACCTTCTGCTCTCACCGATCAGAACTGTTTCTGAAAGTTTGCTATTATAGAAACACTTGACTGTAATGTGAAGATTTAATTTGTCTCTGTTTCTATTAATGCATCCTGTAGAAAATAATCATACATTTTGACAGTAAAGATACACTTTCTGCTTTGTGCACAGGATGAAGACACTTAACTGTTATGTGCTGTTATTCTGCTGGAAAGCAATCTGTTGCTATAGCTGTGAACTCACCAACATTACTATAGCAGTGGAAAGAGAAGAATGTGAAATGTGCATTACAGTGAATGCCACGTGGTGCTCAGGATACTGCTTCACAAGGGTGAGAATCTTGAGCTTAAAATTCAGGCACCATAATTAGGTGTTCAAGTGACATATGAACAACATGTTTCTTCAGTTTGTAATGAAGACATGAGCAAGATGAGCCTTGTGAAAGAAAGGGTTGAATAATTGCTGTGTTGTTCAATAAGTAGATACACAGCCAGTGTGAACTGTAAAGGGAAGGGTGAAGAAATGCTAGCTAAATTTGGATCCTTATTTGGCTGCATGCATTGCACTCATACTGTATAACTAGAGCTGAAAGTGTGATAATCTGGGTCTCTGCTTTCAGTTCAGTTTGGAAAATGAAACCATTGGCCAATTCTCCTGAAAGAAGAAATCTATAGATCCACAGATCCAAATACTTCTGCTCTCAGTGGGATTTTCCCCACTGTTTTTATTAGGTTTCACATTAGGATTTTAACTACTTTGTGAAAATTTGGCATTCTTCTCTTTAAAAAATTTCAAAATAACTATTTCTTTCTCATAATTTTCAGGATCCAGTATACAAATATCCACCAGTCTCATCTGTTCAGCAAATATGTACCTTCAAGGAGGTTGTGTATGAAACAGTGAAGATCCCTGGCTGCGGTGACCATCCTGAATCTTTTTACTCATACCCAGTAGCTACAGGGTGCCACTGTGAGACCTGTGACACTGATAGCACTGACTGCACCGTGAGGGGACTGGGGCCATCCTACTGCTCCTTCAGTCACAATGGAAGCAATCAATGAAGGGTACTTGATGCAGCAGCTTGGCTTTAAATTTTCACTTCTAAGCAGATAAGGGTATTGAACAGGCTGAATAGACAAGGCTACTGAGAAACTGCCAAGCTTGAAACAAAAATTTTTAAGGCCAAAATGGAGAGCTACTGATTAAACTTCTCTTCAGGCCTTCTCTATTTTTTCTGTTATTTTCCTGAAAGTCATTTTCATGGGTGCACAGAATGCAGATTCTGCCTTGCTCCCTCTCCTTTATTCCATCTTCATTCTCTAGGTTTCTTTATTTCCACAGCTTAGTTCACTTAACTTATTCCATACTATTCTATGCTTTTAAAACATTCCTGACTTTTTTATGCTCTCATTTCCATCTCTCCTCAGAACTCACTTATTTTAAAAAGCCTTGCAGCACCGGTTTTAATTACACGCAACATCCATGCCCTTACTGTCTAAATTCTAGTTAGACTCTCTTAGCTGAGACTCTGACTTTTTCAGCAAAATATTGCATGCAGTCATTACACTCTGTAAACAGTAGCAGCATGTTTATTTAAGAGCCATGTTTGAACCTATGTTCGAATGTTGAAAGTTACCAAACTCTTCTGCTTTCTTATTAAGGCTTGTTAGCTCTGGCTCAGTGCCACAATAACAAATGGCATGAAGTCTATCCAGTTCATGCTTGGCTAACTCACTGCTTGAAATGCTGAGCTGTCAACCTCAAAAAATTGTGAAATATTGCCACAAATCTGAAACACTGGAATTCCTCTCATTATGCAACAGAACATAAGAATAAGAATTATTTTAATAGAGAAGAAGACTCACAAATGATTTAGGGATAAATCTAGAGAAACCTGACCCTGGCAGTTCAAATCTGGAGTCAGAACATACCTTGCAAGTAGTCTGCAGTAGTGCCTCTGAGAATAGAAGTTTATACAGCTCTGCAGCAACCTAATTCTGCAGTGAGCAAAATGAATGGGACAGAATGGGACTGAATCAGAATGGAAAATTATCTCTGGTCTGAAAACTACATAATGAAATCTACCGACACAATCGTCAACACAAATACACAATGGAGAGCACCTGGCTCAGCAGCAGTTTTGCACAGAAGACTTGGAGGTTATACAAGCAGGGAATCAGTCCACAGTACCATACTACTATGGAAAACCTGAATTGTATAGGGTAGAGCCAACAAGATACAACCTACTTCCACTATTATGTTCAACCTTCTGAGGGTCTCAACCAAGTTTTGGACACTGAACTTCAAGGCACTGAGCAACTGGAGAAAGATCATAGAACAGAAATAACAATGGAGGCCTAAATAACACATCTTAGTAGAAAAAGGGTTGGGTTTTTTGTCTTGTTTTTTTCAGGTGTAGCTGCTTTTCTTAGGGGGTGGAAAGATCTGAGGGAAGAAAAAAGTGGAGCCTTTTACATGCTTGAAGTCTACTACAAAAAGAAGGTCAGTTTGTCATACTTATAGTGAACAGAACAATGAACGTCATTAGCAGACCTTACAGAACGAAAAGACAGCCACTGAAATAAACTGTTGAGGAGGTGGGGGAAGGAAAGAAGACAGAGGGGTATCTGTGCAGTAGTGACAGAAAGAACAAGAACTTCAAGACCATGTTGGCCTGTTGGGAATGACAGCAGCAACAATAACCTGCTATGATGCAGGGACTGTGGAAGTTCACCTCTTGAGGTACTTCCCAATACTATTTTAGTATTACTTGACCAGCTGTCATGACTGCTTTTGAGATCCTTACAGAGATGTTTATTTGTCTGTTACTCTGGATCACTCTTTGTATGGATATTTTAATTTATTTCATTTGTAACATTTTTTACTGTAAAATACTAGTGTTCTTAATTGTATTTATAAGATGTATCATTGTGGACATTGACTTTGGTCTAGTGAAATTTTAAAAGTGGTAAAGCAACAGTTAAATGAAATTGCCTGTCATTTCAATTTTAAGCAAGAGATGGCTTTCAGTTAAATCCAACTATGTTGTCCACATTGGGAATTATTCAATTCTAGATGAGGGAATTCTGAATAAAAATTGTGAAATAGAGTGGCTTACAGCAAAATGTAGGAAAAGTGTGTGTTTTCAAAATACAACTGTAAGCATCTGTACTATCTGTTGTAAATTTTGGGAAAATAAAAATAATTGTATTGTAATTGTATAGTGTATGTCTTTGTTAATAAACCAGATAAAAAAAATGTAGTCTCTGCTTCATCATGCTTTAAATCACATCTGCTCGCCATCCTCATTTTTTTCATGCAACTAATATGTTCATATAGGCTGTACTGACATTAACTAAGTATACAGCCAAGTCACATCAAACAGATTATATATTTTAGGCCAGCTCAGTAATGTTATGCTGAATTATTAAGCAGCTTTAACACACTAGAACTGTGAACTGGAATAAAGGTTATTATCAATATTTTACTTAAACAATAAGGATTAGAACTTCTCCAGAGCTGTGTCCACATATTGCACAAATTAACTTACATACGAAAACAAAAATTATACAGATCTTCCTTCATCAGACAAATACACTTCCTGAGGGAAAAGAAGGAAATTTACATGAAGGGGAAGCAGGGTTGTGCAGCCTGGAGGAATACAGGGCTGTTGTTCTTGTGTATAGAGACAGGATTAGCAAAGCCAAGGCGCAGATGGAGCTGAACTTGGCGAGGGATGTGAAAGATAACAAGAAGGGGTTCTACAGGTACATAGGCATGAGGAGACAGGCTAAGGAAAGTGTTCCCCCTCTGATGAAAGGTTATGGGGAGCTGGCCTCCTCAGACACAGAAAAAGCTGAGGTGCTCAGTAAGTGCTTTGCAAGAGTCTTCACGGGTGGTCAGGCTTCCCATGTCTGCCAGGACCATGAGTGCCTAGGTGAGGGCATGGGTAATGGTTTCTGTCCCACTGTAACAGTAGGACAAGTCCAAGTCCTCTTCGTGAAACTGAATATTGCCCTAGGAGGTTGTGGATGCCCCATCCCTGGAGGCATTCAAGGCCAGGCTGGATTTCAATCCAGGCCATTCTGTGATTCCATGATTTTCATTTTGCAAAGGAATCTAATCAGAATCACAGTACTAAAACTATAACAAATGCAGTCAGAATAGAAAGGTTAATAACAGAAAGCTAGCAAAAACAAACAAACAAACAAACACCTCCTATTTGTGCATCAATTCAAGCTTCCAGACTCTCACTTCTTATCTCTCACGCATCTTAGGTACTAATGCTGAGAGAAACACCAGAACCCAGAGGCACGGAAGCTCTAACCCCTTTAATATAGATGTGCTCTCCATGTAAACAATTAGCAAAATATAGACTTCAGAAATACCTCTTCCAGATGTTTTGTCAACCCCTGCCCAGAACATAAGCTTGAAATCTACCAGAATCTCTTCAGTAAAACTGGCATTTGAAAAGTTGGGTATGTCATGCATCAAAATATTTGTGTGCTTCAAGATATCAATAGAGGAGTAGTAAATAAATAACTTCTTGAATTTATCTTTTTTTTTTCTCTGATCATGATCACGAAAAGAAGCTTATAAAACATGTAAGTCCTACTTGAAAACTCTTTTTTTAATATCAGTGAGCCCAGAGTGCACACCTATACTTATATAAAACTAGTATTGATATTTTCCTCTGAAATGAAATCCATTCCACAACAAGTCGAGAACTATTTGCTGTTCTGTAGGTGGATTGCAAACATTTCATTACCAGCAGTTTCACTGATAAATTCAGTGACTCTTGCAAAAGCCTGGCTTGATTTGAAGATATTTTCAACTACCTTAAAAAGTCTGACAGACTGGGCTATGTCTTATCAAAGCTCACTTTCCATTTAATTTCTAACATTGATTTAATTAAACTTAATTTTACACCAATATTTTCCCAAAAATTAAGTGCAGTTTAAGGTTCAAAGTAGATTTGTATTACTATTTAAGAAATATATTCAAGAAGTAGTTAGAATGATCTTTGCCTAGTTTTGTTGTGATGAATAGATAGCAACTCTACCATGAAGTACAAGTTTGTTTAATATGCTACTAAGTAACAAATTGGAAGGAAAGCTTTTAGACACATTCCTAGTAGACTCTGGTGATTTTCAAAAGTTCTCACTATGGGCCTAACCCTTTCCAGTGAAATCAATAAGTTTTCAGCTTCAATAGAGCTGTTAAAAAACCTCACATTAATTCTACCTTTAAAAGCAGGTCCTGCAAAAAAGACCTTCCAATATCAGATTTTAGCAACCAACTTACAGAACCTAACTTTTTAGAGAAATCTCACAATGTGGGGTAGTAAAACCTAAAACGAATAACTTTTCTTCATGCTTATACTATTTACTTACTCTCAGGTACATAAAATTGTCTCTTTTCTTGCAACACCAGTAGGAAACCCAGAAAACTATCACCTACAACCCCTTAATGAACACAGAGAGCATACAGTACACAGCACTGAACTGTTCCTTAAAGACCTTTGAGAAGGACATGATGTAAGATTCGTTGTGTTGCAATTAATTGAGTCCTTCAAATACTCAGATGAGCAGATAAACTGTGTATGAAGATTATTCATCTCTGCCTCCGCATCTATGAGTGAATTAATATTTTCTATTATTTATAATGCAGACAGTTTGACCTTGATCTTACAAGTGTCTGTGCCTGTTGTACGTCTGCAGACAAGATGAGAACATGAAGTGCAGTGGCAGTACTCATAGCCCTACTAATTGAAAAGACTATTTAATCTCAACTGCACTGATTTTACTGAGTCAAAAAAATACAGGTTCCTCACAGCTAGTAAAGTATCACCATAGCAGTATCACCAAAGCAGTATCACCAGTTATTCCCAGCCTAAATTCTGCAAATTGTCCAAGTTTAAAACAAATTGTCACTTGTCTTTATAATTTGAGCACATAGGGGAACTCACAGTATTTCTTGCCAGAAGTAAAGCAAATAAATAAATAATGTTATCACCTGGTATTAACCCAACTGAAGCACAAAAACTTAATAGACATCCACAAATTCTTCAACAAACCTAATCTGAGAGAGAGCCAAGTCCAAACAACAGCTGAAAAACAGAAATGTTAGAATTTGGGCTTGTACATGAGTGGTTGAGGCTGCACTTACGCTATTTGAATGGGGAAAGACATATTCCTCCTTCATCCTCACAGCTCAACAAGAACATTCTGCTTTGTAAGTACAAAAAATTC
Source organism: Coturnix japonica (assembly GCF_054131305.1). Lineage (NCBI taxonomy): Eukaryota > Metazoa > Chordata > Aves > Galliformes > Phasianidae > Coturnix > Coturnix japonica. The sequence goes on along the minus strand of NC_140667.1, from coordinate 6,648,083 downwards.
TTAGCCTCACACTTTATTTTCATTAAAAATACAAGTATCTAGCAGCATGGTTGAAGATAAATAAATACATAAATAGATAAATAAAAAGAGAGATAAGAAGAAAAAAGAATTGAGCAGTTAATCTGAAAAAATCATTTGGAGATGGTAGCCTTGAGATTAGTAGTTTCCCTTCACTCAAGCATTTGGATCTATAATTTTTTTTCAGCGTATCTCATGTTTCTCTTCAATTTATGTTATTAACATAAGCTATCAAAGCCTTGGTCTTTCAATATGACTTATACTGGTAGACATTACAGAAGCTCACAAGGTTGCAGTCTGGGAAATATAGCAAACAAAACAGCAGGGTTAGAGAAAAGACATAACTTTCAAGAAATCAAATGTCAGCGTATTAATATGCGTAGGTGGGGAGGAGACAGAATTAACCAGCTCTGCTTTATGATCATTAACCATTGGCTGTCTTTCACGTAACATTCAAGACATAAGGTACTGCAGTATTATCCAGTAGCTTGTAGAAAATTATTTGAAGAATTTAAAAAATCCTGTTTTCTTCTTTCTCTATGTATTTAAAGTTTCATTCTGCTGTTGCATTAGCTTTCATTGTCCCTTCTCTCATCATGCAATATTGGCAGACCTTGGTTTTGTGAATGCTGTAGAAATTCGTAGTCAAAACTCTATGATAATGAAGATAAACATCAAGATTCAATAAAGAAAACTTTTGGTTCAGAAACTGCCATAATTTTTGTCAGTGAGGCAAATGGTTAAAGATTCTATGCCCTGGCAGTACTTGCCTTCTCAAACTGGCTTTTAAGAATATGAACAGCATGATTCCATATAACACAAAAGTATGGTCTAATTTCAGCCAGCCTAGTGATTAAGCAATAAAAAAGACAGCTTAAAATTAACTCTACCCCCACTTCCAAGGAGTCCCAAAGACAAGTCTGCCAAGCAGATAAAATTCTTCTTCAAGATTTCTCCTTTCAGAATAAATAACTGAATCTTCTTAACAGTTCTCAATCACATGCAATATTTAACTTTAACTGAAAGCATACATTTCTCCTTCAATATATTGCTTCTTTTAGAATAAATAACTGTATCTTCATTAAAATGGTCAATCATGGGTGATCTAATACTTTAAACAGGAGGCTGATTTACATCATCTGTGCAAATGCATACAACTTTACCACTTTGGCCTTGTTTGTGCAATCTATCTCTAAGACATGTAGATCCCGATCTATGAGTAGCTGGATATGTTCATATACTTGGATTATTATGTCGGGAACTTGAAACCACTTTATGCTGTGATGCTTAGCTCAGGGACAATGTAAAAGCATACTGAAACCAATTCCTATCTATGCACAACCTAATCAGTATTTATTAGTGTGTACATTAAATGGAACACTGTCACTCCATGTAAGCTCAGTCTAAGACTTGTGCTGCCCCGTGTGGGTAAGAACCATGCCAATAAATAGAAAGTACCCTGCTCCTCCAGGGTTGGAGTCTGAACACTTGAAAAAGGTTTTCTTACAATAATGGTAGTGAGATACTGGCACAAGGTTGCCCAGTGAGGTGGTAGATGCCCTGTCCCAGGAAGGACAGTCTAGAAAATTATTCAGCTTATTATCATCCAGTCACTTAACTCTCTTATGCAGCAGTAAGAAATATATATTACTTGAGAACATGTATCTCTAGCCACATTTCAGTATCTAAAGGGAAGCTACAAGGAAGAAGTAGACAGACACCTTAGCAGGGTCTGTTGTGATACGACAAGAGGAAATGATTTCAAACTAAAAGAAGGGAGATTTCGCTTGGATATTTAAAAAAAAAAAAAAAAAGTGATTTTTTTTGTGTGTTTTTTTCCTTTTTTTTTTTCTTTTTTCTTTTTTCTTTTCCTTTTTTTTTTTTTTTTTTTTTTTTTCCTTACAATAAGGGTAGTGAGGCACTGGAACAAGTTGCCCAAAGATGTGGTGGATGTACCATCCTTGAAGACACTCAAGGTCAGGCTGGACAGGGCTCTGAGTGCCTAAACAAGCTGTAGGTATCCCTGTTTATGACAGGGGAGTTCGGCCAGCTGACCTTCAAATGTCCTCTTCAACTCAAACCATTCTATGATTCCATGATAAATTATAAATAAGCATATAATTCATTACAGAAAAACATAGACAGGATGAGATGAATCCTCCTCCTCAAGAGTCCAAGATAGGATTTAAGGTCACCTGAATGGCCTTTTGGAAGCAATCTTTTTTTTCTCCTTTTTTTTTTTTTTTTTTTTTTTTTTTCCACAGACTAGAAGAGGAGCCTATGTTCCCACTTCAGACCAATGAAATAATCTTTGAAGGTCCAATTCTTAACTTGTGCAAATCAGTTCTACCCATTTCAAAGAAGTTACCTCAAAAACCAAATCAATTTTTCTCTCTTTTCTAAATAAGACACTCATTTTTAAAATTATTTCAAGTAACAATAAATAAATATTTTTAAAGATGAAGAGAAAAAAACATGTAGACAGTCCATTAGTCTCTAAGTCATCTAATTCTTATCTCTACAGCATCTGTGATTAGAGTGTAGAAACTCCCCTGTCAAGTACTACTATCCAATTGTTACATTCATTAGAGATAATAAATGCAGCAGTTTGAGAGATTCAGCTCACTGCAATATAAGCATTAAACATCACCTCTGAAAACAAGCACTGTAGTACTGGAAAATGTACTGTATGGAATGGTCTTAGAGACTCATGGGAACAACTTTTTTCCCAAAGTGTGTTTTAAGAGAATTGTGAGGGCTATAAGAATTACTGAGTATTCCTACATAGCATCTGAAAAATACCCATTTACTTCGGTTTGCAGTTTCTAGACTAGTATTGCTTTAGCAATCAAAAATAATACAGAATGAGAGCAAGCTTGGGAATACTTGCACCGCATCAGAATAACTAAGCCACAACTATGATCATCAGTGCTTAAGGAGTTAAATACTCAGGGGGTTGAGATGCCCTTAAATAATTCAGTCCATGTTCTTTGAGTAGATGTCTGATTTATTAAATATTCAGTAACACTTTGAAGACTGGAACAGTGTCAGATCTCAAATTAGAAAATTTCCTTTTAATGTCACTCTTGTGTTAATTTCTGTCATATTATTTCAGTTTATTTGCCACAACTCAGACTAGGTAATATTAATAGTGTAAAAAAGGATCTTTTCTTTTATTGATATGTCACTGTGCTGTCTGAAATAAGCAATTCTGTATTTGATGTGCAGCTCCATTGACTTCAAAACAGGAAAAGTGACCTGGCCACAGATGTGGCAATCAGGAAGAGAATTTTAGGACCTCCTCACATCTAACTCTAGCAAAACTGCATAGAAACACAGTTTGAAGTATTATTCAACTGGTAATATTAATATACTATGCCAGTTTATTAAAAATGTATCCACACACTTGGTCTGAAAACAAAATAAAAGCTTACTGCCCATGAAAAGAAAAGGGAACAAGATGTAAATGTCAAATAGTAACTCTACTACTAAATGATGAGTTAATGTAGATCTGCCAGGCTTTGAAAACAGGCAACAATGCAGGGAAATCCTTTCCTGCCTTTGCACAATATTACATAATTATTATATGCTTCCATAATTGTTAAGCAAACAACAGGGAATCCACAAACACTGATGCTACAGTAACACATCCCACAACTTCTACCTATACCAGCTTCCACATGCTCCTCAGCAGATAATATTGCACAGTCCTCTACCAGGTGACCTCATTGTTGCCTTCATCCAATAGAATCCAGATTCCTAAAAATGCAGATGTGTGTATACCTGTGTGCATGTGTGCTCAAATATGTACACAACTGTTAGGAAGGGAGGAAACAAGAATAGTGGCTTTTGCACACACACACACATACAAATCCTTACTGCTACTCCCAATGGATAACAGTCCAAAGAGACTAGAAAGCAAGATGCCTTATTAGTTACACTTCTTCCTCATATCAGTGTTGAGACACAGTAAGCGACCAATTTTCCCAGTACATTCCAAGCACTGTGTAAGTAATGACACTGCAATAAATACTGCTCTCCTCTCGCATTGCATAAAGTGTTTCGTACCCCTAGGGGAAGTTCCTTCTGAATATGAGAAGCCATCTCTTTCTTGTGAGGGTGACAGAGTACTGGAACTGTCTGTCCAGAGAGGCTGTGGAGTCTCCTACTTAGCAGACATTCATAACCCACCTGGATACGATCCTATGCAGTGTACAGGATTTGTAGTTGTGGGATGCATTACCATGGCATTAATGTTGGTGGATTCCCTGCTCGACATTTTATCTTCCACATAGGTGGCCCTATACCCTACATATGATACTGTGTCTGACGTGAGTAAATCCCTCCAGATCAGAAAGAGGTAAATAAACTCTATAAATAAGCTACCACCAATATTTCCAAACCTCTACTGCATAGCAGACTTAGTCTATTTTACTGATGTTCCAGAATGAAAAGAGAATTAAACTGATAGTGCGACAAGCAAAAAAATGCTCATATGAGTAATGAAACTCACACAGTCAGCTTTCAGTGTGAATACAAGGTAATTTTCCTTTTCACCTGTTCATCTCAGACAGCCTGTGGCATTTGTTGAGCATTGTGTTCTGATTTCAAGTAATATTCTTTGCTCGAATGAGTATGACCTTTATGTGCACTAAAGTAAAATTCATTGGCAAATCAAGGCCAGGCAGATTTTCCCAGTGAACACCTGAATTTCCAAAACAATTCACATTAACACATTGTAAGCAGTCCTTTCAGGAACCTAATGTTAGCTATCTAAGTTATAATCTGATTTACTTTTTAGAACACAAATATGTCCTCAGGCATCTCACCAGAACAAGCTGAGAGTATGTGCACCATTTTCCTGAAGCCAGGCTCTGAAATTCCACCTAACCTGGAAGACAAAATCCCAAATGGGTTCTTGAAACTAAAGTACAAGACTTAAAAGCAACTGAGTGGGGATTTATCCCTGAAGCATCACCTCCAGGATTTGTATGCATTTTTCCAGATCCTAAATGACTAGCATCAGATTCATAACACTGGCATTTATCTACATGCTTTAGTTATCTCTGTGACCTGAAAAACTTTCCACACAAATGATACTGTATGTCTTCATCCTTCTGGTACCACTAAGCACAGACAGGAAGTTTTCTTCAAATAATCATTCCCACATATAAACTTGAAGTGATACTCAATTGGTTAATTATAATGAGAGATTAAAACTAGCTGAGTATAGCTAAAACACATTCAGTGGCAAAATACATATATATATGTATTCTTTGAATATACATATACATATGCAAACATATATTCTGTGAGTGTACTGTTTTTTCTTCATATTTTCCTTGGAAATTCTCCTTTACTGAGCCAGTAATAAATTCATATATTCATGTACCACAGTTTAACATGTTTATCAACAGTATTGGGTCCTTGAGAACCCCCTAAGAATTCATTAATTCCTCTCAATACTACTTGGGCACCCGGTAGTTTATTCTAGCTCTTCTGAGGGGATCACTGTGCATGTATCCCACTGTAGCAAGAGGAATAACACTCACCAAACCCACAGAAGTTAGAGAATATAAGTAATGTAATAACAATACCACAAGATGGCACTCCACCACACTCAGCTGGAGGAATATGGTGCCCTGGAGCTTGCTCTCGATTGCTTATTTGCAGGGAGGATTCAATAGTCACTGAGTCATCTGGAAGCAGTCAGCATGCAGAAAAGAAATCTTAATTTCTGCACTTGAAAGTAACATAAGAAAACATATGAATTGAATGAAAATGCAGAATGGTAAAAACTACCATTTTTCCTTCTAGAAAACATAAAGTATTCACTTTATGGATACTTTACGTGAGCAGTCCTTGAGACATGAGGTTGTTACAGCAGGACTGGTTAAATTACCTCTTAAGCATTGAAGTCAACTTGGTCCCTGCCAAAGACAAACCTCTAGCTGAAGCAGTGTTTTTGCAGTCAAGCTGACTGGCCCATAAAGGATGCAAGGTTAATATTCAAGTACTAAAAACTAGTGACAGTCAGCTCTGTGCAATTTGTAAAAGCATCCTAGCAGCCCAAGTTAAAACAGCATCAGAATAAAAAGCAAATAAGCAAACAAAAAAACCAACAAACCGCCACTTCAGTGTGATTTCAATGCTCTCTTGAGAGTCAAATAAATGCTTTGTAAATTATTGCAAGCGCAGATGATGCACGCTGTCTCTGCAGTAAAACACAGTCTGAAAAGATTTCAGGGCATTACTGAAGATAAATCAGTAGTGCACCAAGATTACCTTCCCAGAGGTGTTGGCAGGAAAGCAGTCTTGAAGGATGCAAGCAGAGACTACAACAAAATCCTACAGCAAGAGGGAGATCCTATGAACTGTAACATCTCAGAAGATAAGACAAGATCATCTTGGCTGCTATAACTATTCCAGGTTTTCTGCCCATTTATCTAGTTTTATCCTCAGTATTTATAAGTAAAACACATTGGCATAAAACCTTTGTGTTTTTTTTTTTTGTTGTTGTTTTTGTTTTTTGTTTTTTTCCAGTTCTTGTCTGGTTCAACAGTGCATGGAGTCACAGAATCAGCTATACAGTGTGCATTAAACTTCCTGTGCCAGAGGAGTCTCCAACCTCCCAGTAAAATTCACTAGAAAAACCTAGAAAAATGATCTACATCTTTCCCTAAGATTAAGTGATAAAAGAATCTATTAAAACAAACAGCCATTACATTTCCTGCTGTATAGTTATTTCATCTGAAACACTGCAGGCCCTATCTAACTCAAAGCTACCTGCTGACTTCAATGGGCCCTGGATCAAGCCTCAGCAGAGGAATGCTTTTCAGTTCTCTTTAATGAGACACAGTTGATTAACAGCCCTCCTGCCTGCTACTCTAATGGGAATGCTTTCATTTTTATGCTTCTCAGGGCTGCAGATCTGCTTGTACGATCATCAGCAAGAAAACTTTAAAGACAAGCTGTGTAACAGCAGCATCCCCTAGTGAATTTACACCACTCAGCTGTTACAGGAGATCCTATCATGAAATGATAGAAATGTTGGTTCTAAGAGAGTAGTTGATCTTTTACAGCATCCAAGTATCAACAAAATACTGATGTGAAAACATTCAAGACAACAGTGTGAAAATATGTTATTTTTTAAGACCTTCCAAACTGATGAGAGGTAAAGGAAGCTTAACAGAGACCACAATAAAGATATTAACTCTTTAGCAAAGGATGAAGTTTAAATTCTAATGTCAGTGAAAACACTAGCAATGGAATGACTGAATTATAGGCCAGGATTTAAGCTAATATCAATGCATTATTAAAAAGTCATTCACATGAGAAAAAAGAAAAAAAGAAAAAAAAAAAAGGACAAATGCCATATTGATACTTATAAGATCTTACAATTTTAACCACATATGTTTTTATGTCTGACAAGCAAACTTGCACTGTCCATGCCAGAGGAAAATATCCAACAGAATGCAGAGTTTGAATCCCTTGTGTTTAGCAAGTGGAAAAATTCATACCAATATATCTTGATTCTTAATCCCTTAGCTGTAGACTTGGCTAGTCTTTCTGTTTTGACTATGTAATTTTATTAGTGCAAAGATTACTTCTCAGAATTTGTATTTAAAAGAATAGAAAAGGTGATTTTCAACACCATACACCATGACTGAAAGTACCGATGAAGATAAAAAGTAAATGGGCTACTATTACTTATTTTCTTTGAAAATATCTATGATGTTTGCCGCAGAGAACTTGCCCTTCTCAAACTGCTTTTTCTTCTGCAAAAGAAACACATTATTCCATAAATTATGCACTGCTGAGTAAATACTACTGTTGCTACAGGATACATGAGATAATAATATCCCATATTTTAACTACCACGCGTAGAAAAACTGTTGTCAGTGCTGTTTCAGCACACATACTTCTGAATCATCCAATTAACTGTTCAGAAAGAACTCAGAACCTCCAAGAAAATTGAAGTCCCTGTCACTGGAAGAAACAGGTTTCATGTAAGTGACAACAGTCTTGAAATATTATCATATTATCATATGATAATATGAGCTATCACTGAGAGTGGATTTCAAAACAATAAGGAACAAGAGCTGCTCAGTCCTGTTCACCTTGCATGATCAACAAGCATTTTGCAACATCAGTACAACAGTATACGTGACAGAGGCACAAAGGATATGGTAAAATCTATCCTAACATATCAGTGACTCTGAAGCTGGAAGTAAACCTGATTTTGAATAACTGAAGTATATGCAATTTCTTCAAAAGCAAAAAAGTGTTATAAAATAATACATAATCTATACATGACTGAGGATTATAAGTAGCAGAAATACAGGTGTATACTTTCTAATTTCACTCCTACATCTTAGCAGTATGTTTAAGAGACACGTCCCAAGCTCAACAAGAAGTTCCACGTTTGATCCAGGAATTACTCTGTTTTAGTTTTTAATAAATAAGGGGAAAAAAAATTCATGACTCTTATGCATGTGGAATAAATAAATAAATCACTATTCCATTCAGCCTGTTTATTCATTCAGGGTACACTCTTAATACTGGTGGGGTATCTTTTGTTCTTCCCACTAAAATGACTTCTCAAAGCTGGCAGTTATTTATGCTCTCCTTGAATCCTTTTTTCAATACCTTTAAATAATTGCAACAGAAGAAACAGAAAAGAACTGAGACCGTGTCATTAAATTTTAGCACAAGATGATGCACCGACATTTCTTTCCCTTTGTCAATATAAATTACATATTATCTCTCTCCTGCACTTGACATTCAAACAAGCAATTGAGAAAGGAATAAGTGATAAAGAGAAATATAATTATATGGGTATGACAACACATAATTAGTGGGGTAAGACTGGAAAATCTTAACTAAGTTTTCCAGGCCTAGAATCCAAATGCCCTGGTTTCTACTATTGAAAGCTCCACCCAGCCAGCTCAGTAATATGAACTGAGTATTTGACTTATATAGATTTGCACATTCAGCTTCAAATCAGAAGTCTACTACTTAAGCCTGCTGCTTGTGCTTTGGTGTTTTGCAATATGACAAAGTGTTGCTGGCAAGAAAAAAACACTTGCCAATTGCACACAGCTAAGAGGAAAAGGTGGCAATTTATCAGCTTGCTGCTGAGACTAAGTACATTGCCATGAGAAACCACAAAGTTAACACCTTTCTCTGATGGAACATCAGCATGTGACTGCTGACACACCTCTAACTTGTTCATTAAGGACAAAGTTATTCAACAGGCTCGAAGTCAGCAAAAAGCCAGCTATTCTAATGGGCCTTGTATAACACATCTCAAGTGCATTTAAGTTCTTCTGAGAGCTTTAGTGACATTCTTGAAGACAAGAGAAAAAGGAGATAAAGAATCATTTGATATGCCAAACCATAACCTGGTGTAAATATACTTCAGTTATCAACGATTCCTGTACTTAAAGGAATTATTCTTGCATGCTAACTACCGCCAATGTCCTTTCACTGCTACAAACAGTTACCGCATTCTACTTTAGAGCAGACAGAACTTGGTGGGAAGATATATCTAAAAGCATCAATTGCACAGCATTCTGAAACTGTTTGAGTTGTAGGCTGTTCACACAAAGAAGTCACAGAACTGTCAGAAAAAAAATCTGCTGTTTTAGTAGCACATACCTTGTCAAATCTGCTGAATGTTGTTTGTTCATAGGAACATGGTGGCTTTTGGGAAAAAGTGAGTGGACCAAGACTCTTAAAACTTAATTTTAGTTTATTTTAGCTCCTTGAGTCTTCCATTCTCTATTCATGTCAAATGTAAGTTCTCAATCAGTCCCCAGTGTTCCTCCATTTGTCCTGTCCCAATCATTTTGTTCCTTTGCTCCACTACTTTCTGCCCTTTTAAGTACTGCCATGTATTCTTTCTGCTCTAATATCTGCTCCAACTTCTCAGAGCTAAACATTTTGCAAAGCTCAGATTTCCCAAAGGGTTGCATTGCACAGGCAGCAGTCTGCTTGCGCTTGTACTTAAAATAAACAGTTCAGACATCACTTATTGCTTGGGGAAACAATGTGTAAAAACAGGCTGAAAAGGACTGGAAAGCATATTCATTTTTTCTATGCAAATGACCAGATCACAGCCCATTATGTCTTTCTGCTAGGTATGGTGCTCACCAGAGATTAAAGGCAGAAGTGAAAATACCTAATACTTGGTTGTATTAACCTGGAGGTATCCTTTAAAAAACAAAGTTTCCATTTTCTGATGCTTTCCACGATACCAAAAACTCAGTGCTAAGATCCAAAACCGCTCTGAAGACAAAACTGTTAAATGCAAGTCTGACCTAACTCTAGCATACTCACTCTGATCCAAGAGCAGTACAGGGCAATCATATTTCACTTCACAAAATTAGTTTCCCTCTCCTTCAGCACAGAGCCACCAAAAGAATGAAACACTGTGTAAAGTCCAAGTTACCTCATGGGAACAAACACTGCACAAAGCCAAGGCTTCAGTGTACCCCACTGAATTATAACACTCCAAACAGTTTGTGACTACTAAAACAACAACAACAACAACAAAATACATTCAGAAACACAAAAGTCATGACTTGGTCATAAGAAATTCTCCTGAGACCAAACGCCATGGTTCCATTGCACACTGCTCACTTGGGAAGGCACTGATCTGAGATACAGTTAGGCTGCACACTGGAATGCACAGCCTCTCTGAATTGTGAGAAGTTTTGAGAAGGTTCAGGTTTTAAGTCCAAACTACAAATATCTCTGTAGCTCAGCACCAGGCGGATGACTGCAGAGTAATATGTAACAGTTCTAACCACAAAATACACAGGATGTAAAATGACAAAGTAGCCCTTTGAAGGACAAATTACCTCAGATTATGCATAGCCCTTAAAACATATTTGCTGAACTATGTTCTGGACAGGTTACTTAATATCCATTTGATGGCAACAACAGAACAACAAAATTCTTGGTGGTTTTGTTTGTCTGTTTTTAAATACAGCAAATGGCACAGAAACTGTAGCCCATAAATGCAGCTCCTGGATGATAGATTAATTATAAGATAACAAGAAAAACAAATTTACTGAAGAAGACCGGAAGAACTTGGGTAAAGTATTCTATTTTCTCTTGGAAGCTAAATCCAAACCATTAGGTTAAGGCAGTATTTCTAAGCTCCTAGGTTTGAACATGCAATTCAAAAGCAATCTGAGTTACAGAGGTAAAATTTAATTGTTGACAGCCTCCCTTCTTTCGCATTTCCCTTCAGCTGCAAATACCTTCAAATTCCCCAAGACAGAACTCTAAAGCACACAACATATGAACCATTAGGCATAACCACTGTCATTTGGGTTTTTCTTGTGTAGAACCCTGGTTATCTAAAAAACAACATTCTCATTTGTGATTTAATAGAAGGGTAAACAATATAGCATAATATGCTGGTGTCATCAGTCTCACTGCATGTTGCTTAGCTGAACTAGAACTTCACTCTTAACAGAGTATTCTTAACTTAAACTTTAGTCTTAAGCTGCCCTAAAAAGAGAAAAAAAGGGGGGGAAGGGAAGGGAAGGGAAGGGAAGGGAAGGGAAGGGAAGGGAAGGGAAGGGAAGGGAAGGGAAGGGAAGGGAAGGGAAGGGAAGGGAAGGGAAGGGAAGGGAAGGGAAGGGAAGGGAAGGGAAGGGAAGGGAAGGGAAGGGAAGGGAAGGGAAGGGAAGGGAAGGGTTTTGCTCAGTTTGGATAGATTATTAATGCTGGCCATAAAACTGAAAAATCACTCAGTTCAAACCTCCTTATATTCTACAAACTCCAGCATGCACATGTGCATCTGCCAATGGATGGTAAGCTCAGCTGTTGGACTGTCTATTGCCCTTCTTACATTTTGCACCTGCACACGAATTATTATTTCAGTAGGACATCTATCAAAGCCAACAACTATATGATATTCTGAGGACTTTTCCAAGGAGACTGGCTTTTCAAAATTAATGCATGCTTACCATTTAGAATGAGAATAGAGAAGGGACCAAAGAAAAAAAATCTGCCACTTACTCTAATACTACCACATCAAGAGGCTGCATGAACATAAATAAGCGTAAAATATGAAATAAAAGAAAGCAATATAAAACACCATTAACATAGAAATTAAAGGAAATCACACAAAAAGAAAACACTGTTCTGGGCACAATGCATTTCAGTGAATAAATAAGGAAATATTCCAGTGGTGTGTTTATATAATAAAAATGACATGAATTCAAAATGACAAACGGCCCAAATGTTCATCTTCTATAGCTGGAGGATAATAAAGCCATGAAAACAAACCAAAGCAAGGAAAGGAGAATATTTGTTTCAAATATCTCCCCTCTCCATAATCCTGAGAGGTCTTTCATTAGTACACTTCACAGCTAGTGTCGTTACCCAGTTGTGAACTGTTCTGTAACTAAAATAAATCTTGGAACCTCTGTGCTATGCATGTATCTTTAAGCACATGTGTGGGCTCAAAGAGCTGTTCCTGTCTTTGTTTCCTGTCTTCTGGATTCATCTCTTTCAAGCTGAACCAGACATGGTAGAAGCTTCCACACACTCCAACAGATCCTCAGTCTTGACTCAAGTGTTGAGTCAATTTGACTCTAAAACGGCACAGCAACAGCACGGTGCCTCAATCCAAGCAGGAAGAAAAGCAATCAAGCAACAAGGAAAAGATACACAAGAAAAATGCTTCATCCAAACTACTTCCAATGCAAAACAGTATAAATGAAAATATGAGTCAAATATTAATTTCAAAAGGCATCCGCTCCATTAAAAACTGTCAAAATACAAGCAATTTTGTTTAAAGCAATCAGTTGTTATGTCACCAGAGAAAACATACAGTTATGTACAGCTCACTGGATATCAGCTGGATGAGCAGATAAAGGGAATATTTTTGCTCAAGAATGGGAATATGGAGTTTTGATGCAATGTTATCAGTCAATGTCAGATCTGTTCTTTGTAATTCAAGATTATATGAAGCAAATTTCAGGAGCAGAATTAACCCCGTGACAAAATAAAATTGTTGTTTCTCTGGAATTTCAGCCCCCACTGACCATGTTTCTATTGGCTAAGCAAAAACACAGGATACTTTCTATCTTTACTTCGGAGAAGGCTGGATGGCTTAGTAACCACAACACATCTCAGCAAACATAACAGGAGACGGCAACAAGAATAAATATCTTCCTGCTGGGGATAAGGAGAGAGAGAGACAAAGAGCGTATTCTATCCTCACCTGCACAGAATTTACCAGGGACCCTTTCACAGAAAAGTAACACAAAGCAGGAGGAACATCCTTGTGACACTTTGAAACACCTTGGATGCACTGATCATATGCCAATTTTTTCTCTGGAATGCAATGAACAGTAAAAAAGTTGAGAAATGCTGACTGTCTCACATATATGGAGCATTAACACAGTACACTGATTTAATAAATATTGGTGCCAACAACCACAGTGTGGCTACACTAGAAGGTACAAAGCAATTGTCTATGAATGACATTAAGTTGTTACCAAAAATAAATAAACAAATAAAGAGAAGTCCTGAACATTTTAGTCCTAAAAAGTCCTAAAATAGTGAAGTTCAGAAATACTGAACACCCTCCAAACAATAAATCAAATGTGGTGTTAAGTCATCGGTTTGTCACAAAGCTGTAAAACTGCTGGACGCTGTAACTGTTTCCCACAGTTAAAGATATACACATAGCCAAATCACTTGCTAATGTACAAGCAGAAAGGATATAAATAAACTTGATTTTGGTAAAGCTTTAATGGAACAGCCGCCTTATTTCTGTGTATAAGGATTCCAAGGAACAGTGGTGATTCCCACAGCTACAGATTGTTAAGAGGAGAAACACCATTGTACATTGAGGAATGGAGCAGAATGCTTTAGAACTGAATTATACAGCCAGAGGATTTTGTGCAGAACCCAAAGCTTGTAAGAGAAGAGCAGTGAAAAAATCTAAGTTTGCAGATACTTGCCATTCGGTTTGATACGTACAAACAACTGCATTGAGCATTTTATTACCAATGCTTTTTGTTTGATAAGAAGAATTGATTTCTGACATTCCCTGTCACAAGCACTCTAGGACTAGCTATTCCATGAATGTAACTGAGGAAGGGTGACAGAACTAATCTGTTAGGAACAGCCAGATTAGAAGTACATGTATTCTTGCAGTAGGTTATGACTAAAGCAACAGGCCAGAAATAAAAACCTTCTCATATGACTTAAACCAATAGAGCAGCAACAATAAAACCTTGCACAGCTGTCCCCAGGTATATAAGTCTACTCTGAGACTTGTTAGGTGCTATTTTCACTCGACTACTAAAATGCTTCAGAATTTCAGCAAGTCCAGCTTCACTAAGTGTCATTGTTCTGGCTATAATTAAATGATGATAATGATCAGAACTACCCCAATAAGGTGACAAATCGGTGAATAGGTACATCTGCCCCTGGAAAACCACACTTTTAAAAATGCACGATACATCACCTAACCTCAGCAGTAGAAAAACTTTCATTCCATCATAACCATGTCAACAGAATAAAACTTTTCCTTGCACACAAATACTGCAAGAAATGTTCTGCTTTTACAGATAGCATCACAGAGCAACAATTTCCAGAAAACAGCCAATGATCAGTGCCAGCAGTTTGTGCCTACTGTCTAAACACAGGACTTAACTACAGTCCTTGTGAATGACCCAAATCTGGTGGCAGCTACACAACCAAAGCTCACATCTGAATGCTGATCCATGCATTTCTTCTCCTGAACTTTGGTGTTCAATTAAGGGAACCTTACAGTTTGCTCTGCATTTCTTTTACTGTGTTGAGCAGAGTAAAAGAAATGCTGAATAATCATGAATCAAGCCCTACTGTTTAATAGGAACCAATCATACCAGCCTTCCTAGCACACTGTATGACCTGTAAGCTCACACTTGCATTCAGAAATAATGCCCATTTGTGGGCATGCATTCATTATTTATTGGCTATCTCGAGCATAACATCACACTGGGAAGAAATAACAGATAGACAGACAAATGCTGCAACATGAACCAATGTGAAAACAGTTGTTTCTTCATTTGTATCCAGTTTGCCTACTGACAGATTAACAACATTCAATTTCCATCAGTCCAAACAAGGAGAGTACATTTTTCTTAGCAAAGGTCAAATTCTAAATTCTTTGAACATCTCAGTCAGTTACCAGTGAGTAAGCATTAACCGGACTTAGTTCTGTGCATGTCTTACTTGCTCTCTGAAGAGTCTGAAAAGAGGCTAAATCCATTTGCTTTTAGTAACATAAAAACCAAATGCCCCTGCTTTCTGAATCAAGAAGTAAATTCAGTACCTTTACAGAAGAGTAAAGAAATCTTCCTCTGAAAATCAGTACAAGTCATAAATATTAGAACAAAATGTTACCTACTGGGGCTTTCTCATGAGACACAAACCTAACAGAGAGGTGCTGTATGGCAGACATCCATGTTTCAAAGCACGTTCTCTTCAGCCCTGAAGCAAAGAGCAGGGTGATGCATTTGTTGCTACATCATCTGTGAAGCTGCTCAAACACGAGGAACAGACTGGAAGCAGCAGCCCAAATCCTGCCCAGCAAAAGAAAGGAAGATCTCAGTGAGTAGACAGAACTTTTCCAGACATAAATTTATAAAGCATATCAAAAGATCAGCCTACAAAGGGCAAAAGATTTCCAAAGAGGCATCCCAAAGTCAAATGCCATTAAAGCAGCATTGATTCTCATTGTTACACAGTAAGCACTGAGTAGATATTTGGTCTTATTAGACTGACAGAGTAGAAATATGTTACCCTAAAAGTACTCAAACACTCAGTTGTGGGTCAAAATTTAAATGTAAATTTTGGAAATAATCAATAATCTTTATAATATTGACAGAATAAAATAACAATGGGAAACACCCAGGCTGGAAAGTGATTAAATCCAGTATTTAAAGGGGGTCTATAGAAGTGACGGGGAGGGACTCTTTAGTAAGGACTGCTGTGACAGGAAAAAGCATAAGAGTTTTTAAACTAGAAGAGGGTGGATTTAGATTAGACACAAGGAAGAATGTTTACTCAGAGGGTGGTGAGGCACTGGCACAGGCTGCCCAGAAAAGCTTGAATGCTCCATCCCTGAAGAGATGCAAGGCCAGCCTGAATGGAGCCCTGGGCAGCCTGAGCTGGCAGACGGTGTCCCTGCTCATGTCACAGAGTTGGAACTGGGTGAACTTTCATATTCCTTCCAACCCAACCCATTCTACGGACACTTCTATATGCAGTCTTACAAAATAAATGTGATTAGAAAGTAATAGTTTAATATGTTAAAAGATAACCCAAAGTACTTTTTAAGATCTTCTAAAATTAATTTAAACCATTAGGTTTTCTGGTGATATCCAGACTTCCTGCAGCTTTAAGATTTGGTGTGAAAGAAACAGTTCCGCTGCAGACAAGTCTTAACTTCATGACTCTCAGTTCACTCCTAGCACTTGGCATTACATTTTTCAGAAGATAATAAGAACTCATTATGTGCGCTACCTATTTGCAGTTCTCTTTAAGGTTTAGTGAATGTCTTTATGTGCCTGCATTCAAGTTCGTGTGGGCAAAAGGGAGAAATTAACACTTTCATTTGTACTTAAATATAATTATGTAGGTATTGTGGAAATGAAACTTTAGTTCCTATGGAAAACATACATTTAATGGCAACAAAATAAAACCTCTCAGGGCCTTTTCTTTCATCCTTCCCTAGCCTAGCCTTGCTCTTGTTTCACAACCAGCATTCAAACAGAATATTTACTCCCAGAAAGAATAAAGTCCTCAGGTCCCCTAAGCTGGGCATCCCCACAGTATCAGGGAGTTTAAAAGCATAACAAGCAGCACCACAGTGATCACAAGAGGGCTGTGTCTAATGAACATCACATCATACGTACTCCAACTACATCCTAGGATTTACACAAAATCTGTCACTTGCTTTCTTCCATAAAAACTTTTGTTTTTTAGCATCAAGAGCACAGGAACTCGCTGTAAGTCTTGCCTTTCCTGTCAGCTGCCAAATCTGCACTCTCTGCTGAGCCTCCATACCTCTAGCGCAGCTTCAAAGGCTCAGAGCTGCACCTCACACAGGGCTTCATTCCTTGATGCCCAATTTGCTCATGCGCTCCTTCATAGACAAGCTTTCTTTTCTATTTATGCCAAAGTGCTCTCTATCAAATTTCCTTCCTTATTTCCTCCTCTTTCTTTGCTACACTCATATCAACTCTGAACATGAGCACACTTGATAGCCACAGAAGAAGTCAGAACAGGCAATCCCTGTGCTACTGAGTGCTCCAGCACAATCTACATGGATGCTAAGTAGTTTCAAGACACTGTCAGAGGTTTTCTACAGATAAGGCACAAGCTTTTAAAACAATGCTGTTCACACAATTAACCAAAACCTAAAACCACAAACAGTGCTCCCGGAGGGAAAAACATAGCAAAAGACTGACTTTCTACGCAGGGTACCATTCAGTTAGGGAGATGAATGCTAATGTGACCAGTCAAAGCCAGTCTGACTGCATGGATGGCAGACTCACTGTAACATAACAGGGAGGAGCCTGAACTCTGACTCTAACCCTACACAATCAGCCTCACAGGTCGACACTAACACTGGAAAGGGGAATGCACACGCCTCACTGCTCTTCCTATATTTATCTAATACAAATTGATGTCACAACCTGTATCTCAAATACCTCCTCTCATGAATTATTCCCCTTCATTAACTCCAAGTATCTCCTAAGCAGCACAAGTCAGCAGAGGAAGCCTTATCACCCGCTCTGAATGATCACACTTGACAGTCTCTCTGTCATCATTAAGGCAATGCATGACTCAAGCAATATATATATATATACACACATGGAATTTACAACAGCTTTCTGTTAACGGTCAGATACACAGCCTACATCTTGCTAGTGTCACACTAAGATTAAAGCTTTATATTCCAGAGAGCTCCCTGGAGTGCTGCTTGGATACCTCCCTATGTAAGCATAACATTTGCTCTCACCTCCACTGGCCTTATACTTACTTACAGACAACTATTCTACCCACTCCAAATGCTGTGGCAAGAAGTTAGGCAAAAAAAGCCACCCCAAATAAACAGCCAAAAGACCATTGTGTATTGTTAACTAGTTTGTTTTAAATTGGCTATGTATTTCAACCCCTTTGCCCCTTAAGGCAGATTTAGTTTTCTCTTAAGGCTTGGCTAGTACCAAATCCAACATGGTTTGTGATGGAGTAAGAAACAAAAGCTGTTTGCATCACAGTTTGACCAACCAGGTCTACTCCCATTTGTAATGAAGGAAGAATGGATGCTGTTGCTGCCCAAGCTCAGCCCCAAATCATCTATATGTGTTCAGATGCTGCCCTAACACCAGCCCTGAGGTGAGTGGTGCAGCAGTTCAACAGTGCAGGCTGTTCCCTTACTGATGTAGGGCTCCTTACAACATCTTTAGTTTTACACTATGCCTTCCCACATTTGCTACAGCCATAATTCATCTCTTTTTCACTCTTACCGTCCACAGACAGCCTGCTAGAGAGCCAGCCTGCAGTTACACACTTAAGGTCCCAAGGAAGGAGGTGAAAAGCTTCTGCAGTGATTTATTGGCATTATTCGCTTGCAGTTCATGCTGCTGGGCTGTGCTATGTGCAACACTGGAGCAGAACTATGTAAGGGATTGTCTTGCAGATACTTGTATCATTGTAGGGGAACTGCAATGCACAGCAGCAACAGGGAGGTGGGCTCAGAGCCCGATACACCACACTGTGCTGCCACAGTCTTACAGGAAAAGATAATACCAACAGCCACAGAACCATAACGAGAGGGCAACACGTGGGCAGCGCGTCACCACGTGGCTTCCTTCTATTTCCTGTTCCTTCCTGCCAAGCGGAAGCGTTGTGCTGTAGGCAGTCCCGGTCCATGTCCGCTACGGGCAGCGTTGCTGTAGCTGGGGCCACGCGGAAACCAGCCGTGGGGGTCCCGGCGCAGAGACGGAGAAAAGTCCACGGCAAGGTACCGGGGAGGGGCGGCTCCTGATGCTGCTGCGGCGGCTGGTGGCGAAGGGTTCTGTTCCATAGGTCGCATTGGCGAAATCAGGATTTTCTCTTTCCCTTTTGGCCTCCCGCAGCTGTTGCTCTAAACCGGTTTCTTGCCTTCTTTGTTCCTGTCTCCGAGAAGCAAAACAGGCCCTTTGCATATTGCGCTTTGCTGTCCCGGTCCTCCTCACTGTTTCCTGCTTGACTTTGTTGTCTGTAAACGCTCATTGCTGATTTCACAGGTGGCAGCACACGCCTCTATTTAAATACCGGGCTGCTGGAGCCCTCTCCTGTTTCAATCAAAGAATTAAAGGCAAAGAGCCGTGTATTCCTCTCAAGGTGGGGGGAAGGAAGAAGTACAGCCGAAGCTTCTGCCAAGAGGTTTTACAAGCGGACTGAGTGAGACACGTTAAGTCACTCACTGCACACTGCTGGTGCTCAGAGCACACCCCATTGTGTTAGCTTGGTGCTAACTGAGCTAGCTCCTGCAGCACGGTCAGCTGGCAGAGCAGTGTAACAGCTATCTTTTATAGAAAAGAAGCTATCATTTCTTAATTAAAACACCCACCATTTAGAACACCCACCAAGAACTCAAACTTCTGATGCATCTGCAAACGCTGATAGTTCAGAATTACTTTCCTGTTTATCCAGTATGCTTCCTCATCTGCACCTCCCCACCAGAGCGGGAGTCAGTTGCAAGCACATGTTGTGATGTTTGAGGTAGGTTTGGTGCATGGCTTGCAACAGACTTACTGAATCACATTACTGGGTGTTGACATATTGCTGTTAAACACACGCTCAGCTGCAATGAGCTTTGCGCATACAACATTCCATGTAACATAGTGTAAAAGACAAGCATGCACTTAGAGACAAAAAAAAAAAGGACTAATTCTGAGTATAGCTGGTTTACTATGACACTGAACCTAAGAAATCAATACAAAATATGTCTTTATTATTAACTCCATTATCTTAAGTTTCTGCACGGATAACTTGCAAAACAAAAAAGGAACTAATTTTGCTTGATTTTCAGAAGGAAATTCACCTTCCTCTCCTACGTCCCCTTTTTTCTCTTAAGCTCATATAACTGTCCCTGCACATTCAAGCCTCGTATTGCCTTGTTTAGGAATTACTGCAGTTATGCCCTGCTCCATCTCAAGCAAGTTGTAGAATTACACTTAAAAACAAGTTTAATTCTCTACAGCCAAGTGTTATTGCTTATATTTGGAATGGGTGAATCACTCAACAACCACACGTCCTACGCAACACCTTTAAATTGCTGTGCATGCAGTTTAATACATGGAGATGCGTCATGCAGCTGCTTCAAGTACATACATCTGGTTAGAAAAAGTAAGGCATTACAATCAAGGGGATTTCTGCTGCAAAAACTAAAATAAAATAACATAAAAAAATACTCCCAACAGTGACTTTTCTAAGTGTTCTAAAAAGCCTCTTTCTGTTCTGCAAGGAACTTTTGCTGCTGTGATCATCTGTACGTCTGCTTTCAGGTTAAATTGACACATTTCATGTCATTGGGTTGTTTGCGCTGCTACTTGCCTTTATTTTATTAGAAGTAGTGTCCCAGACTGTCTTTTCACATTCTACTTCTGGCTGATACTTCCATTCATTACAAAGATGTACTGTCCTGTTCGGCGGTTAGCACAAGTAAGGATGCTTTTCCATTTCTTTGTGTCTTTGCAGGGTAGCATGCAGGCTAACAGTAGGATCCCAGTTAGGTCCTACTCAGTTTAATTACAGGTCTTAGGAGTTTCAGAAATGAATTCTTTTGGTTTTTTCCCATTATGTTGCAGTAGAAAATAGCACAAGGTTGATCAGGCTTTGATGTTTTAGAGTCAACGCTGGATTTATAACAAATTAGGCGCAGGGAGGATTACTCTGCAATAGCTAGATTAATATTTTGTAAGTTTGTGTTAAAGAAAGTTTAAATGAGTGCCCCATATTTATATGATGCAAGTGTTGCAGTCAGATGGAAAGAGCTGCGTGCAAAGGCCATCCAACCACAACAGCTGCACACATCCTTACATGTATTGCAGGTGGCCGTTTCCCAGAGATGCTCAGGTTCATTCAGGGTCCTGACTCACACCTGTCCAGGCTTTTCTTTGCTCCCCAGGAGTACACAGGAAGAGCACACAGGAAAGAGCTGATAGCTGCTGGGTGTAGATTGCCAGCTGGCATCAGACAGCCTGCGCAGCCTACCTTCAGCAGCCTGTTTTTTCCCCTGAAACTACATGGAAACCAGATGGATCAGTTGTTCAGCCATCAGATATGTCCTTTGGGCCCACTCCTTGAGCAGCTGGGAGCGTGCCGGTGGGAGGCTGGAGACCACAGCAGGCTGCTGTTGAACAAATCATCCACCTCACACCTCGCCTCCAGATTGCCTTCGATAAGGCAGTGCTTCTAAATGGACATTTAGAATGGCTGATAAAAAATTGCTTTTGAAAATAGGATGAGCGTATCTAGACTAGAAGGCTATAGTATAATTAAGAAATGTATCTTAAGCTACCTAAACCTAGTTTGTCAAGCTTACAGATAAAAGTTTGCAGCACAAATCTGATTGATTTTAAATGCTCTCTCTAGGGTGATCTTCATAGAAACCACTAAAGACTTCAGAGAACTCATTTTAGGCAAAATAAGTGAAATAAGTTGTTCTGATAAAATGGATCCTTGTTCAGTTGGAGTTCAGCTTCAAACTGCCAATGAATGCCATAAGACCTATTATACCCGTCACACTGGCTTCAAGACTAAAGATGATATATCTTCATTTGATCTACTGTTGCTTCAGCTTAGGACTGGAATGACCCTTTCAGAGAACGACACTATCTGCTTTCATCATGCAAAAATTTACATTGAAAGGTTTGAAGACTTACAAAAGTCATGCTTTGATCCCTTTAATATGCACAGAAAACTATCAAAGAAAAACTTGCGCGCCATTGACCTGCATGACGCGACTTTTCTAACTGCCAAGTTCGGAAGACAGTTTGTACCTGGTTGGAAGCTTTGTCCCAAATGTATGCAGGTAATAAATGGGAGCGTGGATGTCGAAGCTGAAGAACGCCAAAGAAGAAAGCTTGATTCAGACGTATGTATATGGATCAGTTGTCCCACCCCCTCTAAGTTCTGCAGACTGTTGGACCTGGGCTTCATACAAGTCCTATATAAACGAGCTTAAGATTTTTAGTAGAAACACAAAAAGGCGTAGACTTTTGCTACATGGGAGTTTACTGTATTTGAACCTTTACTTGGAGGAATGTTCAATGAAATGAGCGCATACACACATTCCACTTCTTTACTTTAAAAATCCTCACCTAATTAAATATTAGGGACTTTATAATTCCCTAGTGCACTAGGATGACACACACCTCAGATTATGTAAATACCAGGCAGCTGCTATTGTTTTAAGCTGTTTCTCAAGCCTTGAGAAAAGTGAACTCCTGTTTAAACATTGCAAGGGTTGTTTTTAGGAGCACTGAGATAAACTTCTGGGGTAGTCTTCACAGTTTTAAAGGAATCTACTGTGTCTGGTGGTTCATTACCAAGTGAACCTGCATGGAAGTGAATTAAGTGCACGCTGTTGTGGTGTCCGAGCTGCCCCTGTTTGTTCAGGGGCAGTAACAACCTGGTGCGGGAGGATGATGCTTTAAGAGCTTAGTTCAGAATGCAGTTTATACATTTCTGGGTGCTTTGTTTGAAGTGTGCAGGTAATCGGTAAAACCAAGTGGAAAACCAAGTCAACAAGAGCTCATCCACATATGCTCTAGAGCAAAACAGAATGGCATTCAAGGAGCAGTCACCCCTCAGTCCAGGCGCAGCCACCCCGCTGCATTTTACAGCTGCATAATGGGTGACTTTTGGAAATATTGATTAAAACTGCTGCTATAAAGCTTGTATTTCCTGACTTCTGGAACTGGTAGAGTTCTCTCATGTAACACTTAAGAAGACTTAAGTCTTCTACCGAGAAATACAGTGCTCAGAGTTGGGGTCAGCATACTTAAGTCATAACAGTATCCTGGCTTGACTGGGTATTTCCTTAAGAATGTAGATACATATTCAAAATAAAGTGAGATTTTCTGTCTCTGTTCAGGGGCGTACAGCTAAGGCTTTGAAGTCTCTGCAGTTTGCTAACCCAGGACGACAGACTGAATTCACTCCTGAGACCAGTAAGAGGGAAAAAAGAAGGCTGCAAACAAAAAATCCATCATTTAACTCTGACAGGTGAGCACCTTCCTGTGGTTACTTTCTCATTAGTTACTTTCTCATTAGTTTTCACATCAAAATTAAAGAAACCTTTACGGTCAGTGTCCCTGTAACAATAACATCTCAAATACAATTCAAGCTTCCCATAAGGTGTGACAATACTACATGGATAATAAATGAAGCTGTTAATTTATGGATCTAAATTTGACTAGAATAGAGTAAGATCAAGTGGAGTACACTTAAAATATTGGAGCTGTCATATTTCAGTTCACTCTGTAACTACACTTCAGAACCAAACGTGTGCACGTTCAATCCTTACACGTTCTAACGTCCACGTTGGATGACACTGGATAACAAATTTCAGCTTTCTAATCAGACCTGTTTTAAAATCAGTTTTCCTGCAAAGTGAAAAACTTCTGCAGCTGAGTTTTGTCTATCATTTTCTACCAGAAGCTTGGACCAATTCAGTCTCCCCGAGTTTAAGCTAACAGGAAAAAAAAATGGCCTCAGTGCTACTTACCATATGCCTGTACCATCCCCCTCCATTTGTTTCTTCCAGTTGGTTCATTCACAAGCTGCAAGTAAGGAGATTTTGATGAGATTAGGAAAATGTTTTGAATTGAGTTTGTGGTCAAACATTGGATCAAAAAACATCTGGAGTCTCTGACCTTAGAGCTGTTGGGAGCTCAACTAGATGTGGCTGTAAGCATCTTTATCTAAGTTGACCTGGTTTTGAACACAGGGTCAGACAAGACAAACTCCAGAGGATGTTTCTGAACAGAGCAGATTTGTGATTCTGCAGCGTAACAGAATTGTTTGGGATATGAGTAGTGATTAAAGCATAATAATTACTTATAAATTAGACCATGCACACATGGAGTTATTCTGTAAAACTTTGAGTTATAGCTACAAGCTACAAAAGTAATTTAAGGAAGACTTTCACATCACCTGAAAGGTAACAAAGTTTACATCATAAATATTCCAAAGTGGTTGAATAAACATTTAACTTATTGATAAAATAAACACTTCTGGTCCTGGAATTAGTTCAAAAGCACTATAATGACAGTACAGTGTCATGTTGATGAGTACAGTAACATGTATTACACTTAAAATAATGCAGTAGTAAAATGAACAAAAAAACCCACCAAAGTTCTGTCCAAAGCTATTAGCTGCTTGGCATTAAAATAAGGAAATAACTTGTTTTTCATCATACAGGCAAGTTATACCAGCCAAGAGTAAAGTCTACGATAGCCAGGGACTACTTCTTTACAATGGGATGGACCTCTGTGACTGTCTTGATGAAGATTGCCTGGGATGTTTCTATAATTGCCCCAAGTGCGGCTCCAACAAATGTGGCACTGAATGTCGCTGCGACCGCAAATGGCTCTATGAGCAAATTGAGATAGAAGGAGGAGAAATCATTCGTAATAAGCACCTTGGTTAGTGCACATGCTCTTATTGTTTTTATTTAAGCCTGGATGTATGTTCCACTCTTAAACAACATCTGTCATTTAGTTGTTTGATGAAAACCATAGTAACTAATTGTGAGTTGTGATAAATGTGCTTCCACATTCCATCTCAGTACGATTAAGGAAATATTCTTAATCCTACTACTTGTTGTCACACTTCATTCTGTGTTGTACTGCCTTGTTAGTCACTTCTGTTTTCATTTATGAATGTTGCACTGCAATGAAGAGCTATATTTCCACGTGGCTTACCATTGTCCACTCACCATCATTCCACATAGCGTTCTGTTGAGTATACCATCTCCCTGTATCCCTCACTTTTTAGTTGCATGGTCTTGAATTATTTTATGTGAAACACTTTTGTGTTGTTATTAATGAAGCTACATCCAATATTAACAAAGATTTCTCCAGTATTAACAGTGAATGCTGCATCTTCTATAAATTATCACAGCTACCTCTGATAAATTCAGTCCTTTTCACTTAGCTTTATTCAAAGGAGTACGAATCCCACCTGAGTTACTGGGATTTGGGATCCAGTTATCCTTATGAATTCAAAAATATCACTGTTTGGAGTGTTATTAAGCTGTCAAGATGCTAAAATATACATAGAAGTATTTCACTGTGGTAGCATTTGGTTGCCTTCTTTTAACAGTTGAAATAATCGTGCTGTATATCTTATGGTGTGTAATTGGATAAGTACTTCACAGCCCTCTCCCCTCTCTTTCTTTCTGCTTGTTTTCAAGGTAAAGGTTTACATGCAGCTGAAATGAATTCAACTGTCTGTTCCCAAACTAAGAATACCCAGACTGCTACAAAAAACAGTTGAACTGAAAGTTTTGGTTGATAAAAAATGTTTCTCCTCAGCAAGTTTAAATTTTGCTGAATTATGAGATTTATGGAAACAAGACCTTGCAATTGAACTGTTAGTTAACATTTAAATTGTTATCCTCTGGTATTTTTGTGCTGCATTAAAAACACATTTTCTGCAGCGGTGACAGACTCTGAAGATCTGATTGTTAAATCACATTTATTCAAGAATGCTGTTAACTGTTGCTTTCTGGAACTTTCATGTGATCACTTTGTATCATCTTGCTATTTGTTCAGAGTGTGTATTGTTTAAGTTCTTGAAGGTTGACGCTGTTAAAACGCAGTTGCGCTTTGTGTTGTACTGACATCTGCTGGTCCTAGCCAAGCAGAAGCATGGATTTAATCTACCTTGTTGCTGTTAGATCCTCTTCGAAAATAAAAGGTCTTTCTGTTGTTCAACCAGAACATTGGCTGTTCTTCCAAAAGCGTGCCTGCCTCATTGGCTTGGAATTCCAGCTACATCTGTCACAAAAAGCATCACACAGATTTCTTTATACTCTTCTCCAGGTAGCAACACCACCAATGAGTAATAGCTGTGGCTGCCCTTTAACACATCTGGCATTTAACTTTCTTGACTACTGAACACACCTGTCCTGTAACACAGCATTTATGCATTTTGTGTGCTTGATCCATATTTGGAACTGTTACAGCTGTTAAGCAACATTTTGCATCAGATGATAACACAAACCTGTACCTGTGTGAAAGGAAGCCAGGGAGAAGACTGGCTCAGTCTTGTAAGTTTGAGCTTGTTCTATTTAATTGGAGTTTGTTGGTCAGCAACTGCAGTCAGCAGGACACACTCTTAAAACCTTAACAAGTTTCTAACTGTCTGTTGAATGTAACTTACTATCATGATCACAGTTAAGACTTGGAATTCAGTGACTATTAAAGCATTACTCTTCAGTGGAATTCAAGTCCACCAGGAGTTTAAATTGTCCAGAGCATCCCATTATTAGAATCTCTATTATGTCTCTGGTAAGTTAGCATGTTCAGTATCTTATTTTACACTAATAGTGGTGACTTTTCCCCAAATAAATCATTCAGGTAGTTTTCTAACATAATATGCAGGGCTGCTTTTTAGCCAAGAACCTGTGTTAAGTACTGTGCACTGTTGCCTTGCTTGTAGAGCATTATTAAGTTGAATGACCTGTCTTTACATACTATCATGGCTTCCTGCTTAACAACTATGAATTTTTCTGTAAAACCACGCAGGAAAAAGTGAAGCAGCTCAAAAATTAATCCCATCAGTATAACCACAAGTTATTTTGTTGTGATCTAAAAATGATGCTCCCAGTAACTAAATGTAGTTTCCCATCTTTCAGAACTACTCTACAACTGAGCCTATTAAACAGCACGTTCTATTGAATACAGCCAAAAGAAATAACTTCCCATCAAAGGCACAGCTCATAAATCAGCTGTAACCTCTCAGCTCTGAATGCATTTAAGAGAAAGGCCAACATATGCCCTAGTCACTGTGTTAACTTATTGCAAATATCAAAAGGCAGATGTTTTAATGCAAACAAACTTTACCTATTCAAAAAACAGAAATTGGTGGCAACAAGATGTGTTTTATGCACAATATATCTCACATGGTCTAATTTTACTACACAGGAGATCCAGATTTGTGATCTCTTAAGTACAGTGTTAAATACTGTTTTGGTTTCATAGAGTCATAGAAACATAAAGGTTGAAAAAGACTACTAAAATCACCAAGTCCAATCCATCCTCACCATGCCCACTAACCATGTCCCTCCTCAGTGCCACATCTCAGAGACCACCATGGAGACTCCACCACCTACCTGGGCAGTCTGTGCCAGTGCCTCACCTGAACCTCCATGGCACAACTTAAGGCCATTCCCTCTCATGTGATTGCTGATATTTGGGAGAAGAGGCTGACTTCCAACTCGACACAACCTCCTTTCAGAGTTGTACAGAGCCATAACATCTCTGCTGATCTTCCTCCAGACTAAACAATCCCATTTCCCTCAGCCTTTCCTCATAACACTTGTGCTCCAGGCCCTTCCACTGCCCTTCTCCAAACACACTCCAGGGCCTCAGTGTTTTTCTTGTAGTGAGGGGTCCAACAATGAACACAATACTGGAGGTGTGACTTCACCAGAGCCAAGTACAGAGGGATGATCACTTCCCTGCTCCTGCTGGCTGCCTGCACTATTTCTGACACAAGCCAGGATGCCATCAGCCTTCCGGGCAACCTGGGCACACTGCTGGCTCAAGATAAGCCCATTGTGACCAACAACCCCAAGTCCTTTTCCTCCATGCCCCACGCCTGTAGTGTTGCCTGGGGCTATTGTAGCCAAAGTGCAGGACCCAGCACTAGGTCTTGTTGAAGGTCAGTTGGCCTCAGCTCATCAATCCAGCATCAATCTTTCTCACAAAGCAAAATTCACATCATATTTAGAAAACGATCAAAAAGTGAGCATCCTCTAAAGTCAGTGTGACTGAAAATTACTACAGGGCCTTGAAGCCATACCTGAAATGGGAAGTGCTCCTTTTTGTCCCTTAAGTGAGATGTGCCCTGGGATGTTTGCTGTTAAAGACTCAGACAACAAGCTGTGCACAGAGTACACTCAGGTACCGATCTCAGAGAAAATGCTATAATAACATTTTCAGTATTCCCGTGCCACTAAGAGACATATATCTTTGGGAAATGAATGCTGAAAACTTAGAACAGAAAAGGAAAAAGCACTCTCTGAGCTTGCTATTTCAAAGAGCAGATTCGGTATAACACTCACCTCTGTTGTGAGCTGCCCAGTTCACTCCCGATAGGGGCCCTGCCCTGGAAGAGCAGCTTTTCATTCAGCGTATCATTCTCGTATCCAGCAGAGGGCGCCAGCTCACTGCAAACCTGACCATCAGCTTCTGGTACCCTTGAGAGCTGCAGCTGCTGAGGATGGGGCAAAGATTCCCTTGCCGAACAGATTCAAGAACTAAGTCCAAGGAACGTCGTGCACCACCACGACTGTGAGCAGACTCAAGTACAAGATTAGCACTTACTTTTAAATCTATTTTCTCTTCGGTCTTTATAAAAGTTTCTCCCCCTGCCCTATATACATTGCTTACTATTGGCTTGTTAAGCAGAGAACAGGACAACTCCACAGTTACTTTTACAGTTTAGTATTCACTACAAAGGATCAAAATATCTTCTCTGGAGTCCAGCCCTTTTAGTGTAGAAATAAGCATCATCGTTTGGGGCATATATAAAGACTCTACATAGCAATTTAAGTAACACAGCTACTTCGCTTAAAGATAGAAACTCAGGTTTAACAGATTTTAAACAACATCATGCAACAGATTTCCTAAATCAAGTGATTTTTTGTTCTAGAGTCCAGATGTATTTAAGGGAATGAATTTCCTCCCCACAAAATAACCTCAGCACAAGCAAAGCTCCAAGTAGCACCTTTCCTTATGTTTTATAACATCTAATTGCTCTGTCAGGTGACTCCCCTGGGAGTTTCCCATCACCTGGGCTGCATCCTACCAGCTGATTTCAATGTTGCTTTAACCCTCCTCCTGACACCCAGCTCTTTGTAATGGTTACCTTACTAATCAATTATGATATTTCAAGTTAATTTTCAGTTGTTATCTTTGTTTTACTTTCCTGGTAGTTTCTGAGAGTTCAGTCTTTAAGGAAGAGAACACTGGAGTTATCAGCCAGTTAAATGCACTCATGTGGTGTTCCACATCTCATGTCAGGCTCCTACATTGTACAGGGTGCTCAGACTTTCACTGAGGGACTCTCAGCTCTCACTATGCTGTCCTGCCAGCCTGTGTGTCTGTGTGTTTCTCTGGCAATAGCAAGTAGTTCTGGTCATAACAAACTAGCAGGGTACAAAGCACAGAAGAATTAATTGACGCTAACAAAAGTCAGTTATGTCTGCAGGCAACCCCAGAAATCCATTTTTCTCAAAGGGAGGCTTTGTTCCGACTGTTGTGCTTTGGTTCTGGCTTTGTTTTTATAAATAATAATAATAGTAATAATAAAACAGGCACAATTTATCCAGCCTCATCTGTGCCAGCAACCTCTGGTTTATGACTCCCCTGTGTTAATTTCTTGCCTGCGAACTTCTGACTCTCTGTACTAACACTGGGCTGGATCTGTTTTGGAGCAAATGAGAAAGCAGGGCTGCTGACAAAGGAAATCTATCATAAGAATCGCTGCAGAAGACGTCAGCAGCTTCTCCTACTCCATGTGTGTGTGTGAACTGCAGCATGCTGGGTGATGCCGGGTACCTTTCCCAGCATGAAGCAATGCACTGATACCCAGCATGCAGTGTGACCACCAGACTGGCTGGAGCTCAGCTCTCAGAAACACCAGATGCAAATTACGAGGTATAAGCTGCCACCAGAGTAGATTCTCTTGGCTCCTCCTGAGGACAGTTAAGAAAGAAGACGCAAAGACACTTTCCTATAGCCACACTCTATAGAGTACAACTGAAGGAAACCTGTGTTTCATTGACATACATTGACCCTAGCAATTATTCTGTGGTGAGTAATAAGGTTTGAAATTATCTTTCTGCATCTTCTGTTTCCATGTGATCTGAAAGGCCCGTTTATCACACAGTTACAGCTGGTTGTAGGCATGATATTCTGATACTGCCATGAGCAACAGCCAGCTCTCCTGAAGGGTTGGGGCTGAGGTCCTTTCCTTCTCACATCCTTCCTCTTCTCCAACTCTGTCCATTTCACAGCTGGATTTCTGTTGAGCTGAACTGAAACCCCTTGGCCACCAACCAGCACAAGTTGATGTCAGAAATTGCTACTGACATTTCAATTTCACAATGTTTTTTTCTCTTTTTTCTATGATAGCATTACAGAGAACATTTATGTTTGAATAAAAACCCAAATAATGCATGTCAAGAGTATGCATCAGGGAATGTCAAATTGTTTTTTCTTTTTTCTAATTACAATTCTATTTCAAATAGGTCAATGCAATTAAAGTATAATTGCTGGGAAGACAAAGCCAAGGTTATGATCAGAAGTGGTTACCCTTTCATCTTCGAGTCCTGTCTTACTGAATAAAATATTCCTGTGGGGCAGCTCGCTCTGCATGTCAGCAGGTATCCAGAAGCAACTGTTTGGCACAGCTAGTAGAGTGGCTACAAGTACATTAAGCTATACTTCATGATGGAAGATGAATACAGGTGGCTCCCTACAACCTGATGTAGCCATCAGGACCAACCACAGCAGCGGTGCTGTGATGAGGGAGAGGTTTGCAGGACCAGACCTGGGAGCCAGGCAGTGCACTGCATCACAGCCACATGGGGAGGGACATTCCCTGCAGGACACCCAGACAGGATGAGCAGCCAAGCTACAGCCTTCCCTTATTCCCTGGAGACGTGTGCTTATCTCAGTAATTGGATGGATAGCAGATAAATACCAAAAATGAAGCGTCTCATTTAACTACGTTGTTGCTGGAGTCCTTTGTCTGTAGTGCAGGCAGAAAAAACTTCAGGATTGATCTGGCGTGCATGGACCCATTTTCTATTAAAGTGTATTAATGCCAGGTTCTGTGCAATTAGTGAAAAGTCAATTCCCATTACTAGTTAACAGTATTGAGTATCTGCTTTCTTTAATAAAAAGCCATGTCCAGCATAAAGACCATAAATCGATAAGCAGCCACTTTCTAAATCTATTCCATCTCCTCCAAAAACGCAGAGAGAGCACTGCAGCTTGGAAGATAAAATGGATCTAGGGAAAGAAACCCCTGCCCTGTGGAGGGAGCCTACACATCCTGGTTTCTCACCTCCTCCTGAACAGTGTTGTGGCTTCTGCTATGACTCAGCTCTGAAGAAGCGCTGTGCTCAGTTTGGAGAGCAGGGGCTCAGCTGAGGGCAGGGCCACAGCCACAGAGAGGTGGATGACTACTGAGCACAGAATAACCAGGAGCTCTTCTCTTTCCTGTCATCACTACCATCATTTCACAGGTCCTTCTGCAAGCCGACAGCTTCTCGTGACAGCTGGGGTGTAGGACTCTTGGCCAGGCTTGTTTCTCCATCTCAGCGCTGGTGCTCACTTGTGGCTGTGGATCTTCAGAAACCAAAAAGGCTTTTGCTGAGATGCAAGTAAAAGGTCTCTTATTGTTGCCAGTAGGTTTTTGTTAACTTTCTACATGCAGAACCAGTGGAGAAGGGGAAGAACTACGTAGCAGGAGAGACTAAACAGGGCTAAGGAACATTTATTTGATTACTTGACAAAGAAGTGAGGAAATGGAAAGGCTTTGCCTGTTCTAATGACCATTTGCACACATCTGGGCAGCTAAGTTCTGCATGCAGGCAGATTAATTCGAACACAGATAATCATGTTTGTAGAAACTTGATCTTTGTAGACACGTGGATGGTAGTTTCTCCCCAAAGAACTAAATTTTGACGTAGCTAAGGGACAGAAATCGTATCGGATGACTTAATTACATTATTATGACTAACGGTTCAAGTTACAAAACTGACTAGTGACACTGGAAGCAAACCACAGGCTGTCTAGTAGGTAAACATTCCTTTTAAACTGTTGACTGAATCTGAATAATGAATAAATCTGAGGAAACTGCAATCTGCTTGTAGAAGTTCCATAAAAGAAAAACGAGCTAAACTCTTATGGTGAATTATTAATGTTGGTATATTTGCTTTGCTCCAGTTATTTGTAACCTAGGAAATGTGAATCGCATGTGTACGTCATTTTAATATTAATCCAGTTGCCAGCTCAGATCAAATATAATGAGAGAGTCCCAAATCTCCATTTCCAGAGTACTTTTAACACAAGTGAAATAAGACTGGAGCAATTCTCTGCCCTGAGGCCAAGGACCATGTGTGACCGTAGTGCCCAAGGCCACTGCTCACAGCAACATGGCATCCCAAGGAGTGCATGGTCATCTCCAAGCTCATGCGTGCTGTGATCATGCCTGCAATGCTTTTGGTCCCCATCAGCTAAAAGGGGATGAACAGTAAAACCGCTGTGTATTTTGACACAGCTGTGTGCAGCTGCCAGGCCTGAACCAGAACTGGAGCTCCTGTCCTTGCTGGGATGCTGCTGCAAAAGGTGGTGTGTTACACAACCTTGCTTCTTCCCATTCACGGGGCTCCTTCATTATTCATAAGTACAAATTTTCATCCCATCTTTTTACCCTATCTATAAATACCTTCAGTTACACCAAGTGAAAGAATAAAGTTCTATTAAAGGGAATCATGAATTGCAGCTATATATTTAGATCTGAGCTTTTTGAACTTTTTGCTAATTTTGTTTCAGTGTTTCCCAAAAATAGAGTGATTTCAGTGCTTGCAGCTGGTAAGGGTGTGACACGATAGTTGACAAAGCCCTACATTTATAGCCCTGCACAGACATAAGCCCACCATTGCATCCAGAGGGACCTGAACAGACTTGAAAAGTGGGCATATGAGAATTTAATGAGGTTCAACAAAGCTAAGTGCAAGGTGTGCACTTGGGAAGAGGCAATCCTAGATCTGAGTACAGTCTGTGAGAAGTCCTTGAGAGCAGCCCTGCAGAGAAGAACCTGGGGGTTCTAACGGACAGTAAGCTGGAGGTGAGCCAGAGGTATGCTCTTGCAGCTCAGAAGGCCAACAGTATCCTGGGCTGCAACAAAAGGGCAGTGGCCAGCAGGAAAAGAGAAGGGA
Organism: Coturnix japonica; assembly: GCF_054131305.1. NCBI lineage: Eukaryota > Metazoa > Chordata > Aves > Galliformes > Phasianidae > Coturnix > Coturnix japonica. Next base: position 6,614,803 of record NC_140667.1, on the reverse strand, counting down.
TTGTCCCCCTCAGCTCTCATGAAGCCCCATCTGGAGTGCTGTGTCCAAGCTTGGGGTACCCAGTACTGGGAGGATGCAGAGCAGCTGGATCAGGTCCAGAAGCAGGCCACAGAAATGAGCAAAGGACTGGAGCAACTCTCCATTATAAGTTGAAGAATTTAGGCTTGCTCAGCTTGGAGAAGGGAAGGCTCTTAGGAGACCTCATTGTGGTCTTCCAGAACTGGAAGAGAGATTACAAGCAGGAGGGGGACTGACTTTTTATAGTCTGAGAGTGACAGAACAAGGAATGGCTTTAAACTGAAAGAGAGGGGATTTAGGTTAGATACTGGGAGGAAACTGTTTACTCAGGAGGATGGTCAGGCACTGGCACTGGTTGCACAGAGAGGCTGCGGATGCCTCATCCCTTGGGGCATTTGAGACCAGGTTGGATGGGGCCCTGGGTGGACTGATCCAGCAGATGGCAACCCTACACACAGAAGGGAGTTCAAACTTTAAAATTCATTCTTTAAAGTCCCCCCCAACCTTACCCATCCTGTGATTCTGTGACTTCACAGGTCTGTTTTTTGTATGTTGCTATTTTTGTTTAGTTTTTAGCTTTTTTCATAATAGGGGAGGCAGAAATCTGCATAGCCTGAAGACTTTAGGTACTGGAAGTAATTTTTCAGTATGTGGTGCTTACTGTGTTCACTGTTTCTATCAGTGCAATAAAAATGCTCCTCAATGTGGGCCCAATGGCTAGAGATCAGAACTTGCAGTTCTAACTGAAAATTCTCAGCTATACCTTGCTAATGTGTCAGATGTTGTATACCCACCATGACTAATAGTGGTATGAGAATGAAATATTACTCATCTGGTCCAAAATCTGCTCTCCCTGGGACATGTACGGCAGAAACAATAGCGGGAGCTGGCTCTTTCATTGGGGCTTGTTCCAGGCTTGTGTCAAGTCCCCCGGAAGGATCAACTACCAATGTGTGAAAAAAAATGTCTCAGGCAAAATTCAGGTCCAAGTTCCTTGCTGTGAAAGGCTAGTGACTCCGGTGGGGCTCAATCCAAATAAAAATGCCCTTTCTATTAATTCAAAAGGTACAGTACTAGAAGTGAGGTCATTGCAGAGCTTGGTCCTACATCTTCCTCATTTAGAAGGCTGGCATTGTTGCACAGCTCGCATCGTCTTGGGGTGGATCTGGCTCTCAAACCGAGCTCATATTGCTGAGCTGCTCTGCACAGAGGCCAAGAGGATGCTGGTTTTTGAAAGGCTGAGAAGTTTCCCCTCTTCTTATTTCCTGACTGTGTATTCCCCAGAGGCTTCTTAGCAGCACAGCCCAGCATCAAAAATTAAAAGTAAAAAAAGGAAGGGGGGAGAGGAGGGATGAGAATAACAAGACATACCTGCTGCAGTCCTGGCTGTATATTCCCTCTGTGTCCCACTGACGGTGTCATGTGGAAGGGAAATTGTTCTATCAGTGACTGTGTTAGATTCATGACCCCACCACAACCTTGAATTGGCCTTTAGTTGTCGCTGATGGGAACTGAAGAACAGCTCCTGTCGACATGATTGCTGCTCTCCAATGAATCAGAACACGCAGGGCACAGAGCAGCACATTAAACTAGCAACAGAAATATATCACTGTACTTTTATATAGATGTATTGCTTTTGCCCAGGCATATAAATGATTGGGCTATCCACTTATTTTTTTTCCAAGGACTATAAATTAAAAATAAGCTAAGGGTTTTGAAATTATGTTCTCTTTCTCACCCTCTTTCTTTTTTTTTTTCCCTTCCCCTTTCTTTTTTTTTTTTTTTAAAGCTGTGTAGCTATTTTAGGTCCACAGTAATACATTGTAAAGGTAATCTTACAGCCTGTGTCTATTTGAGCAGCCTTCTTTTTTTTTTCTTCCTGAAAGAAATCTACTACTGCTGTTCTAGCTCAGGTCATTTAACACTTTGGTTTATTGCAATAACTGTACGCATCCCTGTTCTTCTTTTGCAGCTAATGAACACTTATCAGGCTGTATTTTTTAATATGCCATAATAAGTATTTTAAAAGGCAAAATCTAAGCGTATCACATCTTTATGGTATGAGGCTGAAGCACTATCACAGCCTTTCTTCCAATGGAAAGAAAGATGGCCTGCAGGTCAGCTCTGGAAACTCCTGCAGGTGCAAGCAGCCCCTTGTCTTGGGGAGCTGAACAACCAACTTGTGTGAGGTAACGTCTTCCTACAAGGATCTGTGGGACTGAGCCTGCCAGATCACCAGATCACTGCTCATTTACTGAATATTCCACAACCACAGCTTCTTACCACTCATTTTTCTTGGAATAGCTGCTGAAGAAGTTCAGCTTTAGCTGCATGTCTGTCTAATTGATTGAATGAATTTGTGATCCACCAACATGTGACCCGGTCAAAGAAAACACAAGAACTGGTTACAGCTATTTTCCCTCCAAAGAGACCTAAGTATCTCTTCACCAAGCATCAAATGACTGAATCTTTATACCACGTGCTATCAAAACCTGTATGGTACAAATAATTGCACTGCTGTCTTTTGAAAAGACCCTGTAATTTCCAGGTCTAATGATAATGTGGTCATTTGACATTTTGAAGCTTTTAGCCAACTGCTATTCCTGGCTGTAACACCTCACCATGCCGTGATTTTGGCAGTACTTAAAATATGAGTCCTTTCAGGTCTTCTGAGCAGCAAGTGGGATATCAGGAAACAGACTGAAAGCCTCTGTAGTGTGGGAGGGTGGGCAATGCATGACAGTCTGAGCACCTAGGAGGAAACAAGACCTCAGCCCCCTCCTCAGCTGCCACTGAGCCACCATGCTTTAATGCTGCAGGTGTCTATCAATAAATCTCACTAAATGCTGCTGGCATAGGCAGTTAGCTGGGATCTTCAGAGCTGTGCACTCCAATACTGGCCTGTGCTAAACTTTCACCAAGAGCCACGTCAACCCACAGGCTATTGGCTGATGGATGGAGCGGTGATCTCCTCTTCTTTTCTTTCTCAAGAAAGGGAAATACAGTTACAAGAGAAAGACTGCCTAGCTGCAATCTAAGTGGAGACAAATGCTGAGCCCTCCAAAGGAAAATGCTGAGACTGGGACTCAATGTTTTGTCTCTGGCCAGCTCGGGGAGCTCCATGTTGAGTGTGCTGAACTCCAACCCATGGGACCAGTGGCCTCTGGAACCCCATCAGTGGGGGTTTTGGGGTGCTGTCAGTCAGACACACAGCAGTTCCTTGACAGCTTTTGAGCCCAGCTCAATATCAATTCATGTCTGATTGCATCCTTTGGATAACAGATGCTGACAAGCTGTTCTCCAGATTATTATTTGAAAGTGAAATCATTTTATTCCAAGGAAAAGATGCTTGCTTTGGGGCTGCAGTACTGCACAGAAGTATTTGGTTCCCTTTGCTGGTACACATGCTGTTTGCCACATGGCCTTGAAAAAGCCAATTAGCTGCTGCTTGGTTGCTTGAGCTGGGAATAAGAAGTTTTTTTCTTTGCTGTTTTACAGAGCTGCTGTAAGCCCTGACTCTCTAATAGCTTTAACACACACTAATTGTTTACAAATTAACTTCCAAGCATGACTGGTGCTGTATGTTAGGCCTAATGAATTTCCACATCATAGGGCTCCCACCTGAGATACTTAAGGCTGCAGGGTGAGCCTGTTTGCCTTTACCTACAGGGGCACTCCTGCTGGAGGGGAAAGATGGGGGCATGGCGGGCACCAAGGCAGAGCTGGAGAACAGCCACGTGTTTTCCTTGGAAGGAAGGAGAGATGGAGGCCAACAACTGCTGTAAGGCCACTGAGCCACAGCCAACTCCTGCATGTTGTTTTCTTTGTTAAAATTCTGAGTTACTCTCTAATCTGGTTTTAAAAGGCAGGGGAGAAGCTCTTGTGGGTAACCATTAAGACATAAAATTAGAAGCTGTCAAATCTGGCTGTCTCAAACAGGGTCAGCAGCAATCAGAGCACACCACAGATCCCAGTTGAGCATTCCTACTTACACCGAGCTACCACCCAAATCTTGCCACCTAAGTGAGGTGAAGTGTAAGTTATCAGCTGCCTTGTCACTTCCGAACTCAGAGAAACTGAAAATACTCCCACCCTAAAAGTACAACTGCAATGTGAAGGACACGTGGAAAGTCATTACTGAAGGGTGCTAACTTTTCTGATAATAAATTAGTTTGGTGACTCCTTGAACACTTTGTCAGCCAGGACAGGGGATTGTTTTATGGCCCAGGTCTGGTGTGCCGTTTGCTTATGGATGTTATGAATGTCAGGGCTTTTATTTAGGGTTTAGGTTATCGCCAGATGTTGAGATTGCGCAGGGAAAACATAGATCTCGATATGTCCTGGGCTGATCTGTTCATCCAGCAGCTTACGTGGAGGCGAAGGTTGACAAATTTCTGGTATCAAACCCAGCTGTCAGAACAACACGGTGGTAATAGCTGTCCTTGTCAAACGCACCAATTAATTCACTGCTCTGTCAATGTGGGGATAATTGATAGACTCTACAATCTGGCTGAGTAATGAAAGTCGGAAGCATTACTAAGTCCACTTCAACCTCCTAAGAGATCACCTAATGTAACCTGAGCTGTCAGCGCTGTGGCAAGGGATGACTGGGGGGGGAAAAAAAAAAGCAAAACAACAGTTTTCTGCAATGGCAAGCAGAGATTTCATAGGAATCCTTATTTTAAGGGTAGAAAGAAAAAAAAAGTAGCAGTGGAATAATATTGTGGAGTGACAGCTTTACTCTCTAGAGTGGAATGGGAAATATTATTTTAATTATTTCTCCCTGGGAATCTGTGTTGTGAGGGTCATTGCTCTGAGGAGCTGTTTCTAGAAGAAAACATGGCCATTGTCTTAAAGGCTGCTGCTGTCAGAAGGCAGCATCGACTAAACTCGCTCATCAACATAATCTTTAGTCTGATTTACTGCTTTTTCTTAAGAACTTCCAGAACCAAACAGTTGCTGTCAGAGTTCCCTGACTGCTGTGCTAGTTTGTCTCCTTCCAATATAGACACTACTTTGAATAAACAGTTTGAGTTTTAATAAGCAGTTGAGCTTTCTGGATTTAGAGGGTTATTTTCCATTAGCCGCTCATTTAAAAAGTAAAACAAGGCTTTTTTCTTTATCACCACAGCCCAGGAATCAGGTCGTTAAACATAATACTGTGGTGTGTGCAAGTCAGAACTCTTCTGTACCAGTAGACAAGCACTCATTGTGGTGGACTCAACAACAGCATAATAAAATACAGAATGCAATCTTGATGGAGAAATCCAGAAGCCACGTCTATTAGCAACAACACAGCATGACAGAAAATAAGCCTGATGGTCAACAAATACCTCAGAGTAGAACTGAGGCTGTCCCTTTAAACCACCTTGTCTGCTGCTGCCAGTGCAGAGGAAGGAGGGATGAGAGTGCCTGGTGGCCCTGTCACCCCTAATGCTCAGCCCAGCTCCAATGCAGGAATACAGAACATACTCAGACCACTCAGTGAAACAAGGAAGTACATAACTACAACAAGCCAATAAATTTATCTTACCCTCTTTCAGCACACCATGTTGACTTGATTTTCTGGGCTATCACAACTAGAGGATGCTACAAAGGTATCAAGAATCATCCAGATCAGCTAAAGGTACTTCAGAAAGCAGCTGCTGGCTGCAAAGAGCAGGAGGAAAAGCTCCTCTGTGCTAAGGAGTGGTACAAATCATGTCAGGGAGCCCTAGGGAGGGAAATAAGCCACCCGGGAATTCAATGCATGCTCTGAGACTGAAAACAGAGCTTTGGAGAGAATTGTATAGGAAGGGCCATAGCACTGCTTCTTTATGCAGTTCAGGAGATGACAAAATACATCACGACTGCTAGCAAAGATGAGAAAAGCAAGTTTAAAAGGCCTGCCTGTGCTGCGTAGCCCTGCTTTCCTGTGTCTTATGATTTATGTACTTATGGATGAATTTAATACTCCATGATCAAAAGAGTTCAAATAGTGGTTCTATTAATGATTTCAAAATAACCTCTAAATCCCAGGATAGCGGTAGAAATTTTCAGCTTGGTCTTAATCTTCTGACACTTTTTATTAAGAGCTAAATTAAGTGCTATTGCCTTACAATAAAGCAGCTTACAGGAGTGCGAGCTGCAGCGTTGTTGCTATAGCATATGTACACTGTGTGCTCCCAGATCCATTTCTGGGTAGACAGAATGGATCTTTCCCAAAAGTCAGTTAACAAAGGGAAAATTTCCTGTCTGATTTCTTTTCACGTTTTGTCAACACTTGATTAATCCTTACCTAGTATTTTTATCCATGTCTCTGAGTTTTGAAGGTGGTGTACCTTATTGTCTAAGTTTAATAGAGTATTACTGTTGCAGATATCCAAGAATAGAAGGACCCAAGTCCTCCAGACCACGCAGGGTTGCACTGGCTCACAGCTGCCACTCTTTCTTCCATTTTTCCCCAATAAATGACACCCATAGGGCTCCCAGCTCATAAGTGTTAAGCATTTTGCTGTAAAGATCTACCTTATTCTGAAGTTTGAGTCTGCATTTTGTGACCAACATAGTATTAATAGGTATCAAAGAAATAGGAGAATCATCTCACCACTACTCTTTCTCTCTTCCTCCAACCTGCTCCCTGAAGTATATTGATCTGTAATGTGCTTGTTTTCTTGAGCCAGTATCAAGGGTGTGTCTGGATCAGGGACAGAAATAAGTTATGTTTGAAGCTGTTTTGAAACTGCAGTTTATTCGTACACTGTGACTCAACCCCAACGATGCTGCAGTTTCTAAATTAGGGGTAGTCGTACCTGTTAATTAAAGGTAATACTAAACCCAAAGACAGAAGTGTCATCCCTAGTCTTCACTCTGAAACTATACAGTATCAGAAGAGCTGACACTGACTGCCTTGAGATGTATGACAGGGACTTTGGAGCTGACATGCTATAGCATTTGTCCCCATACGTTACCAGTGGAGCTGTTAGGGACACCTACTGCAGAATATACTGATAACACAGAAGCAAGATAGCACCTTTTTGCGACTCAAATTTTTCATCCATACCCACTCAAACTCCTCGTTGGCTGTTATGCTTCATGTCTGGGCATTATTTGATCTCTCAAAGTAAACCTAAAGCTACAACTGAATGAGAAAAGTAGGAGAAAAGGTACATCTCGTACATCTGCTTTGTGAGGCAAGTTCCTTCTAGGCTTTGCATGTACTTGCTGAATTTCAGGAGGCTTCTGTTGGCCTTTTATGTCCAGTTTATGCCCATTTTAGATACTGAGAGATCTCCAGACTGGAAGTGAAATGATAACATTGTTTTAATGTTCTCCCAGGCACTGTGAGGAAGGCAGGATGATACGCGAGCAGATGCTGTTTCTTACAGTGCATTCAGGTATATCCAGAGAGGGAAAAAATAGAAGTGAGGGAGATGCACAGAGTATCCCACTGCATCCCAACCTGAGGTTGGCTGATTGCCTGTTTGGTATAAGATATGTGGCAATACTATCTTAATGTTGTTGCCTCCAGAGAATGCAAGATTTAAGACCTGAGGGAAAGACATGCATACATTCTCAGGATGATGAACGGCTGGCAGTTTCATTGGAATACTTTCTGCCACAGAAATATTACTTCTTCTTTCCAAGGGCACATGCAAGAGAAAAGAATGAGACTTCTTCATCTGAATACTTGCATTTCCAGCAGGAAGCAGGCATGCTTGCTGCAGGCCAGCAGAGCAAGAAAGGCTGCATGCGGAGCACCCAAGTCCCAGAGAGGAAAAGTGGGGATGCAACCAGGTCCTGATCTCAGCAGGAGCTGAAAGCAACACAATGTGCTTTGCTGGGTGAGGTGCAAGGCACGATGTTCCCAGCTGGCAACTGATGGTAACTTAATACCCCCAGATGGAGGCTGGGGGCGATACGATATTCCCAGCTGGTAGCCAAGGCCTGCCTCAGTGCATTCCCATTTGTGCACGCGGCTTCTCCATACAATGAGAAGGGGTGGGCAAAGTGCAATAAAGCAGCTGGTCTATTAGAAGATAAGCTTTGTGGGGAATAACACAAACATGCAGAATCCCCTTAATCTTAAACTTTATTACCCTAGATAATAGGCTTTGGTAGTGACAACAATCGGTTGAAATGCAGAATTGTCTTGGCTCCCATGGCACCTGCCATGTCAGTCAGTCAAAAGCCATCTTCTCCCACACAAAAAGGTGGCTGTTTGCTACAAGCCAGCTACAAGTTTTGTTCATCTCTATTGAAAAGGCCAAGGAAAGCTGACTATCTGCTCGCTGTGGATTTAAGCATGCACTCTGAACTCGCTTCTAGGGGAAAGGCTGAAGTCCTGTGAAAGCCTGCTGTCTCTCTTTACCATAGAGGAATAGGAGCGAGCCATCTTTTGTCTGCTGAAGCCAATTGGAAAGAGCGAGGTTGTTATTCCTGCTCTGAACAAAGCAATGTTTTCCAATATTCAACCAATGATGAGAAAGAGAAATACAATATCTTTCTGCATAACCTTCATCTGTGCCACTTGCAACATCTCTGACATAAAATTAATTGACTTATCCATAGCACAATCCAGAAGAATTTTCTTTTTAGTGGAAAACTCAGATCTAAGAGTTTCTATGTGCACTTGCAATCCGCACTCCTGCAAGGTGGAGCAAGCTTGCAAATAGAAAATTTACTTTACAAATGGCCTTAGATTTATTAATATTTCTCTGTTATGTGGCTGCTCAGTTAAGTTTCTCATCTACACTGGAGCCAGCTTAGGAGTGCTTTTATAGGTCCAGGCAGGACAGTTAAATAAGCCTGAGTACAATGAACAGTGAAGATGGTTCTATGCAATTCATAGTTGTACCCATGAAGCCAGGATCTTTCCCTTTGAACCTGTAGTTATTTCACTATCTCTGCTGAGAAAGTGGAGATTAAAGCAAATAAATTGGAACCAGAAGCTTAATGTGACTTGCAGAACTATAAATAAAGGGAGGATTCACTGAAGCCTCTCTGCTTCTCCCCAAGGACAGAAGCAGCAGTGCCTGTCCCAGCAGCTGCCAGCTGCAGAAAGCAAGCTGGGGAGAGCACTGGCAGGGCCTATCAGTCAGACAAGCTAGATAAGGAGATCTGGGAAAGGAAGAGAGGAGCTTACATGTTATCTGAACACTACTGTAGAAGAAATACTACTTTGAGTCTGATTTATCTCAGCTGATAAGTTACCTTCAAAACTTGTCATCTGCCCCAAGTGGTTCCAGCACTTCTTATGAGCATCTTCTACGTCCAGAAAGATACATCACTCTTTTGTTCCAGCAGGATGAGATAGGCTCCCGTTCCTCAGACGGTTCTCCTTCCTCTGCTAGATGAGACAAGAACACCTCTGCTTCCTTTGCGATGGCATATTGATTTCCTTCAGCCTCTCTTTCCCAAGGGAATTGACCGCACTAGATCAAATTAAGAACAATCTAAGCATTTAATGGGGCTCCTTCAATACAATGAAGTTTGATTGCTTGAAGTTGAAGTTCATGATAATTATTTATGCTGACAGCACCCTCACAGGCAATAAAGACTGACCCTTTCCCAAAGGCGCCAGTCTCTCCATCGAGAAATTACACTGAATCTGCTGCACTTGTCTGGTACGCACACTTTTAATTATTAAGTATGAGTATGTTGACCGCAAAACAAAACATCCTCTATTTCCACCAGAAGCTGGGGTTGTCTTCAGTCTTGAGATTCATGGCAAAACCTTTGACTCCACTGGCTGCAGGATCAGGCTTGCACCTGTTTAACTGCAGTTCCCCAGTACCCAATAAAATCTGTTTGTGGTGAGAAGTGCAACTTTTCTATAAGAGGCCTGTGCTGGAGACTGCTTACAACCAGAGCTCTGACTTTGTAAGGAAGTTAATCCATGAACAAATACTTTTCATGAATGGCTGAGAAATTGAAAACAGATCCCTCTTGCAGCTTCTTGAGTCCTGCTATTAAAAATCCTCTGAGATGGGTGCAAAAAGAACAGTTCTAAAGTAACTGTCTGTGCTTATGTGTGTGCATACCCCATGAAACCAGGTGCCTTAGCTCCTATGCATGCATGTCAAGGTACAAAATAACAACACATGCTTTGACATTGTGGTGTGTATATATATACATATGTATACACACACACACAAAAAGTGAAAATGTCGTATTACATTTACATATAAAATACATCCCCAAGTGCACAGAAACGTGTAAAGAAGCTTTCTGTCTGAAACAGCACAGCTCCTCAGACAGCAATGCACGCAGATTTACAGCAGTCAGTGCTCTGCTGTTTTGTAAAGTGCATCGGGTAAGTGAAAGCAGGAAGGTTTTACAAGTTTTTTGTTGTTTAAAACTTTCCTCCCTTCCCCAGAACAATGACTTTTGTCCTGCTCTTCTTTGAAGCATAACTGTCAAAACATAAAGCATTTGGGGGAAGATATGGCCTCCCATGTATTCTGCCAGAAAAAGAATAAATGTGGTTTAAACGCGAGGAATACAGTGCTTACTTGGATTGTTGAGTCCTTCGCTGGTGGAGAGAAGAGCCATGGTGCTCTGTCACATCTTTGGAAAGTCCTTGTCTTTGCCTTGAACACACTGCCCAGGTTCTCTTCTGTTTCTGCCACACTTTCTTCCTAGTGCACGTTTCTTTATGCCTTTGTATGCATAAAGTTCTCAGCAACAGAGGTTTAAAAGTGCAGGAACAGCTGCCCTGCATCACGTAGTGATTCCACAGCCAATGGACTGAGCAGAAAAATCAGTATCTTAGCTCTTTTAAATGTAAAAATGATGTTATTTAAGAAATGATTTTGTGTATCAGTTAGGAAATGGGAGAATTAAGCCAAAGTGGTGTGCACACAGCAGTCCATCCCTGGGACATGCTCACACCCACAGGGCAGTGGCGTGGCACTGAGCAGCATCAGCACATGCTTCAGACAGACAGAAACACAGTGGTTTGAGGCTTGCAGCTGAGCATGGGGGGGGTGGGGGGGGGGGGTTGTCTTTGAGGGGCTCCCTTTGAAGACGTGGGTTTGGTTCTTGTTGTGGCTTTAACATGTCCCTACCTTGCTATATTTGGAGAGCCTGTCTCGTGGGCTGCTCTGGAAGGAAGCAGCAGCCAGTTCGACACCCAATTGTTCGTCCCCCAGGCAAAGAATGTGAGTGGCCAGGTCATGCAAGGGCATGGCAGAGCTGGTGCTGGGGTACCTGGAAAGGGATTTTGTCACTGTGCATTAGGCAAAAGGGTACAAATTGTCATTAGGCAAAAGGGTACAAATATGTTTCTCATTCACAACTAGGGAGAGGGAAGGTAAGAAGCTGCTGTTTCTTTAAGTGACGGTGTCTGTGTGGGCTGCCCTGCCTGGCCATGCAGGCCTTCAGAACAGTGCTGGGAGGTTTGCAGCACAGCTGAACTCCTGGTGACCCTAAGCAACAGTAATTGCTTTAGCATAGGTTTGACAACAACAGCAAGAAATGCTCTAAAAATAAGCACAAGCTTAAAATAAATTCCAACCCTGGAGACCTGCTCATGTAAGGAATCCAGTCCATCTCCCATGTTTTTCTTGATTAGCATCACAGCTCTCGGCGCTCGCAGAACTGACAGCTTTCAAACCACTTCCACTGCCTCCTGCTCCACTTCCCAGCCTGACAGGGAGCTGGCCTGCACTGAAAGCAGTGGCCCAGAGGGGACATCACAGTGCGACTCTGGGTCAGGACCCACACTATGTACCCCAGCATTTACCCCACTGTAGCTGTGACACAGTAACAGCTACAAAGAAAGCAGTGCATATCATCTCCTGCGATGCAAAACGCCCAAAGCTGCTCACCAAAGCCATACCAAATCAGCCACCCTCATGCTGGAAGGATCAAACAGATTTCTGCCAATCAAAAAGAAAAGGGGAAATTTTGACTGCAAGTTCTGAGGGAATTCTTTGCTCTTGGAAGAAGGGTCTACCAGGGATATGCAGAGCAAAGGCATGTCCAGAATTTCACAACACTTTTAGACCATTTCCTGTTATAATGAGCCACCTGGATATTAGCCCTTATCCCTCCAAGGCTTTAAGGCAGCACATATACCTTCCTGTTATATTCCACCTGGGGTCCAGAAATCCCAAATGTTCGCTAAATGTAATGGAAAGAAACTCTTCTTTTGACAGGGAAGAAGAAAGCATTTTACTTGAAGAGCACAAGGCCTGCTGTGCCTGCCCTTTCATTGGTGGCACACAAGGGAGTCCTTCCAAAAGCATCCCTCAAGCTGGTGATGTTAAAAAGCTGCCAGCTGCACTGTGTGTGGAGCACAGGGCGAATTTTCATTTGGCACGTAACGGAGAAGAGAACCACATCGTTGCATTCTGGCTCTTTGTAAAGACATTTTTCACAGCTTCCCTGGCTGACTTCTTGCAGACAACTGTCTCACAATACGGACCACTGAAAGTTAGAAAGTACTTCTCTACTCTGCATACTCTCCTCCAGTTTGTATCTTAGGGGTTGGTATATTGAGGAAAGGCTGTTAGGACACAGGCTAAGAACAAAAGATATGCACAAAACTGTGCAAGGCAGTCAGTGAGTAATGGAGGCTCCTGTGTTTTATTCTCACAGGATAACTTGATGTGAAATACTTTTCACCTAAAGAATTCGTATCAAGTTTCAACCCTCTACAGTAAACCTATAGAAAATGAAGTGTTTCAAGCTATAAATACCAGCAGGTCCCAGGATGTGGTGTGTGAGGCAAGAGAAGACATTTTCTCTGCATACTGCTGTCTGCAAATGGGATTATTTTTGCCTTTTCTCTCTCACATAAAAGCTAGTTGGATCCTGACTGTAAACTGAAGCCTTCAGCTAACAGTGAATATTCAGATATTGCAGACAACTCTAATGCAGCCCTCTCTCCCACTAAAAACTACAGACACCTGATTTCTGGGAGATAAGAACATGAACAAGTCCATAATCTTAACCTTGTTGTCAGACTAAACACAATTCTGCTCTATCATCACTGGAGAACTTAGGTTAATTTGAACAAATGAGTTTTGATGACAAAACTGTGGACTTGCTGCTAGCTTTTTAGGTACCTTTATTTCGGGGGGGGGGGGGGGAACCCAAAATAAACAGCTTTTCAGCTTGCTAAGTAACAAAACTGGGGAAGTTGCTTATTTTAGTTATCATTTGGACTAGTACCAATTACACTTGTTTATAGTAAAATGAGGTTTTAATGCTGATTAACAAAACAGATTAACTGTCCAGGCTGCTGGTCACACTTAAGGATCTCTGGAGACTGTACCCTAAAATAGTTGGTATCATGTGCAATATGGCTCTTCTGTAGGACCAGATGTGAAACATATGGTGACCTATTATTGTAAGGATGAGCCATAAGTCCTGGCTGAATTATACTGGACAAACTACCCAAATGGAAAGCTAACATCCAGCGATTATTACAGGATCATAACAGCTTTCTAGAGTGTAAGGGACTATGATGGGCTTGGGAAATTGCCTAGCTCAGTTACTCATCCCTGGTTGTCAGAGCAATACCATTACCTGGTTATGCTTAGTTATATTCTAGACTGATACCATTCTGTTTTGGGTGCGAATATCCTCTAAAACATGTTGCCATCAAAGAACACTTGTTGCCTCTCTTCCCAGGAGCCTTTTCTCAGTGCTGGCAGGCAGTGCCAGTGGAAGGGCAGTCCCAGTGCTCAGCCAGCGGCCGCCACAAACAGACCTGAGTGTTCAGCTAAGGAGGAACAAATGGGCTGCAGCACTGAAGACAGGAGGACTAAAAGGGCACCGCATTTCTAGAGTACAAAGAAGCAGGCAGAAAAAACTACTGATGTAATGAAACTCGCTCCTCCTTTATGCAGAGATGCAAACACAACACAGTCAGGCACATGTCACGCAAACAAGTTGCTTAGCTATTTGGGCAGGGTCCTGTGCAGTGCTGGTCACCCCTCACCTGCAGGAACCTGGCCAATTGCTGGGCTGAGCTCTGGAGGGCCATTGCAAGAGCACTCATCTCCCCTAGCAGGAGAAATGAGGGCAAGGCTCTTGTCTGAATTACCCTATTTCCCCATATCCATTCACCTGATCGTTATCCAATACCATACTCTGTCTTCGGTATGGTGGCAGGTACTAACCAGAGCAGAATATAATGGACTGCTTTTCAGTTTTCCTGCTGCCACTTTGTATTACTCTTTGGTATGATTCTATCGTTTTATGAACAGTTTAACCTATTTACTCATGTGTAAATGGACAATGGTTGAAGATTAGAGAGGCTTCATTTGCTACGAAGAGCTACTATCTTGTCTCAAAGGAAAAAGAACCAGCTGACCTAGATGGCAGAGCCTATACCTCTTTTCTCTCAATGTATCGTATTACCACCACAGCATCGGCCTATGGGCATAGTAACAAACAACAGCAGCACAGCTACATGATGATTTTTAGAGGCCAGAAGTATTTCCATAACTAAATATACAAACACATTCAGCAGCACAAGTACCACGTTTCACGTTCATTTCTAAATTTGACATAATTGCTGCTAGTCAGATTTACTTTAGAAATGATACATTATATATATATATATATATATATATATATATATATATGTATATGAAAATGTATTTGTAAGAAGATATAAATTTTGTGTCACCTCCCTTTAAATATTTCCAGTATTTCTTTGCTGCATTCTTGGGCTGTAGGCTTGTTAGACTGCAGCAGAAGTGTTTCTCTTATAGCCCACTGGATTATGCTTTCATCAGCCATTTTGCAGCACCCAGCCCTACATCCCTAATCCACATGACCATATCATCAAATCCATAGAAATGCTGAAACTATGTACTGTAAGCATGCAGGACTAATTTATTGCAGTAAAAATCCCCCTAAAATTGTCTAGCAACAAAACCAGAGGTATTTTTGTTATTTGGCCAAGCTTTTCATGATGAATAATGCTACCGCAGCTTAACAGTCTTCATATATACAGTCTGGCCAGGACACATGATACTACTGAAGCCACAGCTACAGCTGTGGTTGTCTGCATAGGGTTACAACACTGCAGATAGATAATTTGTTCCTTGAAAAGTCTGTTATAGAAGTTAGAAAGCAGCCTCACATGTGCCAGTGTGCTGGGAAAGCACATCACAGACAAAATGTAATGACTGCCGACACCTGGCCAGCTATCCTCTTGTTCCATACAAAAGCCAGCAAGCTAAATCATCAGAGCAACCACGCTGTTTACCTTCCCTCATTGTTCAAGCATGTCTTTACATCAGGGAGCTAAATCAATCATAACATAGCTTCAGAAAAGAAAGTATCATTACATGGCGTATAAAAGTCTTACAGACTGGTCTGAAAAAAAATGAACTGGGATTCACGTTTCAACAAAGAACAATTCCTACCCAAGGAACTGAACTTTGTGAGCTACTTCACAGACACACAGAAACATCTGAAATGGGAAGGGATTAAAATTCTTCTTACCCTGGGCACTCTGCTACATACTCTTGTAAGCTTTATCAGGAAAAAAAACATAAAGATTTCAGTAAACAAAGAATAAAATACTGCTTGTCTAAATAAAGCAGCATACATCCTGCCTGAAGCATGGAAACATTACTAATAAGGAAAAGTATAAGCAAGTAATGTATGTAAACTATTATTTTTAATGTTGTTCCCACAAGTCAGGGCCAGGGAACCAGCTAATTCTCACTCTAAGATCTTCACAAATAAAAAGTTGGAGGAGTGAAACAGCTGCAAACCGCACGTTCAGAAAATAAGGATTCTATGCTTAGTTTGGCCACAGTTTACTTCAGTAACTACATTTTGCTTAATTTTTGTCACATAGCCCCTCCAACAGCAAGAACAGTGTACTGTTACCTGGTTTCTGCTATCCCTGATTCTTGCTTGCTGTGTGCTTCACACTAAAAGGACTCTCACGTTGGATACGTAGCACCAAATCAAGACTTGGTTGAGAGCTGCTGTCACAGAGATGAAGCAGAGGTTTTCCTGGGAGAGCTCCTGTATAACCTGCTTTTCGCTGTAGGACATTACGGTAAGAATGGTAAATTTTAATCTGCAGCTACCCACCGTGTTTAAATCTAACTGGTAACTTAGTAAAATGTTACAAAATTTATCTTGGGGCAATAGATTAGATTTTTTTTTATTGCAGAGAAACTGATACATAAATAGACTTTTTTCCACATTTCCAGATACCATAAGGTGATGGGTTTAAATGCCACAAAAGATGCTGTGTCCAATAAAGTACTACAAATGCTGCTGGTAACCTAAAGACAAATGAAAATCTGGCCTCAGTAACAAAAACCCCAATCAGATACAAAAATTAACTGAGTTTCATTTTAAGCAGCTGTAGCTACTGAATTTTACGTTTTATGTCTAGTATAATTGATTATGGATAATAAGTCCGTGTATTTTGTAGTTTTAAGTCTCCAGTAAATTCAATAGCACTTTGTACTAGAAGTTCTGCTGATTAGGAAGCCTTAATCAATACAATTTAGCTCCTCTTAGGAACTGCTACTCTCCCCCAGTCTGAGTTGGACTTCAGCCAGATGCCTCAGTGTCAACATGATGTTCAAATATGCCCTCTTCAAAACTCTCTAGATACCTCATAACACAAAGACAACAACAAGGTGGTCTTACTGACAGAGCTGTAGTCTCCATCTTAAAGTAACGTAATGATATCATACCTGTTTCAGATCTTTTAAAGAATCTATGCTAGTGCTGATCTTCAGAGAGTTTGAAGTAAGCTAATTCATCACTTATTTGCCTGCTGAAGAAAAAACACACGGTGCACTTTAAGATGATTGATAAGGTTTTTTTGCTGTGCACCTAACAAAGATTGCTTGCTCTATTACTAAGGAGCCTGGTTTTACCCGTTTATCCTCATTGTATCCTGGCTTGATTAAAAATGCAGGAATTGCCTTTGATTTTGGTTTTCTGTCTAGCTGAAAGAAGGCTCCCCTGTCATTCTGTGTTCCAGGATCCGGGGATGATTCTCACAGCAGCAGCTTTGTTGTTGGGTAAACAAAAGAATTGGTTTCTCCACCTATTTCCAAAGGAAAGTATAAAAAATGGAAAGCTGTCATCAAAACACTTTAAGACATGCAGACTTGGTTAAGAATGTTATCTTAGGCAAGTCAGTTTTCAACCTGTGTAGTCAATATATTCCTTTTCTCCTGCCTTCACAGCAATCTGCCCTTTCAGATTCAGCCTTACAGCATGGGTGATCTCTTGTTACGTGTATTATGAGCTCCCAAACAGATCAGATCCATGCTGACACAAGGCAGTACTACTTACATTCACAATTAACAACATCAGTGAAAGAGAAAAATTACTTTTTCTGTAGTTTAATAGTCCTAAGCTCCTAGAAGTCTGTCAGTCTTAACTCTTCAGCTGACAAATCCTATTGTACTGCCAAGCTGTCTACCTAGATAAACACTAACCACACTTTGAGGAAGACATTCACTCACTTACCCTATACTGAGGCAAATGCTCCTGTGAATGTACATTTCAGGTACAAAGTAAGTGGCTAATCTGTGTAAAAAGAATTGCAGGAAAATGTTGCCTAGAAGAAATGAAGGACTTCTCCAGTTCTATGCTATAAACAACAGAAAGCAAACTGAGCCTACGGAAACCATCCTCAGCAAAACTGAAAGAAGAACAAAACAAGATGTATCCTTATAGCCAAGTCATGAATGAATCATTACAAAGCTGGCTGGCTCAAGCCAGAGATGAAGGCATGGAAAGTGATAGTGAGATGGAGAAAAATAAATCAATATGGATGACTGAAATCCAATTCAGTGAACTAAAACTCCCTCAGATTTCTCTTGCATTTTCTTTTGATTAGGCTGACAGGAACTGAAGCTGAAAATGCTAAAACCCAACTTTAGTCTTCCACGTTGCACTTAGGCTACAATGATTTATTAGAGTACTTTTCTCTGTGCCTTGGGAGGGCTTTGATGGCTAGGACTTTCTGCAAAAGTGCAAGGGGTGTCCTGTGAGGGCTGAAGTAACTGAAGTAGGTGTCTACGCCTGGTCATAACAAGACTTAAATCTACTTAGTGGGTAAATGTCAATTGGAAACAAAGACGGTGCATAAAAGACTGTTTTCTACAAATGAGGAATCTGTAAGGAAGTTAGGATCTATACCTCAAGCAAGGGGCAAAACCAAACTCATTGCTCTTTGTTGCAGGCTTTCCTGCACACACCTTACTTGATGTACTTCTAATAATATGTTAGTGATAGCAGGCAGGGAGAATGAGAATCCCTAATCCCTACTGGCTTAAACTAGTCGATAATATGCTGGAGAAAAAGGAAAAAGAAAAAAAAAAAAAAAAGAAAAGAAAAAAAGAAAAGAAAAGAAATAAAGAAGGAGGGAGGAGGTTGTTGGTAAGGGAAGAATATTCCAGAAGCGTAGTTTAATCAGGCCTGGTCGAAAGCAAGGTCTCAGACCTTTATGTCAATTTAACACAGAAAAGAAGGACTGCAGAGTTTGGATGTCTCCCCCCACCTTAAATTATGGATGATTTCCAGGAGTTTCCTGCATAAAATTTGTCTAGAGAGAAAATATTGGTGTCAGAGAGGGGAAAAAACTTCTGATTCACAGAAAATGGAAAGGAGAGAGGCAGCTTCAACCAGGAGTTAGCCATCAATCTATTTCTTAGACACAGTCTTGGCAAAACCCGTTCTCCTGGTAGAACTTGCCTGGAGTAGACCAGATTGATTTGACAGTCTCTTAGCCTAATAAATGCTTGACCTCAAGGTCTGCTGAATTCACTAAATTCACTATGCAGAGTGAATTGGGAACCAATCACCTCAAGTGAGCATCCAGTTCCACAGCCCTCCCCTGATAAAGGCCTTGACTGCTTTCAGCCTTAGCAAGATGACTAGATGAAAGCTGCTCTCAGAAGAAGAAAGGTTAATCGACTACACTGCCATTAATCAATCACTTGGAAAGATTCAGCACTTACAATAGGTAGGTCCCTCTTCCTGCCAAGAGGTTCTTGCATGTTAACCAGGGACACATTATTTCCTCCCGTATGCAGGATGAGTAATAGACAGAAACAATCCAGACAGATGCCAGGTGTATGATCCAAAGCCAGCTGAAGTCTATAGAATGACTCCCAGCAAGTTCAATGGACTTGGATCAGATCTCAGAGGAAGACTTATTATCCGAGGCTTATACTGCATATGGATATTGAGCTACTTTTAGTACCAAGGAATCCTTGAAAAGAAGCAGATTCATTGCCGTTTTGCCTCCCTGTGAAACTATACTTCTTCAAATCATACTGTGCCCTATTTACACTGATTGTCAGATAAGGCTGACATCCAGCAAAGGAAAATTACCTGCCTCTGACAGCAGATAGACACACATACATTTCAAAGACTCTAAAGAGTACAGAAAGAAAAAAAACACCAAAATATCTCTGCAAACGTTTTTCTGGCCTTTTTGTAACTGCTCAGAACCAGGACGTTAGCTTTCTCAGGCAGGAGGAAAAGCCAGATCAACTCATAAAGTTGTGGAGGAAAAGGAGAAAATAAAATTGAAGAGATCCTGCCTTGAAGAAGAACAAGTGATGAAAAACAGCTCTAAGGACAGTAAGGCTGATGGAGCCAGAGAAAAAACAAACAGGTCAAAAAAAAACACTTTGAAAGAACCCCTGAATAACAGATATTCCTCTAAATGAGCATGTGCACTCACCATCAACATCGCTTGATGATGATGAAGCTCTGACTGTCCTTGATGCTCATCTAAGTGGGAAAAGTCTCAGGCTATTACAAATACAGGCCCTCCTTTTCCAGTGCTGGACAACTTGATTACATCTGCTACACACAATGACCAAAAAGCTGAAAGGCAAATATTTGAAACCAAAAGGTACACACCTTTACAACATACATAGCTTGGCTATTGCAAAGCCTGATAGAAACTTTTGTGTCTGTAAGGAATTGCCTGGAATTTCCTCAGTACCAGCCTTACTCAAGACATACTCCTGGCTGCACTTTTGCCAGCCTTCATTTATCTGACTGTTGCCAGAAGGTACAGGCTGCTAAACTCCTTGAGCAAACCTGCTGACTTAAAAATTTTAGATTTTGGAGTAATAATTCAGTTTTCACTACAAATACCTGCAGCAGTGAATGCAGACCAGTATCACAGACTGCACTTGTTCTAGCTACATGCATGCAGTGAAGAGTTGCCAGGTCCGTCAGGAGGCTGGAGAGCAATCCAGGTGCAATGTGCTGTTCTAGAAGCTCGATGAAGCATTCCAGGAAATGAATCCTTCCTCCTTATGTGATGACAACAAACAAAATACCAATGAGAGAGAATAGCATGGGGTTCACTATATGTAAGGTTGTGGGTTTTTTGTACTTCGATAAAAAGCTTTATCTGAGGAAGGACAGACATCTCAAATACAGATGTTCTTAAACATATAGTTCTTTGTCAGCAAACAGGTGTGGCTGAGAAAACCAATTCTCTAGTCTGCCCATTGCTGACTGTAAAAAGAAAAGATTCTGAACTGGTATCCAAGATGAAGCACTGATTTTTGGTTACAATAAGATTTCAATATCACCAACAGGCATAATAGTTATCAACTTACTAAGACAAATGGGAAGGCTGTTTCTCTCCTCGTTACTTGTATTCACATTACCGCAGGTGTAGAATCACAAAATCACCTTATTTTCTTTTTTTGGAACTACATTTTCACTGCAGTAAGTGCTATTTTAAAGGAAGGTTCCGTTATTAAATTCTTAACTGCAATGCCACAATACCAGCAGGTTCCATTGCATTTATCATTCTATAGGCATACAAAGAACCATAATCTCAAGAAGTTCTCTTGCCATATATGGATCCTGCTGCAGCCACAGAACTGAGAACAGATCCAAACAACAAGGGAAATGGTTCATCTATCACTATTCATTTCTTAACCCACAGTGGATAAGCCTAAAGCACCTGCAGCTCAGTATTAATGAACAAGTACACAGGTTAGTACCTCACCCATTTTAACTCACGTAATTTGGAACAGTATCCTACAAGGCTTAACTGTACAAACTTGGTTGCACTGAATTATGTTGCCTGAAGACAAAATCACTTCTGTCTAAAAGGAACAGAAGGATGGATGGCAGAGAAATGGGAGGAAAACCCTGAGTGCTTTATCGACCCAGCTGACATCCTAAGAATGGTAAGCCATAAAAATTTATTGAGAATTAGAAAAGTTCTTACTTATTGCTGCACCCCCAACTGTTCATGCCACAGAAAAACATAAAATTCCCTTAAAGCACATATTTAAAAATCTTGCAATTTTATTTGCATATAAAGGCTGCTAGATATATCACAATAAATTTAAAGAAACAACTGCTTTCTAAATTCCATTAACAAGTTAACATAAAACAGAACAAAGCTCAATAGCATTTACAGTGGTAGAACAGAAATAACTATCTGCAACAGTATTTTGTGCTAGCAAGATTGCATTTACACACAGTGCAAAATAAGAAAAAGGAAATAAAAAGACGAGAAGAATATTTAAATATAAAGGACAACTAAGCCTTATTTTAGTTAGGCTTGATTGTATCCGTTTGACTCTATACATGCCTGAACTATGACAAAGATTGAACTCAGGCTATGGAAGGCCTTGAGCACTTGGAAAATGTGTCACATCCTTCATAATTTAGATGTGCTGTACAGCATAAATTTGCAGATGCTATACTGGCAATATTAAATCCTAGCTTAGTTATAATGCACAAAAAATACATATATATATAAATTCATATTTAAAAGGAGTCCGCATTTACATTATTTTGTTTTTTTACTGCATGAAACGCCTGCTCTTTGCAGCTTTCATTCCCAGTTTTTTAAAGCTAAAATAATTTAAACACAAACAATAAAAGGCAGATATCACATACAGACCGTGGCTATCCATACCGTTCTTTAACGTACAAAGCAGGTAGTGACAAACAAACAACTGAGAAGTCTATTCTCCCCTTGCTGCATTTTACTGTGAACAGAAACAAGTTTCAGTACACGCACACATGTCAAGAGGCAAATGGACCCCAAAGTCTTGCCTATGCTATAAGTAAAAAAAAGAAAGGAAGAAAAAAAGAATATAAATGAAGAGATGACAAGCTAACATTTAGACCATAGGGAAAAGAAGACACTTAAAATAAAAACCCGACAGTAACAAAAGTTGTGCAAATTTGGGTGTTTTTAAATGCTGCCTATTTTTTTTTATTTTTATTTTTTTAGCTTATCATATAATACTAAAATAAGGTCTCTCACTTCTTAAAAGAAAGCTTGGCTGTCCTTTTGAGAACACTATGACAATTTACAATGGCAGTTTATTGAAAAACAAACTTAATTTTACAAATTCACAATGCTTTTCTTTCTTTCAATTTAAAATGAATGCTGCATTTCAAAAAAGCACAACTTCTAACTTTATCACCTTGTTTCGTTGCACCAGCAATTGACTTAAAAAAAAAAAAACAACAAAAAACCCACCCTGAAACAAAAACCCCACAGTTCTCCCTCCCAAAATACCCCCCACAAACCTTTTGAAATAAACATGTAACAGAATGCAAGTATTGTAATTAGAAAATGGCAGTTTATAGACCTTCCTCAGTTCCAAACGTGCAGCAGTGCTTCATGATCCTTGAGGGGTTGGAAGGTCAAATATAATTGGAGGATTGGTTGGTTGAAAGCTGACTGTACACGTTGAAGCATTGATGTACGTTGTGTAACCGTCTGTCATAATGCCATAACCTGTAGGGACAATGTGTCACACTTACTGTAACGTAAACAAACGATGCTGCCCATGGGCAGCTGCACCAAAAGCTTGTTGTGGGATCAATGCTTTGGAATAAAATTATATTAATCCCTTCAAAACAACATAAGCTCTTGAAAGCTGCCACAAAGGCTTGATTGAAAAAGCACAGCATACTGTATTTGAAATAAGAACTGAAGCTTTTGTTTTATGTATGCACATTTTCCCACAGAAAATCCTCCGCTGCAATTTGTTACAGCAAAAGCAGAGACAAAACCACACATGCACTTTTGCTAATTACTTAATTAGTGTGTTGTACTTTGCAAGCTTGTAAAGCCTGTCAGAAAATAAAAGAAACAGTTAAAGAACAAGAGATTTAGAACTTTCTTTCATTTAATCTAGAAAAACCATTGCCCTCACCAGGCAATAAATGAAACGTCGTAAGCTTTTCCCGTGATAGCCTTTATCATACAGGTCCTCACTGCAGGACTGCCATGAAACCTCAGAAATCTATTAGCATGAGCAGCTGAGGGCCCGGGGTTTTCTCAGTGCAGAGCAGAGCAGGCTGAGGGAGGCCTCATGGTGGCTGCAGCTCCTTTACAGGGAGGGCAGTGCTAAGCTCTGCTCTGTGTGACAGCAACAGGGCTTGAGGGAGCAGCACGGAGCTGTGCCCAGGAAGGGTTAGGGAAAGGCTCTGCACCAGAAAGTGGTCAGACATTGGAACACTCTGCCCAGGCTATGGTCCCAATCTACCAGTGTTCAGGGAGCACTTGGACATAGGGTTTGGATTTGGGGTGGCTCTGTGTGGAGCCAGGGGTTGGACTCGATGATCCTAGCTCTCTTTCAACTCAGGTTCCTCTGAGCTTCTATGATATAGTCCCATTCATAAATGCTGCTGTAAAATACTTCTCTGAATGTATAAGTGGATCTAACTAGCAAGTGTAAATACAGGTATGCTTTGCTTCTAAGAAGCTTTCACACAGAGCTGAGTCCGGCTGATTCAAAAGGAGGTTGCAGTTACAGTAGCCTAACAGGCAAGAGAATCCAAATATAAGAATAGACTAAACAAGAAGAACACAAAAAGATTAAATTCTTCATAAAAAGAGCATTGAAATCCATGACTAAGGAAAGGAATCTCTTGCTGTAAGCACAGTAGAGTGCTGGAGGTCAATGAACAACTACTAGCTTAAGCAGGAAGTTGAGGTGAGAGTTAAATAGATGATTGCTTTTCATTGTGGAGGGATGTTGACAACTTGTTCCCAAATAAAGCAAGAATTAGTGAACACTGATCACAGGATTTTTCAACATGTCAAGGATTTAACTGCACAGTAACAGTATGGCATCACTTTCAGGAGGCTGGAGACTTCTCACCCTCCTAAACATCTGGCCAGCAGTGCTCTTGTTTAGGACAAATGTGAGGGACCAGCAGTAATGCCTCTCCCTTCTAGCCTCTATCTTCTCTTCCACTTGCCACATAGGAATAGGATGGGATATAACAGAGGCCTGCACATCTGTAGAATTGTGGAATGAGTGGAACACACTACAGTGTCTGGTAAACAGAGTCACACCTGAATCTTCATTCAGCCAGTGTGTGACGCTATGATATGATGTGAGAACATTAATTTGTATCTGTGCAGAAGCACGGAAGCGTCTCTTCTTACAGACATTCTCTCAAGGACGTGGAGACAGAGCTCCAGTCCCATCAGTGCATAAGATCCATTGTTTTCGGCTGACATCCATTGAGAGCTTACAAAGAAATTAGAACAAGTCTGGGAAGAATGTGGCACAAAACGCGCTTTTTTTTATTAGAGGTTCATAGAGGAAGAGAACTTCCCACCGCTAACCCACAGGGGGAAAATGTTTTTCTTTTAAACCATTATGATACAGTACAGATCACTGCTGTCTGAAAGCTAAGATAAATCCAGCTACCCACAGTTTCTATCACAAAGAATAATCACTTCAGAATTGCTGCACTTTATTTATTTGGACTAGCAATTTTGATTTAGATCATCTCATGGTGGGAAAAACATTCTTTGTGGCTGTTTTTACTTATCAACCAGAAAAAAAAAATAACAACCAGGCATGATCAGACTGTGTGTAGCCTCCCTTGATTTAATGGAATGCAGTCTGTGTTCATCTAAGCTAGAGATGGATGAGAATTAATTGTATTGTAGAATAATGCTCTTAACAATTGGCTATTTCTTTCTGTACCAAAACAGGCATCATTTTGAGTTGCAGGGTCACAAAGACTTACATTCTCTTTCTCATACAAACTTCCTAATATTTGCCCCATGGGCACGTAAAACCTACAGAATCAGTTTAAATATTTAAATGTCTCCAAAATGTATTATATCTCTCATTCCCTCCCCCTGCCAACAAACAGCTTTATGTTCCTCATCTGGAACCGACAGTGAGCATATCTCTTCTTATATATGAGATTGCTCGAAGGTAACACATGCATTATGAACCGTATCACAGGATGCTTTTAGAAATGCATGCAAAGTGAGCTCTGGCAATGATATTTGCCCTCCTTTCTGCTTTTCCTTACATGCTGAGGGAGGTGAGCTGAGACAGTGAGTTGTCTTCAGTTTTCTTTTTTTCTAGCACCTTTCTTGGCTCTTGCACTTGGAATAATTGGACTAAGCTTCACTTTGGCTTGCATGTGTGGGGAATCTCATCTGTTTCCCTAACTAAGTTTGTCAAAATTTAAATTGCTTTCAAATAACCTGCATAGAACAACCTTTGCACAGTGAGAGATGTAGGTGGCAAAATGTAGCACACGTTCCTGAAACAGCCTGGTTTAATTCTGGCATAAATTTACAAAGTGCTGTGTGCGCAATCACTTCCCTCAGTTCCCTCTCTACTTTAGTCCAGTATGTCATTACTCATCCTTTGCAATGCACAGCTGATGTGTGCTTCTTTGGAACCGGCTTCAGATCAAAGAGAGAAACAGCAGCGCTCCTTACCTTCATGGATCCCACCAAAGACATGGAGTTTGGGCCTTACTCGCCTCTGCACTGTGTTTAGCAGTTCCACACAACCGACTCTCTGCAGCTCTTTTGGAACCCAGTCTCGAAAACCTGGAGGCAAAAAATGCAATCAATACTATTAATTTTCTCTATTCAGGTAAGGTTTCGCATAGTCTTTCAGGAAGTCATAATTCACTGAAGGTTTATTACATTATCTGCAGTCGTAACCTCTCCATTAAAGCACACAATGGCTTTTAAGAAGCGTTTCACTGTCACTTTGTCTTCCTCAAGATCACCCTCCTCCATCTGCATTAATATTTTTCTGGATGTGATTTGTTTTTTTAAACTATAGGCTTAAACTCATCTTCCACCTTGAAACCTTGGAATACTTATTCCCGGCATTGCTGCTGATTTTTCTTCCCTTTCCCCTGGCTCTCACAGCAGTCACCTTCCCAAGCCAGTGAGATGGCTATTCCAGAACAAAATAGCTGAGGAAGATCAGTTGTTGTACAGCCTGATAGCTGCTGCCACCTCAAACATTTAAAATAGTTTCCCAATAACTTCCATAGGACCATGGTCTGCAGGTGCTAGTCTTGTTCTGAGACCCCACTCACCAACAACAGGCAATGAGCATTCAATTAAAACATTCATTAGCATCCATAGCATTGAAATATTTCTATACAAAAGCAATTCAGAGCAGATGGATTAGCAACCCTTTTAAAACAGTACCTATGAAACACTATAAAAGCACTTGTGGGGTTAGGTTTATTTTTGGGAAGATAAGCAGATTAAAATTCAAGGCATTGGTTTTCAATATCCAGTGTGTTTCACTGTCAGTGGATGGTGCATCACTACTTTATCCAAGCAGAACACAGGTAACCCTAGTTAGCTAAATGGTATTAAAAGAGCTCCTTGTTACCAAGATATCAGAAGTGCATAAGTATGTTATTAGTCAAAAAGGTGTTTTTTTTGTTTTTTGTTTTTTTCCCTTTTTGTTCCTTAGCTCTGCATAGATTGCTGACTATTAACTTAGCTGTGACTACGTAAGACATGCATTAATTTCTGGCTCCACAGTCACTGTAAAACTGCAAGAACACAGAGCCAGCTAGGTAGCATTTAAATGCTGCTTTATAATGGCGCAATGCAATCCTGGTTACTGGTGGGGGCTTCTTGTTTACATTAAAGTCACTACCATCACAGAATTGAGTGACTACATCTGACCACCTGACCCCTCAGACATCAAAGGAACTGACTAAAACCATGACAAAATCATGGTCCATTAGCAGTAACAGTAATGAGTAAGAAGCTGATGCTTAAAAAGTTTCAAACGATTTAATGTAGGCTTTAATTACTTTAGATATACCCCAAAGCAAGCACACTCTTGCCTCTGCTGAACAACCTTCTCAGCATCTTTTTGAGAACTCTATCTCAGAACGAGAATGGAAAACAATTTAACTAAATGGGAAGACTTCAGCTAATTCATGGAAGAAAAGAACATAAGTATGCATTCAAAGATTGATCCAAAAGCCTAAAACGACTGCTTCACAAGTTTACTGTAAGTCAACTAGAATATGCAAGAGTAGGTTTAAAGACATTAAGTTTAAAAGGATATCGTCAAGGAAAACACTTGACTGTATGCTCTTGAACTTTTGACTGCGTACTCTCAAACCTTAAAGAAACATATCTTAATAGTGAGGAAAATGGTTCAGAAGTTTTAGTCAATCTCTGAAAAATCACATGGGATTGGGAAGTGCAAGGTGAATAATGCTCTGCAATGCAATGTCAAACTCTCACAGCTAAATCAGATACTTGATATTCCCTTATTTGAGCGAAACAAAAAATGTAACTGAAAGAAAACACCTGGAAGCTCAACAGTTCTGCTAACCCTAATCATCTCTGTGCACTTCTTAGCAAAAGGCTTTAAATCACAGCTCTGAGTTAGCAGGCTGTTACAATAAATCTTATGGCATTAATAATTTTGGGTATTTTGAAGGCAAAATTCTCATGGAAAAAAAAAAAAAAAAATCTCACACAGCTTTTGTTTCACTTACCAAGGGGAGGTCCGTGTGTCATTAGTATGTCAATGCCCTCAGGGATAAGGTTCCACTTGTCTAGCAAAGACTGACCTCTGGGTAGGTTAAAGCCCCATCCATTAAACCAGGGTGTCCTTTGGGGAAAAATAAGATGAACTGCATCAATGCAAAATAAAAGTCTCTTCTCCACTGTTTTTCTTTTCCTGGATTATAACAAGTTCTGCACTACAGAGACTATTGGCAAACAGCCTTTTCAATGGGAAAGCCTCTAAAGCAAACCAGTTCAAATACACACACGCACAAATCTGTATATTTGAATTAAAATTAATATCTCATGCTCTTTTTGTACCTCGAGAATATATGGCCTCTATCTGATGGAGAGAAAAACATTAAAGTAACAAAGCTATTACTGAAGTTTAAGTTTAGTGATGTTTAAATGTAAGTACTCTTATAGATAGAAACAAACAAAAATCAAGTTTCTGGAGGCAAGGGACAACTAAAGAAAAAAAACACATCTAGTAGATAAGAGTTCATTAGGTAGGCTGTATGACATTATGCTTATAAGCGCTCTGATATGTCACTAAAGTCAAACTTCCTTTGCCCAGTACTTTCAATATCAGAACACTTTCACATAACTTGGCTTTGAACTCCTGAACCTCCTAGAGATCCTGATCAATGTTTAGCCTTACAGTAACTTTTTAAAGGAGATCTTATCACTTACAATTCATTTAGGATTTCTTAAGAAAAACAGAGATCCTAATGTTTCCCCATCACAGCACAGCATTGCTCTGGGACATTTGTTTATCCATCAGGCCAGGCATGTAATGATAAAAAGCTTACTTTTACCAAGTGTTTTTTCAGCGTGTACTAGCAAAGAGAGTGGTTTTGATGGAGGTATAATACAACAAAGCCCTTGATCAGGTACATCCATAGCACAGTCATTTGTAATGGTGTTCACAGCTGTTACTAGCAAGCTTCTCTATTTAGCTGTTAGAATTACAATATTTTTGGTAGTATTCATTAAGGAAGTTTTAATTCCTAGAGTTTAGGTAACTATTAAACTAGGTTGCTTCATTGTCTACCTAGGATAGCCCTGTTCCAGCCCTAGAGAGTTCGAGCTACTCTTGTATTCTTCTTTGTACTGTAGTTCTGAAAGGAAAATTCACAGTTAAAAAATAAACCTTGCAGGAAAGCATACATGTTAAATAGGAAAGAGACCATTACTAGTTTTATATCACCTCATTATGTAATCTGCCTCCTGCACCCTCTAAATTATGCAAACATTCAATATCAAATATGCATCCGAG
Source organism: Coturnix japonica (assembly GCF_054131305.1). Lineage (NCBI taxonomy): Eukaryota > Metazoa > Chordata > Aves > Galliformes > Phasianidae > Coturnix > Coturnix japonica. The sequence continues at coordinate 6,585,743 of NC_140667.1, read as the reverse complement.
CAGAAAATTCCTGTTGAGAAAGCCTCTGCTTCATTTTTACTTTTTGCAGTTAAGGAGTTTGTTTGTGAGAGACGATCATTTGACCAATGAAAAGCTTGCATAGTTATAAGTGGATTCTGAGTTCCTGAAAGCCAGCAGTCCAGACAAACAGCAGGCAGTACCAGTACTGATGCAGGAAGGGCACTGGTGCCACAGGTGCAAGTCATAGACACCACACGGTCCTGCTGAGCCAATGCTACTTGAACACAGGAACTCATTTAATCTAGTAGACAGCCTGGGTGTTGGATGAATGGTATCAAAGACAGGAAAACTAATGTCAGTTAAGCGTTTTAGGCAAGCTATGGGTTCCTCATGCATAGCAAAGCAACTCCAGCTCTCACTATTGGCTTACTCTGCACCCAGTGAAATGCTGAGACAAGTTCTTATGCTGTGAAGTAAGGCGAGCACACCGCAGACTAGCTTTACACACAACTGAAATGAAATTGAAGCATGTGCTTTCATTTCAGCTAAATTACAGGTGTTCCTGCTTTTCTATGATTCACCCTTCTGAAACAAGTCTAAATTAGGTACGAATGTTTCCTTTCCTATCGTGTTCCCAGGATTTAACATATCAAGATTATCGTAGCCCCCAGGGCTGCAGTTAAAAGTTAAAATACAGTTTGACTAAACATTCAGCTGCTTAAAAAAATAAACACACGGCTCATAGATTGAACTTTTCACTATCAATTAATGATTCTTTCCCCACTTGCATTTCTTCTGCAGATAGTACTTTACTTATTATACCATAGTTAAACCCGAAACATGAAACCACGTCTGTGATCTCTCTGGAGCTCTTTGGAGACTGCAACCACAGAAAAGCCTCCATTTGTCTGCAGGTTTTTTATTTTATGTTACTCTTAAGCACTGAGGGAGGAGGAGGGGAACCTGAGTCCCCCTATATTCTTGCTCCATCAGTCTCTGTAATTAGCTGTGACTAACAGCTACCACGTGGGAATCCACTTGTAAGAAAACTTTCAAGAAGCCTTTACCATTGTGCAGCATGTGCACAAAAAAAAAAAAAGACAGTAAAATCCCTCTTTAATATGCTAAATATTTTCACAAGAAATAAAATAAAACTAAAAAGCGGGCAGGGTTTGACTGGAAGAGATTTAGGTTTTGCTCCCTGAAACAGATGCTTAGAACAGAGCAGTGTGAGCACCATGCCCTGGCTCGTACCCAGAGAGCTGCCAGGGCCCGGTGGCACTGCGGCATTTCAGGCCTTGCAAGAAAGCCAGCAGGGAAGGGCAGACCTTGCTTTGTGGCACAGGTTCAGCCTGAGATGAGATCACAAGGAAGGTCACCCCGCGTTTGCACTGTGCCATGTTACGGTGCAGGCAAAATGGAGTTGATGTGCTGTGAATCCCTGGAGCGTCCAGGAGCGGCTGCTCACCCCCAGCAAGCTGTGGACATGTGGAGCAAAGACAAGGCCTGCACTGCAGGCAGACAGGTTCCTATCAACAGATATTGGATATTCCACTCCAGTTACTGCCTCTCTTTGATTATGCAAGGTTAAATATTGTCAAATGCAACTTTGAAATAAACTAGGGAAAAGAAAATGCGCATGTAGTTGCACAGCTCCTGCAACATCTTTTGAGCCAAGTACTTGCTGGCACAGAGCACCCCAGCTTTAGGAGGACATGACTCCGAGGTTCTTTGCCTGTGATAAGTTGCAATCCAGTGCAAATAACTAGGAAAAGGCTAATTAGGCATTTAAACATGTATTTAAGGCATAATTTTCTTTCCTATCAAGTTCTAGTTAAGAGAGTCCAGTTAGCTGCTAGTAACAACTAGAGTTGTATAGATCATTTTTAAGTAGCCTAAAGAAAAGAAAATAACCAACTGTTGGAGTGCTACATGGGAAGCACAGACATAAAACCACGGGAATTAGGAATGAGAAATTACAAATGATTTTGTCATTTTACGTTTGACGGACCAGAACACTTCCTGGTATGCGTGGCACAGCACGACACGGGCCCTGCTCACACTGTGTGTCAGCCCATGGCCAGAAAGGCCTAATTGAGCCCCTGCTCTTTGCAGCCACGCTGCACTTCACAGCATCTTTCACGTGCCATGAAACTGTCACGGTAATTCTTGATCCCTGGCTCACTTGACAGCTCAGCCCTCCCCTGCCTGCAAAGCTTCCTTATCATTTAGGAATAGCAGTTCTGCTGGCACCAGATGTGTCACAGGGAATATCCTAATGAAAGGCAGACACCTGCCCCATCACTGCCCTCTGCAGTTCTGCATCTCTATGCAGCAATCCCACAGATCCCCCTCCACCTGGCATTTTGGAACTTACATTTTCCACAATTACAAGAATGCTTATGCAGCAGGCCACATACTGCCTTCACACCTCATGCCATGAGGCATCCACCTCAACTACCACAAAACCAAGGAGGAGAGGATTTTAAGTTTCAGGGCAAGACTCACCCTGCTTTCACAGGCGCACTGGAAGAACTGTCTGATGTGAAAAGCAAATCCCTGCCTTTAGAGGCAGAGAGTTCATCCTTCAGCAGGTGATCACATCTCCCTTTCCCCAAGAGACTTTTGTCTTTACTATATTACAATTAAAAAGAAAAAGAAGAAGAAGAAGAAAAAAAAGAAGAAGTGAGAGTGCATAAATTTATGATGCAAGTTTCAGAAAGCAAAGTCACAACAACTCCTTGGTGTGCAGATCTCAGAAGCCAGAAAGCCAAAAACACACAGGGAAACAAAAGACATAAGGTCATGGCCAAGTGCATCCCAGTTATACGAGAACTTGCCTCCTTCTGGAACACTTGTATTTTTAAGGGATGCTATCTTCCACTGTGTTCTTTCATTCCTCTTTGGCTAGGGGCTATGTGATCCCCAGAGCAACCACTCAGAAGATAAGTGTACAATGAGACCTTCTAGATAAAGGGTTTTCTTTTACTTCTAGTTTTAACTCTTAAATGCAATGATTTCAACAGTTACTCCTTAGCAGGAACACATTCTCTGCTTTTAATTTCCTGTATTCATTCATTTTAAGACTCCTCAAAAAGCTTCAGTTTTATCTTTAGTCCAATGAGTAAAGCACACAGCAGGCGGAAATCTCAGGCTGCTTCCTTCTGCAGGACAAAGCTGAGGGAATGCCTAATGTGCATCACAGCAGGACGCACTTCCACACAACCAACAACAAAATGCTCTGTATTTTGGTCTGCATTTAAAGTGAACTCACCAGCCTGGCTTAGAAGAGAGACTGGTGATTCTCCTTCAGCAGAAAATAAAGGATGGGGCACTGAACGTGCACTCCTAGAGTTGCTCAGTTACAGGACCAGCTTACACACCTATCTCCAAAGTGTCTATTACAGCCCGCATGAATGGTGCAGCAGGGCACTACATTAGCAGAAAAGAACCAGCAAAAAAACGAACCAAGCAACCAAACCAACACCTTTCAGTCTTCCTCCCCCACCTGTCTGCTGAATGGAGAGCTGCCTGCTGGGATGCACCAAGTGGGCAACAGGAGAAGGGGATCTGCAGAGCGCACATAGCCAGGAAAACAAGAGACACAGCAGGGCAAGTGCACAATGTACTACATAAGCACATTTTACAAGGTAAGAGCTGCTATAAAGACCTTGACACTTGCTTTCAGTGCTACAAAAGCATTTTTCATTAAGCTCTTTCTTATAGTGGGTATTAAAACACTTTAAAAAAAAAAAATATAATGGAACAAGGAAATCTTAAGGGCTAAATAATTTCCTAAATGTGCTCATTATAACATTGCGATTTTGCTCGTAAAGTTGTGGCATCTGAAAAGGACAAAGTCTAGTGGTACTAGCTGTTTGAGCTCATTTCCTCTAACACTTACCTACTGTGTCTCACTGGGAATGTGGGGACACTAATATACAAACTAAAGAAGCATTACAGAGTCCAGACCTTTGGGATTTTGCTTATCAGGCATCTTTAATCAATTGAAGCTCTCCTGGGGCAGCACTTATGAAAGTGGGTTACCAGCACTGCGATGATGTAATGGTATGCATCTTCTTGTTAGCAAAGCACAGATTTTAGGCACCTATGCAAGTGTTTGAAAAATAGAAGAGCTATGTTTTCAATGTTACCGGAGTCACAACAGCTGTTGGCATTTCTGCAGGTTTTCTCTGTCTCTTTCAAGTCATATACTGTGATTTCCAAACATTTACTGCTTCTCTAAATGATAAAACATTCAAGAGAAACAACCAACACGCATCCTCCCAAGTTTGCACACAATACCTTTTTCCACAAAGCAGCCTTCCACAAAGTGGCAGCAAGCACCTTGCTACTACAGATCTAGCGTGAATTAGTGTACTCCTTGCATCAAGCTGTTCTGAATTTCTACCTCCGATTGTACAGCAATAAAAAGAGGTTTTCACTTGGTCTCCTTGCAGAAAGAGACCTGCGCTTGGATCTTTGAGAGGTAAGAAATAAAAACAAGGTCTTCAGCTGCTGTTATTTAGCAAGTTCTTTAGATGTGCTGATCTGGACCAGATGATTTCCTAAAACAAGACAGACTCGGGTATAAGCGCAGCATTAGCTGTCTGTCTGACTGGAAAACGCTGCATGAAAAGAATTCCATTCATCATCTTGCAGTGCTTCCCTGTCTTGCACTCTGCATGTCTCTGCTTGTGATGCCTCAAAGCTGCTCCGCCTTTTATTGACAAATAATTGAGCCCCGGTTCCCAAACTGGCATCATCTACTCCTGCGCAGAAGGCAATCATGTAAAGGAAGACAAAAACTCACAAGGGTTTGAGAAACATAAGGCCAAAAGTGCTGGCTAATGGGAGGTTAAAATGCCAGCAGTGTCCTGGAGGATTCACAGGATAGGAAGGACAGCAGGACACAGAGCATGGGGATCCCTGAGGACAGGAAGAAAGAACATGCAGTGAAGCAGAGGTGCAGGCAACAAAAGCAAGGCAGATGGTAGAAGAGAGAAAGGGAACAGATGAGATTTTCAACTTTGCCTCAGAAAAATTTTGGATAAGTATCTAAATTGCTCATCAAAAAGGAAATCTCCAAATCTTCTGAGGCTTACCAATCTCTAGCCGTACTGCAATTATTTTATTTAGGGCTTTACTTAATGAGATCTGGGAGATATTTTAATATCCCAAAAATATGAAAATAATTCAAACTTGACTCAAGGGCTAATTTCATTTTACTTTTAAAAAGAACGGGACTACAAAGACCTATTAACAGAGGTGTCTATCAGACCTTGCATGATTCTGTATTGTGAATGATTGACGATGGCTTGAAGGATACACCTAGCTGTAAGTAAGGGGCAGCCTCATTTAGGTCCACACAGGACACTACATTGCCCCAGCTGCAATGGGGAAACAAAGCACACCATGCAGCAGCCTGATTTGCAGACTTGGTTCTCCTTCTTGAGCAGGCACCTCATCCCCTCCATCCCACACTTTTTGAGCAGGGTACAGCCCCTTAAGTGTCAAGGGATGCTGCAGTAGTCAAAGGAGATGGAAATTCTCATTATTTATATGGTAGAATTTTGTGATCTTTGTAGAAACAGAGGATGGAGTTATCTGCCTCAAAAGCTTCCCACAGCACAAAGTGAACACCCCCTCTGAAGGAAAGGGCAGAGGGAAGAAGGAAGAAGAAAAACCAACAACAGTTGGCTGAAATTTTGATCTGATTTTTCCAAATAATGCCTTTAACAACAAACAAGTTAAACTGCAAATGATCCATTAAAAAAATACTGTCAGATATGAGGGTTTATAACAAATACAGCTCTCAAAAGACATTATTCCTGCCTGTCCTAGTGGTGAATTAGGTTTGTTTCCCTAGGAAAGTCTCCAGAAACTTCATGGTTTTGGATGATACTTAAAACAGAATTCTTTAGCATCGCAAGAGTCTCTACAGTTCCTCTGAAAGTCAGTACTGGCCAGAGGAAAAGGTGATTGCTTATTCATTAATAAGTGCTAGGAACACAAACTGGATTTATTCCACACATATATACGTGTATATTTATGCAGTGCTTCAGCATCTTTATGTAACTTTATGTCTGCACTCCTTACTACTCTTAATATACGTAACTTAATGGCAGCATCATGAAAACAGAATTGTCCCCCAGAAGGATTATTATTGGCTGGAGAACTCCTTAAGATCCCCTAAGCCAAGGGAGCAGCTCATTGCCACCAGAGAGGTCCCAGACCCCGCACTACATCCACCACAGCTCCTTACCTAAGAGCTCTAGATCTTGCAGTTCTTCATGAGCTGATTCAACTCACTAAAACAGCAGAAAACTAACTAAAAAAAAAAGTAGGAGGAAAACAAGAATAATAACCCCAAAAAATCACAGACAAACAGAAGAAGATGAGAAGAGGGGAGATTTTTAGGGATCACTGCGGAACTGCCAGTACCACTGGATGCTACCAGCACTTTTGGTTTGTTCCAAGTCTGAGCTATTTTCAACTGGATGTAAAATCAATTACCCTTCATAACTCGATGAAAACAACCAACACAATCAGAAAGTTTCCAGGATCACAATACACAATTATTTGGTGTGTAGGTAGTGCATAAAACATCACGCCTAGACTTGAACTGATAATATTGTTTCACCATTCAGTTCTAAGTGTTATAAAATGCTCAAAGTTTCACCAAAAACTGTGACCCTGCATTGAAGTAAATACACATCATGGGTGCATGCTGTATATACATATGTAGATGTTATGAGTGTGATGTATATGTATATAAATAAATACATCTCCTGTTGCTCTGCCTGTGACAAGGAGTCCAGGTTGAGGAAATGGAAGACTGTACTCCCAAGTCAATGAAAACCAGGACTACAACAGCACTCAAGCACGAGCACAGGAATATGAGTTAACGTTTTCAGGTTCTTACCTGGAGGAGCTGTCTTACTTATGAGCCAATTTCACAAACCAATTAAAGTAATGCAGTTACTTGATCAACAGCTGAACACAAAGAAAAAAATATACATGGAAAAGGCTGAGAAAAAAAAGTAATATGAGGATCATAAAAGAAGCAGGAGCTGCTGAAAGGACTGCGGTGCATTCAGCATTGCAGAGGTAGCAGCAGCATTACTTTAATTGAAAAGGATCTGTTTAAGCATGGGTCACTCGCTTTTGTTATCTCTGAGACCATTAAGCAAAGAGCTCAGGTTACATGCAGATCAATTTATGCAACATTTAATTTTAGGCTCACCCACCCTCACGACGTCCCTTCAAAGAGGTCTGTGGGAGATGCAGATCACCACAGACCAAACGAGGATTAATTTAAATGTTTGGGCAAAAAAAACAACAGTAACAACAAAAAAAAACCTAACATGAAAACCTTAATTAGAAACCAACTTAGTAGAATCTTTACCTCAGTATCAGAGACTTTGCCTGATCAACAAAATGGTCCTCGAGCTCTATCCAGTTCTCATCTTGACCGAGAGGATTTTCACCTGCACATCTCTCCAAGGCAACACACGCAACACCTGATTTCCCTCAAAAGAGGGTTAATAGCACATAAGTAAGTGCAAGCAAGCAGCAGGGGAGGGAAAAAAAAAAAAAAAAAAAAGAAAAAAAAAAAAAAAAGAAAAAAAAAGAAGAAAAGAAAGAGGCAGGAAAGATCTGATCTCTCTCTTCTAGCCAGGAGCATCATAGGATGTCTCTGCTGTTGTTAGAGCTCCACAACATCATATTCATCCCTCTACGTAATATACAGGTGTGGTTCTTAAAAAACACATTTCCAGAGAAAATCTGTGAGCTCCTACTCCAAGTTCCCACCTGAAGTGAGTTTTTGTGATGACTTACAAGCCTATGAACTGGTGGTTTATAATAGAAAGGAGGACTGACATTTAAATAGAGCGGCACTGGAATAATGGCTTTACATTAGTATTTTATGGGAGGATGAATAACCACAAAGTTAGCATACTGTCTTTTCTGGCAATAAAAAATCTATTGAAAACAAAAGGTCATTTTATTTGATAATGTAAATGAATTGGATTTGTATTGTATGGTCACAAGAGTGAAGGAAAGATTAATTCTTAGAGAAGTCAATATATCAGGATAGCTAGGATTGGTTTGTTTTTAATTCCTTAACCATGTCGGAAAGCCCGAGGTTCACAACCCACAGCCATATATTGCTGTACTCTCCATTTTAATACAGGCCCCGGACTTCAGTCGGATCTGATAAAAATCTAGAACTTGCAGTAGGCCATTATGTGGGCAAACTATTCATTTTATATTCACCTCCTTGTCGTGTCAGTGCAGAGGTCATCTAAAGAGGGGGCCTAATTAATCAAACTGTCAGAGCCAATGAGGAGGAGCATGTTAATAGGACTTTTATTTCACCCAGGAAAGCAGCGGTCTGACAGGAACCAGAAAATATGGCCTTGATGTTGCTGTTTATTAGCAATGCTGAGATCAGTGGTAATAGGTGCCAAGCAGCTTATGTTTGATAAAGTGCTGAATGTCAAGAACCTGCACCAACTAGAAATTAGACTGACAAGAGGCAGGAATCTCAGTATATTGATAGCTGCTGAGAGGAGAGGCACGTTGGATATCATCACATAATGGGAACCTGCAGAGGCTGCAGTCTAAGTTCTTCAAAAGTGAAACAATCCCAGCCCCAAACAACAAAACAAACAAACAAACAAGCCACTGCCATTTTCCAGAACTTAAAGGCGAGGCTTTAGTTTTGGTTTGGTTTGGTACACTCCGGCCTGGTATACATAAGCTAACATAGCCACACTGGCACAAGAGATCTTTAAGCTTGGTACAGCAGTGCATAACTTAAGGGGGTCGCCTGGATGGGATTCCATGTTAGCAAAAGGCTGGCACGTTGGTGCTGCCTTAAAGAGAACTGGCCAGATTTCCTGCACAGATCAGCTAATAACAAGTGAGGACAGTGCAGAGGCTTCAGAAGAAGAAGCAGGTAAGTCCACACACCTCTCACTCTGTTAGGCTATGTACTCAGCAAGTTAATCCCTGGCCCCATCAAACACCATAATACTGCTAGCATAAATGCGGCCTTCCCACAAAATGGATGTTCTTAAACAAACTGCACACCCATAGTAAAGAATAAAACAAGCACATCTAAAAGGGAGTGAGTGGGAGACAGAAGAGATGCTCACAGTTTTTGAAGGGCATTGGACTCATTTTAGCAGCAGCCACAGCATTTGCTGTGTGGGTGATATATGTAAAACCTTGAATTAATTATTTTAGTAATACACCTCTACACGATTCCTCAGTCTGCAATGTATTTTATACTTCAGGCCATGGTAAGTTTTATAATTAACTACTTTCTCAAGCCATTTTAATTAATTTTTTTTCCAACACCATTATTTCCAAATGAAGAGAGAGCTAACATTAAATAGCTTTCTAAATAGAGTTCTGCAGGAACATACTCCTGGAGGATAAAACACTCAGAACTGGCAATGCCCCTGGGAAGGTGTAAGCAGGGAAAGGAAATAAACTGCTAAGGGGAACCTCAAACCCTGATGGGACACGCAAATGACCTGCCAAGGCAAAATCTTTCTTGGTGAAAGAGGAAGGCTGTTGTGTTTACGGCTGCTGCCACGGATCCAAATATCCTCATCCTGAGTTATCTTCTTGTTTTTATTTTCTCTGAGAACATTCCATTGTCTGGGTCTTCCTCTTAGAGCCAGCAATACTAAAATTGGAAGCAAACAATGCAGAACTGAATTAATTCTGTGGCCACTCACCACCCTGGCTCAGCCTCCAGGGCAGCCACGCTCCAGCCCCAAGCTCTCGGGAGGCTGACACAGAGGCACTAACCAGGGCAGCTGTGCCTTTGTCATGGGGACGGCTGTCCTGTCAAGTGGCCTCTCACAGAGACCAGAAAGATATGCAGTAGGGTTACTGATCTTGGCTGGATTTTAAACTGCTGAGCGTTAGGGTGTATAATAATTCCTTCTTTGGTGGCAAACTCCTTTTTCAAACTGTCTGCCTTTCCCCTGAGCCTTCCCTGCTGCTCTGTGCTACGTGTATCGCTGCCTTCTCTTGGTGCCAACACTGAGATGTGGCCAACCACATAACCTGTGTTTAAAAAGAAACAAATGGGAATATATTCTCAGTTACAGCATTCGGACTTTCAGCATCACGAACAAGGGACTGGAGAATGGTAGCACTGCACATAGCATGGGGAATTCAGGGCAGGAACTACTCCCTTAGTAGCAAAACCCACTTGAAGCCATACCACCAAACAGCTTTAAAGAGAACAATTCACCCCTACTAGAAAAGAAAAATAATGAAGAATAATTAGGCCACTTCCTAACATTCCATTGTAGATAATGCCCTTTCAAATGATTAAAATTACATTGATTTTCCCTTACAGTTTCATACTTCCTAATTTAAACAAATTGAGGCACAACTCTGTATTTCACAGTAAAGGTGTCAGGTTGAAAATAAACATACAAAGATAAAACATGGTCCAAACGACCATCTTTTGGAAGCTTAAACAGCTGTCCTCACAGCTACAAGAAAAACAGCACTGCGTAAAACCTTAATGGCTGTGAGCATCACTTTTGCATTTCTTAGGGACAGCACTGTTTTTATACATTGGATCTGTGTATTACATTTGTTTCAGCATTAGCATGCAAAGCAGAAAGTAGCACCAACTCAGAACTGTGTTAATTGAGTAACTTATAAAATAAGAAAAGTACTATGCGGTGGTTTTTCTGCTGTTGATAACTTATTACTTTACCATTAGCATAGTATTTTATTAGTGTTAGGATTTTATTAGCTAGATTGTACTGTTACATTACTACTGGGCGGGGGGCCATGCTTGTATTTACTATAATCTCACACCTTAATTTATGATATGGGTGCAGTCTAAGCATGGGCAAGAAAATGTTTCTTCAACAGCTCTGTAAAAGTATACTGTTAAAAGTGCTTGCCTAACAGAGATATTGCCGCTAATTTGAAACAAAAGATCTCCATGTGAATCCTGGTGACGCTGCTATAGGAACCTTATTTATAGTATGATTAAAAAGCAAAAGAGAGAAAAAAAAAAGGGGGGGGGGGGGGGGGGGGAGGGGAGGGGTGTCTTACAGACTCATTAAATCTAAGTCTCAATTAACTACTAGGACATTTTTACAATGGGCTTACTGACATACGATGATAAATGTCTGTGTAACATCCTTCAACAGTAGCCCCGACTATACTCATAACCTCGGTGTGTATAAACACTGCATCGGTTATAACAATGTGCTGCCCTGAATAGGAGGAAGTGAAGTAACACTGAATGCATTCTTACTGACCAAACCTGCTCTTTGCTTTAGTCGTCTTTTTCTTTTTTGCCCCCATTGGTTTCTATTTTGTTAGAAGCGACTGCTTTGCTTTGTCTTCTCGGTGGGAAAAGTAATCTCACTCTTAAAATTATGAGAATTCAGAAGCTGAAGTTTTTAAATATTACCCTGTCCCTTTGAAATTCTGACCTAGGCAGAAAGGTTTCCTGAAATTTGATTCTTTAGAGATAAAAGGGTTGGCAATGGGATGAAAGCAGCCCAGCCCTTTTTTCCATGTCAGAGCAATGAATGGAATGGCTTATGAATACATGCAACTCACCCCATTCAGGAGCCACTCTGGTGCCTATTTGTCCTGAAATATCAGTGTTGGGTTACTGTGCAAATCAAAATAGCTGTCAGACAGCATGAACTTGATTCACAAGACCAGCGAGGGCTAGAACAAGCTTTTGAGAAACTTAACAAACTTTGCAAAGGAAATGCATAGTATTTAAATGAAGTGAATGGTGGTTTCCAGATACTTTACAAACTGTTACCAATTGTAACTGAACGGGCTCCATTGCTTTCCTGTTCGTGGCTGGCCTCTGATTTAATTTCACATAAAATGATATTGCAAAGCTGGACATGGTAAACCTACAGCATTTACACTGGAGACCCGGGTCTGACATTCTGTCTAAATGAAATTTCCCAGTTGTCCCAAACACTTTTTATCTTATTTCCATGCTAGCAGTTTGAAATGTCACTACATATTGCCACAGTGACAGATGAGGAAAAGCACAAGAAAGCAACCTAGCTGGTTTCTCCAACAGATTCTGCATGGCAAATGCAAAAAAATTTACTTTTGCTCCACTTCTTGGTTCACACGCCCAGGTGTTAATGGCACCAGAGGTTTGGAATGCAACTTTATGGGGACTGAAATATAGATCAGTGGTTAAGAATGCTTTGTATGTATTTATATAAATACACACGTTATTAAAAACAGCACATAGGGCCACACCTTGCAAGCAGTTTTTACTTCACTACCACAAGGTATTTCAGTAAGGTTAATAAGAAACTGATAGCAATAAACCCCCTAGACTATGAGGCTTGAGGAGTGTAGCCACAGTGCATACCTTATGCGGATTAACAGACTGAGGCATGGATAGCATTGATGGAAAACTTAAAGAAAGTGTCCTTCAGAAAAACATGTTTGAGATGAATGCCCCTCTCTATAGGCCTGTCTGTACCATAGAGCTGGGAACTGCCAGAAGAAAAGGAGGTGGGATAACACTCCCATCTAGAAGCTGCTTACTCTCTCTTCCAGGTAAGTAACAGCATTCCCTCAGTGAGGTGAGGTGACTTACTACTCGTGGCAATCACTCTATTTGAGCAATGCTAATAAAAAAAAAAGGAGCAGTGAGCATCTGTATGCAGCATCCTCCACCAAGAAACATCCAGTACCTGTATCAATATGTGCAAAATGCTGGTCTCATTGAAGTCAATACTTAAAATTTCACCCATGATCTATTTTTCAATAAGCAGCCTCTCGCTGTTCTGCTCTTTTCTAGTGCTTTGCTTCTGAGAGCAAACGAGATATGAAAAGGTGCATTTCTATTAGCAACATCCACTTTAAAACCTCACTTTTCACCCCCCTATATAAGGCTCTGCTCTCATCCATTCTCCGATGGATGAGGTTTTTCAGCCTCCATCTGCCTTTATCCTCACAAGAGATCATTTTGACTATGACAATATCCAACTGCGTTAAAAAAACCATAGGTCAGCATGGACTCTTATAAGCATTAGGAAATGAACTTCTGAGTGGCAGAGATAGAGTAAAAATAGAGTTCACCAGCACATTTTGAATAAATTTCTCAGAAGATAGAAATTGCACAGCTATGTGAGCAGTGTAGTACAAGTGATGCCCCAGATGAGCAGAATCTTCTACTAGTCAGATATACAAGGCATTAGGAGTATATTCTCAGAGTTTAATAGTGAGATACATCTGAAACCTTCCGTTTCCTGGGATGCAGGATGTTGCCTGCCCCATGAGATACACAGCCCAAACTCACCATCCCTTCCCTGCTGCTGGGAGGTAGAAGGGGGGAGAGAAACAGAAGACTAGGGGTGATGACTTCAGCTTACATGATACGCTGCTGGTTAAAGAATTTCCTCAGAAAGCAGCAGATATTAAGTGGGGGTAGAGGTGGGAAGAAAAAGAAAAGAAGAAAAAAGAGGAAGAGTTTCATCAATGCCTGTAGGCAAGGCAATTAAGTCTATGCACACAAATACATATATCTCAAAAAATACCCTATGTTCTGTGCTAAACAACTGCAATCGAATAGAAACAAAGTACAAAGAAAATGAATATGATTTCATATGATGTTAAAGCAACTGGAAATACTTGCACGTCAAAGCATACAAGTCCTCATTGATCTTGGTTGTCAAATGAAAGAGGAATATAACTGCCGCCTGCAAATACCACTCACCCTTTAAGAAAAGTCACATTTATCTTCCTGTTTCAATGTCTAATTGCTTCACCACAGCTTGTATTCCATCAGACATATTAGCAAGGTGTTTAAAATACAGGCTATAGCTGGTTGTCATCAGGAACGTGCTTTCCACAGTGCTTAGAACTGCTATGTGCCTGCAGCACCATTTCCTTGCAGAGGTGAGTTTACCCCTGCTGCATCTTTATTTCTTACAATGCACCAGAAACAAACACAAGCTATTATTGTTAGGTAAAGTGAATGCATGCCTACTAATACGTCTGGTCCAAGCTAGCTTGTGGAGCTCCTTTACAGGCAATGGAGAGCACCAACCCTTGTCAAGAGACATTCCATTCCACTTGTCCACAGGCTGATGCTTGAGGAAACTGAGAAGGAATGCAGGGGCTGCTTTCTTTCACCTTTAACTAAAAGGGAGCTGAGCAACTCAGCTTGTTTTACATTCTCAGCTTTTAAATGAAAAAAGAAAAAAAAAAAAAACCCCACAAAAAAAAACCCTCAACAACCCCACTGACTTTACCTTAAGGAACATCATGAATATAAGCAATAAAACTTCCACAGAAAAAGTGGTAAGAAAGGGGTTTGTTTGCGTGAGAGTGTTTATATATATACACACACACATACAGCATGTAACATTTGAAGCCTAAAAAATGTGCATTTATACACCAGCTACTAGCAATACCAAAAACCCTTCAGCATGTATAAGAAGGCAACAGTGATACTGCTTTTAAGCTATTTTAGTAAAGGACCTTGACAAGCTTCACATAAAATATTCAGCATTGGTGCTTTCAGGTCCACACAATCTAACTCAAAAAGCTCTCCATCTTCAGCCCACATTATGTACAGGGTTATTATAAAGGTGCTGCGTGGATTAGATGTTTACCCTTTCCATCTGCCTCTCTGAAGTGTGTTAGCACTGAACCGTATCACAAACACATGCTAAAAATTCAAAACTAACTTTTTTTTCCCTACTGTAAGAATTACAATTATTTGGTAAAAGTTGTAGTAGTTTGTAAGAAAACTGCTATGGAGGAATTTCAGGTATAGCTTCAAATAGTTACGTTTCCCTCTCCAGTATGTGAGGCACAGCTAAAAAGCAGACGGGGCTGTAAGAGTCGTCTCTATTTATTCAGACCTCTGATGTCAAACCTTATTGGCTGTGCCTTTTCCTGGGAAGGCTTTTGTCTTCCAAATTAATTTTTGAAATGAAACTCCAGCTTTGTAGAACTGAGGAGCCAATGCTATTGATTTCAGAGGGAGCTGGCTTTCATCCCCCATCTTTCATTATCACCTACATAATGAACAGATACCTTCTCAAAGCAATACTTTTTAAAATAAGACACTTTTGCTGGCAAAAAGCAAAAGTCATTTCAGAAAATAGACTTTTCTATGTTATTTAGATTCCAAAGCTGGCATTGGGATGGAGATATGGCTGAATTGGACCCCTGCACTTCACGATGTAAATCTGTAGTCCTTAGACAAAAATTCAAGTGCAGCATTTAAATCTTTCTCATCTGTTGTCTGACCGAGATCTTCAGATCAAGCACATAACTTAATGCCTACTGAGATGAATAGAAAAATCCCACTGGCTTTAATAAGCATTGGATCGCAGTCAGAGGACCAGTCAGAAAGTTATGTAGGACCTAAAAATGCAAGCTGGCACCTAGCAAGTTTTCCAAAGAACCGATGCAGATGCTGAGAACACTTTCATGACCGAGTGCTTTCAGCATGGATTTTAAGGACAAACAGATTCTCAGTTGAACCACACAAATTCTGCCAGCTCAGCATGAAATCTTCTAGTTATCTTAATTTTCCTTCCAGCTTCTCTACATTCCTGTTTGGGACCATACTACTCTGACATTTTCTTTACGCCGTGTGTCATTGGAAATTTGGTACCTCTCTTACAATCCTTTTTCTCCCTTTGGTGCCCTTGGGAGTATTCTCTTTGACAACAGAATTCTGTGATAAAATAGAGACTAATAGCACTTAAATTCTACTCACGTTATGCAAAGATATTTTAACTTCTGTTGAACTCAAGCTATAGGAAATGGTGACTTCAAACTTGACTTGATACACGATATGGTCACTGAGATACTTCCTATAAATATTTTAGATGGTAATTCTATTCTTCTCAAAGAGAAAATGATTTAATTACCAAGGTCTTTTACTCACATTATTCGTGGAAACATACTTTTGTAGCATATTTAAAGCTAATAAATTATGAAAAATCAGTTCACGCAGGGTAACTAGCAGAGATAATTATTTGAGTGTTCATTGTGATGACTATAGGAAACTTACATTAAGTGCTGTGTTTTATAACAGGGTACCAAAATCAGGTACTACTACATAGGCAAGAAAACCTTCTACAGTCCTGACAGATTCAAAACAACTGTAACCTCATCCTCCAGCTCCCTTGTTAAAAGCCAAAGGCACACTTCTCTTTGCTGCATCAATAAAGCACGGCCATCACAGTCGATTTCCTGGTGCAAAGCACACTCAGGTCAGCCTGCTGACTTATAAGACAAGAGCTATGCATGAACATTCATAAATATGGTTTGTCATTGTGTATGCTTAATAATCTAACACTTAACCTTTATGCATATAGAATCATAGAATCACAGGGTTGGAAAAGACCTACAGGATCACCTAGTCCAACCATCCTCCCATTACCACTGCTATCACAAGCCACTAAACCAGACACCTCTTGAACACCACCAGGGAATATATATATATATGTGCTAAAATCCCTAGATGAACAATATCTTGATTTGACACTCATTTACAATGACTGCAAATAACAGCTGCCACTGAAACTATAAGTTTGCCCACAGATTCAATTCCTGGTGATGACTGGTAAAGCACTTTTGTATTTCCCTGCTGCTGTTCATGCATGTAGGGACTAAACCTAATCACTTACTGCAGGGTTGTTGCAACACATTTTTTGCTAATGGTAATGCTACAAAAGTGTTTGAAATCTACAAAAGTGCAATCTGAAGGCTGGGAACAAATGCTCACCAAATTCAAGGAAAGTTGAAGTTAGCTCTGGATATCACCTCGTATACAAAGTACCATTTCTTTATAGCTGACAAAATCTCACACAAGGAATTACAGGCATGTTAGTGACTATCCATGTGAGTTCCCCATAGAAAACAAAAAAACCCCAAAAACAAAACACAAAAGAAAATATAAGAATGCTGAAAACACAGTGAGAAAGCAACAACAGCAGGAAGATATGAAACCTTTCACAAGCACTTAAGTACAACCACTGACACACATTCAGGGGGCTGTATCTAACAAACGCTGTTTATCACCCAGAAATCTGCAGCATGTGCAAACCAAGCCTAGAAGCAACATCCACTGACAGGACAAGGATTAACAGCCTAAAACTTGTATGCAGGAAGTTCTATATTAATGTGCAGAAGAACTTCTTTACGTGTGATGGAGCACTGGAACATACTGTCCAGAGAGATGTGGTGAAGTCTCCTTCTATGGAGATATTCACACATCCGCACCACCTGCACTATTATTGTAGCTAGGATATTACCTTTTGTTCCCACCAATAGTTACCTCCTGGTCATTAAAAGAAAGAAAATCGATGTGGCAGATCAACTTATAATGAACTTACAGACCATGCTTCCAGAAGTGATAAATACTTCTAGAAAGGATAATTTGGAACAGCAACAGAAGGAAAACCTGGATTATCGTAACAAGACAGAATCTCTTCCTGACCTACACCACTGTAAGCTTATTCCTCTAACAGTAAGATCCACACTGTAAGGGCAGCTACTACACAGTTCTGATTACTTAAGCCTTTTGATGTCCAGCTGCAGCTGTACTCAAGTTCATCAACTTCTCTCACAGAGCCTCCAACCACTCCAGCATGTAAATACCAAAATTTAGCTTACTAGATACAGTTTCAGCTGTCAATGTGATGACTAGTTATTGTTACCATTTTCTCCGCTATTTATGATGCAAGATATGATACAGCTGATGCCTTCACTGTAACTCTTGCAAAAGGCTAAGTCTCCAAAACCATTTTTTTGCTTTACTGATTGGTTGACTCCTTGTGCAAGACACTTTTAATAAGTTTTCATGGGAAATGACATTTTGGAACACACCATTATGATAACTAGCAACTAAAAAATACAAACATAATGAAATGCCATTCAGTTTTCAGAATATGGCTGATATCAAGCTCACAAAGAGACGGGATGGGGAGTGGTGGTGGGGGTGTTTAAAATAGTTTGACATGCGGCTTCTCTTTGCTGTTTATCACAGATACACAGCACTAGATGGTGGGGGAGAGATTAACTTACTTTTCTGGCTTATTTAATTTCTTTTTTGAGTTTGTACATCAGGATTTTTATGCTATCTGACATACACGGTACACTTACTGCTGCTTTGGATAGCTATTTATCTTCAACATTTAACTGCAACCTGTAACTATCCATACGGAGACTGAACTTCCAATGTAAAAATAATGAATGTTCTAAGAAGTGAGCACTGTTCAGTCATTGCTAAACTTAGAAGGCAAACCACTGAACTGGTAGAAGTCCCCAAATAATCTTTTAGAAACAGTTTGCTGAGAAAAAGAAAATTATACTGGCTTAGTGTCTCCTTTTGGAGCAAAGAGAATACATTTTTAACTTTAGCCTACACAAATTTATGCTAATATTTAATTAAAATGAGGAGAAAAAAAAAATAGGCTGGGAATTGGAAGAAGTAAAGGTGCCAACAGCAATTTATGAATAAAACCTCGGAATGAAAGACTAGGGCCGCTATCTCTGCAATCTGGAAAGACTAGCTTGACCAGGAACAATAGCTGTTAGAAACTGAGACAGAGGTAATACAGGTAGGTGGGCTACTGCCCACAGCCCTCCCCACTACCACCAGTGCTTCATCCTCCCCCAGCCCTGCTCCCTCCTCCTCAGCAGCGTGCCCTCCTCCTGCACCCTGCTGCTACTTCTCTGCCTTATCAGCTCAGGAAGAAATTTCGGCAAAACTCTTCCTCTGGTCACCGATATCTCTGGGAACCGAATCCATTAAGATATTTCTGTCCCCTCCTCATGCTATTTTAACTGGCTGGTGTACAGGAAGGAACTGATAAAAATAGGCTTACAATGCCCTTACAGATGAACAAGCAAGAGGCTTGATTGTGATTGATGCCTGAATAAATATACAATAACAGGCCCTACATTTCATCACAGCTTTTGAAAGAAGGTAGGAATAAGTGTCAGTTTTCACTGCCTGGATTGCAGCTTTCTTTTCTCAAATACCTGGGAAGGGCCTTTCAGAGAAGACTGAATCTCCTAGTTCAATTTTAAATAAAAAGCAGGAGGTAGCACTAGTAGACAGGAGTGAATGTTTGTATTATGGTAAGTTACAAAGCTGTGTTTCTTCCCATGTGAGATCCGAGCCTGAATACAAGTCTAAGTCCCTCTGAAGTCTAACCCCCCTTTCCAGATCCTCCATAGGAGAAGCAGGCACCATGAAGAAGCATGAAAGCATGTGGCTTGGTTTCAGAGCAAAACAAGGAGCACAGGGATGGGGCTGCTGTGATCACTGTGAGCTCATCAGCTCCTCAGAGAAGTTCTCTGCATGGCTGAAGGCAGAGCCAGCCTTCTGTTTTTCCCTATTACATATGGAAGGCAGGCCAGGCCTGGAGCACTGTGCCCTCAGCCACAGCTACAGGGCTGTTCTTCAGGCACTGTGGGGTCTTTGAGCCACACAGGCACCAATTAGAGGGGCATCACATTTCCAGCTGTCATCCAGGCAGCTTTCTCTAACTCCACTGTACTGCAGCATAGACTCATGTCTGTATTCTTTTAATCCTTTTAGATAAACTATTATTCAGTGGTGCCTTTATCATACCAAACCAAATTTTCAGGAAGCAAACTCAATGCTCAACTGTCATTAACCTTCCTTTTTTGGCAGAAGAGGGCTTCAAGTGTCCTGAAATGACACATTATCAGCTATCACTTCAAGCACCACAGCTATCTATTCCCCTTCTCAAATCTGCTCATTCTTATCCTGCAAGAAATAGACACCTACTTAACTTTCCAGTGATACAATCCAGCAACGTGCTTAAGCAAGAGCACATACTTCAGAAGGAGGGCCACCGGATTCCTTGAAATCATTCATGAAATTCTGCACCTGGTCAGTACCTTGCTGGATCACCTTACTAAAAATAAGCACCAGTAACGCTTGGCATTTTCACACTACTTCCAGTGTTAAAGCCACTGTCCAAGCAGCAAGTAGACAAGTGTGTATGCAAACATTAATAGCCCCGATTTGCAGCTGAAGAAATGAAGACAAAGAACCAAGATTCCCCCACGGTCCCTGTGAAGCCAGGCAGTGCCACAGCCCTCCCCATATGCTCAGCCCTTCTGGCGTCCAAGCAGCCCTTTAGCTGGGAGCATGGCGAACATATGTGGCAGCTGCCTGGCAGTCTGCAGTTCCACAAAAAATCTTGAGAAAATCAGCTCCACCAATTGCTGCAGTTTGCAACAATTTACATAGATCAAATAGCAAAAATAAAAATGGTCACATCGTTAGCAGCCCAGCATCATTCAAAAGATGGCCAGGAAGACCGGGTCTCCATGAAGATACTTGTTTTCTTACTTGTATAGTAACTGTGCTAACTATTGAATTCAGAGGCATTTCTTACATGATGCATGTGTGCAGTGTCTTTTTTACAGGGCTGCAGAAAACCACCCTTTGGCTGAAGGCAGTGATAGGCCTGACTGTGGAAGGAGATGTGAATTTATAGCTACAGCTCCAAAAGAGACTGCCTTTGGAGCACCGCAACTCAACATTACGTAAACGTAGCACACTGCTAAGGAGTGACACACACATTGTTTCCTGGACTGCCCCATGGGACTGGAGGACACCTCACCACTGATGTCTGCCTAGAGTTCCTTCTCTTCTCTGTGCCAGGAGCCCGTGACCCAGCAGTTCACCTCCTGAATAAACCAATGCTTTTATTGTATCTCCCTCTCACCCACTTATCCTTCTGAAAACTGTCTGAATTGAAATTATTTCACAGCAGGTGACCTGTGTACAACTGGCTTTCAGAGACATGCATAAGAGCAAATCACATGGATTTCTGATGTGAGGGTGCTGTAACTTCCTAATGGATTTCTCCTCAAGAGTTCGACCCACTAAAAATGTAAGCCAGACAAACAATGTTGTTTAAAAATATATCACGGCCAGCTCTTAATGCCTGCTTTATGCACAGTGCACTTCAGTTTAAATGAAACAACCTTACGTTCGAAGTACAAGCAGACACCAGACCTGCCCCTCCAGTTCTCACCATTCATTATTAGCAGATCTCACTGCAGCACTCTGTCCAGATCCACAGTTCAACAAGCCAATAAACCCCTTTTCAGGGTCGCCAGCACTAGACCAGAACCAGATCAAAACCCTGCAGCAAACCCCAAAACAAGGCACCGCGGTACCAAATAGCAGAGCAGCATAAGCTCAGCCAGTTCAGAATGTTAAATACAACCAAAGGAATAACCCCATCTCCCCCGAAACCAGCAGACTGTGTTGTACTCTGGACTATGAGTCAGAAATACATCTGACCTGGGGCAGCCTGTATCAGCGGGTAAAATAAGGCAGATCTCAGGGCCAGCACCTACCGACTGCAGACCTGTGACCTGCCATCTCTGTGTCCCAGCCTCCATCCCTTCCTCAATTCTGCCAGCATTTAATGCTGGCAGGGTGACACCAAAATCCCTGTCTTTAAAGTCATTTAACACAGCACCTCCCTGCCTTGTGTCACTGGAGATGCCGCCTGGCTCAGCGGGGGGAGCAGCAAGTCCTGGTTCAGGGGCAGCAGTGATTTATGAGCACTGTGCACAGTGAAGGGAATTTCTCTGCTCAGACTGCTCTGCTCCCCAGTCCAAACCTAACAACAAGTGCTCTGGTTTTATGTTACTGTAGTTCTGGATTAGCACAGTCGTAAATCAGGGCTGTGACCCATATTTTAAAACCTTTTCTTCTTCCAGTTATTATGATTCAGCTCTGATTTGAACAGCACGCCACTCCAACCAAGCTGCAACAAATAAACTCTCCACACTACGCTTCATAATGGAAAAATAAATCTGTGTATTGTGCTTGCAAACTAAAGCCTAAAACACATAAAAGAGACTGAAATTTCCCAAGATTGTTTTTTTCAATTAATGATGATGCAACTTGCTGTTCAAATTCATACAGAAGCACACAATATAAGAGGGGAAAATGCAGCAAAAAATTCTTCCTATTGCAACTTAGAATATCTTGGATTACAAATAGAACATAAATTCTGTGGACTACCCAGAGATCCCCCCAAGCAACAGAGCAGGAAAGCACTTGAGCCCACATTAAACTTAAGCAGATACATAAATCTAAGGAATTTTGCAAGGATTGATGCATGCACTGGGAATGAAGGCAGGAGTTTCCTGTTGTTTTTGCAAACACGTGAATGAAAATACTGGTGTACAGATATATAAGTGTAACAAAGCTCTGGCCACAATGCCTTCTGACAAACAAAAGAGTCCAAAGCTTTAAATGTTGGTGGAGGAATTCTATGTAGATCACTAGCAGGGAAATCGAAAGAAATTAAATTAAAGTGCAAAAATAATATGGCAGATTCTATCACCCTAGACTTCATCAAAACACAATACAGTCCTTAGAAAAAGCTTTGGAATTGGCTTGCCTGTTAGAAGCGTCCCATAGATGAATGGTAGCTGGAGGGCTATAAACAAATAGACTGCAGCAGCACAAGGGAGGTGCTGGCAGAATGCTACAGGGACTGGTATTAGGATCAGTTTTATTTAACATCTTTATTAATGATCTGGAAGAACGGGTAAACAGAACGCTAATTAAATTCACAGATTTCAATATAGTGAGAGGTGTTATAAACATGACAGAGGAGAAAGAAATTATGCAAAAAGGAGGTTAGAAACACAGGAGTACGGAAAAGGGATTCCTTCTGAAAAAATAAAGGCTAATATATCTGAAATGAATTTTCAAATGTAAATAACCAGGGAGAGGGAGAAACCTGAAAGCCGTTAGGCTGAAACAAAAGACCTAAGGGCAGCAGCTGACAGCAAATTATGTATGAGCTTGCAACGTGAACATGGATGTATCACAAGACATCAGAAAGACAATGCAATGCAAGACTGGACTTCCTGCAGAAGCAACGACACATACAGCTGCCATACTAAATCAGCGTTCCAACTAGCCAAGTGTCCCCACTCAACATCCATTACATTAGCAGTGATGGTCATGCAAAACACTGGGCTTTAGGTTCTCAGCCTGTTGTGAAGATATAAAAAAAATATATATAAACAGAAGAATAAGAATACAACTTCATGGGGAAACAAAAAAAATATATAGGTATTAAAAATAAATAAATAATATACCAACCTCCTTATCAGAAATTAAGATAAGAATTAAGAAAGATAAACCGGGAAGAATTACAAAGGTTGAATACGCAATGTAATTGAAATAGGAGCTGGAAGGCACAAGAATATAGACATCAGGAAAAGTAAGGAAGCCTTTAGGTGCTTTAAACATGATACAACTTGGATCTTTAAAGAAACAAAGTAACTGTAGGAAGGACATAAGCGCAATGTTAGTCGCCACTCATAACACCTACCAAACAAAGGAGTAATCTTGAAGGGAAGTTTCTAAAATGCCTTTTCTTCATTCACTGAACTGCAGTGAAACATTAAAAAATACAGTGCAGGAGACAACCCTGCAGCAGCAGAATGACTTAATAGGTCTTTTTCCATCTCTAACTTCAACGATTCCATAAGGGACAATAAGCAGGGAGACAACCTTCTGCAAAATTAAATCACTGGGAATCAACTGAAGAATGAAAATTAAATCATAATAAAGTATTTTCTTCTTTGTAAGCATTAGCATTAATCACATGCAAAAGTAAAATATCAGTTAATTTGATTCTCTGTGCCTTCCAGACTCCAGTCGAAATGAATCAATGCAGGAAGAGTGATTTCTCTGATAACTGAGGAGACGATAAGGAAAAAAATATCAGTAGAAAGAGATGGTGAAAATGAAATGACCAGAAAGGGATTATAGAAAACCATGTTGGGCTCTATTTCTTCTGAATTCCTAATAAGGACAATATACGTGATCCTTCAAAATGGTGGCTTCTAAAGAGCCTTACCTAAAGCTGGTTAGAAATGCAAAGAAACACACTTTCCACGCTATAAACTACTCCTAATTTGTTGGTTTAGATGACTGTTATCGCTGCTCTGCAAACCTGCTAAACCCAGCTTTATTGCACGGTACCTTCAAAGGGTTATTAGTGTGCTGGAACGCCTCCAATCTGCCACGAGAAAAGAACAAGGTAACCTAGAATCCCCGCAGCCCTTCCTTGAGGCACACAAGCAAACACGCCTGGACGCAAAGTATTTGCAAAGCATGGTACATCTGGGGACCTGTTTGCCCTAATTGCTCTGACACAGGTTACCGGGGTGTGCAGACGGCACTCGCTCAGCTCTGCACGTCAGCATCACGTCGGTGCTACGATGCAGCCACAAGAATTGCACCTGCAATGTGTCAGCACCAGGAAGGAGGCATGGCACCGACATTTACCTCTGCTCTGGGGGCCACAAAAGGTCACGGCAGACAAACAGCCCAATGGAGCAGTGTGTGCCAGGGGGAGGCATCACAAAGCCTCGTCAATCAGCAGATAGTGACACCATGAAGGATCTGTGCTATTCCACAGCCAATAATTCAGATGCATACTTCTCTGGGGTCGAAATTGTGTGCTGGTGGAACTGAGGCATGTGCTGTGGAAATGGGGGGGAAAAAATGGCCATGCACTCAGTGAGAGCAGCGCTGCTCTCAGACAAATCCTGCTGCCTCATCTCCTGCTTGCTCTCCAGCACACAGTCCTATTTCTTCCAGTCAGTGACTGACAGTCTTCATCTGACATGGAAACATGTAATAAATGTAACAGAAACTTAAAAACAATAATAACCAAACCAAACGAACAATACAGGAAAAAATAGCTGGAATCTGTTTTGTCTCTCTAATACATTTAGAAAAGAGATGCTTTCCTGCTACCGGGAGGAAATACTGTGTTTAATTAGAATCATAAATTGTTAAGTTTTTATAGTTAGTAACATCTTATATAATGAAACTAAATTAGTTTCTCGCCACATATGTTGTTTATTGTTGAAATTTTACAATACGTTCCAATAATAGAAACATTATAGATCAGCTTAGCTTGTGGGGTTGATTGTCCATTTATATGCCACCAATGCCCTGATCTTTATTTATTTTAGATCACCAGAAATCTGCATAGTTTTTACTCACTCCAGAAAACTATACAGTTTCTTAAACAACTCTGACCCTTACAGGGCTAGGTGCTTCTTTAAAACTCTCTAAGCAGATCTACAAACTTCACCATCCTTCTGTAATCAAAGCTTAGATTCTGGTTGTAACACACAAAGCAGGGCTGCCCAGCAAGCCCTTTGCAGTGCCATCCCCTTCCCGCAGCTGCTGCTCACCTCTCTAGAATCACACAGAGCCACAAATGGCATCAACTCAAACAGTTTTCTGTGGGACCGCAGTTATTTTCCTCTTTCCATTTTGCCCATCCCACAGCAACACAATCAGGATGCAAAAACAAAAAGTGCAGCAGACATCCCTGATTTCCCTCCTATTTAAGAGCAGCTCAGCAGCCCTGTGCTGTGGACTGGTGAGGAAAGCACATTAAGTACTTGCAGCAGAACGTCCAAGTAGACCTGTTTTGCAGCCTGATTAATAGAAACAACCTCTAAGGACTAATCACAAGTCGAGCCCTGTTTTGTAGATTAATAGAACACGATCACATGAGAATAGGGAAGGTTACAGGATCGGAATATAAATAAGAAAAGGTGTACAACTCTGGGTAGCTTGACTGCTAGTAATTACCAGCTAACAGCACATCCTTACAGTGAGGTCTCATCTTCTGTGCTAAAGCAGTTCATGTCTGGATGGGCAAGCTTTCTATGCATCTCACAATGGCTAACCTATATTTTAACACCAAACTTATGCAACCCAATCAAATCTTCTCCCTGGCATACAAAGGCTGTTACTCAAGCTCCATTGCCACTGCAGGACAGCAGCAGCTCCTAAAGCCCAGCAGAGATGCTGAATGGACACAGAATGCAGTGTCCAAAACCTTGAATGAACTAAGGAAATCCTTTAACTTCAGAGAGGATACAATTCATCATTAATGTTTCAAACTGCCTCTTTATTGACAAAAAAATTAAACAATAAATCAAGCTCTACCAGAATGATTCATACTTATTTGCACATATTCTAAGCTTTCCCTAAGCTCAGCCTCTCACAGTGCTATGCTCACACCAAAACCAGCAGTATCATTCTTGAACTTTTAAATCTAGGAGTTGATTTAAAAGCACATTCAAGTTAGGCAATGGAAGACATTGCCTTAAGATAGCATTTTCTAGGTTTTTCAGCAAATAGAAAACCTATGTTAGATTCACAAGCAGAAGGAGAGAAACTACTAAGAACTGAAAAAACAAGTTTTGCTGCACACATTCCAGATCACTGTACACTGGGTCATCCTGTGTTTATAACCTGTATGACTGCAGCTTTCAGCAGGTTAGTGCTCCGTTTCCATTTCTTCTACGTCTTCCTGCTATGCAGGATATGGAAGTGTCCCAAGCAGCCCAGATGGAACACCAGGAGAGGTGTTACACAGAACATTTTTCTTGGGGTTTCTTTCTATTACATTCCCAGTTTTGGAAACAAGATGCATTAAAATCTGTGCCAGGAAAAGGAGACTGAAAGATTCCTTCTTACAAAAAGGAACTTTTCATATAGATTTTGAGGCAATACAGAGTCTGTAAGTATATCCTCAGGGTACAAACTCACAAGCTTTTCCCAATGGGGTGCGACAGCGACTGTAAGACCTTGATTCATGCATGCTGAAATAAACTGCCTTTCTGAGGAAGCAGACCACACAGCTTTCTTTCTGTCAGTGCTATCCACCCAGAAGATGCTGCTGATACACCAAGATGCAAAAAACACTCCTGAAGCAGAGGCCAGAGAAGCTGCCAGGTACAAAAATACTGTATTCAAGCAGTTGGAATATCACTTGCAAAAACAAGGCCAAAAACACGATGACATGCTTGCCAGATGATGTCAAGTCAACTACCAGCTCAGTTCCCAGTAGTATTATTTCCTTTGACCAAGCAGATGTAGGCAGAGGGTTTCCAGGCATGACAGGTGAAGCACATATATTAAAGGTTGCTACTTTGTTTACAGAGATACTTCAACCAAAATATTGAAAACAGGAAAAGAAGCAACTAGTTGGTAACTGATCACTTTCTCCCTACAAACTGTACTTGCACCTCATGTGCTCTTATTTGTAGCTATTACAGCAGGTACCGTCACCAGCCCTTTCGACTACACTAACATCCTGCTCAGAGGAAGCTTAACTGGTAGAGTCAGGGATGTCAGCAGCTCCCATACTTGAGATGCACACAAACATTTTAGAGGTGGTAAATACCCAGCGGTCTCATTGATTTTCAGCTGAATCCACGAGTCTTGACCATTTGTGAAATTTAATGCTGAATCTATTCTACTGAAAGGATTCTCATGAAAATCTGATGAATGTAGTTGTCACTCCTGACCTTTCCATCTACGCTCAGATTCACAATCAGTGTTCTCTTATTTGGAGTGCTACTGCAATTTCTGCTTTATCTCATAGCTTCTGTGAATTCCATTAAGCATTTTAAACGGGTTAAAGTTAGCATTGTGATCAATAAGTATTAGATAAATACAACCCAAATAATCTTCAAGATAGTCATGAGAAATCCTAGCCTCCATTGCGAGCCAACAAAATCTAGTCACTTGCTATATGACTTACTTTTATTACATTCATATACTGCTTTTCAGACTTGATTTCTCTTCCATTTCTCTTGCACTTTTATCACACCATGGGAGCCTCCTCATCAGCAACATGTGAAGCAACGTAAATTCTTCCATGAATTCTAGAAACACGCACACAATGCGTAGATTTTGCACACATGACTTGTACACCACAATTACATCGTCATTGAGCAAATTAATCTATGAGCACAAGATCACCAGCATTGCGTAGCCTCTGAACGGCACAGTTGACACTCGTTCTGGACCTTAGCTTTTTTGCCTAGCACCTACTGCACTTAAAATGGTCCAGGGATTAAGAGACATAGGGTAGATTGCCTCAGTCAGTTTGGTATTACTCTGAAGAAGCTCAAATCCCTGTTTCCACAATAGGGAAAATTCAAGAGTTAGGAGAGCCACTATTTTATGCCTGTTTGTTTGAACTGGCAAGATTTCCACCCATAAATCAACAGTTTGCATGTGAAACCAGCAAGGAATACCCTAAAGCTCTTTGTGTTGGAGCCGAGCATGAAGGAAAGCTTAAGGCTTTATCCTTTGTCCCTGTGCTAGGGTGCACAGCTTTCCAAAATAAGTTAGCTAGAAGAGGTCGGCACACCAAAATTTAAAACCACTTATGCAATAACCTGTTTCACATTAGAAATATCCCAATATTTCTTTAAAGAAAAATAAAATAAAATAAAATAAAATAAAATAAAATAAAATAAAATAAAATAAAATAAAATAAAATAAAATAAAATAAAATAAAATAAAAACCTTTAAAAGTAAACAGGAAAATGTTTAGCTTCCAATGAATCCGGTATCAAGCAGACTGAAGAAAAATCAGCAGTGTTCCCAACCAGTCAAAAAACATAAACAAAACAATCTGGACGTGGGGGAACACATTCTTCCATCTTAAAATGAGAAGCTTGAGGGACAAATGCCAAGAAAAACGAAACAGAAGCCTGCACCTTTAAACACAAGCACGGTACAGCGGTGGGGCGTTTGTTCAACACACAGACAGAAGACTTCAGTCTTTGCCGACACTTTGCTCAGTTGCTGAATTGTACTGAGTAAACTAGAACTAGTGGAAAACCAGGACAACACCACCAAGCTTGCTCCCCAATCTCCCCGTGGTTTCCTCACTGCTAGTCAACAATGAAGAACTTTATTGCTGAGTAGTTCAATTTCTATTCCTCCTTTTTCTCTCTTTTCCAGGCACAAGTTAATTGCCAGCTAAGACTATGAAATAAAACAAATGAGATCCATTCCAACCCATCAGTATATCTGAATCCTACCCCATGAGCTGCCAATTGGTTTTCCAGACCTCACGCTCAATATCTGCTGTTAATTTGCTTGCTATTTCAAGAACTTAAAGACTGTCAGCAAAATCCATGATGCATTACAAAACTTATAATTGAAAAGAGGGGGAAAAAAAAAGCCCAACATTTGATGCTTTTCTGACAGGATAAACACAAAGACTGAGGACACTGATCAGAAAGAGGGAGATGCGCTGACTTGGAGCTGCTTGGATTGAAACATAATTGCAAACGGAGCAGAGAAAGAAACAGTTACACAAGAAAGTTTAACCTTATGCAAAACCTTTCAGAGAAACCCACAATGTTTACACTGCTCTAAAAAGCAAAGGAAAAAAAAAAGCAATAATTGTTATTTCTAAGGCAGATGAACAAATGTCTCCCTCTTAGGGCTTTCTTAAGGCCGCATTATCTATGCCAATTAAAACTTGGCTTCTGAAAAAGAAGTTCAGGCACTTCCTCTAGAGTTACTAAAAAAAGCCAATGAAAGCCTTGGCCCCGCAGAGGTGAGCGACAGCGACTCGTTTGTTCTTGACCTCTGCATCACCCTACAGATCACATTCTTGGACATAGGAAAAACCCACTAGTATTCATTAAAAGTAACTGGGAGGCCAGCTTTGTGCTCCGCTTCTTGAGAGCAGAGCGAGCTGCAACCCAGCAAACGTGCAGGATACTGCCAAACAACACCACCGCTTCTTTCAGAAGGGACCAGCTTCATCCCCAGCTTCATTCAGAACCAAACAATTTGATTCACAGCGATGCAAATCACAAGTTTTTGAGCCATTATTTAAATAATCAATTCTATTATTTTATGTTTGTGCTTTTCCATTATTACCATAAAGTCGATTCAATTAACCATTAAAACGCATTGATTTATACCAAATTGGCTTTCATGCAGAACATTTTTGCTCCTCAAAAGGATCCATCTCTACAACAATGGAAACAAATATTTATGCTTAAAGTCACTGGTCCTCAGTTTCACTTTTTGCTCTGTTGGATACAGGCAGAATTTGCCCATGTATTTTAATAGCTAAAAAACAATTTCATACCATACAGTTCTAAGTACACACAATCAAGTTTAACACACTTTGAGTGTCTCTTTAACAAACCAAACAAGCCAGCTGCAGGACAAGACAAAATAAGACAGAAAATATTTTCCCTGAACAACTGTTTCTGTCAAAATGTGGTTTAAGCAAACTCTGGCTCCTGTTAACTTCAGCTCTCCAGTGGTCTGACTGCTTTAAAGCTTGATCCAAATCCAGACATCGCTAGAATATTTGAGCTCAAATGTCAATAGCATCCTATAGTAAATTCAGACCTCAGCATGGATGAACAATTGCAAGCATTTAAACACATGTAATTTAAAGTAATAGCATTTGAATTTAAGTAAAATACACGATCGCTTCAGACATACTCAGTACCTGAAGATTCACAAATGCTCACGGCCTACACTTGTAAAGATACAGCAGCATATGAGTTATGCTTATGTGTCCTGGACACATGGAGCCTTAAAGTTTAAAACTTCACTTATCCATTACTATTAGTATTTTTATCTTATTTAGTAACTAGCTTTAATCTCACATACATGAAGGATAAAAAAAAAAAAATAAAAATCTTTCTATTGGAGTCCTGAAGAGTTTTGACTGCATGAAGTACAAACTATTAGGGCAAAGTCAGGAGGACTAGAAAGGGGACAAACATGGATGATGGATAATCAATAGACTAAATGGACAGCCTTCAGCCAGTTTACTCCTTTTGAGGTACATTCATGAATCTCCTTCCCAAGGTGTGAAAAAATCTGTTAGATTTTCCTCGTCAGAAAGTGAGCAGAACCCAGAGTGTGCCTCATATCCCACCCTTGCTATCTCCTCTGCTAGAGGCTGTTGCTCTGTTTTCAAGCCCCCCTCAGCTAATGCCATTTAATACTCTCAGAACCATCAGGCTAAATTCAAATTTTCTGCTCCTCAGAGGCTGTTGATATGCACCACCGCACATTCCAATTGCAAATACACATGAATGCTCCCGTGTATTCTAAGTTATTTTCTACACACAAATTCTACTTAAATTGTAAGTTAGGAGGCACTACTTGAATTCTCTTAGGTCTTTAGGAAGCTTTCAGATGCACCAGGAGCAATAAGACGTAATGAATATGGACTGATATTTCTTTTCTGTAGTTACACTGAGTTAGCAATTTACATTTTCTAAACAGATAGATGACTTATAGCCAGTTTTTCCAGTCTTCTGGCAATTACTCCTCAGAATCCTCTGACAGGCTGAAGCCTCCAGAAACACAGCTGTTATTCTTGGGTTGATCCCCCTTTTTAAAATTAAAACCAGTAGCTTTATCAGCAAATGAGATTTTTTTTCCCTCTGGAAATACAAAAATGCACATAAATTGAACGTGCCAACTTAGCTCATTTTAGGGTTGGAGCATCTTCTGGGTTAACGACCACTGTTCCACATCTGTGACAGAACTAATTGGGGTAAGGAGGCCATAAATGCATACAACTCCACCACGAATTCTCTTCCTTTGGGGTAATCTGAAGATTTATAGGTAGTAGAGTGAGATGTCATTGAAGGAGAAGGAAAAAAAATTAAGTGCCAAAATGCTCTTCTCATTATTCTGTCTCATTTGCCAGGCACAGATCAGATTTGAAACAGATTTTTCCAGGATCTGATGTGACTTTTCCTTCCTCTCAAGGACCAAGCAAAACACAGAGAAGGCTTAATTCTTACACTTTCTAAGGCAGAAAGAAGCAAATGAACACACAACAATATAACAAAGCCAACAAACCTATCCTCTAAACACAGACTACATGTACTGATCTAAAAAGCTGCACTCTAAATGACAGCCCCAAATCAATTTCCCATCACCATTTGCTTCAGAACATGATTCGATAAGTTGTTTTTTTTCTTACAGCTGACCACAGAAGAAATATCCTCTAAGAGAGAACTAAAGCAGGAATTGGTTGGAGCTCAACCTGCCTTTCTAGCAATCCAGCTTAATCTCAGTAATCATTAATTGGAAAAACTCCGTTATCAATCAATGAATTGATAGGTAGGAATAATACAGATTTGTCTGCCACAGAAAGGTCAGAATATGTATGTCACTCTTTCATTATGGTTAAAATAAACTCTGATGACTTAACCCTTGATATTTCAGAACAAACACTCTAAATTCACGTGCACACAAGCAAAAAGGAAACACTTCTAAATGCAGGTAGAAATTAAAGGATAACAAATTCTCATTATGAGTTTGGAAACCACAGGGCAGTAAACACAGGCACATTCTGCCAGTACACAAATGAAAACACATATAAAGGCATTTCACACGGTTCCCCATTTCAGAATTCCAAGTTCCCTCTTTCACAAGAATACCTTTTCCAAGACTTGGGTTCTTCATTCTCACCCAGATCTTCAGGAACTACTTAATAAGAAAGCTAAACTTGAAGAGGTGCCCTCACGCTGCAATCACCGGATGCCTGCCGCTCTCTGTCTCATACACACACATGAAATAAGCTGAACACAATCTTAATCTTAGCTTGCAGCTCATATGGCTGATCACCCTGCAGCAAGTCTCAAATCCATTGTACCCTCTGTAGGGCTTTTGTGGACTTTGTCTTCTGTGTGTTCTTAGTGAAAAGAAACACTGTTTTCACAAGATGGATGCTAAGCTGAATTAAGACCATCTTTCCCAATTAGATGATGATACAGAATTTAGAGGGTTAAGTTAAGCAACATCAGGCTGATTTAAACTAGTTTAAACAAAGAATTTTAGATAGAGCTCCATCACTGTTTTCTAGCCAGCACTAGTGTAACAGTATTATCTACAAAGCACAGTCAGAAACATCACCTTGTATATGAACTACCAGAGACTGAAAGTTAAGTGAACAGTAAGGAGAAAAATGAAAAAGACAAATGCAAGAAAGGGGAAAATTTCTCATGTCCTCATACATTTGCCCCATTCTTTGGCTTAATAATTTCTATTTCCTTTTCCTTTACATACACCTGTCAAACAAGCCTGACACCAAAAATGTAGGTTATAAACTTAAAATAAATCCTCTCTACAGGTGTGCATAAATCAGCATCTAAACACTTCAGCTGACAATTGGGAATGCCAAGTAGCATAACAATCACCATCAGTGCAGATCAGCCTTCCAGTAAAGCTCAAAGAACTGTGGTTGTTGCAAGTGCAAAAATTTAAAATGAGTGCTAACAAGTGATCTTGGGGGTCTTTTCCAACCTTAGTGACTCCATGAAAACCATAATGTCTAAGCTAAGATGATTTCAAAGGCTCTGTAGAGAGATAACAAGCAGTGCAATTCAACATGTAGAGAAAAAAAGACAGGATCTCCTTAGAACAACAATGGACAGCAATTTTCTTCTTGCATACGGTTGGCTCAGGAATTGAATGAAATCAAAACTGCCTCAAGATCATATTATTATAATTTTATAAGGAAAAGAGAACAGCGCCTGTAATCGATCTGAGATAGCACTCAAAAGCACCTGCTACCTTGTACTTGGTGCTACGTGCATGTTAAATGCTACCATACCAACCTATTAGAGCAGCAGATACAAACACCTAATAGCATACAATTCAGAGTGATTAACAGCTAAGTTTGATACTATTCTGCAGGGCAAGGCAACACAGCAGCTTCATGCATTTCCAGCAGGAATCATTCCTGTTGTGGTTTAAGTGATCAAGAACAAATAAAGTTTGAATTGAGACTTACCACGGGGCACCGTATATCCGGAATCCTTTAACTGTTACTTCTGAATCTTGTAAGTAAATGCTATTCGTCAGGAGCGACTGAACATTGTCAAAGTCCTCTGGTTTCAATTTGGACACAGAAGGAAAGCGGTAGTAATCTTGTTTAACAAGGTCTGCCATGAATTCCTTATCAAATGTCAGTTCATGATTCCCAGCAATCACTATTTTATATTCATATGGCAGGTTTCCTGAAATAGCAAAAAAAAAGAGGACTTAATTAGCACATTCTTCTCCCACACCCCACTGCCAGCACAATAAGTAGACAGCCAGCAGGGACAAAATGAAATACCCCAACTCTGCGTGCATCTTTATTTGGAGAAGTTATCAATACTGCCTCTCTTCCATTGAATTGAACTGTTTTGAAATGTCAAGTAATGGCACAAAGAAACACCCTTATAAAAAGTGTGCACTTTTACAGATCCTGTCTCACTGTGACCTGCCAAAAATCACAAGCAAGATTGCATCAAAGCCAGAAATTACCTAACAACCCTCCTCTGTCTTCACTTTGTTTGCTTGTCTTTTAATGAATCTTTCATTTTGGTGTGAACTCCTAAACAATCATTTAGGAAACACTTTCTTTTGTTCTACAAAGGTAGTAAACACTTTACAAGCAGATGGATTCAATATATCATTATAACATTCACTTCCTATACTGCACGTGGGTCTTTTGTTATTTACACAAACCATGAAAGCAACAACTGACACACCACAACTGTCAGTGCCATTAGCCCAGATGCTCATATACTTATACATACATACACATACATGTAGACATTAACATCCACTAATTTGGAAGTAAAAAACAGGCCCTCAAAACACACATGGAAATTCATGCGTACATCTTCCTGTTCTGGAACTTCCAACATCTGCCTCAAAGGAACAAGGAAGTGGATGTTGTGCATTTCTCTTGAGTACCATTCCCCTGTTCATAAGCATTTGCTCTTTCACAGCTTTGACAGCTTAAACACTGTATTTCAAGCAGCTTCTGAAAGTGTTTTTTAATTCTTTTAAAATGAAGTTTTTAACAGCACCTTTAAGCACCTATATAGCAATATTAACTTCCCGCTAAAAAAAGCTCACTAGTCAAAACCCTCTGCTTCTCAATATTTACACAGGAATTATGCATGAAACATAAGCTAAAGTCAGCTAATTCTGGATAGAATAACTAAAAGTTATAAATCCCCTGAAAAAAGAAAAACACGCATTTTCATAGATTCCAAGACTGAACAAAATGCAGGTCATATATAGTCATAACTCCACACTTCAACATTGGACTAAAAGCTGGGGGAGATGCAATAAATACTCCTCTACCTTCTTCCCTTCCCCATCTCTGCTACAAGCACCTCTGTAATTCATTGTTATTGAAATACCAGACGTGGCAAGTACCTACAATTCCTGCTCTCTGACACTCCTGGACACAAGGTAAAATTCCTGCTTTCTCTCCTCAGGAAACACAAAAGACAACTGGCAGCTGCGCCATAGCTGCCAGTCCCCCCAAAACAAGCAAATCGTGGTTACATTCTCCAGAACGTAGGATGGATATATGTTAGATTCAAGTTTCTGCCACATTATCAGTTTTTCTCTGCTAAAGCTGGCAAACCTGTTCGTCTTACTAGATAAGCGTCCAGATTTAATGCTTTCTCCAGTTTATTTTGATAAGAGATTTGAAAATGGGTACATTTTCCTGGTATTATATTCAATTAAAGCTGGGACGTTGTGTTTGAAGCCAGGGCTTTCTATCTTGCCATGTCAGAAAGATTTACTTTGAAGACACAGGACATGATCAGTTGTGACTGATCAGTGATTACTGAAAGGTGCAAATGTAACACTTTGCATGTTATATAAACACCTGAATTCAGCAGGGAAACTTTAAAAGTAATTACTATAGTTCACACCCAGAAAGCCATTCATTTTAATGAGTGTGGCCCTGCTTGGTCAGTTTGTGAGTGCCAGCAATGGAAGAGGAGCCTCCAGTTTGGTGTCAGGGAAAAGCAGGTGGCTCAGGACAGAGCTGTACCAGTGAATCCTATGGATCAACAGCAAGGCCTGAGAAACATGGTCCTTGGGGAGAAACACCAAATGTGGCCAAAATGTCCCAAACCATCAAAATGTGTCAGTGTCTGCCTGTAAGCTCCAGCTCTGCTGCAGCTCATATACACGGAAGAGCACAAACACCTGAAGAACAAGCAGTGCTGGCTGGAGATGTGTTTGCTGCAGGTCTAAGTCCCCATGCAGGGGCAAGACAAGATGTGTTTCTCTCCACAGCTATACATATGTTGTTCTTTACCACATAATGGGCACAAAGTTTTGACCTGGCTCCCTTGCTCTGTTCTCTGACTGTTTAAAACACAATTTTGCTCTCTTTTTCTGGAGTGGCAGCCACTGGAGTTGGATCAAGGGAAAGAAACACAACTCATAAAAACACAAATGTACCAAAAGCCAGGCCCAAGCAAAGGAGAGAAGCTGGAGCAAGTCTCATCCATTTCTTTCTTCTTCTCAGAGGAAAGACTACCTAGTACTAATCACAGCAATAAATTACCTGCAATTGGATTACCTATTTGTTCATTGCATATAGGTTTTCCCTTCCAGAAGACCCCGGTGGCGGTGCACAGCATCCATCCACTCTGATACAATTTACAAAATACTTCAGTGTTTTCTCCTTTGACAGCTCTGCCCTTTGTCTATAATCTGCTGACCTTTCATGCTTTATACAGGAGCATGAACAGTTACACACAAAATCTCCTACTCCATGGTATTTTACTTTCCATCTTGACTAGATTAATCTCTGCATTACTACTTCCACGCTGTTCGATAAGAAAGCCACTGCATCACAACACACAGTTTGAAAGGTATTCTCTGACTTTTCTTCACTGCATTTCTGTCAGCTGCACTCGGTCATCATTATTTTCCCAACAATTATATTTTCCATCACGTATCAGTAATATTATTCACTCCAAATTATTCTGTGAATCTAGAAAAGATAAGTATTACTTTTCAAGCTAGGAAAAGAGCTGATGTGTTTGATTAGGTAAACTCTTTAGAAGCCTCAATTATCAACTCCTCAATATCTAAATTTAAATTAAAAATACTTACCTGCTATCCAGCAGAAATCAAAAGGCTGCTAAAAATGACAAGAGCACTGTGTCTTCTAAGTAGTCGCTTATATCGAAGTACCTGAGATCTTAAGAAGGTTTACACTACTGCACACAAGCGCAGGTATCTTCTAATATGTATTTATGCCTTTGCTCTTATTCCATTGCCACTAAGGCTCTATGCCAGCACAAGGATTTGATAGGTGCCCAGCACAGTCCATCAGGAAACAAACTGATCAAGATGAAAACCGATGTCGTAAATAAGGATTGAGGCTTTGCAGGCTTCTAAGGCAGAAGAGGGCTTCCTTCACTGCCAGCAACGATGAATACTACTTTATTGTTGTGCATGGAAAACAAACTGAATTTAAATACAGAAGTTAAGGGGAGGAAGGTTGTGTTGCTGTTGTTTTTTAACATACCTAAGTAGCTAGGTTTTTGTTTGTTTGTTTTTATGTTCACCTTAAATACTTGATCCTAAGAGCCCTTAATCTGTTGAACAACCATTTCTATTCTAACAACATGCTCCACAGGAGTCCAGCTTACTCA
This sequence comes from Coturnix japonica, assembly GCF_054131305.1. Classification (NCBI taxonomy): domain Eukaryota; kingdom Metazoa; phylum Chordata; class Aves; order Galliformes; family Phasianidae; genus Coturnix; species Coturnix japonica. The sequence continues at coordinate 6,548,387 of NC_140667.1, read as the reverse complement.
TATAACCAAAGTTCTCCCAAACTGCCAGACATGAAAACGACTATGACTGGCAATTAATATTAAATCAGAACCTCTATGAAAATTATTATTATATATATATATATATATATTTTAAACTAATGTTGAACATCGTGTTTTGTAGGTATGTGCTACTGCATAAATAGTGCTATAAACCTGTCTTTACTACGTAAATACTTCTGAGGTGAAGCTCTGAATATCCACACACACACGCATTAGCTATTCAAACCACACAGAACTTCTATGAAAGGTTAAGCACTTTCATGTCCATTTCACAGGCTCACAGACCCTTTGGCCATATGCTAAGAACTGGGCTTAGAATCCTTGAAGTAGAAATCCTAGTCCCTTCCAAAAGAAGGAAAATCTCTACAAGTGAGATGCCTACACAAGTCAATCCCCTCCTTATACATGCTTCACAGGCATAACTGGCCATGAAACCTATAAGCAACCATATACACCTCCAGAGATAAACACAGAATGAGTTGACTCTGTGCTGTTCCTATGGACTTTCAGTGACTGCAGCAGATCAGGGTGCTATCGATTGTCCAGCCAAAGCTGCACAAGTGCCCAAGGGCAGCCAGCAAACATTACTAAACAGAACACAGTGCTGCTCAGCAGCACCATAACTCCCCACATAGGTTTCTTTTGAGAAGTCCACTGAGTCTCCAGGCAATAGCTACTTTCTTCTCAGCATTTACAGTACAACCAAAACGCACACAAATTCCTTCCAGTATTTTAAAAGAGTATTTGAAAGGCTCCAATTAATCCTTCAGCAGCAACAAATGCAGTTTGCAAAAGTACAGTTAGACAGACTTGAGCTTCCACATGAAACACTAGGCTCCTCTCACCATAAAGGGTAACAGTCCTTTCAGTGTAGGTAAAGGGATTCAAAACTGGGTAAGAAAAACAAATATCTTTTCTAGGGTGAGATGGATTGTCAAAATTTTCTGGCTGCTTTGACCAAACAGCTGCATAGAAAGTACTCAGTGGAAAAGCTAATACTGACGCCAACTGATAGGTGGGATTGAAAGCTTAACCCACATACGTCAGCACATCTTCCCATTGTATCTGCAGAAGCTTAAAGACTGAAATAAATTTAAGAAGTGGAAAAACTATAAAACATGCACAAAAACAAAACAAGCTTCTAAAGAAGTAGGAAGAGATGAAGTACAAGAGCTCACAAAATCTTCACGATGAAAATATTCCACCAGCTTTTGAAACTGCATCAGTTCAGATGATGTTTTTCATTTCCACTCTAAAAGAACATTTGGAGAAGGAAAACTAAGGCAAAACACACACAGGCAATGCAGCAAGGCAAGTCGATGAATGAAAGTTAAACTGTTTTGCCTTTCTGCAAGGAAAACAGACCACAGCACAGGGAGAAGCAAAGGCTGAGACCCTTGAGTTCCTGTGATAAATCTAAAGCTTGCACATTAAAGCTCCCCTTTGTTGAAAATGCTGTTAGACACAACAAAACAGAAATGTTACGTAAGTGCAAGCTCTGCCTCTGACCTTTCACTCTGTAACCGTCAGGCTTCATTAATTTTCACAAGGCCTGACAGCTCTAGTGTTAATACTCACACTTGCTGATCGAGCCACACAGCAGGTTCAGACTGCTACCTTCTCCTCTGAAACTCATGCATTAGGATTTCTTCCATGCTGGCAATGGAAAACCAAGTCTAAGAAACATTAAACACAAAAAACTACGTTACAATAATGCCGAGGTTGAGTCATAAACCCATGAAAGCAAGGAAGTATGGAGTGAATTTTGCCTCAACACCTACAAGTCAGCTGTGCAAAGCCAAGATATTGCAGCCTATAAGGTCCTCTCTAAGCGACCGGCAGGTATGTGTGCTGCTAAGCTTATGTGGTTACTTCCAAGCTGTCTGACAAGGCAGAACCAGCAAACCTGGTGCTTCCACTCATTCTCTCTCTCATCTAGGCAAACGGAGTGAATTTGCCACAGTGCTGGGCCAAACATCATCAAGTGCAGCAACAAACCCTGAACCAGGGCCATAAATATATACGCTGCCAAACCTAGTCAGCTATGGTCTGATGGAATCAAACTCTGACATGGGGAATAGTTCCTTGCTTTTATGTATTTATGTCTCAACCGTAACATTATTCTAATGTAACTGTTTGTGATTAATATCATTCTCTTCTCTTTAACAGACAAAAAAGTACCATCACATAAACGGCAACCTCCTCTTTTGCTTGAACACTGCACAACTTCTTTAGCAAGATTGCAGCATTACATCGTTGTTTCTGCTGGTTTCCCTTAATCTCAAAGTAATTTTGGATTCCATTGGAGTACTGTTTCTGAAACTTCTTTTCTTGAAGCAGAAGACTTCACTACTAGATTTAGCCATTAATATACGGCAATTATTTGTATTGAAACAGAACCTGGAGGCTACGTTTAGTCTAAGCTCAAAGAAAGAAATCCCCAGGATTTTGCAGCTCTGCCAACTGTAGGTGTAAAAAGTCCTCAGAATTGACTTTAAAAATATCAAATTTGGAGCATAAGCAGCAGATTTCACTGCTTGCGATCCTCCAGTAAGGCTTCCTTTTCAGGCTTGTAATTACACAACCTGAAAGATGAAGCTTTCAAAAATACAAATGAATAAAATCATGTAGCTCAGAAGTCCAAAAAAAAAAAAACAAAAAAAAAAACCCAAAAAAAAACCTGTCAGCTGTGAAGTTTCCCTCTAAATTTAGCAAACTCTGAGAACAGCATCCTCACTGCAAACCACACGCCTCATTTTGCCCTTTCATTTGTAAATTCATAAACAAAGCAATACACAACAGACCAGCATGACCACTTTTGGGCTACGTGCACACTTTTAAGGAGATCCTTTAAGCGAAACAGAGCTCACATGGGGCAACATACAGGGTCTTCAGGCAAAACCTTCTTCAGTCGTGTTAATTCGATGGGTGTTCCTTTCAACAGAATAATCTCATATTTACACTTGCATGAAATCTGCATCTAACTGCCTGTAATTTCAGGTCTATATAGTATGTAGCTGCACAGAAATGCTATATTTTGCCCTACAGGTCTTGACAGTTCTTCCTGTGGCCATGAGCATCAAAGCACTAAGTACTGCACCAGGGATCACAGAACTACTTGTCCTGTCACTGTGAGCTCAGTTTGCTTTCAGATGGCCCTTCTCTTGAGCTCTGACTATTAAAGCTGAGAACAGAACCAAACACTGCCTTCTCGGTACCAGTGGGGCTACAGAGAAATGTTCTTATTGAACATGATCAAGGCAAAATTGAAAAGGAACTCTTTTGATTGCTATTGCATTAGGCTAAAATATAGAAAGGAAACCTAATACAATCTAAATCTAATAAGAAAAAGGCACCTCTATTTCAAAAAAATTTCAAAGCATTCTCTGTAAACGCATCACAGATCAATTTACATGGTAGTTTTGCCAATAAGCAAAACGAAATCACAAGTTCCAATTGGCTTAACTCATATTGGAAAGTGCGAAAGCAAATGCCGGAAAATGCAATTACTGCAAACAAACTCCATTTCCTTCATTCAGGAGGGAATTCCGGGGAACATTTTATTGCCATCAAATAATATTTCTAAAGGCATCAATACCCAATTCTATTTTCTTTCCAAAGTCCCCCCACGCTACATAACCTAATCCTCTATAAGGAAACTCACCAGATTTTGAAATAATACATTGGTAGTTGATATTACGGACCCTGAGCGCACACATACTGTATCAATTTAAATAATTTTTCTCTGTGAATCTTCAGAATATCAAAACCAGCAGTCTAACACCAACAGTTCAGGCCCTACTTCTCACAATATGCCCTTTGTTTCTGTAATTCACAATTCCAATTATGTCCTTTTTTAATATAGAAAATAAATGAATAAAAGTCATCCATAAGAAGGTCAGCTTGAGAACAGTTATACAACAAGTAATTAAGCTATTGGCAATTATCACAGACAATGGTGTGGTATTTTCATGTACTTATACTTTCACACCATTGAAGGCCAGAGAGTGCTAAAGGCATGGTTTTCTACACAAAATAGGACCATTACTTAAGAAAGAAAAAGCTCATCACTTTACTTAAGAAAGAAAAAGATATCACTTGCCGAAAGAAAACTTGCCACAAATCAGTGAGAACTACGAACACAGGACCCAGATGAAAACCCTGCTCCAAATTGTTCTGCCTTCACTGGGGAGCTTTGTGTGAACAGCAAGATGGAGAAACAGATGTATGCCCAAGTATTTCCAATGCCTACCCAACAAGCTCAAGAGAATTACATAAGTAAATGAGGAACTGTAAGAAACTTTCTCCTGTTTCTCACCTCAGTGAACGTGTTCCTGGTATTTCTATTCTCATCCTTAAAGAAAAGGCAGATTACGAAGCACACACAGGCACTTCCCTCTGCCTCGCAGCCTGAGAAGCCTCACCACCAGTCCAGAGAATTCCTCCAAATGCCTTTTTCAAACACATAAGCGAAACATTTGATAAACTATTCTAATTTTCTTTCTGGAATAAGGTATCTTTTACATACCTTCCTTGTTTCTGTTGTGGAACTGAAATCTTTCCTCGCAAAGAGATGAGTTTTGAGTACAGTGCTGATCCTGGGGCTCGGATCTGAGCACCAAACATGAATGTAATGTGGACAGATTCCAATAACGGCAAGGAAAAACTAACAAGTGGGAGCAGAAAGAATTATCACAAGTAAAATAAACTGAAAGGGGAATGAGAAATAAGACGACATCCTTCTAAGATATGTTGAAGGCATTAAGTGCACAGACTGCAGTCTAAAAGCAGGACAACAGCTTTATAGCAGTTCTGAAAACATCACATTTTCCAATGTGCTAAAGAAATTAGCTGCTTTGGAAGCTTTATCCAGCACTCATTTACTGTGATTTTACTTGTAAACACATAGCATAGAAAGCAAGTCTGATTTTCAGGGATATTTCTTCAACAGGTTTTGGGATGGTGATGCTGACATTGGCTAGGAATTGCTTCTTCCTCTTTAAAGTCAGAAGAAGAGAAAAATCTAAAACCTGAACTAAACTCCATTTCTAGGAGACCAACACCCATCTGACAGCACTATGTACTGTATTTCAGAATTACCTTCACAGTCTTTCCCTGATATTTTTACAGAGAATAAAAAACAAAGTCAAAGTGCTGGGAGAATGCAAACAGAAATTACAGCCAACTAAGAATACACAGGCAGGTCTCTGTGAACCTCCAGTACCACTTTCTGAATTCCATGTCTGAATTTATTATTCTAAATAAACCTAAACATTCCATTACAGTCTTTCAAGATGAACTTGGATACTAGGAATCTCCTGAGTCCTTTAAGGAAATTCCTTTTAATAACCCAGCCCACGGAGAGACTTTCTAGCTACTAAAGGACACAACCAAATCACTCCAGCTGTATCATCTTATTACAAGAATCTGAATCGCTTATATACAGGCTTGTCAGCTTTCAGCGGACAAACCAATGTGCTGAAGTACCTCCTGGTCATCCTCACAAAGCAAAGTAAACAAGACAGATGAATGCAAAATACCATATTAAATGTAACTCCATTCTGCAATGCAAGTTCATGCGCTTTCTTTGTAACAGAACCGAGGTAAAACCTGCCTCTTGTATTTTTGCTGCTGCAAATCTGTTGGCTCTCTCTGCAGCCATCTTTGCTTCTTATTAAAGCAAGGGTAACAGTGCCCAACCTACTGAGGTAATAAAATGCCTTTAAAGCAAGTGAAAAGGGTGCATGCGATTCACACTACTTCTGTCTGTGCACCTGAACTTCTAATAACAGTCCTGTGAGGCCCTGCAAAACCTCTGTGATGTAGCACCATTAAGTTTCCTTTTGTGTAAAGAAACACAACAAGAATTCTGGTAGGTGAACAAATGTTTCTCTGCAATTAAATTCTATCACTAACTTCTCATTTCACATCTACTTGGCTTTCTTTAGAGTGTCTCTTGAGTTAACCATTTTAGACCCCATTTCTAGACTAAAAAAGTGCCATAAAAAGGTACAATACGCAGACCTTAGCTTTTGCTGAATAAAGAGGAGACCACAGTCACAGCTGGCCATTAAGACAAAGCACCAACAGAACAGCTATTTCAGTCACTTACACAAAAGTAACAATTTATGCCTTATTTATACTCCTTTCTGCTAAGGTTTTGCCCTTTCACCTCAAAGGCAACCATCATTGTTTTTACAGCTGGCTTGACGGAAACATTTGTTTATGAATGGCTATATTGCTTCCACTATAACTGTACGCACATCCTCTCTAGGAACTCAGTCAGTTGGCAGCCCACATTTTAGCATACATAACCAGAGCTGTCTGTCACCAGAGCTGCTGCTCTTCCTGCCCTGTGCCCCAGCACTGACTAGCAGGGCTGCCCAGCTGAGGGGCCCAACACAGCACCCCATGAGCCGTCCTCACTTGCTCAGTCCCTCCCTGATCTCCATGTCTAACCAATGCTGTGGGGCTATAATTTACAGCCAGGCGACTGCATGTGAGGAATGCCTTTCCCCATGCTACACCAGCACTGCTTCCAGCAGGGACACGAGAAAGCAGAAGGGATGAACTCCTCCTGACAACACTAAGGAGAAATCTCCTGCAGAAGGAGGCAGAAAATTACAAGGCTGCCTTGTAGCTTTTGCTGCCCGTTCACAGTAAGGATTGCAAATAGCAAATGCTGCTGAGTGAGTGCAGAGATTTAAGGGGAACATGCAAGGAAGGGCAGTTCAGAGAAAGTAAGGAAGTGTGGGCAATTTTTTGGCATTTGCAGCTCTGTTTTAAACTAAAACTCTCCATGTTTCTGTCGGTAGCTACCCAGAAATATAAGTGGCAGCATTCAGGAGCAAAGGAACTATTGTACCCCGATGCCTGGCCTGCAATATTGCACGTTTTGGTTCATTAGAGCAGACATACATAACCCCGGGGCTCTGAAGGTTCACTCATCAAAAGTCAAAGGAAATTTGAAAGTAAGAATTGTTCTTGAGCTCTCATTTGTTAATTGTATTAATTTGGGAAGAAATTCAGGCTCTGGAAAAGCAGGTGAATCTTCACTGCTTTATATCCCCATGCACTCATTTGTCTCTCTTCTTTCGAGCTGCTGTCCCTCCCCCAGATTGATGTTATTTTGCTCTCTTCTGTGTTGGTCTTGCATCTCCTTGCTTCTCTCCTTGCAGTGTCATCCCCTGTTGTGCTGCTTTGTTCCTTCTCTACTAAATGCACCATCAATAGCAAGTGAGGCTCTCAGAGCCATCACCTCACAGCTGGCATGCTGGAAAACAGAGACCCGTCTGGCTCAGGGAAACGAGGCACTGCTGTGGCCTGCGCCTCTCCATGTGAGCCAGGGCAGGCCATGCATAGGCACAGCACTGCCATCAGCCTTGACATGGAGTGCTAATGAGTCCCCACAGAAAAATGGTTGCTCCGAGCTGCTCTAAGGGAGCGGACAGGAGCAGCCCACGGGTCTTACAGCCATCCCACAGAGACAGCCCCTCAGAACCAGTGTCAGTTGTTCCCCTGCCATGCTCAAAGTGGCAAACAGGACAAAGAAAATACAAATTCCTTCTCCAGTAAAAGTTCAGAAAGGGGAGTTCTCCTCCCCTTTCCCTACACTCATATCAGATCACCCATGAGCATAGCAGCCATCCTCTGAAATCAGAAGGATTTCTCAGTATTGGCAGCAGAGAATTCAAGCTCTTCTAAGAGGGGAAGAGGTGGCACTGCACAGCTTTTTCCTTCACAGCCCTTTTGTGCCATGACTTGAGCATTCCCCATACATGAAATCCACACATAATTTGTCAGAGCTCTAATCCTCAGTTCCAGCCCACTGGAACAAGGATTAATTAACAAGCTACACAGGCTGGTTATAGATAGTAAGAAGCAATGGACTTTTTTTTTCTTTAATAAAAAAAAAGTCAGTTCTTGGAACATTTATTAGCACTCCCTCCCCTCACCCCCCCCCAGTATAGGCAATTACGGTAAGATAAAGGTCTGCCAGTCTTGCATTAAAGTAAATTGCTGTGTGTTGCTTTTCTATTGCATAATAATGTCCAAAGAACTGTGAATCAATGCCATCATTTTGGTGTTAAGCTTGAGTCAGCCTCTCAATCTAATGTTTTTAGCAGTGACTGGCCACAAAAGAAAACAAAGATCTACACACCAAAAAAAAAGCAATATGGCATTTCAACAAGAAACTGGCTTTGTGGCTCTGTTTAAGGTAATCTCACACACTCCTCTACGTGCAAAACTGAAAGGAGAAAGCACAAAACACAGCAACCATTCCTGCTGTCTAATATGTTCTGTAGTCATGTACAACATTAAAGAAAGAGAGTGGTGATTAAAAAAAAAAAAAAAAAGAAAAAAAAAAAACACCCAAAAACCCCAAAACAACAAAAAAAAAGAAACAGGCTCTGTAATAGACAGGACACTGCCAACCAGCTTTAAATTGAATTACACAGCCTGCTAATCTTTATGATGAAATAAAATTTCTTTGAACGCTACACATTATACTGAAATCTGCAGTGCTTTCTGCCCCTAGTCCCAGTCTCTCTTGGCTCAAAGCAACTCCTCCATCCCTGATACCATTGTTCTTTTCTAAGTGGGAATGTGATGCTCTGCACACAGGAAGATTTCTTACTTTAATTATATACATTTAATACAGTGTGCATGATGTGAAAACTTCAGAGACGGGAGTTTTTGCGTTCGGTATATTCTGATGCAAGACTTAATTACTAAGCAAAAACCTGGTCTTATACAAAGAACACATACTTGGACTGTTTTCTATTGAAATCAATCTCAGAGCTGATGTACAACTAAAGAATCTGATGACGACACCCATAAAACTTTCTATCTGAATAACGCTACTTGTTTGATACCCCATCAGTGCACCAACCATACATCTATTTTCTCCTTTACTGCAAATCTGTGGGAAAGAGGGAAGCCATTACATTAAAGATCTGTTTTAACAATGGTTTGCTATTTAAAACCCAGTCATCCCCTGTGCTTTTAATACAGTCCAGGGAAACAAACCCAAGAAATGATCAAATAATTATCATCATTAACAGTCCTGCCCAAAAACTGTGCAATACTCGGTGCTCTGGCTCCCTTCATATGCTAGATTTGGGCACACAAAGAATTAACCAGCCTACAATATTATTCTTCTTGAATGTATATCTAACATGGGCTGTTTTCTATTGGCTGTTCAATCACACTTCACGGTTTGCTTTGGATGCTTAGGGTTGGCACTACGCAGCTTGTACTGAGAATTTTACACCATTTCCAGTAAGTAGGTGACTACAATATAAGAAAAAAACTCAGTTCCTCTAGATGTCATTAACAGAATATAAAAATAATCTCTTGTGAAATTTCTTTATGAAAATTTGCCAGGAATAATGAACAATTCAAGAGAGAAGTGATGAGATATGAATAAACTGATGTGGAATTCTTGCATGAGGAGCAGTGTCAGTCAGGAAATACTGTATGGAACTGAGTATCTAGACAGAGATTTCTTTTATCTTATCTTTAAAGTTATACCTTAAGGGCTCAGTTCTGCATGAAGTATATAGTGTATATCTGACACAGAGCAGAGGCTAAATATAAGGAAACAACAAAAATAATGGTTGCACAAAAGTAGAAAGAAAAATAAAGGTAGGATTTGGGTTTTGATTTTTTTTAACCTTTTCACTGTAGATGACTACATAAGACATGATTCAACCAATTGAAAAATGCACATGGCCTTATTCTCCTGCTAAATAAAGCTGGGATAACATGCAGATCCCAGTAAGATAAATAAGTAAAGGAAAGCTAAAACTCAAGTAATACTCTAGATTCCACCATATAAACATAAAAAAACCACATAAATATTCCATGCTCATAATCACAGAATGGCTTAGGTGGGAGGGGACCTTAAAGATCATCTGGTTCCAAACTCTTGCCATGTGTAGGGTTGCCATCCACCGGGATACTGTTGGCCTTCTGGGTGGCAAGAGCACACTGCTGGCTCATGTCCAACTTTTTATCCAGCAGGACCCCCCAAGTTCTTCTCCTCAGGGCTGCTCTCAATGAGTTATTTTCCCAGTCTATGAATATGTCCAGGATTGCTAAAAAAAACCTGCATGTATTACCAAGAAAAATCAATAAGAACCTCTGAAGTATACAGCCAATGTAGTCTGGCCCTACAAATCATACAGAGCTCGTAAAAGTTGCAGACGGAAAGCAAAATGCCAGCACTGACATGTTATTAAAATACACATTTCCCATTCCAGTGCCTGAAGCCCAGCACAGCTCCTCACCAAAGCCACCAGCAGAAGACACAGCAGTCTTAAAAATTACACTAGTAGGCTTTGCAGGGAGTTGCTTCCCTTTCTCTCAGAACAGCTGTGCAAAACCCATACTTAGAGGATTAAAGCTACCTCAGCATTTTCCTTCACTCACAATGAATGCAATTTTTTTTCCCCCTACCAGTTAAGAGTTTTGTTCATCAAAGTGGTATTTTATGTTTAGTCACTTAATTATTCATTCTGGCTAAAATAAGCAGAGCAATATAGGGTTCAAAATATGTTCCAGATGGTAAAAACACAAATCAGAAATAAATCATTTTATAAAAATAGGAATACATTTGTTTTTATTGCCATAATTTTACTCTAAATTATGCGTAAGCTTCCTTTTGGATCTAAATTAGTGCAGAATACGTTGAGCTAATATCCCTCTGAATGTTGAGAAATTTAGAGCATACCAGCTTGTCTCCGTAAAATACTTTCATGTCAGATGGTGAGATAACTCACATCTGACGTACACTTGTCAGGAGCAAAAGTTCTGAAGGACAAATAGTTGGTCATAGCGAAATTGCTTTCAGTGCATATGGAACATAGTCACACAAAGCACTAAATGAAATATTTCTTGATAAGAGATGAAGCTTAGATAGCACGAGGGAACAACTGAGACAGACTGAGAAAGAACACATAAGGACAGTAACCGTGAATTTTTAAATGGTGATAAGAGCTTGAATGTACCATTTTGTTACAGCTCTTTGTTTGTTTGCTTCCAGATGAGGTTGTATTATTTTCTGAAGACTACTTTGGCAGGTGCCTAGCTGACAGTTTTGGATATAATTTCCAGTTTCTAAGGCGCTAAACGCACAAATAAAAGAGTAGACTGGAACTGACTGTCCGCCCATACCTCCACACTGCATTTCCTATGTTGTCTCTTTTTCTATGTTACAGGCAGTAGTTCCAATATGAAGCAGCTATTTTCTGTTTTCAAGAACGCTCGTAAATGAGCAGGAGCAACTTAACATCAGCTCAACTGATATAAAAATAAACTTTAAAAGGACCAACAATACATTCCTGAGGACCACATCCACATATGTATAAAACAGCAAGAAAAACACCACATTAAAATAGTTCAATCAATACTTTAAGTAACATGAGGGAGGAACTAAACCACAAGGAAAAGCTCATTTTCTATTGTAGATGTATCAACACCATTTTTACCAAAGGCAACAACACACTGTAATTAAAAAAACATTGTTACAGTCCGGACCCAAATTTATTTGTTGACAACACCATTCACAGGGTTCCTCATCTCCTGGAGTAATAACCCCCTAAAATAATCAGAAAAATACTGAAACATTCATTCAAAACAGAATATGTGGAAGAAAAAAAAATAACCATAAAATAATCAAGCTGCCAAAACCCAAAGTAACTCAAGAGAAAAAAACCCCAAACCCTACTAAATCCATTAAATCTACTAAAATCTACTTCTGAATACATTCAGTAAGAAAAATACTGGGCACAGAATAATGTCTTAATTCTCCCTCAGCACTAACTCTACTGGCAGTAATTTCACCTACTTGGATATATCCAAATCCAGGCTGAACAGGGCTCTGAGCAACCTGACCTAGCTGTGGGTGTCCCTGTTCACTGCAGGGGAACTGGATGAGATGGTCTTCCAAGGCCCCTTCCAATTCCAAGGATTCTATGATATCCACCACTACAAAACTCTGCCAGGTGTGTCCAATGATACATTTTATATTAGAAAACTCACATGAAAAACAGGGACTGAAAAAAACCAACACAATGTAACAAAGAATCACCCAAACAAACAAACAAGCAGAAACATTAAACAAAAAATGGCTTTTTGAGAAAATGACTGAAACTGTTGCGAGTTATTCACACAAGTAAGGCTATGCACAATCAGGCCCACACCAATTGAGAACAAACACGTTAACATTCATTAAAGACATATCTGCCTGAATTTATCTTTGCTTTCTCTTCATTTCAATTTGAATTACTCAATCACTTCCCATCACACAGAAAAGGAAGCATTATATTACGAAGACACAGCTATAATTAAGACACTCCTGCATTTCATTTCCCATCTATGACTGAATGAGAATGGCTGGGGAAAATACAAACACTGGTAATGATGGTATGTTGAGTACATTCAGTGAGACTTATACTGGGCATAGAATAATGCCTTCATTCTTCCTCGGCACAAAATGTTGTGTTTACTGCAAGGTCAGTTAAGTTACTATAAGAGATTTTTAATGAAAACAATTATAAATTTAAAATAACTGTGTTTAAAGCATTTTATAGTCACTGAGGTCAAGTGATTACAGCAGTTACAAGACCCGAGGGACGTGTTCGCACCAAAACAAAGTGAATAAATTAACTCAGCCATTGTATGCAATCACTAAGTGACCACAGAGGTTATTCAACACATGAGCCTAGATGACTTTCATGGAAAACCAACAATGAAAATTTATCAGCCAAAAGGAAAAAGCCTAAGAATCTGTGAAAGTTGCACAATGGGTTGAGAGCTAGAAAGATTAGAAAAGATTTGTTTTGTTCCCTCAAGGTAGAAGAGATACAGATGCCTTGACTTCATCACTTTGCTGATGCTTTGCAACAGGATTGCCAGTGAAGACAGCAAGCACAGGTCTAAAACACATCCATAAATTCACAGTGTTTTGATTCCAAATGAGGAGAGGGCAGCACTGGAACCAATATTCACCACTCTTATGTGATTCCATGGAGGAATCAATCTGCAGCTTCACTTCAAGCTAGAAACTTAATGACCAGTACTGTTGTATATATGAAGATGTAGGCAGACTCAGTGCTTGTTAAACAAAATAAAAATTAAAAAGTTTAAACACCAAGAGGTTTTCCCTGTACCTGAACCATAAGAACCTGAGGACAAAACCAGCAGGTCCTCTCAAAGGCATCACTTCCAGCTAGTTTCAGTGACACCAAGTGCCAAAGAATGCAAAAACTGCTTTCTCAGACAAATATCATGACAACATCTACAAGAACTATACATGTCAAGAAAGCCCCATGATAAATTATTGAGGCTGGAACAAAATCTATTCCAAGAGTTGAGATTTGTCTGTTACAAATGTTAAACATTATCTCAATGTATGAGATAAAATAATGTCATCATGAAATACCTGTTATACACAAGGGAAACACCAAGTTTCCCTTCTTTTCAATACTTGAACGTTTACAGATCTTTTAAGTATGTAAGCAACAGAGCATATAAACTGAGATGGTCAACTTATGTACGTATCCAACTACTTCTCATACCACTTCTGAATTCCTAGCCTTGTGAGTAAATAACTAGAAAAACAAACAGTTTTGAGGCCATGAAATTTAGTGCTGCTTTCTAGAAACATGAACAACAAAACCAATTTACAATAATACAGCAGTACCCCAAAGCCCCAATCCTGCATGCACATCCACAAAAAAGGCAAAAAAGCATTCTTTAAAATTGGGCTAGACAGACCTGAGGTTAGAGGGGAAGACGGATAGAATGAACAGTATGGAGAAAGTGCAAAGGAACGTGAAAAAGACCATGAACACTCTTCTATTTAAAAATTACTTCTGTAAATCCTATTATTCTTTATTTATCCGTTGAATGTTCAACCAGTGATCTCCACTGGAATAAAACCATGCTATTAAAGACACATAGAGATGAGTTAAAACATGATGACAAAGCCATGCTTTTGAAGGTTTTTATGCAGTTCTCTACATTCATCTAACATTTCTGGAAGATAAGTTGGTTCGAGTCACTTTCACCTCTGTGTATTTCTAGTGTAATTGGTAACACAGCAGTGCCCAGTGAGCCTACCAGCTGCATTTGCAATAGAAGCACCACGGACAAGTTCTCCCTCTACCTTCCAGACTTCTGCTGTTGCAATCTAATTGACTTCATCTGTAGCTACACAATAGCAAGACACTGTCAGAACACAGCAGAATACATAACACCTTCTGCCTAAGAGGCACTGAGCATCTGAGTTCAAAGTTAAAACAGCAGTACTTGAGCTCAAAGGGATAATCATGTTACTACCCCAATCAAATTTTCCTCCTTCAAATGTTGACATCCTGTATCATCAGAAAAAGGACTTTCTCTATTTCTGATTAAGTTGTAGCTTTCAGTCCTGATTGAAATTACAGTCAGCTAGAAAGGCAGAACAAGTAATAGTTTTGGATGCAGACATAAAAGCCCATAGTGTCAACTAAGTGGACGCTGAACACATTTGTATTAGGTGCCACCACTCCCTCAGGGCACACAGAATGTTCCACAGTCCTTGCTTGGGAGTGACAGAATCCTTCTCCCAAGATAATGCAGAAATGCAGCGAAGTCCTTAGATTTGTCTTAATTAACAGAATCATACTGAGGCTAGAAACAGCACATCACATGAGGACAAGTGAAGCAAAGGTTGGGGGGGGGCGGGGGGAGGGTGTGTGAATTTTCATGTGCTCTAATTCAATTAGGAAGCAGTGACTGACACTTCGACAGGAGAGGTTAATTGGGGTCACCAAAACGCAGTAATTCCTTACCTAACCAGTCATTAAACTTCTTAACCTCTGAGGGCAGTCCCAGCTCGGTGAAATCGCCCGTGTGGAGAAGGATGTCCCCATAAGGCATCTGGATGCCATCTGTTCTGGAGTGTGTGTCTGAGATGCAGACAAATCGCGTGTGGCCCGCTGGTTTTGGAGTATCATATGGGATAGGGTCGACCCTAAAGCAGACACAAAGATCTCATAACAGTTACAAGGTTAAAAGCCTCACATCTATAATTTCAAATATCAACACAAACCCAGCCATACATCAGTATGCACGCACACCCATTTACACGCACCATGCTGAAAGAAATGACCGTAAAGAAACACTGCCAAAAATCAAGGAGGGACCACATTCTCAAATACTTACCTGGTAAGGAAGTAAAATTTAAAAAATCCTGAAGATGTGACTAGTTTCTGGTTTCTGATAACAAAATTAAACACTGGGTGGAGGGGGGGAGCCAAACGGAAAGGCTTTGGGGGACTTTGCATTCAGCTA
Source organism: Coturnix japonica (assembly GCF_054131305.1). Lineage (NCBI taxonomy): Eukaryota > Metazoa > Chordata > Aves > Galliformes > Phasianidae > Coturnix > Coturnix japonica. The sequence goes on along the minus strand of NC_140667.1, from coordinate 6,533,024 downwards.
TGACGCTTTGATGAGGCCTGGAAATTGCAGAATTGAACCTAGTGCCAACTTCTTGCTCTCCCAGATATAAAGCAAGGAACTGAGCTGTAGGGCACAAAGCAACCATGGATAAAACTGGTGGGCTTTTTTACCCCAGCAGCCCCCGATTTTACAAATTCAGTGCAAGTGGCTATCTGCAAGCCATACCTTTGTTAAGGACATCTTACCAGCTATATCCGATTGAGCACAGGAGTTCTGGTTTCAAGGGGTATTTTTTTCTCCTTTGTTTTTAATTTAAACAGAACAAAGAAAAATAATAGGGAAGAGAGAAGTGCTTTGTGCATGCTTAGCAGTTAGAAGTTCTAATTTGTATTAGAATCACTTAAAATACAAAAGGCAACCTGTCACCTCCTTTCAAATCATTTCTCTGCAGAGGTACCAAAATTCTACTCGCTCAGCTGAACTCCCCTTGAGACAGCTCCAAGTATAACACCGTAATTCAGCATTGGAATAGCACCGAACCCGGCCTAACACTGAATAAAACCCCACTGCACCTGTATGGGATTTCAACCCATTCCCCTGAAGTGTTCCTTTGATCACAGACAGAGCTCAGCTTAATTCGGAGAGCTGTAGGAATTATTATGGTCCAATATCATCCCTAACCATTGCAGCACCACAAACAAACCAAGTATTTTAAAGCACTTATGATAATTGTTACCCATACACTTATTGGAACAAACTGGCACAACAATGAGCATTCAAAAATTGGAGCCTGAAATTAAAAATATATAACAGAATTTATTAGCTTTGCTCTCCATGCTGCACGAAAAACAAGAAAATGCAAACTTCAGAAATGTTTCTTTACAAATGTCAGTACACTAAGTTACTATTAACTGCACACTGAACTGTGTGATAACTTCTGCTGATGTGCTTATCTCCAGCTCCCTAAGGTGGGTGAGAAAGCTCCCTTTGTTGAGGGAGCTTCTTGACACTGAATCACAGAATCACAGAATGACCCGGGTTGGAAGGGACCTCAAGGATCATGTAGTTCCAACCCCCCTGCCTGGCAGGGCCACCAAACATACACCTTTACTAGATCAGGTTGCCCAGGGCCCCATCCAACCTGGTCTTGAACACCTTCAAGGACGGGGCATCCATAACTTCCCTGGGCAGCCTGTTCCAGGGCCTAACCACTCTCCTAGTAAAGAACTTCCCCCTAACATCCAACCTAAATCTTCCTTCTTTTAACTTAAAACCATTTCCCCTAGTCCTGCTATTGTCAGCCCTTTCGAAGAGTTTACTCCCCTCCTGGGAGTAAGTTCCCTTCAGGTATTGAAAGGCTGCAATGAGGTCACCCCGCAACCTTCTCTTCTCTAGGCTGAACAAGCCCAACTCCTTCAGCCTGTCCTCATAGGGGAGGTGTTCCAGCCCCCTGATCATCTTCGTGGCCCTCCTCCGGACCCTTTCCAAAATCTCCATGTCTTTTTTGTACTGAGGGCTCCACACCTGGGCACAGTACTCCAGATGGGGCCTCACAAGAGCAGAGTAGAGAGGGAAAATCACCTCCCTATCCCTGCTGACCACTCCTCTCCTGATGGAGCCCAGGATCCCATTTGCTTTCCAGGCTGCCAGAGTGCACTGCTGGCTCATGTTGAGTCTTTCGTCCATCAGGACCCCCAGGTCTTTCTCTGCCGAGCTGCTCTCAAGGACCACTCCTCCCAGCCTGTACAGGTGCCTGGGGTTCTTCTGGCCCAAGTGCAAAACCTTGCACTTTGCCGTGTTGAACCTCATTAGGTTCACCCGAGCCCAGCTTTCCAGCCTGTCAAGGTCCCTCTGAATGGCATCCATTCCCTCCACCGTATCGACTGCACCACTCAGCTCGGTGTCATCAGCAAACTTGCTGAGGGTGCACTCCATTCCCTCATCGATGTCATTAATAAAGATGTTAAAGAGCACCAGTCCCAAGACAGACCCTTGAGGGACACCGCTCGTTACCAGCCTCCACCTGGACATAGAGCCATTGACCACCACCCTCTGTCTGCGGCCTTTCAACCAATTGCTTATCCATCGAGTTGTCCACCCATCAAATCCACTTCCCTCCAATTTGGAGATAAGGATGTGATGGGGGACCATGTCAAAGGCCTTGCTCAGGTCCAGGTAAATGACATCAGTTGCCTTCCCTTCGTCCACCAATGCCGTCACTCCATCATAGAAGGCCACAAGATTAGTTAAGCATGACCTTCCCCTGGTGAAGCCGTGCTGGCTGTCTCGGATCACATGCTCATTCTTTATGTGATCAAGCATGTTGTCCAGGAGGATCTGTTCCATAATCCTCCCAGACACGGAGGTGAGACTCACCGGCCTGTAGTTCCTCAGGTCCTCCCTGCTTCCCTTCTTGTAAATGGGAGTGACGTGACCCTTCCTCCAATCATCCGGGACCTCACCTGACAGCCATGACTTCTCAAATATGATGGAGAGCGGCTCGGCAACCACCTCAGCCAGCTCCTTCAGGACCCTGGGATGCACGCCATCTGGCCCCATAGACTTGCACTCATTCAGTCTAAGGAGGCACTCTCGGACTTGCTCTACCCTTACAGTGGGGAAGGATTTACCTCCTTGGTCCCCACATAGAGGTATGGGGGTGCAGTGCTTAGGGACGTGAAAAAGACTAGAATCCTGGCCACCAGTGAAGACCAAGGTGAAGAACTCATTCAGCACCTCAGCTTTCTCTTCATCTGTTGAAGCCAGTTCTCCTTTTAAATTTACCAAAGTAGGTACACCTCCTTTTCCTCCCAGAGAACCACATACTATTAGTTGAGTTGAGTCATATAACCAGTTACCACTACTGAAACACCTCACTGCAAAATCTGAACTAAAGCAATCAATGGATTCATCGTATCTACAAGAGTTAGAAAATAATAATATCATTATTACAGAGGAAAACTCACTTGTCCACTGAAATTACACTACAAAGCTGGGCAGAAATAGCTATGGGCTGCAACTGGTATCTGCTTTGCTATTCTCTGCAGTTTATCCCCAAGCAAACCCCCTCTTTTGCTCTAGGTCAATTTGAAGTGTTTTAGAAATATATCACACGTTAAACACGAGGGTCCCTGAATCCACATTTACACTCTTCCCAAGCATGTTTAATTCAGATCACACAAAATACAAACACCAGCTTCCATCACTGCCATGTATGCTGCTCAGATCATCACTGTATGACCACAACCAGTACTCCCTGCCTCTGGGCAGCCCAATTAGTTCATGCGCAGCAGCTCTGCTTCACCATCCTCAGCAGTTTATTTCCAAACAACCCTCCTTTTGCTCTAGGCAATGCCTACTGGAGTATAACACCCAAATCTGGTTTAGAATTTTTCCTATTCATGCAATGACTTACTAACACGAGATTCTATAATTGAAATTCATTAAGTTCCTGACCCTTCTTTCAGTTCTTTGCATACACTACGATGTTGCCAAGTAACCTTTTTTTTCTTTTCTTTTAACATCTTAGCTTAATTTCTTCTCTTATTCAGTAGTGCTTGCCCACTAAGCATTGGAAAGTGAGATACTGAAGGTTATTGTGTTCAGCCCATCAATTTATCTCACTAAAAACAGTCCTTCAAAAGAAACTTAATAAAAGCAGCGTTATCACCAGTCCTAAAGGCTCAAGTTTGTTTTTCACCCACAGGTACAGTATAGGAAACGGAAGATTTGTCTTGATCACTTGATCATCTTAAAAAGACTGGCCTCTGAATTTGTGAGACCACCTACCACAGTATGTGCAGCACTGTGCTGTCACTGCTTTTGACACATGGCTCACCTGGCCGCAAGCATCATCTGCTCCTGTGGGGTCTGCTCACCTCAGGTCCCAGCAATGGGAATTACAGCCTGGCATCTCTACAAGCTCTATAACTGCTGTGCTAGACCCACCCAGCTATCCAGCAGGAAACTAAATAATCACCTCAGCACTATCACTATCACCAACAACACTAACTTTTCAGTTTTCTCAGGCTGGCAGACAGTAAAGCTTTACAGATTATTATTGCTTTAGAGAAAGAATGCTTGCAGAAAGATACAGTGATGCTCTAGTAATTTAAATGGTTAAAATAACAGCCGGGAAATGAAAAGCAACCTAATAAAATATATTGAGAAACATCCAAATGAAGGAGGGAGTTCAAGAGCCCCGTGGTGCCCTGTGTCCCTCCAGCTCCATGCCAGCAGCACTGCTGAGCCACTACTGCTGCAGTGAACGCATAGAGGTTTGCACTGTTCTCCTCCAGCACATGGTAACTTCTACCACTGATTCGCATTCTAAAAGCAGGTAATGACAGGAAGTTAAATAATTAAGAAACAAGCCTCAACACTGAAGTTATCGAGGAGACTGTAATGGCAAGACAGGAGGGCTGAATTCCAGAACACACAAGGAAGGAAAACACTGGGTCTTTTCACATGCATGAAGGGAAAGGTCACAATTTATGACATCAAGCTATAGACCAAATGTATTAGTTGTGTATTTCGGCTCAGCCACACACTAGTTACTTAAAATGACGTCTTATAAATCAGAAGCATTAGCAAGTACCTCAGGGACAGCAAGGGCAGCACAGCCCTCCAGGAGACATTGCTGCAGGGAGAATTAGGCTGGGAACCTGTTTTCAAAGAAAACTTAGAAAAGACACATGCACCATTTCTCTGAAAGAGAGACAAGTTTTGATTGCAAAGCATAATTCTGCATGGATGACTTCAAAAGCCAACACCACCAGGCTCTGGTTTGGCTCCCCGGTCCCCTGGAAGGTCTGTGCCTCAGAGCTGAACCCATGGCCTCTTTGCTTTCCCACTCTCTCAGGGTTTGAGGTATGCAGGCCCCAAATCCCTCCTACAGAACAATTCCCAAAAACCTAATTCATCCATGAAGATGAAATAAAAGCCTTAAACATTAAGCCAGGAAGAATTTCTAGTTCCTAAATCACAGTAAATCACTCAGATGAATGCAGCACCTATACTGGATAAAACATTCACAGATGCACAGAAATCCCCCTCCTTGGCACCTCACAAGCAGTGTTACTGTTTACAGTCCACTATGTGCTGACTGGGTGCCACTGGTCTTGCTACAGGTGAACAAATCAGAGGCCACTGCAGAGGACCACACTTTCCCACCTACCAGACAAATGAATAAATAGTGGTGTAAGTGTCCATGCCCTTCCCAAATTGTGTCACATTGCATGTTTTATATGCAGAACAGGCTTCAGACAAATAGTTTCAAGTTGTACTACCTTTTTTTTAACAACATTGGGAACCTTTGGGGAAGGAGTAAATTTCTCAATACTTAAAACCCATCTTCTGATTTTAGAGGGGAAGGATGGAAACTTTGATGAAGGGGAAGGTGGGTTGCTTGACTGTATCTTTCAACGCAAGAAAAGGTGACAACTTTTTACAGAATCATACAGCATCATACGCACATCTTGGCATCTCCAGCCAAAAACGGAAGTATATACATACATTGAGCTGATTTTGTGATACAACACGTGCTGAATGAAACAAAGCTAAATACTCATTTCCTCTCAGTAAACACAATGAATGTCAAAATACAGTATTACGTTACTCAGCTGCTGTCAGTCATTAGTTGTTTAAATTACATGTATGAGCACTTTTGTTAGCTTGACTCCATCTTCCAGTATGATCAAACACCAAGAAAACATCTGGTTTCTCCTCTGACTCAAAGGAACGAGATGCAAAAACCTTTCAGCATTCTCACGGATAAGTCTGATTTGTACAAGCACACAAATGCATGAGCAGATTGCCACAAACCAGTTTAAAAGCTACACCTTTGCTGGAAACATCTATGTACACATGTCACCCATCAAAACCTCAGAGAGAGCTCTGGAAACTGTAAAGCAGAGGTCTGATAGATCTCTCAGAGATGTCATTAATTGTGACTCGGTGCAATATGGAAACAAAAAAATTCACATTTCCAAACCCATATGAGGAATCAATGCACCACTCAGCAGCTTTCTGCTAATGCTTCCAACAATTAGAGCTGAAGGGAAACGATGGATCTTTTTATTACAGGTTGGGGCTGCTTTACTTCCAGTAAGGTTTATGAGATGAAACTGAAATGGCTTACATTATCCACTGTCAGAAGTTGGGCAAACTAAGAAAACCCTTTGCATAAGGATGTCACACAAATGCATCTTCCCATGCTATTTTTTATGCAAGTATGGTTTCAATTTAAAGTCATTAAGAAGCATTTTTCCCAAATTCTTTTGTTGTTTGGGACTGAAATAATTTATACCCTCTGTACACCCTGCAAGAACTCGACTGCTGATGCATCTGCACCTGCACTAGCAAGGAAGGTAAATAAGCTGTTTGCGTCAAAGGCAAGGTTTTGTTCCCCTGCTATAAGATCTACAAGCACCGACTCATTCAACATACTCAGAAAGTACAATCTGGAATCACAAAGATACAAATTTAGATCCAATTTTAAGACAATGAGATTTGAAAGATTCACATCTATATATCACAGCAAGAGCGATGCTAAATTAAAGTGTAGCACCCTTCCAATTATTTCAATTCCATGAGTCATAAAATGGGGTGGACTTACACATTCAATGCTGGTTCTGATTTACTTATGCATCCCAATAAATGTTTGGTCTGAAGTATAGGAACTACTTGAAATTCTGCTGACACTCAGCTCAGCAAATATCCTTTAAACCACAGGGTAAGTATACTGTGCAAGCAAGAAACTTCTCAAGCCTTCTCAACCATTTTGTTTTCTGACCTGAAGGCAGAACCCTCCCCCTCCAATCCAACCTCCTTGCAAGAAAGCCCTCTCCTAAATGGAATGATAATCATGAGAATCTCTCTTCTGCTCTTCCTTATTAATTTAATTTCCACTGGGATGATGGAGGTGAGCCCAAAAAACCTGTTCAAAGGAAGGATAATTCATTCTGGGCAAGCATCACCAGTTCCCATTTTTTAAGTTACTAGGTACATAGAGTGCCTTCAACATGCCTATAAAACAGCCACCGATGTTAGTAATCTGTAAGCAAACAGCTGAAGTCCAGCCCAAATACAAAGAATTTTCTTAATCCTCCTCCAGGCCTGAGATATTACATTAATTGGCAGACACTTATCTACAAAGTCCATTTGTGAACCTGAACCAGCACAAAAATGTGTCTCCACTAGGACGAATATTCTCTCCCTTACATCTAGGCTTTAAAAGGCTTTTTAAAGATTTTAGTAATAAAACGCTTCCACTTAAATCTGGGCATCTAACACTTTATTCCTACTAAGGAAAAGTCTTCACAACAGCTATGCTATCTTAAATGGCTTTTGGCCAATTCTCTTTATGCATATCAAGTACTTTGGCCCTCGTCAAATGTTTCAACTTCCACATCCTCTTAAGTTTTAAGAATTCTTTTGCAGGGAAGACAATACAATATAGACTGCAGTTCAGCTCTCCTGAAATCCCTTCTTCTTAATAGGATGAGAGATTTAATAACCAGCTTCTACCAACACCTATGCAACCTCAAAGGACAAGTTCCCACCCATCCATCCTGGATGCCAAAAGCTGCACATACACAACAATGGTTACTGACATAAGCTTTTGTGTTACATGCTCACACAGCTGGCCCAATATTTCCTCTCCTGCCACTAATTCCATAGCTACACATTTTGACACCAGGCACTCATCTTAGTCTCAGTTTCAACTCTGGATTTAGATTTTGGGGCAGATCTGAACTAGCCTCAGGATGTACAGAAAAACATGTATTTGTTTCTTTGTAATTTCTTTCCCCTAAATAGGAAGAAAACGCCAGCACCAGGTTCTGCTCCTAGTGTGCTCTGCAACTTCACAGTGCTGGATACAAAAAAGCATGAAAAAGGACTTTGAGCAGCAAATTCTACTTGACAGATTTTGGTACTTTTATCTATCCTTAACTTTCTAAGGCAATCGTCTTCATTACTGCTAACATCATCTTCCTAACATACATGTCCAAAATGAAACCCAATTGCAAACAGAACTGGATTCAATCAAAAACTTCTGCAGATCCCAGGTAAGCATGATGGAGGGCTGCAGATACTAAAAACAGGTTCTTTTCTTTTACTGTGCCAAATATTTTCCCAGCTAAAAAAGCTTATACCAGATAGCTCTCTCCCTCTTTTCTCTCTCTCCAGTATTAAACAACCTATGACAAGGAAACTGGAGGTCAAATAGTATACATTCCAGAGCGTTTCAAGATGCAAACATTAGTTTGAAGGAGAAAAAGCTTGGTAGATAAAAGTTACAGCAGAGGGAAATAAAATCTCAAGTGTGCATGAGCAGAACACAGCACGAATGTAACTTCAGCTGGAGATCTTCCTTACAACTACAAGGTGTGTTCTGACTTTCTTCCCCCTTTCTTTTTCAAACCTAACTCGCTATTTAGTGTGCTGAAACGCTTCTCAAGCAACACTACATGTTGCTGAACTCAGCAGCAATGCCTTCTTATGGAAAGCAAAACCAATTCTTATGGATAAAATCCAGCAGAGCATTTTTGTTTCTTTAGCGCTGTAGCTTGTCTGTGGCATTTGTTTGTCACGTATCACATCTAAATAAGGAATACTGGGAGAAGTCCTGCTGCATGTACCACCAGGAGGCTATATCAATAATGTAGTTAACAAGCAAAGGTTTTGTGGAGAACCAAAGTGTTACAGGTTATTTAAGAGCAATTCTTTTCGGCTTCTACTTTTATCATAAAAAAAATAAGGAATTAAACGTCTTCAGAGGGAATGTTCGTACACCACATTTATCAGAATGCTTGCTGACTTCTGCAGTTAGCAATTACTTTCTGAGTTCAATCATTTATTTGCAAAGGTGCACTCCCCTCCTCTCCCCAGAACCAAATAAAAGCAAAATGCAATTATAGTCAAGGTATAAATCTACCTTACGGATACTTCTAGAAAACTCAATTTAAAAATAATTTACTTTCACTTCTATGGCTGCAACAAAAGAGGGGGAATGAGGGAAGCACTACAGAATCACTTTGAATTCCTTATTTTCCTCGAGTCAATTCCAAGGCCAAATAAATCAAAAATAAGCTCCCTGCGTTGCTTCTACACCTGAATAGTTGGAAAGTATTATCCCATATGACTCTAAAGCTGTTGTTAATTGAACAAACCTGCATGGTAATTGCTCAGTGTGCAACTGAATGCAAGACCTTGAAAACTCTGAAATCTTTACTACTTTCCAAACCCATATGCAGCGCAGTACCAAATGTTGGTCCCTCTGGCGTGTGCAGAAAGTGATTTCCACACCAAATCCAAAAGGCAAACGTTTCATAGCTTTGAAATTTAGAGCAAGGATATCACCACAAAAACTGCCGGGAACGAAGGAAACAGGCTGCACCACATAACATTTTATGACACAGAATGAGATGTGACAATGTAAATTCACTCATGTGATTCAGTTGCAAGCAGTGCAAATGCAATCTCACTGATTACGCTTTAAAACAGAAGAGGGAATTGCACTGTTTCAGCCAATGCATTAAACATGTTAAAATCACAAAACTTCCAGCCTGCAGAGGAACAAATAGAAGGCATCATTTCACATTCAGATGGGAATAATCTATCTAGGTGAAAATCACACGTGTAGTACTGGTGAGCATAAAGTGGATCATGCAACATTTCAGGTCATACAGTCAGTCATACAAAAGGACTCACACACAGAGATGAATTCCACCAATCTTGCCATTAATAAGCCAAAGACAGAGGAACGACAGACCTTAGACCCCCCCAGACCACGAGCTTAAACACAAATGTAGAAGGATCTTCTTCACTGTTTTAGTTTATCTTCCTGTTTCTTAAAGCTTGTGAATATGAGGAGGTATCCTTGAAGTGAAATAGTGTGTGTATCAAAAGTACCATAGCTTTTCCTATAGGTTCCCAAGGGAGACTATTTATTAGGCACAGTCCTGCTTTCTGATTTAGTTTAAGCTCTTTTCTTAGAGAATATGAGTATCCACACCAAGAGAAATACCAGAAGAGCAGCTGCAAAACCACCTTTCCTGTAGAAACTACTAGAATCAGTTATCCTAGCAGTCACACTTCTTGGCTTCCATTTTTAATTCTCCTCTTAGCATTTATGAAAGTTACACACAAACACACACACAGGTATGTGTTTTGACTTTTAGGGAAGCTCCAACTGTTTTAAAATCCACAATAAAACTGCAAAAGTTGTCAAATTCAGTTGGTGCAGCCACCATCAGCTGTACTACCAGGCGTTTCATTATGAGTTTTTGGAGGGGGTTTGTTTGTTTTTTTACACAACCAAACTTGAACTAAGAACAATAATGAGACTGCACCCACCCACAGTCATTTCTCTTCAGCATGTAAATGAAATATTAGTTCTCTTTCTTGCCATTCTGGAGCAAGAAGAGCCATCTTTAAGCACAGGCAATGACAGAATTCCATGACAGCTTTGCAAAGTTACAGGAAATTGCAAATAAAAATTATTAATTAAAAAAGTCTACGGGTTTTCAGCAAAATAGATAATTAAAGCATTACTAAACATTCCGTAAAAGGTAATTACAATTTTCCATCATCCCCGACAGCCTCAGAATGGGTGTTTCTCTAAGTAAGTTGCTGGAGGAGACAAAAGCTTAAGGAGGTGTTAAAATCAGAGAACAGCTGTCTTTTAACCACTTTCTCCTCTACATCTGGATTCATTTCTTTCCACCCCCCACCCCTTTTTTTTAAGGTTTCTTTGTTTCTGTATTGTAGCATTGTCATTGAAATTTCCAGCTGGGCAGCACCAAGGGCTTGTGCTTACTGAAGTCATGGAAGTCAAAGTTCACAGTGACCGTAATAGTACAGGAATGTGAGCTAAGTGAAACTACTCTCTTCACATCAGTACTTTAACAGTCTTACGTATTAAACAAAATCAGCAGTTAAGATTCTGAGTTCTTTGACTGAAGTGACTAATTTCCTGCAAGCCTGCTCCTCCTTCTCCCCTCCACACTTCTTGGCAATCAAGAACAGACTTACAGTCCGACTCCCAACAAATGCTGCCCCTGAGGGCAAAACTGGTGAGATACTTCAGCCTGTTCCAGAAATCCCTTCTGCAATTGATTATTCAATCGAATTCTACTCCACCGGTTTACTCTGACCTACAAAGTGCTGAGCTCCCTCACCTGCTGCTGGCTGTAAAGACTTCAGACTAACGTTGTCCTTAATGGGGGGCAAGACTGGCTCTGGAATTCAGAGGCTCTGCTCAAGAGCCTCCAGCATGGCTTCATCTGAAATGATGAAACCAAACAGTAAAGCACCCAGACCTTGCTTGTCCTCAGAAATGGTATTTTCTCATCTGAACCATCACAATCTTTCAATGACCATTTCTCACAGCTTGCTGCTATGATCCCACACTTGTATGCCCTTCTAAGCGTGCCACCAGAAGAGCTGCAAACACAACTCCAGTTACTTGCTCATGCACATTTTAGTCGACCAGCTTGTGAAAGCAGTTGGCAACCGCTCCGTGCAGGTCAATGAAGCCATTCCCTATGCGCACATCCACAAGCGCACGTACACAAAACATGAACCATAAGTCCCTTTGCCCTTGACCTTTGCTAAACAGCCATGTCCAGAGAACAGCCTGCATTGCAGAGTTGCCATTTAACTATTTCTTAGTAGGGGCAGCCTGCCAGATGCACCTTCAGGTCCAGGATTGCCCTATGCTTGGGTTTGCCCAGCGGTACTCAGCTCAGACAGGACAACTGTTTGAAGGGTATCTAACCTCGCAGGAATTTAGCAAGTTCCCTGAGCGGCACGTGCCATTCACTCTGCAGTTCCCACCCTGGTGGCAAAAATGCAATTTCAATCCAAGCATGATGGCTACACGCTCGTATGTGCAGGGACAACTGCAGCACATTACAAAGGGAATTCAGCCTTGGGACATTCAGTATGGCCTGCCACGAGTTTAACAAGATGTCAAAGCTGCACACTGAAGATAAAGTAACATACAACCTATTCTATATTTGGAAGTAAGCAAAGGGAAGTGCTGTTGACTGCATGAACTACAATGTGATTTTCACACCACTAAGCAAAACAGAGCAGCGTGTTACCTACCTTCTCCTGGATTCTCCCCGAAGGCTCCCAGCCCCTGATCCTCTCTTTCAAGAGTGCCACACCAAGCTCTGAATCACAGGGGGTGACAACTTCTGCCAGGAAACCTATTGAGATTGTTGCCCTTACCATTCATCCCTTTCACAGATCTGGTTAAGAATGCTATTCTCAAGCAAAAAGATTAGCACACACAAGCTCAGATCTCAGCCCTCCTTAAAAGTCAGTCTGAAAAGTAGTTTCTGAAAAGTCATGGGCTGTTTTTCACATCACTTGCATGGGGAAAAAAAGGTCTTTTTTTTTCCTGTCCTATTAATTCAGAACCTACATTGTGACCCTATAGGCAGTTGGATAGTCATGTCTTCTCTAATGCTTCTTATAACCAGGCACATTTTCAGACAAACCTCTTCCCAGCCCTATTCCTAGTGCAACTGTAACTGAAACCAGCACCACAAGTGAAGACTTCACATTTAGAAATCACAGCCCAGAAAACAGCACTCACAAGACAGTTCAGCATACCTAGACCTGTACCTATTTGTTCTGTGCCTGCCTTGCCACCTCTCTCGGGACACACCTGGCTCTAGCCCTGGAAGCTGTGACCCCACCATCAGTCAGTTCAGCTCATTGGGCTGGCAAAAGAGCCAGCAGTGAGAGCACTTGGGCACGGCAGGAATGAAGGCTGGGAGCCGGTCCCTTCAGCAGAAGCAACATGTTGAACCGACACAGCAATTTGCTGAAGTGTTAATCAATTGTTTTTTTCTTCCTACTGAGACACTAATAGGAAACTCTTTGATCTAATGAGAATTTTCTCTATTTCCAGACACAGTTTAATCTTGCATTGCATGTTCAAATGCTAGACAACTCATTCTGTTAGAGACTGTATTTGGCTCAGATAGGAAACAGACTTCCTAAACAGAACAATTAATAGCAAACAAAATGAATGAAAAAAAGAAAAGCAATTAACTTTGGTATACCGAGATAACAAGAACGCTGACTGGAGTTTCTTCACTGTGCTGTGCTTTATAACCCTCTACATGTGTTACTTTTCCAGCCTTCTCCACCCTAACCATTTATGCTCCTTTGTTACTCCACTTTTATCTTCTTTGAACTAAACTGTTTTTATTCAGTCTCGTGTATTTATCTGAACTCGAAAACCAACTTACTGTATATGAAAAACGGCGATGCTCTGCTCAGCTATGCAGCCTTTGCTTTTTGCTGTTTTCTTATGACCGCTTCATTTTCTCCTAAGGGACACACTGACATGAATGCCACATTAACTGCCAACTCCACGAGAAGAACATTTCAATCAACCATTACAACTGAGAATCAGACCTTCAAGTCCCACGGCCAGACGCTGTTTCATGCCCTTCCAGTAACCCTACAACATGGTTATCACTGCCACTTCTTATCTTATCGCCATTTCAAACATCGTCTGCTATTGTCAGACAACAAGTCGGACCTGAACAATGATGTTAAATGAAGGCTTCCTCCCGTGGCAGTCTTGAACTCCTAATGAAACTGATCACTCCCTCGTGAGATAATGAACCACAGTGGGATTTCACAGGCTTTAAAAACAAAGTCAACAGAAAGTCACAGGGAAGCAAGCTCCCAGATAACTACTGAGGTATTACTGCACGCAGACATCCCAGCTAACAGTCAGCATCAACGATATGTAAACACAGGCATGCACACACATATAGAAACAAATATACATTGTGTTTTTCGTTCCTTCCTGACTTCTTAATAACAGAAGGTAAGCAGGGTTTCATTTCCCTCTGGTACACCTGCTGATGGGAAAAAAAATTAAAGGAGGTGCTTTTTTTGGCTCCTAGATTTCAAAAGGCAGCTGAAGTGGCTGGGAATGTCCTGGGGTAAAGCATGTGATCTCTGATAATTCTGCTAACAATTAGATAGCTATGCATTACAAGGTGATGTCACTTAGAAAAAAACTGTTTTTGTGATGTTTTACCACAGTAAAAAGTCTGGTACATGTGAAATAAAAAATTAAAACCCTAAGCTCAGGAAGGAGGAAGACTTTTGCTTCCACAGCTCTCCTCCATCTAGTGCTTGCTGTCACAGTATAAGCCTTGTTACCAGCATAATCTGTCCTCAATTAGGTGGCTTTGTTACATGATTAACATCGGCGCTATAGGAGCAGACTTCACTAAAATAGTTCTGGCTTCTCTTCAGACTAAGGGCCCTGTTGTCCAGGGGAGCCACAGGTAGGAGCTATACATGAGAATTAAATGTTTTCAAGGAGAAAAAGAACATCCATCCACAGCTCCAGATTACAAATACCATTTGCCACCTAGCACAATCCTTCAGCTCAGCGTTAGGTGGGGCAATGTTGGCTGGCCTCAGACACAGCACCCCCAGGGAAACACTCACAGCTCCAAAGGGGCATTTCCTTTCAACCCTGTGCCCCTATCCATGTGCCCACTTGTAAGCCAGGCTGCTGACCTGGCCAGGGGTTCAACGCCATGACAGTCAAGTGCTGCACTGCAGCATCACAGGAAGCTCCATCTAGATCCACTCTGAGTCAGGAGCATTCACTCCGTTCCTTACCAAGTGCAGAGAGCAGAATGAGAGAGCAAGTGAAGCTGTCTGTAACCCTTTGTAAAAATACAAGCACTGTAGAACCTTAATGCCTTTTGCAGTCACCACTAGCACCTAATGTAAGGGGAAATTTTAAGTCAAATAGAGTATTAGGCAAAACAACAGCAATAAATAGCAAAACTGCAAGGCTTAGCATAAAAATGAAAAGCACTAATGGAGCATAGTGCAGCTTGTTCATACTATGTGCAGTCTAGAATCATGCATAATGTAACAGTGCAACTGCTAACAGCAGGCTCACAGAAGATAATTTACACTTGTTTTTTATGGACATGAGGAACCGATCTTTGAAGTTGTCCCTAATGAGATTCTGCTTGGCCTTAACAGCATCCTGAGAGAATGTGCTGGTTTTTCTCCCCTGCATCCGGTGCATATTTATAATGCAGAGTACAGACCTATTTAAATAGTACACGTGGATCGGTGTCCCCCCATCCTGTCACAAAGTAAGATTCTCACTGTGAGGGAAATACCTACTCACATGTCTCACTTCAGCTTCAAGTCTTCTGGTGATTACAGGTCACCTTTGCTAATTGCCAAAAGGTACATGGGGGTTAATGAATGAGGTTTCTGTTTGCTTTGTACAGCTGAACTCCTAACTTGCTTAAACTGCTAGGTCACTGCTTTATTACAAAAACACAGGCAGCAGCGTTAGGAACACAAATAAAAAACCTTTTTTTAGGTGTGCCATATGTAGTCATTGGTTTAACACTGTACCCATCTGTTTTTAAACATCCTTTCATTAATGAGAGCTGCGAGAGCCATTGAACTAACATCACTAAAACCTCAGCTTGCAACCAGTGCAGTAGCCACGACCCCTTTTACATCTAGGAGATGTATGACTGCTGCAAGATAGCAATGGGTGAAATGCATAATGTTTCCAAAGAGGACAAGAACAGACCTTAACTCCAACGTGCTTAAAGAACACATGCAGTTCTATCTGATGTCACATGTACTAACAACTTTTCTATAGCACTAGACCAAAATTGACTGCAGAAGTGAGATCAGCCTTTAAAAACATCTGTTGAAGTGCTGCCAAATGCAACTCATGCATGTGTATAATGAGTACAACAATTAATAAGGATGGGGGAAGTTTTATTCTCTCTGATACAGCCAGCCTTACAACAAGGCTCTGGACTATCACTGTTCCAAGTCAACCCCCATTCTGAATTGATCTTCACTGGAGTTAGTATACCAAAGTGCCAGACAGTTCAGGAAAGATTCTCACACTGCATTCAACCGTTCCTCCTGCAGAACAGGCCTTTAGGAGCACACTCAATTCAGACAGCTTGGCATGGCAGCTCCAAGCAGCCCCCCGCTGCAGCTAATATATAACATACTACAGTTTTGCCATCGCTGATCAACGCTGAACTCCCATTCTGCTTGGGAGACGGAGGGAAAAATCCACACATCCTTTGAAAGCATTTGTCAGCACTGCTCACACACTACAAACATACAGTATATTGTTAAGGAATGGATATTGCAGGACACCCATTTTTCATTTAGAGCTTATTGGCTAATTCGACCCTAAACAATGAGAAAATCTCCCATCTGACAGTCAGAGGACTCTGCTTTAGCTCCTATAAAGGTGTTCACATAACGAAGCCCACATCTGTAATGGATGCTCTCTGAAGCAGCTACAGTCTGAATGGACACTGACACATCTCCCTCATGGCTGCACATCATGTCCCTGCAGGTACGGGATGACAGTCATTTGTGGGGAGCTTATGAGGGAAGCTTGAACAGTAACTACAAAAGCTCTATGTGAATACATGGAGAAAGAGTTTGTTTCCAGTGCGCTGCCTGACACTTCTCACAAGCACAAGAAACCCAATAGAAGCAAAAAATATAAAGAATTAAAAATAAAAAGTCTTTCAAGCCTCCGGGCCCTGGGCTCAGCACTGACAGGTTCAAGCGACCTTGCCTCAGCACATTAACACACAGCCTCTCGGTCAGTCCTGAGAGATTCCCTTGTGAACAACTACAAGGCGCACAACTCAAAGCTCAAAGTCTAAAAAAGCTTTTGTTAGGAAAATAATAAAACACGCAAAACCAAAAGAGACTGATACTGACACTGTAGCAATAACGTGTCATATATTATTTCCAGGCTTGGTGCAAGAGGAAGGTTGCCTTTAGGCACATATGCAGATGCTAAAATCCTAACAAATTACTCTCCAGGCCAACATCTTACCTCTGGTTATTTCTGGGCATTCAGGCTCTGTTCTCTGCTTCTCATTCTCCATCTATTCTGACCCCTGCTTACCACCACTGCATCACACACCTCCAGTACATTCTTCTTGCACTTCATTGGACAAGCCTCTGGGCCCGAAAGAAACTGTACTGTCTTTTTTAGACAAGAAATCTATCAAGAAAATTGCCATTTCTTGTACCATATCTTTGACAGACCTTCATTTCATTTGAACTTCTCAAAAATACCTCTACCCAACTCAGTCTTTCAGTTCACAGCTTTTAGCTCTACACTGATTAAAACGATTCATAAAAGCCTCCCCCCCCCCCCCCCCCCACCCCATTCTGCAGAATGCTGTCTTGAAAACCTTTTCAAGAGAACTACTCACTCAGAATAACCATTCATTTATATCACAGTATTAACTGATGGTGTGAACAGACTACCAAGGAATCCAAGTGATCCAAAGTTAACTTTCAACTTAAGTTAATACTCCTCTTGCCTATTTTGACTGAATGCAAGGGATCTCTACAAGAAAACATGCTCTGGATTAATGGTATATAAAATGAGTGAAAAAACAAAATCCTCACAAACAACAACCATTTAGTTTCCTCGAAAGCTACATCAGGATTTCCTCTCTAGTTCAGAGGAAACAAAGGCCCTACTTACTTCACATGCAGTTTAAAAACACCCTGCTTTCTTGAAGGCATAGCATTTATGCTGACAGATAACTAACAAACAATGAAAACCTCAAGAGCTAAAGGTCTTCATTTTGCTGCTAGGATGAAGCAGCTTCCAAGATCCTTCCATGAAGGCTGGCACTCCCGCTCAGCTGCAACGCAAAGCAATACACCATGTCAGAGGTCACAGTGCAAAAACAAACCTAAACAAAGCCCACCAACAAAAAACCATGTAGCACCTCTGGAGGATCATCATTATCAGGGTGTCTGAAACTTGAATTGCACTATTTGATCTGTGGAGCCTCATTATACTGACAACAGTTCCAGCAGGGGAACCATATAAGAAATTTCCTCAAACAATTAAAATACCATCAAAAAGACCCAAAAATGTAATACAAGCCACAATACTCCCTCAGTAACCCACAGTTTGCGCCGCAAGTAGAAATATTTTTAGTTTCAAGGTACAGAATAAAAAAGAATTAACTTTGTTCTTCTATTTTATAAACATGCCCCCCCCCCCAAGGCTGTAAGCATTATTGTTTAGCAAACAAAGGACTATGGAAAATCAAACACATCTAGAGAAATATCATCCAAATGAAAAATCTTGCTTTTGACAACTTTCAAGTAATTTCAGAGGTAATACTTGCATTCTTTATAAAACGTTCATAGTTTTCTACTTATTTAGCTTTAATTTATTCTCTCCATAACATCAGGAAGGAAAAGCACATGCCTGGCTGACTTGAAGTTCACAGAACAAGCAAATCATAAAGACAAAACTACCTTTTTAATAATCATAATGTTGCACGTACATTGATAACAATCAGAGGTAAGAAACTCCGCAAAGAATCATAGCTCAGAACTGAAGAAGCCACTTAATTTGGTAACTCCTAGAAACCAGCCCTGTCACTGCATTTACAAAGAGAACAGTACAGTGATCCAGTGTCTTAAATGTGCTGTCCTACATTAAACTACAACTCTAAACAATTCTCATTTTCCTGAAAACTACTGCTTCACCATTCACAGGAGAGAAAAAGAACCCCTTGGTAATCCTAACCAAAAGCAAATGTGCTTTAAGAAACAAAAAGGCTTATAGTAATTAAAAAGTAATGACTTTTTCCTTCGTGCTCCCTATATAAAGTGAGCATGAGGGAAGATATACTGGACTAACACCTTTTCCTTCCCATAAACTGATACAATAGCTAAACATTGAGGAGTAATGTGCTGACCCTGATGCTCCCAGTCACTACACTCAATTCCTTATACCAGAGAAATTGTAAACGTGGTAAATAGCCAGTCTCCTGGCTTACAGATACATCAGATCAAGTCCCTCTATCATACTCCTTCCCTCCCCCAGCCTCTCTCCATCTGCTCCCTCCTGGGAAGGCAGTGCTAGCTTAATGGCCGTGTGCTTTTACCTCTAATGTGCTGATAGAAGTTAATGCCTGGTGCAATAAGTGGGGACTCTGCTGCAAGGAAGCCTCCAGTCTTGTTTTCTCCTTGTTAACATCTGCTGGAATCTTTCTAGGCCTCTGTCAAGCAGCATGCAAGGAATAGTAGGTCTTGGAATATGAAATCCAAAATTCATGACGATGCTTCTTACAATGTACCAATAATTAAGCAATCTTTCGGTAAAAACAGGAGGGTGTTGCAATTTTCCTGCTTGTCTCTCCCGTCAGCATAATGATGCATACCTAGAAAATATGCTTATTATAAAATCAGGGGCAAACACTCCTCTGACAGCAGAGTACAGCAGGTGAGCTATCTGTTGGTCTTGTGAGCTACAAGAGAAGAGACTGGCTATACACCAAATGTTGTTATTTCTTCAGTTAAATCACTACAGCTCACTGTAAGAGATGTTAAATAAATCTCCTTGCACCACTGAACTTCTGCTATACAAGCCCATTTTCTCAAGCTATCCAAAAGTTTTACAGAATTCTTAAGCAAAACTCATCAAGTGCTCCTCTGGGAAGGAGACATGCTACATGCTTGTCCCTTTGTTTCTCTTTTTTTTTTAATAGATAATCATGCTAGGCAACTGACTGTACAATGAGAGCCACATACAGAAGCTGAACATCAGAAATGGAAACTCCAAAATATCTGTGCAACGCTCAGAACAGAACTGATGCTCACCATCAACATTTGAAAACAGTTCTACATCAAACAGAAGCAAGCAAGCTGCACGTGGCCATTTGACATACAACACAGAGCTCTAAATCCACACTGTTTACAGGGTTTTCCTTTCTCTTATTTATCTAACACAATAGTCAAACAAGGGTTTGTAAATAAAATGTGTAACAGGTGTGCACACATAGCCCCTGGGCTTGCAATCGCCTTGCATCGCCAGGAACAAGCTCTCATCCCCTCTGGCAGGCAGGCAGGGCTGTCCTTGTTCCACCACTAGCAAAAAAAGCTTGAGCCTGAAAAAAAGGAATAGATTTCCCACGTGGTGCCTGCAAATTCTGGAAAGTATCAACTCAGTGACTGGTTTTAATGATAGAACACCCTCTCAGTCCTTGCACTTAGCCTACAGGCTGTGTTCTTCCATTCTGACCACTAGGGCTGATTTCATGAGGCCATACGTGATACCTGGGGTCTGACTAACACACTGATGGGTCTGTGAGACATGCGGCTCAGCCTGTTCCTACCAGCACAACTCTATCAGCAAATGAAACCAGCTGTGGCTTTCACCTGAGGACAATGTAAGATGGAAACAGAGCAATCAACAGAGCAATGGTGACAGAATATTTTGAACCTGTCCTATGTTTGTTATAATAATATTGGCACTTTTAGAGTACCAGTCTTCCAGGGATGCCTAAATACTTTTAAAGGTAGGTTGGCATCGTTTCTTTTAGCAGAGACAAAAAGAAAGGTCAGAAACTTAACCAATTCTTCAAGGGAGATTAGCATAATTTGACTATACTGTATAAACACAATATAGGGGGACTAATTTTGAGCTGTAATTACAAGGCTGCAATCTCTGAGCCATATTTCACCACTGTACAAACGTTTCACTTCCAGCATGCTCTGCTCAGGCATCTCAGAAGGCTTTAGATATAATTAAAGTGTACCCTCATGAAAAAAAAAAAGTTCTCCTTTAGCATTTGAAATTAAAACTGAGAATATATTTTATGCTTAGATTTTGTAGAGTACACAATTTAAAATCATTAAGACAAACAGAAATCTTTCATTATTTTGACTCACGGGGACACATGCACACGCTCCAGTAAAACATTTCCTTAATGACAATTAAAATTAACAGCTTTGCAGCTCAGTTTCCATTGTTCCACTGTGCAAGAATGAGAAAAAGCAATCTGTTAGCTGCTCTCTTCTTGAGGGGAAACTCTTGATCTTGGGACAGCTGTAGGGATTCTCACCTACAGCTGTCCTCCCCCCCCCTCCTTTCTGCTGGAATCCCCCCTCCCATGGGCAGCTCAGCTGCTCTGGAGGCAGCTGTGAATGGCTGATGCTGGCTGCTTAGTGGGAGTAGAAAAACAGGTTTGTTTTGTTTAAGGCACAGCATCGTAGAAGTGCATTTCAGCAGCCACCCCTGCCACAGAGGGAGCAGAGGGATGGGAGTTCAGATTGCAAAAGGTGAGCTGAGGCTGTTATTCAGAAGGAAGGCTCAAGTTTTAACTACTACCGTTCAGTGTACTCCTGTTCTTAGTATTATTACTTCAATATAATTTACTCCATCTGAGTTGTACTGGGTTTTTTTTTCTATAGCGAAGCAGTGAAAGAAACTAAGATGCTCGCAAGCTCCGTATGCTCTTCTAAGAAATGTTATTTAATTGACAGAGCAGCAACTGGCACCAAAGCTGTGATTCTTCAGCACATCAGAACCCCCTGAAAGGCCATGCCCAGCCACACAAGGTACAGCTTACTCTGAACATCTGTATTCCTCAACCCAAATTCCTCGATGTATGAACATCTCACCTCTATTCTCTAAATGTCAAGTGAGTCCATATTCTACAACTGCCAATCTTTCTCTTCCTTCCTAAATACCATACACCTTTTATGAAGCTCAAGTTGAGAACGTTACAAATCAAATGCATTAATTTTCCACTGATATCACTGAGGGTTTATAAAACCCATTATGTGCAGGATGTCTGCCCTGAAAGAAGAAATACACCAGACATTGTTTGTCAAGGTTAGTAGTCTAACAAGATCTTTGGGTCTTAACAATTTAAAGCCTTAACAGTGTTAAATGTTTTTTTCTTCCAAGCATACAGCTGCATTTTTATATTACTATTATTAATATATATTCACTTTTATACACACTCATACACATATATGTATAGTTGAATAAAGTACATAAAGTTCCACTAATATAAAACAATGTTCATACCCTATTTTAAAATAAGAATATTCACCTGGGGAATTACTCTGGTACAGAAAAGGCAGTAAAATTATATAGTTGCAGATCATTCAGTGTATCTCCAGGTATGCAAAAACTCATTCAGAAGATTTTCTCTTGCACTGAAACCTCTTATCTTTCTTACTTCATTAGTACTGCAATTAAAACAGACCAGTTTTGACATGTAGAATCACAGAATGCTAAACACACCAGCTACCAAACCATTTTGGTGAGGGCTGAGAAAAGCTGATGAATATAACTGTAACTCCTTCTAGATGGATCGTGGGCTGCCAGCTCCTCTCCATGTACTGATGCTGTCCCAAGGCCACATGCTATCACTGCTCACTTGTACTATTGGCACCACTGACTGCAGCCTCATGCGGAACACATCAAGGGTCTTAACCAACTTTTGCTTTCTTTTCAAACCTTATTACTAGAAGGAGCAGCTCCCTGCCTTTTAAATCCTCCCAGTACTCAAAGCAGCCTCATACAAAAGTCCTCTCCAATCGACAGTGCTGTAGAACAGAGGGGGCAGCACTACAACAAAGAAGCAAGAAGCAATTGCCTCTGGAAGTCATAATTCCAAACAGCAAAACGGGCGAGTGCTACAATTTGCAGAAGAATAATCATCATTAAGAAGCAAATATATGCTTCATCATTATTATTATTTTGCAGCTGCCCTTTAAAACAGGGAACTAAGGCAGTGTAGTTCATTAAAAGTAAGCAAAGATAAATATTGCATGTAGAAAACATTCAAATGCAGGCATTTAATAACATCTTCAGACAATTGGTGAAACCTATGGGTTTCATTGCCCTGAGACAACCAATAATTCCACACACTATCCCTTTATCCGAAATAAGCTTACAGTGTAAATTGTCCACCTGCTCAAATATTAATTAGTGGAGAAATACAATATAAAAACTGAACAAAGTCATAGAATTCACGCTACATGAGCATCTAAGTAACTGATAAAACTGCTATCAGTCAGCCTACGCAAAGGGCGTTTTGATGCACTGTTATTTACCTGATGGTACACTTAAATGGATACACTAAGAAGTGCTGGCATGAAAATATACATAGACAATTAAGAAGAAGAGTATCCACGCTGATTAAAACTACACAACACTACTATGTGAAAGGCAGAAGATAACAGCAGGGGAAAAAGGATAAAGCCTCAGGGAACAGGAAGTCCAATTCCAGTACTTCTTTGAACACCATCTTTGTACTGGTGAAATTCCAAAGGCTCTTAATTTACTCCACAGGAGGTGAGAATCTGGCCCGACGAGTACCATAAACAGGAATGGCTCGATATGTGCCAAGAATACAGTTCTCAGCTTTACAGGTGAAAATTCATATGCATAAAGAAATAACTAATTTACAAGTTAGTTCCTTTAGGGAAGAACAGTGTCCTCAAACTACATCCAGCCACTGTGTTACAGTATGCAGCAGAGCCCCACAGCAACAGACTGTCCAGCTACTCACACACGTCACAACACTCAGTTTCTGTGTTGCTTTGCAAATTTCTCAACAGCCCACAGTTTTTTAATATTAGCTTTTCACTAAATAATAATAATAATAATATAAAAGCTCCTCAAATGCCATTTTTACATAAAAATGCATGCAGACAGCAAGACAGAAAAGCAGAACTGCAAAACGAAATCAAACAACCCTGGCAGCTGCAGCAATGTGGCACTATGAAAGCCAACAGCATAAAAACTAACCACTGTTTCCTTGTTAATGTGTTGCTTTACCAATTCTCTGTTCAGGACTTCTTGCATGAAGATACCATGTCAAAAACAGTGCTTCCATTAAAAACACTGGGGTGACAAATAAAGAAAGAAGACCCCCCCCACCACCACCCCCGAAGTTACAATATGCTCTAATTCCCTTCCCCCCCATCCAAGAAACTACCCATAGCCTTTGTCATATCTTCACTTCTCACCCTCCTCTGCCCACAACTCCAGGCACTTATTAGGATCCTAGCACTTTCACCTCAACAGGTTTATCAAAAACCATCACTTGCTATCAATGCCTACAGCCTCAACTCACCCCTTGTGCTGCAGTGTTGTATCTTGGCCATAACTTCATCAGACTAATATTCTCCCTATTTTAATATTCTCCCTATTTTAAAATTTAAGAGATACAATTATCTGTGCACCTCTGGAACAAGAGGTGAGTAATCCTTTAACGCTGAACACTACACATCTGAACACTACACATCGTTGGTCCTAAAATCAGCTCCCATTCCAATCAGCTGTCAGTAAGAAAGGGTTCTTTAAAACTGCCTTCTCAATCTCTATCGTTTGTTCTGAGTTGTTGCTCAGTGTTAAGCCAGAAGCGCAATACAGAGTGCAACAGTTGCAACAGAAATTTGCTGACAAAAGATCTGAACAGCGAATAAGAAATGGAAATGCACCTAAAGCAAACAGAGTTACAGCGTCGTTGTAGAAATAAAGCAAAAGTAATTAACAAAAACGTCAATGGTCACACGCACAGCAGCCATTCCAGCATCCTTTCTCGGGAAAGTTGCTTTACAGAAGGTCGTAACCACACGAAATCCTATTAGAAGGTGCTGAACTCTTACATTGTGTCTCTTCCGGTAGGTTTCTACATAACAAAATGCAACGAAGTAGCCAACAACTTTTTCACTCTTATTATGCAAAATCCTTATCACATTCAATAGCGTGACATCACTCCAAATCCTGACTCACAATGGCAAAGAGCAGGTCAAGAGATGTCCTCTTTGTTTTAGTTTCAAGTGCTTTTCAGTCTATTAGCGTTGAAAGAAAAAGAACCTTAACAGAACTAACCGATAAAGATCAAACCTGCCTGAACAATAGGAAGGAAATTGAGAGTTAAGGCGAATACTCGGTTCAGAACGCAGCCGGTTGCAGCTCAGGCCGTGCCCGCTATTCCAAGCAGCATTTGGGTTCTATTCCAAGCAGCATTTGGGTTCTATTCAAGGCAGCATTTGGGTTCATCGGGGCAATCGCACAGCAGCCTCCCGCTCCTTTGTGCTCACGTTGTGCAGAGCCGGCATGCGGCACACGTTCCCAACAACGGCGAGGACAAAGGATACAGTGACCGGGGGGAGGGCACAATTAGTCCCAATTAGACCTATTTCGCAGGGAGCTGGACAGACGGGGGAACGGAGCATCGATTTTAAAGGCTCGGGTGCCTCGGGCAGGTAGCAGGGCGAGCAGCAGAGCTGGGTGTGCAGAAAGGTGCCGCATCACCGTGCCCGGAGCAGAGCTTCCTCGGGACAAGTTGGACAGCCGATGCTATTCAGTTGGCCATACACACACACACACACACACATCATCGGTAATACTTACATATGCACATGTGGAGGCTGGAACCTGCTCTGGTTAATGTTGTAGTGCGTGAAGGCCTGTGTCGGGTTGGAGCTGTACTCATCCACCGTTACGGTAACTTTGCCTTGTGAAGGAATTCCATGAGCCATCCTTCCTCCTTATGGACATGAGCAACTCACAGCTTCCCAAGGCAGAGAGCAGGGCAGGGCATCGTGTTCCTGGCAGCTCCCCAGGCCGAGCAGCTCCTCGCCAGCAGCCCCAAGCTATAAGGAAACAGTACAGGCTCAGCCCTGGATGGACACATCACTCCCTCCTCTCCCCATTTCCAGCCAGAGATCTCCTGTCCCGTTGTTGGTGCACCCCTTGCCCTACTGCTATTCACACTTGTGCTCAACACATTAACACCATCATCATTACCTACGAATGCTTAAAAAAAGGCTTTATTTTCTGTAAAGCAAACTGTGTAGAAAGCCTCAGTTAAGCACACTATACTTAAAATTATTTATTTGGAGTGACATATAATTGCAACCACGACAATTAACAAGTAAACTAGTTTCCTGAAGGACAAGAGGCTTTCCATAGGCACGCATTGTTCCAAGGCCCTACTGTGGCTTCACAAAATGAGTGATAGGGACTGCAGGGAAGCAGAGACAAGGCAGTTTACAAAGCAAAAACTCTTTAGTTTCTACACACGCAACACCAGTGTGCAATTTACAAAACTAAAAAGAGATAAGAAAGAGGAGAGTTTTGACAGCCGAGCATCAAACCGAGCGACATTCTTCCACTGTGATACTCCTGACTTCTCTTAGCTTCCAGGCCAAAATGTGTTTGCCATGTGTAAGGTTTGGAATCTTTTGATTTGTATTCAAAATATATTTTTAATACAAAGACTAATTTCCAGTTTGGCATGAAGTACGATAAAAATGCCTTGCAAATGGCAGATGGCCTGCTATAGGCCATTTATTTTATTATTTTACAACCTCAGGCCTATGTAGGCTTCCATATGTTAGCTGGGTTAAGACAGTCGGCAACCTCCATTCCAGTAATTGGGTTCTATTCCTCATCTCCTTCATTGCTTAGAGAAAAAAAGGGAGGAAAAAAAAAGGCCAGATGAAACTAAGCCATAAAGTTCCCATTTAAACAGAGCCACCAGTGAGACAGTACTCCCAGTAGATGAGATGATGCTCTGCTCTTTGCATTAACCCCCTCTCCTAAGGCTAAACAAGAGTTTTAGGGGTAAAGCACAGCAAGGTGAGCGTTATTAGACCAAATCTTTGCTATGTTTTAAGATAACGCTACAACTGCTTACTAGTCATAACTGAATGGTTACCAGCCCGAGTTTGCAGCTGTTTCCTTAATTTCCCTTACAATTATATTTCAGTGTTATTTTGCATAACAGTAAAAAAAACAACCCAACAACCACCTGCTTCAAATTGCAGCCCTGTTCCAAGAACCCTCATTCTTTTGAGATACAAACTACGAAGCGCACGCAACACAGAGCTGCATAATTGCCCTGCGCTGAAAAGTAAATACAAATGAAAACATCTTCCTGTCGGAGAAATTGCTGCCATTAACAAGCAGGCTCTCCAGCCAGGCCCCGAGGAAAAAGACCAAGTTTTGCTTTTCGCAGCAAGAACTTCAGCGTTTGCATAAATTAAGCCGAGAGAAAATTACATGGCTAATGGTATTATTGTGTTGGGTGTTTCTGCAATTAAAACTACCATACAAAACACGCCAAACCAACACAGAATCTGCTCGGACATTTAGAAAAGCCCATTCAGAGTGTTTGTGATAATCTAGTATAAGAAAGGTCAGAGAATTACGTTCCATATAGCGTAGTTTGCTCGCAGGAAAAAAAGAATCCAATTTGTTCATGAGTTCCTAACAATCCAGGCTCCAGAAAAATTACAACAAGCTGATATAAAACATGATTAAGGGATGCTTGAAGAGCTGCATTAAATACTTTAAAGCTGACTTTCAGAACGATTTTAAGTATAGGAGCTCCAATTGCTTCCCAGTGTACTAGGCTTTAATCTTGAGAATGAACCCCTGCGCTTCAATTAACACAAAGCCGAGGAGCATCCTTGGGAAATGAAACCCGGCAGCCAAAGCCGAGATGGGGAAGTACCTCTCACCTACTGCCAGCGCCCAACCGGGAACTTCTTTAACGGGGACCTCGCTTAAAAAAATGCCAAGCTGAACACTTAAACTTTAAACACACGTTTATCTGGAGCCTAAGCTGTTCGCTTCCTTCCTTTTTCTTTAAGGCTATTCTGAATCCCTCCCGTTTTTTCCCTAAACATACTCACTCTCCGAAGATGACAGGCAGCAGATGAGGACAAAAGAATAAAAGTTGCGTTATCTCCCTTACCCGTGAACTAACTCAGTTTCTCCCGCCTCCTACGGCAGTTTCTAAGAGGGGTTTTGCCGCAGGTGCAGCCCAGCAGCCCCGTACTGTTACATCCCGTGAGCAGCGCTGCCCGGCCGGCTGTGAGCACCGCCACGGAGACGCATTGTGCAGAGCCGGGCACCGCCGCGCTGCAAACCGCCGGGAGCCTCTTCGCATAGAAGGTCTGGCACAAACTGACACGCGGCTCGTTTCAAAATGAACGAGACCTTAAAGTATCGGGAAACTAACACGGGTAAGTCATTGGAACCTCAGCGGTGCATTTAACGGAGAGCTACGCGGGGAAGCTCTACGTACGTGAGCGCACAGCGATGCATGAAAAAAACACCGCGTTTCCCTCAAATAAAACACAAACGCTCCCCGACTTAAATTGCACAAACCATCCCGTTGTCCAGCACAGCACTGCAGAGCGGGGCAAGGAGCAGCGTGGCCGGGTAAGGATTACCCGACGCGGCCCCACGCTCGCCGCACCGCGGCCCCGCGCCACCCTCGCCCCGGCTCCCACCCTCGTTTACCGCTCGCTGCCGTGACGGCCGCGCTCCGTGGAACGACTCCGGGCTCCCTTCAAGCCGCCGTCCCGCGCCGCCGAACACGGGAGGGCCGAAGCCGTCGGCAGCCCGCCGCCGGACCCCGGCCGCCCAACCTCCGCCCGCCGCCGGCTCCCGGGCCGCCCCGGCCGCGGCCCCGCGGGGCGCCGGGCTCGCCCCCCACCCTCCCCCGCTGATTGACGGCCGCGGGCGGCCAATGACTCCGACCGACGGCGGCCCGGCGCGTGCCACAGACCACGCCCCGCGCCCCCGGCCCGGCCCCGTTCTCCCGGCCCTGCCCCCGCCCGGGCGCCGGCTGCCGGCGGAGGAGCCGCCGAGCGCCAACTTTGCAGCGCGCCCCCGAGCCGGGCTGAGCGGCTCGGGATGCGGGAGGAGCCGCTCTGCCCCCCGCTAACCCCGGGCGGTCCGTTCCCGAGCGTCTCGGGCCTCCCGGATCGGGGATCCGCGGCGCTCTCCACCCGAGCGGGGAACTCCGCAGCCCCTGGGGCCGCCGGCCGTTCGCCTTCGCTACTTTCGTGGCGCTCTCCCCCCCCGCTCCCCGGCAGCGGCACGACGCTCCCCGGCCTACACACCCGCCCGGCGCGGATGGAGGCGGCGGGGGCACGGCCCGGGGAGGAGGGCAGGGCAGGGCGCGCTCGCTCGGCGCCGCCGCAAACCGCGCCGGGGCTGCGGGCGGCTCCGCACCGCACCGCCCCGACCCGGCTCGGAGGAAGGGGGGGGGGTTAGCGGTGCCGTATTGTTGTGAGGGAGCCCGGCCCCACGCCGCCGAGCTGCCGCCCGTTTCCCCCCGCGCTCGCCCGTGGCACGGCCCCGCCGACCGCCGCTTTGTGCTTGGCCGCCGCCCGCCGGAACCCCCCGCCCGCGACCCGGCCCCCGCTCACCTCCCTTCGGCGGCTCCCGCTGCGGCCCGGGGACGCCGTCAGCGCGGGCGGCGGGGCCGCGCCATGGGGCGGCGGGGGCGCGGCCGGGGCAGAGCCTGCACCCGACCCCGCGGCGTTGCCCGGCGGCGGCGGCGGCGGCCTGGGTGCGGTGCAGTGAGCGGAGCTGCCACTGGGGTCAGGGAGCAGGCACCAGGAAACGCGGCGGCCACGGAGCGCTGCTCTCGCGCACACACATATACACACACATACACACACACACACACCCCCGCACGCACAGCTCCTCCCGCTGCCTCGCACTTCGCCCCCCCGGGCACGGAGGGAGGGAGGATTTGCTGCTGCATTTCCCAAGTGCGGCAAAGCCTCCTCTACCGAGCCGGGAGGGGAAGGGAGGCCTCCGAGAGCGGCAGCTCCGTGCCGGGGTCAGGGCGGGGAGGCCGGGGCCGAGACCCGCAGGGCGGCCCCTGCCCGCGGCTCTGCCCGCAGCCCCGGCATCTCGCGGCGCTGCGGCTCTTTTCCACCGCCCGGGGGGATAGAAAACATCAACACCGCCAATTCACACACACATACACACGCGAAAATAAAAAGAAAATAAAAGAAAAACAATTCCCCCCCCCCAAAAGGTTTCCACAGGCTGCGCACCTTGCTTGGCTCCAGAGCACTGCAGTGGTGTGCTGTGCCGGAGATGAGCTAACCTCGGCAGCCGGGAGAAGAACAGAATCGGCAGCGTGGGCTGGTCGTTCTAGGCTGAATGTCGTCTTAGGGTAACTGGGGCTTTTCTACGCAGAGGTGAAAGAGGCAGAATCAGAGAGGTTGCTGGTGGCTTTTTGGCTTTCTTTTGTGTCAGCAGCCACAATGGTGACAAAGTAAAGAAGCAAAGGCAGATGTGTTTGTTCCTTCGCTTCGAGACAACAAATGAGGACTGCCAGCCATATATCCATAGTGCAAAGAAGAAAAAAAAAAGCCTAAGAAGTGGGCAGAAAAATAAGTGACTGCTAAGAACGTGCCATGTCCTATGAATTTCCAGTAAATAATTTCAGCTCAGGCCAACCTTGGGGTATGCATGGCAACTAGAGGGGATTTTCTTTGTTGTTGAAAACAATGAGAAGGTTCCAGGCATTGACAGACAAATCCACTACGATGGGTTGTCCTGTTTGGAAGGACAAGAAGAAAAATCAACCTGGAAAAAGAATTCAACTATGTCTTTCCTAACATTACATGAGACCTTTCTGTTCTTTTATTACCTCCGTTTTTCCTTGCAGCAGAAGTAAACACCACCGACCAAAGGAACTATTCTGTTTCAGACAAAATGGTCCACAAATCAAAGCAACATCTCCCAGGAAGTTTTGCCTGCCATAAAAGCTGAGGCCATTGCTTGCTACATATTTTTTAGCTGACTGACACCAAGGAAAAATAGGCAACAGAGCACTGTGCCCACCCAGCCAGCCCTATGTGAGCAGGAGCCCCTCTGGGGACACTCAGCCTGCCCTTCTGATTCACCTCACAACTGCACTAACACCTGTGCTGGGACAGAGTTGGGAGTGGGACACAGAGAGGATAGCAGAGCTTCACTGGTACCAACCCCGGGTAGATATAAAGATACCAGGGGACATGAGTGGGTTTGACACAGAACCCGCTGAATCCCTTCTTTGCAGTCACAGAAGCAAGGCTTTTCCTTCATAGCACATCATAGCACTGTAACAACCAACAAGCTCCTAGCACAACAGAAAAGACAGGGAGGAAGTACTGGTAGGTGAAAGAAAGCTCAAAGAGCTCTCTGATAACTTGTAACAGAAGTCTTAGCAAACTCCTCTTCTGGCTCTCTGAGAACAGAGCGCTTTTCAAAGTACCTACTTCTAGAAATGCATTGGCCCAAGAGTTGCTATCAGAGGGAAAAATAGCTTTCTTGAATTGATGGAAAGGTTTCCAGTGAAAGGAGTTCTCTATTTCTCTGCCTTTACTTTCCAAATAAAAAGAGCAGCTCAAAATGCAAGTTATATGAGTACGGACAAAGAAAACACCCTTATTTTGTCTGGGATGCAGACCTGCCAATACAAGCTTGATAAGATTTCAGAGATACATTTGAAAAATGAAGAAGTAACCAAGCTGCCTACTGCAAGTGTCACAGGACTGATTTTTCTAGTTGGATGAAGTTCAAAATAAACAGCTTTTGCTTACTTTAATATTTATTACTTGTAATCTTAAAGGTGTATATGATACAGAAAGCTTTAGTCATGGTCTGATTTTGCCCTGGATTTTGTTCTTCGCCTTTTACAAATCCATGGCAGGTATCACTAAATGCAATTAGAAAATACTACAACCTCGTGAGATTTTCCCAAACCTATCATGCCATGTTTGCAAAAACTCTTCCCCAACTCTTCCCTGTTTGTGAAGCAATACAAGAAAGGTAAAATTTACAGCATATTTCTCAGAATTTGTTCCCTCTATCATACAAACTTTTGAGTCATCTTTGAAATAGAAGGGATAAAAATGAGAGGAGAGGAAGTCACCAATTGTTTGGTGGCCAACAACACACATACCATGGGAAAGCATAGTATTAGATATATAAAACAAACAAACAACACCAGCTTTGAGGATACAAGCTGTTCTTTCAGCTCTTAAATTGTCTTTCCTTTTCAAAAATCAGAGATGGGAACTAGCAGCTAATTAAACCTTAATGAATGAATAATATATATATAACCTCTTGGCTTTTAATTTTTGCAGCCTCCACTGTTAAAAATCGTTATCTGACTTTTTCCTCTCTCTAGTATGTACCCATACACTAACCTGTCAAACACGCCAGCAAACACTCTATCTTCAGGAAGAGTCCATGGCTTCTCCAAACAAGTACACCAGGTTTTTGGAAGGACAGTTCTCTTCAGAAAGAAAAACTGAAGCCTTTTGTCAGAATCTGCAGGCAGAGAGGAACATCGTTATAATGCTGGTAGAGCATCAAGCAAGACTACTGAAGGAAGTATCACTAGTTGTCCTCTAGGCATTCTTCTATTTGATGGACAAGAATGTTGTCACAGGATAATGATTGTCT
Source organism: Coturnix japonica (assembly GCF_054131305.1). NCBI lineage: Eukaryota > Metazoa > Chordata > Aves > Galliformes > Phasianidae > Coturnix > Coturnix japonica. The sequence continues at coordinate 6,500,932 of NC_140667.1, read as the reverse complement.
GCTGCTTTTCCCCTATTAAATTAAATATTTGCTTGGAACTTTCTCTGCAGAGACAAAAACAGATGCAAAAAAGCAGTAGATGAAACATTTTCCCTTCTAAAAACTATCAGTGTAACTGCTAGTCAAGGTACCTAGAGAAGAAACCGTTCCCAATAAACGGGGGCTTGGGGGACAGGACTGATTTGTTTCAAAAGTGAGAACAAAATCTGGGTGATTTATTCCTTCAGTAGTAGGCAGGGACTTCAGTTTTGTCCATTCATAGGGATGCAAATATTGTTTGAAGCACGGCAGTTATTGCAATGATATCACTGCAGAAACATTTAGGTTTGCTTCCAGATTCTGAAGGTTCAGGACACGCGACAAGGACAGGTGTTTAGGGTTCACCTGGTCAACATGATGTGGTACTGAATAAGAAGCTATGAAAGTAATATAAGGTGTTACATATCAATTTGCCATGTCAATAGGCATATTTAGGAGAAGGTAGATGCCTTTTTCTGAAGGGATCTTTTTACCAGCTAATTAATCAACAATGCACCCAGGCAAAGCCAAAGCCTTCAGTTTACTTCAGCTGCAGTTCAGCCACACAAAGCTCATTGTACTAAGTAATTTCAAAACTTCACATTCTGGCAGGAAAGGGGCACTCAGTACTACAGTAAGAAGTATCACGAACCTCTCCTCTGCTTGACCTCTGACTTAGGCAGCAACTGCCTTCCTTCTGCATTACTTCATCCTATGGCAGACTGTCCACAAGACATTTCTGTTCATGGATGTCAGACAAACTGCATACCCACGAGTTCTGAGAAGTCAGTGGTATCAGAAAGTTTTGTTTGCTTGCTTGTTTTTGGAAGGCTATCAATTTAATTGCAAATTCACCTGCTGCTGACTTTTGTTAACAGTTACTTAACGTCTTTACATCTAAACAAATAGGCACCAGAGCTTCACTTCATGTCTTGCATAATTAACTTTTGACAGATGTAAGAACCATGGTCTCTGGCACATCTACATCTAGTTGCAGTTTGTAGGCTCCAAATTACCTTTGGGCCAGGTGATGTTCCCTTTATAGAAAATTGCAGGGAACTGTAGGATGAACATAATGAAAAGCCCTTAAAGAGGTCAAGCATTCCAACATGGATATCTTTACAATTTGAGCATGGAGTTAAGAACAAGACTCCCCGAAGGAAGGAAAAGATTTTCACAGTCATTTACAAGAGTTTTGTCACTTTGAAAATCCCCAGCAACACCACTGACCTGAAAGCACATCTGAAAGTCCACAGCCAAAATGGCCAATAGATATAAACTACCATAATTATCAGATTCTGTTGTACAGAAAACACAGCACAAGACTTTTATGAAGCCTCCATTCTGTGGTGAAAGAGAGAAGTTAGATTTCACACGCGTCGTTCCCTAGTGTTCCTCTGGGAAGAAAAGGGTCAGATCTTAGGGTAAAATCTCTGGTTAGCATTCATCTTTATCCCTTGATTTGACATTGTAAAAATCAATATTTCATAGCAGTTATTGTCTAAATTTTGAATGCATACAGGCTGAAACCACATGCTAAGAGCTGAGGAATTCTACACTCTTTGTCTCAGATATCCTAAGGAAAAAAATCCTCTGTTACAGTTATTGTCTAGCATTTGAATTCAGTGTTGGCAAACTGGTCCCTGCATGTCTTTGAGGCATATGGAAATTGATGATGAAGGTGTCTAGTATAACTAGAAGTATAATTTGATGAAAACTGAAGCAGTGAACTGTGAGAAACTGCTAAATCAGTGTCATCAAACTCTGCCTGAAAAATAATGAAACAAAAATACTTCTAGGACATGAGAAATGCAGGGCAAGGACTGTGAAACCAAAGACTAAATGCAGAAATTAAGGAAACACACAAGAAGTTATTTTCATTGTTATTTTTGAAATGCATACCCAAAATACAATAAAACATTCCTGTTTAAATTCACTTCACGGAGACGGTGACATCACGTCTCCTCCAAATTGTTCGAGTCCAAATGTTGGCACAAGCTCTTCCAACAGAATACCATGTTTGGCCCTGGCATTCTCGCCTGCCTACCCATAACCATGTGCAGAATAAGAGCAGCCCCATGGCCAATACAAACCTTAGTAATCTCTCGGGGCAACAGAAAAAGACCAAAATAGAAAACATACTACAGCTTTAAAGAAATAATATTGCTAAGGAAAATAAAACAAAGGTAACCTCAGAAGTAATATGGAATGTATTGCCCAGAATTTAACAATTCCTGAAGCTGTAAAAGTACTCTACAAATAAAGACCTGAAGATGGCAGTGAAAAGATCCTGATACTGCTTTATTCATACGATTTTGAATGAAAACAAATCAGACAAACTTACATTGAAATCTGGGAGAAAGAGGACAAGGGAAGAAAACAAATGCTTTATTGACTTAATAGGATGGGTAAACACACTTGAATTACTGGAAAGAAAAAACAAACAAAAAACAATGAAGATTCCATTCAGTTGTAGCCATGTTTTGAGACAGGAACACGTGTATGCTTAAGAAAGTGATATAAGCTCTCATATTCAAAGACGTGCCAGAGAATTTGTACAAAAAAGATCACAGAGAGACAGAGACAGCTGGAAAAATTGGAGCAAGGGCTCTAATTTTCATGCCAGTGTTACACCTAATGCAAAGGGAATGCAGATGATAGACTGCGAGCTCTATATTATTCCTCTTGCCACTCTATAGAGCGCCTGTAGAGTTGGACAAGAATCACGAGGTAATACAAATTTAAAAGCAAACAAACAAACAAAGGAGACCCAGAAATAACAGAAAGTGTGCCATTGGAAATGAAGATTTTTATGTCAAAATATTTGTTACGGCCATAACAACATCCTCACGTGCCAAAGGCAAACATCAATATTAATGCAGCTGTGGATATCAAGTGCTAATTTCTTTAAAGTGTGTTCTGATTTGAAAATGGAGCTACACCCACAATCTCGTCATGGCAGGCACACAGCAGCAAACACGAAATGGGAAAGAGCCATTAGCGAGCATCTCTTGAAGGTCCTATATCATACTTTAAAAGAATGATAATGAGATCCTACTGCATGCACATGGATATATCCAGATTAATTATCAATGAACATAATTAGAAAGTTGTGTTAATAAATATCAAGAAGGCTTCCTTCTATTAGGGGATATACAGATAGGAGGCTTAGTAGAAAAAGTGTAAATGGCATCTGGAGAGGATTTTCTGGTAATACATTTAAGTAATCTAGGCATGATTTCCATGCATTTTGATATCATCCTTTCCCATGAGGTGATCTCAAAATCTGTATGTTAAAAAGTCACTTTCACTGTCAGTTACTGTTAACCCAATCTATGCACTTGAGGAGACTTCTGACAGAGTTTAGTCACAATTCTATCTTTTGTGATGTCATTACTGCAAATTCACAACTGTGATTTAAAAGAAAACTGTGCCTTCTAAAAGAAAAACAGTCTAGAAAATCAGCTTATGTGTCGTACTTAGAATATAACCAGGGTACCTCTTTGTCCAGCCAAGATTCCCACTGATTCTTGTGCTCTCAGATCTGCACACACCATAGCCTTTGATAGCAGCTGAGAGAAGCAGGGTCACAGTGTAAATCTGCAGCACTCTCACTGTCACAACAGCCCATCCACTGAGATGCGTCACCTCTAAAAAAGAGAAGTGAAAAGAAAAACATTAAAATATAAAAACAGCAAAGCTGTTGCTGTTTTTGTTTCAATGATGTTTATTATTCTTTCAAATTTAGATTATCTTACAGAACACCTGGAGGCTTAAAATGAAAATTTACCATATATAAAAGTTCTTCAATGACTAAATTATTCTTCTTGTTGCAGGTTCTCTATTATAATTAAGAATGTGAGTAAAAGAAGAATGAAGAAAGGGATTATCATTATCAGTCTATACTCTAATGCTTTCAGTTCCAAATCTGAATAACTGCTCACACTCATGTCATTTCAAAACATTCCCTCATCTGATGGATTTTCACCCATGTGCTCTTTCCCCCATGTTTGTCAGGTCAGAACGCTGGTTACCTGCATTCAATACTGCCAAATTAACAAAGCAAAAATCCGTGCTTAAAGGCCACAAGACTGCCAGTCTGCAAGCTGCTGCTATTTCATTCTTAAATTTTGTTGTTGCTACACAGTTGCAAGAGTACCTATGCTGTTACATTAGAATGTGTGTATGAGCTATGTGTGAGCCTATAGAGAACTGCGTGGCAATGCTGCTGCAGAATCTCAGACCTCTGCTTTCAACTCAGCCAGAAGGCACCAGGAGCCACTGACAGAAGAGAGCCCTAAAGTTCTAGAGCTATTCGTGGGTTGCCATCAAAAATCTATTTCTGCAGGTGATCCACAGGAAAAAGAGACGCTCAGAATCTTCTAAGTCTTGATTTTAAAGTGGAAGCAACAGAAAAACAAACTCAAACCATTCTAAGAAGTGGTCTGATAGCTAGTGTCTTAAAATACCCCATGTATAGAAACACAGGATGACTTGGATTAGAAGGGGCCTTAAAGCCCATGTAGTTCCAACCCCCTGCCATGGGCTGGTTGCCAGCCCAGATCAGGCTGCCCAGGGCCCCATTCAGCCTGGCCTTGAATACTTCCAGGGACAGGGCTTTGAGAAAGCTGTATTTGCTTCGTGCCTAGAGCCTGAAAAGCATCCCCCCCCAGTGTCATAATCTTCCCATCATAAACCAGCACTTAACCTCAGACTTCATTCCGCCTACCAAACCTCACTGTTTTCAGAGACAATCTGGGGTTTGCAAGGAATGCAAGATTAGCTTCAGATGCTTGCTCAATATTTAAATCCTGCTCGTACTGAAAAAGACATAGGTTTTAACATTAGTTTTAATGGAAATGAGATCAAGTTGCAAACTTGCAGACTGGAACCTATTAGACTTTGTTTTAGCTTGGATTTTTCTGTACAAAAAAAAAGGTCACTTCAAAAGCAAACCCAAATGTAATGTATCTGCAATTTAAGACTCTGTAACAGCGAGAGAGTAAAGGTGTTACACTGTAACAGAGGACATCAACAACAACGTCACTCAGGCTGGATAAATCTATACAGATTCTCTTTTAAATCAGAGCTGGTGCTGAATTAGTGGCTCCTATCTGTGAGTTAAAGATATATTCTACTACCTTACCATGATCTATGCTGTCTGCTCCAGAAGCCATGAAGCTTCAAGAATATATATATGATATTTGTTAAACTCCACTCACACACAAGTTTGAACCTACAGACATCAGGAGAATCACAGCCAGCAGTTTACTGGTGCACAGCTTCCTTCACTGAAGCTGGGAGCTGCATGTTCTGTTTTGAGAACAAGGCAATTATGAAGTAATGGGCCCAGACATGTTTTATTAACAGACGTCCCTGTTTCTGATAACCTACTTGTCACCATTCTTAATTTTGTCTCTCCTAGCATCTATTTCGTGCAGAAGATACTCTTAAAATACTTACCCTAAGAATGAATATTAGAAAATCCTATATTACGCGTTACCTGTCAGAGGTCATCAGCAGCTGCATTTCAAGAAAACTGAAGGCATTAGATGTAGTGTGCCCAGTAGATTAATACAGAGCTGTGAACTTTCATCCTCTGCAGCAAGATTTCCATCCAACTGACACAGAACTGACACACAGTAACGCTTACAACCAGGGGGATCCAATTTAGATGGAGTTCAAATGGTTTCAAGCTACTCATAGGTCACAGAGGTAAAGTATGCGTTGGAGAGCTGGCTTTAATCAGAATGTTTTCAGTAATGTCACACTAGAAGTGTTAGGCCACACTGAAAATGAACTGGATGTTAGGCTTGAGAATTAGATTACCAAATACACTTAAAGAGTCTGAATATATTCTTTAAGGTATTTTCCCATGTCAAAAAATGTTGGAATTTTTTTCAGGATAATAGAAAAAGACAGAGTTTCACATTTGCATGGAAAACCATCTTTCCAATGTAGCATCATATCCATAACATCTACTTGCAGACTTCTGGGGAAGAAACAGTCCAGAAGAAAACCCAAATACTTCAATGAGGATGACAATTTGGAAATACATCTCCAAAGACTCAATTTTTTCTCCATAATGGAGTATTCGAATACAGGGAATTTGAAAGGGACAGCAAGTAATACAACAAGGAAGACGACTTAGGAAAGGCCAGTCTTAATGCGGTCATCAAATGCTGACCTACTCGTGAATCAGGCAGGTGGCTTCTCCTTTTAACATTTCATACTGAAGAACAATGTGAAAATGAGAGGACTTACTGAAAGATGTGTCATTGAAAGAGAAAATGTAACTCTCTTGAGAGAGTTTCAAAGGCCACATTCCACCCAGAAAACTCTGAATCTGTCAGGCTTTCTTATTTCAAGCTTTCCCGATCATTTTGGTTGTGTCCAAAGCAGTGCTGCACTCTCCTTTTCAGGCAGATAGGCTGCACTGTATCCTTGTGCCATTCAAGAAGTAAACTGGGAAACAGCTTACCAGACAACAGAAATGCCTCACCTCCAGCACAGTCCAGTTTGCACTGCATTTAAGAACTGCTGCTCTGCAGAAATAAAAAGCAGTCATCACATAACACCTAGCAAACAAGCCACGCTCAGCGTCTGAAGACTTTTACTGAATTTTCCTAGGAAAAAGATTAAAAACCCTTCCTGTTGCACCAGTCTATAGTATCCACTCTGCAAAAATTCTACTCAGTGCCACAAAGAGAAGGAGGAACTCCATCTGTGAGCAGATGAAGAAGTGTGCTGCTAGCAATACAGTGCTGGATCTCATGTCGCATTACAGCAAGCAGCTCAGGTCAGCAAAGCAGAAACAAGGGAGCTGACAGAGTGGGATGTAGCATTTTGTTACCGAATATTCATACAGACATGGCATCGCATCCAACAAAAACGCCTTGATCATCTATTTACTTCACTGCATCCTACACTGATGATTTAACACGTACAGGCAGAAAAGAAAAAATGGAGAATTCATAAACTTGCATTTTCTTAAAAAATGGACAAATGAGGGTTTGCTGAATTCCTTACTATTGGAAGCGAGATTGTTTCCAGTACATGGCTTGCTCACTTACTGCTCTTTCAGGTGCTCCTTCACAGAACTCTAAGGCATGTAAAACAGGGATACATTTAAACACAAGACTAGCTCAAGTGCTCCCATCCAGGTTAGTGAAACAAATGCTTCATTTTTATTTTTTTTTTCCCTCAAACTGGGAAACTGCTCTTAAAGACCTACCCATTTTGGTTTTTTGTTTGTTTTTTTTCTGAGCTTTTTTTGCCTTTTGAAACAATGACTAATGGCATTTAAAATTGAATGAAATATTTTTCGTAACACAGCTATACAAGTTTTATTTAAACTTTTGCCAAGATTCCTCATACACTCGTAACTATTACAGTCTTTGTGTTTTTAATTTTCAGTTTGCATATTTCAATAAGACATAAGTTGCTGAATGATCCCTAAACTGTTTATTTCAGCCCATAACTTCATTAGAACCTTGGGCAGATTTTAACCTTCATCTTCTGGACTTCTTTTCAGAAGGTAGGCAGAGTCTAGCACTAGATTTTAGCTCCTGGTCCCTACCTTGCTTCCCTGAAGTAACACAATCATTAAAATCCTGTCCAAAAAGGATCTCCTACCTTCTCCCGCTCATCATGAGTTTTATTAGCTCTCTCCTTACAAATGCAAAAATCCCACTGCAACTGTAGAACCCATCAGACCAGCACATCTTCCTAACCGGAAGACAGGTGATACATCTGTACTTTTCATCCTCATTGGAGGGCAGTATTTATTTTAACTTAGCGAAATAGAGGAAAATATTGTTAGGATGCATCTCAGATCAAGCAAATAGGAAACAGGAAACATATTTAGCTGCGTTCTTGAAATCTTTACTGGTGGAATGCCCTTATGTGGCAACAAATGAGGTTTCCTTCAGTCATCTGCTAAGTGACTCCATCCTCCTGTGCTTGTTAATGATCTGGCTTCAGTTATTTGTCTCTCTTACCAGTGCAGTACATCTGGCATGAAGGCTTTCATGCGAAAGAAAATCCAACTAGTGCAGAATGCTTTAACAAATCCTTTCTACAATGCAAATGATCATGATCGCACCACCACGTCCTCTACCCACTACACCAGAAAGCCTGTGGAATCCTAAAACTTTACAGTAAATGCCTTTCCTCCTTCAACAAAGCAGATCCTAAATTAGCCAGGTAGGGCTCAGCCGGAAGACAGCAAGCACTTCCATGAAGGTGGACTTAAAGCTGTAGAATTATCTGCCTTAGGGGAAAAAAAATGACCAAAATCTTCCCCACTACCTGCTCTAACGAGCAGTCAAGTTTAAGGAGCTTGCCTTATATTTAACATTAAAACAAATCCACACTCACGAGAAAGACCGTTTCCAAACCCTTTGAAAACAAATGCTCAGCAGAGCAGATTACTCCCATTGTGACCTTCAAAACCAGACCAGCCCTTCACCCCATCTCAATACTATGGAAAAGGTGTACAATACAGGCATCAGAGTTTTCAACCCTTCCAGAGGCCTGGTTTGAATGACATTTAACAAGTCAAGCACAACATACCTGAGATCACAAATTATATTATAGAAATAAAGGTGACAAAATGGAAGTGCCTCGACATCAACATTTTCTAAACACCAAGCATTCCTCAAGGCTTCTCCTCACACTGCCTTTCATTTGTTGTCATCCCATGTTCTGCTCAGAGGTTACAATTCTCTCAAATGAACTTCCCAACTCTTTTTGTGCCAGCTAAAAAAACCCCTTGGATCAATTAAGAATCATGTTTTCCTCAATGACTTTTAAAAACACACATGTTCATTAAAGTGACGCTGGACAGTGATGTTTTTCAAACTAAATCTAAATCTCTCTCTTATTTATGTTTGTAAAGTTGGGAACATTCTAACAGTTAAACTAACTCCTCTCTGTGGCTGCACAAACACATATCAAAAAATGGAGGAATTTTAGTTTAGTTCCCAAATTTGATTTATCTGTTCATTTTTCTGCATTCATATTTCAACAGCCCCCAAACCATTAAGCTATCCCTCGAGATGTATATCCAATAATATCCTTAATCATCTCCATTTCCAGCATAACAGCGTATGTGGTTCTGCACATTCTGCATAGCTGGCTGCAAGTGATCTGAATTGATTGCCTGGGAAATGATGGGAACTTTAAGGGTTAACTTATAGGCTACCTCAAAAACACATTCGTGTTCTTTTGCAATAACATGCCAAACTTAATGACCATTATATAATGGTTGCACAATCTGAGATTTGGAAAACCTAGCCGCATTCAATTGTTTTCCCTGATTAGGTCTGTACGTATTTGGCATTACCAGAGATATCTCAATCCCTAAATAATTAACCTACAACCAATATGGATGAAATTGCCTCCCTAAGCTCACTATCCTGGACTGTTTGCTGTTAAATTAGTAGAATAAATAATTTACACCAAAAAAGTGTGCACAAGATAGTGCCAATAAACCTGAGGGAACTTGTTCATTATTTGCAAGAAAATTGGATGAAACAATTCCCCAAGTACAAGCCATTCTGTAGAGTAAAAGGTGTATTGTTATTAGTATTACTGCAGCATGCAGGGAACAAATGAAATCTCGTGACTGTTCACTTCAGGGTATGCTCTCCTCATTAGCCTTTTCTCCAGAGTTATAAATACGTGTAACATACTGTACACACACAGTATATACATATATACACATACATAGGAGATGTGCAATTGCAAATGAACAGCATTTCTTATGGGGGGAAACAAAATTACAAAGAAGCAGAGATTTCTATTCACTCATTACCAAATGAATGAAGACCAGAGGAGTAACACTCAATCCTGAGATGGCAGCAGGGCATCATCTTGAAAATCTGCAAACCATGTTTTGCAGAGGCAAAGGTTACTATCACTAATCCTTACAGCTCAAGAAATTCATTTGCAAATTTGCAATTGATGGGATTGGTATCATTTTAGGATCATCCCAAAATGAAGCATGATAAACTTTGTCACTGCTCTGAATGGCTGCTTGCATCCACTTACTCCCACACACAACAAATGAGCAAGCCTGCACCAATGTTGCTGGGAAAAACACTGCTGACTCTTGATAAAACTTCAAAACCATCTTTAAAATAGCTTTTTCTAATTGCATATTCAGAAGTCATTACTAAAACCTCACATTTAGAAAATAAATAAGTGCAATTCCCTGAGAACCGTTCAGCACAGAAATGAGCGCTGATGCCAAAGCGAAGTTCACAGCTATGACTGGGCCCATCCCTAGTTGGGCTGCTGTACTCACAACTCCTGCAGCGATGGAAGGCCTGTCCTTTCCTTCACAGCACAGCCTGAGGAGGAGACACTCTGTCCATCATGGCTCAATCTTCCAATGAACCGCTTCTTCATGTTCCCCTGTGGATACCCTTGTACCTTGAAGATACACTCAGCCAGTGGATACCATAACCTAAAAGACCAGCTGCTCAGCAATAAGAGTCACCTCCTCTTTGAGCCACACTCTTCCCACATAGAGAGGAATCCTCTATCATGCATTCTTGCTGCAGCCTTGTGAGAACCCTGGCCAGATTCACCACACCTCAGGAAAGTAGAACAGAACTCAAGAATCCTTGCATCCTACTCCTTGGTTGAGTCTGATTCAAATGCTCTCAGCCTCCTTTGTGGTGGGATTCTGCTCTTTATTCTTTGATCACAAATACTGTGAGGCCTGTTTCCAGAACTTGCTTTGTATTCATGCTGGAAAAACAACTATCTATTTTATGGAAAAACACCAAAATCAACAACGATAAATCATTTCTTCCTAGATAATGAATCACATATTTGCATGATCCGAGTTCCAACTCTTCCTACAATCTACCTTATTTAATACAGAAATAAAGCAGAAATATGAATACCAACTTACCTGCTCTTCTAGAAAACAATGCTAGGGATACCATTTTTCCCTCATTTTAATCCCAAAAGAACAATAACAACAAAAAAGAAGGGTTAGCCCTGCAGAGTAAAAGGTGTCCCAATGTCATTGTTGCGTGCAAAGATCAGATAAGCACCTGGCTTGTTGTGTCTGTGAAGACAGCTTTATCCAAATAAAACATAGTGCATTTTATCATCTTTAATGGAAAAGACCTGTCACTCTTTGAATATCATCATATGGTCGGTGGCCGGCAGATAATGGACTGTTAAGTGTCAAGGTGACTGGCTTTGAATGTGCACAAAACTAAAAATTATAGACCTGTCACTCCACAGGCAGGCCACAATTAGCTGTCTGTGCAACTTGAAATTTCCATTTTGCCAGCTGAATAATCAATTGGAGACATTTTCTCAACATAGACGGGTTTTTAGGCTCTTTGCACTCAGGATTTCATCTTTTTTTATAAGGTTTTTCAAACAACTGTGTGGTGCACTTAAGCAGATGGGGCTACAAGCAGACCACACAGTTCTCATCTCCCCATACACATACTCAAAGACATGCACCAGTATTTCAGAATCAACGCCTCTCGCGTTCATTTCCTCCAGCCATTCTTAAAGATGTTTCTGCCACGGATATGGTGCTGTGGAACAGAAGCTGATACTATTTGCATCAGCAAATACAGTGATACATCAGCATTGACTCTTGCAGAGGGCTTTGAAACTCAACAAGCAACACAATCAGAAAAGGTCAGAGTCGCACAATATATATTAGCATATGCAATGTAACATGTTCTGTCCTGGAAAGGTAGACCTTACTTGCTTTCTTACAGGCAGACTGCATTTGAGAAAGAAATACTAAGGCCATGCCTGAATATGAGTGAGGTTCACAAAATGGAAAGCTTGCTAAGTTTGTGGGTTACAAATACAACGTATCGAATGAGTGCTGCCTCAGTGTATTTCTAACATGAAAAAGTCCTTTAAAGATGTATCTGCAACTGCAGAGAGTTATTTCGACTCTCCTTTTTTTTTTTTTTCTTTTTACTTTTTAATGAGCTCAGCCTGATTTGTACCACATGATAGGCAGAATTCCTACCATCTGATGTGGAAATACTATGCACAGGTTCTGTCCAAAGCCATTTACAACAAAGGAAAGACATCTGGGATCTTCACTGGACTTTGAATCAGGCTGCAATATGTAGCCTTGCATTTTTACAGTACTTCAGTCAGTAACAGAGCCTTCGCATGCAATCCTGGGAGGCAAGCAGGGATGGCACAATAATCTAAGAAGGGTTGTTGAGCATCAAAGTCTACAATTAAGCCCTAGTTCCATGGCAGATGGACTTTTAGTGACAACTGGCTCAAGTGAGAACTGCTCGAGGAGTCCTTGTCTTCTATGGTAGACCCACGCTCTTTTTTTCTCCCATAGCACAATTCGTTTCTCCCACATCTGTTTGATCAGAGTGCTCCCCTAACGCTTCCTTGACGATGACTTTTAAGAGCAGGTATTCAAATGGATTAATTTACAGAAAGACATAGAAGCATCTGTATGGACAAAGCTGAGGATGTGGCAAATCACAGCGAGAGCGCAGGGGAAAGAGACTAGAGGGAGCAGCAGGGAATGTTCTTAACTTCACATTGCAGATCTACACTGTTAGCCTAAATTTCCTCCCTGCTTTCTCTTCTCTTCCCGTCTAGAAATAGAAGGTTGGGCCACTAGGGAATTCAATTGGTTCCAGATGGGCCCTTAACCCAGCTCTTCTAATAAAAACATTTTCCTGTTAAACAACCTGCGTCACATGGAATAGATGAAGTCCATCTTTAGTATACCACCACCACCAAAGCCTGGAGAGACAAATCTAAAACCTGAGGATCTGCAGCTCAAATACCAAAGGGTGCTGTAGCAGTGATTTATCTCATACTTAGGCAGTGGTAACTATAAAAGCAAGGCTGTATTAGACGTGCACTACAAGTTTGTAAGAAAATTTATAAAGATTATATCTGTCCATTTTAAAGGTGGTGTTTCACTTGTTATCTACTAAATTCTTCAGAGAATATATATATATATATATATATATATATATATATATATATGAACATATATAACACCTGTCAGTCTGGCTCCTGAATTGCCTCTTTCATGAGCTGCCACCAGGTTTTACTTTACTTCTATTTTTTACTAGATAAACAAGGGTTCTAGTTTTACTTAAACAGAAACCAGTGAGAGTAATTTCCAAGTTTCCTCCTCATCCCATGTTCAACCCTTTGTGCCCATTAGAACAGAACCTTTAGTGCTCTAGATTAATGTTTAAGGTAGATTAGAAAAGCCAGATGGCAATTTGATGCTTAGCAGCAGGTTACTCCCGAAGCCACCAGCCTGCCTCCTCCAGGCAGTATTTCCACCCCACGTGCCAAGCAGTGTCTTGGGTGGCATCAGCAAAACTAAACGCTCCTTGTGCCTGCACCCACTCGCCCCCCAGCACATGAGCTTCGTTCTGCAGCTGTTTGAGACAATCTAAAACGGAGCAGGAGCAGGTTTTTTTCCCCATTCTTCTCCTACTTTAAAGGGGTTAACTGAGTGTTTTTCCCTCCCTGTTTCCGGAGGGACCTGCCCTTCAGTTCAGCTTACATTTGACCTCTAGGTTCTCTGCTTCAGAAGATGGAGGAGCTCCTGAGCTGCAGTCAGAGTCCACCAGGTGCCTCGGGCTGTACCAGCGGCCCACACGCTTCACTGTATACCCCTCGGAGAAGTTTGTAATCAAAATGAACTCATGCCTCTGCCTTTGCCTTCCAGTATCTCCCCAGCTACGGAGCCTACTCTGCCATGTAGGTCTCCGAGAGGTCTCCCAGAGCTGCGAAGCACCACAGACCCCGCTAGACGCGCGGCAGGCGGCCACGGTCCGAGCAGCACCACCCCCCGCAGGGCACCCACCCGAACCGGGCCGGGGGAACCAGGCAGCACCGAGCCCCGCCCGGTGCAGAGGGGCCGGGGCCGCCCATGGGCTGCGGCTCGGCAAGGTCACCGTACGGGGCCGGGCGCCCATTGGCTGCGGCACGGCGCGTTAGCGATGTGCGAGCAGCGCGGAGGCAGGGGGTGGTCTCCCGTCAGACGAGAGAGGTCCGGGAGAAGGTAATTAAATCCTGTCAGAGGCAATTATCGGTTCCAGGGCCATGACTCTGGCACTGAATGCAGATGATCTGAAGCTCTATTCTTGTAGAAATTCAAGAGGGCTTCTGGCACGGATCAGTTAGACATAAAGGAAGCAGCAGGCGTTTTGCAAACAATGCCCGTCTGTATGTCGAAGCTTTTTGCACATCTTTTTTCCTCCCTGGTCTCAGAGTTTGGTTACCTCTGATCAAAAATATTTCTTGCTCCTCACATTCTCATTAATTTAATAGATAAGATTTACTTGCGCTTTATAGGCAGTCTGACTACATCAGAGAAATGCTGTTCCAGAACAGTGCCTGCTTCAAACGCCTTTCAGCAGGATACAACAGCTTTAGACAATAGGAACACATCAAATTATTGATGTTTTTCCCAGAGACAAAACAAAAGCAAAAACCCAAAACTAAAAACGAGAGGATCGCTAAATCCTATGGATGCTATAAGGAAATAAACATGACTCCTCCTAATGCTGTGTAATGATGCCAGCAAGAGCATCAGAAATGCCTTACATGTTAAAAGAGGCAGCTTTACAGTAGGCATCTCACTGACACGAGCTGATACAAGCAAGGGGTTGTTTACAATTAAATTCACAAAGCCCAGACTATTACTCGCTCAGTATTCTCTGTGTTTTATTCTAACGCGGCACACTAGAGCAGCAGGGCACAAGCCAGGAACTGCAGCAGTCCCAGACTCGCTGCAGCTGCAGGTTCACTGTGCTGGACATGGGCTTCCTTCTCTGGTAACATGCACTGCCCTGGGTTCATTTCCAGACTCAAAATACCAAGCATTCATTAAACATTACGGTTTTAGCAAAATTCTCATTTCACTGAGCTCTGATTTGCTGATCCGCAGTTTCAATATTCGTTTCATATAAACAAGCACTTGAAGAGGGCCTGACAGCCTCAGTTTCTCAGGTCAGGCACAGAGCCAGCTGAAGGAAAGTCTCCATAATTAATTCACTCTTGAGTTTCCAACCAGTGACACACTGCCCACCATTAACTGCTCAGACCCTCACCACCACGTATGGATCAGCTGGTACCACTGAAAAGCAGGGTTTTACTTAGACTGGTGTCTGTGAAGGAAAGTGGTTCCATCCCTAGGTGACAAATTATATTCTAGCATGAAATGTCCAAAGAGCAGCCATCAGATAATGCCTTCTGCTTTACTGTACCCTCTGTCAGGGTGCAGCGATAACACAGACTTTCATCCACATCACTTTACATTCCTAGCTGTATCAACATAAAAATATATGCATTTCTTTTCTGGGCCACTTTATAGAAGCTTTAGAGAATTGGAGAGAAAGTTAGGAAATGACTGATGGCCTATACCGAATTGTACACTATTATTTGGAGAACAAGTTCTCTTACAGGAGCTCATCTGTGCTATTGTTATTGCACACTCTAATAATAAAGGCACATCCAAAACAAATGACTAAGATAGCTCCCTCTGCTATAGCTGTCATAGCTGACTTTGGGATTTTATACATTTCTTTTGAAGTCGATATGATCGTGATTATGCAAATGCCTGGTTGTTAGAAGATAAGCACAATGCCTTAGATTTGGATCTGTATTTCAAAACTCATTCATCATTTGACTCCCCTCATATACATCATACGTAGCTCTAGCTACATGGAAAGGGAGAAAGAGAGAATAGACCTCCATACCTGACCACTGCGTACTTCAGCCTTCTGAAGGCTATTGAGTAGTGACTGGAAGAAACAGCATTAGTCATTCTTACATCACAATAGTTGATTTTTTATTCCAGCGCATGGCAAGTGAATAGTTCATATTTGTATAAAATCAAATCTTAATCATCTTGGCAAACCCCAAACTCTGTTTCTGATGCAAGAAGTGTTTTGTTTCATGGGTATTCTACCACGTTCATTTTAAAATCTACTGCTTTGCTTACAGGGAGCTTTCAGCAAGCATGATAATAAAGCTGGAGAAAAGCAAGAACACCACAGTTTAAGTTGATTACAAATAAATACCTCTTCAGCTTTCTTGTGGTATTTGTTTCCTTAATAGTAATATTCTTTAAAACATAAAATCAGAAAGGTCAAACAGAATAGCTGATTCTACCAACCATGGAGAGTGAGATTCTTTCAGACATCCACAGTCATCACATTACGTACGTAAATTTCAAGGAGCCAATATCCAATTTTCTGTGGTTTCTTTCTTCCCACACATGTCACACTTCAAATTCATTTTGACAACTAAACAATGTTTCCTTTATTTCATTATAATTCCCTTATCTAGAGTCAAAGCTTCATGACAGTTTCACAGGAAGAAACACGAAAAGACTTTCTGGTAGATAGATTCCTTATTTTAAAGATTTCTTACATAGATATGTTGGTAAACAATCCAGCTGCTTGGGCTGTTGAAGGCAGTATCTCACTCCTCTACCCATCCTCACTCACAAATCCCATTATAGATCCACATCTCATTATTATCATTCTATCTCTGTTTTAAGAAAGCCAGATTATTCTTCATCACCTTGTTTCTGTATATTTTTTCTTGAAGCTGTGTTAATGTTTTACCAACATCATATACACTCTTAACTTACTAAATGCAATCTAGTTATTGTTTGTGTAAAATACATTAACTCGTGTTTTTTCAGTTTGTGCATAAATAGAATTTCTTTCACTGTTAAATCACATATACTTCAGAACAGGAACACAGCCACCAATGATTAATGCAAACAAAGTGAATTAATTATTCACCAGCTTACTATCACCCAGTGATAGCACAGAAGCAGAAAGCTCACTAGAAGAAAACCACAAAAAGGAAATGGCAACTGCTTTTTAATTCCGGGGCTGGTTTTCACATCACACCAAGTCCCAGTGTGACTCAGGAGTTACAGAATCACCTGTGTTCCCTAGAAGAGATGCCCCCCAATCATTGACTAGGGAAGCCCAAGAGCACTTCACCCTTTACCCTCCAGCTCACACGTCCACTACTCTAGAAGGCATCTCCACAATCTGAACAGACATAGGGAACTCAGACCTACTCCTAGAGGATGAAATGTGGATTTTTACTTGTCCTTCAGTGCTGTACAGAGAAGGCTAGGACTGGCCAGATATTGTCTGACCTCTCTTGATACAGCAAGACTACTAAGAGATAGAAGGCAGGTATAAAGATGTCATTCTAGCAAGTAACACATCAAGAAAATAGCCTCAACAATCTCAGCTGATGTACACCTGGTTTTATGACAGACAAAAACATCATCAGTGCTTTCTTAGTGCCAAGCCATCCTGTTCACCATGTGGGAAGATTGCATAATGAATCCCAAACACAGGAGAGGAAGGAACCTTCTAAATCGAAATCAACTGCCTGCTCTCATAATCACTTCATCATAGAATCTGGTTTATAAATTCATCATATTTCATCTTAGAAATACCTTGGCATTTTTCTTCTACTATCAGACAGAACTTCTGGCATCTCCTTTCTCCAGTCCTTAAGAGATCATCCGATTTCCAGCCCAAATGTGTGTGTGGTAAGGTGAGCAGTTCGTTCATGTAGCAATATTTTCTCTGAAGCAGCTATTTTGTCTGTTGTTTACTTTGTTAACACACTTGTGAAGAGCAAGCAAGCTACTTTTCTGCTTCACTTTGCTAGGCTAAACAAATGAAGCTCTTTCATTCTGCTCTCTGCAGAGATGTACTCTGCTCTCCCACTTAGATCCTTTTCTTACACCTCTTCCAGCTGGAACTATATACTGACACAGAGACAAGAACAGCATGCGGTAATTTAAATGACACGTAGCATTGTTACATATGTGACCTTCGCAGTTCGCTCTCCCTTTTGGGAATACTTCTCCAGGTGCATGTAACTATTGCTTCTTTCAACCCACGTCACAATGTAACTCACCCTAATCCTGTGAAACGCTAATATGCTAGAGTTCTCTTTGCTGTCATTTCCAATCGATTAGGTCGGATTTGTAGAAGAAATTCTTAGTAGTTTTTGAAAGTATATCATCATCCTTTGTAGTATTCAGTGCCTTCTATTGTCCCCAGTCTCAAAATTCCTCCTTTATGAAGTTCGTTTGTTTTAAAAGCAATGACTTCATAATTTTGGGCTGCAACCGGCTACACAGCTGACTTCTGTTACTACCACCATTATGTCTTTCCTAATTAATGCTCATAACAAGGCTACATGCCGATATGGGCTTTGTCATAAATTCTTCTGAAGTTTCATTTTCTTTTAATGATAATTACTATACCTCACATCTCCTTAGTTTCCCTTTAAAGGGTAAAAGTATTTTACATGATCATCAACAGTTAAGATATCTATCTTATAATAATAATTATATAATAATAATAATTATTATTATATTTCTTAACACACTCAGGCAAGTTGCCACAATTGCCATAGAGATTTTCTTTATATAATTTTCTTTCATTAAAAACAAACAAACAAACAAAAACAACAACAACAAAAAAAACTTATTGCCACTGTCTAGCTTGAAAAGCAATTGACAGTCCAGCTACTAAGGGTTAGTTGGGAGCCTGGAAGTTGAGTAATGCAGCCAGTCCCCACTGGTGGCACTCGGATCAGGATTTCATTCCTCCTGATGATATAGTCAAGCAGTAGACCTACTGCAAGTCTCAGTGTTTGAAACCCAGGTATTGTTTAGTTGGCATCTGGTGGATCCTCATGGTGTTATTAAGTCCACCTTTACAAATTTTCTTGGTATTTTAACAATATTTATACAGAAATTCCAAGTAGAGTCTTTTGGGAAAAAGAGATTGGATCAGAGAATATGGTATAGAAAAAATAATTCATTTTCCTTATGGACTTCATACTAATTATCCATCCCAGTGCAGAATTTAAAGGAGCAGAACTGATGAGAAATTCTATATCTGTTCCCCATTTGATACTAGTTGATTTCTACATGATAGAAGTCCTTCTTTTTGAAGCATAGTGTTTCTTCTTTAGGAAGTAAAAGCAGCAAAGTTACCATAAAGGCTAATGGCTGGGGTTTCTGAAGAAGTTCTTATTTTTCTGTGATGTTTCATGACCCTTTTACCCTGAAGGACCCCATCAGACGACTCAGACTGTCAAGGATACATTATAGTTTGACTCTTATACACACATTAAAAAAGAAAAAGAAAAGAAAAAGAAGGAAAGTTAATTGCAGGCTGCATGCCTTTCAGGAAAGTCTTCTCTCTAGGTTAAAAAAAAAAAAAAAAAAAAAAAAAAGCCTGCTTTTGGCACTACAATTTCTGTAGATGAGTAAAGGTATTAAAAGGAAATCTTATTACAAACCCTCTTATTATTGAACTTCTCAAGCAAAATAATATGTTTGAAACAACTCAGGTTTCAGAGAGAAGGTTCTGCAATATCCCCAGTTCTGCCCTGTGACGGGTGTTCATCCTTACATATGAAATTGCACAAAAGTGGTTGGGAAAAGACATAGCCAACTTTCTTCTTTGTTCTCCTCTGCCACCTCTGTCAAGTCTATATGAAAAAGGATATCTGACAAAAATTATGGTAACACTTGGAAAGTAGTGTAATTAAATAAGAGAATTAAATAATTAAATTAAGAGTAATCAAAAATTCTGCAGTATTTCAAAGGTTCATTTTAAATACTAACTTTTGTTTTTATAAATAGACTTCCATCTCTGTTGATTACTATACAGGTTAGGAAGCTTTTGGAGTAAAGAAACCACTTCACCCACTGTTCATATTTACTGCAATTTAGCTTAGGAGATGTCTGCAGGGAGAACTGAAAATGAATGTGGTTGCCCAGAACCAAAATTAAGTAATACAAAAGGAACAGAGCTCTGGACTTAAAGCTTTCGTCTGCTTAAAGTCTTACTCATAAGACAGTGCCCAGAATGTAAGATTATTCCTTTTTCACTACAGTTAAAAATATGCTCCAACTTGACTGTCAACAGAAGTCATACAAGAGCACAGTATATTTAAATACAATTAGGAAGCAGAAACAACTGGGCAGAAGGGGAAGAAAATATATATCACAACACCAAAGGGACCAAAATGTTAGCCAAAGCCCTGCTAATAATAAACCAGTGAGATTATACATTCAGACATGTCCCATCTGCAAGTAGTTTCAAGTCTTCCTACTCATTTTGCATTTAATGTCAAGTTTCATGTTAGCTCTATAGCATCAAGATGCCATAGAGTGAGAATGGCACTGCAAGTCTGTAGCAAATAGAATATACTGAAGAAATAAGGTTGCTGTCTTCCCAGAATATTCTGTTAGACAGCTCTGCTACCACCCCTTCCCAGGGAGCATAAGAGATAATCTCTCCATCAGGTAGAGTTAGTTTCTGTAATGCATCCCTAAAATTGACTGTATTGCACTAGATAGCCAGAATATTGCTTACTCTACCCTATTTAGCACACAGAAATGCTATATCTCAGAAAAGTTTTGCTTTAGTCTGAAGGTCACAGCCTATCACTGACAGTTTTAGGGTACTGACTGGTTTCCTGACATTGTTATTCCAAAGTAGCAGCATCCTACTGCTGGTACTAAACTTCTCTGGTAAAGAAGAGATGTCTTGCTTATAAGATAAGGTCACATATGCAATACCAGCTTTCACATCATTGGTACAATGTGGTTATATGTGCACCAGAACCAAAAGCATTAATGAGAAAGTTGTATTAGTGCTGCTGCAGCAAGGAGTTGAAACGTAACAGAAATGAGACCCATTTCTTTTACATGGTGTTTTTCACACTCATAGTATTACAGAGCCATTATATACTTGCAATTGCAGTAGTAGCCATGTGGACAATAGCTCACACACAGCTTAGTCAATTAGAAGCTGTTTTATTTGGAAAGAATACATTAATATTGGCCAGGACAGCATGAGGATAAGTCATCATGTTACTTGTGTGAAACTGACCACGGTAAGGAGATTATATGAGCTTGGCAATGTGATAAGTCTCTGTGGACTGAATAATTTCAGAGCCTTAGAAAGACTGAAAGCATTTATGCTGTTCTGAGTAGTGCAGAATGCAAAGATCTGTGAGCCAGAGCTGAGCATGCTACCTGCAGAACAAGGAGCAGAATAATCACATCCATGCAACGCTGTCTCATGGTTAATTACCCTTTTTGAAATTCACTGTAACCATTCAGAAGGAGGAAAAGTAGCAAACGCTGACCAAAAGCAGAACATCCACTCCGACCACTCAGCAGTAATTTTATCTCAAAAGTCCTCTTGCACACTTGTTACTTTACCTGATTTATTCGACTTTGTGAACAGAATAATAGAGTACTATGGCAGACACGCCAGGATATTATTTTAGAAGGCCACGCACAAATGGCAGAATCAGCATCAGTGATTTGTGACTAGCACTGAAGAAATTAGAAATAATTGCAACCTTTCATTACAAAACCTGTCATTTGGTATCTGAAAGCAATTTGGTGTAAAACTAATCTTGACGACGGAGTCGTTGCCAAACCTAATAATTTGCCGCATAAACTTTAAACCGTATAATTGCTCAAGGTGAATGCAAGAATCTGCAACATTAACTGTTACTACATCAAAACCCAATCATATGGCTTTTGATTCAACTGAGACTGTAGGATCAGGCCCATATTTGTTGGGCTTTTTTCCTCTTGGAGCATAATACAGGTTAATACAAATTTAAATTTCATTTTATAAAATCCATCCGAGAAAGTTCTAACAGCATTTCCATTCAGCAGGCTTATTTTGGACTACTCACAAGAAACACACCAAATTCACGAGCATCGCTCTGCCTGCGTTTCCAGTTCTGGCAAACACACACAAACTGCATTCATTAAGACAGCGACTACAAAAAAAACCTAACTGCACAAACTTAAGA
Organism: Coturnix japonica; assembly: GCF_054131305.1. Classification (NCBI taxonomy): domain Eukaryota; kingdom Metazoa; phylum Chordata; class Aves; order Galliformes; family Phasianidae; genus Coturnix; species Coturnix japonica. The sequence continues at coordinate 6,479,014 of NC_140667.1, read as the reverse complement.
ATCCATTGCTATTTATCACCAATCACCTCAAAGCCAGCAGTTTTTTCAACATGCAGAAGACAGACTAAGCACCCGTGCCACACCACACGTACCAGCCATGCCTGGGCTGCACAGCCTACTTTCATTTCTCAGCAGCTGGCTAGTTACAACAACTTGCTTTAAGAAAGACCTACCTCTTTTATTTTCTTTTTCCTCTAGAAGAGTTCCTACCTCATTTGCAACTAAATGAATCCCCCCCTTTCTTTAATTCATTTTGTAAAGATTATTTTATATCATAAAATATCACAGGCCTGCCCCTGCACCAATTTATTGCAAACTGCATGCATGTAAAAGTAGCACGTGCTAGTACTGTCTGTCACAGAATTGATTTCAAAGGCTCCACTTGCAGCCTACTGTCATTATAAAATAATTATCACATGCATGAATTTGTAAGATACGTGTATGTGGGCACCCTTTTTTCTTAATTTTGATTCAAGGATTTGGAGAGCAAGATAAAAAGGCAAGGGATTTAAGATGCTCTCACAACATGTGAAAATAAAGTTCAAGCTGCAGCACAGTGCAAAGCGTTATTGGAAGAGAGAAAAGAATTCTGTACTATGATGTGTTGAAAGCTGCCCAAATGGTGAGAGGTGTTTCAGAAAGTTTATTTTAGGTAAAAGAAAGCCTTTCAAGAAAGTGGTAACATGGGTTTACATGTTACAAGAGGTTGCTTTCCAAAGAAAACTGGAATCATTTTCCTCCTGCATTTCCCTACGAGGGATTGTACTTCTCTAGGACAAAAGTACCAGGAAATGCCACCTAATGGACAGCACACCCAGATGCATTCACGCATATTTGGATTTCTAGAAACTAGAAAAACACAAAGCTGGAAACTTGTTTCCTTAAGCCATAAAAATCACTAAATGAAAAGAAAAATGAGAACAAAAGCCTTCTCCTTAATGTTAAGTTCTGGGGGGGAAAATGTAGTACATTCACAAACAAAAGCATAAAGATTCCTTACAACATTATTTTTTCCTCTACATTTCAAGGGGCCTTAGAAGATGAAATGTTAAAATTCATTCTAACAATTTTACCTTAAGTCAAGTAGCTGCATCTTAAGCACTAAATATGTTCTGTGAACTTAAGTGATCTCAGAAGCTAACCACGCTTGTTTCTCCTTCTTTTCTCCACCTGTGCTTAGCCACAGCTCCCCAGAAACCAGAAGACAGGCACACAAGCCTGTAGTGGAGCCTTTTGTACTGCATAATGCACACCTCCTCCAGCCTTCATGCTACTGGTTCTGAAAGAGGCTGCCCTCTGAAAGGGTGCTAAGTAACTCACACATATAGTGCATGTAATCAGTTCAGTGTTTACAAGAATGACACACACCATTCCATATTGAATGGATATGAGTCACCATCACATCTAAATATGCTCAAACCTACATCTGACTGGTTGATAATCATATTTCTGCTTGAACACTTCGCTGGGGGTGAAGAGGAGGAGTGAGGAGTTACCACAGAAAATCTGCATATGTAGCAATGAAGCCACAAGTGATGACATTTACAAAGTATTTCTGATGGAACAATTGGAAAATTAATTTCACTATCAGACTATAAATAGCAGAGTTACAGTAACTACCAGTAAGGACTAAGTCCCTGGAAGAAAATGGAGTAGTTTTTTTTCCCACAGACTGAAGTTATCTCTAGTTTCAATTAACAAATGTAAAGGATGTAATTCCTCTTCAGCATTTCCAGTGCAAGCAACCTGTGCATACAGTCAGGCATCCACATCACTGCAAAGTCATCCCAACTAATGCAAACAAGATCTTTACTGATTTCAGCAATGAATGCTTGAGCCTGCATGGAAAAATAACAAGGGGAAAAAATCCAAGTATGACCAAAACAAACAAACAAACACAACAATAATTTGTTTTAGTATTTGTTAAAGCTTATCAAAAGTCACTTCAATAAATTTCATGTGAAAGTGGAAGAGTTCAACCAATTTTCCCTTTATCACAATGGTCCAAGTATTCCAAGGTCCAAATGGTGGAAGCAATAAAAATAACCAAAAAGCTCCAGTATATAATCCAGGTTTATCTCATTAAAGCTATTCAAAGAAACTATTTTACCTCCAAAAACAGCACTGTGAATGTAATAGCCTCAGTGTGGAAGGTCTGGGTTACGTGAGTAGTAATAAACTATTGCTTCTATATGAGAAAATATGTATAGAATCATTTGAGTTGGAAGAGACCTTTAAAGGTCATCTAGCCCAGGTCTGCTGTGATGAACAGGGTGACCTGCAGCTTGATCAGGTTGCTCAGAGCCTCATCCACCCTGACCTGGAATGTCTCCAGGGATGGGGCACCCCCTTGTTGTTGTAGTGATGTATCAGTATTTGAGGCTTTGCTGTTATTACACATCAAACTGATGTGACATCATCACTAAGTATTGAAGAGAGATGATTAAAAACTAAGAACATTAGAACACTCCCTTCCTAAACTAACACTTTATTCCACTCCATCCTAAGACTAGGCTTCTGTGGTTTTTACAACTATGGTGATGTTACATGGACCCTGAACTCAAACTCTGTATATAGCCAATGACAGCTTAACAGTTCAATTTCTGAAATGAAATCCTAATGAAACTATTTCCTTTATTTAACCATCTTTTAAAATAAGTTTCATCCTACGTGTATTTTGCAATTATACATAAAATCAAAAAGAACCTTTACAAGGAAAGGCAGTAAAATCTAGATGGAATTTTCCCATTTCTTTGCTAATCTTGCCATGCTGAAATCAACTTCCAGGTTTAATTATATTTTTCCTGTCCCTTTGTGTGGAATTTAAGCATGCTGTTTGTGTTAAATTGGTATCAGTGGACTCTGGCTCTCTCAGGTCCAGGGTAGAATGACTGTTCAAAGCTCCCTTTCACACTCCTGAAGATTAAAAATGGTTAACAGATTTTGGATGGTCAGTCACAGTAAGATGAATTTTACTTCAGTCAGAACTGGCATGCGCCCACACTGCAGTTCAGTATAAGAAATATGAATTCTTTTTCACCCTAAACAGCATAACTAGTCCACTAACTCTTGTCAACGTGTAAATGTTTTCATTTCATGGTATCATTTTTTCTTTTCACTCTATAAACTCTGTGTAAGGTAGAATGACAAAAAGATGGTAACAGATATTCAAAGGTTACTTAAATGGAAAAACTCACCAATACGGATGTCTTCACTGGGAAAGGCTGAGGCAATCTCCACTGGGAAAAGATCTCCAAGAGATGCTGCCTTAGTGATGGTCAGCCCTTAAATGAGGTCTAGAGGAGATGGAGTCAAGCTACACCCCTTCCAGGAGCACAGCTCTCACCTGTGCTCCCACAGCTGACCCCACACTTGCCTCAGCTGATTAATCAGAGGTTCAGGCTGCGATTACCAATTTCCCATACACTCTGAAATATCATGTCAAATATCTCTTCACTGTTACTAATTAAGGAGGACAAAAATCAAGGAAATGATTGTGCAAAGGCATGAAAAAATAGATATACTTGCAAAGATGAAGTTGGGTCTTCTGTACTCCAAAACTGCTGCAGTTCCTTCTCTGCAAAGGTTCTGTTTCACAGAGGAACTTCAGTTGCCAGTGCTCGTAGAAACAGGCTTCAAAGTTTTTACAGAACTTCAGAACCTAAAAACAAAACCAAAAAAAAAAAAAAAAAAGGAGAGAAGAGAAGAAAACACATTTCTTTTGCATCTGGGTAAGATTATATTTGCATCAATTAAGATTCTGGTGGGAAAAAAAAAGCACACAGAAAGCAAAAGTTCAGTTAGTAAAAGCAGCCTCAAATTATCTGTTATACAAATATTGAAGTTATTCAACCTAAACTCCTGGCAGTCCACCATAACTGCTTCTTTTATATCTGGCATTGCACTCCAACTGCTGAATTCCTTAGCTTCCAAGAGCAGACTTATAGAGATGCTGTGCTGTTTGATTTGGCACTATTCATAGGCCTTGGCAGATGATCAAATAGAGGGCACAGAAGAGCAGGAAAAGCCTTAAGAAACTGTCTGAGCTGCTGTTGTTACTGCCTCCATAGAGAGAAAACTTACTGGTAAGCACAGAGTAGCTGTTTGCATTCCTCTTGTTTTATTTTATACCGTTCAATTATCTATCTTGACAAAATAAAGATCAGCATTTCTGCAATAGGGAGCAACTGGCATCTAGCTTAAGTTGCATCTGTTCACAACAGGTAGAAAAATGTATTTTTCCCCTTTTGCAATATTCTGGAATACATGAGTCACTAACGTTACACAGTAATTGAAAACTCAAGTCAAAACTGTTACAAAAGGCAGCAGGAAGGAAACTGGGCTTCAAAATAAAACAAAAGGAAAAAAAAAGCAGTTTATAAAATGTATAAAAAGATTAAAACTGCTGATTTAAAACACCACTTCTATAAATATCCAAGGGACGTAAAACCGCATTTCTGCATCTTCATTTAGCTACAGAGCAGGGTTTTGAACTTCAAGAGGAGCCAGTAACAACTTGGAGAGTCCTGAAAAGCCGCCAAGAAATCACTGCTGACAGAGAATACCTGGGGGGCTGGGGGAGGATGTCCAAGCAACCCAGAGGCAGGAGCAAACAATCCCACAGACCTCCCATGTGACTGGAAATTCATGGAAAAGCACTGCATGTAAACAGGAATCACCAAATACTGATACAGTCACAGAGGCTTTCCCACGCAGCTTTCCATTCCCCTAAGATCAGGCTGTCTCCGGTGACAGCAGAGCCACTTGCCCATAGTCTGGCTCTCCTGTGCCTTGCACTGAGCCAAGTTGCAGCCACATCTGCCCCTCTGCTGAACCTGCACGGCCTTGAGATGCCTCAGTCGCTGCTGAGCAGAGAACCAGCAGGAGCTGGGAGGAGAAGGAAGGCTGGAGACTCCAAGGGAATGAACGCCTCAAGCACTTTAAGTCCTATTCAGATTTCTACCTGGAGTGCTGCCAGGTTACCAGGGAAGCAAGTCATACAGAGCAGCTGTTGCCCAGTTATGATCATCTCTCCCCTCAGCCTTCCTCCACGTGCCACGAGATCCAAGGCCACAAGCTGGGGCTCCTTAGGGCCCCCACAGCAAAATGAGTCACAGCTCTTTGCTTGGCAACAGCTTTGGCTGTGTTTCCCCTCCACCACAATTGGAAAATAACATATTGTGCCTGGGACCGCTGGGTGGTGCCCCTGGGGGAGCCCCAAATATGCTTTTTAGTTTGTGCAAAATATACACAGGTTCTATGTTCATCCCCCTCTCCCTCCCTGCTCCCCAGGATCAAGCCATAAAGCTCAGCATCAGCCTCAGGTACATGGAATTACACTTCTCACAAAGCCATCTCACTGTCTTGCTCACTGTAAAGGATTTGCAGACTACTTCCCCCTTCCTCCCCACGTACCACCCTTCTTATTTGGGAACAGACCTCCTGCCTTAGCCAGCGTGAACACACAAACAGAACATCTTCATCACTGCGCGCTGTGACTTCAATGGTGCTTCTGATTTACTATGATCAGATTTGCCACGTTACACAAACTGAAGTGAAACTTCCTCAAATCAGATGCTTTGTCTCATGGCCCTTCTAAATTAGGAGTGCAAGCCTGAAGTCTCTACTGCTAAAAACTCGGCTGCATGTGTACCTGTTCAGGTGCATTAAATTCTGTTTCTACTATTTTTTAATTATTATTTATTTTAAGTGCATGAATGTTTTAATACACTGCTTAGATGGATATCCTTGTGACAGTTCAAATAAAGCATCTATTTGCTGTTTGTCGCTTTTTACTTAGTTTCTTCAGACTCTCAGAGTACACTTCATGTTCACTGCTTTCACTGCTCTCAAATAAAATGACCCATGTGAGCAGCATCCAGGAGTGATGCATGTCTCTACACTCACTGCGGGCAGAAAAAATAATCATTTAGTGGCCAAATTCCAGTTACAGTTATGGTCCCTTAATGAAATTACACCTTAATGAAATTGACCTACTTATACATTAAGACTACTGTACCTAAAATATAACACAGATGGAAACATATTCTTTGTCATTTTATCTGCAATTTGTGATATTGATTTTAACCTCAGATCAGACCTTGATCTAACTAAGTGCTCTGTGAATCCAAAAGTGCTGACCTCCAGACCAGGAGGTTCGCTACTATAAGCGCCAGCAAACCGCTGGATGACAGATGCAATCCCATCTCAGTTCATATTGGTTCAAAGAGTAATTCTGCTGCATGCAACTTGCTTGTCCTGAAAGCTGCCAGTGATACAAAGTACAACAATCTCTATGAGGAACCAGTAGAACTAGTAGAGCTTTTGTGACTGAAACATTCCCCCTTTATGGAGCTGACTCCACATTTGAACTATGGAGCAAATCAAACATAGTGGATCTTTTTAATCCAAGAGAGCCTTTCTACATGACTAGAAAAGATGACTGTCTTCAGACTTCTCTTCAGTCTCATAGGCACTTCTCAACTTCACCTGTCTTCCTTCTTGCCAAAGTGAAGAACGAAACAGGTCTCATGGTCTGTATGTTATTTTACACGAAATAGTTGAAATAGCAGATGGGAAGAGCAATAGGAAGCAGAGCCAAATGTTCTACAGTACTATTTACCTCCACCTTTAAAGAATAACTTTTAAAAAGCCCCCAACATCAAACTCACATTTAGATTTAATTGATTTACTGGAATGGAAATCTGCAAGGAACTGGGATTCTGTTTTCTTCACAAGAAAACATGGAACACTACAACTGCAACAAACTTAACAGCATTATCCAAGTAATTAACAAATGGAGAGGACACATTTATGCAGAAGAGATAAAATTAATTCATTGGATGTCTCTAGACTCTACTGCACAGCAGTAAACTTAGCAGAAACTTTCAAAATGTCAAACGTGAAAGAGCACGCTCATTTTTTTGACTTAGCATCTGACCTTCAATTGCTCATTTTCCTTTTAGCCCATCCCTTCTGGGTTTTGTTTACCTGCACGCTACAGTCTCGCATGGAATTAACATGGGTTAAGTGAGTTCAGGTGCTGGAAGGAGCTCGGTGCTCATTACAGATGTGAGTGCTTTGCTTTGCATGTCTGATCTCAGGATGCAGTGATAGAAAAGGAAACCACTTTATATTTCCCACGACAAGATACAGTAAGAGTGCAACATTCTAAACACTTCAGCTATTTTTGTATGGCCCAGGAAGTTTCTGGGATAAGATTTTGGAATAAAAATGTGATGTTTCCATTCAGTAAATGACTTCAAAATTCTGAAGTTAGAGAATGTTACATAAAAGGGGAAAAAAGGAAAAGCTAAACATTCCATGGCAAGCAGTTACAACTGTCATATAGCCATTTCTACAGTTCTGTAGTTTATTTTATAATTATTATTAATAATTAATTTTTGAACAGGACAGCACAGCATTTCATGGGAACATACCCCTTTAAGACAAGCACAACTTTTATACTAGAGAATTCTAATCTTTAATAAGACTCCATCTCTAAATAAGTCAAAGAAAAATATAGCACAGAAAATCAACGGATAGTCTGAAGAGCAAAACACATAGCACCGCAAACAGATGACACAGAAGAAGACTTGAGAAGATCTGCAGTAAATATATGAGCAATTCACACATGATTTTTACAAAAAGCAGCCAGTGAAAGCAAGACTGTATCCCTACCAGCACACAGAACCAAAAGAGCTTTGTCTCCCATATTAATGGAAATATTTATAGATGAGAAAGCTCCAGAAGGAAAGCCTATGCTTTGACGGAAACCAAGAAAAAAGGAAAGAGGGTTTCTTGCACAGTGTCTATGCCGCTGTGTCTGTGCTTCAGAAAGACTCCTACTCGCAGCCCAAGAACACATATGCTTACCAATTTCCCCCAGAAGCTCCTCTGGAAAGCCCAGATGTATGGGGAAAACAATGAAGTCTGTGAAAGAAAGCAGCAAAAAATACATCCCAGGGCACTTTAGCTACTTCAGGAGCACATGTGCTCTTCAGATTGGCATAGTGTTAATCACAACATGTAATTATTGAGTGAGATATTCAAATCCTCCTTTTCCTCAACACTTAATACTTTACAGAAGTATAAGCATGTGTACCTCAATACTGTATATTCTAAGCAAATATTGCTAACATGATGGATCATTTCTTTTACGTCTCTTAACCTGTCCTTAGCCTGAGAGTCCTATAAGGCACAGACAGGACATTTTTGGCAAGTGTCCAACCATCCCCATCTAAATAACAACTTCTGCTTGATAAGAATTAATTAAATTATAACAAAGCACAGCAAACAACAGAAGCGCTCTGGCTTGATTTCACAGAGATGCATTGCAGTGAAACTCTGAAATAAATGATAATGCCAAAGGAAAAATTCTTCACTGTTGTCAAACTGTTCAGGAAGCATTAACATGGTTCATTCATTTTCAGCTGCAATACCACGTTGAAAACATAGTTTTGCTGCTCTGCAGCAGATTGATGTACATTACTCATATCAGGCTAATAGCACTTTATTTTCCAGCGGTAGCAAGTAATGAGTGACCTTGAGTGCATATTGTTTTGCTGAAAGGTTTTGTTGCTCCGTGTACTCTATGAGCACCCCCAAGGAAATGAGGGTCCTGTATTGGTGTTTTTCAGCAAACCTCATTTCTTTCATGGCTTTCTGTAAAAGAATTTGATACAGGGATAGAAGCTAACTTCAGTGAGTAAATGAAATATTGATCCACGCTACTCTGGCCTTGCCTTCACCTTGTCCCTGGGCTGTGAGTTACTGACTTTTCCGTTTTGGCTGTAATAGGAATTATTACAACAGGCCTGTGCGAGTAATTACTTGGCATGGCAAAAAGGAGGGTCCATCATATATTTCTGTAGAGACGTTAGTTTCCATCAGCCCAGCAGTCTGCTTTTTTGGCCCTGTCTTTCCTACTCTTGATTCAATTCTTTTAACCATCATTAATCAAGTTCCTTGTCAGTAGAAGTTTATCAAAAGTATTAAGTGAGCAAGGTTGCATGGCCTCTTCTAAAAAAAGAAAGAAAGAAAGATAGAAAAAAAAAAAGGTAAGAAAAAGAAGCACCAATGCAAGGCAGTAAATTTCAGAATATGGAAGGCTGGCTCCGTGATATATATGAGTGTCTCTTGAGCTGGAATGAGCAGTTTGTTTTAGTGATAGATATTGTAGCTTGAGCCGTGATAGAATCCTTCTCAAGTTTATATGTCATAGACTATCGTTTATGAGAGACCGTGTGTTTCTAAATGGTGAAGGTCATGGCTGTTGGCAAAAGTAAAAGCAGTGGTGATTCATTAAAAATAGTTAATATGGCCTGCTGCTGACAGGGATAAATAGCAACACGCTGCTTTTTCAGCCCACAAGCAACTAGTTTAGGCAATGTTTCTTCCATGTTTTCCACCACTCCTGATTGCCAGACAGCTGTGGACATACATAGAGACATAAGCAAGATTGCTTCCACCCTGTTGATAATAGATGCAGAACGGGTTTCCAGTATGAATGACACTGCTAGATACAGAGTTTCCAATCAACAGCATGAGCTGGCTGACTAAACATTCACCTCTCAGCAACTGTTAGCTAATCAATGAGTTTGGGCTGCATTCCTAGGAGCCAAACACATTGGTGAGCAGCACTGCTGGGATCCCAGCCTCCAGCTTTTACACTAATTAATATCCCACTAGAGCCTAACACTCACAGAAGTTTTGCTGACATAAAGGACACTCAGACAGGACCTCATGGCACTGACATGGCTAATATACTAAGGATTTATATTATAGGTTTGATCAGGAAGTTGTGATCTCCCAATTTCCTTAAGTTATTTTTGTACCATTTGGAAAAGAAACTCTTAAAATACATTTACACATATATAAGATCAGTTGTCGTGGTGCTGTTCTCTTTTAAGTATTATCACTTTTTTGGTTCATTTTTTATACACAAACTACATCAATCAAATAAAGCTTTAGTCTGCCTACAAAACGTGCAAGTATATTTAATATATTTTGCCAAACTGATTTGGGACTACACTTGAAAAAAAGAGACTTTGACAGACTATGACAGAGACTTTACTAATATATAAAAATAAATCAGAGTATCCTATCATGTAGAGAGAACATGAGAACATTTCCCAACTCTGTTTTATCAGCTAGAGGATCCATACTACCTTTAGTATAAACTGCCGTAATTGCACTGAAGCCAACAAACATAAGGGACTTGCTAAAATGAAATGACAGTTTCCTGGCCCTTCAGCTTCGGCCAAACACACAAGCTGTAGCCCTGACAGGTCCTCATACAGAGCAGAGGCAGACAAATCTCTCCCATCAAACCCACTGCTGCAATTATGTATTGTAGTAATGTTTGTTGAGCTCATTTTAAGTGACTGATCAGGCAGACTGGAAAGCTGGAGAATGAGATGGTCTGCATTTTACGATTCATATTTTATTTTCTGCCTTTGCTAACAGAATGTTTTGTTCTGTGCCTCATGGCATTCCTCCTCCTCTGCCTTCCAACCTTGCTAATACAAGCACAAAGGCTGGGGAGGTCGGGGGATGGGAAGGACCTCCTTTATTTTAAGAACAAATGTTTATCATTCAGCTCAAGTAGCTTCCTCCACGATCTCTGTCTCAACTATTTAGAGAGATCCCATTCTTATCAGATTTTGAAGCACTATCAAAATGAGTATGATTAACAACTTCCTTAGGAGCTGATCGTGATCTGCTTGAGTGGATGAATCCTGAAGCACTCACAACAGAAATAAGAAGAAAAGAAATTCTCTGAATAATTAGAAATAGTAACAGAGAGAAAGAGTGAATCCATTAAGACTCTGTGAATTCTGCCATTTCCAGTCCTTTGTTCATCCCATGACACATATGTTCTACAGCTGCCCAGATCAAACTGAAATCCCGCAATTGAACATAACTCCTTCACTTTCCTTTCCTTCATTTTACCGTAGAAAAATTTGATTTTTCCTTAGTTGCTAGCCTGAAATAAATGACAGAAGTGTTTATTTTAGGCTCGTTGGGAGATGGGTCCATTCTGTCCAGATTATAATCTTTTGTTGAATGTAGTTTCATTGCAAATGATTTTACTTCTTCAAGCAAATGTTTCTGCAGATGTTGAGCCCAAGGGAAAGCAACAACACCAGCCACTAAGCTAAACTGGCAGAGAGTGATAAATGTTTGATTGCTAAACAGGAAGGTGAGATATCTGCTATGATTATCGTAATGCTTATATTTTGATACTTCTATAAAAGGATCGGTTACTCTAATATAGTCATCTTAAGAAAGACAGTCTGCAGTGGTTACAAATTGACTTTTTATGGAGAAAATAAGACTGTTCCTAACCTATTGCACCGATATTATATTTTGTTAATATTTTATGAAATAAAAGTCCTCCCATTAAGAGTGGCAAATTGCTTTATAATTATAGCACTTCAAACACTAGAATGACTACTTCATTTTATGGAAAAAAGCTCAAAATACAATTTCATTATTATCCAGTGTCTTTTCATCCTTCCAAAGGTTTCAGCAGTAAGAGCTACTATATGCATCTCAGATCTTTCCTTTTCCAAATACTAGTTCAATTAAAATAAAAGAAAATTCTGGCTCTGACTCCATGTTGCACCCCACTAATGAAACAGCTCTTTACTGTGAACCTTTGTACATAGATTGTACTAATTAATTGGGTGAACAACAATAAAGTATGGACCCTCTAACTTCTACATCTCTAGACTGGCTTATATGCTAGATGAGCACTGATATAACTCAGGCAGCTTTAGAAACAGATCTAGTTAAACCTGTGCAACTTCCTGGAGCAGTCTCTCTTAAAAGAGTTTAAGAGAACCTTAAATTGATTTAGCTTGATGTGGTTTATGGACCTGAATTGGTTTCTAAATCAATTTACTTAAAATTGGTATTCAAGTTATACTCAGACAGCCTCCAAGCCAACCACACTGACCTTAGTCTGAATCTGTATGCTTCTGCAGCTCTCAGATGAGACCTAAGTTGCAGTATCAAATATATATATATATACACACACATATATACACATATATATACATACATATATATATTTACATCATTCTTCCTTGAACACTTTGGCACAACCAAAAAATACCTCTGGAGAGCATCATCAGTCTGGCGTATGTACAAGCATCTTCCACATGCACGCACCAGTGGCATACTTGGGTGCTCAATGGCGATCTGATTTCCAGCAAAAGCTTTGCTTGCCTGCTGGCAGATCATCACTGCAACACCAATGTTACACTCTCTGCACTACAAATGAAAGCTCAGCTGACTCATGTTACTGGAAGGGTTGTCAATAAAATATTTCAGTTTTACAATTGAAATTAATTAATTTAAACATACCCTAATTTAATTAGTCAAGATGCATAAAGAGCTATCAAACAAAATTATTTAATAAATAATAATAAAGCTCCATTTCCTCAACTTCAAGGACTTTGTGGAATTATGTGCGTTAACAATAACAACTCCAAACTCACAAAGCAACAGTAAAAAAGACAGTCAGTAAAAACTCAGTCCCACACAGAGGTACTTTTAACCAGCCTCCTGAACTGCAGCTATGCCTGAAATTTAGCCTTTGGGTTCTGAAGTCTGAGCCAACTTGAATGTCAAAGTTGGAATGATGAACTGGTTTTCCTTACATAAGCACAAGTCCTAAGGACTGGAAAAGGATCAAGATCTAATGCTTCAGCACTGTGAACCCCCTCCGAACTCCACATAAAATATAGATCCCTCTATATGTTTAGCTTTCTCTCTGTAAGCATAGAAGCTGTATGCTTGATATTTCTCCTGCCTCTTTTTTAAGCACTGTTGTGGCACCTCATCCTAAAGCTTGTTTGGCAGCTTTTGTTTCTAAGTTCAGCACCTGAGAAGGTGCAGGATGGCTGCCATTTCCTCTACAGGAGAGCAATATCTATGCACCGAGTATATTTAATGCAATCTGGCATTGATTTGTCAAGAAGATGGAAAGTCAAGTTGCCTTTAAGTCTCTACTACAATTACAAATTATGAACTTCAGCCCTTCATTGCCAGTTTATCACACAGAAATACTTGGTTTGTTTAAAAAGGTAAAACCTTCCTGTGGCACCACTTGGGAGGTCAGAGACTCTGAAGAAAGTATGTCATTATTTCTGCTGTGAAATTGGTCTACCTAATGGATTTTCATTAAAAGAAATCTGAGTTTTAAAATAAATGGAAACCAACAGAACCAAACACCAGATGAAACACACAAAAAACAAAGTACACCTTTCTGCTCTCTCTGTCTCTCTCCATAGTTAAAATGCTTTCTTTTGAAATGAGTAACCAACATACTGCTCACTCAGGATTTTATGAGGCTATTCTTCCATGATATTTAATTATTAAATATTCACCCAAAGGCACAAGTAAAAAATATTCCAGGGTGAAATTATTCATGTCCTAATTTTGCCTGCCATAGTTTGCAAGCCTCCATTTTAAGAGACCTTACAGCAGAAGTGTGAGGGGTGTTGACAGGGAACTCAAAGCATAAAAGTGGCGAGTAAAGCAGAGATAATGTGCAGACATTGCTAGGGAACTTGCCATTCTGCGTGCTTGAAGTGAGCTATGCAAGGTCTCGCTTTTTTAAGTGGTAGATTCCACACGTTTTTTAATACCAGCACTTCAAGATCCCTCTCTACTGGACACTGAAGAGATTTTAATGAAGGAAAATGCGCTTACCCACTGAACTAGAATCTGACCCACATATGAAAGAGTACTTTGGTCTAAACACCCTCCTACACAAGACAGTTCCACATTTCATTCTTTGTTGTTCTAAAAAACTGGAACTAGAGCATCTGGAGATTTCAACAGGGCTTTCCTACCCTGTAGGAAAAGGCTCTGAGCCATCGTGGTACTGGCTGAGAGGAAATGGGGGGCAGGGCTGGTTCTTTGGCCTTGCTCCAGTTCGCAACCCCCCTCACCTGGCATTTGAAATCTGGGATGACATCACTGAAATACGAGCCTAGACCTTTCCCTCATTTCCAAATTCTGTTACACATTACAAGTTTTACACATAAGGGCCTTTCAGTGATTTCTGTGCTGGCCTCATACCAATATAAGCACTGGCGAAAAATTAGAAATGTTTTTCAAGGGAATTACTAATCACATGAGTGTTCTGAGATGCACCAAAATTATTCACTGATTTGAATTACCCTTTCAGCCTCTTATTGGCTGACAGAACATCAGAATGGTTTACAGAGCACCTTGACTAATTTTAAACAAAAAATACTCAGGCACAAGCATAACAGCCAGCAGTCAGGAGTAGGTTAAATAGCCAGACCTTTTTCTGTTTGCCTTCCCTTTTCTGCATCTATGTATCTGGAAGCACAAGTACTTGTGCAGACAGCTGCAAGGCCTCAGCACTAGCACACAGAAACCCGGCAGCCCTGGGTTAGCAGGGCCAAGGGTGGCTGCCTGCTCCTGCACTGCCATTTTCTTTTCCACTTATGGAACCTTAAATGAGTCCCTTTGGCAGACTCAGCTTCTAATCTAACATCAAGGATGTGGGGATTCACTCACTAGTATACACAGTTACCAAAAAAGGTAAGAATAAGGCATTATTTTCAGGATACATATATATATATACACATATACATTATATATATATGTATGTATTTTAAATCATCATTCTATCATGTACACATGCATGTCTTTATAGAGCTTGCATCTTAAGACCAAGTGGTACTTCATAAAAATGGATGCTATGCCAGATTTTTACATTTATTTATTTAATTCAATCTTATCACTTATTTTTCTAATGCTCCCCAACATACTGTATCTGAATTGTTGTGGTACCAGTCGAGCACATTTTGGTTTATAAAATAAAGAAAACTGAAACAGAAGGTACTTCTGTAGATGCCATGGGACCTGCCTAAAAGGAATGGGCTAATGCTGTCCACTCCTTTCTGATCTTACTTTAATTCCAATGACATAGCTTGTGCTGCTCTAAACAAAAAAACAATACACATGCATCGTGCTGCCTCTCAAGATATGTTTCCCAGTTCCTCAGAATGGCACTGACTTGAATCACACTGTCAATGGCTAAAATGGCTGCTGCTGAAAGCCTGACTCTAGCAGTACAAGGAACAGGAGCAGCTCGTGTCACCAAACTCAGCCAAGTCCCCTTTTACCCTTTATGCTCTGCATTACTTATATCCCACGACAAGAAACTTGGGCACCTCTTCAAAGCTGATTTTGTAGAACTAAGATGGAAATGAAACCTCTGCACTCTCAAGTAAATATTTGTACTTTTGGGTAGCTGACAATCCATCAGAGCCTGCAGGGTTTTTCTGCCCCTTCTGTTTCCTGTTCTCATTAAAATATTTTTTAATGAAAATGTCATTGGCATGTCACATCATTTCACCCACAGTCAACTCTCAGTTGCTCATTATGCTTATTCTTGAGACAAATGTTGGATTAAGAACAAAAAATGTTTTCCCCTTAGGAGAACCAGGATAGTGTCAAAAACTAAAATATAAACCACCTCAATGGCAAAACCCATTCATTTGAGGACACTGTTTCAAGTGTTCTTGTATTAATTAAATTCCCTTACATTGCAAATTGACTTAACTGTGTTATCTTTTCAGTATACATTTGCATTTGGAAAATAGCCTTTACTTAATATAACAGAACAAGACCACAGAATTCCAAAAGCAAAGAGACTGAAATTAAAGAAAATTTCATTAAACATTAATCAGAGTGAGATGCAGAAAAATGTAGTCACTGAACAAAAATACTTGTAAGAAATCAAAGGCCTGTAAGTCTAATGCTGCTAGCTAGTGCTCTCAACCTGACTAGTTAATTGATGTTTTTCAAATGATCATCACTCCTAAATGCATCTCCACAGCTATTACTAATTCCTAGATACAATTATTAGCACACATACATACACATTTTTTCTAATCAAAAGAGTCACAGAGCAGAATTGAAAGCATGGCAGGGCAAACATCAGAAGCAAGCAGCCCTTGGAGCACAGGGCTGTAGCCAAGGTTCATCAGCCTGAGGGAACCCAGCTAAGTCTGGAAACCAAAACGTCACTTGCTTCTTCTACCAACAAGTATGACTGTAAAATGAATGTAAAATTTATAAAAACAAAATAGACAAGAAACTGAAGCACTTTAGTATGGCATCATTGGTTTTAGGAGATTTACTTGTAGCAATAAAAGTTGCAGGCCGTGTAGGTGACCTCATTCACTTTTCAGGATGGTATCAGTGGGCAGACCCTTGTGTGGCCTAGCTCTGGCTCTCAGTGTGTGCCTTTAATGGGGGTGCACATGCAGCTTTGGTTTATGCAAAACTCATAAGAAGCTGGAAAAAACTCACACAATTTGAGACAGTTTTCATCACATACTTCCTTCACACAGGTAGGTTATTTTATGAAGCCCCCAAATTAAAGGTTTTGTTTTCAGAGCTTGTTGGGTCACAGCATGGCTCAAACCAAAGTAACGTAGATAATTCTGAAGCAGAAACTTCAGATTCTGTCTTTCTAATTCACTAAGCCCATTTTTTTTCCTGGTGTTTTCCTTTAAGCCAAGTAATTAGCGCTCTTATGAGAGTCCTAATAGTAAAACTAAAGCTCCATCTGTGACTGTTTATACTAATTACATATCCCATCATATATTACTATTGGTGCAGAGGAGAAAGATGTGCTTTTAGTATTGCATATTCCTATATTTTCTTGGTATGATAGTTTTGTGAACCATATTTTGTTTACAGACTAAAAAAAATGCCATAGTGCCAACATAATTATTGCAATATTGTAAATTTTCAGTGTAATTACATGTAACAGAATAACCTTATAGGACCATTCTGTTCTGATACACATCTATATTACCAATTTCTCAGGCCCTCCCTTAGAACCTTCTTAATGCATGTAAATAGTCTTTTTCTACTTAGAGGTAAAGTGCTCATGGAAACAAGCACATAAGGAAAGGAAACCTTTTTTGCTTCTCTAACAGTTCTCTAAAACTTGATTTTGAAACACTGAGGAAAAAACAAACAAACCCATCATGTGAAATATTGCTGTCTTGCAAGAAATCAAACATTTTTCTAAGCTTTCGTTTTGAAGGCAAACATGCAAGTCAAAGCAGAAGCTCCCAGAGGATGACGTTCCACAGCCTCAGGCCCTGGCACAGCGTGGCCACAGGCAGCTCTCCCTGTCCCCACCCCACGCAGCACACTTCATTGTCCTCTCATTTGTCTGCAAGACTGACTTGAACCAGTATGTGATACTTACATCCAAACACCAGTCTGGTTTATCATGATGATACAGAAATGCACTTATAACTCCTTAGAACGCAGAATTTAGCTGACCACATTAAAGCCTGAATATAAAGGCAAGGGGTTTCAATTCGTACTATTCGCTTGTTAACTACCTTTTTGTTAATGCCTGTGTCTCCCTGCCTGAGAATTCTCTTTGCATCCATTTAAGAGCCTCCACGGACATCTCACCACCAAGTCTTGTAGCTTCATTAACAATTAACCCTTTCCCAAAACCACACGATAGCACTACTGATTAATTCATTATTTTAACTTTCTCCTACATATGGAGTATTATTGCTTGGTACCTAAACAAGTAACACAGTTTTGGTTTAAATCAGGAGTATGCTTGTCACAGCTTAGTAAATAATATATGCTTTCTAAAATGAGATATACCTAGCCATATCCCCTGGATGGTTTTAAAGGAGCGTTTAAGCAAACACTATAAATATCCCCCCATCATTTCTATCCCCATTTTGCTCCTCACAGGGTCATCACACACCTCCATCCTGAACTTTATCACACATTAATGGAGTTTCGGCTGATATCACAATGGCATACCAAAGCATTTTAACAAATGAGAAAGGCAGACCAAAGCATTCCCAGAGGACAGCCTCCAGGAAAAGAAATAAAAAGAAATAAAATAATGTAACTTGAGAACAATGTGGTGTTGGGAATAAGGTGAGCACCCTTGATTTCCATAGAATTTTAGAAAGTTACAATGCCAGCCCGCTTGGATGCATGCTCAAATGTACACCAACTGAATATCAGAGAAAAGGCTCCCTCAAAAGGCATACACAGCCTTGGTCAATGCTCTATCCAAATGTTTCCCCTAAAGCAAGAGTTCACAGCCTGGGTGGATTTCCCCCTTCATGGGTACTTGGGTTTAGAACCTTTTCCCCATGAGAGTAATCAGAGAGCTCTTTTTCAATTCTGGATCTTATGAAGCTGCATTTGTTTTTTAAGTATTGTGGTATCCCTGTCACTTTGATATTTTGGCTGGTATTCAGGTGAAATTGCATTGGTAAGAGGCCCCAGAATGCTTCAATACAGGAAAACCTTCCTGTCTTTTTCATACGTCTAACTAAACAGTGCATGGATCACGAGTGCTTGTTTTTCACCAACCTAGTCTAGACTGAAATCTCAAAAGGCTGTTTGTATATCATGCAGAATAAAAACTAATACAATTTCAGAAGCCTAGTACAGGGCCAAGGTCGGGAACATACTCTCTCTGCTGTGGCACTTCCTAAGCACTTACCAAAAGCTTGTCTTAAAGTTTTATTACAAGAAAGACAGAAGGAACTACACTCTGGACCAGTAATTATATTTGAGCTGTTGCATGCTATTACTAGGGCAGTTCCAAAAGCAGCGCCTCCTATTTTATCTGCCCACGATGTTAGAGCTAGATGCTGCTGGCAGGACACAAGAGTCTGAACCAGTAGAGGAGCAGTCTGACAGAATGGCATGTTACATGGAAGTACATGCGAAACAAAGGTGTGCCACTGAATTCCTCTGCGAGGAAAATATTTGACCTACGGGAGTTCATTGACGCTTGCTGAATGTATATGGAAACCAACCTTATACACAACTTAAATCTCCCCTCTTTTAGTTAGAAACCGTACCCCCTTGTCCTACCAAAACAGACCGTGGATGGTACATTCCAGACGTGGTGACAGCAGTGTGAAAGACAAGCCACATCACAGACAGCCATGCAGGTTTTTACAAGCGTGGCATGCAGGCTCTTGCTCACTGTTGGCCAAAGTGCATCACTAATGGTGGTGACAATGGTAAAAAGTCGTGTCTGTAGCTAAGAATTTGCTCTATGAAACAATGTTACTGTGCTCTTTGTTGTAGTCTCTATGGAAATAAATAAGAGGCATTAATTTCAGAGACCCACGTTTGTTTAAGATTTAAGAAATCAAAGGTAACTTACAAGTAAGAGCTAATTTGCAAGATTTCTTAGCACTGCTAAACACATCAGGTGTGGCTTATGGCTGGCTTGCTAATTGCCCAGCTCTACTGCCTGAATACAGGATCTGAACATGCAGATCCTGTACCCAGTTTGGCTGCACGGCTATAATCTCAGAACAATAGGGAATAATGAATGTGTGGAAATCAGAATGAAAGTATTTAAATAATTCAGAAGTGCTGTATTCAAACTCAAAGTTCCCTTTCATGGAGTCTAAGAAACTGCATCTAAGACAAAGGTCTCTTACTAAAGGGAAGTTACAGAAACAAAAACGTTGCAATTACAGATCTTCTGTTTCTAGCAGTACTATTTTTAAAAGGCACGTTTACAAACTGAGGGAAATCTTACTTTAATATTGGGAATGGCTATTAGCAATATATTTACACATGCTACTTGAGAAACAGTGGAACATGACTAAATGTAGTATTAGCGAATCAAAACAACACATTTGGGGGGGCATCTGAATGTTAGACTTCTTTATGAAATAAATTTTAAAAATAAATAAAACATAGCAGTACTTTGCCCACTCTCATTTGTCAACTGTTGAGGAAATTGGCGTGTCTTTTCTGTTGATTTATTGGCTAATCCCAACAATTCATTGCAAAAAAAGGCCAACAATGAATTACAGTGTGAGGAAAAATTAAGCAGTGCATTTAAAAAGTGTTTAACTACACAGACCTTAAAGCAAATAGGAAAACTCTGATAGACCTGGTTAAGATATTTGGGGTCCTACCGCAGGTACAGATACACTATTGTGGACAACAATTTAATGGTAACAAATGTTCTCTGACTTCTAAATATTGTATCCCATGTAATAGCTTTGCTAATAGTCTCCTAGATTTAATTTCAAATGTGTTCAATAAAAAAAATAGTCCTTGGGTCCCTGAAACCTGAAGGGTACACAGGAGATACAATGGTGATTTCCTCAGCACTAGGTACACTGGATATTTCTCTGTATCAGCTAAGCAAGCTACTTAATTTAAGCCAATAGCTAATCCTGCTTGTTGCAATGGAACTGCTTCCTGCTTAGCATTAGTCAGGTTTTGAAATTAAATACGTATCTAAAATATATTAAATACCTGTGTATAAATATGGCTGTTCACTTAAGACTTACTTCTCACATAAAGGCACCTGCCTACGTTTAAAGGTATCAACTGTAGGTGATATGTGTAAAATATCGGTTATCAGACTTAGCTTTCTTTTAGGCTTTACCGTGCAACATACAGAAAATAAGAAATACCTTGAGCTGAGGCAACAGGGAGTGTGCAAATTAAACTCTACTTGCTGCTTTGGGATATAATTCAAAGCCTATTTACAGTCAATGGGAGACTTTTGAAAAAGTACAATAGGTTTGTAACCGACAAATTTGGAGGGCAAACCCATACTGTGCAATACAGCATAGTGCAGAAAAATACCATAGGCAGTGCACAGCTCGCATCTGTTTTACACCCTCCCTTTAGGCAGCACATCTGAACAACATGCTGGGCTCCACCTCCATTCCATTTAGACCTGCTGTCCCCCATGGCTTCTTTTGGAGAGCCGTGCCAGAATCTCAATAGCCATTCTTCGATCAGAATTTACTCAAAGCAAGATCACATACATTTGTTCTCCCACCAGATCTGCGTTAGTTTAATGACAGTTTCAGGGCATGCAAAGAACCTGACTGTAAGTGGGTTGCATACCTTACTTTTCAACCTAAGTTATCTCTGTAGCAACTGTATCCTGAAGCCCTGTTCTTGGTTGCAATCTTCACACTGTACTTAGGAATTTCTTCAAATGGAGATTTCAGAGCAATTTTCCTTACAATTTTGCACTACAGTTGACTTCATTGATCCTCTATTGATCAGTTTCCCATGTTTTTCCCTTCTGAAATTTCTTTGGCATTTATGTACATCTTTCCACATAATTTAAACTGAATCATTTGAGGTCGCTTATTACAAAGTTATCATCTCCATGTTCCTCTCTTTATTAAAATTACACCTGAAGTACAATCACCACAAGCTCAGCTCCATACAGTACATGAAAAACTGAATTTCACCACCTTAACAACAAGCATAAAGCTTTCCAAATCAGAATTTGTTGCTTCTGCCTCTCTGAGGCACCCAGCATCACCTTTACGCTCCTGCTAAAAGTGAGCAAGCAAAGCTTATCTTTGTCATGGCCACCCACTCTTAGAGGCAGAGAACTCACCAGGAATTAGGTGAAGAGCAATAGCCTACTTAGCTATGAGAGATGGGTTTCAGGTGACCTTGCTCCAGCATCGGCCTGTCATCCCGTTTTCCACTCCGATGTTTTGCTCAGCAGTAGCAAGAACAAATAGCAGTGCAGAGGCATGAACAGGCTGAGCACACAGATTACAGCAGTATGATGCTACTGCCTACAGAAAGGCCAGCCTAGTTATCCAAGTGCCTTGTGCAAAGCCAAGCAATACACAGCAGAGTACTACAGGAAATAGATGCTTGCTTTCAGTCCTATTTACTAATACTATTTTTTTTTTCTTTTGCACAGACTTAAGTACCACCTAACCCCATGTACTGGCCACATACCAGAAACTACAGCACTTTTCAAGAAGGGAAAAGCAGGCATCCTCCTGTGTGCACAGAATGCTGGAAAGCCAACAAGAAGCTGTCAAAGTTGCTACTTCTAAGCTGAGTATTCCAACAGGATATGTAATATTCACTGAATCTGACCCAGTCTTCATTGTCAGATCTCATCTGACATTTCAGTGGTGTGAGATTTTTAAAAAGAAGAGGCATTTTGCCACTAACCACCTTCAGTCAGAAAAGGTCTATTATTTTTGAGACTGCGGTGCAGACCTGGAGGCACTGAATTTTCTACATCAGAGCAGATCTCAAACACCTCCGGTCACTTGAGAACACGAGATCACTGCTGAAGTCTCAGAACTTTGTCCAAACTGAGACACTGGGTGTTGTTGTCAGTGTACTGCCTACCGCAGAGAGATCAAGGCACAAAAGCTATTCTAACACAACAGCTAAAAATAAGCAGATTTCTCATCTGATCTGCTGTAGATGGAGTAGTCGGGTTGCAAAAACTAGAATTCACATCATTTGATGAGCCCGCGTACAAAAACAAGCAGCAGTCACACAGTACAGTGGTTGTTCTGTGAAGCCTTAGAGGCTTTTCAGATGCTTCAGCAGTTCAGTCATGAGACCAGTACACTTTGATCAGCATAGCAAAACACACCCTGGAAAAATTAGCAGATTAGTCTTATGATAATGTGCAAAGCACATAAGTATGAGTGACTGGCGCAATTCAAAAAATGAATAACTCCTGTGTAATTACAAACATTTATCTGTGGAATCTTTGATACAGTCACAAATTGCAAAATTTGGCAAAACATCACTTTTACCACTTATTTCTGCCTACTGCTGAGAGGAACGTCATGCAAACAGCATCCTTTAAAAACCAACAACAGGACAATAGAAATCAAACTACACACATGTAAAATGGAAAATATGATGTAAGTTGTTTACTGGAAGATTTAATTTGGGACACACCAAGATTACACAGGCCAGAACCAATAGGAAATGTGTAAAATCCAATTTACTGACCTGTCAGCAGAGCTGTCAGCAGCATTGTCTGGGTGCTGCACCACAAGGCCAGGTGGTGCCATAGATCTCTCTGTTTAGGAAAACCTGAACCTACATTTCTCCCCCTACAAGCCAAAACCATTCACAGTGTCCATATGATTTCAGTCTGCACTGCTGCTACACATCTTCAGTTAGTACAAAACACGTAAACGTTTACTGAGATAAAGGCAAATGTAAAAAGATGTAAGAAAGAAGGTAACAGTATTGCCCAGTCTCAGGCTCAGTATTATGAGATGCCAGTTCAAGTTCTTGTGGGAGAAGAGGTAAATCAGCAACGTTTGCTCTGCTTATTTCAGTTAGAACTACATGCTTTGCTCATTTTTTTCCTCTTTCATTAAGATATGCTTAAAATCAAAGCAAGTTTTCTGCTAAATTTGTTTCTTCAACAGCTGACCTCAGGACTTAAACAAAAAAATCAATTATGTGCAGATACTTAATTGTGACTGAGACCTGGAACCAATAGGATTACCAAGAGAAGAGGTATGGGTATGAGGCCCATCTGCTGGCAGATGTTGTCTAGAAATTAGATGGGGACTATTACACTCCACCAACAAATGACACACTAGGAAATCACACTGGAGCACGTAGCATCTGACAGGTTATTATTGGGAAACATATCGACAGCTT
This sequence comes from Coturnix japonica, assembly GCF_054131305.1. Classification (NCBI taxonomy): domain Eukaryota; kingdom Metazoa; phylum Chordata; class Aves; order Galliformes; family Phasianidae; genus Coturnix; species Coturnix japonica. Next base: position 6,455,506 of record NC_140667.1, on the reverse strand, counting down.
ATCAGCAGACAATGCCAACATTGCCCCAGGGGACCCATGCTATACTAATCCAGGACACCCAGAACAATTGCTCTGAAGCAAACAGATGAGAGAGCAGATGAGAAGTCCTGAGCGCAGCAGAGCCAGCAGCTCACTAACCTGCCTCCCCAAGCTGCAGACCTCATCTGAGTGGGAATGGAAGAGATGAGCTGAGAGCTACAGGATGGGTTGAAGCTGCAATCCTAAGGAGTTGTTTGGCTGCCTCAGCATCATCTCACAGCAAAACTATCACTCTGCAATTGCGAAGATAAATTTTGTGATGGAACATATGACATCAGAATTTATACTGCAAAACACTTTGTGTATGTGAGAAAGTGATCTAATTCCACTTGCCACACTTCCTCAGAGACAGTCCTTCCTGGGCTCATTCAGTCAACTCCGTGCCGCATTTCAGAGCCCTGCAGAACACTGGTGCTCAGCAATATGAGAAAGGCATCACAAGCTGGCAATACGAACCAACATCCATCTCCCACCTGGGAGACAGACCCTTGGTGATACAACTGGCTGAGGGGAGCCCAGCTGTGCAACTTCAGCACCTACAGTCTCCCTATAAGATGTTGCAGGATCAAGGATGGCAGAAAAGGTGTTTTGTAGCCACATACAGGGCAAAATTAAAGAATAATCCTATGGGATATATGAGGTGCCCAAATTTATTCTGATTTTAATGCTCATTGATTTTATTATACTACTCATACATGTTGTCTGGTAGCACTTAATAAATGTTTTATGTAAAATAAATAATTCAAGAAACACACAGCTTTCTTCAGTAAAGTTTATGACATCATGAGAGCTATTTTTTGTTACTGTACTGACTGTAATGATGAAAAAATAAGGAAAACTAGGAGCTCGACAGTTCAAACGTGACTATTTTCTAAATCACATCTGCTTTTTTGTTGCTGCAATACTATGATCAAGAGTACATCAAGCATAGAATATACACTGTAATATCCATTTCTGATGCTTTTTAATATTTCTCCTCCCTTCTTACTCTTGCTTACAAAATTATATTCATAGACAGATTGCAGTTTGCTGTATTTTTATGTTGTTTTGTCCTTATTTCCTGTAGTTTATCCTCCTCTTGCTTTGTCTTCATCTTTTCTTGTAGTATATCAAAGGCAAGAAATGTAAACTAAAAAAATATATATCAATTGCAACCTAACTGAATAAATTGGCATCTATTATCTTAACACCTTTATGCTGCTGCGTCAACTGACACGATAACAGACAACCAATCATAATCATTAAAATCAGGTTGGCAAGTTGTTTCCAGTAATATCTTACCATACACATGGACTCTGTGAAACATCTTCTAAGTCAGTTCCTTTGCTTTCACTATGGAACTTGCATTTATCTCTACTATTCTCACAATCATGGCATCTCAATGACAGCAGATTCCTCTACCGCCATATCCATATTTACGCTCATCATTTTAAAGAGAATTACTAGGTTACAAAACATGGTTACATATCTGCATTTCTTGCAGCTGTAAACCTAGCTCTTAATCCCTTCATACAGAATGTTTTCTGACTTTACGGAACCACTGCATCGAGCTGTAAATTACAGGAAATGAGTAAATCCTGCCTGGGGCACAGACACGGGTAATGTCATGCAGATCTCATTGCAAGTAACCACCAAGTAAGGATACTGCTCCCCCTCACACAGCTCTGCTCTGGAGGGCAGATGAATCAAAGCAGGCAAAGGGATGAGGAGTCAGAAGCATGACTTGGTTAATTTTTACCAAGTCCAGAAGTACTTCCATACACATTTATCCAAGAAGTCTCATAAAGCTGTTCAAGACAGAGAGGAAATCTAAGACTAATTCTGCTTTCTTGAAATGACTATATATCTTTCTCATTTACATTCAGACCAAGAAATCATCCCAGCACTGTATAACAGAAGATTGCTAGACTACAAACAGCAAGTAAATAAAACAAGAGCCTCCATTCCCTCTACCACAGAAAATATTGAGCCAAGCCTTCAGTAACCTTTTCACTTCAGCACATTGCTTAGCTCTAATCCAGACAGCACTCAGAGACATGTCAGAAGTGTTAAAAATGCTAGGTGAGAGAGAAAAGTAAGCTTGAAAGAGACACCGTTTTTTCAGAGAAGAATCAAGTCAAGTCATTTTTCACCATTATTATTTAACAATCCGACAAATCTTACACATCCATACATTATAACCTTGGTATATTCTTAAGAAGTGACAGTCTGAGAGCAGAACTAGCTAAAAGCAAACCCTGACAAGGACTGAAAGGGGATTAACAGACAGTTGGAAAGCACGATGCAACTCTAAGCAGCTGATTGTTCCAGCAGTAATGCTGAACTGAGAGATTTTCAAACCACAGTGCAGCTGCATGGGAGTCTTTCATTTCAGGTACGAGCAACCAGATTACATCTGGCAGCATTATGAAACAGATACTTCTGTCAGACAGTGAGGTTTCTGTCCAAAGGAATGGGAACTCTATGCTAATACCTTTAGAGATTACAGAACCAGAAGGGATAGCTATGATCATTATTTGATCTTGTGAACATACACAAGCCTTTGTCTCTTGCACCTTTTTCTTACCTGCGCAGCACTACAAAACACTCACCCAACATATTATGGTAGACTACAGGCAAGCAGTGCCAACTGATACCAGTGAGGTGGCACAAATACACTTCCATTCAGTGCCATTTCATCAAAGCTACCACACCCACCTCAGGTAAAATTCAAAGGAAAATTCAAACTTAAAAAATGAATAAATCCTTTTTTCGCCTTAAATCATGACCGCTCGATATTTTCCTGAATGTTCATGTATGGGGTCACTGAATTGCCTATTGATAAAATATGCAGCGTTTCTTATTTCTATTGAAATATAATTTTAATATATTATAATATATTATGAAAAATAATTCCAAGCTGTCCTTAGCACCTAGAAACCAATTAACTGGAGCTTAAAAAAAAATGTATAAGCATTTATGCAATTGCTGGCGTGAAATGCCTTGTCATCATTGACTCGACTTGCACAGTCTATGAGAGGAAAAAAGGTTGGTACATAACTTAGCAAGAGATGTGGAGTGTAGCCTCCTCCTGACTTGCCTCAGAGGAAGTCAGTGTGCAGACGAGTCCATGCTGCCTTCACATATGAGCAGTAGCCAGGCAGCTGCTGAGCCAACCTCCTCCTACCCTGTATGCTCAGCATCAATCAGTGATCAATATTTTCAACAAAAGGAGTAGGATCATCATTACACCAGGACACATGTAGCTGCTTCTTATTTCCATGCTTCAGCACATTGTCTGTAGCAACTACAGAGCATTCTACACAGCTTGTAAACTGAAGTGTTTACATCTAAAACAAATCAGCACTATTGTTTTTACAACTTCTTGGGTCCAGGGTGACCAATTAATTTAAAGATGAAATCTGGTACTATTTGCTTCCTCTGAATCTATGTTGTATGGTTCTGAACAACCACGAAGGCAGTGCAAGAAGCAGTAAGAATAAAGCTTGCCTTAGAGGTACAAACTTTCTTGCTGAAAACCCATTAAAAACATCTAATGCGTATTGTTTTTTTTGTTTGCTTTTTGTTTGTTTGTTTTTCACTTCTCTCAACAGTTGAGTTAAATCCTACTGAAAGACAATTTTTACTGTTAATAATAATAAATAGCACACTCAAGGCCTCTACTGAGAGACAGATGCTTTGTGCTAATTTGTGCAGTCCTAAAGGAACTTATTCTAATCTAGAAATATAAGGTACCAAAGGAGGTCTGTTGTTATGTTAATGCCAAGTTTTGAATACACTTGGCACTTTATGAATGAATAACCTCCATCTTTTCACAGTCATTTGGAACATATATAACAGATAAGCAATACACATATTTAGTGTAGCAATGCTTTAAAACTGTTAAGAATTGATATAAAAATTTACTATGAGGAACAGTACAGAGGGAGGCTCTCTGTTTTGTAAACTCTATGCCATAACTATACTTAAAGATTGACAGAATTTCACCTCGTGCATTTGTTTTCCATCTGCCTCACACCTTCAGTGGCAACATTCTACACAGCTCACTTTCAGACCCAATTTGGCACATGCAAGAGCTCCCAGATCACGTCTTCTTTCTCTGAGGCAGTTTTGGTGCACCCTTGTGCTAGCAAAGGGTTAAAAACTTTCTTATGTTCCTACTGGGTCGTAAAAGAAACTGCTGAAGCTGATCAATGACCACTGTTAAGACCTGGAAACCAATTATAAACCTGAAAATTGTGATGAACAAAGCTCTGAAACACTAGAATGAAAACTACTGAATTAGTCCAGTTCATTAAAATCATTAATAGTCATGAAATGAAAACCACCAGAGTCCAAAAAGGCTTAATGCCCTATCCATATTAATTAGATGGGAGCAAATCTGAAGTGAAAAGCAGCACATGCTTTGTAGAATTAGCAATTGCTCTCTACAGACTACACAGATCTCTATTAAAATTCAGTTTAATTAAAATTGATCACGTTAAGAAACTGATGTGGTTAATTAACTGAATTCCTGGACTTCTTTTCATACATTTCACAAATGCATTGTACACTGCTTTCCTGGGTGACGGCTTACGTTGCGGTGAAAATCTTGATTTCACAGGTTTGTGCCACATGCTCCAAGAGGCCTAAAGGTGCCACGTCCCACCAGGAAACGCTGGCAGCACCAAGAGAACAGCAGGCCACAGAAACGACCCAATCCCACCACCAGAAACCTACTGGGAGCCTCAACAGTTTATCCTGTAGATCAGCATTGATCTCTGGCTATATAGAAGGAGCTATGTTTTCATGAGGTCAATCATTAGAACTGAAAAAAATACATAGGAAAGATATAAATAGGCACACATACTGTAACAGCACAGACTGATCTAAACAAGCAAGGGGTTTGGTCCATGCAGTTCACAAGAGCAAACATGCAGGTTGCAACTATTTCACTTTGTAAAACTTGCCATTCCCATGTGTTTCACCAGTAAGTACCTAGAACCAGGGCTTGGCTAAGGGCTTAAGTGCAGAGCTGCCCAGGAACTGAGTTGGCACAAGCATCAGTGGGCTGACGGTGTAACCTAGAGGGCTGCATGCTCGTACTTCTGACAGCTTGCAGCTTCTCTTCTAAACAGCTAGATGACATTTTGCAGAGTTTTAAACTTGGCATAAACCACTATTGCCCCACCAGCTACAGGAGATGACTCTTCACTGGACTCAATTCAGCCTATTTTTTATATCACTAATTGAAAGTTAGCCAAACACCAAAGGAAAGAGCATAGTGAATTGTGCCATTCCATTTTCAGTAGGTAGATGCCAGGATTTTCTTCTTCATGCCCCATTCATTGGTGTGTTTTGGTATATGACACACCATCATGCCCTTCAAGACATTATCAGTGCAGCTTCTGTTTGAAAGGAAACAGACTGACTAACATCACCACTGGCAGAGCATCCAGGTTATCATCAAGGCTACCACCCATGTGGCTCCCCCAGTCTTCTCAGCAAAAGCAAATGTGGAATTCCCAGCAATTCTCTTACAGTGCTTCTGGACACAGTTTTACACCTGAATTTTACAAACCTTTCATTTACTTTCAGATGTATGTGAATAATGACACTGACCTTGGTGTAACTATATCTCGTTCCTTGTAACTTCTGACCGTTAAGTAAACACTACAATGGTATTTTCTTCTTGGCATACGTTTTGTTATTTGATCACCACTACTAACATTCAGTGATAGTGCTGGGTTTTTCATACATATGTTGTATATCAGCCACCTGTGAATGTGGATGGACACACACATCTTATCTATGTGTCTGCATATAACCTACTGCATTGAATTCCAGCTTTTTTTTTTTTTTTCCAAAGAAAAAAAGCAGCATCAGTCTGGGATATAAGATACATGGCTGACTCTTAATTCCCTCGTGGCCAAACCCTTGTTAATGTCTTGGCCTGCTTCAGTAAAATGATCATGGTTCAAGTAATGTAAAACACACGCGTTCAATCATTTTCCTTTTCCCTAAAGGCAAACACTTTCTTATCATGGTGAAACAGGAGTTCTGTGCTGATACACTGGAGAGCCTAAGTTCTTTTAAGCCTCATCAGAAAATTGAATACTTACTGCAACCTATCATTTGGAAGTACAGACTAAAACAAAAGCATAATGCTGACTGAACCTCCTGTGTTTGTTTGCATTATCTTGCATTGCATAAGCCTAAACAGCTGCCTTACAAAATGAGAATGTACAAACAAAGACACAAAATCAAATAGAAGAATTTAACTCCAGAAAAACAAAACCAAAACAAAAGCAATCAAACAAACAAACCAAAACACATTGCACCTATTCGCATTTAAAACAGGATTTCATAGCTAATAGTTAAAATACAATCAATGGGAATGGGATGCTCCTGGTACACTGACCTTGAAAGAGAAGTTATTTTAGAAGTAACCACAAAAAAGGCAGGGTCTTAACATAGCAGGTGTGCATTCTTCTCTTGAACAGTGTCTTTTTCTAACCTCTTTTTGTAATAAGAGAACATTCATATTTTAAGAAATTGAGCAACAGTACAGGTACAACTGGATAAAACAGAACTAAAGAAACCACGTGATAATTAAAGCATGTTCTGCACCAGGTCAAAAAATAACCAACAAAAAAAAAAAAAACTTGATCTGAGAAAATGATATCATTAATTTCCTTTATTATTATTTTTATTTTTTTCCTATTAATTCCTATACCAAATTCTGTTTTTCAAATAGGAGTTTCAGATTTTCCTGGGCTACTAGATAAAACTGCATTCATTCCCTGCATAACCAAGTAATGAGCTGAAGATGTCCATTTCAAAGCTGAAGTTGGGGTGTTCACAGAACTCATGAGAGAAAGGGAACAAGAAACTTACGACAATCAAATCCATCCTCATGAACAACAAGATCCCAAACCCTGAGTGAATTCCTGGGCACTCGCCTGGAAATTTTCTGGAGCAGCACAGGCCCCAGCCATACCCTGGAAGTGCAGCTCTGTGTGCCATAGCTCCCTAGGCACTCACAGGTGATCTCCACAGGGCGATAGGAGCCAGCCAGCTGTGCATCCATCATTTTCCTATCATCTTTCCTAAGAAGAGAAAGCTCCAAAGTAGAAGATACAATTGTATCAAGCGTCATCTCTCTGTCATCTGTCTCAACTGCCAGTTGCCTTTTCTTGCTGATAGCACATAAGTGCTAAATCTGTATAAGCAGCAGCTCTTTTAAGAGCATACAGAAAAAAAAAAAAAAAAAAAGATGCTATTAAGGGAGGGAGGGGAGTGATCATCCCTATGATTTTTTTGTCTTTAGGTTGAAAGAGGAAAGGAGTTCATGAAACTCTTCCATGCTAGGAACAGGCATGTCACTACCAGAAAATCAGGACCCATAATACATATGGAAAAGGTTAATCCTCTGTACTCAGCACTGGTGAGGCTGCGCCTCAACTACAGCGCTAAGTGTTGGGCTCCTCACAAGAAATACACTGATGCCCTGAAACACATCCAGAAAAGGACAACAGAGCCAGTGAGGAATCTGGAGTACAAGCATTATGAGAAATGGCTGAGGGAACTGGGATCAGTGAGCCTGGAGAAGAGAAGGCTCAAGGGAGACCTTTAGATCTCTGCAGCTACTTGAAAAGAGGTTGTGGTAATGTGGAGGTCAGCCTTTTCTCCCATGTAACTGGCAGCAAGATGAGAGGGAATGGCCTCAAGTTGCACCAGGTGAGGTTCAGGTAGGATATAAACTAACAATTCTACTCCAAAAGAGTGGTCAGGTGCTGGAGTGGGATGTCCAGGGAGATGGATGAGTCCTGGAAGCATTCAATAAATGTTTAGATGCTGTAACTAAGGTTTAGTGGGAAAATATTGGTGGTAGGTGGACAGCTGGACTGGATCATCTTGGAGGTCTTTTCCAACCTTGGATATTCTATGATTCTATGAAAACAGAATGACAATGCTAAAAACTGAGACAAAGTTTTCATCATTTTTTACAATATGAAGCTACTCTAAGTACAATTACTACCATTATTCCTGATGTGAAATAAATAAAAGATCTACCATTGTAAATATGAGAGCTGTAGTATTCTATTTTAAACAGATTAGAAGGATAAATCCCAAACAAATAAACAGCAATATTTCTTTCCACAGCAGCACAAAACATCAAAACCAAATTGGAAATTAATGTCCTCCTTTAGGTTATCAACAGAGATTATTTTATGTTACTTTTGCATGCCTCATACACAAAATATGTAAATTCAGTACCTCCTGTCATCTGGGATTCTAAACACATCTTGGGCCCATTACCTGAAGCAAGGTGCAGAGCACAGACTTTGGCTGCAGACTGCATACAAGAGGATCTAAATCATGTAAATGAATATGTGGAAAAATGGAGACACTGCCAGAAAAATATTACTGCTGGACCTCATTTCCAAAGGCTTACAGAAAGCACTGAAAGGAAACTGTGCACTACAGAAATTCTTGCATCTGAGTCTGGACACAACTGGCAACATTACTTCTCAGTAAAGCAATACTAATGCTGCCTGAAGGTACAGTTTAGCCCAATATCTTGTCAGCTTGTTAGCACTGAACTCATGAATATATAAAAATCATGTCTTATGTCTTCCTATACGCATACTTAAAGATATCATGGAATATTAAGGACTGTTTCATTATTTTTGTAGTAATTCATCAATAGCTAAGGTGAAGTAACAGCTGCAGTCAAGGTGTAGAGCCGATACACACTTCTCAGTTTTATAACTTTGTAACTGTGGTCAATGGCCACAGTCCATAATTTCATACACTGAACATTAACTACTTTGTGAAAGCTCAGGCCTGTATGGCTATTTCAAGACAATGCTTATCTTCATTGTCACCTTCTAACTTGCAGAAATTCTCAGCAGTGTCTGACAGATATGTGACTGTGTGGGTTTTTTTTTTTTTTCCTCATTTTCCTCAGCGTGACCCTTCTTCAAAACCTAAAATGCTTGAAGTGGAAGTAGTCCAAACTAAAATTACAGGAAAAGGAATTAGTCATTGGATTTTATATGTGAAATTCTGCCACAATAAGTAATAACACTGAACTGAAAATTCTGTATTCTTCTTGCAGTTAGGTAATGTAATGCTTACTTTGGATGTAAAAAGTACACGTATGTTTCCCATGAATTATATACCTTGGCATGCTATTCTAAAAGGACCGTTATTATCATTAACCAAACATGTAAAATCTTGTTATTGGTAAAACACATGAATTATTGCTACAGTCAGATTAAAGTTTACATCTTGACTCTAAATGAAAAAATTACTTTAAAAATTACAAGTTAAATCATGTAGAAGGACACAGAGAACCATGGGCAGAAAGGCAGGTGATTCACAAAATACCCATCCTCAGTAAGTTCAGTTACAGTTCATCATATCATACCAGATCCTGCCTCAATAATCTATTCTTGCACTGCACATGGAACAAGGAGCTTTGAAGCAACCTCTTGCGTTAATTTTGCATGAAAACACCATCTGGCCCTCAACAACCATGTAGGCTATGGATCTATCTGTTATAGCCTAGATATGGTCAACATGATATTGAAAGGTCAAAAAAGGGTCTAATTATATGCCTTAGTACTTATAGGCCACGGTCACTGGAGCATGAACGTAATCACTCAGGCCAAACAAGAGTTATTTATAATTTTAATTACCAGTGAATCAGACATGTCTCAAAGAGTTGCTGCATGTAAAAGAATTATATGATTGCCGCTCAAAGTAACTGTCTTTTCTTGTTTGTGTCTAAAATAACCCCTTGAGATACTCTCCATTAATTTCCTGTTGATATGTTTAGAATCCATCAGTCTCCTCAACCAATGCCTACTAGTATTCAAAGTACTGTACAACTAGACACAAAAAACATTAAGTTATAATTGTATTATAGAGTTTGGGAAAAACCAAGAATTCCAAACCTTAGACACATCAAACTAAGGCTGACTGAACAATTCCCCTCGCTCCCTTGCATTTGCAACACACTACAATGACATTTTATCAAGTCTCTTTGCTTTTCCATTGAACACGGTGGATAACCTGGAGAAGAAAGAATACTTGTAACTAAAGAAAACCTCACTTTATCCACTTAAAAAGATAAAAAACCTGAAAAGCTTATACAACACCATCGCCTGCCTCAGAAACTACATAATGCTATGCAAATCACTCAAATTGCTTTTCTACCCCTTCAGATGGTCACTAGTTCCTCTTTTCTTCTTTTTCCTAAGACTATTTCACTTAAGATGTAGGGTTTGATTTACAAAAGTTTGAATAGTTTGTGACTGGAGCACTTTCAAAAGCAACCTCAATGAAATTGCAGCTTTCAACATATGGAGTGCTGGTTGTCAGTAAATATTCTAAAGCAGATACCCTGAGCATCTTACAATTAAGTACTTAAGAACAAAATCAGAACAGTAATTCCCAGCTCTTCTGGAACAACTCTTGTAAACTCTGTCTTCTCTTCCTACTCATCTGCAACTTCCAACAGTTTTCCTTTTCTTCTGGACACACTGTGCTCCCCCACTTCACCCCTATCAACAACACTTAGCCACCAGGACAGAACACAACTCAGAGGCTTGGAAGAACGTTGCTGCGGCAAAAGATGACCTGTGGAAGCATGGCTATGTTGGGAAAATCATGCTGTAATCATCAACAAAAGCCTATGAGAAAGATGTTAATACAGGGTAAGATATAAGCAGTAGGCACTAAGATAAAAACTTCACTCTATGAGAGGAAGTACTGTGTGCAAATATATTTGTATGAACTATAAAAGAAACATGAGTTAATAGAATTTTAAAAAGCATATCATGATTCCTAAAATAATAAAGATAAATAATCCACTACTATTTCTCTGGGAAAAATAAATAAGTAGAATCCCTGTTCTTTTAAATACCATCATCACATGGGATAACCCATGGCAGAGTTCAGTCTGTTTTGGACTTCAATCAGTACTAATGTTACTGTACGTGTCAATTTGTTGTGTGTAATTCAAATACAAAGATCTGAGAGATCTATGCTTTGGAGATCAACAAAGAAAGATCTCAGTTTCTGTCCTGAGGATCGCTGGGGTTTTGCCCCTCCAAACCTCAGCTGGGTGATGACAGGGAGTGAAACAGTGTCAGATCAGCTTCCTGGGGATCATCCATCTGTACTGGCAGCACAGCTGCCCTCTTTGAGCACAACTGTCCTCTACATCTGCCCTCTGCCAGGTCTCTGATGTGACCCAACTGCACTTCAGGCAGTGCTCTGTGAACAGAGTGCAAGTATTCCTGCTTGATTCCTATGTTTCTGACTGCTTAGAGTACTATCTTTTTCCATCCAAGGTTCTCAAGGGCCCCCCTGTAGCTTCAACCAGAGAAAATAAGAACTACAGTTTAGCAAGTCACATGCACTCACATTTAACTGATCTGAACTTCACAAAGACTGACATAGTTAAAAAGTAATAAAGTGCCTATAATTTTTGCTGAACTATGGCATTAGCAAGAAGAACGCCCCTAATACTCAGCTACAGCAGTTCTGTTTGCCTCTGTGTTATATTCATTTGCACATTTCACAACTTCTGATCCCAGAAGTTACAGCCCCAGTGTGAAAAAACCTACATGGGGTGTGCAGCATGGATCAGATGAGCTGCAACACATTGAGACATCAAGAAAACTCTATTGTCTCAGACACCCCATCACCAGTTTCATTCTTCAGTTCTGCTCCCTCACTGCTCATACAGTTCTATCTCCTCTCAGAGGAGCAGTAGGGATGATGTGTGCTCAGATCAGGTGTGGCTGTCAGTACTGATTCCAACACCTGCAGCCAACATGTACAGCCAACACTGGAGTCACAATGCACCACTGAATACACTTGCTCCATAGCACAGACACAGTCAATCCCAGTACACATACATAGTTCGTAGAATAGGCTTCCAATAATAATAAAGAATTAGAAATTCAATTTAAATAACAGAAAAACCAGATACATGAGTGAAAATCTGTTTCAGTACAAAATCTGCAAATTGAAAGACTTCCGGCCAAGCTTAAGACCATCTCATGCTGCCATTGTTAGCAGCCATTTTAAGCATGCATAGGTTAATGCAGATTTCTCCCAAGTTTATAGATAATTAGATACAAAAAGAACAGTCAGTTATATAGTCAAAGCAGCTGGAATAAAATGCAGAACTAGAACCAAAGACAAAGATAATTATTAAACAGAAAAAGGTAATAAATTGGATCATTTACTTCCATATTTATGCTTTCAGTCGTTAATCAAATCCATTTCCATTTCTAATTTTACAATTTTTCTTTTCTTTTGACCTTTAATAAAATGTTTCAATTGATCAAGGTAATAAAAATGTGAGTTATATGAGCTGGCACAGACAAAGAGAGACTGTAGAGTAATCTGTGTTCCAGATATAACAAGGAAAATGCCTGCGATTAAGTACAGGGTAAAAGAAATCTGAAAAAATAATTAAAAAATCCAAGCATTATATACCTCTCTGAAGACTTTCACTAGGAGGGTTTGTTGTTGATGATGATGATTTAAACCATTAACAACCAAAATAAAGTGCCTTTGGGACAGTAGCTGTCTTTCATTTGACATGCACAACCTATCTGCTCATTAATATGATCTTTATAAAGCACATAAAATAACATTTTCATCTGTGCCGGACCTTCACTTCAGATATATCCCAAACACTGAACTGTTTCATAACATAATCACTTTAAATTGTTTCCAGGGTTTTCTAAGTATCAGCACAGAACTGTGTCAGGAGGAACATAATCGAAGCCTGCAAGCCTGTCCACTAGTAATATTATTTGTTTCAATTGATCTCCTTTGAATAGCTGGTATTGATTTTCTACATCAGAACTCTTATGCAAAAGAACATTAAAAGCGAAATTATATATATATATATATAATAATATAATATATAATGTTTTATATTTTATATATATATATATATATATATATATATATATATATATATATATATATATATATATAATTTTTTTTTTTTTTTTCCCCTTTGTCCCATTAAGGAACACTGCTGAAGGGTAACAATAATCATCAGAGATTTTAAAGTCTGAGCTGAACAGATTGACCATTTAGGAGTTCCGGGAAAAATACATCATTTTTTTCCCTTTTCTTCTTTTAAAAGAGTTCTTACAACAGGGCAATGTCACTTCTACCAGAAAGGATGTTTTCTTCCTTGGACACAGACATTTAGTTTAAATGTGTTATTCCATTACTGTCTGGCCTCATGTACGTGTATTCCTCAAAGCGCTCCTCACAGAGTTCAGGTAAGAAAGGCATCATGGAGGAAAAAAAAAGGATAAAATAAAGCAAATAAAACCAAAAGCATGCAGTCTTCACTGGGGGACTAGTGGAAAGAAGAGGCTGGACTCTAGGAAAAGAGATTGAGGTCAGAGTGTGCTTAAGAGGCACGAGAAGGAACTGAGCAAGTACAGAAGATTGGGAAAGCAACAGAAAGGCTGCAGGAGCATTTGGGAGAGGTGACAAAGGGATCTATATCAGAAAAATAAATTTAAATATATTCAACACTTCAGAAGACTTTTCAGTTCTTGCATATGGATTTTTTTACTGGAGAAATGCATGACAGGTGGTTCAACAGGTTTTCTTACTCCTCCTTCAGCAGCCACAGACTGACATAGCTATCAACAGTCGTGACAGTCTAAGGAGACTTACATTCCACAGTTAGCTAAGCTCTTGAACATCTCTCAAGTAATAACTGCATTTTTTAAAAAATCATACAATGATAATTTTGGTCCAGTATTACACTTACTTCAACATATTTTAATTAGTCAAGAGATATGTAGCAAAAGATATCATTCCAGTATAGTTACAGAATTGCCATCACCATTCAGTTGATTCAGGGTAAAGTAACCCTGCTTATAATTACTGCTATAGAATCACTAAGGGCACACCAAGTAACACACTTCCTTCCACTCTGCCCACGCTTGGAATTAGGTATGTCCAATACAAGACGCAGGGCTCCATAAAGAACAAGCAATGACATTTCACTGCTAGGCTGCTGATGCCAGAGAGGGAATTCAGATTTCAGAGTGTGATGTCTGCGTTGCATGGAGGAACGCAGCATGTCAGAGTGGGATTCAAAACAACCAGCACACTAAAGTCCTGAAAAATAGGAGCTCGCAGAACATCTTGCATGCCAAAGCTGGTACATTTATTCTGCCAAGCATACAAGTGCCAACACACAGAATATCAGTCCTTCTCCTGAGGGCAGACTTTTGCATCTTCTCTCTGTAAGATCTGATAAGGGTTCCTGATTTTTTTGTTCTTGTTTTGGGGTGTTGCTTTTTTTTAAAAAAAAATCTGTTTCATTTCACATCCCAACGTGACACACACACAACTCAGGGTTTAGGAGGTCAGGCTCAATGCCTTCCTTACCAAACAAAGCTCAAGTCCATGCTTCCCAGCTCCAAGGACGGTGCCTTGCCTCCAGGGTGCATGTAAAGCTGCAGTGAAACTCCAGCAATTCTCCTGCTAAACTTTCTATGCAGAAAGGAATAGCAACCAAAGGAAAAAGCATGAGAAAGAATGAGCACAACTGGCCATCTATGAAGATAGGGTACTTTGCCTCCAGATTCTCACATTATGCTATCAGCTCCTGAGTGTATTTGGGATAGTTTCCACCCTAGTGGCAAGTTTTCTGAGAAGGGAGAAGAGAGGCTCTTTTCTAACACTGCCCAACACATGTCCGACCCCACTGTCTCAATCACTCGGTTGTTCTAGCAGTTGTGTTGCATCATTGTCCACATCCTGCAAATTTCTGGCTTTCTTTCATAATTACTTACATATATTTTTCTACCTTAGAACTCCGCTTTTTTAGCACTACTGTGTTTTAGTTTGCATCATTTCCTAAGGAAGATGGTTTCCCCTCAGAATGAAACTCACACCTTTGTGCCTGAAAAGCCAAGAAGTGACAAAGAATATCAGTTGACTAGGAGATAACTAAGATAAAAACCTAAAACCCAGATTAAACAAAATCCAACTAGAACTTTTGATTACTGCAGTGTGCTGGAATATCAGCACCAGTTGCTGAAGGCTATGGACTAATAAAAGAATATTCAAACAAAAAGCATATTAACTCCGAGTGCACATTTTTATTTAATTAGAGGTAAAATAGAAGGAACAGTAATAGGTCAATAATAATGACTTATTACTTCCTTTATGTGGCACATTTACAATAAATGGTAATTTACCATTAGAGAGACATATTAAATTTTTTTTTTTCCTGCTAAAGAAATTAACATTAGTCATGTTGAGAAAGAGAAGGCTCTCCATTGCCAGCATGAGGATTTGCATTCAGTGAGGCAGTCTGCGGATATTACAGACCCCGTTCCCCTTTAGCAATGCAGGAAGAATTAAAGCATAACCATGTATGACATCATTCCAGCTGTAGCCGATGGGCTACAGATCGTTTCATCCATGCTATTTGAAAAACATTCCACTTTCCAGTCATTAGACTTGCTAAATGGATTCACCTGCCATACCCTTGGAATCATTAAAAAAAGAAATAAATATATCTTTGGCATACAAGAGTCTTGCTTTAATTTTAGTCTCATAGCTGATGGTCTACAACTATAAATTCTTTAAAATAACTAAAAAATAACCACGCATTTTTCACTTACTCCATTGGAAAATAAAAAAACCCCTGCATTTCCTGCTTTCATTTTTGCTCCAGGCTTATTTCAAAGTTTCAGATTAACTATCACCAGGAACTTATACAACACATCTTCCTAGACAAAACTAGTCATTACAGTGGGGCTGCACTGTGCTTTAGTATTTGTAAGTAACTGCCTGTGACCCTGCTACATAGAAAGCAGATTAGTTTACTGATTTGAAGTCTACTGCCAACTTCTTTAGCTATTCAACAGCAAAACAGCTGCTTTTTAACACTCCTTCCAATCATAGGAAGGTATCGCACAATTTTAGCATTTATTATGGCTGCACTCAACTTCAGACTCATTTAAAAGCTTCAAACCTACAGGTGGGATTTTTAAAGCTGCTGTTATATCATTAATTCCTAATTGGGCACCCCAACCCTCTAGGCAAGATTGGAAAATCTCATCATAAAAAAGAAAAATCTATATTCTATTTTCTAATAACCTAGCTAGCAACAGAGTAACATCAAGGCAAAACATTTAGCAACTGGATGAAGACTGATGTGACCGTAAAAGGAAAAAAAAAAAAAAAATAAGGAAGAAACATTATATCCTAGTTTTAATACTGTGATTCCTGCTCCACAGAGGAGGGAAAGGAACCAGACTGATGAAGGAGGGAGGAAGGGAATTTTCACAGAACAAATTAGGATCCAACGCTTCGCAGATCTCTTGAAAACAGAACAGATTCAACAGCATTGTGCATTGTTTGGGTGTATTGTTGGAGTAAGGTTAAAACCACACGGCCTAGATGGCAAAGAACATTTGAAGAGAATATTAAACTGCTACTGTGTAATAACACAAAGCACAATGTTAAAAATAAAAAGAATGAAATATTACTAAAAATGTACCTCCATGTATTAGAAATGCAGAAGAGAGCAATTTAAAATATGAAGTTAAATATCAATACCTAACTCTGTTGGGCTAAAGATGTTATAAACCCTAGTTACACATGAGATTAACAAATTTCTTTCAGGATATTCATCAGCCCCAGTGACCGAACTAAACTGAGAGACATAATTACATGAACTCTGAGACAACAACAGGAAAAGAATTTCAGTGAAACATTTGGGAGTATCTTACCAATTTAAGATTGCAAATGATTTGAAACACACCTCTCCAACTACACCAGGGTGGGGCATGAAAGCACTAATCTAATGTAGACCATTCCTACTCTAATTAACAGGCATTTAAACAATCACATTTTCTAGGAGAAGGGGGAAAAAAAAAAAAAGCACAACCCACTCTCATTGAAGATTTTAAGCATTAATTTCTCTTTCTGAGTTTCCTAAATTCTGGAAAAGTTGTAGAATTCAGTAATAATTACTTTGTTGAGCCCTGGAAAAGTAAATATCCTTAACCACCTCAAACAAGAAAAGGGATTCCACTTATTTCAATACTTCTTGGTTTAAAAATATTTATTTAATTATTTTTGAAATCCAGGTAAACTAGCATAATCAGAAGGAACCCTTATGGTTCAGCATATTTGTTATACCTGATAATCCGAGACCTGCAGGACAGCTTAAGGTCCTGTAGTACATATTGCCTAAAGAGCTGGCAGTTCAAATTTTCCAGTACCTCCTTTGTTCAGGAGCTTGGGCAATACAGAGAAGAGAAGGTGTAAACTGAACAGCTGAAATCCCTGAGTAAGCCAGCATCAGGGTTTTAAACACGCTCAGCTCTCTTGGTGACTTTGTCCAAAGAGCTCCTTTGGATTCAATTAATTCTGCTTACTCAACGATTCAAGCTGTAGCAACTCGGTAATGCTAAGATTCACCACACTGGGACAATAGCATACACAGCTAGTTACAACCATCACTTGGATCCCAAACATCCATAAAAGATAGTGCAAGCATTTGCGTTAGAGAAAAAACTGTGCTTTTTGGAAGGTGAGCAGCAACGGACAGCATTTGACCAGTAGGTTATCTTTCCTGTTCTAGTACTGCAATGTTTGACTCATGAACAAAATGGGTATGGTCTCTGTTATAATCCTGAGCAGAAGCACTGTACACTGAGGAGTTAGTGGTCCATGTGACAGTTAACCTGAGCAGAGCTAGGTCTGTGCTTCCTCTAAACATGACCTTCAGGCTGGGATGTGCTGTGCACATCCCTTGGTCACAGAATAAATGTCACCAGCTAAGGGCAAGAGAGGAGCAGCTCCCAGCTGGTACCAGTGATTACACCACTGCACAGCCTTGTCTGTATCTGGGAGTACAGCAAGAAATTCTCATGTGATCATACTTTCTTTGGATAGAAGCAGTTTTCTCGTTAGACAAACCTGCACAGCTTGAATGACCAAAGTGCAGTAACCCTTTCTACAGATAGGTCTGAATGATGTGCTGCACAACAATCAGAGTCCCATTGGATGCTGCACAGCTCAGGGTTACTGCTATTTAAAGGGATGCAAGATCACTCATACTACTCTCTCCTTTATTTTGGTTTTAGCTTTTTCTACTGAGATTGCAACAGATCAGCACCTCCCAGTACAAAGCAGTCCAAATTAAAATGTCTTCTCTCAAATACAAGACTGCTCTAAAGCTTAAGCTATGCCACCACCCCAAGCAGTTCTGTGAACATATAGCATTTTCCAGAGATAAATAGGCAATTGAATCTGAAGGTCCATGACCACGCGCTTTTTGTATACAAAGTGCTGTAATTTTGTAATCAATACGCAGCCCTTAGGGGAGGGGGTGAGCGCTGTCAGTGCTTAGTTCAGGTGACAAGGTTTGCTGCTGTCTTTCCGCTTCATGGAAATAAATATGACATTAAAGTGGCCGCACACTTTTATCTGATAGTTACAATGTCTTGGATTCATCAAAAGCAACCACAGAAAAGAGCAAGTAAGGTGATGCTTGAAAACACAGCACAAGCATGCCTACTAGTTCAGATACCCATGTCACCTGGTTCTAGAAGGAAGCTGCCACCACACTTACCACAGCACTGACAGTAATTTTTTAAAAGAAATATCTGGGAGACCAGGAAAATGGAATAAAAGACAACACAGCATTGCTTGGGAAAAGTAGAAAGACAGGCATGCTCTTGCTAATTTCAATTACGGAAGCGTCATTACGTAGGAGACACATTCATAGACTTTCAGGCTTGAAAAGAACCCAGCAAAGAAGCAGGACTTACTGGATACCACTGGTTTAAGGGGACTATTTTAAGCCTAATTACATGAGTAATGCATTTTCTTGGTCTGATGAGGTTATGTTCACCTAACATAGCATTTTAGTTTCATTTTTGTTTTCCAGCAAAGCATCCGGTATTGACATCTACTTTACTAACATCTCCTTTACATCTACTTAGACGAGAGGTACTAGAAGCCTACACCTAGCTACAACCAACTGGGAACAAAGAGTGACTTGAAGTCATTACACATCTAGAAATTGTGCATTTAAACAAGCTGCTATCCTCCTCCTTTCTTCTCATAGCAAGTGGGGGGAGACAGAACAGTGAATTACACAGATCATAGCTCTAGCACTGGATAGCAACCGACTAGAAGCAGGGTATTAAACACAGAAATTGTCTCCTGTGGCAATAGGAGGCTTGCCCTGTTGGTTTTAGTTAGCATTTTCATTTGTGATTAGGACTACAGTGTGAAAAAAAAATACTCGTGATCTTTACAGCTGGTAACAATTTAGCATAAATGGCAAAAATGCACGAGATTACAAAATTTGAAAAAACTAGGTAAATTAGAACCACATGCAAAGTTAATGCACATGGCAAATGTAATCCAAAGCACAGATGGAAGAAGTGAATAAGAGGCACAGAAAGAAAGCTAACTATCAAGGAACAACAATTCCATTTGAGCTCTTCCAAGTCATATTAGCAAGGTTCAAGAACTTTCTTGATGTTGACCACCCTTTCTCCTGCCAGAGGCTTCTGCCTTCTAGCACAAGAGGCAAAACAAGTGATGTACCTGTTCTTCAGTTTCCAGTTCAGAGCCAGGCACATTATAATGTAAACCACTATTGATTTCAGTTCACTTTAATACCCTGGACTGAACTGTGGTGGTGAAGGGCTCCAATTCATAACTCCTGTCAGATTTAGCTGCCACAGTGAAATCCACAGAGGTTGTGAATAAGAGACCTTAGAAATCATTTCAAAGTGAAACATGATTCAAATAGGCAGGTACAATTTGAGGATACATACACCAAATCACAAGGTAAATTATCAACTAGCTCTTCTTCTAAGATGGACAGAGACAGTTTAATTGAATGGACAGCACAGTGAACCAGCAGCTCAGACACAGAGTTAGAAAACCACTGCCCTAGTGGCAGGGGAGAAATGAAGCCGAGGCAGTCAGCAACAATACAAGCACCTTCCATGTTTTGGGTGCTTGTTCTGACCCCTGTATTGCAACACAGCAGGCCCTTTGGGGAACTAGCTCTCATCAATTCTCCCAGCCCCCAGAAGCAACCCCATCTATGAGGCCAGAGCTCCACCCCACAAGACATCCCCATGACAGCTGTGCTGCATGTCATGGCTCGGCAAGGTTACTAAAGGCAGTATTGCTAATGAACCTGTGACACGCAGACACTGAACAAGCTACTTGGGTATTCTTCGGCACTTTGCCTTTTTCACCAAGCATCACAGGAGTAACCAGAAACAGCCTGTACTTCTCCCCAGGCCTAGGCTGCCACTGTGATTTAAGATACTGAATCAAAACTAAAACAACAAAATCAAAAGGAGACAACAGGGAGTCATAACCTCATTGGGCTTGCATTTACTTTTGCACAGACTAAATTTTTTGGCAGGCAGGCACTGCTGTCATACACACAGAAATACTTGTATGGAACAAATGCACCCAAGCACTTCTTTTGTGCCATTACGTGTGTGAGTTTTGGAAAGGCATGCTGCAGCAAACACATACATACAGGAGACCTGGGAAACACCCACTTCATAGCCCTGGGAACCCAGCAGTTCACCAGGGCAGTATCAGAAAAGGAGATATTTACAGTGACAAACTGACACTGCTGAGGCAAATACTAATGAAGCAAAGTCAGAGCGGGGCCCAGAGGGCTCTGAATCTTCTACAGGTATTTTAGAGTAAACCTATGATCTCTAGTATCAAAAGCCACTGGAAGATCAGTAAGAATCAAAATTGTCAACGTGCCAGAATCCACCTACTATAAAACAGAAGGTCACTACAAACTCTCATTAAAGCTGTCTCACCGCTTTGGCCTGATTGAAATGTTTCAAACAGTTTATTATTATCATGAAAGCAAGGGCAGCAGTTGCCCTGCCACAACCTGTCTCCAGGACCTTTGCTAGGAAAGGGAGATTTTAAACACGGTGGAAACCTGAGAAATTGCCAGTAGACAGCAAAGGGCTGCTTGATCAGCTGCTCCAATCTCCAGCAAAGAAGAAACTTAGAGACGCCAAAGTGGTGTTAATGATAGATACTGTAAAAGAGAACTGCCACAGTATGTCTTCCAAGGACTGCTACAAATGCCTAGCTGGCAAAAGATCAAGAAAATAGCTTGCAAGTGCAGTGCCATATCTATAATAGAAGTGCAATGTGACAGGTTTAAAATCCATAAGCTATGCTGAAGTACATAGTTCAGAATCCCAGTGACCCAGCTGGAAGTGAAAATGTAGAAAGCCTTGCCATTTAAACACCACAAGAAGAGCCCAAAACAATCCTATCTCCTTTCTCGTCGCTATTCCTTTGCACTGGAAACCCCAGCAGCCCTCATTGCTTCACCATAACCAGTTGGTTTCCACCCTCACACTTCAGAGACTTCTGCAGATGTTAACTTTAGAAAACACTGAACTGCTAACAGAAAGCTAATAGCAAAAATACAGCACAAGAATGCCAAGCCCAGCGCAGAGGCTTAAAACAATGGGACATGCTAACAGTTGCGCAGGCAAAGGAAACTCCAGCTGAGAGTCTCTGGTCTTCGAGGCAATGTTTTCAGAAGATATTGTAGCCATTTGCTTACAGAAGTACAGTGACTTCTTAACGACCCCTCTGATCACCCACCGTTGTTCTCTGGTTCTTTTTTCTCACCTCATTTGTTTTGGTTCTCCTTCTCCTTTTCACAGCCAGAAGAATTTTTTGTTTAAAGTCGTTTACAAAAATCACAGAATGGTTTGGGTTGGAAGGGACCTTTAAAATCATTTAGTTCCACCTCCGTGCCATAGGCAAGGACACCTCCCTCTAGACCAGGTTGCTCACAGCCCCATCTAGCCTGGCCTTGAGTGCTTCAGGGAGGGAGCACCCACAACCATGTACATAAATCGCATTTAAGTTTTTCTCTTAACTGAAGTTACATCTCTTTTGGCAGAGTTTATGTCTCCTTTGTAATACAATATATTCTATGCCAGACATTTACACAGAAACCTTTAAGGGAAAGCAGTTAGAAAATGGAAAATACACATAGCTATAAATACCTACTGTAGCCACACTCTAGATAGAGCTTTGTTTCATTTGATTTTTAAACTTCAGTTTTGCCCCAGATCAGCAAGAGGCAAAGCAGAAGACACCTTAAAACACATCTGTGGAGACGAAACCCAGAATCAATCCTCACACCTATGATTAAAGAAAGTTGGTATCTTAATAGTAGCTCTTTTTCTAGGTCAGAAGACAGAAGGAAAATGTGAGAATGTTTTCAATGACTCTTTCAGTTCCAGTAATGTCACATCCCCCTCCAAACTCCAGTGAAACAAAAAGCTCCCCAAAATTCAGAACCCTCCCAAACCCAAAAGATGACAAAGAAGCACTATTTTGTTACTGCCCTTTGAGTTAAGTCTGTGAAGAATCAGTATTTGTTCATATCTTTGGCAATCCTTTCCCCATTATCTGATTCTGCTCTTTCTCCTGTATGGCTCTGCTGGTTCCAGGCAAGAGAAAGCAACAACCTTCTTCCTGGTAGCATTCCAGTTGAGCCAAGGTTAGACTAAATTTCATCATACTAAACTTTTTATTTAGAATCTAATATTTGTAATAACAGAAAGCAGCTGGATGACAGCACAGTCCTACAGGAAAGCAATTGGAAAAAGAGCACATGTTCAGACTCAAGTCCTGAGGAACAGAATAGGCAGAGCATGGCAAACTCTCAGAAGGAGAAATGGTGCATGGAAGAGCTGATGTGACAATGAATGTGAAAGAGACAAGAAGCTTTATGTGGACCAATAGCGCCATGCTTCTCACTTTGTGCCCCAAGCTTCTCACTGTTGCACAGACCACACAAATAATTGAAACAAATACAGAAAAGCCATCATTTATCTCCTTGATGCCAACCCCACCTGGAAAGCAAGCTATTATCCTACCCTGTCCATATCATATAGTTACAATTCAGCACACACAGGAAAACATTCCACCTTCCTCCTCAAAAGGTTTATCATCCTTCTTTGAGAGATAAACACAGACAAGATAGCACACATTGGTTCTGCTACCAAAAGGTTCTCAGATGCCAGGCCTGTGAGACAGTAATGATAAAACATTTTCAGTTTTAAAAAGTAGCAAAGAAAAAATAAAACATTCCAGTGGAATTTCTGTCATTCTTGCATGAATATATGCATGTTTTGATAAGCAAGATAAAGAAGATCTACTTGCACTTTAGGCAGAATGTATTTTCAGTTGTCCATAAATTGCAAGCCAAACTTGAGCACAGACACTGCTTGCCTGGAAGCTTACCAAACACATTTTTCTTGAAGTAGCAAAGTACATCAATAATCTTCCTCTAAGTCTTTTATTTCTCACTTGGTAGTAATTACTTTACTTACTCTGCATCACCATTTCATCTTTGTAAAGATACATGCAGTCCCAAAACAAGCTCTTCAGCAGGCTTTTCAGCCAATTCTGAATGTAAGCCTCAAAAAATTCAGCTGTGATTCTAATACGTTTGGTCAAATATACTCAAAGTTCTGATTTCTGGACTCAGATGTAAACAACAATAACACTGTGAACATCTCACCTGTATGTTTGCAACTGAGAACAGAGGTTCAGGCTGACCCTGCCATCTCCTGACTATTTTACAAGTAGCTCAGTGCCCTAATTTGCACAGAATCATAAGGCAAATAATTAAACATCTCCACTAAGAAGGGAAAATACACTTCTCTGCCAGCAGGAAGTAATACAGAGCTACCATTACACAACAAACAGCAGGAACATTTTGCTACAACATTTTTTAAAAAAAAATGCTATTAGGAGTGCTGTATGGTGACAATAATGAAAAGATGGTAGTAAATATCCAAAAGGTTATTGTATGGTGACAATAACATAAAGATGGTAGTAAATATCCAAAACGTTATTTACAGGAAAAACTCACCTGTATGGAAGCCTTTGGACTGCTGGGAAACACTGAGGCAATCTCCACTGAGAAGCAGTCTCTAAGAGATGCTACCTTAGTGGTGGTCAGCCCTTAAATGAGGTCTAGAGGAGATGGAGTCAAGCTCCACCCCTTCCAGGAGCACAGCTAAATTACTCTCACCTGTGCTCCCACAGCTGACCTGACACTTTCCTCAGCTGTGATTAACAGTTTCCCATACAGACATGAGCTGGGTTCTTCTGTGCTCCCCCAATGAATGAGGTGGCCTACAATACCTCAAAAAGGCTCAAAGAAAGCAAGCCAGAATGTAGGGAGAATAAGGAGAAACCTGATAAGGAATACTCTGTCTCAGAGTTCTGGTCAAGCAGCAGCAAGAGCCATATGATGCTAATAACAGGTATTTTCAAACTCAGGTCAAGGATACTTGCTATATGTTCTTGTCAATACACTGTTAACCATGATTGATTTAGTCCAGTGACAGATAATCTATTATGCACTCATACTCCAACCCCACTAAATCAAAGATAGTTTGTCTAGCAGAACAAAATGACACAAAATAGGAGAAAGCACAAAGACAAATTAGTAGCTTTCTTTTCATCCAACTTATCTTTCTACAATAGAAGGAAACTAACAGAGCAAGAACTGTAGCAAGACACTAATTAAAATCTTTATAGAGGATGTAGGGGAGGAAAGGGAGAATACTCCAAATAAAAACACAGATGGAAGAGAAGCAATAGAAGTCCTAGTGAAATGTCAGTGTTACAAATAGACTAAATATAAAGAACAGAGGGGGGAAAAGTAAACCAGAGTCAAGCTGTGTGGATATATTTATACAAACCCTTGGGGTGAGGGAACAGAACCAGGCTCATTGTTCTCCATCAGCTACTGTAAAAAGGGGAAAAATAGATCCTCTCAGAGTACTAATTAGCATAGCTTGCATGCTTGTCTGCTATTTCCTGGGACAGGCTTGCAGCGCCCGCTTTATTCTCTTTCATATTCTTTCCTCATTTGATGCCAATATCTCTGCACAGACAAGATGTTTGGAAACAGTATCTTCTTGCTATGTTTGTCCTAAAACCGATATCCTAAGGAGTACCTAGTGCCATCACAATCCACCTATGCAAAAAGCGAGTGCGTTCAGCCTCTTTTATCATTCACACTTACTATCCTGGCGTTCAGTAACCTGTGCTAGTAACAGGTGATACATTTCTGTGAAGCAAACAATCTCCATTACTGTCATCCAGATACCCTTTGGTGGTTACAATGACTGGAGACAAATGGACTGAGCAAATATATATATAAATAATAAAAAAATAAATAAATAGCAGAGGACATAAACAAAAAAAAGGGGGAAAAAAAACAGGAACCCTGCATTAAGTTGAACACTTAACACTCTGCTGAATAACATCCCCTCCTGACACACACCTGTTATCATACAGGTTGTGAAATAGCAGCTAGTTGCCCTGCAACAGATAAAGCATGCCAGACAAAACCCCAAAGGGCTGCAAAGATAGCTACAGTGTGCAATGTAGCATGGCCCCAAATCAGAAGAGCTGCACAGGCTCTCCACCCACTCCAACCCCCATAGGACAAATGGAATGTGCCTCCATTATCCTATCTCAGAGCAGGACTTTCCTTGGCAAAGTGAGCAACACCTTACACAGCTGCACAAGCCCATTCCTGGCCATAGGAAGCACTGGGTTGCTATGCAAGGGTGCGAAGGTTTGTTAAATAAAATCTCCCCCTCAGGCCTTTTCTTTTAAAGGCCTACATGGCATGGGCCAAAGCTGATTTCCTCTTCCAGCTGTATCTAGCAAGAATAGCTCAGCAACACACAGAAGCTGTGGAATATCTAGCAAGAACAAAATCTTCTTTGAGAACAGTGAAATATTCACTTGGAGGTGTTCACACCCCACTCCATTAATACGGGCCACCCAGCACTGCAGAGTAAATAAATACTATTTTCCATTACATTGTGCAAGCACAGCATACATGACTTCAACTCAGATGTTTCCTCCATAGCTGAGCAGCCTGCAGATAGTTTGGTGATTCCTCATCCTTATTATTCCCTTCCATAGAGAACACACATAGAGTTTTTCTTGTAATGAAAGAAGTACATGTGGATCTACAGCACACAACCCATGCCTGGGGCTACCTGCACCTTCAAGGCCTTACTGCTCCAGAAGGAACACCTGCCAACTAAACTTAATTGTTGTGTGTTTTTCTGCATGCGGAGGAGATAAGAACTCACACTTTAAATGCATCTAGGTTATAGAACCGAATGTTAATGTAAAATCATACTGTTCTCTGGATGAGGAGTCTACGTAAATAGAAAAGAATGTTTATTAGGAGTGCAGCGAAGCTGTGCATCCCCACCTGCACTCCCTCAGCCTGCTGGAAGCACAGTTTACCCCTCAAGTGAGGAACCGAGCAGACTTACAGAGCAGAGCAGCTATATATGCATATAGGAACAACTACAATACATCTTCGGGAGAGTTCAGAAACATAACTAGCAAGTCAGGAAAACCCCTCTGAGGTACAGGAACGCCACAATTCAAACACATTGCTAATGCAACGACGCACAACTTACCTGTAAGAGGAGGCGGTCGGTAGAAGCGGCGAGAAATGGGACATCGCGGCCGCTACAGCGTGCCAGCTTCCGGCACTGCATGGGAGTCCATTTGGAACCTCTGCAGCCATCCTCCAGGGCATCGCCCTGCCCCTCTGCCCGCCTTCCGTGGCAGCCCAGCCCAGCCCTGCCCGGCTCACCTGAGCTCCGCTGGCCGCCCCCCCCCCCGTGCGCTGCCGGGGGAACCGGGGGGCGGCGGCTGCCGGCACCGAGGCGTCACCCAGCGGCGACGGTGGGAACTCAGCGTGCAACACCAAAACATCTCTTAACACCTGCAGGGATGGCGCCTCCACCACCGCCTGGGCAACCCATTCCAACAGCAGAGATGAAATTCTTCCTATAGTCCAACCTGAATCTCCCCTGGTGCAACTCGAGGCCTTTCCCTCTCATCCTATATCTAAATGAGGCTGTGAGGTGAGGGCCTGAGACGTGAGAAGTAAAGGAACAAAAGCTTGGAGAGCCCCAATAAACTACTGAATTACACGTACAGTGTGTACCTCATTTCTGGGCTCTAAAGAGATGCCATCCAGAGCTGTGCTTTGTATGTATCCTACTATGCAGGGCATTCAGTCCTTGGGACACGCTGCTGTTACAATTAGAAAAACCAGCTAGTTAAATGAGTAGGGTTACTTAAACACTGTGTCTGTCTGTGCTAAAAGGAGCACGGCATGGTAGACCCTTCCCTGTTCACTACATGGCAATTAAAATAAGGATCTTGTGGCCTTCTATGATGGAGTGACGGCGTTGGTGGATGAAGGGAAGGCGACCGATGTCATTTACCTGGACCTGAGCAAGGCCTTTGACATGGTCCCCCATCACATCCTCATCTCCAAATTGGAGGGAGGTGGATTTGATGGGTGGACAACTCGATGGATAAGCAATTGGTTGAAAGGCCGCAGACAGAGGGTGGTGGTCAATGGCTCTATGTCCAGGTGGAGGCCGGTAACGAGCGGCGTCCCTCAAGGGTCTGTCTTGGGACCGGTGCTCTTTAACATCTTTATTAATGACATCGATGAGGGAATGGAGTGCACCCTCAGCAAGTTTGCTGATGACACCAAGCTGAGTGGTGCAGTCGATACGGTGGAGGGAACGGATGCCATTCAGAGGGACCTTGACAGGCTGGAAAGCTGGGCTCGGGTGAACCTAATGAGGTTCAACACGGCAAAGTGCAAGGTTTTGCACTTGGGCCGGAAGAACCCCAGGCACCTGTACAGGCTGGGAGGAGTTGTCCTTGAGAGCAGCTCGGCTGAAAAAGACCTAGGGGTCCTGATAGATGAGAAACTTAACATGAGCCAGCAGTGCGCTCTGGCAGCCCGGAAAGCAAATGGGATCCTGGGCTCCATCAGGAGAGGGGTGGTCAGCAGGGATAGGGAGGTGATCGTCCCTCTCTACTCTGCTCTTGTGAGGCCCCATCTGGAGTACTGTGTCCAGGTGTGGAGCCCTCAGTACAAAAAAGATATGGAGATTTTGGAAAGGGTCCAGAGGAGGGCCACGAAGATGATCAGGGGGCTGGAGCACCTCCCCTATGAGGACAGGCTGAGGGAGTTGGGTTTGTTCAGCCTGGAGAAGAGAAGGTTGCGAGGTGACCTCATTGCAGCCTTTCAGTACCTGAAGGGAACTTACTCCCAGGAGGGGAGTAAACTCTTCAAAAGGGCTGATAATAGCAGGACTAGGGGAAATGGTTTTAAGTTAAAAGAGGGAAGATTTAGGTTGGATGTTAGGGGAAAGTTCTTTACTAGAAGGGTGGTTAGGTCCTGGAACAGGCTGCCCAGTGAGGTTGTGGATGCCCCGTCCTTGGAGGTGTTCAAGACCAGGTTGGACGGGGCCCTGGGCAACCTGATCTAGTAAATGTGTATGTTTGGTGGCCCTGCTAGGCAGGGGGGTTGGAACTACATGATCCTTGAGGTCCCTTCCAACCCGGGTAATTCTGTGATTCTGTGATTCTGTGATTTGTTTTGGCTCCTAACAGTAGCTTCTTTTTTGTTGTTGTTTTACAAGTTTTCTTTTAAAAGCCTCTTTTCTCTAAGCTATTATCATAGGCTGCTTTTCTGTATTTTCCACGTGAGTTTTAGATGTCAGCGAAAGGCAAAAATCTATAACAATCATTATTTTGTATCTTAAGGACTGTGAAAGAAAGGTCTGGTGTCACATTATTGAGTTCTAAGCACTCTTGGCATTTCGTGTGTACTGTTAAAAAATAAAAATACTGGAGTGGAAAATACTAATTCCCAGTATTTTCAGTAGTATTTACATGTAATGTGCTTGTAGAATTCAGCTGTATTCTCACCCTTGATAAGACAAGCATTTCAGAAATGCATGAGTACATTTGTTATGCTCTTACCAACACTGTATATATCTTACGGTGAAACCTCAGAAAGCTGAAATGGAATGAAATTAAAGAAACTAATATCTGCCTATTTGGGCATCATTGATGTAACTGAAGTAACAGAAGTACAAGGAGAAGTTGGCCTCATCCACCAACTTTTGGTAGGTTACCAGGACCAAGAGCATGATCTTTTCACAGTAAAAACTACTTCATATCAAAACCAAGTTCTAATTGCATCTCTGAAGCAACAGATTTAATTAACGTTACTGTACAGACCAAATAAAACAAATAATTTCTACTACATATGGTCTGTTGTTCATGTATTAGACATGGTGATATGTTAAGATCTTATATTTACTTAAAGAGCTACAGAATCAGACACCAAGTCAGAGCAGCAGGAACTCTGAAGAAAGGTTCAATTTCTGCTTGAACCCAACAAATTATTTTTATGATTTCAGTAAGTGAAAGAAAAAAGAAGCACAAGAAGCCATGGCCTCTTAGGGCAGGGGGGGGTTTCTTTGTATTTAAGGTTTTCATGAAATTACTGCTTAAAAATAGTCCAGTACTGTAAAAGTACACACTGTATTAAAGCCCAGCAGACACCCTGATGTCTGGCTTACACTGGCTCCTCTATTTTAGCACTGTTCCTGCATTAATCACAGCACACGGGGGATTTTGAGACGTACACTGACATTTCTTTGTAAGTTCAGTACCTATGCCAAGTTTGTTTAACTCACTATTTGGCCTGCTAACACAGGCACTGACTACGGAAGGACATATGTACGTGTTTCAATTAGCATGAATGAATTTCAGCCGAATTGTTTCTAGAGCCAGATCTAAACCCAGTGAACCAAGAAAAAACCCTGCCATTTATTGAACTGGACTTCAGATTACGAGTACTGCTACAGAATTTTTAGAACTATAAACCTTTTCTGAATCGCAGGGACCCAGTGCTAAAACCTTCATTTTTAAGACATTTTGAAGCTGATGTCTAAGTATGTACTTACCTAACAGCAAAAGTGTGATCCTTTGTTCTGTTCTTATGCTGTTCTCACCTGTTTATCGGGTAGGTAGGCTTCTTCCATAGCTCGTCTTTGGATTTCTAATGCTTTTTAAGCTAAGCTTTAGAAAACTCCATCTCATAAGGAAAAAATGCTGAAATAGTAAAGAACATCTATATAGCAGCAATAACGCAAAAAATACATTACATCCCTGTCAAACTTAGTTATGAGAATCATCACATATTCAAGATAAACAGAAAATGTATCTTTTTGCAGTAAAAATAAAACATATTTAGGATCTATCTTGTATAAGAACTTCTTATCAATATTTTTCATTTATCATTAAAGCCTTACTCATAAGACAAAGTGCACTATGGTTTCTCTCAATATAAATACAGTAATTTCTATAAATAAACATTAATTACATGAAAAAATACCAAACACTTAATTCATTTTCCTTCAGTAATTAAACAGCGCATATCATGTATGGTTACTTTAGAAGTCAGTAAATGCTATTGTTCAATTAATGCCCACGAAAAACTAAGTTGTAAGATTATGATCCATTCACACTTTTAAGCTTGTTCCTGATTTAATTCCACTGACAGCAAATCATATACTTGCATTCACTTTCTGGTGGAAGTCAGTCTCTTAATTGATGTATTTTATTTAACTGATGTAAGCAGAATACATGAAGAAAACCCTTGAAAGACCATATGTGTGTGCCAATGTCTTCACTGCCCACACCTCTTGGCTGTAGGTCTAGAAGTGTACCCACATTTCAACTCAGAGGTTATCTGACAGAGAAACAGAGATACCTGTAGTGCAATGTTATATCAGCCTTGTAGAACTGTTGATGTCCAATAAAAGGATGTTGTAACACATACAAATCTCTACATCCTTGAAATTAAATCCTTTAATAAGAATGCAAGAGAAAGTTTTCCAGAGCAAGAAGCCACGTTTCCTCCTGTCACCTCTATATAATGTTTCCAGTTTTATGCCTGGGGAATTTCAGGAAATATCTTGCCTATAAGGGGGCTCAGCCTCCTGGAATAATCCAAATTATACTTTGTTACAGAAAGTCCTCTTATTAAAACTACTCTCATTCATGATCTTTAAAACTGACAATTCAGAAGACTGGGCCTCACTCTCCTCTCAGTTACATTAGAATAACCCCATCAACTTCAATTATCTTACAGCAGTTCAAAGATCAGGCACTTAGCAATGTCTGCTTGCTGCTATCTATGCAACAGAACACTGTGGGCATCAAGTGTAGCTTTTTTTTCCTGTAGGAAATGATTTCTCTTTAATACTTTAATAATGGGATCTGACATAGCAAGAATCAAAGGGACTTTTAAGAACTTCGTATTTGTTCCCTTTTTATTACATTTTTTCCCATGATATACCCTCAAAACTTTAACCAAAATGTAAAAGAATGAGATCAAAACTATTTAAAATCAAACATAACTTGTCTAGACAGTGGATTCATGTCTGCTGAAACCGTACTAAATAATACAAACCAAAGAGCCATAGCATTGGGCCAAGTCTTTGTGTATTTGGAAAAGCTTTGTTGAGCCTGCGTTAAGAACTGTGTTAAACTATGCGGATTTATTTCTTCTTCATGCATAAAATTAGTTATGATATTCTCTTAACACATTTCAGCTCTGTTCTAGATATTTAGTGTTCAGTGTAAGGATATATCATGTTAGATTTACATAATTTTTTTCCTCATAATAATTAACAACTCTTAGAGAAAACCATAATTCTTCCAATTTCTACGTTTGGTCTTACTTTTGGATATGCTCTCCTTCAATATATATTTTCATATGGTATAAAAATGACGGGAGTAATTTTTCCATGATTAATCTTTTTTTTTTCTTTATTTGTTCTTGAAATTTGTAATGGAGGACGTTTGGCAGAGCCATGTATCTGAGTATGAAAAAGAAACAGGTTTGTTTTCATTACAAGGTTGTAGTATAGTTGACTTAATTGTGCCATTTCTAATCTACTTTTGGTAAGTTTCATGCCTAGCATCTCTAAGGTGAAAATAACCTTAGACACAATGCTGATGTTTTATAAGGCTTCTTAACTTTACATTTCTTTGTCACTGAATCTTCAGCTTTTTATAGCTTCCTCTGGCTGGTTTGAAAGAGACTCTAATGTATGAAATAAAATTGTATCCCTCCTCCTAAGGCTACCTCTGTGAATATTAGGTAGTTCTAAAGGAGTTCAGAGGACTTAAAACCAAATTAAAATGAGCAAGGTTTCTTAATACTAGGTAAATAGCATAATTCATCCCATTTCACTTGCATTTTTCCAGTTTAGAATATCTCTTTTGCTTTTCACAAAACATGTAGTTTTTGAACATTTAAACACTTATGCTAAACTTCAAAACTCTGGACAGGAGCTGTGATAGAGACTTCAAAACTTCCCTGTAAGCAAATACTCATACCACCTAGGTACCTACTTGAAAAAACTCACTTGTGAGGCTGATCTTTTCCAGATGTGTTACAGAAAAGACAGGACCCACAGGGGCTAATTCAGAGAGTCCAGGCTGGGCTCCACACTCCCAGTATTCCTCTGGAGGAATCACTGCTAGCTGTGCTGCAGGCAGATGCTCAAGTACTGCAAACACTTCCTTCCAGTGTTCCAGTCTGTTACTACCAGTGAATTTTCACATCTCTACAATTAATTTAGTACACAATTCAGTACATTCTCCAATTCGCAACTAATTTTCTGAGATAGACTGCAAAAATAATTGTTTCTAGTTCCTTTCTACACACTTACCAGAAGTAACTTCCTCAAAGCTTTCTATTACACAGGGCAGACCAGGTGTCATCAACTACACAGAGATCTGCCTTAACTTCTAACTCTCTTATAACAACGTGCTTCTAACTTTCAACTAACTTATAATGTCAGTTAATTATTATTTCTGATTTTATAAATTTCTTCCAAAAGGAATACCAATGGAATTTTCACCTGCTCAAAGAAAGAACAAATACTGTTAAAAATTTCAAAGAAATTAGAGGAAACACACATTATATCAGAATGCATTAAGTTCAATGATTTTAAAGTTTAGAGGTTGCTGCTTTTCAAGATTTTGTGTGAATTATGAGATCCGGTGCTATTCTCATAACTGTAATAACATTTTATAAGTGTTAGAGAGAAGAAGAATCAACAACACTTGGAACTGTCTGACCATGTAATAAAAATGCCCTTCTTTGTTGTGAGGTGACAGGCAAGTAAGGCGTACCTGAATAATGATCAATACGTTTTCCGTTTCCACTTGAGTGCATTCACTTTTTCTTCATGGGATGATCCTTTATTTTTAATGCATTTTCCACTAGCATCATCAGTGAGTGCCAGAAAAAGGCAAACATAAAGAAAAGATAGAAGTAGGCAAGGAAAAGCTCAGTAATTCCTAATTATACTTTCTATGCGTTTTGTTCTCCTACTGGGCAACTTCAGTCTAGGCTTCCTCCAGCACTGCAGAGGGGGATGTCAAAGCAAGTTGCCCATTCTTATACTGCAATAATCCAGAGTGGCAGATACTCTGCCATCTGAGGTATAAACTTTGAAAGGATTCTGTGACTTTCAAGTATAAACTCTCAAGGAGTTTTCCAGACCTCCCCAGGACACTTCTGTCCTGAAAAGACTACAATAAATTTGTTTGGAAGATGGATCATGTGTCATGTTTTCAACTGTTGATTATTTTGGATAGTAACCTATTTTATTTTTCTTTTGATTAGTTTTTAAAACATGCACGATTTAGAGAATTATTTTTGCTGCATTTGATAATTTCTGTTGCCGAATGTCTTAGAATTCCTTTTATCACTCTGGGTACTGCTTTTGCAACTGGAGATCAATAATTACTTTTTCCGCATCATCAAAAAATAATGGCATGTCCATATATTTGATCAGCCGCAAATTAAGCCTCTAGCTAAACGGCACCCCTTGGACAAGCAAGCCTGGGCATAACAGGCCGGTTATTTTACAGTCAGACATGCCTCTGTGATGAAGCAGACAGAAGGCAAAGCAGTCTTTTTTTTTCACCTTTACATTTTATCATGAATACAATAAATATAACTGAGGAGACTGCTGGAGCATTTAAAGTATTAGATGTTCTTGTTTCGCTGGATAGCAACAGTCTGAATTCTTAACACCGATAGCTTCGCTACGCCGCATTAAACTGAGGCCAGATTCAGGCTATCCCTATGATACATTGTGAATTTTAAAAATAACCTGAAGTAGTTCAAAGATGTCCTTATCCTATCCTTTAAATTAAGAACTGTGTTTAATTAATACTTGCAACTTCATTCATACAAAGGCATTTAAAGAATACACTGTTTCCATTTCCACACAACCCTTCTGCCCCCACATTATTTTATACTTCCATTTAGACATGGCTGATGTGTTTACTATTTTGGAACGATTCCATACCTTTAGAGACTGCCACGTTGTTCTCAGAGACAGCTTGTCCTAAAAAATATGCTTTGCTTGGTTAATATCTTTAAAAATATGCTCTTTCCTTGCTCCTTCTTCTGTGGCAAAGGAAGCTGGAAAAATTCCAGTGACCTTTGGTATGACTGTCTTACAAATTAGTGTGATATATTTCTGTACATTTCACACCATGCTAAATATTTTTGGCAGTACGAGATGAATATTATGAATCCAGCTCAGTTTTTTTAACAGCTTTGCCATTTGTATGGGAACTCTGAATCTGCTTGGCTTCCAACCAGAGAACTCGTCTTCTGTCTTGTTCCTTACATGTTAATTATTGTTAAAAGAACAGCATAATTTAAAAATGAAAATAAATATAAAAAACAAAATAGAAGAGGAAGAGAACAGAAAATGGGGGGGAAAAAACCCAAAGCAGGAAACTATCAAGAAAGGAATGACATTTTCCAGCACTTTGGTGAATAAAATACTCATTTCAGTTAAATGAATTAGATTCCACTCCATGTAATTACCCTGAATGCAAACCCAATGGAATTTAACTAACTACTGATACTACGTAGTTTGCCCGTTTCAAAATACAGCTTTTATCACCAGCTAAAGGCAGTTCAATGAAAACTGGAGGTTTAACCATGCAGAAGCCTGCTGGCAGTCTTGATGAGCTGTAATTCTAATTGGAAACCCTTTGCAGTGAGCACACAACAAAACACTGTAGCTGTTTGTCAGTGATGCCAACGTGCTTTGCAGATGTTACCTGAGTAGCACCTCCAGAAGGGAGTTACTTGAAGAGCTTCATAGATGAGGGGAGTGAAGATGTGGAAGCATGGATCCACCTGAATTACAGAGCTGGTTCATTCTTCCTTTGCAAGAATGAACTTCATTTTCCTGGATCCTCCAAAATATTTTCTTTCCCATGTTTTTACTTAATTATTCTGCTGACTAAGATCTGTCCTCTGCATCCAATAAAAGGCCAGAGAGGTCTGGTTATGTGCTAGAGGGCTATTTACTGGGAGGACTTCTTTTAAAAGGACTAGCTTAA
This sequence comes from Coturnix japonica, assembly GCF_054131305.1. Taxonomy (NCBI): domain Eukaryota; kingdom Metazoa; phylum Chordata; class Aves; order Galliformes; family Phasianidae; genus Coturnix; species Coturnix japonica. Next base: position 6,420,034 of record NC_140667.1, on the reverse strand, counting down.
AGCATGAAAGCCATAGTAGTGGCAACGCAATCAATTATATCTGAAACACTGTGTGTATTTTAGAGCTTATGATAACTGATTCAATGCACAAGTATACACAAGTACTTCATTACCATTAAACAATATCTCTGTTAATCCTCGGTCTCCAAACACCACTTCCAGTTCATTAATGGTGTTACTCAATCAGAATGGAAACACATGACAGCTTTATTTCCCTCTACCATTACTCAGAAGCTTGAGCAGATTTTTGTGATCCTGTTTGTAATTGTGATAACCTAAATATATTTACTCCTGTTACACAAAAGGTTTAACCTTTAACAGAGGTTTTTTGTTTTGTTTTTTTTCTTTTTTTTTCCCAAAAGTCAAGTTCTTAATCAGCAAACTCTCACAAAAATCTCCAAACCATTTCTAAAGCTTTTGCCCAGTTTCAACATGAAATATTGAAATATCTCAGCATTCACGACTGGTATAAAACACTGCAACATTTGTTACGGGTGTTGTTTATCATGTCTTTCTTTCATCTTCTACTGCAGCAGTATTTCTAAGATTCTAGCATTCTGGGCACAGCATTTCAGCCTAGAATTTACCTGTTTATTGCTGGGGATTGCAGCTGAGAAAGGACTGACTCAGCTCAGACAGAAGCAATCTGGCAGCAGTCTAGGAACTTCAACACCAAAAGATAGGAAAGTTGTGGGAAGCTTAAGAGAAAGAAGAGGCTGTCATAGAAAGGAAGAAAAGGAATATAGAAATGCAGTGGGAAAGTTTCTAAGACAAAAGGGCTTTTTCAACTCTTTGTTGTGGATGAGCTGTTAGCTTTGATCTGAGTTCATTGAATCACCTTGAACAGTTTCAGTAGATTTTGGGACATTTGACAGAAGTCAAAAGGTTAAATCTTCTACTGTACTTCTTAAGCAATTTCACTGTTTTTAAGTTCACGTTCCTCTCAAAAGATTATTATTATTATTATTTTTACAACAAAGGAAGAAAGACAAGTAAAAATTCTAACTGGTAACCTTTTAGTATTATAACATTTTTTCTTGCAGGTATGATCATAGTAGCTTTTTCAGTCTCATCTTTGAAGAAGAAACGATTGATGTATTTTAGATCTTTTCAAGTCACCTAATTTAGTATCCTTATTTTTTTCAGGATCTAACAGTAATGCAAAAGAACAAGAATAATCCTTAAAGGAGAAAACATTAGTATTTCTTTCTATGTATCTTTAGAAAATAGAATGTACCTTAGAAGCAGTGTTTCCCTTACAAGAGAATATATTATGAGGGTTTGGATTTTTAATTAAACGTGATGCTCAAACTAATTATTCTCTAATACTACCACTAATATTTGGATGAGAATACACAGGAATTGTGTAGATTTTTCATGGCAGTGTCCCTCAGAAAGGGAGATTACCTACAAATAAGAAGAATCCTGACAGATATTTATGTATTCATTTTCACAGTTAATGTATATATGCTTTGGCTTTCTTCCCAGAGTAACTCACCTGGGCAGATTTTAACCACACCCTGCTTAGAATACAGCTGTGTCAGAAAGCAGTGAAATACTGCTGTGTAAAGCATGGATGGAACTCACTTTACTTGTACTCCAAATACATGGGCCAGAGTGACTAAAGGGCTATGCCCTACTAATCTGCCTGCACACCTTCTATCCCCTGCAGCAAACCATGCACAGAGAGAACCTTTTACACAGACTGATCAGTTCATAGCAGCCACACAGAATTACTACAGACATCTTCTTGACTTCAAGCAAAACTCAAATGGTCCTTTGGAAAAATTCCTTACATACAGGTTATCTCTCAAAAGCACAGTATGAGGTGGGTCATTCACACTGATTTGAATCTCCTGTATTCTCAGAGCTACAGGGAAGCCACTCTCATAAAATGATGTAATAATGAGCAGAGTGCTGATCCTTCAAAATGTTGCTTTCCAGGAGTTCTGAAATACCAGGCTAATGTCCCAGCAGGGACAGAATTCTTAATATATTAGTCTACCAATGACAGCAAAATATCCCTGCAAAAAGAGAGGTTACTAACTGAATTTCTAAGCCTCAGTAGTCACTTAGCTGTCTTGGGGTAAAACTACTAACATTTATAGCTATGAAGTGCATAACGACTACAGTAACAACAATCACACTATCAGCTAAGATTAGTTCTTGACCCTCCCATGCTTAACAAATCCTTTAATTTTAGCAGGAAAGAGTCCCAGAAAAGATGATTGGAATTCATCATGTTGCACAATGGATATGTAACTTCACAAGTTAACACTGTCAGTGCTGAGCAAACTCTTTCCGCTACTCAAGTTCAAACATGCTTGATAGTCACAGAGTCATCCTCTTCATCAATTTTAAGCTTACTGCTACTGTAATCTAAAAGTAAACTGAGAGTTTGGGCACTAATAGCAAATCAGAGTAATCATAATTGTACCATAACAGTAGTAGATATTTTTCATATTTGTATTCACTGTTTAAAAGAAAAATCAGCAGTTTGGAATAAAATTGTTTTCCTAACTTCTTTCAGTAAACATGCAGATGCTAACATAGTGTTAATAAACATTCCAAAACATATAGAACTGATTAAAGGAGAATGACTTCTCTCCCTCTGTAAGTAGTCTTTAAAAAACAGCCCAAAGAAGGAGGGCCATGGCATAAGGCTTCACATTTAAAACTGGGAATCTTTTAAATCTTATTTATATGTATAGAAATTGAGTTATTCTATCAGTAGAAATGTGAGAACATGAAGTCTATAAAGACACAATCAGCTTCTGAGGTATATTTACACATTTTGCAATATTGCAATGCATATCTTGGCTTCTTCTGTAATTGATTTCAATGTATTTTGTTTTGAAGCTGCCACATCAACATTAAAGTGCCAGGCTTTAATATATACACCGCTCTGTCCAAACCTGTAGTCCACTCACAGAAAGGGAGGCAGTCCCAGCATGAGCTATTTTATATTATTATTATTTTACTTGAAAACATCTTGCAAATAAACACTTAATGGCTATCAAATCCTCAAGTTAATTATGGATAAGAAAACTCTTTTGATGAGAAAAGTACGAGCTACGTGGACAAACACAGTTCTCTTGAGGATGCTGACTGTGCAACACAGTCACTGATCTGTCACTGCTGATTTACCTTTGGATCACCTTTATGTTTCTGTAGCAGCAGGAAATATATCTTGCATGGGATGCTGTCAAGCTCAGAGTTGTTGGTATCTTTCAAGCTTCATAACAACGTGGTTTCTTATTCGTCTAAAATACTGGAATCTCACCTGTGGCTGTCAAATAGCTGGGATTCCTTCTTTGCCATCTAGAAGAAAAAGAAGAATTACTTCATACATCTGAGATGTTACAACCTAAAAACTAGAGGTACTTTCTGTTCAATAGGAGTAACTGCTGCTGATGTCTTGGCAAGAGGAGAGGGAAGGATAATTTAGGGATTTCTTTACACACAAAATTTTAGACTAGTTAAAGCACCTTGGAAAATAATGTTACCAAAAAAAAATGGATGTAAATACAGTAGATCAGATCTGTAACTAAGCACGATGGTTTGACAGGACCCACTCAGCAGTCCTGCAGTTTACTTGCTGGTGAGATAAAGAAGCAAGGGAACAGAAGAACAATAAGCTTGTAACAGTCAGCCTTTGATTATTAATCCTAACTCATTAAGAAACTCTATTTACATGTTTTTTTTTAAACGGATTAGAGCATGAAGAGCAATTTTCACGTACACTGCTGAAAACTGACACCGGGTTCTTTTATTCACTTACATAGAGAACCTTAATAATTGTGTTGTATACATTTTAAATAGATTTTTCCTTATTTTCTACTAAAGTGAAAGCATTAAAATGAAAACGCTTAAAATATTGTACATGTCTTCAGTTTCTTGAAGCTGCAGTCCCAAAGCAGATGATTAAAGACCTTGGGAGACAGGCTGACAGATGCACAACCCTCCCTTCTTACTTGGTACGATAGTAAATAGCAGAACTGTGCAAGGTTTCTTTCACTCCAAAACAGCATCAGTAACACTTATTTTAGATTCTCTTGGTTGAATGCTATCAATAATGCAACATTTCAAACCACCTGTTACTTCTCTAGAAGGGAAAGAAAGAAATACCTTTGTTTCTCAGGCGTACTGTTGCTTTTATTCTGCTGCAGACTTTTCAGATGGGCTTTATTACACTTCTTGAATCCTTTTAACCAATTCCATATTATTCTGAACTAACTGCATATATCACATGAACTGTGTAAGGCTACTACTGATGTATTACAGCCACAGAATAAACCACTTATAACAAAAACAAATGCATAATCAGTATCCACACACTAGACTGCATGTAGAATGTGGTCTACCAAAAAATCTCCTTGTTTCTTGGGAAGGAAAACACCAGTGTTTGTGGCAGCTGGATATTGCAGGTTGTTTATACTGTTGAAAGAATTAAGATTTGTACATTTTAAAATGGAAAAATTATAAAGGGCCGCATTTGTTTTACATCATTTGTTTCTATTTTGACCAATAAGATGTAGTAAATAAAAATATGATGAAGCTGAAAGGACAAAACACTGAGAATACATATGATCATAAACTATCTTGAGTTGGCCTACCGATTACAGACTAAAAACTGCTACAGAACTTAAAACAAATCAGAACTTCAGTCACGTGGAGTCTCTGCTATCCATCAAACAATTCTGTATTTTTGACAGCTGCCTGCAAAGAGAAATAAGGTGGTAAATAAAGAAAAATAAAGCACAGTAGAAAAGATTTAAAAAAAAATAAAAATAGACCAAATTGGCTCCTGGAATTTGCAGATTGCTGTATTCTCATATAAAAGGCATTTGAAAAGGAAAAGAATATATGTATATATTGCTCTTGGGCCAAATATTATGGAAAAGTAGTTGAAATCTAGGAGAAAAGGCATTCAGTATTTAGCTCTTCCCTACAGCACAGTGAAGCATCTCTTTCCTATGTAATCACTCGTGCCATTCCCACAGACTACTCACCTCTGCAGAGCAGCTACAATGGAAGGATCATAGAAGATCCATGTAGTAAGTATCACACCTTGCTGTTTGAACATTTTTGTATCGAAGCCTCTTTCAGACCTAAGTACTTTTTGACATTTACTTCTGGTTTTGTCTATTTTCCCAAAATCTTGGGGGACCTCTGACTGCACAAAGCTGTGGTGGAGTCCTAAAAAAGCTAGGATTACTGCTCTTTCATCACCTTTCAAAAGAGGATCATCATTTCATCCCTTGCAGAAGTGGAAGGGATAATCAGGTTTTAGAATTCAAGTGTTATTAGGATATTAGGTAGATTTAAGTTAGCATAAGGGGGATTGTAATATTATAAGCCATAGAGTCTGAAAAACCAGGGAGATATAAAACTGTAAGCCTCCAATTGAAGTATGAAGCACTAGACCCAGAAAAATGCTGACATCCGTAATGCATCAGGAATGTAAATGAATTCAGTGTAACGTAAATGATAACTGAGAACTATCACTGATAATATAGGATGAGTGAAAATTTTATAATTGAGTCTTAGTAGGACACAGAGCTCAGTGAAGTTTGGGATCTTAATAAAGGTCAGTCTACTCTCTTAGCTGCAAGTATTACTGCTGCAGTTTCTAATTTCCTACATTTTCTAGTGAGAGCTCCATCAACTGGAGTCTATCTTCTAAGGCACCTAGTAAAAATTAATGTAAAAGATACCCTGCTAGAAAATTAATGTCTGTATTCCAAATTTTCCTTTTTATTTCAGCAATTCAGAAGAACAAACATGCTCTAGTATTACATCCAAGTATAAAGCAAATTAGCGATTGGACCCTGTTTTACTTATACTACCCAAAATATTGTAAAGGACACATGAAAAGGCATTCATAAAAGCACACTCAATGAAATGCTTGGTTACCAGTGGATAATTATCTTTTGCTCACCTTATTAATCTAACATTTAGTAGGTGAACACCAAGCAGTGTATTCTGTCCTAAAGTAAAACCTCATGGAAGAACCTGGATTAAAAAATGGCCCCAAGAAAAGACTTAATCTGATTAGGAGATGACAGCTCCATCCCGTATCAATTTACACAAGTCAGAAGCGGTTAGCTACATCAGTTTTCCTTGGTTATTATGTTCAATCTTGAACAAATGAGGGGAAAATTCTGTTGGTGCTCCTCACATGCAGTCATTTAATTCAGTATTCTCTTCGGGTAAATCTCATACAGTGCTCCTTTGAAATATGAGTGGTGATGCCAATTACCACAGGCATATTTCATTCTATTAGAGAATAAGACACCGGTGAAATCTGTTGTAATTTCTATAGCCCTTCCTATTTAATACCTACTGTTTGTTTTTTTTTTATTTCAGAGGATCAGTATGAACCCTTTGCTCCTACTCAGTCTTTCATTATTGCTCCATTAAGTCAAATTACAATATAATTCAAAAATATCCAAATTGATGAATAATAGAACTGCCTTTCAAAACTAAGGAATCATGGAACAGCTTCCTTCATCTATAATCTTTGCTTATTCCAGTTGAAGACGACAGAAATTTAGGAGTTTAAGAAACCAGCTGCAACTGATGAATTCCTTGCAATAAGGATACTTTACAATGCAAATGTCAATAATACCAGAAATACAATTAAAGGGAAACAGAAGTTCAACTAAAAAGTGAAGAGTTCATTGGCTTAAGCCAAATCATTATTTAAAATAGAGCTTGTTAGAAAATACAGTTTTACTCTAATTTTAAATATAGTTGAAGTCTAAATTTAAATCTAGATGAAGTTCTTCAGAAGGATTTAGGTTTTACTCACCATGTACATTTAAATCATAGTCCTTTCACTTTCAATAACATGCGCTGGCCATCTGGCAAGACTTGGCAACTTGTATAATTTTTGTGGAACGATACATCTGATTAATTACCCTCTCTGCTCATAGGAGGTTTTCCTGAAGAAGCAAACAAGACTACATCTCTTACACAGTTCATCGTCTGGTGTACAAACAGCTTTATCAGGCTGTTGTGCATTTAGCTGGAAGTTGTGGGTACCTAGCAGGTGAAACAAAGAAAATACAAAGATAATTATTATGTGTGCTGATCTAGTAGTACAAAATACAGTTTTTGTCTAAAGTCTCTAAGGAGTACAAAATTAAAACTGTAATGGCATATTATGATAAGAGAAGTCACTGAAGAAAAAGAAATGCTATCATACCTCTTGCCACAGATTCTCAGCCAAGGCCCACACTCTGAGTCTTACACAAACCTTTATGGTTGTTACTGAGAGCTCGTTAGGAAAATAGTTTGGATTTAATCCATGCAGTGTGAGATTAGCAGCAGTAACCAGAAAGATTCTATAACAGAGACATCTAACACCTTAAGAGTAAGTATTTTTCAAAGAACATATGAACATGAGCACTAGTTTGGCACAGTTCATCCTGGCTGAGGATAGGTCATTATTTGACAAATTTCAGGAACGGGTCCTTAAGCTTTTGCAACATCATATATTACCCCCTCCCCCTCCAAATTAATGAAAGTGCATAAGCAGAGATGCTTGAACTGTGTGTGCATGGGAATGCACAGATATATTTACATACAGAATAAAAAACTGTGTTCTATTATTGTTATCAGTAACTCCTAGCATAGTTGTGAAGCGTTCAGTAATTAAGTCAACCTAATTAATGGACTGCCAAACATGCAGAAATACTATTTTGGACCTGGACATAAACCAGTCCTCTGCTGGGCTCCACACATGGCTTCTGCCAGAGCTCCCTTGGCTCCTAGAGCTGCATAGGGTGAGCCAAGAGAGACAGTGTGCTCCTGAACCCCTGGGAGCAGAGCAGAAGGAGAAAAGCTTTCATCTTGCCCTGGAGCTGCTTTTTGTGGATCAGCAGACAATGGACGGGACCTGGCTGGCAGGAAAGGCATCCAGCAATTCAGGAGAGGAGATGTAACAGCTGCAGGTCAGGGTGAGGCCATAAGTTATATAGGAGGAAAAGACAGCAGTGATTTCACGGGTAGCTATACGTGACTCTTGACAATGCAGGTGACCCTGATGACCTAAGTCTCAGATCTATGCATTAAATACAGTCATAACTCAGCAAATATTGAGGATAATATTTCATTTTAATGCATACACAAACAATTGACCTTTGCTCCTGCAGTTTAGTTGTATTTTAAAATCTTCACACTATAAATAGAGAAAAAAAAAAAAATCCTTCAAAAATCTCCTAAAGAAATAAAATAAAACAAAACCAGAGATATGGCAATGCAAAAGAGAGAGATAATCCAAATATTAGAAAAGATTCTAACCTGCAGAACAATTCATCTGATTTACACACGAGATCCATAGCTACAAATATTTGTTCCTGTTCTGCTTCATCAGACCAAGAGCAATCTGCTGATGGAAGGCAACTTTATCTTGCAGACTCAACCCAGCAAGGCCATAATTGCTTTCTAACACAATTTCTGGGAGCTAACCAACACCCAAGAATTGTAACTAGATGTGATCTACCAGATGGGAAAGGAATTATAACTGCTTTATTTCACTTTATTTTCTTCTAGCAGGCAACCTCTCTCTTTCACAACCTTATTTTTGAATCGTGTGGATGAGTCCTGCCCACACATAAAACAAAAACAAATTTGTTAAATTCTTAAGCTATTATAAGATGTTGCTATAGCTCTCCTTTGGCCTTTCATAAAACATACTTAAATATATATATAAAATAGTATGTTTTGTAACAAAGAGAGTATGACTTCAAATGCCCTGGAATGGTTTGAAAAGGTAGATGTAAGCCCTGGCATACATCTGAAACACGACTGTATTCATTAAGCTCCTTTGCAGAACTGCATCTCTTAAAGAGTAGGAGAATCTCACTCAATAGAAGTTCTTTGGAAGTAGGAACAATTTCAGCTACTTGGAGAAATTTTACTGACCATATCTTAATGAAGGGATGAGGGAGGACCGAAAGCTCTAAGACCATATAACTGACAGGGCAGGAAGAGAGATGGTTCTAGACATGGCCATACAGATAAAATGCCCCCCCTCAAAATACACTGGTAAGAGAGTTTTAGACTGACCGAGCAAAATATAACTTACTGTCTACATGTTCCAGTCCATATTATTCATTTCACTCTGGATTCAACAGAATAGGACTGCACGATTGCTGTTAACAAAAAACCAACCAACCAAACAAAAAACACCAAAAACAAAACCCAACAGATTTTCCACTGAAGTTCTCAGCTGTGTGACTGCACTGTAGGAATCTGTGGAACTAATCTAGTAAAGAAATCAGTCCTTGAATCTCCATGTATCTCCAGTGGTCTTTGAGTCCTGTCAGCTGCACTGTGATACCAGGAACATCTTTTGGCAGTTTCATCTCCTGTTTAGTATCTTTACTTCTTCAGTTGCTCTTGAGGCGTGGATTTCTTGAGCAGATTTATAACAGCTCAGATGAGCACAAGTCTTTGTGCAGCTGGTTGATCATACAGACATCTCTGCTCAGGTGATGGCAATTTAAGCTATAATGAAAAATTTCCTATGGGTTGCAAGTCTGAGTAATCATAAGGTGAAAAATGAAGGGAAATAAATGATCAGAAATGCTTCTCATGATTTTAAACTTACTAAATAAATAGATCCACATCTCATAGTCTAGTAGTATGCAAAATGAAAAATTAAAAAAAAAAAAAAGGACTTATACGCTAAGCTGAATGCATCTTACTGGGTGATATGTAATTTAGTTGAGGCAGGAGCTGTGGCTAACAGATGGTTCAGATATTGTTTACCCACAATAAGGATATCTCATTTTTCATTTATATTTTGTGTAAAAATCTTGCCTTATACTGTAGAAAATAGTTATTACTGATATAACACTCAATTATAAAGTCATTGCTTTTCCTCTGCCTTCCATATTTAGGATAGAAATATGTACTGCACACAGTTTGTATTATACACCATATGCTTAGATAATCTGATCTTGAAGCATTACTCATTATCTCCAGTTGGACCTTACTTCATGATGTCAACACCATCAACAAGCTACATAACACATCAACAGGCTACACAGTATTAAGGTTATCAGCACCAGTTGCTGTTTCTTCTAATCCATGTAATTCCAATGCAGCTTTGATGAAAATGCCTCCAAAGTCAGACAATAAACAATAAAAAAATTCCTCTGCTATATATCCAATGGCTTAAGATTTGATTACGTATCCTCTGCATGACCATGTCCTAAAATATTGACTGCTTATCCACATGGATGGAAATTACCATTTAAATTTTAAATGCTTCTAAAGTAAACAATACTTCACTCTTTGCTCTTTTCATGTTTTCACAGTTACCCGAAGGATTTGTTAGCACTGAAACTATCAGTTCCGTTTACTGTCCTATCTGTAATTATTCATGCACATCTCTGTCACTATTTTTCAGTCTCTTTAAAGGTCATAGCTCTTGATTTTTAGTCAGTGAAAACATATTTGTGCTTAAATTGCATGCATATTAGAGTACTTTGCTAAGGCCCTTAAAAAAATGTCATATAGCACCTGCTTACTTTATCTGATCACTATCTCACTGATGTCCTTAGAAACCAAAATCTTCGATAAAGTTCTTTAACAACATGAAAAATATTTTAGACTGCAGAATATTCACACAAAATATATTAAAATATCTCTGCATACCACATAATTGCAATGAGATTTGTTAGCCCATGAGATCTTTGGTCCATCCAGCACAGACTTTCACTGCAACAGGCAGGATGGAGCTGCTTGTGTGAGCCAGTTCACCTCGTTTCCCTGAGGTGGGAATAAAACCTTTCCAGTTACTGAAACTGAAATACTAAAAAAGCGATTTGTAACTAAAACTAAGTTTTCATGAAGATAAAACTCTGGTAAATACAGAGATGTTATTCTGTTCAGGCTATGTAAAAGGAACAACAACAAAAAAGTCTACTCATCAGATTTGTATTTACTTTGTGTTTATAGTCACCTCACTTATAAAGACCATAATGAGTCCCAATCTTCCGTTTTAGCCAAGACTGAGCATTATACCTCATTTGTTCAAATGCATAATTTAACTTGCCCTCTAATAATTAATTTCCCCAACATAGACAATGTCATCCCTCAAATGACTCTTAGGGGATTCCTGTGTGGGAGGAACTTCTGTGGTATAAAAACTCCTCCGGGTCAAAACGATGTCCAAATCTGGATGTTCAAAAACATTTATATCTGATAATACCTTACAATACTAAATCCATAAATAACAGTGCATTTCTAAATGTATCATAAAAGAAATAGAACATTTTGACTGCTTATATTTCCTATAGACAAATATGGATTTATAGTAACTAATCAGTATAACTAGCAGTAATATGGAAAATAACTTTTAAAAATATGAAGAGTTAGGAAGAATTAGGGAGATACAACTATAAACTCAACTATAAAAAAAATAAGGCTTACGTAAATGCAATAGCCTGTCTATCTGCTGGTCCTTCTCATCACATCTCTCCCAATCCAAAGGCTTATTCAAATCCAACATGGCAGCCAAATGAAGGACTCAACTGTATTACCTTCCTAAAGATTACGTGAACGTGGACATAAGGTAGATGGGACAGGCACAGCTTCTCCCCAGAGGAAAGGTAATCATTTCTTGATGCTTTTCCTTCCATGGAGGCAGCCCTTTGAAGGCCTGTCGCACACACCAGCCAGGCATTTCACAGGAGGACAGCTCCAACCCCGTTGTTTCTGTCTGTATGGTTCAGAGCAGGAGGGCTGCGCAGCAAGTAAGTACCACTCAGTCAGAAAGTTGCTCTCCACAGGATACTCAGATTTCTCTTAGCTTTCTGCAGATGTCTGCAAACAAAGAAACAGCTGTTATCTTTAAAGTCTGTTCAGACATTAAGGAGAACAGTGATTTTATTTTCACTCTTTTCATCTGCTTCTCCTGAGTTTTCAGAGAAGTTAGGATGAGGTTTATAACATTATAACAAAGCATTTATTCCAAAGTTACCATTTTAGTTAAAACCATCTATATTTTACTTCACCCATTTGTTAATGTATAAGATGTTAGAAAACAACCTAAAATGTTGAGTTCTAGCCATTATGTTACAGAAACTAACAAAAATCAATCATGACAGCAAAATGGCAGGTGGTGGCACAGCAGAACAATCCATTTTCCACCATAGGTGTGGAAAATTTCTCTCTGGATATTTAAAATAACTCTTTGTTCCAAAATAGGTCTGTGTGCAGGAATGCAATACCATCAGGACTGAACTATCACTTCTGAAGGACAAAGGATGTGCTCTGTTTTGTTAACAAAAGAAAAAACCAGTTGCCTCTCCATAAAACAGAGCACTCTCTATTTCCTGATATATTAGATAACATTCTATCTATTAGCATGCAGCTATTTTGTGATATATAACATTAGGTACATACATAAAGTATATATATTATATATGATGATATACTACTTAAACATGGAGTCATAGCTTGTTAATTACCCCAAATCCAAAGTTGTGAATATATGTATGTTTACTAAGGCAGTGCATATGCATTCTTAGAAAAGGTGGGATTACATAATCTAGGAATAGGACTGTTCTAACAGAAAGTCATGTTTTTCGGGGGTGGTGATATGGATATAACAGCAACCCTATGAATTCTGTATAGCATATCCTTCGTAATATGTTTGTGATCCTTATAAGCTACTTTGTGACTTTATTACACATTAAAGAAAAACTATTATTGATAGCCAAATCTTTTCATGTATGTTTTTTTTTTTGTTGTTTGGTTGTTTGGCTGGTTTTTGTTCTTTTTTTTTTTCCACAGCAACCTTTATTCAAACACAGTGAATGGATGTAGTGCATTGATGGTAACAACAAGCAACAGACTAATATCTTACCATCCTCTTCACTACAGAAAGGATAGAAACATTATGTTGAGTAATCTCCTATTTTTTATTTTTTTTTTTAACAGAACATTTTATATTATAATGCCAGGCATACATTGTTTGAAACCCTTAGCTTTAACAAGAGGGAGATAAAAGACACTCATTCATCTACTTCTTCTCAGTGACAACAGTGAGTATTTACAGTATGAAGATGGCAGATTTTAGATCCACAAATGGCTTTTTGGCATTATAATTCAGGGTTATGGTGTAGCTCAAATTGTGCTTATGGAGTGTAATGTTGAACTGTGAACACATCATATGTTGATGAAACTTCCAAAATTTAACATCACAAAAGCAGATTAAAAAGTGTAATTTTTCTGCAGTTTAACTAGAGCCAACCTTTTGCTACTTGTTTCTGAATCACAGTGATTTACTTACAGAATAAAAGTAACCAAGTAACCAAGCCCCATTGCTGACACAATGAATTTCATCTGAGGGTTTAAAGAACATCAGTACAGGAACTTTAGTCTCATTAGCAACGTATTTTAAAATGATCTAGTCTTAAAGATTTGATAATATAGTATTAAGGAGCCACATTAAGGAGCAAAAGTGTTCCCACTGCTACCAAAAGGGTTAAATAACAAAGTGCAGGGGTTTTTATAATCTACAATATTTCTCTCCTATTAATACACAGAAAAACATTTAACAGTGCTCCAAGTACATGAGAAGTTAAATGCACAACTCGAAAACCGAACTGCCTTTTATTTGAGATTCTGTTGGATGAGGTTTTCATTCATTTATATGGCAAACCAATGACAAATTTTGGAGAATTTGGACAATTTAAAAACTGATACATTTTTTTTTCCCACCACCTATAATAGGTCTGGTTTCTTTTTTCCCACATCTTGTTTGGCTTTCCCTTCCTAGACTTCCCTCATGTTTTTATTTTTGATACAGTTAACAACCATTCCTCTCAGTATCATAACTTTGCAGTAGGGTTACATCTGTTTTATCTTCTCTCCCATCACTTCTCCAAGCAGTAGCTAACTTTAAGGAGGGGCATAAATGCTAGACAAGTGTGTACTTTCTTAGATCATCAATTCAATTTTACTGGCAAAAGCATTAGAAGTAGTAGATAAAGAAATGACACAGGCACTTTTAAAAGGATCCCTACTGTTATATCTACATAACAATAACGACTCCTCACTGAACTCTGTGTTGCTACAGAGAGGTAAAGGCTGCATCAAGATTGTCAAAAAAGGAAGAATTAGTACTGGAAAAAGAAAACGAGGAAAAACGGAAAGCAAAGCCAACCAATAAGATAAGCAAGGATCTAAATTGTTTAAAGCAAAAATCCTTTTCTAAACTTAAAAATAACTTTGGGGTAGTCTGTCAGAGGTACAGCAGGAATTCAGGTGTGCATCTTCTCTACTTCAACAGAAATTTTGCCAAAAAATAAAAAAAGGGGGGGAGAGGGATTTTGCTGAAGGCATTTAGCAACAAGGCAGTGACCCACACACTGAGAAAGCAGCTCACATTTCTCTGAGTACTTCTGTTTGTAGGTATTTAATTTAATTCCATATGTATCCTTTGGAGAGATTTTACTCCTAAATCCTTACAATTAAGCTCCAATATGTGAACAGAAGTAAATCAGATGCAGGACTCTTATTCTAAACCAGGGCAGGTGCTTTATGTCCTCTGTTTTTACTTGGTAGCTCAGCTGCCAAAGCACTCATTGAAGAGAAGGGCTAACTCCAGTTTGTCCTGCTCTCATGAGGCTCTTAAAATACAAACTACAACCCAGTTGGTCAGAAATCTCATTGGTCTCTGAAATAAGGTAATTATATGCTTAAAATTAATGCAAGCAAAGGCAAAACCCATAAAGGACTATCCTCTTCACAGCAGTTACATATTTAGATGAGATCGAAAACCCTTGCATATAAACTCTCCTTGCCAAAACTGTCTACCATTTTGTGTTAAACTTCATTAATTAATTAACTGGTGTATTGCCCAAAGCAGGGAGCAAATGGATGAGCTTTGAGTCACCTGCTTTTACTATCTAGTTCTTGGCACTGATTGCATTCAGTTTTCAAATATTCAATCACCTTGCTGTGGCCAACTGATGATTTTTATTTAGGGCATTAACCATTCTGCAAACAGAAATAGACACCATGTAACTCACTTCTATTTATGCCTTCATAATTCTCATGGAAGTAACTGGAACTTATAAAAATACATACTTTTCCCAGTTTAAATCACAATAAGTTTTAATCATTAGACATAAATCCAATTAATGTGCAGGAGTTTAACACAGCAATATTTTGGGAGGGTCACAAATCTGAATGGATTGGAACTGAAATGACTAGCATCTGCTTAATAATTGATGATTTTTAAAAATATAAGTGCAAATCGAATAGGAAATTCATTTGTATTTTAACACTTATTAAATCTTTAAACTAATCTCAAATCTTTTTCCTTGCTTTTCTCTAACTAGTACATAAAATGCTTCCACAGTCCCTATAGTCTTCTTTTCTTCTAATTATTTTAATGTATTAAGAATAATCAATCTTTACATACTTACAGATATATCAGGTGAACAAAGTAAAAATGATTTACGGTAATATCATAAAAATACTTCAAAACCTCACCCTGAAATACATCTCATCTTGTGTGTAGAACTGACCAATTAATAATTTTTCAGTAGTTTCATATTTATTTAATACAACCTTTACAGCAAGTCTGGTTTTTGACAGCATTTAATTGACCTGTGCAATGTCTGCAATTGCGTACATACATTAAAGAAATTGTATAAGTAATGGTCAGTTATGCAGCAACTTGTATAATTTGTACATACAGTGACATCAATTAAGCACTCAAATTGGGCACATCATTACTTTTGACCATACAGAATTCCTGGCCTTCAAAGTCCACTCATCTAACTTGTCACAAATGCTCTGAAGTAATGTCTATGCATGGTGTAATGTATTCTTAGTTTGCAATAGGGATTACTTGGGACAATATTGAATGAAAAAGAGCCTGCAATTTGCAAATACAAAATAAAACATCCCAGTGTTTGTTCCATGTTAGTAGTTTTTCTAATGGAGTTTGTTCTTTTGTTAGAAGGCAAAAATCAAGGCAAAGGATTTCTAAAGATAAATGTGAGCATTTACCTAGAAAAGAACTTCTGGCTGCGTAATAAACTGAAGATGAGGGGCAAAAATCTATCTCACATTTATAAAGAAAAAAATAAGAGATATTGTCTTTTTACCTGTAATACCTCTTACAGCCATTTCTTCAGCAGTGTTGCTGGTTTTAGCTCTTCCCTCACATATCTTTCCCCAAGGAATCAATGCTCATTCACAGCTCACAATGACAAATCTGTGAAAGAACAGACTGGTGTTTCACATATCAGGAACAGTTTGTAAGCTTTCCTGGTAAATTTGAGTTGTTCTGCGCATGTGGAAAAAAACCAGAAGGGTTTGGTGAAGATGACCAATTACACAAAGACAATTAGACTCTTTTTCCTCTGAAGAACCTTTAGTAGTACAGAGGGTTTGGCTTTCTCCTCCATGCGAAGTTTACCCAGTCTTCAAACAGACCTCCATTTATTAGCTATTTTTTCATAACTTTAAAACTTTGTAAATGAAGAATTTATTTTCATACGTACACGTGGACACACATTAAGTATGAACTGTGTTTTAACTGGCCTAGCGTTAAGACGTTAATCGACTACAGTCTAATGCAATGTCACACAGTGGCTCATCTGATTTAATGAATTTTCCATCTGAATAGCTCTTGGTAAAAACAAAATGCCAGATGTTCATCTTAAAAGCAAGGTCTGATGCTAGACTTTAGTTCTGTTGTATCTTGCTCTCTAGGAACAGAAGCACACAAGATATCCTGATGAGAAGAAGCTACTTGTTACTCCCTGTCCTCTCTATTAAGAGAAAATCCAACCTTTTTTTGTTGTTGTTAACTTATACTTAGATCACATTCTTTTTTTATTCTAACACTGACTCTTAAAACGAATCTAGAGAGCTGAATAACTAAGCATTGGTAATTTTGGAGAAGGTATAATCACATTAGAGATATAAACCACCAGCCTAATAGATTGTGATAGAGGTTATCATGGTTATATCCCTGAATATGTTTGCAGTGAATTATCATCTAGAAGATTATTTATAATCCACAAAATCAGGGTTTCTGATGAGGAATCAGGAGATGTACATTATGGATGAGAGACACGTGGCCACCAGGAAACAGCTTAAAGTTACTGTGAGTTATTGCAAGTTACTGTGAATCACCTGAGCTATAATTGGCCCTGTTCCTGGAAAATTCCCCAATCCTTTATCTCGGCTTACTATTAATAAACAGGTAGTGCTAGAAGAATGAAATGCATGCAGTGAAGAGCATGGTATACCCTCTAACACGATCGAACACAAACTAGATGTACACAGAACTAATGTCTGGAAGGTGGCTTAAAGAGAATCTGTTCTGCAGGTGTAAGGGCTTTGTCATCTTTGCCTTTGTTGCCAGACCTAGGAGAGTCTGAATTATTTTTCTAAGTGGACAAAGGAGTCTCTAAGTTGTTCTGGAAAGGCTCTAAATGTACTGCTTTCCCAGTTCATCCTCAAATTAATTAACATTCCTTCCCTTCCTGACTGTAAATACACTTTGAATACAAAAAGAAAACATAAAAATGCCAATAGGCTGTAAAGTTGAGGAATTAGGAGGAGTTAAAATTCCTTGATGGAGTAAAGAAATATTGAAAATACAGTCTGGTCTAAAATGTTCCTTGCTTGAATCTACCCAGAAACTCGCAGGTTTTCAGCATCTGGGCTGTTCACAGCTACCAAGCACTGGATATCTACACAGGCTACAGTAAAAGGAAGCATTCATGATGTATCTAAGGCAAAAACATAAGGAGCTGAGTACATGTGGTGCATACCTTTGATGAAATCCTATTAGTTTACTATATATATATATATATACACATCTATTAACATACTATATATACACACACACACACTATAATATACATCTCCTTGATAATGTACATTTCCTTGATATTCTCAGTTGTTTTTTAAGACACTGTATTTTATACTGCAGCAGAGGAATCTGTGTCTACTATAGAGAGCATCCTATTAATATTATATAATGAGAGAAATTAATAAAATATGGGTGCATAAAATGATTGAAGTTCACATGTTAAAACAACATTAAACCCACCACAGGGATAAAATAGCCACTTGAATAACACCACCCTGCACACATCTTGCTTTGTGAAATATGACTAGGTAGCCATATGGAACTTAGGACTGGAAAATGCCATCTACTTCTTCAGGATCAAAAAGGTAATTAAAAATTGCTGGGTTGAATTCTGAGGTAAATCTGAGCTACTCTAAAGTATATATAAGTTGTAGCAGCTCATACTGTGCTGCTGTACCACAGCCAGCAGCTAATAACAACCCAGTAGCTTGCATCCATGCAAGACAAAAAGACTGAGATGAAGACAGCATACAACATGCAAAAGCACTCACTACTCCTACCAGCAAAATGATGCTGGTCCAGTGTCTGAGTTATAGCTATAGAAAATTTCCTCCAGTGTCACTGCTGAGCAAAAAGCTGCATGGCATGGAATATCAGTGTGGTCAATTTAGGTCAGCTGTCCTGGCTGTGTCCCCTGCAGCCTCTTCGCCCACTCTTAGCCAGTTTGCTACAGGTGCTGACTGAAACAGAGAAGACCTTGATGTACAAGACCTTGTACAAGCACTGTTCAGCAGTGAAAGCACTGGTGTTTTATCAATACAGTTCTGGTCACAAATCTAAGACATGGTACCAGATGGTTCACAATGAAGGAAGATAGCTCTTTCAGTTAGACCCAGCATGACAGTCCTTGACAGGCTGGAAAGCTGGGCTCGGGTGAACCTAATGAGGTTCAACACGGCAAAGTGCAAGGTTTTGCACTTGGGCTGGAAGAACCCCAGGCACCTGTACAGGCTGGGAGGAGTTGTCCTTGAGAGCAGCTCAGCTGAAAAAGACCTAGGGGTCCTGATAGATGAGAAACTTAACATGAGCCAGCAGTGCGCTCTGGCAGCCCAGAAAGCAAATGGGATCCTGGGCTCCATCAGGAGAGGGGTGGTCAGCAGGGATAGGGAGGTGATCGTCCCTCTCTACTCTGCTCTTGTGAGGCCCCATCTGGAGTACTGTGTCCAGGTGTGGAGCCCTCAGTACAAAAAAGATATGGAAATTTTGGAAAGGGTCCAGAGGAGGGCCACAAAGATGATCAGGGGGCTGGAGCACCTCCCCTATGAGGACAGGCTGAAGGAGTTGGGTTTGTTCAGCCTGGAGAAGAGAAGGTTGCGGGGTGACCTCATTGCAGCCTTTCAGTACCTGAAGGGAACTTACATCCAGGAGGGGAGTAAACTCTTCGAAAGGGCTGATAATAGCAGGACTAGGGGAAATGGTTTTAAGTTGAAGGAGGGAAGATTTAGGTTGGATGTTAGGGGTAAGTTCTTTACTAGAAGGGTGGTTAGGTCCTGGAACAGGCTGCCCAGTGAGGTTGTGGATGCCCCGTCCTTGGAGGTGTTCAAGACCAGGTTGGACGGGGCCCTGGGCAACCTGATCTAGTAAATGTGTATGTTTGGTGGCCCTGCTAGGCAGGGGGGTTGGAACTACATGATCCTTGAGGTCCCTTCCAACCCGGGTAATTCTGTAATTCTGTGACAGTCCATCATAAAAATCTGATTGGACCAAAGACAGAGAAGAAGCAAAATTATACAGCAAACAACTCACGAAAGGAAACCACTAATCCAAAGCAAATGAAGTTCATAGAACTTCAAGATCAAAAATGTCAGAAAATGCCTTTTAGAGAAGTCAGCAGATAGCAAAAAGATGAACAAAGTTCATCTCTCCTATGAAAAATGGTTAAGAGAACTGGGCTTGTTTTAGCTTGGAGAAGCAAAGGCTCCAGGGAGACCTCATTGTGGCCTTCCAGAACTTGAAGGGAGCATGTAAACAGGAGGGGCAGCAGCTGTTTATGAGGGTGGAGAGTGGTAGGACAAGGAGGAATGGTTTTAAACTGAGACAGGGAAGGTTTAGTTTTGATATGAGGAGGAAGTTTTTCACTCAGAGGGTGGTGATGCACTGGAACAGGTTGCCCAAGGAGGCTGTGGATGCCCCATCCCTGAAGGCATTCAAGGCCAGGCTGGATGTGGCTCTGGGCAGCCTGGTCTGGTGGTTGCTGATCTTGCACATAGCAGCTGAGTTAAAATCAGATCATGTTTGAGGTTCTTTTCGAGCTAGGCCATTCTATGATTCTAGTATCCTTCTTTATCCTACTGCCAAACTGGGAAAAGCAATTGGTACCATATACATATAGAACTAGCCAAGGAAGGATATTTTTATCAGTCAGGTAAGGGATTTATGAGAATAATATCCATACTCTTTTTTCCACTGGACTCCACATGTCTCTTATTTTAAAACTACTGCATGTGATGCATTAGCTCGTTGTTTCCAAACAATATTAATTAAATCTCTTTGATAGATCATTTATTTTCTAAAACTAAGTGAACATTTTGTAACAGAACTAGCATTTGGATGTTGCACACAAAACTCAGTCACAGAATATACAAAGGCCACTCCAAAAGTAATGCCTCATATTTATTGCCATGGAAGCTACAACAGATGCAAAGAGGGCAATAACACTATTTGATAGAGCAAATTCTCAGCTATCTAACAATATTTTTTTACATAGTCAACTCCTTTAGCTATGCTTTTTTTCCTGAGATGAACAAGAGCCTGCATGCTGTGCTTGTGACAATCCGTACCAGTAGAGGTGACCCACTGTCACTGTCACCACTGCTGAAACTCACCACCCACCACCTCCCTTTGCTGACATCCACCGTTTGATCTCTACAAACATTCAGCAAGTACTGATGAATATCAGAGGGTGCCATTTTTTCCCACATGGAGGAATTCAATGACATGTTTTTCTTCATCTGTGTTTCCATGATAGACTCCATTTTTTAGACTGCCCCTCTGATGCCATCTGTCACATGGCACCAAAACATAACCAGATATTGGTGGGAAGGTTCAGCCTGTACTGACAAAACAAGAGCAACTCTCTCCGATGTTGTGGGCCAGCAAAGTAGAACCAGAGGCATTACTTTTGGAGCAGCCTGCATATATAAAGTATTTGTAAAACGTATGTATATACTAATATAAATTATACAGAATTCAATGAATACAGCCAAGACAAGAATTCATATATAAATATATATCACAAATGACATTCTAGGCTAGATGAAATCTATCCATCTTACCTGAAGGACCACAGGACACTCTTGAATTCTCACTGCAGTCCCTTCACACAGTTGGTTCTCCGGGCATTACAGTTGCTGATGACAGGTTTAAGCCACTCATCTGGTGAAAGTTCCTAACCAAAAATAGCTGATGCTATGTTAAAATACATATATTGGGATTTTTTTATTATTTTTTTATTTTTTATGCTAATGTGGTGGATTATGCCTTTCTTCTCAACTGCCTTTTACAGCTGAAGAACTTGGGCAAAAATCTTGTCCAGTTTACTTTTATGCAGAAAGCTCAGGAAAAAGATTGATGTGACAAACATATCAATCGCTATCCTGGGTATCCAGCTTCAGATTTGTCCAGTAATCTACATCTCATTAGTACATTTTGCATTAAACAACCCTTTCAAATTGCTATGCACACCTCTCAGAATTTTCCCTCCACTCACAAACAAAACTTACCAGCCTTTACAGCCAAACAGGTAATAATTACTTGGCCTCTTGAAAAGTGATTGCAAAAACAAAGGAGAAAAGTTGTATTGTTTGAGAAAAGTTTTGGTTGTTCCACCATAAACACTTTGTCTAGTTAACCAGAAAGTGATACTTCAGTCCTATATTGCATCTTCTTATGCCTTCAAGGTACTTCCTACTAATTTCAGATTCTATCCATCCATATTTTAACCAGAAATAATTTCACAAGCTCACAAAAAGGCCACAACATAAACATGCAGGACTGCATTGTTTCCTGTATTAATAAAAAAAACTGACTTAAAAGTTCGTGTTCTTTACATTTCTCACACAGCACTCAGATCACAACTTCTGCTTGCTGTGTACAAGTATACTCAACATCTTCGTTTTCATTTTTTTTATTCCAATACTTCTATTTGTATTCATCTTCCTTAGATTAATCGTAAGCAACAACTCATCCAACCATACTTCATTTCCCAAAAAGAAGCCACTGCAAATCCTTTCCCTGTTTTTGAAAAACACAGTGCATGGGCTTCTTCAAATCTAATCTCAGTATCTGTTAACAGTATAGTACTTCTACTTGATATTTTGATCCTAAGATCACTCCTTATATTGGGAAAGCTTTAAAGTAAAGTGCACTTCATGTATCTGTCCAACAGTCCACAGTGAAATTACTATGATTAATTTACAGGATAGGAAGAGATTTCCTTGATATTAGTCTTGAAAGCAATCTGTCATTAGACAGGCACATTAGCTTTGTTCAAATTCCTTTGTGAGATTCTTTGCAGGAAATAGTGACTAATAAAGTAAGGAAATGATAGAAGAATATTGAGGCCCTATTAAATCATTAAACCTAATTATTTCGCAGATATAGCAAAGGCTTTGAACAGTCAGAAAACAGCAAATGAAGTTGTATTCATATATTAAGAAATAATAAAGAGAGTCTGCCCTCATAAACGTTGAGTTGTAAAACACAAGCTAATGTAAGAACTTCAGTTGTCATTCTTTCCAAAGCTGGTGTGACTGATACACATCAGGAGTCTTTTCCAATATAACCTCAGCCCTAAGAGAGCAGAATCTCATATTCCAAAAACAAGGCCTGGGAATGCATGATTTATAAAGAGAGGGTCCAACTCAAACTCCTGTCTCGTACGTTAAATCCTGCAGAGAGCTTCGGTGGAAAGCTGGATAAAGAGCTGAATTTTACATTGATAAAACTCTCTGTGAAGTGCTGAGTGTTACATATAAACATTAGTGTTCAGTGTCTCTCCATTTTATGGCCCAGGTTTCTAACTTCCTCACAAGAAATAAATTAGAAATGTAAATATAATGTATATTCCTGGACAAGGAGGTGAATCAGGAAAGTTGGATTTTTTTGGTACTAGGAGGTTGTGGTGAGGTGGGGGTCAGCCTCTTGATCCAGGTAACAGCAATAAGACTAGAAAGAGTGGCGTCAAGTTGCACCAGGGAAGGGTGGGTATTAGGAAAAACAACTTCTCTGGAAGAGTGGGCATGTGCTGGAATGGGCTGCCCAGGGAGGTGGTAAAGTCACTGTCCCTGGAGATGCTCAAAAAAATGCATAGATGTGCTACTAAGGAGCACGGTTTAGTGGGCAGTACTGGTAGTAGGTGCTCAGATTGGAGACTTTCAGGCATCAAAGAGGGGTTGTAAAGCAGGAAGATGACAAACTCTTTAGCAGGCTCTGCTGTAACATGACAGGGAGAAATGGTTTCAAACTTAAGGAGGAAAGATTTAAACTGGGTATAAAGAAGAAGCTTTTTACATTAGGAGTAGGGAGGCAGAAGAGTGGGTTCTGCTGCCAGGGAGGTGGTAGGTGCCCCATCCTTGGAGACAACCCAGGTCAGGCTGGGCAGGGATCTGAGCACCTGATGGAGCTGTAGGTGCCCCTGTTCATGACAGGGGAGTTGAACTAGACGGCCTTTAAAGTTCCTTCAAACCGAAACGATTCCATGATTCTGCGAACATGTAAGAAAACATCGCCATCTGCTGTTCCATGCAGTAAGTGCAGTTCTTTCCTACGATGAGTATTTCTTCAGCGACTCTCACAGCCCTCCACCTACCGCTGCTGATTTAACAATTCACTGTTCAACTGTTTTCAGGAAACGTTGGGCTATTCCTACTTCACATTAAAGTAGGTTAATGAATTCCAATGGACTTACACAGCTTAATGTTGAAACGAGCATAAATGCTTTAATTTTGCAATCGCGGACTTGGAAAAGGATTTATGGGAACAATGTCATTGAACAAAGTGTGTTTTCTATAACTGTTAGAGATTAACTGTTAAGGTGGCTAATCACTTGGCTGCTGAGAAAGAGCAGTGCATTTAATTCTGTCACTGCCACTTAAAAATCCTTGATTCTTACCTTGATACTGAAAGGAATTAAATGGCCTGTTGTGGAAACAGTTTAGAATCTGCAATACGGA
Organism: Coturnix japonica; assembly: GCF_054131305.1. Lineage (NCBI taxonomy): Eukaryota > Metazoa > Chordata > Aves > Galliformes > Phasianidae > Coturnix > Coturnix japonica. The sequence goes on along the minus strand of NC_140667.1, from coordinate 6,395,938 downwards.
AGAATGCGAAGAACGATGACCTTATTCCAATATATGCTTTTCCTAAATGTCTAACCTGAAATGTTTAACATAGGATTTTATATTTGTATATTAAAATTTTCCTGACTTTTTCCTATTCAGAGTCAGCATTTAATCTCTCACTGACCAAGAAAGTAAAAACAAAAGATTCACACTAAACAAAACTCCTTTAACCCCAAATAATATGCATGGCATCGACAGTCTTCTACTTCATTCACCATTTCTCAGGTTAAGCTGTACTGTATATTTTTTTTACTATTAAAAGTCTTTATACAATTAGCACATGGAGGCACAGAGGGCTAAAAAATACTTTGATTGCATTCCAGAGAACCATGACTCTTTTACTGTAGCTGCCTGCATTTGAAACCTTGCTTTTCCCTTCTTATAGACACATCTGATTAGAGTGGCTGTGGTGCAAATTAGAGATCACAAGAGAAGAGCAAAAACCTGTGATGAGTGGACATTTAACACAGTCTATCAACAATACTCCAAAATTATTTTGCTTCCAACTTTCTGATTAAATATCCTCTGCTTTAACTTCACCATTCTCACCTTACCCATTCTTTACCCTTTGCTGTGCTTATTTCACCACCTCTGGTTTCAGTCTAGAACTTCTTGCAAGCTTGACAAGGTATCACTTAGCATGTAAAAATGACAGCATACAATAGCTACAAATATTTCAACGTGGATCCCAGCTTATTTTTGGCATTTTTAATTAATAATATGTAACAGTCACTGTAGAAATACCATCACAGCAAGAGCTACTTGTATCTGCATGTTATGCTAAACTTTATGAATCATGGTTGCTGTCTCGCTCCAATTTAGGAGTGAGGCAAAGGTTCTTTTAATAATGTTATGCCCGGCGTGAGATTAAGAAGAAGAGCATTCAAATGTTGATCCGACCAGTTTATTGGAAATAATAGACAATTGAGGGGATGGGGAAGAGAGAGTGACGAATGCCAAAATTAGGGTGATGGGGAAGGGAAAGTAGGCGATAGAAAAAGGTAGAAAAGAGCAAGAATTACGTTAAAGCGGGGAATAGTCACCTCCTGGATGCAGCAGCGTCCCAGAGCACGTTGTTAACGTTAGTCCGGGGCAGGGGAGAGCAGCAACGGAGTAGCAGGCTGCAAGAAGCAGATCGGTGAATCGCAGAAAAGACGGTCAGAGTACCGTGGTCTCTAGAAGCAGAGTCTCGGGCAGCGAGGTCCCTCGGAGCAAAGTCTCGAGCAGCAATCCCAGAAGAGAGACTAGGCAGCAGTAGGACAACTGTGGAGGAATCTGAGATCGGATACCTAGATGCCCAGAAAGGTTCTTCAGCATGCAGCCATCTTCTTCAGCATGCAGGCGCTCGCGTAGAGAGGCATCTGGTGTCAGAAAACCTCTCCCAGAAAATTCGGGGTTTGTCCGTGCCCTTTTTATCCTTCTTTCCAGCCTTCGAGAGATTTCGGGACGGCTCGGGTCAGTCTTGTGACTTCCTCAGAGCTGTCAATCTTCCTTGAGATGGGCCAACAGGAAAGACCACTTAAGGGCCATTAGTCCTCAGGGATGCCCATCTTCCTTGAGATAGGCCAACACAAAAAGACCACTCAAGGGCCATTGATCAGTATCTTATCTCCCTTTCGTAGCTCCCGGACTTGTTCCATTTCAGCAAACTTTGAGACAGTAATGTAAAAAGCATGGCTTCTTACACCACCCCGTGACTCAAAGTTTGCTTAAAAAATTGACCACTGCTGATCCAGGATGGTGAGAAAAAGATAGCAAGCATGAGGGTAAAGGAAGGTGAGGGTGGGGAATTAAAATGTTTAATACAATCATTACGAAAGATTTCTTGATGTGCTCCACTTCTCCATCACTTGAGGAGGTTACAAAATACATGGACAATACAACACATTGGATAAGTTCAATGAAACATGGTATCATACACAAAACAAACATGAAAGTTGCGACAACACACAATAGATAAAATAAGATGCATTTTTCCCACAGTACACCTGGAAGACAGAGAAAAAGGTCAAGGTCTGGACTTTTCCAAGTTTGGACGGGAACATGTATACCATCAGCAATTTGTTTAACAACTTTACCATTATCAATCTTTAGACAACAGGTGGAATCATTTAATTTGACACAGGCATCTCCCAGTGATTCTTCAGGAGGGGTTGACACAAATATTACATAATGAATAAAAGATAGAAATTGAGAAAAAACAACCATACATTGAAAACAACCATACATTTAACAATGACCAATAGTAAAAAATAAACAAGTAAAACAATAGGGATATTTGTGTCAGGAGAACTTTCCACTTGAGCATTTCCAAAACAGTTCAATTGCTGAGAGATATACTAGTCTGGCAAGTCTAAGAACTGTTATAGTCACAACATAGTGTAGGATACCCCAGAATTTAAATCGTAGGGAGTAATCCCAGAAACATACACATTTCTTATCAAAAACGAAGACACTTTCCAACAACCGTGTTTTGAATGGAACTCCTGGAGTGATGAGACACTGAAAAGCATCAGTGCAAAGGGTTTTATGATAAATTTCACTTTAGTGACCACATCTAACAGATATTAGATAGGTCCCAATTTCCCAATTCATTAGGAATTTGGAAACACCATGGAGTTACATGCAAATCACCATCAAGTTTGACCAAAAGAGGTGAAATATGGGGTTAAAAGGAATGATTACCACTGTGCAAAGAGTACAAGAAAGCCAGGATAACCTGAAAAAAAAAAAACTTGGAACCCAATTGTGAAGTTTAAACAGATCCAAAGACTGATACCAATCACAACTCATAAGTACAGCAAACAAAACATAATACTATTGCAACCAAAATATGAAATAAAGAGGTATATCAGTATTCTAGCATGATCACATCTTCCAATTTTTCTGTCACAAAACACAAATGGTTAAAATCAGCTACAAGCCATTCTGTTCCGTGAAGGTCCTGCGGGGATCTTCTGTAAAAGAAAACAAGACAACTCGCCCTTTGGGGGCTTTGTTAATACAATTATCTTCTCCTTTTAGTCGTGAGCCTCCTAACAAACATCCATCCTTCACCCCCCCCCCCTCCACCTCCCTCTCATCTGGGGGAGGGGGCGAAAGTATCAACTTTCCTTGGGCTTTTGTTCTGGCCACAAGTTAACTAATTTCTCTAGCCTGACTGTGGGTAATCCATTCATCAAATCTCGTGGAACGCCCTTTTGCCAGCCCAGTGTCCAGAGACTATTACGTTTATGATCAATATTTCTCCTACCTGTTCTTACTGGCAATGAGACCCTTCCAGTTCCACAGAGTTTTGGGCTGGGTGGCCTAGGAGCAAGGGTGGTTGCTGCGAGCCTTACTTCCCTTGGCTCCGATTTACTGGAAGAAGCCACAGGCCCATATTTCCTTTCATAATTAATCAACTCTTGGGCAACCTCCCCCCATGTCCATACCTTATACCCTGATTGCAAATGGCCTGAGGTGCCAGTTCTTTCTAATTCTGTGGCAGAAAAGGGAATTTCTTTAACATTCATTTGAGGATCCAGGTCCTCTCCATTATCAAAGGTATATTCTGTTTTTATTAGAGGGCGCAGAGGGGCTATTGGGGTTTCAAACTTATCAAAATTTTCTTTCGTTTCTTTCAGTTCTTCCTGAGGATACAGTTTTTCTTGTGGTGCACCATGAATATCAGTGTCACCCGTATCTTTATATGTTAAAATTTCCTTAAAAGCCATTTGTAACAAGGCCGAATTATGTCTCTCTCTTTCTAATTGTACTTCTAGATTTCCAATTTGGTTTTGCAAGGCTTTCACGAGTTCCTGGGTTGTTTTAACTGTTTCTTGTAACGACTGTATAGTCTGGTTTTCCGCCTCTAACTGCTGATCTCGGAACTCCACGGCTGCTTTTAAAGCAGCACCGAGTACCGCACAAATAAATGATTTGCCTTTCCCGGCTCGGGTACGAGCCCCATGTTGTAAAACGCAAATGCGGTCAGAAACAGCCTGCAAATTATACCAATTTTCACGTGCCCAGTCCATCCCTGATGACGATGGCCGAGACGCGTGCTTTTCAAGGATATCAAACAACATATTTTCACCTTCCATATCAGATATAATTTTACTCACAACCAAAAATCTACAGGTAACGAAATCTACGCTGAGGGAGGAGGCGATTCCTTATCTCCTCAGAGAGGCAAGCACTTAACAAAACGAACAACTGCTCAAAACACTCCTTTACACAAAAGACCAAATGACTCAATCAACACTTCCAAAGAAAGTGTAAACACCTCAATCGGTCCTGGCTATTCTGGCAAGCCACAACGAAAAACTTCAACCTCCAAGCAAAAAAAAGTTAGAAATAACTTCTAAGTTTCTCAAAAGTAATAAACTTCTTGGAGAAGCACACACCACTTCCACAAGAGGCACACACACAAAACTTTTAAAGCCAAAGGTACGTCACAAGATACTTAAAACCACCACAATGCAAAATAGTCTTCCCAGGGAGGCACACACGTGTAAAACAAAAGCAAACAGTCAAAATTAATTCACTCGTCCCCGAGAGGTAGACACGTAAGAAAGAAGGTTTCAGAATGTGGAGCGGTCTTCCTGGAGAGGTGCACACGTCAAATTAAGTTATCAAAACAATCGCTCCTTGCAACTCCAGGAGAAACAGACAGAAAAGTTTTAGAGAAACTGGAAGGATAACACTCTCACGACGGTTATCCTGCCGACTACGCCAATAAAAATGTCTCGCTCCAATTTAGGAGTGAGGCAAAGGTTCTTTTAATAATGTTATGCCCGGCGTGAGATTAAGAAGAAGAGCATTCAAATGTTGATCCGACCAGTTTATTGGAAATAATAGACAATTGAGGGGATGGGGAAGAGAGAGTGACGAATGCCAAAATTAGGGTGATGGGGAAGGGAAAGTAGGCGATAGAAAAAGGTAGAAAAGAGCAAGAATTACGTTAAAGCGGGGAATAGTCACCTCCTGGATGCAGCAGCGTCCCAGAGCACGTTGTTAACGTTAGTCCGGGGCAGGGGAGAGCAGCAACGGAGTAGCAGGCTGCAAGAAGCAGATCGGTGAATCGCAGAAAAGACGGTCAGAGTACCGTGGTCTCTAGAAGCAGAGTCTCGGGCAGCGAGGTCCCTCGGAGCAAAGTCTCGAGCAGCAATCCCAGAAGAGAGACTAGGCAGCAGTAGGACAACTGTGGAGGAATCTGAGATCGGATACCTAGATGCCCAGAAAGGTTCTTCAGCATGCAGCCATCTTCTTCAGCATGCAGGCGCTCGCGTAGAGAGGCATCTGGTGTCAGAAAACCTCTCCCAGAAAATTCGGGGTTTGTCCGTGCCCTTTTTATCCTTCTTTCCAGCCTTCGAGAGATTTCGGGACGGCTCGGGTCAGTCTTGTGACTTCCTCAGAGCTGTCAATCTTCCTTGAGATGGGCCAACAGGAAAGACCACTTAAGGGCCATTAGTCCTCAGGGATGCCCATCTTCCTTGAGATAGGCCAACACAAAAAGACCACTCAAGGGCCATTGATCAGTATCTTATCTCCCTTTCGTAGCTCCCGGACTTGTTCCATTTCAGCAAACTTTGAGACAGTAATGTAAAAAGCATGGCTTCTTACAGTTGCCAACATGACTGTTCTGGAGTACTTACACATAATGATGTAAATTATCTTCTGTGTCGCCTGTTGTCCCTTTTTTCTCCTCCAGTTCTTTATTTATTTTCTTCTTCAAAAGCAGCAGAACACCTGTTCTCAGGAACTTGGTGCACAACTGTACTTGACACACGCTATGAATACAAAGACACATAGTTACTACATACTAGATCTCTTTTGTAACAATTCAGTTACAAAACAGTGCTGAAATATTGACTTAAATGACTTGTATCACTGTATAAAAGTTACTGAGAAACATTTTTTTCCTTTTGAACATTTATCCCAGCTTTCCATACTTCAGAATATTTTCTAAACTTCGAAGATGTAGTTATGACTGTAACATTTTTTCCTCTATCTATATCCTAATATTCAGATCTGAAAGCCAAGGCTGAGACAAATACACTAGCAAAGGTACAGCATTATTCTTGATGCACGTTACAGGAGATCTGAATCTATTTTATGCATCTCCATTTTTTTTCTTTTTAATTTTTGGCACCTGAGGATCCTAGGATTAACCATTATTAAGCAGATGTAGATGAATGTAGTACAATTCTCAGGGCTGAGGCACCCCACTCTACATTTCCCATGACCACGGGCTCAGTACAGCTATTGCGAGAGCACAGGGGCACTGGGACTACACAACAGAGCACGTCCTAGCTCTTAACAATGGCTGGAGGAACTGATGTCTGCATATGAAAGCCAAAAGAATTCTTATTCTGAGAGTGGGACACCACCTGCTGCCATTTGGGAGTGCCCAGCTGCCTTGCTGAAGAAGTGCTACCCCAATTTGCCATAACACAGGAAATGACACAAAGCAGAAATACATTATGGTTGTGCAACTGAAATGCAGATCCAAGATCATCCTCGTAAAAACCTTGGTACGTATTTTCTGTAACCTGTTCTGGTAAGACAAACTGAATTTAAACATACTCAGCCCTTTACAGAAGGCTAATTCTGCATATAAAGTTGTATTACAGGTTTTATATATCTATGCTATAAAATCTATGATGCACATCACGCAAGTTCCTGCTAGTATTTAAAGTGTCTAGGGAGGTCATGCATTTATTGCTAAAAGTAAAGAAAATATATATTTCTGAAGACCTTGGGGTTACTTAATATGAAAAGTCATCCACCTGCTTCAGCAGCAACACCACCAGTCTTTTGTTTAGGGACAGAACAGGCAGCATTCAGATGACATATTATGAAAAAACATGGAATTACTTCATTCTGGTTTTTTATTTATTTCAAAATCTGTGATCACAGTCCAGCTGAGCTTAAATCTCTTTCAGAAGACAGATACTCACTTTGAGAAGTTTGTGTTTCTCTTTGAGATAAGTGAGACCATCTTTTGATTCCAGTAAAGCAAACAGGAACCTGACATCTTACTAGGAAATCTGAGTACACTAACTTAGCGGGCTTTAAGTGACATTAATGGTGCTTTAGAATTCTGGTAACAACAAGATAGCTGCCCATTCTCAAACACCATCTTCTACTTGATGAACACCACCGTGGTTTTCAAGAATATTGCTTTGGGAAATTGAACCAAGGTAAAATTATATAAAAACACAGAAGGATAAATAAACAAAGCAAGAAATGAAACAAAAAAGTAGCAGAACAACGTCAATGCTCAGATTCATAGAATAGCCACACAGACAGCTGGGCTGTTATAGTTACAGAAAGAGCAGATGACAGAGCAATGGGGGACTTTTTCTGCTAGCTTAGTTGAAGGAGAAACCAGCATGGGACTGTACCTTTATGCCTTGAGTCTACTAGGTATGTTCTGTGAGGTTCTTTTCCCTTGATATGTAAATAGAGCTGTTGACTGAAACAAATAGTGGAGAAACACGAGAGATAAATGCAGCTACCCTAATAAACTTAACATAAAAGAAAATTCCACAACTTAACAAGGAAAAACACAAAGCCAAATGACTCCAGGATACACAGAAGTCAGAGGTGCAGAGGCTAGAACAATTCATTAATGCTCCATGTAAGAAGATCTGAATTATCTTAAGAGCACTGTATTTGCATTTTAGATATAGCAGAATGAACTAATTATGAAATGTATGCGTCAAAGATTTCAATTTCAGGCTTGACTTTACTTTGGAGATTAATTTTTTACTTTATCATTTTTGCAGGCAGTTCAGTGGACAGCCTTATTTGAATGTTACTCATTGTTCAGTGATGTATGAAATGTACTTAATCAATGTGAAGAAAGTAATATTAAATTATTATCAAATGTTCTTAAAAAAAAACTCAAAAGGAAGGTCAAAAGGTAACATTTCTGCTAACAATATGTGAAACAATGTATTTAACTTATTCTTTACAGCCAAGTTTTTCCACGGTATATAAATACTACTTTGGTTACATAAAACCAAAATGCAAAAGGCAATTTTCTAACCTATTGATTAAAAACACCGTATGTATAATAAATCAAATAATTTTTCAATGCTTTGCTAAGAGAATTTTAAATAACTATTTAAGCCTAGCTAGACATGCCTTTCAAATGTCTGATGGCAAAATCTTTGGACAGGATGGTCCTCACGGTAAGCATTAAAGCATTTCTCAGTGTGTCAGTTATTGCAGAAACACAGAACCACAGGGGTTGGAAGGGACCTCTGGAGCTCACTGAGTCCAATTCCCTGCTAAAACAGGTTCCCTATGGCAGGTCGCACAGGTCGGTTTCCAAGTAGGCCTTGAAGATGTCCAGAGAAGGGGGCTCCACAAGTTCTCTGGGCAGCCTGTTCCAGGGCTCTGTCACTCTGTCAGTAAAGAAGTTCTTTCTTGTGTTAGTACGGAACTTCATGCATTCCAGTTTCTGCTCATTGTCCCTTGTTCTATTATTGCTTACTGCTGAAAAAGAGTCTGCCCCACTGATTTGACTCCTATACTGTAGATATTTATAAGCAGTGATGAGATCCTTCTTAGCCTTCTCTACTCAAGGCTGAACAGCCCAAAGTCAAAGTCTGAGAGCCTTTCCTTGTACAGGAGATGCTCCAGGCCATTAATCATCTTTGTCACCCACCACTGGACTCATTCTAGGAGATCCCTGTCTATCTTGAACTGGGGATACCAAAACTGGACACTGTTCCTGATGTGGCCTCACCAGAGCACAGTTCAAGGGGAAGAGAACCTCCATCCACCTGCTGGCCATTCTTTTTTTTAAATTTACCTTATTATTTTAATTATCATATTCTTTACAGAGTAAGGAAATTGCCAACAAGGACTGTTATACCAGTAATTCACATTTCTGCAAGGATTGCAATCCTCACTTTGTAAAGAATAAAATACGATCCTAATTAAAACAACCACATGAACCTCTTTTCCCCCCCCTTTTTAATCTTTTCAGAGCCACCACCACAATGACAATCATTACCTTACTTTTGTCTAAAACAGCTAACATGAGAAACTGTTAATCTAAAACCTACAAGTGGAAAACATGCTGTACAGTTGGAATAATGCAAGAATAGTAATGTACAATTGGAATAGTACAAGAACAGTTATAAATAGAAAGCCAGAGGTTATCTATAAGAAAAACTCACCAAACTCAGAGGCCTTCGTTCAAGGTGAAAAATGCTGAGGCTTGCCACCAGAACTGCACAAAAGAGCAGCCTCCAGAAAGAGATACTGCCTTAGTGGTTGTCAGCCCTTAAATGGGATCTAGGAGAGGTGGAGTCAAGCTCCCCCCTTCCAGGAGCACAGCTGAATTACCTTCACCTGTGCTCCCACAGCCGACCCTACACTTGCCTCAGATGGTTAATCAGAGTCTCAGGTTGTGATTAACAGTTTCCCATACACATGCTCATTTTCAAGCATCAGTTCCAGACCGTTGTCCAGTGTAGCTCCATTTGAAACACACACAGGATTTCCAGCCCTGTCCAAATGGTCACATTCTAAGAGCATTTTCACAGTGGGTGCTGTAGTTTAAAATGTCCTGGATATGAAGCCAGAACTCTCTCACTGAGAATTGTGTCTTCAACTAATTAACCTATTTTAGAAGGGAAGGCCCACTCTTCTCCTTTCCTTAGATATACAAATATAGAGCCAATTTAGAAATTGAATGAGTATATTCAGTCCTTAAATTATATTTGATTTATCACTTGAATGACTTTAACAGAATATTCTGCCATAGTTGTGTTATAATTCTACTGACACAAAGGGATTCAGCATATTTAATTTTCTCTTTAGCTTTTTTACTACGTAAATCTCAGGTTCACAAAAGCTCATGAAATATTAGATGTACTTCAGTTACTCATCCTGGATAACTGTGGGAATCCTAGAATAAAAACTGAAGTTGAGGGAGGTTCTTCTCTGAAATACAAGTTTTATGTGGATAGACTTTCTTTTTGTCTTACAAATCTTTACTACTGTAACAAAAAAGCAAACAACACTTAGTGACACTGGGGCTATGTGTAAGAACTTTGCTCATTAACTGCAACAGAATGAATTGTATACATATGCCTGCACACAGGTAAATGTATGCATACAGTCAAATGGGTAGATAAGCAGTTTTGACTCTGAAGCCATAGAAATGAAAGTTCTTGGCCACCTTCTGTTTGGTGATTTCATATACCTTACATACTTACATACTCTGCCCATACAGAAGGGCAGAAATGTAGGCTAGAGAATTGGAATTTAGCACTTGCTATTCACCATACCATACAAAGTAAAAAGAAGAAGGGAAAATAATCTCCATCCAAATCTCTATTTAAATACAACATCAAATGAGATCTTGATTAAACTTGAAACCGATTTCAGGGTATCACACCTAAGTTTCGGAAACTAACACTGAGTTTTCTCTTAAATTACATGTCCTACAACTATTACCAAATCTATATGGGGAATAGTTCAGAAAATAACTACTAAACTTTCTAATCAAGGGAATTTAAAATGCCTAAAATTAGAGGAGAGTTCTTAATCAGGGGTCCTTGATAGCATTTCAGAAAAGGAAGACAACAGTCCTTCTTTTCATTCATCAATATACAGAAACTTCATGAGCCCAGAAAAGGGCAAGTTGTATGGAGATGAGGAGATTGCATAGGGTCTTCAAAATGAGCTTTCCATGTCAGCTTCATCAAGCACTTGCAGATACGGAAAGCAGTCAGCTAAGGTAAAAGAAAAGTCTGCAGGTAGGAGTTGAATTACAGCCTAAACTTTGATATTGTACATGTTTGCAGTAGGAATCAGTAGTCACAAAAAAGATGGTTTAAGTACATATATTTTATATAATTGATGAAACCATATCCAAACAATGTTCAAAATCTGAATTAAATGACAAAAAACTTGTTCATTACTATTCTTGGCTTATTTCACCTATTATAACTCACAGCACAAAGATTTATAACCTTAATCTTGATTTAAGTGGTTAATACATGAGTTTACAAGCTGTCCTCCTAAATCAGTGAGATATGACAGTATCTATTTCGAGCAAGATTAGATAAATTAGTTACAGTTCATAATCAGAAAAAGAAAACCACATGGGTTTTAAATTATGTAAACTGGTAGAAGTGGTTTAGATAAAAATCACATTTGTGATGGATTTTCCTCATTATTATCTTCATAACATGGGGAAAAAAAAGATTTTACAGTCTACACACCAAAAAAATCCAATGAAGATTAATCTAGTTCTGAGCCTTTCAAAACACCATAACATTTTAAAATGGCTGTTCACTCTTACTCCAAATAATAGTCGTAGATATCAGTTCACAGCAATTCACACAAGTTTATCAGTAACACTTGCAAATACAATTAGCCAACATATTACCTGGGACAGGTGCTAGGTTTGGTATAGGAGCCAAGATTGAAACTCATAGTAAGAACTCTTCATAAGTAATGTAGGCAACACGCTCCACGTTTCCAATTATTTTTTAACCTGGTATTGAAGTAAAAGACATTGTAAAAAATGACAAGATTATTTCATTAGGAAGCTGTACTTATACTTGTGTCATTTTTAATTCCCTGAGCTACCACCTAACTCTCCATAGAGTACTGCCTATAACATATCAGTCAGTCATAAATTTACATACTTTGTCAGCTGAAAATTAATCCTATCTTTACTTCTATATCTAATGGCACAAAGAGGCCCTTGAACAAGAAGTAGCATATTGAAACTCAAAAGATCTTTGCAGAAAACAATATTATGCTGGCAAATTTTAACATGAAGTGGATGTTATAGTCAACTTATAAACCTTTACAACTGTGGTTTATAAAACTGGTGAATTTTAAACAACAATGGCATCAACGGCTACAATTGTGATGACAAAATATGTGCAAAATATACATATATCATTGCAGAATCATATGTGCAGTATTGCTGAGGATTTAGAAGAATATTTTCTTTCAGAAGCACTAGGTGGAGACAGTGATTCACACAACACAACAGATATTTTTTCTATCTGCTGTGCCACCCTTAGTGCCAGCTAGCATCACTTCACTTTTCAGTTTATTACAGATTGCAGGGTTACAATGTTTTTTAGCAGCTGTACCAAGGAAAGTAAAACAAAATTACTCCTGCTTTGAGCAGGCAGCAAGGCTCTCTGAAGTTCACGCTCATGTATCTATATGTAAATCACAGAACTTCCGGCACGTTTTGAACTACTGGAGTTTTATTTCCTAGCTGAATATGTGTGAAATTTATTTACTGATGGTAACTCTGACAGTACCTTTACTGAGCCATAAGAAACATCCTTATTTATGTTCTTAGTCTTTTAAAACCAGAAAATACACACTCAGACTTGATTAAAAACCTCAGCCTTTCTGAAAGCAATAATATTTTTGAAACTCAGAGAAAGAGAAAACTGTCTATATACATTACTTCACTTTCCCCATACTAACTCAATATATTGAGCCTACGATTGCATACTTAGTTGCCCTTACCACAGAATGGTCTCACAGTAAGCATCCGGAGAGAGGGATTTCACACATCAGTCATAAACAATGATTGGTATCACATGCTCAGTCCCTTTCTTTAACTTCAAATGGACGAGTTCTGAGTTAGGACGCACTAGAAGAGAAAAGACAACAAAGATGATTGCATAAAGCTAAACAGCTGCCAAGAGACCACTCTGCAGATCTGCATTCTAAAATCTAAACAGTGGTTTGTGATTCAGGAAGCTCAATGGCATCAAGTGTTACTAGTAGAAAGTGACTATGGAATACTCTGCAAATCTGACATTGAATTTCATTGAATTTCAAAATTATAAAATTGTCCCAAGCTAAACTTTTATTTAGGCTGCTAAAACAAATGCATCTGCAGTTCTTATTCTGTCTCCTTGTTGTCTACAAGATGGGACCTCTTGGCAATACAATTATTTCAAGTTAAAATATATTTAACACACTGAATTGCAGTGTGGGCTACTCTAGTGTCAGCTGAGCACCCCCAAGATAGTTTCAGAAACTGAATGCACTGAAATTCACTGACATAACAGAAGATGGCCTTCTACAGAAGATGGTGTTGCAGTCTGTAGATGTCCCACAGCCTCTTGCTTAATATAAGGGTAAGAAAGACAGTTGAGCAGGCTACTTGAGGGTCAGAAAGTCAGCAGCTGAGCTGAGTTAATATACTTTGTCCTCTTTAGTAAACTAATATAATTTGCCACTGGAAGAAAAACTTTTATCATTAATATGTGCTCCCATCTGATTCAGTCTAAGTATCTATAGCTTAATCAGGATTATGAGTTTCTCTAGCTATTATGGAAATAGTTTCTTAACAGTTTTAATGAGATCATAGTCTTTAAAACTTTATCAATACTGACATCTACTTTGAAAACAAGAGCATAAATTTAGCTGATGGTATAAAACGGACAAATGAGGACTTCTGTAGGTTACAGTCAGGGCACAGAGGATTTCTGTTTATAGCTCATGATAGATACTGAAAAATCTCCACGCTGCCCTTCCAGAGTATTTTACCCCCAGCTTATAAATATTTTAGTCTTCATTGCTTGGCAAATCTTCTCTTCCTTCTATTTTTGCAACGACTCACTCTTCTATTCCATAATTCATTAAATTGGACTATTTATTACCACACAACTTGAATCAACTTCCAGTTTTCTAAAGGGGATGTTTAGAGGCAGAGTCATTCAGTAGAACACACAACCATTAAGCTACCCATTTGTAACGCTACATACAAACAATGACAGTGTCAGTTTCTTCATTGCTTTTTTTTCATTCACAGTGATTTTGCATTGCCAGAGTCCCTGCTAGCCCTTATTAGCCCATCACTGAATGATGTCTATTTCTTGTTCATTCATATTAAAGGGTAGTCAAGAAATACGTAGGAATTGTTGGTGTTCTGGAAAATCCAGCCTTATTCTTTTAAGTATTAGACTTGAGAAGACTACATTCTGAGAAACCTAAGCTAAATTCAAGTATTTCAAACTTGTATGTCACTGTAAGCCATTTATTTATAAACACATCTGGTATTAATATTGATCATAAATAACTCTCCAAATATACTTGAATATGTAAAGCATTTTGGTCTCTACATGCAGGGACTGAGAGGAGAAAAAAAATCGTTTCCCCTTTGCCTATTAAAAAAAATTTATAGGTAAAGTCATTGCTTTTTGAGATTTTCCTTTTCCTTCTTGCCATAGCTCTGAGAAAACTTCCATTACAGAAGTACAGCGTAGCTGACAGGTATTGTACTAGGCTCATATCTGCAGTTACATGGCATCTGCAGCACTGCCTTTATTGTGCCCCTCTTTCTCTCTTATTGATGATACATGTGTATGATACTTGTGTGTGGCAGAGTTCCATCTCTATTCAATTTTCCATTTTTAGAGTTGGGGAGAGGACACGACCACACCATTAAGGAGTAATTATGTACACATCTCCATAAGGATGAAAACAGAGAACTGGCAAAGCCTGGAAAACGAAGCCAGCATGAAGCATCTTGAGTAGCTATCTAGAGTGCAGGTACTCTTGAGTAAGTTGGGTGGTGCATTGCTTACGTGCTGACTATGTTCTTCTCATACAGTCTCATTCCTACTCCTGGCACAGTTTCCTCCACACACTCTCAATCTTTCATGCTGTGCATAAGGAAAACTGCTTTTCTGGTTAATTATTTCCAGATTACGTACGTAGCCACTTGTTGATAACAACTGTTATTTAAAAGTCGGATGTAACAGGAACCTAATAAGGGACAAAATCAGAATGAGACCATGTCAAGGCGTGAGATAAAACAACAAGCAGTCATTTCAAAGAGGAGTATAAAATAAGCGTCCATATGTCTAATAGGCCAGTGGAGACAACAGCTAAGTGCTCAGCTGAAATACAACAAAGGTACCAACGGGACAGCTATGCAATTGAACACTGCAAAAGACAAGAATCTCAAAATATATCCAGCCCTACAGAATTGGACCCCAACCACACAATCCATACAAAACCCCCAAACAGCCAGATGCCAGCATTTCCACTTATGCTATCTGGTCATATCCAGACCTTCATCAGTCATTTATTCCATTCCAACCCAGTAAAACCTACATTATTTATTTTCTGAAATGTAAGGTTAGTTGTCATTTTGTACGAGTATAATTGTATTTAATAATGAAGACCCTTAATGAAATTCTTGTTGAACTGAAACCACTGGAAAAACTTCCAGTGATTTCACTGCAGCCAGAATTTGAAACATAGATTTTTCAACAGCAAAAATCAAAAATCAAAATATATTATTCTAAGTGGAATTGCTGCCTTTCATTTAACGTAGCTGCCAAAAGTCACATGCAGTTCTGTGAAATGAAAGGGGTTTTAGTGTTCATTAGATATGTACCAACCTACTGGCACAACAAATACAGAAGGTAAGATATGTGTATTAAAGTGATAATTCACACATCACTACAGTCAGGTCTCTCTAAAATGAAAAACAAAAAAGAAACAATAAGTCTACCTACGATGTTTATTTTTATAGTGAAAATTAATATTCAAAGCTGTATAGTGTGGACATAATAAAGAGCACTGGCTGAAAAACTACATTTCAGCCCCTGAAATCTAATGCACTGATCTAATGCACTGTGACTGACCTATTACAGATGATTATAAATTAGAGAAGTCCTTGTGTTGCTATAATTTTCTAGAGATTGCTTCTTAAAATCATAAGGTGAAAAATAAATAAGTGTAAACTACCATTTCCTATGTCTATGCTGGATTTAGCTCAGCTAGAAATACTACTTTGGAGCCATAACCAGAGTACTCAATTTATTTAGTGCCCCGTATGGAATTTACACAAGAAACAAGTTAAGTGCTTTAATACAAAATTAGAGAAGCTGTTGGATTCTGTGCTACTTACTCTTGGAAGCTCTTGTTATTGTTGTACAATGCCTGTGCTTCAATTATACATAGATTAAATGGGGAAAATTATTTCCTTTCCTCAAAAAGATGACAAATTCTTACAAGACTGTGGGACATGGATATACTACAGCAATGTCATGCGATGTAATTAAAAACCAAGAAATGCATTGCAGATAAAACTAAATAGATTGTACTTTTCAGTTATCAGTGCTTTATTTTTGCTGTGTGAATTATCTGCAGGATTAGAGTGCTTGAAAATTGATAGTGATGTTCTTTTGTTTCATTTTATGCAGTTCTGGAGACCAGAGGAGCCTCAGGAATTAATTGTAGCCTTCTAATAACCACAACGATGTAATGACGTATTTAAGATCACTGTTTTTTGTTTGATTCCAAATAAATTGCAGATTTTTTCTTCTGCTGTGATACTAAAACAATTACCTTTTTCAAAAAGGATAATTAATCTACAATTTTTTCACATTAGATCATATATCTCTAAAGAGTGCCCACAGATTTGATGGTCTTCAGCTGCTCTGTATTTATTTTTCATTTTTTTTTTCCTAGCAATGTACCGCCCCATCAGTGCTGACATTTAAATGAGTGAGTATTCAACACAAATGTGATCATTTGTATAGCATCCAATGTGGCACCATACTGAGATGATTGCTTCTGGGAGCCATCCATGGGTTCTCGAATAGGGGGGAAATGCCAGGCAAAATTTTATCAATTTACATTTTTCTGTGATTAATTTTTATGCAAATAAGGGCCCGACCGTGCTCCCATCTCACCTGAATCATGCGGATCATCAAAGACAAATTGAGCATCACTTATTTAAAAAATAGGCTTTAAACTACTCTACAGCTGTGTTGGAAAATGCTAAGAGCAGGGCATGAACTTTTCTAATATAATGGGAATAGATAAGAAAATGCTTCTTTTTGCATTTTTGTCCGCACTGTGATAAACATGAATCTTAACAAAATCCTAAAAATTGCCTTTGTTTTATATTCTTTATGCCCTTGTAAACATTTGGCCACAGCAAAACTACATAAGGGGATTTTTCCAATTTCAGAATACAAACAAATGTAATTGGAAATAAAAAATGCATTGCTTAGCATTAAAAAAAATACATTCTATTGGTTAGTGTACTTAGAGCAAAGAGTCCATTTACATTTTTAGATAGAATTCAAGAAAACAGACGGTGGCATACCATAGTAGAAAAGGCCTCATATAAACAATCCCATAGTATTGAAGGAAAAGGCATCGACTCTCACGTAATTGTATCAGATCTGTTTACAAATGAATAAATTCTGCTTTATCTTAACTATCTAAACACATCTAAATTTGCTACCACAAATTCAGAAGAGTAAGCATCTGCTAAGCAACAAGCTTTTAAAAGTAATTTAGATGAGTAGGTTACATGGATGGATGTTTTATAATGTTTCGTGCTAATATCAAGGAATGTAAGTGTGAAAAAGTTATTATCAACTTTATAACAAAACACTACTTCTCTTCACATTGGAAAGAAAAACTGTTTCCTTAAGGTGTTACAATAGAAGGGAATATTATTAGCATGAACTATTCGCACTGTAGCTGTAAAATAATATGCACAACTCAGAAATATGAACAGTTGGTCTCCTAATTTTCACTTGGAATTCATAAACAGGTGGCAAAACGTGCTGCCGTGAAAAATGCGCTCATATAAAGAAGCTGAATTATGAAAAGGCAGTTTCTCTTCAGAACTGCGTTCCGAAAATTCCAGCATGAAGACACTCATTTTACAGGTCCTTGCACAAATCGGTATCCCCAGAGCTAACCTCTGAGGAGTGTGACATGTACTGGAGAAAAGACAGTCTTTACCAGTTTGAATTGGAAAAAAGAAGCCCATGAATCACACGATCTTATGTCTTTAGAGCAAAAGATGTCTCCTCACATATTTCACACGACAGCTTTTGTTTCCTTTCATTAAACTGGACAGCTAAATGAACGTTATTTCATATGCAACACAGAATACATTTGCACACATGGAAATGTGAGCAATTTTACATTTAGACCCTCCTTAAATATTTCAGTTCCGTATTCCTTACTACACAGCTGGCACACTGGCTGAAACCATCATGGCAGCAAAGTCAGGGAGAGTTCTGGTACTGTTCTCAGAAAATTCCTTTATTTTGAAGGTAAATGCAGTCTGCAGACCAGAGCACCGCAACTGATGCTCTTAAATAGACGAGGAGATCAGCATGTGACCCATCATTTTTAATGCTTGTGTTAGTTCCTCTATCTCCTGCAGCTGCAGTAAGTTTCAAATACATCTGTTAGGCTGACTATATAAACGCTACAACTTGCTGTTCAGAAGAGGACTCTTACAGCATTGAGAATGAGGTTAGTAAGATAGAAATTTATTTAAAACAAAAGACCTTTTCTCCTTAAGAAAAAGTATTTTGGAAGAAAATAAGTCAAGATGTTGAAAACAACAAAGTAATAAAGATGAAAATGGTGCTGTTGTTAATTTCAGACTCTGTTCACTATATTATAAAGATCAGTTCAACTATTTAAGATTCCTGTAAAATGGAACAAAGCTTGACATATTTTTCACCCACTTTCAACAAGCTTAACATCTTCTACAGAATGCATCCTTACAACTGCATTAATATATAAATGCAATAGTAGATCTCTCAAGTCCACCTTCCCTATATGACAGGTTCCTGCATATTACTTTGTCACTGATGCCCACGTAATTTCATACAAGCTGTAGTCATGGTATCCTACTGGAATGGTTCTGCTATTATAGTAAGTAATATATGAAAAAGTACTATGTAGCAGCTTACAAAGAGGATTCTGAATCAACTGGAAATGTTAAAAATGATATCCTGGTGTTTCAATTCAAGATCTTATCACAATAATCTCATAGGATATAAGAGAGGCATAAAGAGATTATTTTAGCAGTCACCAGAACACGTGCTAAGCTGTTTAATAGCACAAGATCACACTGCACATATTTTAAGGCAAAGAGTAGAAACATTAGGAAACACAATGTATGCATATGTCTCCTTTCAAAGATCACTTGTTGGTACTTCACTTGCCCAGGGAATGTTAAACAGCACAACAGTAAATAAAAATAGGAATGTATATAAAAGGAGTTCCTATATTCCCACTTAGGAAAATCAAGCATGAAAATTCCCTTTCTGAAAAACATGAACAAAGAAAAATACTGTCAGCATATTCCAGGCTAGAAATAATCCTTATGTAGCCATTAATTGAAACTGAAAGAGTTTTACTTACATACACACACATATATATAAGCCTGTTTATACATGTGCACTTTTGGATTTCATACACACATACATATGGATTAGAAGTCCCTCCCTTCTTTTTTTTTTTTTTTTTTTTTTTTTTTTTGGCAAGATAGGAGCTGGATGAGGAACTGTTACTGGTCATGTTAAGGGCACCCTTTTAGCATTGATGAGGCTGTCTTTAAGAGGATTTCAGCTGGTTCAGCTGCAGTTTCAAGTCAAAGCCAACAGTCATGGAAGCACAGGGACAGTCTGTTCCTCCCAGTAGTACCATGGTACCCTTGGCTGTCGATGGGACAGCTGTGCTCCATGCAACAAGCTTTGAGAAACCAAAGACTATTCTAACAATGCAAAAAGGAAAAGGTAATTTAAAAAAGTCAAAGAAGGAAATTATCAGAGCAGTAATGTCACGTGAAGTGTTGTTCCTCCCAAAAGTCACATGGCAAGTTGTTCCACTTTTGCTGCTGAGGCACCAACCTTTGGCATTAGGCCCATGTATTAAAAGCTCAATGCTCAGAGGGAAATACTGCATGGAAGACAACACCAGACTTTCCTTTCTGGGTATGAGCGTAGTGACCCAGAAACAGAGGATCAAACTTGAATGTCCTTAAAATATCTTTTTCTGTGGTGGAAGCATAAACTAAGGTTTTATGCTTGGAAAAAAAATTGAATATCATGGAAAGAAAAAGTTTTGGAACTACTGAAACTGTCTTTATTGAAGGAAAACAAAACTAATTTGGCAGCAAGTTTATGAATGTGCACTAATACATTTGCATGTACTTACTGAGATAAGTGTTTGGCTAAAATATTACTCTTCTCCTTTCATACATTTTCCTGAAATCCTGGCGTTGCTTTTATCTGGAACCTTAAATGCTTGCAGTGGGGGACTTACTCATATTTGACAAACTTTGCATAGACATTAACAGAAGCTAAGACAGTGAGAAGAACATAATGTGGGATGGCTGTTGCTGCAAGGATAGACTTAACAGAAAACTTTTGGACCGTGCAAGTGGCCTTTTTAATTAGTGGTCACTTTGGAAAATTATGAAAAAAAGCCAACATTATGGTTCTGCTCACAATTTTTTAGATTAAAGGAAATGTTTTGGGTTTTTTTTTTTAAGCTTTCTGTATGACCATAAAATAAACATTTAGCTGTGCTTTCTCACATTGCCTTTTTTTTTTTTTTTTAAATTATTATTTGCCTCCTTGACTTTCAAAAGGCAGAATAAATTCAGTTGCTATCTAAATATAAAAAACTATATCCTGAGTTTAACCCTAATTAGCAGACATCTGACCCACCTCTTCATCACTCATGACCAGAACAGAGCCCTCCCAAGTTACAGTGCCCTGACAGGACCAACAAGCATTCCACAACCAGGCCAGAGTTTCCCACAGTGCAGAATCAATGGCTACCAGATACATGACAGTACTGAAAAATCTGCCCCAGGTGTCACAGTCCTACAAAGAACCTAAGCATCTTCTGTTCACCTAAGAGCAGTCACAGATGATTCCAAACATTTACTAGTCAAGAAAAGCTCAAACACTCACTCTTTTAATACAAGAAATCTCAGTTGTCCTGCAAGTAATCACTGATCCACATGCAAAATCTAATCCTTGCAGGCAATTACTCACTAAACTCCTCCATTACTTATCTGCTTTGTCACATACCATCTAAGAAACCATATTTTATGGGTTAATGAACACATAAAAGCTCCTATGGGTTAAAGAAAAACTACTAGCATTAATTCACCTAATTCTTCTGTGTTAGCTTGTATTCCACTGGAAATTAAAAGGTGCTCAAGGATTGCCTTTGAAGGTTTAGTTAATATCCAGTTAGCTTTTGAAAGTGTCCAAGAAGGGAGACACAATAACCACTCTGGGCAGCACAGGTCTGTGGAAGAAGCACCTGAGTTTCAGTCTGTGCCCATTTCCTCTTTTTCTCACACTGGGTGTAGCAGAAAAGAGCCTGGCTCTGTCCTCTCTGCATCCTCCCTTCAGGTTTCTATAGACATTGATAAGATCCCTCCTCATCCTTCTTTTCTCAATGCAGAACAGTCACAGCACTGCCTGCCTTTCCTCATAAAAGAGATACTTCAATCCCTAAAGCATATTAGTAATTGAAGCGATGAAGTGTGCACTCTTTGATTCCACATTATAATTAAAATAGATTCGGAAAAATATTTGTAAAATAAAGACAACCTGATACTTTAGAAAAACTTTTTTTTTTTTTCCTAATATTAATGCAGACTCATCTATACAGACAGTGCCAGGCTCTGAGTTAAGAAATGCAGATTCAGTTTCCCTCTAGCTTATGACAAATCACTGAATATCACTATGCTTCCATTTTTCCACCCACAAAAAAAAAAAGTACTATTTCAATTTGTAAAGTCCTTTGCAATTGTTGGGTGAAAAGTTCTGAAAGCTAAATATTACTGTTAAAATCTATGAGCAACCAATTACTGAAATATTTTTTGTCTCATCATAAAGACACATTTGTCTAACCAGTCTGATTTTGGTGCTACAATTGGGAACATAGAAAGCATTCGATACCAATGAAAATCCTCCTATTAAATTGAGATAGAACTCAACAGTCTCATAGGTACTTTTGGAAACACTTAACAAATGTCACATATATACACATAATGCATGTATATATATGCATTACCAAGCTATTTCTCATTCATTTAATACATTTTAAATTACTAGATAATCTTATTATAACAACACAACTTTTTCTTTATGTTTTACATGAAAAATAAAAATAATATGCTGCAAGAAAGCAAGACTACAGTGGTAGATTAAATCCTTAAAAAAAAAAAGCAAACAGAATATGTCTTCTGCTGTCACACCCATAAGAAGCCTTCCTCTTGAAGCCTGTTTCAAGAAGGCCTCTCTGAGTAGCATTCAGTGATAAAAGCACACAGTGGTTGTTTCAAATCCGCACACTCTCACACTGCTAGAAAGGCTTGCTCTTACACAACAGAATCACTGAACCAGGAATTTAAGAAGCATAATTACCCACACCGTCCCATAAACGTGGGTTCCATCTCATGTAAGGATGAAAATATTTGTTATCTCAATTTAGATTTAGGCTTAACTTTCCTAAAGTCTACGTCCTTGGTGTAATTGGAAAAAAAGATGTCAACATTTTGCTCTTGGTAGGTAAAAAGTCATTTCATCTCGAAGAAGAGGAATGACAAACACTAGCAAACTCTTTTGCTGTTTAAAAACTCCTGTCTGTGCACATTACTCTTTCACAGCAAAAAATAAAAATGAAAAAATAAGAAAAAAATCTCTCTGTTTTGCTCTGTACACAAGGCTTCAACTAATTACAAGAAGAGACAGATGCTGAGTAGCCTTAAGGCTTTCCCTGCCACCACAGTGAGTCTGTGCGCTAGTCAACAAGCAGGTAGTGAGTGAACTCAAATGTTATCTGACAAGGCAGCAGATCCCATCACCTAGGGTTAGAATACAGACAAGCAACTCTGTGTTCGAAAGTAAAGACAGAAAAATTTCAAGCAGATTGTTTCTGACAGAAATCATATCGCAGCCGCACTTTCTGACAAAGTCTACGTGAATGAAACTATACACTTTCTGTTTCCTATCTTCTCCTTTAAGAAACAGGCAGTATTTCAAAGGTACATTGGAGGTGACAGCTCAGTGCACAATGGTTAGCAAGTTCCCATAAGCTTGTTTTCTCTTCGGAGGTATAAAGAAACCTTTAACGGTTATCTATGGAGGAGTGAAAGATCGTCCCACACATTCCAATCATTCTTCGTTTCAGGAGCACCTCAAAGATGTGAAGTGTCAGTTTCATGATACAATACCGTGACATAAAGAAGTTTCTGAAAAGTTGTATCCCTCTAAAAAAAGACATTCCGCAGAATTATTAGGCACTGCTGCAATCACCAGAATCACCCATCCCCTCCAGTGTAAAAGAACCTACTCTCAGATATGCACCAGCTGAATCCAAACAGAGAATTTGGGCATTAGCTTTAAAACCTATGTATTTTTTGTTCCTTGCCCTTTCTCTACAGTATCCAGGAGTTCCAAGTTAAAAAGGAAATAACATACATTTGAGTGTTGCAAATTTCTATGGAGTAACAGAGTTGAACAGCTTGATTTCCACCAAGAAAGGATTGAATTGATCTAGATTGATTTGGCTGTTTCACTCAGAGTAAATGTCAAAACAAGACAGGAGGTATACAGTGTTCAATGGAGCACGTCAGATTTTATGTACATAGGTTCTAGCAGTGCTGTGGATTTTGACCGGCAAACTGGGCATTTGCTCCCAATGGCCCGTGAAAACCCGTAGGGAAGTTTCAGGGCTTCACTGACTAGAATTACAAACACCACTTTTGCAGAAGGCTAACATTTTCCAACCTGAAAAATTAAATGGAGAACATGAAGCACGCTTGCTTACCCTGCAGTATAATTAAGACACTGAAGGTGAATGAGGCATTCATTTCTAAATCTTCCTTTTAGCAGGATGGGCTAAACACACTGATAATTACTGCAGATCAAAGAGGAAGGATTGTAAACAGGATAAGCATATAAAAAAGTATCAAATATTACAGAGTGTGTTCAGCCCAGGTCAAAGCTGTTTTGGACTCCATACATTCATTGTTTCAATTCCTCCTTTGAATGTCTTTACCATTAGTAAAAGGACTACTTGCAACATGTTTCACTTGAAGCTATGCTAGAAAACTAGCAGCATAGAGTGTGGGATATATATTTGAGTATTTCCTTGCAGGAATCTGTCAGTTTTTAGCATTCCATACTGTGTAGCACTAACTGATTTCTGTAAGTATTGGCTTTAGCTTTAATTAAATTTATGCAGCTTAGGATGTGGTACCTTCTACACTGGAACAACACTATAACTTAGATAATAATTAAAATTATTTAAATCATTTTTTACAATAGTCTGATAGACATTTCAAGGGATTAGAGATATTAGACCTGCATTACTAGTAGAAGCCCCAATTATAAAGCTCTACAAGAAATCTGTTTTACTAGTCTTCGTATCATGCAGAGAAATTAATTTTTGCTCAATTGTTTTACTGTTCTAAGCTAAAATATTTTACATAAAATCAAATTCTATGTCAGCAGTGATTTGTCCCAGAAAGTGGTTAGCACACCTGTTTGCGATATTCAAGTTTACCACGCAATAGCTGCTCTGGTCAGCTTCTTCAAAGTTAATCTCTGCCCAGTGATGTAGTAACAGTAGTATCAAACAATTTATGATCAATTTGAAAGCAGTTAAACTTTGGGATCAGACACATATATTACATGTAGATTTGAGTGTCCTGTCTGAGGACATGAAAGACCCACAAAACCACTTCTCTTTGAAAGTAACCAGGAACAGAAAACACCACTTTGTAGAAGTCATACACACTGGTGAGTTATTTCTCAGTTTCTCCTAGCAGACAAACTCTGTAGTTCTTTATTAACAACCACCAAGCAGAACGAAATGTAGAGAATAAGATATTCTCAACAAAAAAACACAAAAGCATTACAGCTTTAGAATTAGGAGAAAATGATCATAAAAAGAAGTCCTAAGAAAATTATCCCTCAGTGAATCCAGAATTCTAACACCTCAAACCTGGCATACAGTTTGATTCATCCAGGCAGACCCTGAACTTGAGAGCACTTAGGCTTTGGACCTTTCAAATTAAATGAATGGTTGGATGAGTTATTCAAATAATAATAATAAGCTCTTTCTATAATCAAATGAGCTGCCTGGTCTCTGTGAAATCATTATATCACGAGCGCCTGAACATCATGAGCTCTTCTTGATTAATGTGATCGGCCAGGAAGCCAATGTTCACAGAAGGATGAAAATTACAACAGAAGTGAAAATTATGAAGAAATTACAAAAGAAAATTAATTCTATAGTCCAATGACTACTCTGAGGTTACTCCAGATGAAAAATCTGCTTCAAACATCAGCTCCTTTTCCACCTTTTCATACTGATCCTTGGAACAAAAATGAAAAGGTCAATACTCCTTACACATAGGGCAAGTTGTTTTAAGAAGCATTTGATGGCTGCACACAGACAAGTCAGATTTCCTGTGTGTTTGTTTCAGGGTCTCTATGAGTTTGGGAACATTTTGTAGAAGCTGAACAGAAGCAACATATATTTGGCAGGAAATCCAGACAAGTGTCCTTTATTAAACATGGCAAAAGCTCAAAGAGCTCGCTTACAAGAGCTAAACTCTCTAACAAAAGCAGGAAGAAGTGTTTCCACCTGATTATTCCTCGCTTTGACTTGAAACAGATGGATTCAGTTCAGAGCTTCCACAAGGACTGGACCTTTGCCTGGTAGCAGTCTGTCAGTGCACTTGGTCTGGCAGGTTTCCTAATGTTTGCTGAACACAGTGCCTATAAACTTTTAATGTTCTTAGTGCCAGAAGAACTAATTACTAGAGGTTTAGCATTAAGATTGTTTTATCAGATCCATTGACTTTATCTTTTAGGTCAAATCAATCAGAACTATAACATGAAAATCAAAATATCTAAGAGGAATCTACGAGAGCCTTCTTTGCATGCAGCCTTCTCTGTTCTCATGCGCAACAGACAAAAGTTCCGAAGCAGAAAGTTCAGAAATTGTACCCTCTATCACCACAGTATGTATCACGTCTGCACAAAATTAAACCTACCAGTTCTAAAGGCTTTTATCAGAGTAATTTTCTTGATCTTTCTCTATTTTGTTGACATGGAAAGCCTAAAAACATAACAGAAAATTTTAAGAATCTGTTTGTCTTAAGTTCTGAAGATTTTATAAAAGATATTCTATATTTTACTTTTCTTAGTTAAAATATCTTATGTCTACTGCAAAATCTATAAGAAAGCACCAGAAGAAATGGTAGATACTTTCTGTTAATAAAGTACTATTCCTTTGTGGAAAAAATCAAATAAGCAAGTAGAAAAAGCAACTCGCAAACATGCAGAAAAACATATCGTATAAGATTTTGGGGCATAACCTAAATATTTCTGGGGGACTCCTCAGAATATGTCATTACTGCATATCATGATGGCTGTAGGAGGGCACTGTGGTCGCCATCTCATGACTCCAGGTGTAGAGGACATTGCACATCAAAGAGAGTTCTACTCAGAAGTTAACATGCCTCAGGCATTTCCAGAAGAAACACATCCTGCTTTTAAAGTTAGAAATACTATATTTAAGAACCTGAGTGGCTGAAAAAAAATGACTGGGGACTTCTTAGGAAACAGACGCTGTTGTCAGTGACTTCAGGATATGCAGTTGTCTAACTCTGGATTGCCTAAGGGCCCAGAAGTTGTGTTCTGACAAGTTATAAAGCAACAAAAGTGGCTAAGTGCAGGCATTCATGACAGTCTAAAATAAAATTGAAAGATCTACTCTATAGGTTGAAGTGTATCTCTGTGCATTAAGATCTTACTTAGGGATGGCATATGCCTCCTTGTGTAAATGATTCATTCAGGGTGTTGTCTCAGCAGATGAAAATATATATAAATCATCTCAAACTGGTGATGAAGCTTTGCAGCAAAGAACTCAGTGGTCAATTCCATGTGTGGTCAGTCTCCCTTTTATTTGTTGTGGGGGAGAATGTCACAAAGAACAGAAGCGAGTCTTTCAGTCCTAATAAAAATAGTTCTACTAGGCAATTATCACACTAGTTATGTATTGATTTTAGTGTATCTAAGGAGAGGAAGCTATATTTTTCACCATTCTCTCTGCTGTCTCCCTGTAGTTGCTAGTTAGTCTACGCAATTCTGGAATTTTTCAAGCATCAGATGTTTACAAGGGCAGGAACTTTGCTTTGGTACATATTTTGTAAAGTGCTATGGATACTTATGGTCCTTTAAAGAATAAACAATGCTAGTATGCTTCATTTAACATATCTAAAAATATTTTTCCCCCAAGAACAGCAACCATAACATTTGTAGCTGGCCAAAAGGTCAATAAAGTGTAACACACGCACACCATGAGGATCATTTCTATCTCACTGTCCATTGTTCTGGTCTTTGGTTCTGCTAAAAGCTCTGTAACATCTCAAACTGGTTATTCCAATAACTAAAGATCAGTACTGGGTACAGTGCTTATAAACCTCCATACGAAACAGTGATCATTTGACATTAAATAAATAAATAAATAAATACATTTTAACCCATAGACCAATAAATTCGATAATATATGTGCATATGAAAGGCAAAAATCTCCTAGAAGTTAGTGCATGTTATGTGTAAAGAACTGCCCACGTACTTTTGACACAGGACATGCCAAACAGCAGTACAGTTAAAATACACTTCCAACATTTTCCTTTACCTCCTTATCAGTGACATTATTTGCTTCTGCTTCGTGTTCTTCTTCAGGGAACTGCCCATTGGCAGACGTTGGCTGTTCTTTTTCAGAATACAGGATTCTCTGAAGAAAGTTTGATCACCATTGACAGTTGCTCTGCTGCTCTCAGAAACACCGTCAGGAAGAGCTGGGGAGCAGACAACTAACAAACACAATTCCATAAATGATGGCCACAAATCCCGCTCCCCCAGAAACACACAAGCAGTTCAGTATTTACCGATATAGCTTTTGTATTTGGGAGACAATGTGCATTTTTAACAATCAGTTTTTCAACTCGGTTAATTGTTTTTAATGCGCACACCTCTCCACAGTTCTGCTTAAAATACATATTTCCTTTGAGAAATTTTCCTGCCATTTTGTGTCTAGTCTGCTATTTAAAATAATGCAGAGCTCCTTGCTCAGAAGAATATTTGAGACAATCAATAATAAAACTAAGCTAATGAATAGCTTCGCATAAAGACTTTTGAATTAGACAGGAAATCATCCATGCTCTCCAAGTGATAGGTAGGATTCAAGGTTACTCCTAAAAGAAGGAAAGCACTGAAAGGTGTGCTGCTTTTGTTTGTTAATTAAACAAGCTCACTGAGAAGTAATACCAAGAGGTATAACCCAAGCTGTCTTCAAAACTGGACATGGATTCTCCATGTCCATTCAAAAAGAAGTAGCAATAAGTATCTACTTCAGATCTCCTGAGGTGCTCTACCCTATACTTTTCAACTAGTTTCAAATGGAATTGCATAGCATTGCAATCTGATCCATAAAGAAGGCAAAACATATGAATCTTAAGCCTCACTGAGCAACAGCATGAGGATGTAGAAAACAGAGAAGTAGAATATATGAGTAATTTCACCAGGTTATTCTAAACACTAAGCACATATACCAATAGAAAGAAGACACAAGGCTCAGCCCTGTAACATGTTCTGTGGATGAGCTGTTATTTAAGCATCCATCTGTGCTGACTTCTTCATTATTTGGAACAAAGTAGAAGTTGGTCATATTGCACCTCTGATTTTTTTAGATCATATTTATTAGCCTGGATAAACTGACATTCTGCATTTACCTAGACTATATGGATAAAACTATTGAATTACTATCCAGGAAAATTGTGGGGATACCCAGCTAGATCTCTGCCCTATATGCTAAGAATTTCTTGTTCTCTGTTGTTTATATTGCACAATTACCTCACATTTGCTATATATTAGATCAATGCATTTGCATGTGATGTAAGTTATTTCAATTTTTTCGCATCCTAAAAGGATGTGATCCTATAAGTACTAGATGAAAAACTATTTTCACAGGAATTTCCAAGACGAGCAGTTCAGGGCTCTTGGGTAGTTTCATAATGAATTAAATCTTGTTTTTGTTCTTAAGCATGATTTTGGGCCGCAATAAAAACTGTATCTCTATAATAGCAGGTTTTCAACAGAATGCTTCATTTGTTTTCTTCTCTTTCTCTCATCAACTGCAATTTTTTTTCTCTCATTTCTTTCTTTTTTTTTTTTTTTTTTTTTTTTTTTTTTTTTTTTTTTTTTTTTTTTTTTTTTTTTTTGTCTCCAGCTGCTAATATTATTACTTGCTTAATTTTTCCTTTTCTCTTTCCATCTTCCCTCCCTCCAGGTGTCTCAATACTAGTTTTCAACTTCTCCATTTTGTGGTAGATTTGTCAAGCAGTATCTGTTTCCATCACATCAGTAGGTTTTGCCCATTTATTGTTATTCTACATTAAGTTAATCTTATCAGATCATTGTCATTACACTTAGAATGATTTTCCTTTTTTTTTCTTCTTCATAAATATACATAAGATTAATGTGAGGCTGAATACAGCCACACTTTACAGTGTAATTCTGACTTTCTGGGTAAAATCTCAAGAAGATTTGCCATCAGCTCAATATGCAACTAGAATTATCAATTTTCTCATTTTGAGCCTCCTTCTGGGGCTCCAAAATTTGTAGTAAATAATTTTTTGACTGCACTTGCAGCTAATTTGCAGATTAGAGACCATGGTAATGTTAAGTATCACAAGCAGAACACATAATGAACTGCACAAGGTATAGGGCAATAAAGCTGCTTTCTGTGAGAACCCGTTCATCCTGCAAAGATCCATGTAGGAGGCAATTCTTCAACTTCAGTTTATGACTACTTCTGTAAACTTCCTATAGTCCCGTAGGTAACTCCACAATAAAGTTCTCTCAGATGGGTTGATTTTCCAACATGCTTCCATTGTGTTGTGCCACTTTATCACGATAATAGAGTCCTTAAAAAGACAGTGGGACATAACATCAGCGATTCAAATATCTTTTTGTTAGTGGAGTACTGGAGCATCAGTGAGAATCAGTGTGTTTCTCTTCTCTCAAGCTGGATTCCTTTGCATTTCAAATGTTAATGCCATGTGGAGTAATCTGCTGATAACCACACCTTTCTGCACTTGGTTTCAGTTAATATTTCATGCCTGCTTGGAGTGTTTTTTTAAAAATCACTATTCTAGAAAGAGCCACAGTGATATTCTCCATCAATCTCTTCATACAGTAAATGCTTAAAAGAAAAAATCTCTCTACAGATAAAGAATGTTTCTGAATCAATGAGAACAGGGGTTTCCAAAGAAAAATGCAACCAAAACAGCCAACAAAAGTACCATGTCAGTTTCTGAGAAAAATACACTCGCAAATCCATTTTGTCAGCATAATATAAACTACACCAAGACACTCCCCAATTGTAATTGATCACTGCTTCTTTCTGGGTCAAGTGCTTTTGTTGACAGTGGATTATTGTGTTGGGCTGCTTTTATACTTGTTGACAAAAATAAAGAGAATATGCCCAACAGCTTAATTTTTGGAAAAAACGTTTAAAGTTCAAAGAAACAGTCTAACTAAGAAGTCTTAACTCAGGGATTCCATTACAGTATGGATATTTTTTAGATAATTTAAAGTTGATTAAAGTCAATAAAACTTCACCAGTGCAGATATTTCAGGCTCATATGTTGTGTTTTGCCTTACTACTGAGCTTTCAGCAGCATAAGCATTTATCACCATAATTGAAAGAAAGAAAAGAAAAAGAAACAAAAAAGCTGCTGTTACACTTCCTTACTTTGATTTCTGTAGTGACTGTATTTTGTAATCAGAGTCATAGGCTGCCATGGGGCTTTCTGATTCAGGCTGCACAGTGATGGAAAATGAGCAGTTCAAGCCTGCCATTATCCTACAGGAGATTTAGATCAAAATATGATTCGGTCCTCACAATATGCAATTCTCATTTTTTCCTCCTCTGCAATCCTTTATTGGAGATGGGATATCCTACACCAAAAGGAAAATGTGTAATGATAACATATTTATGAAGCTTAAGTGGCTCAATTATTTTCATCCCAATACTTTCATGAGAGGAAAAAGTATGAAACTCTATGAAATGATACAACTCCCAGGAATTATTACAATGCTTGCACATTACTACTAATTCTACCCTATTAGATGATACTCCATCTTTTCATAATGAAGATTAAATGCAGCAGAAACTATATAATGGCAGAACTGCTGTAGATCAAATTGAGTCTACCATAAGAAAAGCGATCGCTGATCCCAAGACGTTATGGAATAGTAAACTTAAGAAATTGCGCCGCTTTTCAAGTTTATGTGACTATGATTATTTAATTTTCCTTTGTGCATGCTCAAGTATAGCTGTTATGTGACTACACATGAGAGAACCTGAAATTAATTTGTCTGTATAAGATCAGTGACTGTACAAATTCTTATGAAAACTAACATGCCACGACAATAGTAATTTTGATAAAATTACAGCAAGAACTGCAATTCTCTGCCATCTGGCTGTCTCATCATAACTACTTTGATGTGCTTTTTATTACTTATTTACTTACTTCAACTACTTTACCAGTTGTTTCGGAGCTTAGAAATGTTAACTGCAGAACAATAGCTAAGAAACAGCATCTCCAGAGCTTAACATTACTTCCTTACAAAAGTTTAAAATCTGCAATCATTTTTAAATTGAAGCCCTAAAAGTAATACATCTACTCTATAGAAAGCAATTTCCTTTTTTAAAATGCTGATTAGTTTCTTCAAAAGTCTGAATGAACTGCCATTCCCCTCTCATTTTTTCCATATGAAACCTTTTGATTAAGTCTGGAATTAAGTTATATCTACTTAATATATGGGCACAATTAAAAGACTAACAGAGTAGTATATCTAACCACATTTGTATAAATAAGAAACTCATTTACTTGAGGTCAGGGTATCAGTACTGTGCATTTCTAATTCAATCATATTTATTCTGAAGCAAATAATCTCTTTGGTAACTTCTTATGAATATTAACTAGCCACCATAATTTAATTTCTTTATAAGGGGGTGGAAAATGGTGGAGTTCAGGCACAGCCTGTAACTTACCACAGCAAATTTATGTGTCTGATAAAGGTCCTGATCCAAGAGCATACAAAACTTTATGTTGTAATTTCATACAATTGTGTTTCAGTTTCAAAATTCCAAAATAGACAACAGTACGTTCAATTCTCAGAGTATCACTTCTGTTTCCCAGATCTCAATACGTTCAACACCCATTAGAAAACTCTGGTTCATAATAGATCATACAGTTCAAAATGTGTGCATAGAGTATCATGTAATAACAACAATTTAGCAAATGTGAGTTTTATAGAAAAGTTATATTTTGGAAACCTTAGGCTAAAAATAAAATTAGAGATGAAAAGCACCCTACTACTGACTATTCCTTGATTGTACTATTTAAGACCAAAGATACTATACTGATAGATGCTATTTGAGAAATGACACTTAAGTATGTAGCACAGATGTAAGTGGATAAATAGATTCAGTGCAGTTTCCAGCGATGACTTGTATGACAAGACTTGCAACCAGACCCGGTGCTACTGCAATTCTTGCTGCCCCAAGCAATATGTGAGGTACATTATCCAGGTTTCACACAAGTCAAAGGCAAACTAACCTGCATTGACTTTGGTCTGGTTAGGATTTCACAACCCCATGAAGCTCACTTCTACTTTGAAGAGGTGGTCAGATCCTCACCTGCTGTAAACTACCAGTTTGTTGAAGTAGTTGAGTTTAAAGAAATGGAAAGAATTTATACCAGGTTGGAAGCTGAATCTGTACCTCTAGATCATGGCTAAGCCCTGCAGCAGTGGAAATTCCACTTATGATGCAGCATAAGTACTGCAAAGCAGGAGGCCTGCAATGCTGTCAAATTCACCTTCCATGAGCTCTAAATTCTCAGTGAATTAAATTAATAATAATAATAATATAAAAAAAGAGACAGTGCTGCCATCAGAAACTCCTTGCAGATGGCATAAAATAACTTAACTATAATTCACTGGGAGCTAATTTCAGTCATTGCTAATACATGCTGGGTAGAAAATTAGTGTCAAACAACAAAATGGCACAATTTTTTAAAAGCATTTGGATTCAAGTTTCAAATACTCTCAATTAAACAGTATTCAAGTTTCCAGATTCAAACCTCAGCCACAGAATTACCTATTGCCAGCTACTCCTTTAGGTTTTAAGGAAAAAAATAAATAAAAATGGATGCCAGCAATAGTTAGGTTGCAGTAATTAAAATAGTGAAACCTATGGCTACGTAACACAGCTGTAAATTTATACTGGACAGATAAAGGATTTTGCAAAATATTTACCTGAGGCATGCATCTATTTTTCCTCTGAAAAATGGAATATCTCAGCACATCAGTTTTCCTTTTGTTAGGTATTACATTCCTCATTAGCTTCGTTAACAGGGTCCTCATATTAGTAGAGGCACAGCTCCAAGATCTGCAAGGGCAGGCCATGCAACCAGAAACTGCACAGACAGAAAGTGTAATCCAGATTTCTTTCTTCTGTCTATTAAGAAAAAAAAAACAACACAGAAAACAATCAGTTTGGGTTTTACTGCTTAAAATCCGTAGGCACTTTTCAAGCAAGTAAATTCCATAAAACTGAATAAGAATATTAAACATATGAAAAAAAATATCTTTTATGTTCTTGCATAAGTAGGATGCATTCTCCTTTGTTTTGCATTTACACAAAAGGCAAATCTTGACCTGTGTTTACAAACATCAACAAACACATAGAAAACATCTACTGAAAAATACTAAATGCAGAATCCAATTAAAGGAACTAATTATAGTGTCATTTGTAACTTTCAAAGACCCTTTGAAAAAAAGATCTTCTACATGTATCTTTAATAGTAGTACTGTTATTCCTTACTGAAAAATGGAATTCTCAACTCCCTAGCTGTAGGGAAATATAACTGGGGGCTTTTTATTTTCCTACAGGCAAAATGCAGAAGATTAAACGCTCATTAGATAGGAAATCTAAAGTGTTCCGATTATTCAATTATTTGTAGAGGTGGTTTTGTTTTGTTTTGTTTTGTTTTTTTTCTTATGAAAATAATAATTATAGGACAAAAACCTCCAAAAAATTATCATGGGACAGAACTATGACTTAGGAGATAGTGCCAGTAGCCATCAGGGTTTAAAGTGTGCAGAATTTCCTGGTCATTTACTCATTGCAAGATTTGAAAATCAGTTTATTCATGGGAGAAAAATGAGCTGTTGCTATCAGTCCTTGATCATAAAACGCACATAACTTTAAACTCAGTGCAACATTAAAATGAGATAAACGTGCATCTAATCAGCTCTGCCCTTAGTAGCAGATATCACTTTGGTAATCAGAAGCACACTGTGGAAAGTTAAAAAAAAATAAAAAAATCATGGGAAGATGATATTCTCAGTTAAAATACAAGAAAAAGACCCCCAAGATTTGCAAAATACACAGAACGACTATAACCACAGGTGGCTGCTTTTCCCGACCTAAAACAACTCCCTCAAACGATAACTGTGATGCATGCTGAACACGAAGGGCACTTTTTCTTTTGAACTCGAGCATTCTTCAGAAATCCTGAGGTCTGAATAAATGGCCACATCCCCAGTAACCCTTCAAATGCAAAGGAAAGCACACACTGAAAAAATACATTGAGGGTGCGTTAAATGAGTACCTCTTACTACCGAAATCCCAGACCATTTTTCTTTACTCTTCTATGTCAGGAATTTTATTCACAGTGTTTCCACTTCAGAGGAACTTGACAAAATGAAGCACCCTTCCTGAACACGTCAGTAATTTTCATAAAACGTACAGTCAAACTGGTAAAGACAAAATCATCTAAATTCTCCAATTTTTACTTCAATTTGAAATATAATAATGTGAAATACAGTCATTGTGGGTTTCTTAAAATAAGAAACATTTTACAGGTACTAAAACCAATAAGTAACGTGTGTGAATCTTTTTTTTTTTCCCTGGCAATTTTGAACTGCTTGTCTTTCATGGGATTTCTTATGGCTATTTACATTTTCACTCAGTGAAAATCAATTACCTTCCTGCAATAAGCCTCATTTGCTACCTTTGAGTATAATAGAAACACCATTAGGATGATGACATTACCCAAAAGAAGGGCACCACACAGTTGGTAGACATAAATTAAGGACCCTTTCACATATGCATTAGAAATACTGCTGTGACTGGAATATGCATAAAATCTGTATCTATTAGAGCTATTAGCGTGTGCTGGTGATGATTTTGAAGGAGGAGGGGGAGATTGTGATCTACTACTTTGACAAAATTATGTATTTCCTTTTTTTCTCAGTATGTGCCACTGATGCAATAAGCATAGGCCCCCAGCTGAGCTGCATTTGGAAATGCCACTGAGCATGGTATACGCGCTTCACTTCCCTTTGCTGAAGCAAGACACTGTCAGGAATAGAGTGCATGTGTGCCGCCAAGCCCGCTCCTCCTTCATCACCCTGACCTCCACCGTTCTGCGGATGTATGCCTGGGTGAAGACACCACTCATGTGGAAAACAGCTCCTGCAGATCAATTCATAGGATTTAGGGACATTTAACTTCCATCAAGACCACATCATCTTATTGATATTTGAAGACTAACTTATTACTGAACATTAATGGGACTAGCATAAAGGGCTGCATGTTTACTGGGGGTAGGGGGGGAGAAACTAATTTAGAGATTCCTCCCTTGGAGACTGTTAAGCAGAGGAAACTACTTCTAAATGCCGTTATTTTTTACCTGGGTTCTTATGGGCTTAAGTAAAACAAAATTATAACACAGTATGATTATGTGTTTATGCATTAAAAGTGTAAAATGCTGTTCCCTGCTTCCTACTCCCATATTCATTTGACATACCAATGAGCCCATTATGAAAAAGGGAAATATTGGGACACTGTCTCTCTCCTAAAAGGATTACTAATCATATCTGTCACGTATTAGTTAACAGAAAAGCTCTAGTTACCTTCTCTTGTGGATGCATCATTTCAACTATTTCATCTCTATAAATACTTACAGAAAAGGCAGCCTTTGTGCTAATTCACAGAAATTTGAAAAATCTCAGTCCTGCAGCAGACATTCTACTGATGGTGCCATGAAGACAGAGTCACATTCATAAAACAGCCAGCAATAACGTAAGAAAATCTGCTTAATTAACAGGCAGAAATATTAAATATGTAAAGTGCTGATCATAAAATAACCTTGGGTTCCTCTGATTTCTCTTTCTGTAAGTATGAAAACGGAGGTACATGGACAAAGGCAAAAAAAGGGTAGAAAAAACAGGTCTAGGAGTTACTCCCCACTATTAGAAGTTCCCCATAGTTTGAGTATCCTTCTATACTGCCTTCCTATACAAATCACTTTTCTTGTAGAGTGCTTGATACCGAGCAAACAGGCATAATCAAGCAAGGCAAATGTGTGCATCTATAAAACTCCACTAAAATCAAACATTAACGCCGTTCAATTAACCAGGTGTGTAAAAGTTTCATTACATTTGAAAAAGGGCTGAGAATTTTGCAAGTTAGAGTCCATAAATAGTAGTAGGGTCAGTATAATTTTCAGGTGTGAGATTTCCTTTATTTTTTTCCCCCTTGAGATAAACAAAAAGCTTTTTGACAAATCAAACTATTTAGAGAATGATTTCTAAACTGACATCTAATCCTGAATTATTATTGTAATCTCAGTATCCAAAACCATTGTGAAACAAAATGAAAATAGCAGTGTTTGATAGGTAATTTTCCTTCTAATCTACTTATTCCATTTTCTCTTATGCATGAAGACAATGTTCATAACTTCTGGTAAAACATTATTTCAACATAAGCTTGAAAGTCCAATAAGTTGTTACTGAGCACTTAGGGAAAATGCAGAGAGGAACAAATCTCATCTATATTCTTAGAAAAATGCATATGCACAATTAATACAAAGCAAATCTAGAGTGCATGTTATGCATTTTACATTAAAAATTATTGGTGACAGAATGCTTATTTCTCTGCAGGCACTGACATTGCTACCATGTACAATAGGAAATATGCAGAGAGCATGTGGCTTCAAAGCATTTAGACGCTATACATTTCATAAGGATAAAGGTCATAACAGCTGAGCAAACCATTTCCATCAACATTTTAAATAAGATTATACGATACGCAGAATTTTCATTTGAACTAACAGGACAGAATTAGTGCAAAGTATTTCAGCATTCCAGAAAACTGTCTGTCTGAATCACAGTCTTTTCATCCAGACAGGTACAGCAACCATTTATATACAAAATAAACAAACCAGACAATTCAATGGTAGATTTATCATTATTATTATTGTCTCAGAACCTATGTGAAAAAAACAAACCTGTTCCATTTTAAGCATACATACAAGTGTTGCATCCATTCAAACCCTAGACTGTTTTATTTTGTTGGTTTTTTTGTTTTGTTTTTTTGCTTTTTTTGAGCATATCTGTACAGGGCTGTAAAAAGTAAATGAGCTAAATGTAAGAGGAATGTCTTTTCAGAACTAAACTTAAGAAACTGATAACAAATCAGAATAAATTCTGCTATCCATAGAGAGCACACTTATCTAGATACAATGCCAGTAAGCACTAAATTGATTTTCTTCTTCAGATGACTATTCTACTTAATCCTTATCATACAGACATGCAAAAATAGAAATGCTGTTGTGTATGTCAACAGTTTTTCTTTGTTTTGGGTTTGTTTGTGTGTTTTGCAGCTAATTATTATCAAATCTTAGTTAAGTAGTTGATAACTGCCTTTATTAACTGACTGATAGAACCCAATCTTGAAATTATATAACCTAGCAAGGAATCAGTTTTTGTCTCTTGAAACATAAAAGATGCCTTCATTTTCCTGTTTCTTTTATTCCAACCTTCCACCTCCCTAAAGTGATGGAATTAGAGGGATGAGTAAAAATTATTTGAGACTGAGAAACATGTAGTCTTAAAATAATAAAAATAATAAAACAGTTATCGATAAAAGTATTTCAAAGCCCAACATCATATACTTAATACCAAAATCAAGGAAAACTAAAGGTAATACCTTAGAAATCTGATCTTTGCTATGGGTTTGGAAGAAGAGAGTATGTGATGTTACATTAACAAAAAACAGTGGGGAGTATCCAGTATTATGAGCTTGCTCACAATTGCTTAATGCTGAAAGCAAGACAGAAAACTAAAAACAAGAGTGCTTCATCCTTCTTCACTCATAGCCAACTTTCCATTTCAACCAAGACCTATGCCCAGGTCCTTAAAATCAGACAACAATCAGCAACTCTGTTTTACGTGACTGATTTTCAACTTACTAATTTTGTAGTAAGACAAATTCCTTCCAGGCAATTCAAAGACACCCACAATAAATTTGGTGCCAGAGCATCTAGATTTCAGACAAACATTTCAGCAGTTCCTTCGAGAGTCATTTAAATGGGAAGGTGCACTTCCTAACCCTAACTAGCATTATAATGCCTCTCTATACAGGGATCCATCATAGTCTTGGTTTGACTGAATGATGCAAAGATGCTTCTGCAGTTTTTACCTCTCTATCATCCCTGTTGGACCAAATCTTCACACCCAAAAGAAAACAAAACACACAGACATAGGTCTCTCATCGTCTGTGGAATATTAATCATCCTGTTCTCTACAGCTCTTGTATTAACTCCCAAGGCTGACTAACAGTAGGACTGTAGGGAATAGCTTCAAACTGTGACAAAGGAAGTCCAGAGTAGATATTAGGAAGAATTTCTTCTCAGAAAGCATAGTGAGTCATAGAACAGGTGGTAAAAACACCATTCCTGGAGGTGTTTGAAGAAAGGGTAGATGTAGCACTTCAGGGATTAAACCATGGTTTAGTGGGCAATATTGTTGGTAGGTGGACAGTCAGACTGCATGATCTATTCAAACTTTAATATTTCCACGATTCCAGCTGCCTGTTGAAGAATAAGGTACTGCAATAGCAGAAGGCCCTATGAAAACTACATCTGAACAGCAGATCAGTGTCAAAACAGCAGACCATATTTTAGGCATTATTAGAAAAGATGCATAGAACAAGAATGAAAATTATCTTATGCCACAGCATGCTGTGAGAATACAAGCAGTTCTGATTCTTGCCTCATAAAAAAGGATACAAAACAAAACTAGCAAACATGTGAAGAGCTGCAACTACTATGATCACAGGTTTCTATGCAAGAAACAATAGAGCAGAATACGATTCTTCAGCTTGAAGAGAAGAGACAGGGAATATGATAGAAACCCATTAGATAAACATTGAGAAGTGACTGAGAAATGAGTGTTGGAATGCACACTGATTAATTTTAAACCCACAGATTAATTTGATATGATTTTGAGATAGGAAAGCATTACACTTGTTGAACAAATTCATGGAGAAAAACTTAACTTTTTCTTGTAAAAATCCACGCTACCTTAGTTATGCTGACAAACCCTTTTAATAGTTTCATTCAGTTTGAAGGAGATTGAAAGATACACGTTCCAACATGCAATACTGTAATATTATTTTGGATGATTTCTACTATTGCTGTCTGTGGCTCCATTATGTATGCCACAAGGATTTTTTAAAATTATTTTTAATGGATTGGAATAATCATAATTGTCACCATGAAGAAACACTCTTCAGGAAAAAAAAACAACAACAACAAAAAACAATCAAATGAAAACACATTATTTTCACTTTCCTCAAAACATATGTATACACAGAAGTTCAAGAGACTGTCATGGTATGGTTATCTCACTTTGCGGGTACTAATAGGATGATAGTATTTGTTCCTGGGTCACTGAACAAGCTAAAGCTGCCTAATGTTAAGCTCAAGCTTCAAGTGAAAATGTTAAAAGAGTGTTCTCTTTTATTTTTTAAGTGGAAAATATACAAAAATGCTTAGTTTTGACAGGTTCCACACAGTTTCATATTTGCTTTCCCTGCTTTTTGTTCCAGCGTAGCTGTGCTAGTAATATTCATGCCTTCAGGCCAGAAGTTCAGGGGTTGAAGGACAACAGAAAAACTTAGGCTCTAATTCAGTGATGACACAGAGGCACAGTGCTTGTAGGGGAAGAGAAACCATACTGTCAAAGGTGTCTTCTTTGGATGAAACACTGAACAGAGGTCCCTACTGGCAAAGTCAAATGAAAAAGGAATAAAAATTCATTTTAAAATATCTTCTCTAGACATCAGAAGGAAAATAAAAGTTCTGACACTGTTATTTAGCTAATAAAAGCTGTTCGTGCATCTGTGGTAGGGACTCATGAAAAAACACATTAACACTTTCAAGCATCATTACCATTTCATTCCAGAGTGCCTTATAATATGAAATTTATCTTACTATGTCATGTGCCTTTTTAAACAAAAGTAATGTTTTGTAATTTTGAGTAAAAGATATTTAACTTTCACTTTTTGGAAGCAGATTGGGAGGGAATCTTGGTTGTCACATTTTATAAATATACTGTTCATGTTGTCAGTGAGTTATTCATGAACAAGTTCGTCATAAACATAGTTTACTATGCAGAGAGATTATATCTAATAACAAAAGAAATTAACGAACAACAAGCTGAGGAAATTCCCTAAACTGTTATCTGAAACGCACTGATCAGCATGATTTTGAAGTCCACATTAAGCTAAGAGTAAAAAAAAAGGATGGGATTCATAAAGGGAAAACACCAGTAATCATTCTTGCTAATATTTTTGGGAAAGGACATCCAGTAAAAGAAGAAACAGTACATGATATGTTCGAAATGTCTCACTGACAGACTATAATGAGAAACGCTGCTGGTTTGTTCACCCCCACCTAAAAGTGCTTCAAAGTCATAAATAGAAGATACGACCTGTAAAACGCACACATCTTCATATGTCTCTGAACACCCTGAAAGCGAGTAGATCAGATTGAGAAAGCTGTTTTAGAAGATTATAATTTTCATTTACAGCACCTTGCTTGCTTATGAAGATCTAATAGTCTGCAGATGCGCACTTACTTTGTGGAGACTTGCAAAATAAAGTCCTCATGAATTGTCTTCACCACACCACAAAGGAAACCAGCAGCTCTAGGACAAGATCCTCCAGGATTCTAAGCAATGCCAGTGAGGTTCTGATCAAGCCATACAGTCTATTAGTTTACAGATTTGGCACTTTCTTACAAGCACACTCACCCTTGCATGCAGAAGAAGAAGAAACACATACATTCTTATAATAATTACATTGACAATAACTTAATAAGCTTATAAAAATTACATTAATTTGTAATTAAAACACCTCACTACAAATTGGTTTTGTCCTTTTGTATCATGCTTTCAAACCTTTGTATTACTAGAAATATCCCACAGGGACTTCTAAATATTATTTCACGTTCTAACAGTCAAAAACGCATCTGAAAGCACAACTTAACCTTTCTCCTTTATAAACAGCTGTAAGGATGTGGGTCAGCAAATGAAGAATTTTGAAAACCCTGAAGAAACTCTCTGAAAATCTAAGATACTATTGTATGGAAGTAAAAGAAACAACTTTATTCTCGGTTTCATTCTACATAGCGCAGGAAAACTTCAAGAGATCTGAAAAACAAAACTATATGAAAAATTCACCCACTGATTTTATAATGTGAGTGCTTTTGCTCAGAAAAACAGCACAAGTAATACTATGACTCAGTATTTGGTCACTGACAGACAACTGTGAGCTACTTAGAGCTCTCTATTCACCATATTAAGAACAGTCATATCTGGGATCTTTAAGGTCACATCCACGATACAGAGTTCTGTCAGCACTGCCATTGACTCAAATACAAGAAAGACAGGATGTGTGATAAACACGACATCACTGAAATTAGAGCAGAAAATACACTTTTGCAGTTGTAAATTTTATTGAGGAGAGAGGAGAAAATAGAATCAAGTCCTATAATGTTGACACAAAGCTTGATTTAATTGATATAAATATTTGCTCTAGGAGTACTACCCTGGTTTGGAGCAACATTCACATGAAGTAATACTGCTAGAAAACAAAAACCTGTAATGAAAACCTTTCAGATTGACTGAAAGCTATTTCCTTTTACAGTAAAGATGTAATTAATCAAGATGTATTAAAATAGCTAATATCACTAAAAATCCCTGCCGCTACACAGAAAGAGCAAGCAAAAGCAGACTTGAGTGTAAGAGTCAGAAGAACAGTCACTGCCTGAATATGGATATCAGCTAAAAAGCTGATGTAATACAACTGTTTGCTAGTGCTGCTAGACAGTTTGCCTTTCACTTTGCATACAATGTAAATATTCAAGACACTATGTTGACTCTATCAAAAGCTAAAAGCTGTACATAAAAATATCAATACTGAATATAGAAATTTGGTTCACACATTTTCCAAGCATGTAGGACAACCTTAGTATAAGACTCAGAAAAAGCCATTGCTGTTAAGGCTCTTAAGTGACAGAATCACCTCTCCCATGGGCTTACAACATAAAGCAGTATAAAAAGATACGTATAAAGAAATAACATGATTTTGAACACATAAAATAAAAGGCTTTAGTATTTCTCCTGGTACATGCTAGTGTATTAAAATGTAAGACAATGTAATGTGAGAAATTAACAAAAATAGCTTTCTGATTTGCGTAGCCTAGCAAAGGAACAACATGCAACTAAACTAAACTATTGTATCA
Organism: Coturnix japonica; assembly: GCF_054131305.1. Taxonomy (NCBI): domain Eukaryota; kingdom Metazoa; phylum Chordata; class Aves; order Galliformes; family Phasianidae; genus Coturnix; species Coturnix japonica. Next base: position 6,353,367 of record NC_140667.1, on the reverse strand, counting down.
ACTGGCATAAAGTCCTATCAAATTTATGGGAAAGGTGCAAAAGTAGTAGTATAGAGGGACTGATGGGAGTAAACTGAGATGATTATATTTTTTGGCTCAGTATCAGGAAAAAACATTCCTAACAGGGAAGAATATTATACTGTTAAAAAGACACACTCAAGGGAAGTGACAGAAGTTTCGCTGCTTGGGGCCTAATGTGACCTACTACATCTTTCTGATCTCTAATTTCTGCCATTTCATGAATATGAATGACAGAAGAGGCCATGTATAGCGAGGAGGGAAATCTCAGTCCCATGGGCTTTTCTTCTCTGCAAGCCTACTTGGGCCTTGCCACTTACAACCACTTGATCATCTACAGATGGCTGGAGGAGCAGGGGGCAACACACCATTACAAATTAATCTCTATTAGCATTGCAGAAGCCTGGAGTTGCACTCTGATAGCAAGCCTTATTTGTCATTTAAAAAACTATGTGAAAAGAAGTTCATCCCAATTCCTCAGGTACCATTTCACTGTGATTATAAAGAAACAGGGATTATCCAACTATTTTTCAACTCATATCAATTACTTTGCCTTGTATTTGGAACTTCTTATCTTTGTTAATAAAATTATATTACGGTTATATGAGATATGATTATTTGAGAATGAAAACTAAGAAACACTTCTTCACACCTGCATATCACCTTACCCAGAAATAAACTCACATCCAAAACTATCTGTGACGGGCAAAGCTCAAGAGAGTTTGTCCACTGCTCCCAAATTACTCCGCTATTTAGTTCTTTTAAATGCTGTGTGTTCCATCTTTCTTCAAAACTAAACCTCACCTGCTGTTATTTTCAATGCCCTCCCTGTATCTTTAGAACCGAACAGATCATTTGGAAGGGACCTTCAAATATGACCTAGACCAAGTGACTCAGCACTTAATCAAAACCTAAAGCATGTTATTAAAGCTATTATATAAATCAAATGCCTCAGGGTTTGTTTTGAAACAGCAAGGTTAATTTAAATGAAGCTTTAAATAACTAAAAAACTTGCTATTTTTGCATCTCAAATCCAAGAAATTGGTGAGGAAAGAAAATCACTATGTGCTAAGAGGCAGTAAGTCACCTATGGAAGATAAGACAACAGGTACACTTTATGAGCTTATTTTCATACCATATTCACCAGTGAAAAAATAGTTTTTTGTTTCAGTTTTGACAGATTGGCAAGGATTTCAAGAATTACTGAGTTTATACTTAGCACGTTGGTTGTCTAGAATCACTTTATAACCCTTCTACTCCTTTTTCAATTTGTTAAGCAGCTGAAAAGTTATGACGTTTGCTAACCAACTATTTTGTCAGTGACTCAGTTCCTGAGGTGGCCTTGTTCATTAACAGAAGAACTGCATTCAGTCATACTTCAAATTCATTACCTACTTAGTAGATAAATGCCCACACTAAGAAATCATATTAAAATAAACTTTTTGTTTCTGATATATCTATCGAACTGGCAACTGAAATACTGAAAAGCTCTAAAGAAGAAGAAAATTGGCTTTCAAATGAAACTGTCAAAATGTGCATTTGCTATCCATCTATCCATTCCTTGCTGAAATGAAAGTTTTTAATACATACCACAGCTTTAATGGAACTCCTCACTTTTCAATTGCAACAAAAACAGCACTATCAAATCCAATGTAAAACCTAAGAAGACAGTTCCTAATGAGCACCCATATGCGTTCAAACTGGGCTGCACTCCAAACACAGACACTGTTCCTCTTCCGGATCAACCACTATACTTCATACTTACTACAATAAATATTTTTCTGAAGTCATTTGACTTCATCAGAAAGAGAAAACCTGAACATCTACAACTAAGTAATTAAGACCGTACTACCCAAAAGGAGTCTTACAAAGACACCACACACTAATGAGGTAAATTAATTATCTTCATCTTAGAAAAGAAGACAAACCCAGTAGGGACATACTAATTTTTAACTCCTTCTCATTAAATCCTTCTAGAGGAAAAACACCCCTAGAGAACTGGTGAATCTGAAACACGTTTCTTCAGTCAAAGATCCCAAATCTATATGTCTCTAATGAAGTAAGTGTAGGGTCCTGTGATCCACAGGTATTAAAGTGGGAACTAAACCATCTGTTTAGAAAAGCCTCACTGCTATTACTTGCTAAATAGAACCAGGTATATTACCTCTTCTCTATGCTAGCACCCTTTGTTTTTGCTTTATACATATAATGAGATTGCTGTCTACTCAGCAAACAGGGAACCTTTCTTTCTGCATCCTGAGGACAGTGGGATCTCACAATTAGAATAGCAGTCCCAACACTCAAGAAGACACTTCTACTTGCACTTTTACTTACTTCACCATTACATAAAGGGGAAAGCATGGATTCAGAAGTTATCTACACACCATGAACAGTGCAGCATCTCCACATATCCTACTTACCACAGAATCTTTGCACCACGTTTAAATAACCAAGGACAGTGGATCACACAAGTGAGGTGGACAAAAAGGAGAAAAGGGACCCACTGTTTCATACATCCAACAGTGAATAATCACCACAAAACTAGGCAAGCTGTACAAAGATGTGGTGGAATCTCCTTTTATAGATACATTCAAAATTCCAGCTGGACACTTTCCTGTGTAACCTCTTGTAGGGAATCTAGTTTAGCAGGGAGTTGGACTAGGTGATCTTCAGAAACCCTTCCCAACCCCTTCAATTCTGCAGTTCTGTGATCTGCGCTCTAGACTGTGCCACTTGCATAGTATTTATTTCCTTTACATGTGCTCATTAATTACTGTACATCCTGAACTTAAAATAGGAAACAACTCAAGAACATGAGCAGAACTCTATAAAAATGAAAAATCAAATCAAAATACCCCAAAACCTACAGCAAAAAATCAATCAGCACAATGAATGAGGTTCTGTGTGCTGTACTTCCAGTTACAGTCAGTGAGGTCTTCATATTCAGCTCCAGCAAAGCACTTCATAATAACATATTTGTAACAAAAATATGTTCTATAAACCATACATAAAACATTTACACTTTAAAATAGAAAGCTTTACAGTATGAGTCATTGTGTTAGTCATCCATTTCTCATAAGTCATGATTCTATGTTGTCCTTAACTCTCATCTTTCTCAAATCAGCTGCTAAGGACTATTAGAACAGGCATCCCTGTGTTTAACAGCCTCCTAGCTGAAAATGCTAATTATACCACAAGCAGAGATATCCAAGAATTAGTACTGCTGTACCAGAAGAGGATATTTCACTCAGTCCAGAAAAGGAATCAATTGTTTCCTAGAATACTAAATAAATATGCTTTTTGTTTTTGCAATATATCAGTCATGAAAATATGCCAATTTTTATTGTACACTGTAGGAAGAATTATATTTGGACTGTATAAAACATTACCTGCTTGATAACTTGATAATTCACTCAAAATAAATAAGGTGACAAGATATTAAGAAAGAAGGATACCACCAGACATTAAACACTGTTGAAAGTTATGCAAGTAATATAAAATGATTATAAATATATTTGCATATTATATTACAATAATAAAGATAATACAGATTATTTCTATTTAAAATAACCAGAAGTTCTATTTCAATTCAATTTCTTGTTTTTAATGATATAAATGCCAAGTAAATCATTAAAAGAAATGTCAGCTCTATCAGGAGCAGCTGTTCTTACTACTGAAAAATGAGGGGAAGTGTAAGAGCAGGGCAGCTAGCAAACCCCACAGCGGTCTGCAAAGTCACTAGTGGGAAAACAACAAAGGTCTTTCCATGCAACTAACACAGATGTGCCCATAGCCAAACTGTCAGAAACAGTTAAGATGACAGCTACTCACAGTTCATTATTTCCTTCTCACAGGTCACTGGGTGACAAGCTGGGTCACCATGCTTTGTCGGCTGCAACAGTCCTTCTCCTCTGTCCCCCTCAGTTCTCCTTCCATTTAAATAAAGGTAAGCCATTCAAATTGGTATATAAACATAAATAAACATTTTCAAATGCTTTCTAAAAATGGGAAAACAGTGTTTATTATATCTTCTTTTCATTTGCAGACAGATGTAGCATCTCTTGTCTGTGATGAACTGAGACTCAATTTTGTATCTGATGCAGAAAGATCTATTAGGATAATTTTGTCAGTAAGTGACTAAAACATATAATGAAAGCTAATTTGTCACCAGTTAAAAACTTTAGCCTTTAGAACACTTACCTGGCAGGTACATCACGGAAAATCGTTGCAATTCAGTAAAAATACAGTGTTTTCATAGAGGAGAAAGCTGAGTGAAAATGAATTAAAATGAATACAGGCAAGATTTAAATATTATAAAATACATTGTAGAGCTTCTTTAATAAATATTTTAAAATCCAAGAATATCCAAAGTATCCAAAACATAGCCCTGTAATTACCTTTTTAATACATTCTCATGTCTTCCTGTAATAGTCATAATTTGTAACACAGATACAGACCATGACTTACATTTTTTCCACTTGGAATTTACAAAGAATGAGTAGTTTGTAAAGAATCAGGGTCAAACATTCACTTAGCTGCTACAATCAATTTTACCAAATCATAGTTGTGTCATTGGTGGAAGTGGGAGAACATTTTCATCTCCTTGGGGTATTCTTAAGTCATCCTTCCTACGCTAATAAGTCTTATAAAAATGTAATAACTGAATCTGTCCAAATGATTCAGAAAAAAAGTAAAATGAAACCAATTGTCCCAGATGTGTCTTTCTTAGTATTAAATACGACAAGGTCATAAGCATTCTGACCCAGATCCAAGAATGCTTGTACCTAGCATGTACTTAGCTTGGAAAACACTTAAACACATATCCAGATTAGAGACAAAATCTTCAGAAAATTGTTTAACCGGGCTTATATCTGGAAATGAAATGATTCAATAAGGATGAACTAAAAAAAACAAACAAACAAACAAAAAAAAAAACCAAAAAAACCAACAAACAAACATTAAAACAAGTGATTAATATTTGGAATGTGACTACTGCTATTCTAAGGGACAATTTACAAATGAAATGTATTGCTAGGAAACTCCTCTCTATTCATTCTTATCCTAAACACCATGACTTAGCAATTTCAACCCTTCATGCCTATGGAATGACTGATAACTGGATTTCTGCTCCATTTGGGGTAACACTGATCTTTTAACAATTGAAAGGACATTTTTTTCCCTCAGTGTCATTTGCTGGAACGGATAAATTTTTCCCATTTCATATTGGAACTCAGGGATTCAATCAGGTAAATCAGAGATGAGGTTCAGACTGTCAAATCACGTATCATGTAAATTGGTTAAAGTATTGAATTGAAAACCCACTACTGGAAAGAACATTAAGTTATCCCCAAAGACACAAAGAACTTGCTCAAACTGCTAAGATAGGACACAAAGAGAAACAAACCCATTTCCTTTTCCTTGCTGTCATGTATCATAGGATTATGTCCAAATATTTAAATAACTTGAAGGTAAGAAAGGGACTAACACAGCTTTCAACCAGCAAAAATAGATAAGAAATCTAGTTGTATGAAAATCATTGCAAACAAATGAACTTGCAACAGAACTGACCACATTGTTTGAAACTTACCCCTATTCTCTGAAAGCCCTTCATAAAAAAGCATACAGAAAATTCTTTTCAAACAATACTGGCTTCATTCTGTGGTGGCTTTCCAGGAAAGGCCATGACTATTTCTCATAACCTGAGTAAGAAGAAAGACCAATTATGACAGCTCCGAATGGCACACTGCCCCAGAACATTAAGTTGAAGAAGGAATAATTAAAGGCTGGATTGAATAGCTTAAAAATAGACCCAGCCCTTGATAGTATTTGAGACTTAATACATCTAAGGGCCTGCATCTTATAGATTAAATACAAGACTTGCAAGGAGGGTTACAGTAATCTGAAGCAGCCAGAAGCCTGGTGATACACTCAATACCTAAAAGCACACTAAACAACTACGCCTGAGCAACTGATTCTCTTCTTAGAGGTACTTCTGCTCTCTCCCCAGTAATCAGTCTGCTAAACTGTAACAAGTGTGTTACAGTTAAGTAGGGAGTTAAACAAAAAGAAATTGTAAAAAGACTTCACCATCACAGTAGGGGCAGTTAATTTTAATGACTCACATAGCTGGAGCAACTCCTGAAACAGAAATTATGGGACAAAGCTATAGTTTTCTCTACTAGCACAAAGCATACTTCATTTTCACGTAGGATACATTTCCATGCCCTGTAAAGAATGGGGAATTTCCTTCCAACATTGAAATTGAACAGCTTATTTTTTACATTAACTTCCAGAAGGGCACTTTACACTACAAAATGTAGTCTATTACAGTCTAAGGGAAAATAGCAGCACAAGAGAATTTACATTCCTGGATACCTCCCATAGCAGAGGTAACATCAGAAGTTTAGTATCATACCATTACTATTTAACACCAAATGTTTTTGACAATTAAATAATGTTATTAATTTAGTATTTATTTATTTGTTTGTTTGTTTTTGTAGTATTAGTTCATAAAAATGCTTTAGACAGCATGAATCCACTTTTGGTGGAAAGAGATGTGTATAAACACCAAGTGAAGCACTTGATGCTTAAGATGCATTTTGACTGTAGTCCTCTAAATCAAATACCTGTGTTTTCCAGGAAGAAATTTTTAGATCAATACCTAAATACCATTATCAGAGCCTAAAAGCACGGGTGGGTACTCAGTTAAATATATTTTACTCAATCTACTTTACTCAAATGAAATTATATACATGTAGCTATCATCGCCTATTTGGACCATGGCAATTAACACTGAAAACATTGTGTACAAAATGATTCTGTACAATCCTTACATTGCAGAACACAATTTTAAATTACACTGGCTCTATCAAATGTAACTTCCATAATACGGTCTGCTTTAAACATAAAGCAGTGTTTACAAGTTGTTAAATAACATATGTTCAATAAAGCTCTAAAGTTAGATGTATTCAGTAGCATTTGAAAAATTCTTCTGATAGCCAAAGACTAAATATTTGCTGGATAGTGTTATAAAGAAGTACCAGAAGCTCTGGTTTTTGAACAAGTACCACAGAAGCAAACAAGGGGTTACATAAATGTACTACTTTCAAGACAATCTCTAACATTTTAGATAAAACAGTACTGGCTTTTGCTTTCAGTTGGCTGTAAATTGCTATTATTAACACACTGTCAATAGTAACAACATTACTTAATTTAGTTTTCAAACAGTGAGTGATATCCAGTGGCCTTTCATCTGAATGGGAGTTCCTTTTCTTTCTTTCTTTTTTATTTTTTTTATTTAAATGTTTTCTTCTAAAAAACACCCAAAGACTCAAAAATAACCAAAAATAACCAAAAGCTGTTCCTTAGAATAAAGAAAGAGAGAGAAAAAAAAATGGTTTTGGTTAATTAAGAGAGACTGAAACCAGGGCGAAGTCTTCTGCATGCTGTAACTAGAAGTAATTAAGAACACTGCTTATAATAAAGTATTATATTACTTATAATGAAGTATTTACCATTTAAATTCAAATCTCGTAGCACAAGCTGTGTAACAATGTTAATAGATGTTCTATTTTCCTAGAATTTTTGATAAGTTAGTTTTGAAGATAAAATGTAAATTTGCAATTACTATCAAACTCATCATACACATCAGTTGTTAAAAAAAAATGCACATAAATGTCACCCTTTTTCATTAATTTTCATCAAAATCCATGTTTGCTTATCAGCCAGAGGGTTTCTGAGATATTTCTATAACATCCAGGAAATCAATCTTACATGAAACTGAAGGAAAACATCTAATGTCATTGAACAATAAATATCAGTTCTGTCAGTGGCTTACCTTTGAGCTGAGGCCTTAGGATGTTTCTCTTCTAGTTTCCTCACCAGTGCCACTGTCAGCTGTGTAGTCTCCCCTAGGGGATCTGCAGGCATTAAATGGGCGTCCAAAGGTCCTGAAAGTTGTTTCTGATTGGGATTGCTGATTTTTTATTTTTATTTTTTTGCAGAACCTAGGAGACAGAAGTACAACCATGCAATTTATGCACTGCAAATGAAAACAATGTGTTGTCTTCTCCAAATAGTGCTGTTAATCAACAGAAAAAGTCAGAAATCCAAATGCCTATGACAAGATGCATCCAGAAACTGAGTTTGTTTTTTGTTTCCTTCTTACTGAGTTTTCCCACAAAGAAAATAAGCAACTTAAGAAGTCATCCCATATAGAATATATTCTTAAACTGTTCTGACCTGCAAATATATTCAGAATCCATTAAAATTGTTTTCAAAGCTGCTATTTGTCTAGTATATAACACATCATTAAATTAAGAAATCAAATGAAGTTATTTATTTAAAGAAATGAGTTGATTTCCATGTTTATATTCCCCTTTTCAAAACGTGTTTTTGAAAGAATTCTCTCTGACCTGCCTCTAGCTTAATACTGTGACCTCTTCAGCTGAGCTGCCGATTCTATCTCCTGATGCACTGAAGACCAGGCCCAGTGGTGAATGCAGTTTGTTGTCTGGGTCATCTCCTCTTTCATTTAGTTCCTCTAGGTAGGTCAAAACAAACTCATAGTAAGCCTGTAGGAAAGGACAGAGGCAGAGGGCTAGTGAAGAAAAACATCAGCTTTACCAGCAGAATCACAACAATCTAAACAGCCAGAACGATGGGAAAAGTGATCATTAATGAGGGCAATATTACAAAAGTTCTTTACTGAAATAACTTTGAATTTCACAAAGTTTCAAACACAGAACTAGATAATGACCTTTTCATGTGCACTGAAGTGAAAAATGTATAACATCTTTGATTGTTATGTATCAGCTTAAGAATAAAGACTGACAGCTCTCAAAACAAGAATTCTTATAAATAAAGGGGGAAAAAAAATTGTACCCCTGGCTTTAGATAATTATACATAATTTAATATACGTTACACATCTAGGTAGACATTTTCATGAAAGTTTAGAAGAATTTTAAATTGCATATTCCAAATTAAAATATATCGTTCATAGAAAAAAAAAAAAAAAAAAAGCCTTGTGATGGTTTTAAATTCAGAGAAAATGTTTCAGCTTTAATTAATCAGTAAATTAAATAATTTACCTTCTTAATACTCTGTTGATCCTTAGATACACAGCCGAACACTCCAAACACTGCAATTTCTCACTTAGTAACAAAACTCAGGTTTTTAGATCCAGCTGCATCTTTTTTCATTTAGCCTTCATCCAGAACTTTCCCATGAGTGCAGATACTTACAGTTTAGGAACACATCACATTTTCCTTCAAAATAAATCCCTGCACAACAGCAAGAGCACAGCAAACAGTGGGGTTCTATTACTCCTCAAGGAAAACCATTCCTTAGGAATCAATAACTCTTATCTTTACCACCTTGAATATGGGATATATTATGAAACTTTTCTGTGCTGCTTTGGTTTCATCTGCATTTTTATCTGATGCAATACAGAGATTAAAATTTCTGTTTTCAGGCCTGGCTACTTGAATTGTGAGGTTAGAGTCAATTGCCCTAAATATCAGGATCTTCCTCTAAATCACTTCATGCTCACTTTTCCTATCAGCACTGCTTAAAAAAATAATAAAAATGATTCTGATCTCCTTCTCCCTCCATGTTCACCTTTTCTCTCTGACTCCTGGGCATCATTTCTTGTGCCTCAACAAAGCATTTGGCAGACATTCAATAACAACAAATCCAAGCCAAAACTGCTCCAGTGAAATGATAGCTATTAACCACATGGGTACACAAACCCAGCTCACTGCATGGCACATTTCTGCCAGTAGGCCAGACAACGGGGAGGCAGAAGAGGGAGTCCTTATTTCTGCCCAATACAACTTGGAATTTCTGGGATACTTTAAAAATTATTTTTTCAGCTAGTTGAACCCTTAATCAAACATTTCAAGCCCAGATCTCTTTAATGTTCTCATCAGTGACTTGGATGCAGGACTTAAGGTATACTGTTTGCAAACGGCACTAACATGAGAGGAGCTGCTGATTCCCTCAAGGGTAGAGGGATCTCAATAAACTGGGAGCTGGGCAACCACCAACCATGGGCAGTTTAACAAGAGCAAGCACCAGGTTCTGCACATGGGATGGAGTAAACTGTGGATACACATACAAACTGGGGGAAAAAGGCTGGAGAGCAGCCCCACAGAAAAGCATCTGGAAGTTCTGGCTGATAGCAAAGTTGAAATTGAGCTAGCAGTGTGCACTGGAAGCAAAAAGGGCCAACCAGAAGCTGGGGTGCATCAGGCCCAGCACTGCTGCAGTGCAAGGGGAAGCGTTGTCTTCTGCTCTGCACCATGAAGCTTCACCTCAAGCACTGGGTGCAGGTTTGTGTACCACAATGCTTAAAGAAGGACATAAAGCTATTAGAGAGCATTCAAGAAGTATTTGGAGAATGTTTTTGGTTTCTAATGGTACTGCATAGAGTACCATTACCAGTACTACTTAGCATGGAGCTAAGAATTGGACAAATAAGTCAAATTTGGACAATTTGGATAATTTGGACAAATAAGTCATCATAACATTTTTTGGCTAATCTGCATTTCAGGGAGAAAGAAATGAAGATTAATTTTTCTTCCCAAAGAAGAGTTTGGGAAACAGAAAAATAAAATAAGGATCAATTAATGAACAAATATCTTAAAAATCTTCTTCACGATTCTGCTGCTTTTTCAGTACAAACTAGTACTCTCTCACATAGTAAACTAAACTATACCTTGATTTTACAGAGGAGAATGTATATGAAGGGCATACATAGTACGTAACAGGTATTAATTCCAAGAAAGTGAGTTTCCTTCTCAGTCTGAATGATGTGTCACATATCATTACACTGTACTCTGCTGCTTTCCTTTATGTCAGTTTTTGTTGGCCTACATATGCTGCAACTTAAAATAACATGACACTACAGATAAACTGAATGTGATAGGAAATACATAGAGAAGTAAAAAATGCTGCAAGCAGACCCACCACTAACCATTAGTGTTTTTGCCCCCACAGAAGACACACAGGTAAGAATTGAAGTGTTGTAGTTATTATTTATCAGAAACTCTTTCCGTATAATATACAAATTACAGTAGCTGTTATACTGAATAACCAGTGTGCCTAATGAAACAAGGAATAGTACAGCAGACAACTGTATTTTATTTTCAAAGTTTTCTAGAATAATTCCAGATAACAGACAATGGAATGAGAAGACTCTCTCCGTTTTGTCACTGTTGAAGGTGTGTGAGTAACTGAGTGTAATTCAGTGTCCACATCAAAGGACAAGGAGGGGAAAATGGAAGACTGTTGCTGGTTTCCTACTGGACATGCATGGTTTCTTTTATCTTTTCCCAAGGTTATCAGTACTGTGGATATTCCCAACATTTCTGTGAACATTTTTAAGATATCCAAGTGTCTGACCATTACAACATGATCAATGAAAGTCCCATTTAAATAATCCTTAGCAGCATGAATTACTGGAAATGAACTGCTGCTGTGTTAATTCAATCCAACCTGTTAATTTATTTCTTAAGATGACATGGCCTCTGAAACAAAGAGAAACCCACACCATACATTAGTGAATACCACAACTCCACTGACATCCATTGCTACTCTTTATTGCTGAAAGCAACATGGACGAGCCAGCTAACATACAAAATATCAGAATTCAAACTGAATTCTGAGGAGAACCTTGACCTCTACACACACATACACAAGAGGAGCTCCTCTGTCAACACTGCATGCTGAAGAGCATAGTGCTGACACTGTTCATATTTTAGTGTCCTTCTAAGATTTGACCTGACCAAAGTAAATACAAAGGAAGCTCTCAGTAACATATTTACTAGGAAAATACATTTGTATTTTATCATTATATTCTAAACTAATAAAAAGTAAGCAAAACAGTAACTCACAGCATTTTGAAAAATGTCTGGTGTGAATTTGTATTTTTTAAACATTTTTTAGTACTTCTTTGAGGGAGAAGGTATCTAAATTCATTGTGTCAGATAAGACCTGAAGGTTAAGATTTGTTGATGTTATTCTGGTTTCAGGACACCTGCTTTGACAGTGGGACTGGCTCAATTAATTTAAAAAGTTTTAATACATTACACTTATATTTAATAAATAATGAACACGAGTTTATGTAGTGATGATATTATGTTAAGAGAGAGAAGGAAAAAAAAAAAAAAGAAAGAAAGAAAGAAAGAGAAATATAATAGAAAAGAAAGAATCTCAAAATCTGGTATTTACCAAATGCAGAAATAACACTAAACATTACAGGAATGGAGCCATTCTTTTCTAAACCCTCCACTGATGAATGTTGATTGTCTTTACAGAATGAGTAATTTGAAGAGTTGCATTCCACTTTATGAAAACAGAAAAATAAATTAGCAGAGAAATTAGCATTTACACTTCAAATAGCATGATTTCACAGGGAGAAAAAACAGACTGATTTACGAAAGCACCATGAATAAGCACCTAACAGTAAAGATGTGAAAAAGAAATAGCAGCTTCCCTTTGCATACAAGAAACAGGGTATGAATCATGTATTGAGAATTTTTGAAATGAAAAAGAATGTAATGCAAAGTAAATCAGTATAAGATTCCTCAACTGGAATAGTTTTTTCTACATACAACACCAAAGATACTTGCATTTTAAAATCTGGTTCCAAACAACATTCACTAGGAAAGACAATATTTTTGAAAATCTCTCTTTTTTTTTTATTCTTTGTTACAGCATGAATTCATTATGTTGTTGCATCTCAGGCAAACTCAATATGTTTCTAATAATAATATTTAAGATAATAAAAAGCTGTGCTAATTTGGTTAAACAAGTACAACTGGTGTTCCAGGCATGTCCATTGGCATTAAAGGACTGCCTTCTCTTTAAAAGGGAAACTTTATTTTTTTTCCAAAAAACACGCTTAATGAATTCAGCCATGAATGAGATTCTCCTAAATAACAGGGTATAAATTCAAAGTAGACCTAAATGATCTCACCTGACATCCTGCACACTCTTCTCCAAACACTACCACAGCTCAAGCTGAAAATCCTGTGGCTGAAGCAAAATCAATTTCACTGCTAGGTGGCTCAGTCTGTAACAAGAGTAGTAAAGGGCCCCTGTTTACAAGAAAAATAATTAAAAAAAAAAAAAAAAAAAAAGCTTAAGGAAATTTTCTATGAGCTAATCATCACAAACATACCTGTATATTCTAAATGTCTGAAAGCAGAAGCAGGATATTGAAGTTTATTAGGTGATTTTACTTTAAGACTCATAATTGCAAACCTACACTTGCATACAACATGAATAATACCTAATAATTTAAGAGCATAAATACCTGTATGCTACTCTTGAATGAACATTTCAGTGTATTCTGTTCTGTGCATTACAGAGCAGTAATCCAAAGAAAACTCTGGATAATTATATCTGCCCTCAAACATTTAAAAGCAACTTGTTCTGTCGTCTTTAAAGTAATTTGAGTTGAGCCAAGAATCTCTGCTAGCAACTCAGTTATCCAAGGCTGCTTCTAAAGAATACTAACAGGAGTGGCTGATCTGAGAACTAAGGGGTCACTCCTGCCCTCATTTCAGAGCTGTTTGTTCTCTGAACAATTTCCTTTGGATTCAATATCTCTGTAGGATAAGCTATTTATATTTCAACTCTAAATATCATTATTACAAGTTATTTTTTGTGTCACTTCAGGCTTCAGTCCACCTTAATTTCTTATTTTGCAAAAACATTTATATAATTTATGGTTTTACAGTAACAAAACATTTTATGCACCTGAATGAATTGAAAGCTTGCCTGTTACTTGTGAAGCTGTATTTTGCTTATTTTATATCATACATATGTCTGCCTGTACACACACACAAGTATAACATGTAATTTCACTAGCTGTATTCATGAATATACTCAACAAATACATCAGAAAAGTATTGCATTTTCAGGAATAATCATCCAAACCTGATTTGCAACCTCAGAATTGCCTCTATTTCTAGTACCCCACAAAAAAAAATATTGAAATATTGAAAAGAACATTGAAAGTCTAAGCTATTGGAGTACAGAACCTTTGTAATGCTTTTCTCAGTGGCAAAACAAACAAAGTCTTAGGGTCCAAATTTTTAGCTTTTTAGTTATATCTGCTTAACATCAGTTCATGACTGAAGCCATATAATCAATCAACTTTCCCTGACTCATTTCTCATGGACAATTTACAACCACAGTCAACATCTCTTGACCTATCAAATATAATCTGAACAACTCTCGTGTACCAGATATGAAATCTAGGAATAGTATCTGCTAACAAGGAGAAATGATAAGTTTGTACTTCTTTAACTACTGCAAGAACAGTTTTCTTTCTGTCAATCTGGTATATGAGACAACATTAAACTTCAAGTTACAATTTTATATGTTTACTAGTTGAAAACATTCAGATTGTTTTAAAACTGTAACTTCTATTGTTACATGTGGAATGGCTAAGGTCAAAACCATCAGATGACAATTTTACCTTGCCCTAAGTAAACCTCACAGACTTTTAAAACTGGAAACAGCTTAAAATAAATACATTAATAAAAAGATAATGCATAAATACAGAGGGGAAAAAATGATTATAATAGTTTATATTCTTACTTTCTCTGCAGTTTAATAAATAATGCATATCACGATTTCTTTAGGTGCTTAGGGGGAAAAAAAGATTTAAAATTAATTAAATTTCCCTAAAGAATAGGATTCCCAGGAAATTTACAAGTCAAAATTTCACATAAATTTTACTCATTTTAGGTTGCCTTCATTTCTAACTCCTGTATCCATTTCTAATTTTGACATTTTATGCTGCTCTAAGTCTTTAATTAGTAAGAAAAAATCATTTTTAATGTAACAGTTGAGCAGATGTTGGTTAAATAAATGCAATGTTATCAAGCCTTGAAATAGAAGATATGTCTGGTTGGTAGTTTCAGGGTGTCTGCAAAAAACAGATTTCTGAAGTCTCATCCTACAGCAGGCAAGAAAGAATTCTTTACATTCCAGTATGCAGACAGGCGCTTAAGGTTATTTTAGCCAGCTAGGAACATGCATGTCTGACTTGTATAACACTTACTTTAAATGTAAATAAATCAAAACTAGGTTCAGTACACAATCTTATTCATCTGGGACACGTCTAGCAGGAGAAGGGTTTATTTTTCGCCTAAGTGTCAGTAAGTGACAGATCTCAATGACACCCCATGCTATTTTTCTACAGGGAGTACCAAGAACAAGAATTATACAGACTTCCTACGAATCTTGACATCTGTAACACTCCCAGGGTATCACATCAGCCCCTTTAGGTTATTTCAATTTGATCTACATATCCATGAAAATAAAAATCAATGTGCCCAATGGTCTAGTAAAACATTCACCCTATCCTGTGCAATTGCATCCTTCCTGTGAAGCACAAGCTTCACAGAGGCACAGTGACCCTCAGAGCTATGCCACTGGGAACGTATCCATCTTAGCAAATGATCTTTCATGCTGAATAAGTTAATAGATACCATCTATTAAGAGAACTTTTCCATTGCTTCTTCTGCACTGCCAAGGCCTACTGATAGTACACTCTAAATACTTGCAGGTACTTTTACAGGAACTCTAGAGAAAGACAAGTGGATTCATTTAAGGCTCTTGAAGTACATGGAACATCATCATCAATACCTAAAGTTAAGATACCCTCTTATTAGTATAATCTCACCGCACCACAGAGAATTCAGATCACCAATGGAGAACTTTGGGATGTTCATAACTCCAGCCAAAAAAACAAAAAAACAAAAAAAAAACAAACAAGTTTCTCTTTTGTGGCCTGTCCATAGATGTGATTAAGCAAATGATTGTTCAGAAGAGCAAACACTTCTTTCTTCAGTGTGGAAAAAGGATTGTGATAAGCTTTAAATGGTATTTCCTTTTGTAAGCATAATTTGAACCCTAATTTTGGGGTTTTTTCTTTTAAATGACATTACATAGCTGTAGTATTTATCAAATAGAATAATTATTAATATCTATGTAATTCATAAATCTAAAATTTACAAGTTTAATAGAAATATGTACAACTCAAATTTTATGCTATTCTTCCTCAAAACTCAGAAAACTAAGAATGCTAGATCAAACAAAAGGTGTAGACAGAACTTAAAGGAGCCACTGGTTACTTTAAGACCAATAAATTCAGGTGCCCCACCTTCAGCCATTAACTCCTAATAAAACCTATTTATACATCTATCAGTGTTGTTGCATTTATTGTATAGAAACTGGATGTAAACCATAACATTAGGAAAAAAAGGGTCATTTTCACACAAAAATTTTAAAAGCTTAATTTTAAGGATGAAAATAGTATCTCTAAGATGGAGGCAGGCAATTTTGAAAACATTGGTACAAATAGTATTATAATTTATTTCATACATCTATATACAGAGAATATTCATTTTTTACCTGTTGAATTGTTCACTCAACTGGGACTGCATTGTCCCACGTTAGCTCTTCTTACCCCAAGCTCATTTTTAAATTCAGTGAAAACTAGTTAGCTCCATAAACATAATTGGACTTCGAGCTTCTGTGAGCTTGCAGATGTTTCTTTCACTACATACATGGCACAACGTACTTCAAAGTGAGTTAGCATACAGACAGTGTTTTGTCCTCCAAAAAAGTTTGAGAACTGATGCTCCTGATCCACTCAAGCCCTTCAACACCCTTGTAACATCCCATATCCATGACAGCCTCGGGATACAGTAATCTGGTAGCACATAAAACCATTTAATAATAAGCTGATCAAGAGCTGTTCCTAGTTTTGAAGTTTCCAGCTTTGGCTAACTCCCCAGATACCTCCCTAGTAGTCTTTTCCTCAGTGTTATAAACAAGTCAGCTTGACTCAAAGATGCTAGTCATTCTCCTAACAGTCATTCCCTTATGAAATATAGTGCATATTTTATCAAGAAACGGTAACTTCTTGTATCTTAGACAAAGTGAAAAAAAGGCCAAGCACTTCTCAGCTTCTCCTTCTCCAGGCTGGGCAACCACAGTACCCCCAGCCTCTCCTCACAGCACATGCCTTAAGCCCTGCCAGCAACTTTGGTGCCTCTTTGGGCACTTTCAAGGACCTTCACATCTGATGGTACGCTTTCACTAACTTTAGACCCTTACAAGGTCACAAGAAAAACTGAAAACCAGGAATCAAAAGTTGTACGCTATGTGTGATGCCTTTTTCTTTACATACGTTAAAGCGCCAACATTCTTAAAGCGTGTAAATCTTTGTCACCATTTGAAACATTTAGTAAATAAGGTATTGTGATTGGAAGTTACTGCCAGTCGTAAACTGAATATTAAATGTCATTTGTAACACAAATTATCATAAAGCAGAATAGTTGCTATATAACATCTACTGATATCAAGCAATATTTGCGATTTTCCACTATTATCCAAAATTTCTAAATAGAATAACCAGTAGAAGATGTAGAATACCTTTTTCTGTATAGTTTATATTTAGAGATATGTCACCACACATTCTGACTGCAACAGGCAGACCAGCAGCTCAGCAGCTCTGTTTCACAGCTCAATTCAGAATCATTTCAGCTTTCCAATGAATGGGAAAAAAAAAAAAAAAGAGAGAGAGAGAGAGAGAAAGAAAAGAAAAGAAAAAAAAAGAAGAGAAAAAAAAAGGTTTGAATAAGTTAAAAGAACCAGAAAATTCAACAATGTGTCACAAATAGAGAGGTCATTATGCCTGGATAACCCAGGATATTAACAGTTGCAGAAAGTGAAACACTATCCACAACTTAGCAGTCAATGAGCCCTGCTCAGAACCAGTGATCTTCTGTACAACAAGGGTGGCATTTTACAGTTCAGTGCAAAATGGAACAGACCCTTGATATCTTCATTTGTCCTTTTTCTGTGCATATTTCACAGTGCAACGATTTAGGGTCCATAACGTGTCACTTGTTATACTTATAACTACAGAGTTTACTTGAAATATGTATGCACAGAAAAAAGTTCAGTGAACTGCAAAGATTGCAACCAATCTATAGCTTTGATCCACTATAAAGTTTTACTCCAAGTCTGAAACAATGCTGGTTAAACACACCAAAAGTCATATTTGATCTACTTTTGCTTCTACTGCATGCAGTTACTGCAGAAGCAGATCACTTAGAGCTTTCTTCAAAATCAATGACTCAAAATATTTTATTCATTTTTGAATAATAATAGATGTATTTTAGTGGTGTTGCCAAAGTACTTTATTTTCAATATTTTACTCTACTAGGCACGGGGGTAAAAGAAAAAAATGAGAGGAAAGGATTCTTCTGTAAAAGAAATCATCAGCATCTCACTGCAAATTTGAGCACTACTTTAAAAGCTGTAATAGAAAATGCCACTGAGATTCTCATACCATATTGCACAGACTTGGGAATACTGAGAGGTGTTCTGTATAGATTTTTATGAAGGTTTTTTGCTCATCCGTCCATCTGCACAACGATAAATAATCCTTCTGACAGACTGATTAAGTGGCATTTTTGCAATATCATCACTGTGCAAAAATGCTTAATAATTCCTAGGAAGAATCTAGTCATTAGCACAGCTTAGTATCTGGAAATGACTCTGGAAATGATAAAAAAATAAATAAACAGAAGTTTACCCTGTGCTCTGTAGAACAATATTATTCATCTCATCTAAGCACGAAAAATAATATTTCATTACCATACCCCCAAATCAGACTAAATAATTTCCTACATTCTGTGTATGAAATTTCCTAGGCACTGCATTCTCTTCTGCTACCTACATGGGGCCAGAAATGGAAACATCATGAGAAAAGTTGTTTTTCCTGAACTGCCATCTTGAATGCAGCAGAAGTACAAAAAGAAAATCCCAGTCTAATAAGCTTTCCATACAGAAGTATTTTTAGGAGGACTCGAAGGAGCTTATACATTACCGTATTTATACTTTAAACCTGATTTCCATTCTTGTGCATTCTATGTAGATTGCTTTTCACAACTTATTTTTTATTGCAAGTATGATGTGAACCAAAATATTTAAATGCAAAGGAAGATATATGTGAATTAAAGAATTGAAAGAAGGTTTTTAAACAACAAAGATTAGTACTACATTATACAAACACCACCGGTCCACATACAAATATGATATAGATATATATAGCTACATAATAATTGAGGAATTATGTTGTATATCACACATCTTGAAGCTGAAACAAGACTTATGTTACTCACATTAATAGTGTGACAAATGTTCAGTTAAAATATGTTTCATTTATTTTTGCCACATGGCAGCATTGGATGCTTCAGGATGTGCTTATTTCCTTGTGGTAAAATAAAGAAGAGTTTTAGCTTAGGCCAACTCAAACATCTAAAAAACACTCAGTTATGTGGAGTGAAAAAGGAGGCATCAACTTAAATATACCAGAAAGAAACTGATCTATGAGTAGCACAATCAACTAAATCTATGAATTCAATTACACTATGAAAAAATCACATTTATACAGGACTAACTTAAAACATAAACACCCAGAATGAGCTATTTAATTTGTCCTGCAACTCTTGACAGAAATCAAATCATAAAATAATAGTTAGTGTATTATTATCCCAAGCTAAAGCAGCTCATTGGGTAAATACTCCTTCTGCTGATTGAATGACATGCTACTTACAGTATCACCATCTCCATTCAGATAAATCTACACCATACAAGCAGTTCACATTCAACAATACAGTTAGAGCTATGCTAATGAACTTGATGAGTGTAGAACAGCTCTGCTGTTGCCAGAACTTAAACTTGAACTTGAGAGGGCTAATCTGGCATTCAGCAACTGATTGCATTCAGCAACACGTGAAGCTTCACAACAAAGATAACACAGAGGAAGTAATTAGTATACAGACCATCCGTAACAGGCCTTTGGCATGTGACTGGGCAAAGCAAGACTTCCATAAAAGATTGTCTGTAATACGTTTTTCAAAGGTGTGGCGCATATATATTTCAATGTTATATTGAAATACTACGTATTTTTCATGACAGATTTAAAAATATATATTCTAATTTATCTAATCCAAGCTATTGTGATTTCATATGTATATATTCTAATATATACATATATGGGTTAACCTTATATAAGGTTAAATAAACTTGCTTCTGTTAAAGTGCACAACAATGTAACAAAAACAATTTTCTTTCTCTTTAGGAATGAGTTTAGAGAAATTAGCATGGGCCATTTACAGCACCAGATTATTCTGTATTATCAGCAAGAATGAGTCAAAACAGGACAACAGTACTAATAGTTCTTCCAGTCTCCTTTGTCTCCAATAGCATCTCTGTCAAGGCATAAAATCAGTTATCTGGACTAGCCAATATCTGTATCAAAAATCTAGTCTCTGCCCTTCCGTGCAAAATTTGAATACAAATTCATTTGAATACGCTCCCTCTGCTGTCAGTTGAGAGAACAGAAAAATGGGGAGAATGGTCAACTAGATGTGCCACAGTAGTCCCAGTAATTAAAGTCATTTAACTCAAACTTACATCGTTGTAGTAGAGTAGGAAAAACACAGTAAAAATGAGGATCAAATCAACTCCATGATTTCTGAAAACTTCATTTTACTATTAAAATGCTTTTGTTAGGCTTTGGAGACCAAAACTTAAGAGTAAGTCACAGAATCCCACCTCTTGGAGGAGGCCTTGGAAGTGCATATGCTACAGCATAAAAGCTCGGTAAACGCTGAATTCAAACCTAGTTCCTTATGTCGTAGTCCATTGAGACTCTCCATCTTAGGAGATTTCACAACCTGTTTCATCATATTGTTTCAACACTTAGTCAATCTTAAAGGGATTTTTTCCCCCCTCTTCTACTGTAAAACCTCTAGTTCTATATTTATGACCACTGTCTTTCATTCTCTCCCCTTAAACAGAACAAGACAAGTTGTTTCTCACAGTCCTCACAAGGAACTTCCTACAGTGCCCTGACCATCCAGGTGGCTTCCACTGGATTCACTCAAGTTTACAACCACACTGCTGCTCTTTGTCTGTCCTAGTGCCAATTATTGCATTAATTATAGAACTATTTTCAACCATGCCTTTTTCAAAGAAACATTATTTAAAGGCTATTTACTTCTCCTATGACTACTTTCTGTCATCAATTCACGTTTCCCCAGCCATAAGTCTTAGACACTATAATTCCTTCTGAGCACAGTAAAGCCTTCAACGCCTCCTGATCAGAGAACTGGAAAATAAATAAATAAATGAATGAATAAAACCAGAACACACAAAAGCCAATTTCCCCTGCACTCTCTTTCCATGATTGTTTCACTGCTCAGAGCTCTTGTTATATTATATTTACTATTTACTTTTAGGTTAAATGTTTTAGACTTCAATATTTCATTTAGTGTTTGATCACAGACCACCTCCCAGGAATACAGACAATATGGTTGTGATGGTACTTCAAGCATCAGAAGCATGCCCCTCTTAGGTCACTTCAGTGTTAAAAAATGCACAACAAGAAAAGTATCTACAGAAAGAATAATGATCGTTAACTTCCTTTTTGAGGACTTCCAGTTTTTCAGTTGGAGAGATGGCAATTAACTGAGCTGGAGCACAGGGTTGCAAACAAACCCACAAGTGTTTGCAAAGTTTGGAAGCAGCAATAGAAAATGACACCGTTTTTTTTGTTTGTTTGTTTGTTTGTTTTTTGTTTTGTCCCACATAGAGCTTACACCATTTACATAATAGACAGGGTACTATAATTACACTAACCATTAAACAGTTTCCTTTAAGCATGCATAAGAAATAATCAAATTGTCCTTTAATAACGTATAAAACCTAAAAATGCGAACAAGGGACTAATCTAACTAATGAAGAATCCACTTAATAAGCAGCACATTCATACTTCTTTGTAATTTGTAAATAAGACTCTATTTTCATCTGCTATGCTCTCTTTGGTTCAAAACACCATTACTGGTGATGACATGCAACATGCAAAAGCACACTTGAAGAATCAGACTTGAAATATCTATAAATCACTGAAAAATTCTCACTATGGACAAAAGAAATAAGTAGCCTTTACAGATAAACATATATTGCTTCACACTCCACAAAAGATAAGAACCTGGAACACAGAATAACTCCTCTAAAATTCTCAGAGGAAAACAAATTAATTCTACATTAGCAATACATATTTACAAAAACAAACAAATAAACAAATAATCTTTAAAAAAATCCCAGACCAAATTCCTTCATCCTTCCCTGCCTAAAAAGAAACACAAGTAAAAAAGTAGTTCATAAAATACTGAGATTGATATCACTTGATTGTCACATGTCCCAACTTGCTGGTTTATAGCTGATCTGTCTCAACAGCAATAAAAGAACAACAGGTTGTAATTGCCAAGGTTAGCTGCAATCCCAGGCTTATGCACAAGGATTATACATCCTGTATTCCACTCTGCTGGAAGGGTCTTACTTGGCAATAGAAGATTAATAGTAACAGCCAGGGTCACAGCTCTAATACCAAAACCTGAAGACATTTTTGAAGTACATACATCCAGGATGCTTATCTGAGCCTTTTGTCTCATGGCATAATCCTCTTAGCATTTTTCTTACCTCACTGAACATCGGGATTTCAAAAAGTGAAATATATCTGGCACTTTTACTCTGAATTTAACTTTAAAAACTGCCTCTTGAAGATACCACATTATCAATTATAGTAGAATCCATTCTAGATTAATAACACTGCAGGATTCTTTCATCCTGCTTTCAAATACTAAAGGCAAAATATATGTTAAGCACAATTTCTGGTTTTAAGCTTGTATTAGCTATTCCTGTTATCCATACAATACATATTGGCATTATCAATATTCATATGTTCCTGACCTTATGGATTAGAGATATTAGATCACAGGTAAAATTTGAACAACAGTGCTTGGTGAAAAAACTTCTAAGTCAACTGCTATTATTAAAAATTGTTAAGGATATTACTATTCTGTTGTTGAGATGACACTGTGTAAAACTCAAGTTTTCAAGTCTGTTTCTTTGTGATCCTCCTTGCATTCCACCAAGAAACAGAACTAAGTGTGCAAATGGTGTCTGTTCAATTTAACAAGATCAGGAATTTACTCTAAGCTATCAGTCTGCAGCGCTGCAATCATAGCAGCAAACTACAGTGATTAGGTTATTTAACAAAAAAATATTTAAATTCCTATATGGACCAGTTAGATGTGAGCTGAAAGTCAGAAATGCTTTGTCCATGTTTAAGTTAGGAACACCCATGTCAGCGAGGTCCACCTTAATTTGCTTTAGGCATCCACATCTGAGCCAACCAGGTTCTACAGTTGCACCATTGAAGTACAATTCAGCAAACCTATCTATAAATTTACTTTAGGATTAAGTGAGTATCTCGTTACAAATCCATATTCACTTCAATTACAAAAAGGGTCCTAGAGAAATAGAGGTAGATAACTACTTTTTACCATGTGTGTTATCAGACACAGTTCTGTACTTGATCATCTGGAACAAACTATCTCTTTATTTTACTTGAGTAGTCAATCATATCTGCACCTAAGTATTTAAATATCTAGTTATTAACACACTTACATACAAACACATGTTCCTGATAGAGGAGCATATACCTATTTTGTTACATGTTGGACTTGCATTCGTCTTCAAAGCTTTTATGGAATAAAATATCCTCAAAGTTTTTAATCTTTTGATGATGAGAAGTTATAGTACACTCATTAAATTAAAGAAGTGGTAACAGCATCCTGCAAAGAAAACTCATGGTCTTAAGTCTCCAAACTAGAAAATAAGAATGATACAAAGCAAAAAACTCTTAATTAACATTGGTTTCATGGTACCACCACGAAAGTAAATATACTGTCTTCCTACTGTATAAAATAGCTGTTTACATCAATCCTGGCCAAGCTGTGACTTGCATGTTAGTCTATACATCAGACACCTTCCAGGAGTCCTGTACAAGCCTCCCCAGCTATGAGTAAACAAAGACCAAACGTTCTGTTTTTAGAACCTTGGCAAGGTAATTATTATTTTATCATAAGATTTCCATTTTGGCTTCCGATTGTTATTGAGAATTTGTACCTATCATACACATTTGTAAGTCATTTATTAAGATAGCTTAACTGGTAATCAGCACAAAGCTGAAGTAACATCAAATCATAAAACTGAACTCAAGTTCTACACTTTTGTGTAGAAAATCTCATTCTCTTTAAGCTCTGACCCAAATGTAGCATAAGACAGTTCTCAAGCTGTTCCAAAAATATCACAGTGACAATGACTGCAAGGATCATCAGAGTGATGCTCCAGACATTTTCTTTCTCAGCCACAACTCTAAAATGTCCTCTGAAATGCAAGCCTTAGAAAGAGAAGGACAGTGGTTTTATATCAATATATCTCCAGGGGAACACAAGGGTTTACCTGCAGGCTTGGAATTTTGCCTCTTCAATGAGTTGAGGTTTCCTCCTAGTAATGATACCAAGTGGTATATGTTCTGTTTTCTGAAGTCTCTACTTTTTCCCTATGGAAAGATAATTCATATGACTATAAAAACACAAATAAAGTTAGTCTTAACAAACTTGTTTAAAGTTTTCTCTGTGGAATGAATTTGGATTCAGTGCACTCATGTGAGCCTTCTCACAGAAGCTGCACATTCTGCACTTGCAGTGGAAGCAGAGACTAATTGTTGCAGATGCAAACAGGCATTACATTAAATAACTGTATAAAAACTGCTGTAAAGAACTTGATTGGGCAAACAGCTTCTGATTTTGTATGCTAGCAATTATTAAGATAAGTTTTAAGTCATTCATTTTAGTTTCCAGTAAGCACCGAATTGAAATTACCCATTAAATTTTTGTGAGCAGGAATGGAGATAAAATCCATATTTACTTTAGAACACATCTATTATATAAAAGGGAAGAAATATATTAAATAGTTTGCATGACTGTTGAAATCATAAAGTAGTGATGATAAAATAATGTGTTACATTGCTATCAAGCAGCACATTTCTAGGGAGGTGTACAAGATTTGCTCTTCACTATTGAAATTACTTTTGAATAGTAATACTTTCCTCTTCACACTTTCAAAACCTGATTTCACTGTTTTGGGGAATTTTGAAAAATCAGGAATTAATACACTTGTTGCATCCAATCAGCAGAAAAATATCAGGATCCAGAAAAGCTTTATAAATAAACTGGGATGAAACTGGAATGCCACTGTTTTTAACTGCAATCACTGTGTTTAAGAACAACCTCAGAAAATGATTTAAGGCCACCCTGTCAACAGAAACAGCATCAAAGTTGATCTTTGGATAATATAAAACGTCTATAAAACCTGTAATTAAATTATACATATGTTGCTCTGAAAGTAACACCTCCTATTTACTTCCATGGAAACTACAACAAATAGAAAAAGCACAACGGTATTATTTGATAGCACAAATTCTGTCACAAAACACTATTTTTCAACACAGTCACCACCATTAGTTATGCATTTTTGCCAGTGATGAACAGCAGCCTGCCTACCGTGCTTGTAAATATCTGCACCAGCAGAGCAGAACCAGGGTTGCTGTTGCCACTGCTGAGACACACCACCCACCACCACTTCACTGTTCACATCCACTGATTGGTCTCTAAAAACACTGAGTAAGTGTTGATGAACATCAGTGAGTGCAGTTTTTTTCTGCATGGAGGAATTCAATGACACACCTTTGCTTCCTCCACACTTCCACATCAGATATCATTTCAACAGAGTGCTCCTCTGCTGTCATCTGTCACACAGCAACAAAATGTAACGGAACATTATTGGGAAGGTTCAACTTCTACTGCTATACCACCAGCATCCGCTTCTGACACCATGGGCCAACATCATAAAATGGCAGGCATTACTTTTGGAGCTGACCTCAGGTACACAAGCAGCAAACATAACAATGAAAGTTCTGCAGAACAAATGAACAGAGAAAGTGCTAACAGCTCTATTACATCTTCATTTGTTGGACAGGAAGTTAATGATCTCACAGACACCAGCTTGTGTTAACTCAGGTACTTCCACCTCAGATACAAATAGCTTTTTACCTTTATTAACCTATAGGGTATACAAGAAAATCACACTGAATTATTCCTCTCGTAATAGCTTTTATACCGAGACAAATAAGAACTATATGGAAAGATATTACAAATACACGATCATGGATTATAACCACTATAAATGTTTTTAGATATAATACTAACAAATTAAGAATGCTTTAATATTATTTAACCAAAGAGCAATGCTGAAATATCCACTGAAGACTTACTGGTAGCTCATCTGCTATACAGTTATATAACTTCGACAGCATTAATGTGTTAGGAAATCAGTGTAGGAATAAATACTCTTTTAAATAAGGAACTCTTTATAAGAGACTTGTCTTGAAGAAATACATGATTATTTCTGGATATAAATCACTTTTCCAGATAAACTAGAGAGCACACAATTTTATATCTTTGCCTTCAACCTCTGCCAAATTCACAGCACTTTATGCATAATCAGTTTTCAATACACAGACACTTATTTTCCTGTTGTTAATTTGGGTCTTTCAAGCAAATAATAAGAAATAAAGGTAAACACCTGGGAACTTCTTGGTGTTTTATGCTGGTGGTGATGGCTTTAATTTCTTATTGTTCTTTCTTATGTATTTTTTCCCCTATGTTTGCTTGATCTGATTGTTTTTTAATGCAGAGTTATTGAGCAGGCAGCGCTACTTAAAAACAAGACAACCAAACAAAAAACTCCCAAAACAACCAACTAACCTCTACTAACTACTCTGGTAAAACTAGCCAATAGTAGCTGTCAGTTTAACTTGATAATAAGAATTCTTTAATGGACTGGAATACAACTTCCTAATAGTGTAAAAGAGACTCGCAGCAATCAAAAGGTGTAAATAAATCATGTTATTGGCACAATAACTGCTCTTCTGTTCTTCTAACTGTACTACTGTTCTTCTAAGGTTGAGAGAAAAAAGAAAGGAGGAATAAAAATGCATTTGAATTCAGATGGCTGTAACTATTCCTTAATAACCAGGCAATAGTCCATCTTCCCCCATTTCATTAAACTACAAATAGAACACTCTATTAGTTTAAAGCTGCTTACGTGACTATAGCCATAAGAATAGTAGTCACACTCTGACTTATGAAATATGGTCAAATAAGGCATATACAAAATAATAAAAATACAGGTAAAACAAAAATGGACTTGAAGGTTTGACACTGAGTATTGTCCTTTTGTGTGTTTGATTTATTACAAATCATTTTTCTAAATTAATCAATTCTGAATCTATCTAGAATAATGATTTAAGAGTTTTCTGAATCAATCAGCTTGACTGCTGGTATGACCAAGCATCCAGGTCACAGCTAGATTTTTAACTTAGCTCGCAACATAAGGACAGGTGCCTTGCAGTTTTTCAGCAGCACGTTGTCACTTACAGTATTTAATTCAAACGATGCAAACATTTCAAAGTGATTCTGGAAAGAACAAGCCCAACAACTAAGCAAGCATTTGGTTTCACCTTTTAGTACCAAAAACCTTTCATTTTTAGTATTGTTTTCCTTCAAGTAAAATATTCTACAAAATTAAATAATTTGCTTCTCTCTTTCTTCTGCATCCTGAACACATTTCCATTCATCTCTTTAAGAATTTAACATAACTTTGAGTATCTTCCTAAGAAAATAGTCCTACAATGCTAATGCAAATAACAGTCTTCAGCTCAAGTCTTAGACTTCACTCCAGAAGTTTCCTGTCATTACATGTATAATCTGATACTTCAACACACTCACAACGGACAGCATAGCAATGAACAGACAGCGCAGATGTTTCTCATGAAGAAATGGGTAATTTAAAGCAGGAAAGGGTAAATCTAAAAAATAAAGCACCCACCAAACATGATGAGGGTGTAACACAGCTTGGATGCATCCTGAAGAGAGAAAGAGAAAAACACCGGTAGGCCAATCTTTATAAAGCTTTACCAATTTAGCTTTCTTTCTACTGCTATTGGTGCTTAAGAGGTTAAGACTTTATTTGTGAAAACAGAGAGAGATAGCGGGGAATCATGTTGTCTGCAGCTCCATAAGTCTCGCTTAAGATCCTTTTCAATTACCATCCATTTCTCCTTTAAAAAGGGACAAAAAAATAGAGGAGTGGAAACAGGTCAGGGCAGTCTGTGACAATGACAGTGTGATGGGCTTGGACCCCCTGCGGTGTTTCCATCTGCTATCATTAAGGTGACTACTCAGACATGAAAAAATCCCTCTTGCTGTGCTGACAGGCAGACATCAAGAACTATGACAAGGCATTAAGACAGAAAGTAGAGACAGAGATGTCATATTCCACAAACAATACTGCCTCAAACAAGACCTCTAAAATTTTATTGGAATTTAAAATAAAAATCAAAGGGCTTTTACCTGGAGGTTATCAAACTTCCTCTCATGTTAGTTTGACAACGAAGATTGCGCTGACAGTCACAGTCACAAACGCTTGGCTGCTACCTGGAAACTCCACCATGAGAAACCCAAATTTGTTTTGCTCACTCCTGAATAAAAGTGAGTTTTTAATTTCTTGTCCTTCCTCACAAAATCAAAGAGAACTGAGGCTGGATGCTTAGAGCATGTCAAACACTGGAGTCTTTGGTGGATTGCATACATGATAACGAAGGAATAAATCAACAAGGCAAGCATCTACGACAAACTGTTTTTCCTTCCAAACAAATGAAGTCCAGACAAACGATAATTAAATTCATATCGAATGTTAAAGGAAGTGTGAAATGACTGCGATGTTTATCTCTGTGTAAAGTAACAAAATGAGCACAGGCTTTTAACCAGCAGGGGGGGCAACAGGATTAGGGCTGAGCTCTGACCCCGGCGAGGAGCTCCGGCAGCTGCGGCAGCGGGCGGGCCGGGCCTCCGCTCCCAAAAACGGTCCTTCGTGCCCGCTGCTTTGCTGCTGCTCTTTCGGAGCTCGGTCAGCTTTTAGCAGAGCTCTCCTCCTTCCCGTCGAGCCGCAAATGATCAATAGTTTGACAACAATATTGCAAGGCTCATTTAACAATTCCCAACTGCGTCTCTTTGCTTTCCCTCACCAGTACAGCCTCGATGGGCACCCGGGAACACAGGGCATGGCATAGAGCTTTGCTTCTTTCAGTCATGACATTCAGAATCTGCTTCTAAGTGTATTTCATTGGAAGGACTTCGGTCTTCCATCAGCACCTTCCAGAAACACACACATCCAGTTCACTAGCACATAGCACTGAAGCACCACCCACCATTTCATCCCCAAGTGCAAACACGAATCTTAGCTTCACCTCCTTCTGCCACCTCCATTGGACTAAGAAAGCAATTTCTCTGCAGAAACTACTAACCCTTGAAGCACTGCTACGTAAACATGGGGTTTCTTCAGTCATAGTTGGGGTGCAAGGTTTTTTCTCTCCTATTTCTACATATTCTCCTGCATTTGCTCCCAGATCCAAACGCCTTCACAGGTGACAGTCTGAATGACCATCTCATTAAATGGTCTTTTGAGTAGACCTACCAGAGACTCATTCAGAAACACGTGGAGGGGCAGTGACTGTTTAATCTAGAGCAGGAGATACAAGATGCCTGCCAAAGTACTTTATAAATATATATAAAGCTTCTGGTTTGAGCATAAGATTTATTTATGTTTAAATAACCCAGCTATAGGATGGCTGTGGTTAATAAGAAGAAATCTGAATATGAATGCCATACAACAAATAATGTTTTCCAGACTATTTTACTAATTGCCGTGGTGTTCTGATATCCAGGAATTAATGAATATTAATCAGATAAATCAATCTTTACAGCATCCAACAATTACTCTGGAAAGGAGTAAGACAATGCTCTAATAACTAAAAACCTATTTATTACTCACTTAATCTTACATGCCAAATGAAAGGACTATTTTAGTGATATTTGAAATCTCATTTTCATGGTGCTCTCATTTGTGATAATCTTCTAAATTTTCTTAAATCATTAATCTTCTTATAATCTATACATAGATGGAAGATAAAGTGAAGAAGTACAGATAGCGTTTTTTATTCCACACAGCTGCAGAAGAAATGGAGATGTGACAGCTGCAGTAGCTACTGAAATTTCAATTATTTTAGCTATTAGTTTAACAGGAGATCTTTATTTAGATTAAAGGAGATTTTAAAAGGTAAGTCATTTAGTCTAAGCTGATCATTTAGGATTTTCAGAAGTCAGTGGGATCAGGTAAGTACCTACCTGGGGCAATTCATATTGGCTTTAGGTTTTGTCAACATTTTACTTAATTACCCATTGACAAGTTAAAACAACTAGCTTATATTAGGTATTTGTAACTCTCTAATGTGACTGAAAGTACAGCAATAATAGCAGGGTGGCAAAGTCTTTGGCCACAGCAAATGAGAACAAGCCCAAGTGCAGCTGCCACAGATACAGAAACAAAGAGAAAAATAGGCTACTTATCTTCAGAATGCCTCCAGTGGGTAAGGAACATCAACAAAACACTCTCGCCTCTACTGCCAACCCTTAAATGAGGTCTGGGAAGGAGTGGATCCTGGCTCCATCCCTTCTGGTCAATCAGCTTCACTGTTTGCACCTGAGCTCCCCTGGCTTGGCCCTGCCTTCCCACCAGGTGCTCCACCATGGTTTCAAGCCATAACTCAGTATTTCTGCTACATTCCATCCCTTCACAGCATGAATCAATGACTGAGCAGGTTAAAAGTAAGCCCTTTCCATTACACTGATCCAGTACACCATAACACTTTGTACAGTTTGCCTTACATGGTGCAGAATGATGAAATATGATTGATGATTGGTCTGTGGTTGAGGTTCATGTTCCTTTGTGGGCCAGTACTCGATGGTACTTCTGGGGCACATAGTGGCTTGGACAAGGGAAGGCTTGGCTGGCAGTATTTGACTGTTATTTGTAGAGAGTAAAACCCAGACATTGGCTTCTTAAGGGAGGATGATTCTAACATGAACTTCAGTGCACAAGCCACAATTTTCATTCAAAAAAAAACTAGACTGTACTTTGATTACAATGAAAACATTGGAGCAATGAAATATATATGCCAAACAAAAATTATATAATCCAAAGTCATGGCTGCCAGTGTATCTTGTTACTGAATAATGAAAAGCCTTTGCCTTTGAAGTGCCTATATAGGACCCATCCATGCGTAATTCTTCCTCCTGTTTCCACCACTGGAAGTTACCTGACACTATTTAAGCCCCTCCCTTGTGGAAACTTCCAACAGTTTCCAATAATGTCCCATGACATTCACTGACATGGAGGTGGCCACACTCACAGAGGACTCAGCACCATCAATTTAAGAGACTACAGAAAAAAAAAATAATTATCGCCTCTTTGTCTAGATTTTGAAAGGCAAGGATAAAGGAAAAAAATCAGGGAGTTTTCTTTGAGTTAAACTGAAGTCCAGAAAAAAGTAGAAGAGAAATCCAGAATCTATGTGAATACTCTATGCTAAAAACTAAATACATTTAAAAGAAAGATCTGTCATGAGAGCCAGACTTCTTCTACTGTGTAAGTCATCATTACAAATAAAAGTGCTTCCATTAACATTTGAAATGGAAAACATCTCTATTTGGTGGCCACAAGTCCAAAGACTGGGACTATGAAAATCATAAACATCATATTTAAGCAATAGACTGAGGTTCCTAACAGAGGCTTTCTGGAATTTTGGAAACATACATTGTGCAACCACTGAAGCTTTAACAGCCAGCACTGGGGCTAAGGTCTGCAACCTCTTTGTACCTTGACTGAGATGGGAATGAGACCATTCACCCCTAGCAGGTGGTTTGCTAATACTGGTCCTCAGAACTGAGCATGAAGTGGACAGGAATGACAGGCAGGCTGCCTGCCTCTAGACACTCAATCCAAACACATTACTGAACAACATGCCCGGATAGAATCAAAGAAGAATGAGAAATAAAAGATTTCCCAATATCTTGCTTCCTTGCTAAACAGTGCTTGCTTTTTCCATTGTGGAAGTAAGAAGACACTAAGCATTTACCAAAAGAAAACAAACAAAAAAGCAAGGAAAGAAAAGAGAGTTTGCACAAGCATTGAGAGGAAACAAGGATACGTCAATAAAAGCAAACATACCACCAAGGAAATTTACAGGGAAAGATCGAGCATGTTACATACAGAATAGTAAAGAAGATGACATGAACTTCAAGAAGCCATCAGGAAAAGATCAAAGTGTAAATAGATCACAGGGGTCCTTTTTTATTTTTCACAACTTGTTTTATGTGCCTTTTATGTGTTGAGAAAATAAATAAATAATCCTTTGTTTGAACTTTAATCAACTCACAGATTCCATGAACAAAAGGGCTTATAGGTAGCAATCCCTGTTGTTTTAACAAGAGAAACAAGGGATTTCATCAACAGAAATCTCTACAGTAAAACCTGGGATCATTCACCTACAAATAATGTGGCTTTCATTGACACTGAATGGTGCACTGCCTCCCTGTATAACACAATGTTTAATCTAGCAGACAAAAGTGGAACAAATCAGGACAATATGTAAAACAAAGAGGGATGTATTTATTTACAAAACACTTTTGTATTAATATAATAGATTCTTTAATGCATACAATTTCTAAAATCGCTGGTCCTTTCTAAGAAAGACTATGCTACAAGTAGATGCTAAGAATCAAGCAGAGCAAAATCCTAAGTACAGCTACCATTCTTGGTTTTCTGGTCTGTGAACTGAGCATCTGGCAATAATGAATGAGGTATTAAAGCACCTGAATGTGTTCATCTCAAAGATATCTTCATTCATAAACATACCTTAACAATTGCACGTTATAGACAGGCTGTGTATAGGCTGACACATTCTCTATCCAAAAAGATAGAGTCATTTAAGATTTAATATCTAAGTCATTTGTCACTATCCTTCAGCTGAGATGTGATAATTGCCTAAGAGTCCTTGGTGGGTTTCTGTTCCATGACCAGAGCTGAACATCACCATCTCTAGCCCCAGTGAACTCAGCTAATGTTGGCAATCAATAGCGGTAGATATCTTGCACATAATGTTGTGTGTCGCACAACATGACTTTGAACAGATCCACTTAAAACGAGCCCGACTTGCAAGAATAGACTTCCACTGCCTCCGGTATTAAAAGGGCAGAATTGATATGGCAGAGTTCTTCAGAATTTGCCTAGTGGAGGTCATAATTTATTATCATAAGGGAAACTGTAGAAATGAGCAAAGTAGAATTGAGGGATGATAACAAACTGAAAAATGGTGAAATACTGACAGTGAAAAACAAATTATTATTAGACATGTTGATCTTATGGCAGGCATATTTTCAAAAAACAATTCCCTCAAGCAATTCTTGAATTAGCCTATTCACAAATGAGGCATTTGTGAAAAAGGAAAGAGATAAAGAGAAACAGAAAAATAATTTAAAAAAAAAAAAAGAAAGAAAAAAGAAAAGAAAAGAAAAAAAGAAGTAGAAAAAAAGAAAAAAGAATAAGAAAAAAAAAATCATGGGTAAGAATGAAAAGAATGAGTCACAGCAAACAGGAAGCAGCAGCTACATGTTCTGATGTCACTGAATATTAATTTCAACATGAGGTTGCTTTCAAATATCTTAAAATGTTATTTTATTATTATTATTATGTGATTTTTTAGCCTATCCAGGCATCTTGTCAGCTGAAGTAAGAGATCAGTATTTCAACCTGGCAAGAATTAATAGTCCTAGAGACTCCCAAAGGATATCTGATGCTGGAGAATTGAGTGGGGAAAGAAGAAAAGTAAATAAAGAATAACTGATTAAAATGGCATCCAAACCAAATTTCTATGGGAGACTGGTTATAGACTTGAATGAAATTCTATATATAGACTGTCAGCTAGCCTTTATACCTGATAGTGCTTCAATGACTCCAAAATTAATGATTCAAGATTTAATTCCTTAATGAATCCACCTTATTAAGATTGTTATTATTATTCATCTATTTAATAATTATACTCAAGCATAGGTAAGATTAGTAGTAGATTGTCAGACTTTCCAGAAGCTGAGCTATTTTGCTGATATAACAATGAACTTTGCATTAAGAAAAGACACCTGCTACTGGTACGTATGGAGACTTGCACAGGAAGTACACTCTGTCCAGTATTGAGCGTGTGTTGATAATGAATCTGTAGCCAGAGAACCTCTCTCTGTGAAGAGAGAACTGGGCTACAGAATTGCAAATACTATCAGGACTACCCAGCGAGTTCCTGTTCATATTAAACAGGAATAAATATTATAGTTATCACAAAAGCATAAGCCATTTGCCACTTTTGTAAAAACAGTTGCCAGAAAGAGCAAAAAAAGTAGAGTTATTTTCAGAACAAAAATGTCTGTCCAAACAGAACTCAAATTGATTAACAAAGTGGTCATCTGGTTTGACACATACACACGTGGGTAATCAAAAAAATTTGGATGTTATTTTCATTTAAAAAGTTGATGGCTATGTAAGGGATGATCTAATACAACATGGCAGGTGATAAATCAGCTGCTCTCCCACTCAAAATCATATAAACAAAAGCTAGGCCAAGTTTGTTACGTGACTATAGACCAGAAATGGTAGCATAAGCCTGTGCAAGGGATTGAATAGTATTGTCACTTGTCCTCTGAGAATTCTTTCTGTGCACTGAAGTCATAACTATCTCCATTGTACAAGTACAGCAAGTCACACTGCCACCTGGCAAATGCCCGACTGTATAAAGGATAATGTTTTAACTCTGATATATGGAACTATATTTGATTATTAAAATAATTTTCAGATATTTCCACATATAAAGTATTTCCCATTTTCCTTTTCATGCAACTGGAAAAAAAAAATGCACTTAAATATGTAAAATAAAATTTTAAATCGGATTTAGAGAATCTCCTTTGAGGCAGATCTCCCAAACTTCCCAACTTCCCTTTTCACACCATAATAAGCCTACAAATACATGAATTTTATTCCTTTCATACAAAGCTAAGCAAAAAGTTGGACTGCTCCCACCACAAACAGATATTCAGTCCACAGAATACATGTGAGCTAATCAATTAAAAACTACCATTGTGTCTAGAGTGATGCAGGATCAGCATTTACTTCATTGCTCCATAGATCCTTTGTGCCACAGTACTTTCTAGGAAACTCCCAGCATATCTCCAACAGTTTTTGCCTAAGAAGAAAACAAGGGAAGGAGCAATTTGACAAATCCAAATATAGCACCATTGGATACAAAAGGTGGCATTAAAAACTTCTGAGTATTTAGCAGTCTTGTCAGGTACTATTACCTTTGAAAAATACCAAAAGCAAAGGAATTTCTTGTTTATGAATCAGACCATTGCAATTCATAGTCTTGAACAACATTGTCCAAATGTATCTCAGATATGTAGAGCCTATGGTTCCTTAAATCCATCAAGTAATTTGCAAATTTCAGCTACTGTGCTTCATATTTCATGCTCTGTTTCTTTCCTATGAAAAAAACTTCATAGTGCTGTTTTCAGTATAAGGACTGAAATTATGCAAAGCCAACAAAAAATTCAGAACTTTCTCTACAAGGCATGAGTTTTGTTATCAGCATACAAATTCTGACATGTCCTATACACTGAAGTCATCTATAAGGTGAGTACCAGGTAGTCTCTGGTATGTCATGTTGATTTACCACTGCATACAGCACTTTCATACCTAAGATAAACAATCTCTTCATGCTCTTCCCCTATTTCCCTTTATTTTTTTTTCTTTCTTTTTTTTCCCCCTAGAATAAAAGGGTGATTATATGTCTGGTACAATAAAAGAACCTTCATGCCATATTTTTAACCCTCACTAGCCTAAAAGACAACGAAGTTAAGAAAAACAGGCTTGGATCATAGAAAATAGGATTACACAGAGGAATAACAACAATTTATACTTTATGACCTACTGCTGAAAAATTAAAGATCATTGAGATGATGAGCAGAATGTTAATTGCAAGACATCTTTCTCACTGCTTTTTCTAAATAACTACAGGAATGCATTGTTACAGTTCATTAAAACAGATGTAATATCAAATTAACAAAATAGAGATCCCTGCCTTTTCTGTCCTCAGAAAACAGACTGTTGGATTTGTCCTCTCAAATGCTTCTGCTATGCCTTGAGATAGTGCAATGTAGTGGAACAAAAGATCTCTGAAGAGCAGTGCAAAGTTCACACCAGCTGCCAAACCTGAGATGAATAGGTGATTCTATCAGACAACACAGAAGTCTGTGTTAGTTCCTTCCAGCATCACTAAAACTGTTAAAAGTTCTGTCAAAGCTCACAGTAGGTGTTACACTAAGAGGCACTGAACACAGCCAAAAAACTTTTCAGTCCAGGTGCAGAGAAACAGATATCCAAGTTAAAGGTGGAGGGAATAAAATAATTTGGACAGCTTGAAACAAACTGAGTCGAATTTAAATGACTGTACATCACTGCTACAGTAACAAACACGCAGAGTTTCTACATCCTTCATAATGAGATAACAAGATGACTCTTCTAAGAGATGTGAGAAAAAATAGTAGTTCAGTCTCACCAATTTAACTTACCTTCACATACATCTATTTTCCTTATGTATTACAGCACCAAAGAATTAAAATTAGTCAAAAAGGAATCATTTTACTGAAATGAATAAAATTGGATAAAAATGCCTTCAATTGAAAGTCTGCATTCTTCCCTGTGTATTCTCAAAGGTGAGCTTTTCAGCTTTAATCTATGAGGAGAATCAAATCATTAGAGAGAAACACTAATCAAATTGTATAGTTAATGCACAGTTTCACCAATGAACTATCACCAGCTTTGCAAGCGAAATGACAAAGAAAAAACAGTATAAAACTTGCAATCCAAAGCAGATAAAAAGATGTGGTAGTGTATGAGGGGACATTTTATGTTTAGAACTCAACTGAAATAGCAGAATACAAGGAACTGTTTCATATTTAGTATTTTTGTAAGTAAGCAGCTACAACTATCCATCAGTGTCATCTGAAGGCCAGTACACTGTATGCAAATCAGAGCTCAAAAGCTTTCACCTACAAACCCAGACCTATATTCCCTGTAGACTTATGACATAATATCTTGGCATTCCACAGAAGTAAGCACTGGCATTTAAGAATAATTTAACCTGTGAGCGCAAGCACAGAAGGATTAAAGGAGATTACAATGCACAAGACTTATGTCAAGAATGCTTTGTGTGTTGTACTCCTCATATCTGTCTTTTTTCATTTTTACTAGTTTTTAGTAAAAAGACCAAAGAATATGCTTCTTTACCTACAGTATGACTTGGTCATACATGATTTAATTAAGAACCAGTCTGCACATACACAAAGCTTGATTCACTGACAGCTTAATATGGATAGCAAGCATTGTGGATGTGGTTAGAGAAGTATTTATAGGATGCCGAAGGAGAACGTGCAATGAAACAGAGCTTGCATCCATTATGCAGTGTATTAACAAAGAACTGTAAACCAGACATCAATGAACACACAAGGAACCGTATTTCAGAGGTCAAAAATGTACCAAAAAAAAAACAACAAATAAGCATCTCACTTTGCAATAAAGCTCCAAATGTAACCACAATTACTCTAACTTCTTATTTTCTTAATTAAACTATTGATCCTGTATTCCACTGATCACATGAATAATCCTAATATGTGACCTGCAAGGAAGTGTTCCAAATTTGTACACAATGTGCAAAAAAATTGTTAAAAAGCATTGAAAAAGTACAGTCATTTTTAGAACATACAATCCTGTCAGAATAGATAACTGAAATATAGTAGAAATATAGTTTTGATTGAACATAAACATATACATGATGATTTAAGTAAATATTATTGAAGACCATTTCCGCTCATACTAAACTCATTATCAGAGTTCTATTGCGATCTATGAATAACTTAGTGAGAATAGTGCTGATGGTTGTGTAGAATGCATTTGATCCAATCTGAACTTCATACTATTGAGTATGTTTTCATATTACCTACAGAGCAAGATATCCAAACAAGTATCTTAAAACAGTACAACCCTATAAAACAAAAATGAGAAAAACTGTTGGATGCAATTAATAAAAATACAGCATCAGCATTTCAAAGATTTAAATGTTTCATGGGGGGGAAAAAAAAAGTGGAAAAAATGTTTCTGCCTGTTGAAATAACCTGTTGACAGTTACTTTCCTATTGTGGTTGTGAGCTTATAGCCACAAATGTTCCCCTTGACATAGAAAATGAGCTATTCACAAAAATTATTAACAAGACTTTTGTAAGAGTTTTCACTCTATACTCAGTCTTGATGAATAACACCAGGTCTGCCAAGAGAGCAGTCATTCTACGTATTTAGAATGATTTGGGAGGATATTTTTGATAAATATAAAAATGTCATGAGAGATAGATATCACAAAGATATTGGCTGTGTTTCCAATCTGTGTTGCTAAACAAGTACTGCTAAGTTAAAGCTGTTAAAAAACATAGAAATAAGCTGTCAGTTCATTGCATGAATTGGCTTTGAAAGCTGGTGAGCAACAAAACAGTTCTTCCTACTAGAAACAATTTTATGTTGTTTTTAAAAAATACACTGAATTATTGGTGTACTTTAAACTAGAAGCAGAATTTCTGTAACTCTCAAAAAGATACCTCAGTAGTCAGGAAAAATATCTTGTCAGGTGTCATAGAGTTTCATTCAAATATTTTGGAGCAATATCAAACCAGAAAATCCAACCAACATAACTGGCAGTTATCAGTGGAAAACAAACACACATGGCTCCTATCATGTGAAATACAGTTTTTGTGTAACTGCTGAAGTAAATCTAGTAGGTTACTAAAGTCTCATTATTATATTAAATCTTATTCTCACGTATGGATTTTTTACTTTTTTGTTTTGTTTTGTTTTTAATTCAGAATATGAAAAAAAAAAAAAAAGCTTTATTTTAGTTTTGAGGAGTATCAAATTATATTTCACTCCCAGTTACTGTTTGGATAATACAACATGGACAGCAATAAAGAGGTTCTCTTCCTTTTATGGATTTTCAATATCAGACATAGTTCTTCAAAATATTTCCAACTGAATTATGATGGAGTTTTACAAAGAAAGCCAAAAAGTACAACAGCATATAGTGAAGCAGTACTGGGAAAAGGAAAAATCCTGAATTTATAACAAGGCCTTCCTGGAAGATGAAGGACATGGAGCAAATTGATTTACTGAATGATAATAACGAATTCTGTAAGTTTCTGTTAGTTTGCAACTGACACACAGGAAATTGATGACAATTACTTTAAGAATTATTTAGGTCTTGATCAGTTCAGGCAAGCAATCTTTGTGCAAAGGTTAAAGATAGGGCCTTTTTTCCTTCTAACTGTGATGACTGGGGCATCATGTGGAACTAGGGTCAATACAGAAGCTGGAAAGACTGAAGAAAATTGTTGAGTTGTCAGAAACAGTACATCCGTGACATATCTTTGTCATGATGAAACACTGAGACTTTTCCCTCCCTTTCCATTACCTTTTCAGACATATTAAACTCTCACTTTCTGTGGCGTTTTACATGACTTTGCCTAGCCACTCAGTGCAATAGTCAGCTATGGGTAAGAATGAATATCTGAAATTTGGATGATCACTCGTTTTCCTTCTATGAAAGAATGAAACAGCAGAAAAAAACATTAGCTATGATGTTCCATAAAGTTTAGAGAAGTAGATTAAGAGGTATTATAGCAATGAAACTGTTAAAATACTGGAAGAACAAAGGACAGGATAAGATGGAAAAAGGAAGAAGAAGTCAGCACGTTCCAAATATACTTCTCAGCTGTTCAGGAATCCAACCCAAACCCAAGGAAATCAGTGAAATGCTGCTATTTGCTGCACTTTTCTTTCTCAGACCATAACAAGTTCCTAATACTGTTTCAGGCAGTACAGTGCAAATCTTGTGGCATGAAAGTCATCTTGAAATGTCCTTTCTTATTAATGCTACCTGCCTTAGTACTGTTAGTACTTTTAATGATCTGGGAAAATCTAGTAGGAAGAACAGTTTTGTTGCTCACCAGCTTTCAAAGCCAATTCTTGTAATGAACTGACAGCTTATTTCTATGTACTTTAACAGCTTTAACTTAAAGATTACTATGAATGAAAGACTAAGACCCATTTCCAATTTACAAATAACATGCTTTGAACAAATCTCGGAACTCATACAAGATGCCGAATGTCAAAATCTGGTTTCTAAATTAAGCTATCAAACTGTAAAACACTACTGACACAAACCCAAAAATTCTGGATGAAGATTCCACATGAAGATGCCACATACTTCACAATCCAGTGTAGACATGTTCCTGGCATCAGCTCTAGCTACATCATGAGGCAAAACATCCTCTGCAGAAGTACTAGTCCTACTAAGTTGATGATATACAATACACTTTTAACCCCATATTTTGCAACTAACTACTTTCTGAATTAGTAACATTATCTGTTTATTTTCATTTGTTTTCAAGCAGTGATGATTCAGGACTCCCTAGCTTACTGATGTGAGTTCTGGTATTTCATGAAGTACTCACATGAAAAGAATTGTAGTGGGTCATATTTCTGTTTAATCTCAACTCTCTATTTTATGCAAGTTACAACTTACAGGCTTTTAAATTATGTTCAATTCTATTCTCATCCTAGTTAAACCACAGTCTTTTCATTTTTGTTTCGCATAAAATATTCTTAGTTTTTAGAGATCTTAGAGATCTTTAAGCTGCTTGGATTTTTATTATAACTTTGCTTCCTATCCCTGGAAAAAATTATTAATTTGAAATTTCAGGTGATGGCATTTATATAAATATATTCACATTTCTTTTATTACTTTCTTTCTTAATTTTATATGGTGTTATTTATTTCTATTACTCTCTTTCATAGTACTCTACGGGAACTGCTAAATGTTATTATTCAACAGTAACACATTTTGAATCAGCATTATGTAAGTTGTGTAAATACTGTAAACAATCCTTTTCAATGTGTATCTCATTTACTATTAACATATTTCCTTTCTCACAATAATCCCCATGCCCACTACTTGTTTAGGTTTTGCTGAACCTATGACTT
This sequence comes from Coturnix japonica, assembly GCF_054131305.1. Classification (NCBI taxonomy): domain Eukaryota; kingdom Metazoa; phylum Chordata; class Aves; order Galliformes; family Phasianidae; genus Coturnix; species Coturnix japonica. The sequence goes on along the minus strand of NC_140667.1, from coordinate 6,312,257 downwards.
ACATCCAGCCTAAATCACATTTAAAAATTCTGTATCATTTGTGCATTTTTCTACTTCAGAATATTTTGCATAATTTTTGCACATGTAAACACAGTTTAAAGACAAGGTGATACATTTTTAGCATGACAGAAAGCAGTAGTAGTAATCTTCAGAGATTAGAACCGCGCTTACTTACATTTCCTCCTGCGCAAGTACAACCATAGATGATGAAAAGATGTCAAATGTACTGCAGAGATTTAGGCAATAAAGTGAACCATCTTCTACCTTATAAACATCTGCCTTTATTTCAGTCTCAGTTCTTTGTTTCTCAACCATGTTTGCTGTATAAAAACCATCAGAAAATATACTTTGGTACTAGCATGTTTTCGTGATCCTGCATAGCTGGACACAGAGAATGAAGAAAAAGCAATGGAAATACTTCAATTGTATAACTCGATTTTCTTCTTGCAAGGATATCTGTGAAAACAATATAAATATCACTTAAAACGAGAACCAGCCCAGAGCACTTTGTAACATCCACTTCTATATTTAAGTTTAATACAACTTTTCAAATTAATAAAGTGAAAAGCCTGAAGGATTAATTCAACTTCAAGATTTTCCTAAGAAATATTTTAGGACATAGAGTTCTATTAGTATTAAATATACAAACAACTACAGGTTTTTTTCTTGGAATACTTCAGTGACTTTTCTTAAACATATTCAGTAGAGTAGAAGGAGGATTTTACTCAAGTTCTTTTTTAGTGTTTTTGTTCCTTAGGTAGCAAGTTATTCAAAAAAGGTAACCCTACAAGTGACCCAAGTGAGATATATTAAAATCTAGTAATACAATACCCCTGGACTATTTTACATAATAAGATTTTTTTTTTCAACTCCCAGATGTTGCTAAAGGACAGAAAAAAAGACCTGTAAAATTCTTCATCATGAATCTTTTTTTCTGCAAATCCCTTTTTTCCCCCCTTTCAAAAGCAATTCTGAATAGAGGTAAAAGAAGACAAAACTTGACCTTTTGTGATCCCAGCATTAATAGGTCTGTTCATAATTCAATCTGTGTGTGTGTAGAAGCATCCATGTGGAAACATGCAGGCCTGAGAGACATAAAGCCTTTCCCTTTAAACATTATCTGACCCTATGAGTCTTATTCACAAAAGAAGGCTTACGTACGCATAAGTTGAAAAAAAATGCAAGCTTTCATTGTGCTGCAGAGGGCCTACACATTTTACTCCTCATTCTCCAGGAAAACTCATCATGGAAGTGACACTTGTACAGGAACTGGACAAGGGAATGGCAAACTAATATAACACAGCAGAAAAAAAAAGCACATAAAAAGAATAAGCTACGTTTTTCATTAAAATATAGGAGTGTCCTCTCCTTGACTGGCATACAACAGGCTAACTGTACTGATATGAGAGATGTTGAGGTCCCCACATGCTGCAGACTTGCAGAATTCTACCTCTTGAGATGATCATGTTTTTCTTGTTGCACTAAAGTTATTTTCTACTCTCATAATCTCTACCCACCAAGGTGAGGTGTGGCTATTTCATTCATACCTGGATTGGTAAGTATTTCCAATATGATATTTACAATTCTTTAAAGTCTAATAAACTGCTTATGATTATGCACAGGATTCAAGACAATGTTGTCTGTGAAGTATTTTATACCTTAAAGTCCGCTGATGCTAATGCAGTGCACAGAAATAAGATTATTTGCTATACTTACTACGATGTATATAAAGCCCATGTATTACTTCCATCTCTTCTGTTTAGTTTGACAATGTACAGTCAGCTGTCAATTTAAATGTTATACAACTCAGATTCCTCTCACGTCATTCAGAGCGTGTGCTAAGTCACTTTGTACTGAGCTGGTCAACTGAAATCTGAACAAGGGGCAGGAGTTACACAATTGTAAGAATAACAATAAGAGTTTATGTTTAGTGAAAGAAATCCTCAGCTGGTATAGACCAGCTAAGCTTCAGCAGCTTCATTATTGGTTTATACTAGAATCTGAGCTCGGCATCGGTAATTATTTTCTAAACCAGGGAAAACCTGATTTTCTAAGCTAGCTATCAGGGTCAACAAAACAGACTTTTTTCAGTAACGAAAGAGTGATCTAGTTTTGCAGAAGTATAACTGTTGAAAACCATCAGTTCCCAGTATCTTCCCTGTCAGCAGAAAGGATATGTTGCAGGGAGTCAGAAAATATCATACTGTACACATCTGCATCCTCATACATGCCCAACTGTTTTCCAAATACAGCATTGACAGCACTCACCTTCTAGAATCTCAGAGGAGGAACATCAAGGAAGGGAAGAAATGGAAATTTAATGGCTCTTTTTTTATAAGTCACATGGTGATTCTTAAGGTCCCTTCCAATGCAAGTCAGTCTATGACTCTATGTGATTTATTACAAGTAAAAATGTTACGATTCAGAAACTTTTAACTAAATTATACAGGAAATATCATAAAGCCCAGTGATAATACTCATGTTAAGCTACTGGTCACCATTAGCTTGAATATTTAATTCAGTTTTGCCATTGAATAAAAACTTAATTTTTGATTTACTGACTACCTGAATCTACATTTGATTATTTTGGATGATATACCTGACAACACATCTACTAATGTGGATACAGAAACTTTTATTTGAATTACATATAAGAAATTGTTTAGTTACATTAGGAAAACATATTTAGAGGTAAAGCTGGGTTATTTAACGTGGAAGTTTTGTTGAATTGATATTCACACTGATGTCAAATGCTATTATATTTAATATCATCATTTAAGGAGATACAGACAACTGATTAGGTACTTGGGTACCAAAAATATGGGCCTACATTTCTAGAGCAATGGCTGTTATGACTAGAAAAAGTTAGAGAGCTGTGACTATATCCCACCTAGTTCCTTCTACCAGTTCCATCATCACTCAGAGGTTAAAGCTGCTCACAGATGTAATGGCAGTGAGCAGATACTCTCTACATACATTTTGTGGTTCTTCTTTATTTTCGTGGCCTTCTAAACATTTGAAGGATCGTTCTGGGAAGCATCTCTGATACCGTAACCATTCGGTTGTTTTGTATCCCCCTACTGATGGTAACCTGATGGGCTGTCAAAAAGCCTTTTTGCTACACATCTTTCAGGATGCAGAAGTAAGATTACCAAGAAGATGGAACTGTAAAAGCTATGCAAACTAACCTCAGGCAGACGTTCTTGGATTTTTTGCCAAGAAACAAGCTAAAGATGGAGATCTTCATGTATATACTACCTATTGGATCAGTTTTACTTCAGAAAGAAACCAAGTTGTTATAAGTTAGTAGAGAGCAAGGAAAAGTTACGTTACTGGAAACAAGTTAATGTCAAACACAAGAAAATGAAATATCATTGACACATTTAGAAAAGGATAGTTAATAAATTTAATTATTAAATTAAGCATAATATAGATATGCTGGCAGTATTACAATAACATGCAAGCATCTAAGGGAATAAGGGATTTTGCAATCAAGAAGCCTACACGGACATCATTCTTCATTTCTACCTGCCATCAGCTTTGTGTTTCACTTACAGAATATGCCACCAGCTTCACGGCATCACCTATTGTAAGAAAAATGTTTCATTTTAAAGTTTTTGATGATAGTTCTTCCTGCATGATATTCTGATAAGCTTACTAAATCTTGACATTCTAAACTACACTTTCTACCTGAATAAACTTTTCTTTAATGTAGCAACACTGCTATAACAAAAGCAAAGTTACTTAAACTCTTAACTGAGTACTGAAATGTTTTGCTGCAGTGAAAAGTCTCTATTAAAAATTGATTTTCTAGTAAGAAGAATCCAGTATTTTTGACAAAAATTATGTCATACACCAAATCTATTCAGTAGATGAGATAAATTTTTCATACTCAGTGAAGTCAAAGAGGTTTTCCCTAGCAGAAATCAAACACACTGCTATGGGGTCAAATACAGTGCTGGAGTAACACTTAAAACTCATTTACAGCTACCACACATAATGCATAGAAAATCTTTGAACTTTTGCCTCATTTCAGTCTTTCCATTTCTACTTTGAAACACCTAATCTACTTTACTCCAACCATGGCGGCAGAAAGCAGCTGGCAGCCCTACGGAGATGAGAGGGAAGAACAGAATGCCACACACTCCCTGCTTCTTAGGCAGAACTATGAACTAGCAACTTTAAATTGGAAAAAAATACACTTTTTTAAAGTTCAGTGCTAGATGTCAACAAAAAGTGGTTTTGATTGTAATCATGAATCCTAATGACATTACTCAGAGATTTCTGGGCATTTGGCTGTTGATTGAAGCTAGAAATTAATCATTAATGTGTATATATATTTACAGTGTAGAAAACTTAAATAGAAGGGTCTAAAGAAGAGGATAATAAGATAAATAGTCCAATCTATATGGAATTAGGAAGATAAAGAAGAGCTGGGAGAGGGCAAATCAGTAACTGGAATGACAGGTAAATTAACAGTCAAAAGTATAAAAAGCAACATTTTAAGCAACTCCTTTCCTTTATATAAAAAAAAAATAATAGTTTAAAAGCATGTCTAAAAATCTTTCAAGAATTGCCATTTCCAATAATTATTATTCCTTAGTATCTGATCTCCATATTTTCCAGGTAAATAATTTGTGTTCCAGAATAAATTATCACAGCCATAATTCTTAGCATTACTAACCATTTAAATATTATAATACATAAGTTATGAATGGTTGGTTATGTTATAAGAATGTTTAAACAAAATAATTTCTTAAACAATTTCAACATTTCTAGATATGCTGGAATCTTGTATCAACAAAACAGATATGTTTTACTTCCTGTATACTTTTCACCCCTCTAACTTTATATGAAATAATTTACTGAACCACTCATAAGCACTGGTTAGCAGAGGACTGCTTTTTGTAGTAAAAAATCATCAATGATGTTGCAAATTCACAGATCCAATTTTGAAGAGAAAAAAGAATACATATGCTTATCACTACTCACCTAAAGAACATACAAACACCATTCAAGCATTTTCACAGATACAGTATTATCAGCGCGATCAATGTTTTATATGCAGTGACATTGGAGAATATGAATAATTTTTAAAAATAAATAAAGATTAATGAAATCCACCAATGGCACATGTATCAATAAAATTACTTCACCTAATTTACTTGCTTTGTCCTGCTTTAATTATAACTGCTTTCTTGCAGCTGAAAGAATGCCTAAATATATCCCCCTTCTGAACATCAATAGCAAAATCCAACTGGAAAATGAAAAATATATGTTGAATATGAGGAAAAATTTCTTCTCCAAAAGAGCACTCTGGTGCTGGAATAGGCTGCCAAGGGAGGTGGTTGAGGCACCTTCCCTTTGATCAAGAAATGTTTAGATGTGGTACTAAGGGACACAGTGTAGTGAAAGGTTGTCTAGATGATCTTAGAGGTCTTTTCCAGCCTTGGTGATTCTGTGATTCTATGAATTAAAAACCAAGTATGATGCACTTTCACATAAACACATGCAATTTTTGTTAGTACTCACATGTGCATTCATTTTTTATTCCACAACAACTTGCAAAGGCATATAGTTTACTAGAGAGTGATTGATTCTCTCTCTCTATATATAATTAGTGTATATATATATATATATATATAATATATACATAGCATAATTAATAAAATCCACACATCTTTTGGAAGAAATAACCTAAAAACTTCACAAATCCCCAAAAGGTTTTACAGTGGGCAGTATTTTGAAACTGGAAAAACAGGGTCTCATTTATATGTAGTAGAGACAAGTTTTTCTTATAAAAAAAGACGACTGTGCTAACTTCAACACTAGTCAATTGCTTTAGTGTGGATTCTTCAAATCCAGCAATCTCTAACTCACTGAGGTGGTCCCATAACTGATACTTGTGCTTTACCTATTACAGAGCTGGCTTTGCATTTTCCATCCATGTAGAAGTCTTGCTTCAACATTTTTCCCTTCTTCTAGGCACCTGTCAGAATGGGTCTTTTAGAGAGGATTAACTTAACTGAAACCAGAACTTCACCTAAGGTCTCAGACTTTGGAACCATTAACAGTATCTACTTAAGTGTAGCAATGAAATCTCTAGAAAGGCAAGAGTCTTTACATGCTTGCCCTCACAAGGCCATTTGACTGCAATTAGAGCACCCACTGGTCTCAGGCAGTTGCAGCTGAAAATGACCAGAAGAATGGCAGCAGGTGGATAAGAATTTATGCAGATAAAAAAAGTTAAGGATGATTAGTGTTAATTTTATCACAGAAAGGTTTTCTTCCTGATACAAGCAAAAGGCTAACAAAGTTTGCTATAGAAGACATACTTTTCATATAACAAAAAATTATTGTTAAATGTTCGACTCCAAATATATGAGCAAAGTCCTGGATGCTTGCAAAGAAGATGCAAACTTATTTTGACAAATTGTAGTAGTGCTACTAAGGAATTCACAAACACATAGACCTGCATTTTTATGTAATGTGAAAATTAAAGTAAAACATCTTTAAAGAAAAAATAAGGTATTTTGTACAATTTCTTTGGTTCTTAAACTGAAATGAAAAATACAAATTCTGTGTCCTACTTCTTCACTATATATTTTACTTTACTCTCATATTGTGTTAATCAAGAAATATTCTAAGGGTTAAAGATATTTATTCTGATGGTTGCACTTCAGGCAGAAAACAGATATGTTTCATCACTAAAATGAATGCAATTTGTCTAATACAACAAACACACTCAGATAACTGCAACGACTGTATTCCAAAGACCAGGATCTGTTCCTGGTTTGTTTACTTGCATGAGACCTGAAGCTGCAAGAGAGACAAAAACTAAAAAGTTCTACAAAGCTGCTGTTCAGAGATTGTCTTAAAGCCTTTGGTGAAGGCGTGAGCCCAGGTTTGTATGTCACTCAATTAAATGAGCAAAAAGCCACCAACTTCAACTGACACCACTTTAGTGTATCTAAGGGTCTGTCCCAGGACATTCAGATACACAAGAGGAGGGTCCAGTCAATTGTAAGTATGGATACATTGAGATCACAGGGAGATCCTATGGATCTCCGGGTCTCCACAAAAGGCTACAGAAGCTACACAGAAGAATAGCTTTTCCTTTTCCTCCCCCGACCCCCCACAACCAGTTAAGAATAATGCTGCTATGAGCTCTTGATGAATATCCAAAGGACACAGAACGAGATACATGGAAGTTAAAGATATCAAGAAAAGCATTAAATTCTGCAGCAAATTTTTTTGCCTTGTGCAAGGATTTCTATATAAAGCATAGCTCTTTCGAGATCCTCTTTGCCTTGTTTATATGTTTTTCAAATGTATGCTAATTCTTGATGTTCACATGAGAACAGAAAAAAGACATTCAGTTCACTCTTTTTATCCTGCTACTTCCTCACTGTTAAAAATTCCATCTCTGTTAATTTTAACTAGATTCCAGCAACACTTAGAGAACATCAAAATATTACTGGTAATATCATATATGCATTAGTGTTATACAATTTGTTAATCAGATCCATCTGGGCTAGCATTCCAAAAAGAGTTAAAAGTTAAAGTTAGGAAAACTACCTTATAGAAACAAAAAGGAAGTCAATAAATTGAGAGAGATATTTCTGTTTCAAAAACAAATATAAGATGAAGAATCAATAATTCACACACAAAACAGGGTACGAATACAAATCTGCAAAAGCAAGGCTTGCCATGATTACGCTAAAGACCAAGAGTAATACTCACTTTGTTGAATCTTGTAAGAAACTCAAGATTATTTACATCATATCAGAAGTGATGCGGTACTGTATTTCCTTCCAACATGTATAGCTTTCTACTTAACCAGTGTGAAGTTGCAGTAAACAGCTAGCATTTTGCATCTGAGTTTCCAGTAATTTATATTCATTGTGACATCATTAACACAACTTTTCAGGTGCAAAACCACGGAGAATCAGGAGTAATATGGCATTAACTTCATTAAGCCTTCATGACATTTTGATACATGTTAGCAAAATGCCTTAAAAAACGTACCTTCAAGAACGTTCTAAAGGATGTTTAACTTCCCAGGAATGTTTTTAACTCGCAAATTGTGTAAAGTCTCCACCCTTTTGTTACACATACATTCAAAAGAATGCTTATGGCATATTACTTTAGCAACTGGTGTCAAAAGCAAATAGGAATTTTCCACTAGAAAAACACAGTGGCTATTAATTTTTAGAACTTAAGATTTGAAAACAAATAGCAGAAAGCTACTGTAAATACATTTTAAATTATGCTTTATGCATATATCAATATAAATAATATCATTTAACCAAATTCCAACGACAATCAACCTTCATATATACGTTGACAAGATTCGCCAATAGTTTGTTACCATACAAAAGACTGGGACAAATTACTTATTTATATATACAAAACATGCTTATAAAGGCCAGCTGCAGGTATTTTTTGGAAAGTGCATTTTAATAAGGTCCTATTCAGTGAAGGAACAAATGGGGAAAAAGTAGTTTGCACTACAGAGTTTAGTGCAAGAGCTTTCTCTTTTTCTAACAACGAAATCAATCATTTGTCCAGACTGTGGGGAGTCAGAGTTAGTTACTGAAAAGAGCTCCATATATAAACAAGTCAATAACTCATTGTGTGTTATTGTTGAACTGAAGAAGTCTGCTTTCAAAAAGCTGCCCCTGCTTCTCTGAGAATGAATGTCACTGTATTCAGAGAGTGAGAGAGCAGCCTTTTGTTTCTAGCTATTGCTGCCTGCCATTTATGTATGGGAAAAGAGATGTGGTTGCTTGTTGTCCCAGGAAAACCATACCATCACCACTGCACAGTTCTACATTATGGTTGCCCTGGACCTTACTTTTGTAAAGGTATCACCATAAGAGAATACACACATTTTATTGAATTGGTAGCATCGATAAACTTAATTTTCACTTTAGAAAGACAAAATGTCTGAAGATAGAGCAGGTAAACATACTTGAATACTTGATTTTATCTGTGACTCTAATTATACTGGCCTTAAACTTTACTGAACAAATGTCAATATGTTTAATAGCTTAATACCACAGAAGTTAAGTTTAACAAGTCTGTGTGCTACTTTTTATTTCTTTTCTGAAAGAGTAAATCCACAGTTGCTCAATTATGAGGAAAAAATAAAAATAAAAAATCAAAGTGTTATTTTCATTCACCTACCTAAGATTGATTTCTTACCTTCCAGTCCAACTAATTAAAGAAAGCTCCTGCTTCTGAGATCTAATAATAAAAATCAGCGGTTCTGCAAACAGTCTTGTCATTCCAGAAGGGAAATTAATGGAATTACGACTATATGTGCTCAGCTATTTGCATATGGAACTGTTTTCAAGAGAATTCATAGACACAGCCTAGATTTGATTGGTGATAAAAAAGACACAGCTCACTAATTTTAAAAGAAATCTTTTTGCTCTTAAGCAGTTTACTTGATATACACTTTTTCTTTTTTTGAGCTTAATACAACTGGAGCAAGAAAAACATCATGATAAATATGGTAACCATTGCTAGTCAAGGGGAACTAGTGCTGACTCACATAGGAAATCAGCTTTATCTGTATTTCAAAATATTTTGAACACTTTCTTAGATTAGAGAACATATCTTAAGTAAATATATGTATATATATATATACACACACACAAGAAACCACATCCTGTTATCACCAAAAAAAAAAAAAAAAAACACAAAAAAAACCCAAGAACCTTCAATATTATCATGGAAGCAGAACATGGGAAAAGACCAACAGGGAAATCCCATCAATATTGTTCCAGGGAGTAAACTCATGACTGCACTGAAAATCCCGCCTATTACACAGATTTGCAGTTTACTGATTATCTGGTCTGTGCAAACATATATGGCTTTAATTTACACCATCACACTAATTCTGAATTTACAGCATTTTGTGGCTACAGGACAGACTGAGAGGAAAACACTCTAAAGCTCGTAGTGACTTGGCTCAACTATGTTTTGAAACTTGATAATTTTGAATAGCTTTTTTATTATTATCAGATGCTGAAACATTTAATTCTATCTATTAAAAAATAGCTTCTGCTTACCGAGGATAGCAGGTGACTCCCTGGGCAAAAATTATCATTGAAGAAATTAAGTAAGATTCAGGAAAGTAATCTACTACAAGAAACAGTTATTCAACCTGAGGATGTATTTAAAAGCTTTGTTAAAACCCATATTTGTATACATTACCTAGATTACACCTCAGCAGTGTTCTAAGAAAAAATAATTCACAAATGAAGGAAGACTATATCTGGAATACATCAACTTGGTAGATTGGGTTTATGTAGCAAAGTTTTGGAGGTGGAAGACTACAGGGGTGGCTTCTGTGACCAAAGTCTGGCAGCTATTCCACATCAGATCAGGGTCAGCTCTAGCTGGCTCCAGAACTGTGAGCTATGAGCAACACTGGGTGTACTCTGGGAGTGAAGATATAAAAAAGGGAAAAAGTACTGAACAGCAGCTAGGAAAGAGGAGTGAGAGATGGGAGAGAAACAGCTCCGCAGACTGCAAGGTCGGTACAAGAGGAGGTCAGAAAGTGCTCTAGATTTTAAGCAGATGTCCCCTGAAGCCCATGTGAGGTCCATGGAGGAGCAGGTTGTCCTGCAGCCCACAGGCACCACATGAAGCAGAACTCTACGTGCAACCATGAAGAAGGCTACAGAACAGCAGTGGATGTGGCCTGAAGGAGACTGCAGCCCATGGATAGGATCCTGTGATGGAGCCTGTGGGATGCCCACACAGGATCTGACTGGAAGGGTGACATCCTGTGGGAAGGATCAACATGGAACAGGGGTGGAGTGACCATGGAGTAGTATTACAGGCTCATTACAGTCACAAAAACCTGTTCCACTGCAACACTTGGAGGGAGGAGGAAGAAGAGTGTGGACAGGGATTGAAGGAGTTTTAAGTTTGGTTTTGGTTTCTTATTGCTCTAGTCTGTTACTAATGGGCAGTAGATGATATTAATCTCCCTACACCAAAACTTTTTTTCCTGTGAGGATAATTGGTAAACAATCTCCCTGTGCTTATCTCAACAAATGAGCCTTTTTCTCCTCTTCTTCCTTTGAAGAGAGGGAGTGAGGGAACAGTTGCTGTAATTCAGCTGCCCATCAGGGAGAAACAACCAGAACTAGTCCACCGATAAATCACAAGAGACTGAGTTTGAGAAATAGCTGGTAACCACGTAACCTCAAATACACTATGTTATGATAATAATTCTATACAAAACAAAAAACTTACTCATTTTGAAGTCCCTGAAGGTGACAGAGAACAAACTCAGTATTTATGTTCCAGGAGATTTACAGACATGCTAGATGAGGGGGGGGGGGGGGGAAGAAAATAGAAAATATTAGTAAAATAAATAAATAGATAAAAAAAGCTTTTACTTTAAACAGAGAAGACACTAATAGTCATTAAAAAGAACGCAGGTTAGAAATCTGCCTCATGTAACTGCTTTGTTTTATCAAAATGAAAGAAAACTGATAACACATTTCCGTTATACAGGCATCCTAAGAGCTACTTCTTACTAACATCAGTTCTCATCCTAATGAAAAGTTCAGATTAAAATCACCTCATGAGAGACAACCTGAATCTATGTTTACATATCATAGAAAATGCAAATCATTCAAGAAAATAGCTATTAGTAATAACTTAGCATCCATTCTTTCTCTTGTTTCACAACAAAATGAACATTAAAAAAATATTATTTGTCATGGCTCTTTTGCTTGCCTTACTAAAGTGAAGAATAAACTACATTGATAAAATTCCAATCAACAGGAAAGAGGACAAGAAAAACTCTGGCTGAAATTCACACTGCTTTGGACAAGTACATTTATATTATATTACACAGACTTGTTTGCAATGCAGACTGTAAAAGCCTAAATAAACATTACAGCAGCAAGATAACTTGGTGACCAAACACTTCTAGTTTGCTCTGAGTTAAAGTGTCCTTTGGAGACATTTTCACCTGAAAAATTCAAACCAAGATGGTGCTTCATTCGTTTTATGAACAACTTCAAGAATTCAAGTTGAAGGTGAGGAAAGAAATAGAAATGCAGCCAGTAGTTAGAAAAGAAATTCTGTTTTGGACTTGAAGCAACTTGTTGATTTGCCTGTTTATTTTGAATAGTCTGCTAAAAATTACCATGCAGATTGAAATAATAACAACAGCTACACGTTAGAGTTCAGTATGTAACATCATCACCTGCAGACTTCAGGAAGAC